>NC_091010.1:39660000-40910000 GCF_041146395.1 Eulemur rufifrons
TCCCTGCACTTGTGCCAGTACCAGGCTGTTTTAAGAACCACAGCCTTGTAGTATAGTTTGAAGTCTGGCAGATTAATACCTCCCATTTTGTTTTTGTTGTTTAAGATTACTTTTGCTAAACGGGGTCTTCTCTGGTTCCATACAAAGCATAAAATTATTTTTTCTATGTCTGTGAAAAAAGATGTTGGTAATTTAATAGGGATTGCATTGAATCTGTAGATAACTTTGGGCAGTATAGACATTTTAACAATGTTGATTCTACCGATCCATGAGCATGGTATGGTTTTCCCACCTATTTACATGATCTGCGATTTCCTTCCTCAGTGTTTCATAGTTCTCCCTATAGAGGTCCTTTACCTCCTTAGTTAAATATATTCCTAGGTATTTTAGTTTCTTTGTTGCTATTTTGAAGGGTATTGAGTCCTTAATTTGGTTCTCCATTTGACTATTACTGGCGTATATGAATGCCTCTGATTTGTGTGTATTGATTTTGTATCCTGAGACTTTGCTGAATTCCTTGACCAATTCCAGGAGTCTCTTGGTTGAAACCTTGGGATTTTCTAGATATAACATCATATCATCAGCAAAGAGTGAGAGTTTGATCTCTTCTGTCCCTATTTGGACTCCCTTGATTCTGCTCTCTTGCCTGATAGCTCTTGCAAGGACTTCCAATACTATGTTGAAAAGTGATGGGGACAGTGGGCAGCCTTGTCTGGTTCCAGTTCGAAGTGGGAATGCTTTCAGTTTTTCCCCATTCAGTATGATGTTGGCTGTGGGTTTGTCGTATATGGCTTGTATCATTTTTAGATAGGCCCCGTCTATGCCTATTTTGTTAAGTGTTCTTATCATAAAAGGGTGTTGAATTTTGTCAAATGCTTTTTCTGCATCTATTGAGAGGATCATATGATCTTTATTTTTGCTTCTATTTATGTGATGAATTACATTTATAGATTTGCGTATGTTAAACCATCCCTGCATCTCTGGGATGAAGCCCACTTGGTCGTGATGGATTATTTTTTTGATAAGCACTTGGATTCGATTTGCTAGAATTTTATTGAGAAGTTTTGCATCTACTAATCATCAGGGAAATGCAAATCAAAACCACAATGAGATATCACTTAACTCCAGTGAGAATGGCCTTTATCAAAAAGTCCCAAAACTATACATGTTGGCGTGGGTGTGGAGAGATAGGTACACTCATACACTGCTGGTGGGACTGTAAACTAGTGCAGCCCCTGTGGAAAGCAATGTGGAGATACCTTAAACAGATTCAAGTAGACCTACCATTCAATCCAGCAATCCCATTATTGGGCATCTACCCAGAAGAACAAAAGTCATTCTATAAAAAAGACACCTGTACCTGAATGTTTATAGCAGCACAATTCACAATCGCAAAGATGTGGAAACAACCCACATGCCCATCGATTCATGAATGGATTAGCAAAATGTGGTATATGTATACCATGAAATATTACTCAGCTATTAGAAATAATGGCGATATGGCATCTCTTTGGTTCTCCTGGAGAGAGCTGGAACCCATTCTATTAAGTGAAGTATCCCAAGAATGGAAAAATAAGCACCACATGTACTCACCAGCAAACTGGTTTCCTTGAGTGCACATTTGGGAATAACACCAATTGGGTATCGGACAGAGGTTGGGGCTGGGTGGAAGGGACGGGTGTATACCTACTTGATGAGTGCGATGTGCACTGCCTGGGGAATGGACACACTTGAAGCTCAGACTTGGGGGGATGGGGAGGCATGGGCAATATATATAGCCTGATCTTTTGTACCCCCATAATGAGCTGAAAAACAAACAACAACAACAAAAAAAGACATACAATGAATTTTCTAGTAATTACAGTTCTTCCAAAGGGTGCCACTAGAGACCACTTATTGGAAAAAACAGATCATATGTCATTCTTGGAATGTTCTAAAAACTATAAATTCTAGCTATGTTCACTTTTCCTAACATAGAATAATCAACAACCTAACATCTCAGTTCTCATAACCTTAGTTTATAATTGGAACATGTAACATTTCCCCATGTGATAGTTTTACAGTAAAAATAGAATTTTAATGGACTGTGAGGAGGAATAAATAAAAATTATTCAAAATCTTTTGAACTACCCATAAATCTTTATGCTGGATGAAAAAGTGGCTTTTTGAAGCAGCTTTCCTCAAGAGGTGAAGCTATTTCTCTATCCCTTGATTCTGGCTTGCTTTGTTACTTGTTTTGGCCAATAGAATGTGATGAAAGTTGTAATTTCTTTCTAATTTATTCTTGAGGTCTCTCTCTTGAAAGTGGTCATAAACCATGACAGCCACTCTGTAGGAGAGCTCTGAAGGAGGAAAGTTAGGTTTGGACACCTGTGTCAAGTAAGACAGAATGAGGACGTAAAACCAAAATGCATAAAATGGAAGAAATTTATTACTTACAGGTCCAAGAGAGGTTAGGGGTGCTGATGGGAGGCCAACAGGAAGTCTACAGGCAGCAAGGAGTTCAACCAGAGGTGGGGGAAGAGAGAGAACCTGTGGGACTCACCTTCATTAAAATCCGTGGACATTATTCCTCACACTTTCCTGAGGGGGGGTGGTAGATTGACAAGTTTAAAGAGAATGCATACAAAGGGGGGAACTTATTTACATGACCAGCGTTCACCATTAGGTTTTATTGTGGTCTGCACCTGTGGCCTGTGTTGAGTTTTAGGGCACAGGGATGAGGAACAAGTGGGCCATATCAGAAACAACCACACAGGGAGGGGGAGGTTCTAAAGAGGCCAAAGGTAACAGGGTATAACCAGATTTCAAGTAACTAATGTCAGGCTAAAAATGGATGTCAAGATGTCAACTATATTAAACAAATTTGTGACAGAAGTGAGCAAGTAACGTTATGTATTCTGAGGCTTGGCCATAAGAAACCTTAAAGCTTCCATTTTTCTCCTTTTGGAATTCTGCTGTCACGTGAAACAAGTCCCAGTTAGCCTGACAGAGAAGCCTTGTGGAGAACAATTGAGGCGTCCAACCCAAAGCCCACATACTGCAAGACACATTGACTGAGGCCATCTGAGGCCACGCAGCCCTCATTCAGGTGCTGCCCATGGGTTAGTCCAGGCAAAACCAACATAAGAACTTTCCAGCTGAGCCCATCCCAACTTGCTGATCCACAGAATCGTAAGAAAATATTAATAAATATTATTGTTTTAAGTCATGATGTTTTGGGGTGGTTTAGTGGTCAGCAAAGGTTAACAAATACAGTTGTCTTAATGTTGCCCTGTTCTGTCAATATTTTACTGACAGATGCCATAATTAGTCAATCAGAAGACAATGTCTATTTCACATTTAAGACTTTTCACATAAATGCTAGTACTATTTTTATTTTTAGCCACCATCAGGCATCAATGGTGAGCAAGCCTCAATCTAAATGTAACCCATTTCTGTTGTCCCTATCATCAAACCTGCTTTCCTTACTTACACTCACACACACACACACACCCACACACACATTTTCACTCTCATTTGGGTTGCTGCATAAGAACCATTGTTATCATCCTTGGTACTTTGAGGAATTTTGTGAGACCAGAGTAATATCATCTTCGGGAGTCTGGTGGCCAGAGAGAATTGAGTTTGGTTTTTCCTGCTCTTCTCTAAGTTTCCTTTCTTGTCAGAGCCTTATTTTTTGTTCTCTTCTCTTTTGATAAGTTGCCTAAAAATTTCACTGATGATAGATTTATTTGCATTAACACGCTTCCTCTACCACAAAGGCAAATATCTGGGGGTGTGTGAAAGATCAGGCATTCAAATCTTTCTGTGAATTGGTTTAATCAGCTGCTTTCCTTCACACCCGCGGCTGAGTCCAGCTGTTCGGCAAATGTGGCGGGTTGGAATGGAGGTGGAAGGTAGGAAATTAGGAACTTGTGCACCTTTGAGAAATAAGGTAGGGATATCACACTGTCACAATATCTTAGGGCATCGTGATGACAGAGGCTGCCTGAGGACCTAGGTGAAAGGCTGTGCGAGGTAGAAAAAACACGTGAGAGAAAGGCAGGAGGATATATGAAGCAGATTCTTCATTAAAATGCATCATAGGGCCAGCACTTGCCCTGGACTGAGAAAAGAGTCTTCATTTGATTATTTCTCTTTTTATCCCATAACACTCTGATTTCAGGACCCTAGATCTGAGTTAATACTATTTGTGTCATTTTTTTTTTCAGCCATGTGAAAGTAAAATAGGCTTTTGTGGGTAAAAACAGTGGCAGGAATGGTTACCCTGAAACTCACACTGTTGCAGGCTCATGAGAAAGTTGTTCAGGAGGGAGCCTCCAGGTGATGACACACTCATCATTAACGCCGAGCTTCGTCCTCTGACTCCTGCTCAGAACTCCTAAACCTAGGTAGCTTTGGCTCCCAACTCTCAAATAGAAGCCCTTGACCTGATGACTTCATCTTCTTTTACTCTCAAAGCCTAAGATCACAAGCAGGTCTAAAGGACTCTCCCCCTTCTCTACCCTTGGTCCTTACCCTAATCTTGGCTCCCACTGTCTAACTGTGATTCTCTTAGAAGGAAAGTTTCATTTCTCCCTAAATCCTAGAGCAGAGCTAGCCCAGACCTACCAGTCTTTAAATTTGCCCAGTAAGACACATTCCTGATGTATCAACTCACTGGTGGCATAAAAGGAAGTTATCAAAAAAAAAAAAAAAAAAAAAGACAAAAAATAAAACACCACAGATCATAGGGAAGAAGAAGGAAAAAAAAAAAAAAAAAAAAAAAAAAAAAAAAAAAAAAACCCTCCCTAAATAGGATGCTTTGCAAAAGCAGGCACATTTAGCTACTCATAAGGCATCCTACCTAGTTTGCCTGGAACAGTCCTTGTTTATGCCTGATGTATTGGTATCTCATCTGATTTACCATTGATCCTGGGTTTTTTTTTCTTCTTTTTCCTTTCTTTAATTTGTTTCTGCTTAAAAATTGTAATGACCTTGCAGGTGTACATCACTCTACAGATATTATTATTTTACTGACTGAGAAAAACAAGACTCAGAGAGGTGGAGTCAAGTTGCCTAAATTTCATCTGACACACAATCCTGCTGTCCTTCTGCATTACACGATGCTGCCGATACATAATCACCATTTCCTCACTCCCTTCCTATGATGTTGACCAGCCCTGTTTTCAAGTTTTCTACCACCATTCCCTAAAATATTTTTTAAAACAAACAAAACAAAAAACTCAGAAACACACACACACACACACACACAATCTCTTAGCTGTGAGGCATTTTTCCTTGGTATTGTACTGTTCTTCTCACACCAGTTCTTACCATACCATGCCCAATATTAAAATCACCTGTGTTGAAAGTTTTGAAAGTCTTTGGAGAAATTTAAATTATCATTTAACTATTATTTTGTCTATTTGCTCCATAAAAATTCTGCAAAAATCCTAATTCACATTTATTTTCTTAAAAAAGAAACTGGTCTTTTTTTTTTTTTTTTTTTTTTTTTTTTTTTTTTAAAGCTTTACAATCTTTCCCAATACAATACTTAGATGCGTGTAACTGGAAAGGAGGGAAATGTGTTTGGCAACAGCAATGTGTCTTGGGAAACCTATGCATGGAGCATCTATATGCAAGTCACATTATAACAGTTTAGTTTCCCTTTTTTCCTCGTGAAAAAGTGAGAACCAAAAGAGTCTTCATTTTGAGACTTTGATTACATTCTGTGTTTAATGATCTGATCTATCATTCATGGTGCTTAAGCCGTTGTGATCAAAGTTTATGCATATATTTTAGAAAGAAAATGCATGTCTCACAGTGGCTTTGCCTAGGGCCAGAGGAATATACTAATTAAGGTTATATGGCATCTTTGACATTAACTTGTAAAATACAAAGTGAGATAGTTTTATCTACTTGAAATATGACACTACAGCTGAATGTATCTGACCCCAAATTATCTGTAGGATCAAGTTCCATGAAAATAAAGGTAAATGCTAAATCAAAGTTAGTTGGCATTAGAGAGGTAGGATAAAAATAAATAAAAACTTCCTTATTTAAATAAATTGGAAGCAGAGAATTAGGCTTAGAGCATGTTTTTAAGGGTAGACGGGAGCAAGGGATAAAGTGGGGATGGTTAACAGGTGCAAAAACATAGTAATACATATAATTAGATAGAATGACTCATATTTGATAGCACAACTAAATGACTATAATCAACAGTAAGTTAGGGTATATTTTAAAATAACTAAAAAGAGTGGAATGAGAATGTTCCTAACATAAAGAAATGATAAATGCCTGAGGTGACAGATACTCCAATTACCCTGATTTGATTCATGTACATTGTATGCCTGTATCAAAATATCATATATACCCTATAAAGATATACAACAATTATGTACCCATAATAATTCAAAATAAAAAATTAAAAAAATAAAACTAGTAAGAGATCACTGGGATATAGTTTCAGGAATGATTTGTTTCTTAATTCTTGTTTTTGTCTTTTACATTTAAGAGGAATAAAGAGAAACCTAAGCATACTGGGAAAGGTAGAAATCCAACAGCTGAAAAGAGAGCAAGGAAGTAAAGGAGGTGAGAGTCTAGGGGAGACTAATGAGCAATGCTAATACATTTGAAACAGATTTAGAGTCACTATGAATAAGAAAAGCTCATCAGAAAAATGTTTCTAAATTGAGAGATTAGGTCAAAAAGCATGTTGATAAAAAGTAAATGTTTACTTGGCAAAAAAAGGAGAATTCAAATGATGCTAGAAATTACTGTTAAAGATTAGTCAATGACTAAAGTACAGAATTTTTATTAAACTACTATTACTAGTTACACGTGGCAGAAAAGTGCTTTTAATAAAAATTGACAAGGCAGAAATCAGCATCTTAATTGATCATTAGGAAATAATCAAGTGTTGAATTTTTTTTGGAAACATAATGAAAACATTATTTTTACTCTTATTAAATGTATTCAACAGTTTTAAACTGAACCAAAAGTATGAATGTAGCCACATTTACATTTAAAAATACACCTTGTGAGTGTCCAGAAGTTTCCACTCAGTACTCTGGACTCAGTACCAACTATTTTCTCTCTCCTCTCCAGACGCAATGCATGTGGGCCCTTCGCCAATTAAAGAAAGTGCTCTCAGATATTTACTAGCAGCCAGGATAGCTAATTCCTTCCAGCCCTAAGTGGTGGTGAGAGAAGTAAAGGATACAGATGTCCCTACCAGGCCATTGTGTCCATGGCATGTGCCAAGGTTGGGAACAGGTGTAAAGTTGCCAGGCCACCAGTTGGCCAGGTCAGTAGGAAGCAGAGGAGGATGTAAGTTAGATATGCATTCAGTCATGCATCGCTTAATGATGGAAACACATTCTAAGAAATGTGGTGTTAGGCAATTCATCATTGTATGAGCATGTATGTACTTACACAAATCAGATGTTATAGCCTACTACACACTTAGGCTATGTGGCATAGCCTATCGTTCCTAGCCTACAAACCTGTACAGCATGTTACTCTACTTAATACTGTAGGCAATTGCAATACAGTGGTATTTGTGTACTGAATACCATAGGCAGTTATAACCCAATGGTAAGTATTTGTGTATCTAAATTTAGCTAAACATGAAAAAGGTGCAGTAAAAATATGGAATTATAACCTATGGGATCACCATAGTATATGCAGTCCATCATTGATGCAAATTATGTGATGCATAACTGTACATGAAACTTCTATGAAAAGAGGCTGAACAGTCCTACCATAGAGTATAGAGAGAGTAGCCTGACCTTGTTACAGCAGTTTGTCACTTATGATATACTATGAAATCTATACCTATTTATTTTTTCACTGTGGCTATTTATTTATAATATACTCTTTTGGAAAAATGAGTCAAATAAAAAGGAAGTATATATTTAATAAAAAATTAAGAACTAAGCTTTCTTTGGTCTCTCAAGAAAGGTGATAATGAATATGTATAAAATATATGCTGATATTTACCCAATACCATAGTGCCATAGCAAAATCACTAAGCTAATGAAAAGCTTGTAAAGAGTAAAATATTGAAATTTAGCCCAAAAAAGAGAGAAACCGAACTTGTTCTTAATGAGAAATGATGTGCATGATTTAACTTTACTTTTGACATCTCATTTTGTAAGGTTACTTTAATTGAGGAGCTTCTGTGAAAATAGATACATTTGTAGATAAATTTTTATTTTAAATTGGAATGTAAAGTAATTGAGAAGGCCTATTATTTTTCAGCATATAAATTGGGATATATCTTCAAGAATTATAAATAAAGCTTTTATGAGCCTTTTCTTTTAAAATTATCCTGAAAAAGGCAGAAAGTACTGTAGCTATAAGAATATTGGGATGAAAATAGATACATATTTCAATAATTAAGAAAATGGAAAAGAAAAATTACTTATTTAGGAAATGCGTTCTAACTTACAAGGCACTACAACCTGAAGAACAAATATTTTCTGAATTAAAAATGTTGTGGTATAATGAGAAAAGTGCATTGGCCATCTAAACAATTTTATATTTATCAACCATAAAATATGATTTTGAAGAAGATTGATGGTAACTTATAAAAAATTTAAGATAAGACCATGTTGAAAAAATATATTCTTCAGAAAAGCACCAGTGAAAAGGAATTAGATAGTTAAGAAATTGATTAAAGAATATGTATCAAGAATAACTTTTCTGCTTTATGTTAATTTTTTTTATGTCAAGTAATCAATATAATAAAGAGAGACTTTTTTGGGCTTTGACTATGATCTTCTGGAAAAATTTTATTTTTGAATAGAAAGAACTATTTTAT
Organism: Eulemur rufifrons; assembly: GCF_041146395.1. Lineage (NCBI taxonomy): Eukaryota > Metazoa > Chordata > Mammalia > Primates > Lemuridae > Eulemur > Eulemur rufifrons. The sequence goes on from NC_091010.1 coordinate 39,668,813, forward strand.
AAGTTTACCAATACGATAAAACCAATTGATTTGTCAAATATTTCAAATATCACATAATTTTAATTATTTTTGCACCTTCTTTCACTCTCAAAAGCAGACCTGTTGGAATGACAAATCACATGGTTGCCCTAGTCTCTCCCCATTAAGGGAAAATACTTCCCACCTTGGCTCTACGCGACAAAAATCAGAGTGAGAACCCAGAGCAGTGAGCTGAACTTAGAAGCATGTGTTACCAACACTAACCTCCTTTTTTCTATGTAAAAACAGCCCTGGGCACTGCTGGTGCTTGTCTCCCGAGTGAGAGTTGAAGACAACTCTGCCAGGAAGTATGAAAGTTGTCAGAATCAAAATGGAGTCACTTATGTTAAAAACAAACAAAACAAAACAAAACAAAAACAAAACCCCGACAAATAGAGCCAGAGAAGGCCATAAAGGGAGCATTCTATGCAGGAATGAATGCCTGATAACAAGAACTATCACAAAAGATTCTGCAAAAACCACAACCTTGCACAAAGGCCATCACAACCTACACACACACACACAAACACAAAATACTTCTGTGAGGACATCTGTCCAGCAGCTCCCTATCCAACCTTGGACTGGCGCTACCCTTGTTACTGATGCTGGTAGCCACTATAACTATCTCAAGACAATTATGTAATCCTCCTTAGTTTTCCTTTAAAAACCTTTGTCTTTCTTTGCCTCCATGGCTACGCACATAGTTAGTTTACTATGGCATGAGTATTCCCATTGCAATGCTCTATTTTCAAATAAACATCACTTTCTTTTAAAGAGTCTTTCTCTATTTTTTATTTAGGTTGACAGAAGACATTAGATTACTTTATAATTTAATAATATCATAGCTACCTTCTATTTTTGCTTATTATGCACTAGGCACCAGCTTGGTGATTTGCACAATTTATTTCAATCCTGACATGTGCTTTCATTTTTGTAGCTGATAAGACTGAGACTCAAAGAGATTACGTAATCGTGTAAGATTATAAATTGGGAAGTGAAAGAACTAGGACTAAGAAGTAGGTCTGCCTCATTTCTTTTTTCTTTCATAGACTGCCTCTCCACTGACGAGATCTTTGAGAGCATGGTTAGAAATGACTCTACAGGATACAGGTTTTACTTTTCATTTTTATTTTTATTTTTTATTATTTTTTTATTTATTTTTTTTTTTTTGAGACAGAGTCTCACTTTGTTGCCCAGGCTAGAGTGAGTGCCGTGGCGTCAGCCTAGCTCACAGCAACCTCAAACTCCTGAGCTCAAGGGATCCTCCTGTCTCAGCCTCCCGAGTAGCTGGGACTACAGGCATGCACCACCATGCCCGGCTAATTTTTTTTTTCTATATATATTTTTAGCTGTCCATATAATTTCTTTCTATTTTTAGTAGAGACGGGGTCTCGCTCTTGCTCAGGCTGGTCTCGAACTCCTGAGCTCAAATGATCTGCCCACCTCGGCCTCCCAGAGTGCTAGGATTACAGGCGTGAGCCACCACGCCCGGCCTACTTTTCATTTTTAAATAGCACTGATACTTCTTTGTCTTGTGTAGGCTAGTGGCACTGCTGGATGCGTGAAGCAGAAATATCTTACTATTACATCAGGCTTCGAGGACTAGAGGTGTTGAAACAAGGGTCACTGTAAGCATGTGCAAACTCAGTGCCTCACAGAACACAGCAGAAGGCAAGGAGTAAGGAGTCACACCCATGGACATGTTCTACCTGACCTTTCTTTCTGAACCACCAGTCTGAATTTTCTCCATGTTATGGAGTATGTGTATAAGTGGAGTGGATCTTAGTGCCTGAGCCAGAGGCAGTTCTGGGACATTGTCTGATTAGCTTAGACTGTAACCATAGTCAACTTGTATAATTCATATTAAACAAAAAACATTGCCCTAAATTACATATGCTTTTCCTACATAGATCAAAGTGGCAGTATGGAGATCAAATCTTTCCAGTCTGTGTAACAGAAATTCAGCCTCAGATTGGAAGTTTATTAGCTTCTTTCACTTATTATCCTTCAGATAGAACTGTTGTTCATTTCTGCAAGCGACAACTACAAATAATTAACTGAAAGATTTGAGGCATCAACAAGACTTGCAAACATAGATGATCCCTGACTTGTGATGGTTCCATTTAAAGATTTTTCAACTTTATGATGGTGCTAAAGCAATATGTATTTAGCAAAAACTGTACTTGGAATATTGATCTTTTTCCAGGCTAGCGATATACCATATGACACGCTCCTGTGACGCTAGGCAGTAGCAGCGAGCCACAGCTCCCAGTCAGCCAGGCAGTCACAAGGCTAAACAACCAGTAATAAGTGTACTATATTGCCAACAGTTTTTGGATATTGTGTCTTATGTTTTCATCCCATCATGTCCGTAAAAGATCCATTTTCGACTTACAACATTTTCAACTTAAGATGAGTTTCTGGGGACATAACCCCATTGTAAACCCAGGAGCGTCCATACGGCACCTCTCCCACCGCTGCCCTTTCCATCCCAGAGTAGACATCACTAATTGATTACAGCAGTTTTCCCCTGCTGAGCTGAGCTGTAACCTGAGGATTCTTCTCAGATTCATAGCTTGTCATTGTCCAGCTGAATCATTTCTTCAAATGTGCAGCTTTGTTCTATTTCTAATGGCAATATAAAGACCAGATTAGCTTTCAAGATTGTTCATATCTGCTCCCAACCTACATGGACAAACTTATTTCCCAATTCCCTAGAATTTTTTGACATGGATTTTTCTTGACATTCAGGTAATTTTATTCATGGTTGTATTGACACCTGTGCTCATTTATATTTTTGAATAATTGTTTATGCTGGTGATTTCCAAATGTTTCTGATTATACACTTATATCCAAAGGAAAATTTTGAGCAGGTACCCCTAATATATGTGTATTTATTTACTTATGAATATTATACATGTACTACTGTGTTAGTATGCTGTAGATATAAAATATACACAGAATTTAAAAGAATTAAAAATAAATAAAAATAGAAATTCTAATATTTTCTCTCCCCCCGCCCACCTTTGAAGACCAATCTTACACAGTGGAGTTATGAATTTATAGTCTCTATGGGAATTGGAATCTTAAGTCAAAACATAAGTTGAACATCACAGATAGCCAGATTACCCTTGGAAATCACTTCAAAGACACTGTTTTGGAGATTGCTCAATAATCTCTCCAGCTGACAAATAAATACACAAGTTCAATATAGCTAGTTTATTCTTCAGTACTGAAAAAAGTAGTTGTAGCTGCAGTTGAGCAAGTTACGAAGTAGTTGGTTTAGGCTTATGGATCAGATTGCATGAAAAATATGTGCTAAACATCATATATGCCAAATTTCCTGTGATACTCAAACTATGTGCTTTGAGAGATGGGAGGTGACTGAGAACAAAGGTGGAAAAACAGATTCAAGTCTCTCATCTTACATTCCCACCAGGATGTATGGCTCACTTAGTGTAATGCGGGATGGAATCACCCACCTGTTTAAATTCTCTCTCTCTCTGTTTCTCTCTCTCTCTCTCTCTATATATATATATATTTCTCTCTCACACCCCCAGATTTCTTGTAATTGAATTCACATAAATTAAATGTAAGTCCTCAGTGACTTCTTCGCATAACAACTTTTCTTCTCTTTTCTCCTTATCAGCATCACCTAAAATGCCTTTATCCCCAGCTGTACCTCTCCAAATTCTACCAGTAGTTCAAGATCAACTTCAAATTCAACCCTCCAGAATATGCAACTCACATAAGTTCCCATCATACTTGAATTATTATTGTGCCAATCCCACTCCTGTTTCACTGAATTACTCACATCAAGCATATTACCTTATCATTCCAACAGTTTAGGCAGGAATGGCATTCTGGCTTATAGCATCAGGTAGAATGTAAGTACAAGGCAGGTAGTGAGAATTCTGGCTTTAGTCCTGGTATCTCTCTAACAGGTTATGTAAGCCAAGTGCTATTTGTGAGGTATTTCTGATTTTCCTCCTTCTGGGCACACAGTAGGATTGTATTAATACTTCCTAGTTTGCTAGAAACTACACATGCTCTGTGATTTGCTTTGGCTGACAAAATGTGAGCCTTTCACTTTGAATTGTATAATTTGCCCTTTCCTGACTCCTGCCGTGCTGCAGAGAGTGAAGATTTCATCACCCTTCTTCCCTTTGTGAAGACAACATGGAGCACAGGCCCTGACCTCTCAAAATAAACATGCAACATAAATGAGATATAAACCATTTTTATTAAACCACAGCAATTTTAGGATTGTTTGTTCCTATAGCATAACCTAGCCTATCCTGAATTATATGCAGGGAAAATCTATCACCTACAAAACAGAGAGAACAATAGCTTGCTTTAAATGTATCATCAAATTTTTATAGGAATCAAATAAAGATATAAAGATGTATTATATGTATGTAAAGATGTATTATAAATAGTAATTGTGGTGAAAAATATCAAAAATGTCCCAACTCATATTATGTTTATTAGTATAATTATTTTACTGTTAATCAGATATTCAGTATAATGATCTAAGCTACTTTTTCTTATGCTGAGCTTCTTATACTCTTATCTGTTTAATTCATTTAACAACGATTTATGAAGTTGCTAAATAATGTGCATGTAACAGTATTTCAGAGATTTGGTGGATATGTTTTGGGGGTTTTCTCTCAATACAACTACATAAGATCAATTTAAACTATTCTGGAGAAACATTTGTATGCTACTATCCAGAAACAAGAATTGCTCATGTAACAGACTTTTTGTGTTATGAAAAGAGTGATATGAAACATCTGGTTGCACATTGGGGACATAACTCAACTTCCAGTGAGACCAAATCTGTTCTATAAACATATGTTATGTTACTTATGCTTTTAAAACAACATACAACCTGTGGTCTGCATTTTTCAGGATCTCCATTTAGCAGAATGATCACCATGGTAACAATGTGAACATGTTGATTTATATATGGTTTCTCATCTAAGGCTGAATGACCAAAGTAGACCACTTGACAGCTGATGTTTTCAGTTATAACAGCATATGCTCACCACAGAGTTCACAGAATTGCTTCTCAGTCCGTCTAAATCAGTTGATATGGCAGCCAAAATGGCTGGTTGACCTTGCTAAGGACACCGATATTTCAGGCATCTTGTAAACCAGCATGGACTGATTTTACCATATGGTTTCCAAAGTTTCAGTACAGTGTCTATGCCCACAGGGCTTACATGGTAATTGGCAGCAAGGTAGACAATTGGATAAAATCATGTTGACAATTAAACAGGTATCTGGGTTAAAATCTAAAAACATTTTTTTGTTGTTGTTGTTGTTGAGACAGAGTCTCACTTTGTTGCCCAGGCTAGAGTGAGTGCTGTGGCGTCAGCTTAGCTCACAGCAACCTCAGACTCCTCAGCTTAAGCGATCCTACTGCCTCAGCCTCCCGAGTAGCTGGGACTACAGGCATGTGCCACTATGCCCGGCTAATTTTTTCTATATAGATTTTTAGTTGTCCATATAATTTCTTTCTATTTTTATTAGAGACGGGGTCTCGCTCTTGCTCAGGCTGGTCTCGAACTCCTGACCTCAAGCGATCCACCCGCCTCGGCCTCCCAGAGAGCTAGGATTACAGGCGTGAGCCACCGCGCCCGGCCTAAAAACATTTTAAACATGCAGATAATTGTTTTTATATTTTTATTCAGATATTTAATTTGAGGTAGACACAAAATAAATTTTTCATTTGTGGCAATTTTGAAGTAGAAAGACGATTATTGCTTTTTTTCTCTTGATCGATAACTTGGCTCTAAAATTTACTCTCAGGAAGACAGTATAGATTTTTATGCATGAAACTGTCATGTAGAATCTGATCAATAAATATTTGTTCAATGAATGAATGAAAAACTGATGCTGGTCAGTATTTTAATAGGAAATCTCTGTAAATTTTATAAAAATATTAATTAAAATATGTTTATAATTTGTAAATCATAATGAAAAGAATTTAATTCTTTTTGTTGATAAACCCAAAGCATTTTATTTTTTCTCTCTATGGTCTATACTAAAATGTGTCTCGCTGTTGGTTGGTCTAGGTTGATATTCTTAGGTACACAATATGCTATTTCTAATTGTAGTTACAGATATTTTATTTTTAACTCAGAAAAGTTTCCTTGAATTATAGTTTTTAGTGTTTATTTTTTGTTTACATCAGGAATGTCTATTATTTGTATGTTGGATTTCCTTTGCCTTCAATATTGGTTACTTTCCCTCAAATTCTTTTTATTTTTTTACTTTTCTTATAAATATTCCTCCTTTTATTTTCATTTCTATTTTCATTTGCTGCCTTATTCATTATTGCATATTTTTAGTCCAGTCTTAATTTCTAAAAAGACTTTTCCTTTTATTCGTAATTCTTAATTAAGTTCTATCATCTCATTTTGGACATTTTTCTAATTCAGATATATACTGTTCATGTATATCCTTTTACTAATATATTTTAGGTTTGTGTTTTTTTTTGAAACACGAGGTAATAGTTTTCATCTATTTTATGAGTATGCTATCTGGTTTTCTTTAGTTGTCTATGGTAATATTATTTTTCTTCTTATTCTCTTTTTTCTTATAATAATTTTATATGAGACGTCTCAATATTTTTCTATTGGCCAGTTGTATTTGCAATTAGTTTTCCTAGATTTTTAGGTGGTGTAATTCAGGATAGCCTTTCTAATTAAACACAATTCGCATTTCTGTTGTTTTAACATAGTGTGCAAAGATATAGTAGTTTGCTTTCTGAAGTTTCCTAACTCTATTTCTCTCTCAAGTTTTATCTTTATTTTCTCTTCCCTTTGTCTCTATTGCTCCTATCCTGTTAAATTTTGATTCAACTCACAGTAATTTCTCTTCAATGTTGAGCCCTATTTTTGAAGGTAGCCCTACTCAGTGTTAAAAGTTCACAGGTATTTACTCAAATTTCTTTAGACTTTACCACAAATCCCTCATGCTTCTCTACTTTTGGAGTGGTTGAAATCCTTGTTAGCTTTAGACATTAATCTCAAATTGGCATTCCATGTTTTCAGTGAATACCTGGATTATTTGAGATTCCGTGTTCCTTAAGTCACTCCATTTTTTCAGTCACTTCATTTTCTCCTCTGCTTCTTTCTTCAGAGATGCTGACACTGAAGTTCTAGAAATTGTTGGTAAATTTTGGTCATAAAATTGTACATTGGGGTTGGAGGGAATACTATTTTTGTTATCTGTAAGTTTTTAGTTTGGTTATCTAATTGCTCAGCCTATGGGAATTGGGATGTTTCTAAAATATACTTATTCTACTGCCCCATCTTCCTAGAATCCCCTTATCTTGACTTTTACTAGTGAAATGCATCTGCTCAAATTTTCATCTCATGCAAGATTAGAAACCAATATCTCATTATCTCCTTGAAATCTTGGAGCCCATAAATTGCCATCAGAATTCTCAAGACAGACAATTATTCAAACAAACTATAAAATGGCAAGCCATCTTATTTAGAGGATCATGGTTCAGCAATTTTTCTTAGCTCAATTCTTGCTAAGACTCAGAACTCTGCAAGCAGTTTGGAACCTGAGAGACCAATGCCAGGCATTCCTTTGGTAGGCAACTTTTGGTAGCAACTTTTCTATCATATACCCAGAATCATAATCTTTCTCAAGCTTTCTGTTTTTTATTATAAAAGCATCATCATTATTTTTAGAATGATTTTCCTTTAGGTGGTTATCACTAATCCCATCTGAACATAGAAAAGCTAAAAATATTTGGAAAGTTGGCATGCTTCCATATCTTCTAATGAGCTCCTTACTGGAGTTTTATTTTCAAGTTCCTCACAATCACATGAGAGATGAGATGAGATGATCTTGATATTATGAATACAGCACTTTAAAGGTAATCGATGAATCATCCTCTTTAGTCAATTATTAACTTTTATGTTACCCCCACAATTTTTACTCATGGTGTTACTACTTTAGGCCAGTAAATGTCAATGGCTGACTTGTCTAAGAGATAGACAATCTTATTAATGAGTCATTGCCTAACACCCTGCATGATTCAAGAATATCTTGAACCAACAATTAGCTGGATCTTTAAATCCAGAAAGATTAAGGGACATTCTTTAAATAGATATGATGATCAGTACTACAGCACCTAATTAAACAGATTTCTGTAATATTAGAGGGTACAAATGTCAAACTATCTGTTGTGGTCCTGCAATGAGTCATTTAAGTAAACCTGCTGAAGCAAAGTGAAAGTCCAACCACTCATAAACTTTCTAATAATGCATCTACTCTGGATTTTTTTCCCCAGAGATCAACATCAATTTCATCAAACAGTAGTTTTCAGAATCCATTACATTCTACTTTTTTTTATTTGTATAAATTTAAGGGTTACATGTGCAGTTTTGTTACATGGATATATTGTGTAGAAGTGAAGTCTGGGCTTTTAGTGTATTCATCAGCCAAATAACATATATGGCACCCATTAAGTAATTTCTCATTGTCCACTCACCTCTCACCCCCTCATCTTTCCAAGCATCCATTGTCTATCAGTCCACACTCTATGTCCCTGTGTACATATTATTTAGCTCCCATTTATAAGTGAGAGCATACAGTTCTTTTTTTCTTTCTGTTTCTGAGTTGTTTCACTTAAGATAATGGCCCCCAGTTCCATCCATGTTGCTGCAAAAAACATGATTTCATTTTTTATGGCTGAATAGTATTCCATTTTGTATACCACATTTTCTTTACCCAATCACTCATTCATGGACACTAAGGTTGATTCTTTGCAATTGTGAATGGTGCTGCAATAAACATACAAGTGTAAGTAACTTTTTGATATAATGATTTCTTTTCCTTTGGGTAGATACCCAGTAGTGGGGTTGCTGGATCAAATGGTAGTTTTATTTTCAGTTCTTGGAGAAATCTCCATACTGTTTTCCATAAAGATTGTACTAATTTACATTTCCAAAAATGTATACGCATTCCCTTTTCTCTGCATCCTCACCAACATCTGTTATTTTTTAATTTTCAATAATAGCCGTTTCAACTGGTATAAGATGATATCTCATGGGGGTTTTAATTTGCATTTCTCTGGTTATTAGTGATGTTAAGCATTTTTTCATATGCTTGTTGGCCATTTGTATCTCTTCTTTTGAAAAATGTCTATTCGTGTCTTTGTCCACTTTTTAATGGGATTATTTGTTTCTTTTTTTTTTTATTGAGTTGTTTGAATTCCTTGTAATATAGATATTAGTCCCCTGTCGGACACAGAGTTTGCAAATATTTTCTCCCATTCTTCAGGTTGTCTATTCACTCTGTTGATTTTGCTGTACGGAAGCTTTCCTACTTTTCTGAAGACTCAGACAACATCAGCACTGCTCTATTATTCTATTATATTACATCTCAGGCTAGTCAGTATTTGTCAGAAAGCACCAGAGGTAGTTCCTTCAGAAGTAGTGTGGTTCAAATTTTCAATCCCTTCTCAAATGACAGGAAACATGGCACTCACACACTGTTGATGAGATATAAGTGGTTACAAGAGTTCTGGAGGGTAGTTTGGAATTAAGTACCAAAAAATCTTTAAAAAGTATATGCTCTTCAATTCAGCAATCCCACTTCTAGGGATCTACATATTCTAAGGAAACAGTAAGAGCTGTGCACAAAGTTTTATGTGAAAAGGATGTTGATCACAGAATTTTTATAATACAGGAATATTGGATGCAACCATTTTACACCACCATTAGGAGAATGTGAACTATTAAGAGAATTGCTAATAAAATATGCAACATCTATGTAGATGGCGGAATGTCATGCAGCCATGAAATATCATGTTTGAAAGTACTTAGGACTAGGAGAAGATCATTATATTTAATTTTTTAAAAGCAAGTTATAAAATCATAATATAAACTATGAATTTAAACTTGTTTATAATGCATGCATATTATACACACATATGGTGTGTGTGTGCATGTGTGTATATAGAAAGACAGAGGCAAAGAAACAGAAAATAAATTTTAGACACTAATATTAGGCTACAAGAAATGTTCTATTCCTGTATTTCTCTAATTCTAAAGTCCTCCATGCCTCGACTCATAGAACCACTAGAAAATTTAATATGTCATTGTTGGGGCCTCTTGCTACCTTAAAGAAACTTGAAAATGATATGGGACTTGAGAGGTGACAGAAAATAGAGGTAAGAATTGAGTTGTTAATCTACAAGAGTTACCATCTTTTTATTGTTCCTAAGCTACAGGATATTCCAATCAAATATGTTCTCTACCATTTGTATCTCAGACACTGCTGCTGATGGAAGCTTCAGGGATAGTTCTCACAGTGGTCCTCCACACTGGGCACACATTTGACACCCGATAGCTATTTTCCAATCTGGAGATCTCATTCCTCATTGTTCTGCAGCCTGGGAGGAAGCCTGGAATTTCCCCTGGCTCTTTGCTTCTGCTTTTTTGTCTCAAGCGCCTCTCTTCAGGGACACTTATTGAATCCTCAGAAGGGGACTTGAGCCCACAGCACTTCACTTTCACAGTGGGTTGGGATGAGGTAATGGGGAAAGTGATTCTCTTTCCTGTTGGTGGAAGTGAGAAAAAGAGAGTTTAGTACCAGTTTATTTCTTGATTACTCACCCTATCATATAAAAAAAGTAGAAACAAAGTTTAAGACTGGGAAGGTATACAACAAAACAATGTTCTTCACTGGGTGAAAGAATAGTCAGTGATTTTTTTTAACTCCTATGTATTTTCTTAATTTTCTATGATGGGCATATAGAATTAGACACAAATTATAATCAGAAAAATAAACATTTTATATTTAATGGGAAAAAATACTAAAGTAGATTTATAGTTGCTCCCACTGAGAATAATCTTCACGTACATTGGAGTAAGGATATGCTAGATGTTTGTATTATTCAAGAATTATTGATCAACAGCCAATGTGACAAGTCTAATGGGGTCCGTGTGCGTAGAATCTCAGATGCCATATACGAGAAGAGAGAATATGTAGAACTATGGAACACATGAGGCTTAGATCAAGAACACCAAAAATGTAGGAGGGAGGAAGAAGTGCATAAACCAGCTGTTGGTCCTTTATGGAGAGCCCACCTGTGAACCCTTACGAGTTAGAAAGCAAGAAAGGAAAATAAAGCATTTTGAAAATACAGAGGCATCTGCTGGCATTTTGTCTAGGGCTATGACCTGGAAAGGGAGACAATTTCAAAATAATTACCAGACAATAGATTCTGTGCTACCTGTCTTCCCTATCATATTCAATCAATAACATACTAATCTCAGCAGGGTTTTCCTTTGAAATAATTCCTAGTGAATCATCTTAATTTAGTTCTTGACTATTCATTCAGCCAACATTCTTGAGGGCTTACTTTGTGCATTGCACAGCTCTAAAGAGATATTAGCAGGATAAGTGAATTGAGAGTAGAGTATAGGGGGAAACTAATTGAGATATGGTGGACAGGACAGGTGTTTCAGAAGACCTGGAAATGCAGAATAAGAAACTTTTTTCTCATTCCTACCAAGAATAGTGGCATGATAGGTTTTGAGCAAGGGAATAGCAATGTCAAAATGTGGTTTCTAGTAACTCTAATTTAACAGCAGGAATGATTGAATGTGGAAAATACTGGGACAAAATTAAAACAAAACACTTAAGTGCCTATAATGGTGCTGGTTTCGGAGCAAAATTAGGGACAGAGGCTTCTATTCAAACCAACTATACCTACTCTCATTTTAGTGACTTTAGCATTCCCTCCACACCTGATTTTTCAATTTGTGATCTCACTTCTAACTATTCCTTCCTCCACCACTTCTCTACTGCCCACTCACATGGAAACATACCAGACTTTGTCATTACAGAAAGTGGCACCACCCTATAAAGGCCATCTGTCACTTCACTGCTAAGCACTATTGAGTTTGTTTCTCTGGCTGGAGAGGCCTGAGTTCTTCCATCCTTCCCTGCCCCAGGTGTGTCCCTCCTAAAGGTATAGAGGATAACTCTCCTTGCTGAAGGAAGGCCACTCTCCCTTCAAGGCTCATTGATCAACATGCTGCCATAATAGAAAATGGAACATCAGATTAAGAACTCAATCTCTCTGACTATTTTCTTGCTTTGCTTCTTAAACGAGTTCATGGTAAGAGAGTGCAGACTTTTGACTCTCACTTTCCATGACTTAAGTTTTCCTTGGGGTTTATAATCAACTCTGTTGATTTTGGATTCTAAATTCAAAGACAAGGGCTTCAAGCCCTCTGGTCATCAGTTTTTACAATCTGGTCCCCAGAGATGAGGGCTGCATTCTTGTCAGTGATGGGCCCAAAAGCCCCTGTTTTAATCATAGTGGAAACAAAGAGGGACATTCGTTCCTGAAATTGTACTGCGTTCTGGTCACTTAGAATGAGGATTAGTGACATAATGTCTTCCCATCTAAGTTTAATATTCTACATTTCTCAGTTCTTAAAAGGTTTCTCTTTTTCTATCAAGTAAATCGCATGAGACTTTTGTTGTCACATGTCAAGAAAAACCATGAGTCGAATATACATTTCCCTTTAGAATAACAGTGAATCAATCACATCCATGATAAATACTTATGATAAATATGAAATACTAAAAAAAGTCTTAGTTATAAATAACAGCTGCTGTCTTTTTTGAAAAGTTATCTGAGTTCCTTGGATGTGTGTGTTTCTCTTTATTAATATGTAAGATAAAAATAAATGTATTTTAAATTAGAATGAATTCTCTACAGGAAATACAGGAAGTTATTATTCAGGGGGTGTGGAAGAATCTTTTTGTGAAATGTTTAAAGCAATCTTTCATCTAAAACCATAGGAATTTGGCTGGCAGCCCTTTGAGTGAACAAAGCACAGTTTCAGGGCAGGTCCAGCAAGCCATACAATTTACTTGTTCAGTTTGTATCTACCTTGTTAGGGCAAGCCCTCTAACTTTATCAACCTCTATAGAACTTAATGTTGGATGCATACCGCCCCAATTTTTTTTATTGTTTTATTTTGTTAAGAATCTTTTAGTCTGTATGCTTCTTTTTCACCTATATAATGGTGTCTTGAGGACAGATGCCATTTCTCATTGTTTTTAAAATTTTTCTTTAGCACTTAGCACTCTCCCTTGAACATGGTAGGTACTTAATAAATATAATAATAGCTAAACTTCCTAATACAGTTGTTAGTATATTAGGTTAGTGGGTCCCAAACCCATATATATTAGAATCACCTGGGTAACTTGAAACAAAATCCAGGTCCTACTTGGGTCTAATGAATCTCTGAACAATCAATAGGTATTGACATAGTCTATCTACTGCCTTGAACATAGCCAAGTGCTCTATCAGTTATTTTATTTAAAAAGTCTTTAATGCTCTTAATACAACGTTAAGGTAGATGTTAACAGCTCCATTGAAAAAATAAAAATAACAGCAAACATTTTCTATGTGCTTATCATAGCCCAGAGTTCTAAGTACTTTCACATGTTAACTAAGAGGACAAAACGAGATAAGTGACTTGCTTGAGATCTGGAAGGTAGCACATGGAAGAGCCTAAATTTGAACTCATCTTTTCAACTCCAAAGCTTTTTTCACCGAATCATGTTGTCTTCCAGAAAATAAAATTATTTGTTGACTCATGGCAACCTGTGACAATTGTCACATTAGTTAAAAGCATCCTAATCAAACTCTTCCTATTCTGTCTTCTGGGATTTTATTCAGAGGGTGCTGGTCTTCCCAAAGCCTCCTCAGCCAATCTTTGAGGTGACTTCAAGGCTAGTGCACAAGTTAAGAACAGGATCAGACTTCTTTATTTACCAAAACCGTTGAGACTAGTCATCTGGATTACTGGTTTACACAGGCCAAATGGAAGAGAAGATATGAATAGTCCCTCAGTGAGACAAGTAACTCATAACAAATAGCTACCAGAGAATAATAATAATACTGTCTTCCACTACAGAAGCCATTTGACCTTATTCTTAATAATTGCATTATTTTCTATACTTATCAGAGTCAATCCTAGAGAAGGTTCTGTTCTTTATAATCTTTCCTATTTTTGTATCAATCTCACTTCAGCTGTGCTATATAAAAAAATTTAGACTCTCTCATCTCAGATGACACTTTCATTTTACATTTTAAAACCATTAAGTAGAATCATAATCACTATCTGACCTTCTCTGCCTGCTCCTCAAATGCCCTGACACAAAACAAAATCTAGGGGTTCTTCCCAGTCAGAAAAATCATTATTAAAAAGTCAAAAAACAATAGATGTTGGTGCAGATGCAGTGAAAAAGGAACATTTATATGCTGTTTGTAAGAATGAAAAGTAGTACAACCTCTACGGAAAATAATATGGAGAATTCTCAAATAACTAGAAGTAGATCTACCATTTGATCCAGCAATCCTAATACTGAGGTTGTAATTCCTAATACCCAAAGGAAAAGAAGTCATTATATCAAGAAGACACCTGCACTCGTACATTTATCACAGTACAATTCACAATTGCAAAGATATGGATCAACCTAAATGCCCATCAACCAAGCAGTGGATAAAGAAAATGTTGTGTATATATACACCATGGAATACTACTCAGCCATAAAAAATAATGAAATAATGATTTTTGCAGCAACTTGGATAGAACTGGAGGCCATTATCCTAAGTGAAGTAACTCAGGAATGGAAAACCAAATAATGCATATTCTCACTTATTTATAAGTGAGAGAGCCAAGCCATGGGCACACGTGGTCATATGGGGGGTATAAAGGACATTGGAGACTCATAAGAGGAGAGGGTGAGAGAGGATTGAGGATAAAAAATGATCTATTGGATACAATGTACACTTTTCAGGAGACGGGTAAGCTCAGATAACACCATTGTACAATACATCCGTGTAACAAAAACCACATGTACCCCTTAAATCTACTGAATTTTTTAAGGCAAATAAAAGGACGCTTCTCTTAAAGATTCATTATAACAAAAGCAATCCAGGGGTTCTTGCTGAAGTTGGATTTATCTACATGCTAAATTGTAAGGTGTTTGGCTATGGCCAAAATGAACACTTTGCTGTGAACTTTCCAGGACCCCAGATATAAAATGAAATGTTCAGATAAAGCATGCTATGGAAAAGACTTAGGGATTTGGAGTGGAAAGCCTTGGCTTTTACCTATTTGTACAAGGACCTTCACTATGCTGAGCCTCAATTTTCTCATTTGCAAAATGGGGATAATTATTCATATGTGGTAAGGTTGTGGTGAAGATTAATGAAACGACCTACACACCTACCACGACATCACACACTACCCCTCTGGTCTCAGTGGGCAGCATTTCCGTCCAGCCCATTGACATGCCTTTCCTCTGTGGGGAAGTAGGAGCAAAATCTGATGCCGCACCTAGCCTCGTACCCACAGTAACTCAGCAATGGGCAGCCTCTGCCACTCACACCGACTGACACAAGCTCCTCAGGATCCCGAGCAAGTTAACTCAGAGTTCTAAGACTTCAGACAAAAACTAGAAATCCTGTAAAGGCAACACAATGCAATAGTGTGTAAAAGAGAAAAGAGATGTAAGATTTATTTAACAAATGTGTGTGGGCAGAGAGGCGGTGTAGGCATTATCTTGAAGGAATGAAGTCTTAAGGATACAGTTTTTTATGCTCATTAATATTCTTCACTGATTGTCTAAACATTAGCTTTTTTTTTTTTAGGAAATAAGAAAGAAGCATAATTTGTTCACTCAAAGTATCTTAAATGTTTTATTTCCATTGAAAGACTGGTGTACAGGGATAAAAAACCATGAACACCTTCAGATCTTAAAATTCCATGTATTTCCAGTTCCAGTAATAATTTGGACAGCATACTAGAATTATAAAACTTTTTACATGTGTATTTCTCATTTGATCCTCTCAACAACTCTGTGATATAGACAAGGAAGATACTGTTATTGTTCTCATTGTGTAAATAAGAAAACTGTGACACTTGTCCAAAGCCATTAGGTATGCTGTGCAATGAACCCCAAGCTCTGTGAGTTACAATGACAAGTGTTTATTTCCCACTCATTTACAGGGCAGTTGTAAATTGGCTTTGACTCTTTCTCACATCTACTTTATTCTAAGATCCAGACTGAAGAAGCAGCCCTATTTCTGTTGGATGGCAGAGATAAAAGAGCAGTGGTAGAATCACATATGGCTCTTAAGGATTTTGCTGGCACTTAGCACACAACACTCTGTTCATATTTTATTCACTAAAGCAAGCCTGTAGTTAGAAGTAGGGGGAATATAATCTTCTCATAGGAACAAAGAAAAATTGGGACCAACATGCACTTAAACGAAGTGTTAAAGTTGAAATTAGAGCTGAAGTTTTCTGATCTTTACATATTGGACCTAGCACACTCTGGCAGTGAATGTACATAGTAGGCACATATAGGTACGTTATAAATTAGTTTATAATTTTTGAGTTCAGAGAAGCGGTGCAGCTGAAGATAAAATTTGATAGTCATCAGAGTATAATTGCCTTAAAGCCATGAGACTGGACATTGTAGTTTATGGTAATACTAAAGTAAAAAGTGTGACTTTGGTAGTAAATGGGTGAACTACATTTGAGAGATAGGTCATTGGAACAGAAAGTGTCAAGGAACTTAGAGACTGAACTATGGAAAGAATCATCTATATGGATATTGAAATAACCAAAAATTATGGCAAGAATAGAAAGAGTTCGTTGAGCCAGGAGCTAAAAGATTAAGGCAGTGAGTAGAAGTAATGTAGGGGTCCACAGATGAACACAACAGGGAGGGCTGGTGGGTATTATATTAACAGTTTGATGACCTGGGGTGTAACACTGTGAGTGTGTCTGGCAGGGAGGGGGAGTTAGGGGAGAGGAAAGGCCTATGGTCTACAGTGCTGATGAGGAGCAAGAAAGATGCTAACCTCCCCTGGGTGCCAGTGGCAAGAGGGAAAATATCTACCACTCAGAGGTTCATTGGGGGAAGCAGTGAGCTTAGGTTGCCCCAGGTTATAGGTAGAACAAGATGGCAAAGGGAGGACTCGGAAAATAGTCTGAAGTCTGAAGATATAGGGAATTTTGCTACTGATTGATCTTGAGTTTCAGAATTGACAGTGGAAGGGTTTTGGGGATTGAGGTAGGATGGGTGATGGGTTGGAGGGGTCTGTAAGGAATGATGTGAGAAGAATAATCTGAGGGATAGACGATGACCTGGGAGTCCTGGGCTGCTTTGGTGACTCAAAGCAGAACTGAACGGCACCATGAGCTGAGTCCTGATGGTGCTGGGCCAGGAAGTAACAACGGGTCTGCGAGTATCGCTCGGGAGAAAGGGGGGATGTCTGGGTGTGTTAATGTGAAGTCAAAGAAGAGTTGAGGTCCTGTCTGGACTGCAGGGCTACCAGGTTTCCTCTTCCTTCCTATGGAAGTCATTGGTGTCCTATTTGTATTTTCTCCCCAGGGCCATCCAGTGCACAGGGATGGTGCTCAGGAAATGTTGACAGAAGGTAGTCCCTGCTTGTGATAGATGGTTAATAAACATGAGTTAGATTTGAAGGCTGGAGATAATAGACCTGAAGCAATTCTGAATAACTTGTAATGTCTGGGGAGTTTTCCATACCAGAGACTGTTAATCCTCTCGTGGCAGAATGATCTGAGAATCAATCATCTCTGACTCATGGATATAGCTTGTTTTACCTGCAGTGCTCACTTTAAGTCACATCGACCTTTTCCGACTACTTGAAATGGCCGCACAGTGGGAACTGCAGTTCCTGGATAGTGCACCATTATTAGAGTAGTTAGCCAGCACCGTTTTTTGTCCCTTGGAGTAAAAGGGAAAGTGAAGCAAAAGAACGGGGATTTAATACCATGTTTTTCTTCGCTCAACTGAGAAATATGTCTGGAAAACACTATAAAACTTCCTATTTTATAAACGTAGTCCTTGCGAGGTGATTTTGGTCTTTTTCAGATAGTGAAATACTTTTAAAAGACATGTAATGATTTCTTTTACTTACATAGAATAAAAGAAAACACAGACATAGGGATCAAGAAATCCTTAAGTGTGTCTTTTAGAATCATTCTTGTTAGAGAAGGAGTTTCCATTTTTAAGAGAAGACTAGACCAAATAACCTTCAGTCCTTCTTAAAACAAAGTTTGTATTAATAAAAATTAATAAATTAATAAGCCTTGAAAGATTTTTGGCCAAATGCCTTCACAGTATTCCTAGCTGTTACAGATTGAATTGTGTCCCCACCCCAAATTCATATCTTAGCGCCTTAACTCTCAATGTGACTGCATTTAGATATAGGTCTTTAGGAGGTAATTAAGTTTAAATGAAGTTATAAGGGTAAGACCCTAATCCCATAGGACTGTGGCCTTAAAAGAAGAGATGTGTGAGTTCCTTACATATTTTGAATATTAACCATTTATCAGATTGGTGGTTTGCAAATATTTTCTCTCATTCTGTATGTTGCCTTTTCACTTTGTGGACAGCTTCCTTTACTATGCAGAAGAATTTTAGTTTGATGTAGTCCCAGTTGTTTATTTTTTGCTTTTGTTGCCTATGTTTTTGGTGTCATATCCAAAAAATCATTGCCAAGGCCAATATCAAAGGAGATTTCCCCCCATATTTCCTTCTGGGAGTTTTACAGTTTCAGGTCTTACATTTTCTGGGGTGTGGAAGAAATGGGGAGATGTTGGTCAAAGGGTACAAACTTTCAGTTAGAAGATGAATAAGTGACAATGATCTAATATATACCTGATGATGATAGTTAATACTTTATTGCTTACTTGAAATTTGTTCAGAGAGTAGACCTTAAGTATCTTTATCTCCCCTGACACACACACATGCACACGCACACACACACACACACACACACACAAAGTGTAACTATGTGTGGTGATGAATGATTAATTTAATTGTGGTAATCATTACACAACATATGTGAGTATCAAATCATTATTTTGTATACCTTTAATATACATAAATACTTCAATAAAGCTAGAAAAAGAGGAGAGAGATTTCTCTCTCTCCACCATGTAAGGACATAGCGAGAGGGTGGCTGACTGCAAGGCAGAAGGAGAACCCTCACCAGAAACCACCCCTGCTGCTGACACCTTAATCTTGGACTTCCAGTCTCCACAACTGTAAGAACATAAATTTCTGTTATTTAAGTCACCCAGTCTATGGCATTTTGTTATAGCAGCCTAAGTAGGCTAAAACACAAACCTGTCTACCTTTCCAGAAATGTTTGTTTCTGAAGAAACAATAGATCCATAACTCATTTCTGGTGAGGAGCTGAATTCTGAAACTTTACACAACAGTAAAATATTTGCTATGGAAATGTTTAATTATTTTAAGAAATATTAAGAGGTGTTAAGATCCTCTTATACTGCTAGTATCTAATTGGTATGGACTGTATTTACTGGTGGTGCGTCACCAGCATACTGAATGCTAAGAGATCATGAAATAAGAACAAAAAAATTGAATAATATATTCCCTTTAGAACTCACATGAAATGAAAACCTTAGTTGTGCTTCAGTACCTACACCTTTGTGCTTAGTATGGATTAAAAAGCAAAAAAACTCTTCTGTACTTTTTACTTTTCTAATTTACTATCAAGGAACAACTGGCTAAGTCAGTATCAAGAATCTTTCCCTTGGATCAATAAAGGCAATCACACTTTAATACCATCATAGATTTAGGTACCAAAGATTTAGTAGTACCCTCAAATAGATATCAGCACATAAAGAAGAAAAAAAACCACGTTGGTTGCACATAGAAAATATAGGTACATTAAAAAGTACCAATCCTTACCCTTAGCCATTCCTATGTTACTTAGACATGAGTAGTATGAATCATATTATCCAAACTTGTACTTTCTCTTTCAGTTAGCTGATCTTGTATGAAAAGTTACAACTATTATGAAAAGTAAAAGAAAAAAATGATTTAAAAAGCCCACAAAACCTTACATCTGTTCTCCAACAAGTTGGAGAGGGATCTGGCCAAAAAGACGCAAAGTCTGGCTCCTTGAAAAGAAGGTTTTATCACCTCCCCTCTGGGGCAGCTGAGGAAATGTGCTTTTTCCTTTTCCATAAGTCCATATGGCACATTTTTGCACTGCATTAAGCTAGAAAAGAAGACATGGACTAATTGGCTCCCACAAAGGTGTGAACTTTGAATTAAAAAATACTAGCACTATTAAAAGAATCAATCTGAATGTCCTAGACCACTCAAGTAGAAATAATCTGTGACCCTCGTGTGAATAATTGGTGACGTCTGCCAAGTTTTCTGTCTCCTCTTCTCTGTTCCTTCCTCTTCTAACTCCATACTTGAAGCTCTTCAATCTATCCTCTGCTCTATGCTACTTCCTCCTTTTCTGGGAAAGCAATTTAGAAAAATTATGAAGCCTATTCAACAAGCTTTATAGTCACAAGAATTTAAGTCCCAGTTCATCTATTTATTGATAATAGATGAATTATCTTGGACAAGTTATTTTACGTATCCCTCAGTTTCCTCATTTGTAGTAGAGGATCAATCATGGTACCTAATTACCAGGTTTTTAGAAGGATTAAATGAAATAATATAGATAGCACTCCCTGCCTACATTAAGAGGTCAAAATATTAGTCATCATTACTTCATTATTGCATCTTGGGATTCTTGTTAAATGGTTTTACTAATCTACTTCTCTCAGTCTTTTATCTTTTTCTTTTCTAAGAACCTTAGGTAAGGAAAAATTGTCCCACTTCCTCTCTAGAAGTTTTGTAACAGTAGACAACTATTTCCTCCTAAGGGAACTCCTTGGCTATCTCTGCTTCTCCTTGCCCTTTCTCATGGTTATCTCAGTTCTACTTATTTTGCTCTTTCCATAATCTCATCCCCTAAAACCAAATGGCTCTTCATCTCTATTTCTATGGAAAGCCTGAGCTCCCTATAGCTTCTTTCCTTACAACCTGAGCACCTGGGCAGGTGTTCTGAGCATGGACTGGTCTCTCTGTCCTTGTCTCACTTGGCCATGCAGCTAGGTGGACAGACTTTGCCCTTTTGCTTTAGCATAAGGGTCCTAGAAATTGTTCATAACTTTTCCCCTTTGCTCCTCAGTGTTAAAACAAAATTTGTATTTATCTATTGAATTTACAGTGGTCATTGATAGGTCTTTACCCCTTCACACTTCCACGCTCTCGCTTGCCTGCTTTTTCAGCTTTATTCAAAATGATTCTCCTTGCTCATTCCTCTCTGACTCTACTTTTGGTGTCAATTTTCAGTTTCCTTTAGATATCAATGTATTTCTTGGTTCAGGATCTTCCCTCATGCTCATCTCTTTGGAATTTTCTTTTGTTTCTTACTCACTTGATTAATTTTTACTCATCTTTTTTGTCTTAACTTAGATGTTGGGAAGCTTTCTGTGATCTCTCAGGTTTCTCCTTTTATGTACTCACTGTGTGCTGTGCTTCTTTGAGGCAAATTTACTAAAATGAAATTACATATGCATTTATTTGGTGACTGCCTCCTCCACCTGACCATTGGTTAGAGTATTGTTCATTGATAAAACTCTAGCACTTAACACAATGCCTGGCAGATAGTAGGTTCTCAGTAAATACTGGTTGTATGGATGAGTGAATGAGTAAATGAGCAATGTTCATGATCCCTTCCCATTACTTCTCATGACATAATACAAACCTTTCTCTGACTTGCTCCTCTATCAAAGCTAACCATTCTACACCCCTAAATGAAATATGTCAGACAGCGGGTTCATCTTCTCCCCATGCCAGAATTTTATATCTATACTTCTCAGCCCAAACTCTTCTTACTTGAACTCTCACTGATTCAAAGTATCTCTTTAATCAGTTCCCCACACACAGCTATCAATTCCTTTATTCTTTTTTTCTATAGTAACAGTTCTTTTTCCAGTAAATTAAATATTTTTATTTTTTCCATAGATGTTTCCTCATTAATTACTTTTGAAGGATAATTCCTACATCTATAGTAAAATTTGGTAGCCCATGAAGGAATGGATAGCCAAACTACAATGAGGAAAAGGAGCTCAGAAAAGGAGTGCTGCTGAGCAGAACCACATGGTCTCTGTCTATAAGAGCCTCCCCAGTGATCTCTCTGGCTGAACAGCTGCTCTCAATGCCTGTGAAACAACAGATACTCACGACCAATCTCCTCTTGACGATGTTCTCTAAATAGTCTCTTTCTTTTGCTGCAAATCCACAGTGGTTTTTCTTTTTCTTTTTTTATGCTGTCTTTATGATCCTTGCTAAAGGCGAGAGAGGCATGGACAGGTCTCTTTCGGATCTGCTTCTGCTGTCTTTTTCCTGGCCCTCTCTGGCAGGTATTTTGAGATTTAAGCCCAACGTGCTTTCATTACCTTCCTGCCTGCTTGTTCCACCTCCCAGGCAGTTTTCCTGACTGCCAGGAGTTTCTCTAAATGTAGCTCTTCATTCTTTCTTTTAAAGCCATTTCTCTATGTATTCTTGATTACTTTTATGGACCATGGAGGAAAACACTTTGACTCCCATGATAAGCTGTGAGGTTGTCAAGCATCAGCATGAAATCCGGGGAAAACCACGGACTCAGTGACAGACTCTTGTATGCCAGGTGGATCTCAGATTGAGAATTATGATTTCGTATCCCAATATGTGAGGCCTATATATGTTTTGGCGGAGAATTTTATTCCCAAAAAATGTTCCATGTAAATTAACCATAAGAAAACCAGAGTGAGTAAAGATCCACTTTCCCAGGGGGCTCTGAGTATTCACATCCATGGGGAGGGAATATTTGGGGCCTGTCTTAGT
This sequence comes from Eulemur rufifrons, assembly GCF_041146395.1. Lineage (NCBI taxonomy): Eukaryota > Metazoa > Chordata > Mammalia > Primates > Lemuridae > Eulemur > Eulemur rufifrons. The sequence goes on from NC_091010.1 coordinate 39,691,637, forward strand.
CTGTTCATGCTGCTATAACAAAATACTTTAGACTGGATAATTGTTAAACAACAAAAATTTATTTTCTCACAGTTCTGGAGGCTGAGAAGTCCAAGGTCAAGGCGCTGGCATGTTGTGAGGGTCTTTTTGCTGTATCATCACCCTCTGGAAAGCAGGAAGGGAAAAAGGGACAAATGCTATGTTCTCACATGGCAGAAGAGCAAAAGAGCAAACTAGCTGAATGCTGCATGAAGCCCATTTTATAATATGATTCACAAGGGAGAAGCACTCATGACCTAGTTGCCTCTTAATGCCACCATTGGTCATTAAGCTTAAACACCTGAATTTTGGAGGGGACACATTCAAACCATACAGGATCTGAGACCACTGGGCCTTCCTGTCATCTTAGTGTGGCCTGGTGTGACCTTTAGCAGGAACCAGAAGTCCTGGTGGCCAGCCACCCCAGCCAGCTGCAGGTGCAGCATTACGGCCAAAGGAGGGAAGGTGGAAGAGAGGCTGAGGAATGTGGACTAAAGTGAACTGAAGTGAAAATACGGTCGGGTACTTAGCAAACAAGTAAGAGCAGCTGTGTAGTGCTGAGGCCTAGGGAGTTGAGGATAGAAAAGAGGAAAATAATTGCTGTGGATTACTGATTGCCATTTTAAGATATTGAATCAATACTGGAATTTCTCTTTAATTACATTTGGTTGTTAGACCGTGTTGTTTAGTGTAATGCTATGCACACACTGGACCACATAAGATGTCAAGAATTTTTTTGTTTTTGTTTTTAGGATTTCATTTCTTTCCTGTGATTCTGTACTTAGTGACAACTCTCAGCTATGCTTCCAAATAACAAATCAACACAGATCTGTGCCAAGGGTTTATTTTCACCATGATTACCTGACCACTGTGTGAGTGGATGCAGAGTGGAAGGGAGTAAAGCTAAATTAGATATGAGTCATAATGGTTCTTGGAGTACAAGTACAAAGTCAGTGGGAGAATGTATAGGTTAGAGCCTGAGGCTGGCACAGCATTATACAAAACTGTAAACTTGAAAGGAGTGTACCTTTAATTTGAACTCTATAAATCCTCATTTTCATAAGATATCAGAATTCTTTCAGGATGGCAAGAGGAGATAATGCCAGTGTAAGGTTTCTTTGAAGTAGCCGGCGCCAGAGAAAGAAAGATGAGCAGAGTTGAAAGGGATAAGTAAAGAGGCTTTATTCGGGCGCTCCCAGGTGGGGGTAATGAGTCCCCGAGAGAGGGACCCAGGCGAGCCTCATGGGACCCATGGGACCCAGAGAAGCTGCGCCGCCCAGAAGTCTGAGTGGGTTTATATAGGTTTTTAGGGCTGGGGGATGGGAGTTTCTTCAGCCAGGAGATGTCGGTGCGAGGAGTGAGGAATTTCTTTGTTTCAGCTTTGGGGTGGGTATTGAGGGACAGGAGGAGCCACCTCTTTTCTCATTAGGGAAGGGAGGGGTGCCTGCCACCAGCCTTACATTCCGGCCTTTTAGTGATAATAGGGCGCTGCAGTCTTTCTGGCTACTTCCTGCTTTTGAGGGAGCGTAGTGGGGGCTATGGGCCGGAGTCGGCTGGTGGAGGGGTGACTGGAAGAGGAGAGTAGGGGTGAAGAAGCATGTGGTTTACTGCTACTCTGGATAATTTCTGTAGGCGGCGTTGGAGAAACTGAGCCAGAGAAGTCAGTTGTCTCTGCAGGGAAGTTAGTGACGTGGATGACGTGGTTTCCAGGGATAGCTGTAGGCGATCTGTAAAGTCTTGGGCAGAAATGATGCTGTGGCCCAGGGCGCCTCCCCCAAGCCCTGGGGCTGCGATGGAGGAGACCAAGCTGAGACCCACAATGACCAGCAAGAAGATGGCTCGTTTTGAGGGGGGGTCCCGGGAGAAGCTACTTGAATTCAGACTCACCATATAGAGTTAATTGAGGGACGACCATGACAGGTAAACAAGGACCCGGGGTGGACGTATTGACGCAGCGGGCAAGTGTTCTGTTGTATCAGAAGAACCGTCCCAGAGCAGAAGAGGTGGTCATGGTCACAGTATGGTTAGTGAGACAGTGTCCATGAAGTTGTAGGTTGGGGTCAGTGAGGGTGGTGAGGAAGCATATATGATCTGCATAAGGTTGGCCTGTCGGCTCAGGTTCCCATAGGGGAGCTGAGTGAGTGGAGTGGAGCATGAGGGACCTGATGAGGGAGTCCTCTGGGGGTTAGAAAAGTTTAGGGGAACAGCAGCCAGTAGGGGTCGCTGAAGGGAGTCACAGAGGAAACAGTGGGAGACATTAGAGATTATTTTAGAGGAGCTTAGGAAGGCGAGGGTATGTTGAATAATATTCAGCCAGGAGGTAAGAGGGGGATGTTTAGGGCAGGAGGAAAGTTGTCCTGCTAGAGTTTGTTCTGCTTCCAGGATATTGATAGATATTTGAACCTGTGTCTGGTGGGCCAGAACGTATTCACAGCTGACGTGAATAGTCGCTGAAGAGTAATAGTCATGCATTTTCCAGTATACCTTGCCTGTGACTCCAATTTCCCAACGCTGGTCCCAAGGGTCGAGGATATCTAGTTGAAGTTTATTTTTGTCTGAGAAATAGAATGTGTTAGGTCCCTAACCATACTTCCTATAATAATAACCCCGCCATCCCTTTGGATATCTAGTATTATGGAAGTGGCATAACAATTTAGGGCACCCCCCCCATACACGTCGGCCTGCTCCCAACAATAGTCAAAAGTTTGGTCATATAGGTAGCATAGAACCAGGAGTGGGGCACCGTCAATGGATGTCAGGGACAGGGGAATGGTGAGGGCCATTTGACAGCCTTTTGGAGAGCAGTCAGCAGAGCCAGCCACATGAGTGTCTCCCGAGGGGCGGGTTTCACGGACCTTAAATCTCCAGACATATAGAAGGTCCTGTAAGCGGTGGGTGGAGAAGACATGTAAGTTCTGTCCCAGGGAGAGTTTGAGGGCCTCCCTGGTGAAAGTAGTGGCCACGGCTAAGGTGCAGAGACAGGGTGGGCAGCCACGGACCGTGGTGTCCAGCTGTTTGGATAAGTAGGCCACTGGGGTGGAAATGGGAGTAGGACCCAGAGGTTGGGTGAGGACGCTGAGGGCCAGGCCCTGGCACTCATCCGTGTAGAGGTTAAAGGGTTTTTCAGGATGAGGGAGTCTTAGAGGGGGTGCTTGTAGGAGAGAGTCTCAAAGTTTTAGGAATGCGCGGGAGACAGCCTGAGGGTTTAAGAGAGGGCCAGCAGAGGCATCACATGCTGCCTCATAGAGGGGTTTGGCAAGGAGAGAAAAGTTGGGGATCCAGTGTCGGAAGAAACCAATAAACCCAAGGAAGGATAGAATTTGTTCCGCAGCAGTGGGAGGCTGGAGGTCGCGGAGGGCCTGCTGGCAATCAACAGAGAGATGACGGGAAGTGGGAGTGAGAGTAAATCCAAGGTAAGTGACAGTAGGCTTAGACAGCTGAGCTTTGGAGGGGGACACCCGGTAGCCCTTAGAGGCAAGGAAGTTGAGTAGAGAGGCAGTGTGTGTGTGGCTGTCAGAGTATGAGGGGCTGCAGAGTAATAAATTGTCCACATATTGGAGGACAGTGCTTGGTTGTAAGGGGCATTGAAGATGATCTTGGGTGAAAGCCTGACTAAAGAGGTGGGGGCTGTCCCTGAACCCCTGGGGCAGGACAGTCCAAGTGAGTTGTCAAGACATGTTTGTGTCGGGATCTTTCCATGTAAAGGCAAAGAGATTGTAGCTGGCTGGGTCTAAAGGAATGGTGAAGAAAGTGTCCTTGAGCTCCAGGACAGAAAAATGGGTGGTGGAGGGTGGAATATGAGAGAGTAAAGTGTAGTGTTTAGGCACCGCAGGGTGTATGGGGACAACTGCCTTGTTAATGAGTCTGAGGTCTTGGACTAGCTGGTATGAGCCATTTGGCTTTCTTACCAGGAGAATGGGTGTGTTATAGGGAGAGTCAGTTGGAATTAAAAGTTTTTTGTGCAGAAGACGTTCTATGATGGGTTTTAGACCTCTGCGGTGGGTTGGTGAAATAGGGAACTGTGGCCAGGAAGGGAAGAATAAGGGGTCTTTGAGTCGAATGAGGACGGGGGTGTGGTGTGTGGCCACCACTGGGGTGGAGATGTCCCAAACCTGGGGGTCTACGAGTTCTGGTGGGAGGAGGTATGTAGGACTCGGTAAAGCAGGAGAGACTGTGGGCGGAGCTGAGGAATCTGGAGAGAGAGAGAGAGAGAGAGAGAAGGAGGGTGGAAGTTCCAGAGGAAAAGTGCAGGGTTGTGCCCAGCTTGGTTAATAAGTGCCTTCCCAATAGTGGAGCAGGACAGGAGGGCATGATAAGGAAGGAATGGGTGATGGGATGGTCATCTATTAGACAAATTAGGGGACCGGTGGTGGGGGGTCGAGAGGGATTGCTGTCAATACCCACGACCGACACCTGGGAAGGATAAGTAGGGCCTGAAAAGGAAGGCAGGACAGAGTAGGTAGCCCCCGTGTCAACTAGAAAGGACACTGTCTTACCCGCTACCTTGATTGTTACCCTGGGCTCTGCAAGGGTGATGGAGTCGTTGAGTCGGGGTCTCTTCAGTCTTCGGCAGCCAGACCCAAAGCTGCCATCGGCAGGTCTAGGGATGGAAGGACTGACCCTCCGGACTTCTGTCCCAAGGGGCAGTCACTTTTCCAGTGTCCCTCTTGACCACAGCCGGGCAAGCCTTGGTGGGTCGATGTGGCGTGGGCACTGCTTGGCCCAGTGGCCTTCCTTGCTGCACTTGAAGCAGGTGCCTGGCGGAGCACGGCTGGTCGCCTTAGACGAGGTCAATGGTTTCTCGGGTCTGCCCGGCCTCAGGGATGCAAGGCTTGGGCCTGTAGGTGTGCCTTTTGGCGGACACAGGCCTCCCTTTGGGCCTCTGCCTGTTCACCTCGGGAATTAAAGACTTTAAATGGCATGTTCACCAGGTCTCAGATAGGGGTCTGAGGGCCCTCCTCTGCCTTTTTGAGTTTCTTTCTGATGTCAGGGGAGGACTGAGTAATAAAGTGAGTTGCAAGGACAGTAGTCCCCATGGGGGAGGTAGGATCTAGGCGGGTATATTGGATAAGGGTGTCTGTAAGGTGGCTGAGAAAGGCCGCAGGGTTTTTGTCTGCCTGTTGAGTGATTTCCCTGAGCTTAGGCACTTTTCAATCTGAGAAAGGTCAGAAAGGGAGAAGGGAGCATGTACATGTACAAGCCCTTCGGCCCTTGCCACCTCCCGTAACGGACAGAGAGGGGCTGGTCTGAGGGGTTTGCGTGGGAGCTAGTGTGCTGGCTGACTGGAGACGTCAGCAGCAAGCGGCTGGGAGATGTGGGAGGATGGGCGGATGCCTGTGAGTATGGTGGAGGTCAAGTGGAGGGGGAGGGCTGAGGGAGTTGGGTGGATCGGAGAAAGCAGAAGGGGCGTCTGAAGAGACATCTGGTGGAGAGTTAGAGGGAGAAGAGGAGGAGGGGGTGGGGGATCCAGCACAAGGAGGACCTGTGCAGGGTGGCAGGTCAGACAGAGAGAAGGACGGGAGCGCAAACAGAAAAAGGCTTGGACATATGGGATCTCCAACTATTTGCCATTCCTGCAACAAAAGTTATTAAGGTCTTGCAGAACATTGAAACTGAAAGTCCCATTTTCAGGCCATTGAGAGTCATTATCCAATTTATGCATTGGCCAGGCAGTGTTGCAGTAAAGAATGAGGCACTTGGGCCGGATGCCTAAATCCAGGGCCTTCAGATTGGCCAGCAGACACCCCAGGGGCATCTCGTGGGGAATTTTGGTCACCCATGTCACCTCAACCCAGATGGGGAAACAACCAGGAACAGTATCCTGGCTACGGAGGCAGCAAAAGCCTGGGGGGATGTCTCTGCCAAAGACTAGTGTGCCGGCACGGAAAGGGGTGAGAGGAATTCAGGCGTCCCCGAATAGCCTCAGCCCCTGGAACGGGGGAGCCCCCAACGTGGGCTCACAGTTTAACAGATAGGGAACAGTTTCCCAGAAGGAACGGAGGCTCCTAGGGGATCCGGGTTGGGATAACTCGGGGTGACTCACCCAGGCCGAGGTCATCAATCAGGGACTGGAAGGCAGTCAACAGAGGTCCCAGTCCGGAAAGTGAGAGTTCTCAGAAGGGGGTGGTGCAGCCAAAGCCCCAGAGCGGCCGGCGCAGCCAAACTCCCCTCCCGGGTTTCGGCACCAAATGTAAGGTTTATTTGAAGTAGACGGCACCAGAGAAAGAAAGATGAGCAGAGTTGAAAGGGATAAGTAAAGAGGCTTTATTGGGGCGCTCTCAGGTGGGGGTAACGAGTCCCTGAGAGAGGGACCCAGGCGAGCCTCACGGGACCCACGGGACCCAGAGAAGCTGCGCCGCCCAGAAGTCTGAGTGGGTTTATATAGGTTTTTAGGGCTGGGGGATGGGAGTTTCTTCAGCCAGGAGATGTCGGTGCGAGGAGTGAGGAATTTCTTTGTTTCAGCTTTGGGGCGGGTATTGAGGGACAGGAGGAGCCACCTCTTTTTTCATTAGGGAAGGGAGGGGTGTCTGCCACCAGCCTTACAGCCAGAGCCCCTTAACTTACTGCTAAGCTGTACCAGTGGAGGCAGGATCCCCTAAGGTCTGGGCTACTATTGTGGAACTTCAGTGAAACAGGTTTATAATCCATGGGTATAAACTTTCTTCCACCAGAAACTGAAGAAATTCTTAGGAACCAAGCCAGAGGACAGAGAAAAGAAATCTGAGTCATGGTTCAAACATGCCATTAATACGGTGCTGGGATTTAAGTCCTCAGAGGCTGAGAAGTGCTATGTCAAGTGAAAGCCCCCAGGCCCCCAGGGCTATTCCCAGACACCTAGTCATGGAGATAACTGTCCCCATGGAGAACTGCAGCATTTCTTAGAACGAGAGTGTGGTCTGTAGACAATGTCTGGGACTCACAAGACTAACTTATGACCAGGTATCAGTGGACAGGGGAGAATTGCTACAGCTACATGTTCAGAGGGAAGAATGGTGAATTCTCTATCAGGGCTGTAAAATGGTGCTTAGAGTATCAAAATCAAAACAAACACACACATAAAAACAAAAAATGCTGGAGCAAATTTCATAATTCATGGTAACCCAGAGAGATCCTGAAATTCTCCCTGCAATTGAAGGTAATCAGGGTCTAAGGATGGAAGAAGCATTTCATGTCAGTACTTTAGGAAGGAGGCAGAATAATGGAGCTCTGCTCAGTGATGGCCAGGAAGACTCAGGCAGCCAGGATGATGCAGGAAATCAGGCTTTTTGAAGTCAGACCTTTTCCCTCTCAGGCAAGATCCAGGTAAGGGCAGCAGGAAAACTCCCTTAGCCCAGCAGAGGGACAGACTCCTGGAAGCTTCCTTGATATTGGGTTAGAGCCTGAATTCTGGGACTTGCTTTCAATATGGTTGTGTTGCTATAATCATTCCCCTTTATTTTGTCTCCCATTGCAATGGTGCAACCAGCTAAATAACCATACTCAGGCTGTCTGCAATTTTAACAGTTGGAGAGAGCTCTGCTTTCTGTGAGAGCAGTGATAAATCACCAGTAACCTTTTGTTCATGAAAGGTAGGGAAATTATTCCTCACCTCTCCAGGGTCACAGACCTTAGAGAGGAGAAAATTGAAGCCTTTAACCACCATTTTTACCCATAGGAAACTTCCCATTCTCTAAATACAAAGATTGCAAGAATGGACTTGATGGAACGTCAGAACTGTGCTTCCCATGGGTTTCCATATGCTTAGCCCTAGAAGGGGCGGTGGAGCATCAGGGAAGATGGGGGGACTTTGCTTTCCTGTGATTCTCTCAAGATAAACCTCAGCCCTCCAATGGCATAAATCATGAAAACCTGACAGGCTTCAAAATGGGGAATGGAAAAGTGTTTGTGAGAAGTTGGGGCCTCAAGTGAGGCCCGTCAAAAAAAGGATACCATGGGTTAAAGTATGGAATAAACAGTTTGGGATTGTTAGAATTAAAGTGTACATGTGTGAATGGCAAGAGAGGAAGATAGCAAGGGAAGCAAGGCCACCCTTAGATGTGGGATGTTCGGCAAATATATTTGTGGGGCCACTAAAAAGTATATTTATTAAAAACATATTACAAAATTGATGGACTTATATGGTAGTTATTTATTCTGTATTGTCAAATGCACCATTCCTGATTAATTTCATATGTCCCACTGCAAGAAAAAGGTAGTGATACTGTTATAACTCCACAATGCTCTGGCTCTTGAGAACCTGTTTGTATAGAAGACTACAGACTTTCTTGCCCCTAAAGTTCCCTGATGCCATTTATGTAATGCTGGCATCCTCATGGTGCTAGATTACTGGCTTCCAATGACCTCTCTTAAAAGTTGTTATTATGCTTACTTGATGGTAACTACAGATGTAACTCTTACACAGAAAAGTATGAACAATAATTTTCTGACCATAATAAATTTATAATTTAGAATGTGGAACAGCGTACCTTCTTCCCATTCTTCTCTTGAACTCTTTAGGCCATAACCATGGCATTGCTAGAATGTGATTTGTCTGTGTAGATTGCATTCCTGTCTCCTGCACATAGCAGGAAATATAGGCGAGGGACCAGGCAGGGCAAGAAGAATAGTCCCATTCACATAAATAATGCCTGTCCTTCCTCCAGCTCAAGCCTGACCCAGGAGAACACAATGTCACATGGGTGGGGATAGGAGAAGGGCCTGTTGGTGCTGCCATTGTAAAAGCCCTCAGATGCAATAAGGGCAGCCACCTGTGGATAACTGCCTGACAGGTGGCATGGATCCCGTGGAGAGGGTGGGAAGCCAGCAATGGGGGACACAGGGTTAAGAACATCTGCTAATGGTAGCAGGTGCTATAGACCATAGGGGTCTGAACATAGTCTGAACATAGATGAGAAAGGGGCAACACAGGGGTCTGCACATACAGCTCAAGCTCTAGGGTCAGAAGTGAAGTGTCCATTGCCCACAACCTTGAACTTATGCTGTGTCAAACATGAGGGAAGTCACCCAAAATTTTCGTGCAATTATGCCAAAGCAGTACCATGCCAGCCAGCAGGAGTTATTCTAGAAAAAGGGCTGGCCACAGGTCCCTGGACTACTCCATTGCATGAGTCCTTGAGCTCCTTAGGGTATCTGGCCAACCTCGTAGGTGGCATAGAGGGTTGGAGAGCACCTGGAAGTGGATAAATGTTGACCTGTGGACCAGGACCCACACGGGTCTCAATCTGACCTCAAAGTGCCCCATTGAGATGGTATTTCCATCCCAGCTGGTCCCAGGATTTCCAGGAGGGGGATTTGAAAAATTTCAAGGAAGATGCTCTAAAACACAGTAGACCTTCTGAATCACAAGCCTAAATCAGGGCTCTTATTTGCCCAAGTGTATGGGAAGAACTGAAGGTAAATTAGGGACAGTTCATGGAAGACCTTATAATGACATATGCAGGAACTTAAATTTCATCTGTAAGTTGTAATTCCAACATGTCTTTTTGTGTGTGTGCAGTCAATGTTATTAGGTGAAATGAAAAAAAGAAACCATTATGGTCAAATAACTGGACTTCTCAGCCTTTAATGTGTTAGTTTGAATTTTGAATCTTCTATTAAAAGACATATATCCTTTTGTAAGTATTTTCAATAATATCTTAAAAAACAACCCATGAAATCATTTATCTCTTATGAAGTATATACCTTAATTAGTATTCCATAGAACATACTTTGGGAAAAGCTATAATAGACACAAAAGCCACTGCAACCTTTTCATGCACAACAGATTTTCATTTCAGAAAAACTGCTATGGTATAGGAAAGCAAATAGTTAATGGATAGAGAAGAAAAAAAGGAAAGACCAAGAGAAAGGCATTTCTTGCCAGAATTAGTCAAGTAATGATGAGGTCTTAACTAAGCCAGTATTAGTAACACATGGAGTCACAAAATAAGCCCATGTTTCCTGGATAAATTAAACTATCTGCATCTAGCTAAAAATAACTAAATGAGGAAAAGAGCCATTTAATTATTTCATACTATTGAGTCACTACAATCAATGATAGCAAACCCCAGAATGTACGTGAGAAATTTTTTTGAGTCTTAGTTATCAAGAACATTTTATTCATGAACAACTAGCCCCTCTGAGTATAATTCTTGTATTTAAGGCTATGTATTTTCCATAAAACATTGCCATTAAACAAAAGTCAACCACTTCATCTGCGACTCAATGTGTTCCATTGCTGCAGGGAAAACTGGCCATGCTGGACTTACTGAGAGACAGTATGTCAGGCTTTGACATATATTTGAAAGAGTCAAGCTCGGTGTGTTTCAGTTCCATTTAGTTGTGGGAAGTTGAAAAAACCTCTTTGCATTTGTTTTCTAACTCTGTGAAATGGGCACGCCCTTCTGACCCAGCGGAAATGTAAAGCCCCAATGACCTGATCCTCAAGGGTGTTCTGTATTTGGGAAAGCAATACTATGTAAATAGGAGGTTGGCTTTTTCCTTTTATTTCATTGAGAAACCAAATGTATACTTGAAACATCCTTGTAAGAGAATTGCCCCTCCGGAAGGTGGAGGAAAGCTTTTTTTTTTTTTTTTTTTCATATTTCCCATCAATCTATGCTTTGGAAGCTCCTACACCAGTGACCATCAGTGTGGAGTTGGTCATGCCAACATCGCTTCTGAAATGTTTTTACTGTAGGCTGCCCATTGTCTCTCTCTTTATTCTGAATGGAGGAGACCTTAATAACATGATTGGCTTAGAGGTAGACAAAGTACCTCTGTTTATGCCTTGACTTGCTTTCCTCTGTCCTTTTGCTTCAGATTACAGCTGAGTTAAGCAAGAGAAAAGAGTAATATCCTAATTAAAAAGATAAAACTGGGTTTTTACTTCCTTTCTCACTTACAAGCTTTTCGCCCGTATAACACTAAGTATACATTAGCGAAACCTTGTCTTCTAAGAGTCACATATTATTCATTAAAATAAACACCAAAGCTTTATTAATGAGGCTTTGCAGAATTTTATTCCCAAGACCTTCATTAATTTGTGCTAACTAAAATCTTTAAACTCCAACCCCTATTTATAACACCCACAAAAAGCATTAGCTTTGAAATTCAGTGTGCATGGGAATCATCTAGAGTGCCTGTTTAAAATATAGAGCTCCGGCCGGGCGCGGTGGCTCACGCCTGTAATCCTAGCACTCTGGGAAGCCGAGGCGGGTGGATCGCTCGAGGTTAGGAGTTCGAGACCAGCCTGAACAAGAGCAAGACCCTTATCTCTACTAAAAATAGAAAGAAATTATCTGGCCAACTAAAAATATATATACAAAAAAAAAAAAAATTAGCCAGGCATGGTGGCACATGCCTGTAGTCCCAGCTACTCAGGAGGCTGAGGCAGTAGGATTGCTTAAGCCCAGGAGTTTGAGGTTGCTGTGAGCTAGGCTGAAGCCACGGCACTCACTCTAGCCTGGGCAACAAAGCGAGACTCTGTCTCACCAAAAAAAAAAATATATATATATATACACATAGAGCCCCGAGCTTCACCTGTAATTAGTCTGATTCAGTTTAGGTCTAGGGCAAGTTCCAGGAATCTGCATTTTAATCTGTACTCCAGATGATTCTAATGCAGGTAATCTAAAAGTTGGGGTTCTGTTATAGTGGTTTGGGGGATATAGGATACAATCCTCATTTAAAAAGTTCATAGGCCGGGCGCGGTGGCTCATGCCTGTAATCCTAGTACTCTGGGAGGCTGAGACGGGCAGATTGTTTGAGCTCAGGAGTTCGAGACCAGTCTGAGCAAGAGCGAGACACCGTCTCTACTAAAAATAGGAAGAAATTATATAGGCAACTAAAAACATATATATATAAAGTTAGCCGAGCATGGTGGTGCATGCCTGTAGTCCCAGCTACTCGGGAGGCTGAGGGAGGATCACTTGAGCTTAGGAGTTTGAGGTTGCTGTGAGCTAGGCTGACGCGATGGCACTCTAGCCCTGGCAACAAAGTGAGACTCTGTCTCAAAAAAAATAAAATAAAAATAAAAATAATAAAAATAAATGTCATAGCCTTAAGTATGTCTAGTATTCATTCAGTCATTTGATTTAATAAATATACATTGATTGCCTACATGTTCCAAACACTAGGTAATAAGGACACCAGAACAAGGCAGCTTCTGCCCTCAAGGAGCTTATGATATATTTTTTAGAAAACAGGAGCTAAGTTTCTGCTGTGTTCCCCCGTATGCCCTAGGTGACCAATTGGTATTCTATTATGGCTATTCATTTTAGCATTATCTGGGGACATAAGGAAAAAAGTTCCTTACATATTTTCATGTTTGGGGCAAAAATACTGTCTAAATGGCACTGGTGGAACCACAAAGTCTATAAATACCATGTCATGTAAGCTTTTTTACTTGTTGGGAAATAGGAGGTTGGCAAGGGGATCTATACAACAGGAAAGCACCCTTTCTATTTACCAGAATCCCTCAATATGTAAGTCATGATGAAAGGCTTAACCATGTGGATGGTCATGTCTAGAACTTTGAATGTGAAGAATTAATGCAAAGACAGAGGGTCCGTCATAATATTTGGTACGGAGATTTTATAGAATGTCTAGCATCAGTGTTTAGGGTTCAGATGGACAGTATTGGCTGTGTCTTTGGAAGTATTACAGCCAGACTGCTTCTGGGTATGAGGTGACCTCCTTTAGCTCTTGCCCACTCTCCAAGCTGGTTCTCCAGCCTTCCTTAATTCTTTTCAATAAACCCCTTTTCTACATTGGTCAGGTCAGTTTCTGTTGTTTACAATCAAGAATCCTAACTTATACAAAAACCAGTACCAGCCAGTAGGTAGCAGAAAACACATTCTCAGAGAAGAAACAAGAGGAAAACCTGAAATAAGATTTATGGATTATGTGGGCCTGAAGTCATGGAAAATCCCACCAGCATGTGAATCTGAAAAAGCCCAAATATAATGATAAATCAGGCAATCTCTGATGAATCATCATCTCTGTTTATCTGGAATGAAATGCTCACTGAAAGCAAATCTTCTTGGATTAAGTTGCCACTTCCATATAAAAGTGAAAAAAATGTGAAAGTCAAGGACTATAGAGTGAGACGTTGGTCTGTCACCTTACTGGATAGCTCACAGAAAGAAAATAACAGTTCCAAAAGTTCTCATATAAAGACAATGAATGAAACCCAGGGATTGTTATGACCAAGCTAAAAGAATTTTTTTTTGGGGGGTGGGGGCTGTGTAACATTCTTCTACAACTTATTGCTGAATTCGTTGTCATCGCTCTGGGACTGGTGGGACCCCTAAGAATATACAGAAGGTTTGGAAAAACTTGGAAGACCCTGAATCCTCACTTTCCACTGTCAGCTTCCTCTCTGTCCATGAGGCCATCTTCCCTTGCTTGAAGACACTGTCTTTCTTCACCTAAATGGGTTACCTTCCCAAGGGAACTAATTCTTCTCATGTTTTACTTTATTCCCCTCTTTGTCTCCAAACTTAAAACCACAGCCAGATTCCAGCATGTCCTGGAACACCAGTTTCAAAGTCAGGTCGAAGAAGAGATGGCTTACACACCAAACATCTTCAGTACTACATTAATTTATACCTGCTATTATAGAATCTTGAGAATATGTGTGGAAATTGAGAGGGATAGAAAAAGGATGGACCAACCTGAATTTATTAATATGTGTGCTAGAAATTCTACATTAAGCATTCTAGTCAAACAGCTACGAGTAGTTCTAATTCTTTGCTCAGCTGGTTTGTGAATTCCTGAACAATATAAGGTGGTTACATAATATTAATGTGATATTCCTGTAGTTATTTGAACTAAGAGAAAGGAATCCAAAAATAAAGAAAATAGAAGTTCTGGACCAACTTTGTGTTATACAATCTGACCAACCATTTTTATTCCCCCAATTAAGTCCTCAATTAGGCCCAGAAAATAGAATAACTACACGGTATTAGGGAAAGAGAAATATCCAGACCTTTTGAGGATTATTAGGCTCTGATTATGGGCTAATTCCAGGAGATTTAGAGAGTTACTCTGGTCTGTAAATTAAAGTGGGAGTTTATGAAGGTCAAGTGATGAGTTTTGACACATATCTACCTCACATTGAACCAAATGGGACACCAAGACCACCCTGTAGTTACTTTCCTAGTTCCCAAATGTCTTAGTCTGTTGGGCTGCCATAACAAAATACCGTAAACTGGGTAGCTTATAAATAACAGAAATTTCTTTCTCATAGTTCTGGAGGCTAGTAAATCCAAGATCAGAGCACTAGCAGATTTGGTGTCTGGTGAGGGCCCATTTTCAGATTCGTAGATAGTGCCTTCTCACTGTGTCCCCACATGGTATAAAGGGTGCAAAGCAGATCCCAGGGGTCTCTTTTATAAGGGCACTAGTCCCATTCATGAGGCTTCTATCCTAATGACCTACTCACCTCCCACCAGCCCCACCTCCTAATACCATCTTCTTGGGGGTTAGGATTTCAAACTATGAATGAATTTTGGAGAAACACAAACATTCAGACTATAGCATCAAGTATACAGTTGGAATAGATAATCGTCATCAGTTACAGACACTGTCTTTTTGTCCCTGACCCATTAAGTTTGTTATGGTGGAAATAGAAATCCCTGGACCTCACCATCTCTATCAAATACTTAATGAAAAGTAATTAGGCATTCCTCAGGAGGAACTCTCAGGAGATCAGTACCATTGCCAATAAACAAAAAGATACAGTGGTGATGATTCCTATTAACCACCATTCAATAATCTAGATTGCTTAATCTAGAGTGAGGATAATCAAGAGCTTGATCAGGTCAGACTCTTATTAAAGTTTCTATTCCTTATATGATTTCATTATTTGAGCCTATCAACACAGTTTCTAGTACTTAATATGAAGCCATTGATTTGATGAATATTTTTCCTCTACACTAAAACATCACTGGTAGTTTAATCTTTAAGTATATCTTCACAGTCTTGATTCTGCTTATTTCAATGTTTCATTCTGTATCCTAATTTATTCTGTAGGACAGCTTACCAGATATAGTGTTGAAAGCTAGCCTACTACATTGAAAGCATATTTCTTTTCTTTTTTTTTTCGAGACAGAATCTCGCTTTGTTGCCCGGGCTAGAGTGAGTGCCGTGGCGTCAGCCAAGCTCACAGCAACCTCAAACTCCTGGGCTTAAGCGATCCTACTGCCTCAGCCTCCCAAGTAGCTGGGGCTACAGGCATGCACCACCATGCCCAGCTAATTTTTTCTATATATATTTTTAGTTGGCCAGATAATTTCTTTCTATTTTTAGTAGAGACGGGGTCTTGCTCTTGCTCAGGCTGGTCTCGAACTCTTGACCTCGAGCGATCCACCCGCCTCGGCCTCTCGGAGTGCTAGGATTACCAGCGTGAGCCACCGTGCCTGGCCTGAAGGCATATTTCTTAAAGGATCTGCAGATCAGGAGGTAGCAAATACAGTGAATGACATGATAGGGTACATGTGTGTAGAGGGTGAGAGTAAATCCTGTAAGAAATATGGAATTATAATTTCAGGTAAGATTCTAAGGTTTCAGTGATCTGGAGCTATTGAAATATCATCTTTCAAGTATAAGACAGGTTGCTGAACCCAGTACTCTGTATTTATCCCACTGTTTGGTAGGCCTCTTTTGATTTTGAATGCAATATATTAATATATCTCTTTGGTCATACTTTTTTGAACCATTTACTTAGTGATCTTAAAACCTTCAATTTTGAGACAGATGAAGAACAAAGGAAGGTTCTCTATCTGGTCCCGGGGGCAGTGCAATAATCAGTGCCACTTGGTACTCATGATTCAGTGGATTAAATTAAGCCTGTAAAACAAGGAAAGGCCATGCCAGTTTGTCAAACTTTGAAGAGAACAAGTCAGAGAGAGAAAATGAAAGAACAGGTAGTATAGTATAATGGTTTGCAGTTTTTCAACTGTAACCTTAAAGATACTCAGAAATCCAGGGGTAGAGACAAGAAGACTGATCAGAGACATCAGCTGCCAGATTGTCTCAGAAAGAAGAAAAAGTTTTAGATGAAAAAGAAAAAAAACAAAACAACAACAACAAAAAAAAACATAGATCAGGTATAATTCCAAGGGAAAAGTGCCAGAACCTTCCATGGGAAGAAGTTGCAGAGCAGAACAAGGAAGAGCAAAATATTGGCAGAGATCAACCCACTAGAGGCTTGGAGCCTGGTGAAAAGGCTTGGGTGGTTATCTGTCCTACATCTCAGGCATCTAGCTGTTAGTTTGACTTTTGAACCGAAGAGGATTGTATTTATTTGCAAAATAAATTATTCCATTGTTAAACAGTTCAAAAAATTACAAAATAAATGTTCCTCCTAATATCTTCCTGTCTGTAAATTTCACCACTAGAGAGGAAATGTGAATGTTGTGGCCAGGACCCTGGATCAACAATCACAAGTTCAGGTTAACATTCTGGATCTTCCATTCACTAGCTTTGCTCTCTTGCAATCCTTAACCATTTTTTGACTGTTTCCTCTTGTATGAAATTGGAACAAAAACCTATCTTTAGCCCATAGAACTGTTACGGGAATTCAAGAAATACTGTGAAAGTGCCTTGGAAATCAGCAAATGCTAAATACACAGAAAGCATGATATTGCTCATTCTGACATACTTGTATAAAATGTCTACAAACTTTACCACATTCACATGACTTACTTTTAGTAAGGCAGTGGTAATATGATTATATTCTAAAGGTTCATAAATCACTTAACACTTAAGCAATTCCAGGATTCTGCTATGGTTCAATTATGAACTCACACAATCTGTAATTTGCAGAAGTTTGCTACTTTTTCTCTTTAAAATATTATTTGTCAATCTCTACCCATCTGGCAATGCTCCCATTTTCCATTACCTCGTAGAGATTAGTAGTATGTCTACCATCACAATGTACTATTTGAGAGGTTTGACATTTTTGAAAGAATCAGGTCCTCTTCTATTACAAGTTTTGAACTTCAGAGCCTTTTTAAAGCCAAAGTCCAATTAAGTGGAAAGTACAAGAGAAGATGCAAGCCCTTAAGATCATTTGAAATCTTCCTTTTCAGTCTGAGAATTGCTCATTTAGATTGAGACAGAAATAAGATCAGAATTGTGCTTTTCTATCTTCTTTGTGACTTCTGAAAACTTCTTGGTACTTGGAAACCATGTTTTAAAGAGAATATTTTAAAAATAAGTTTCACATAGTTTTGCCATATCAATAACACTCAAAATCTTTAGTCTGATATTCTTGATTACTCAAGAGAAATGACTCGTTATCATTCTGGGGCCAGTGACAGTTTCTGACATTCTGTCTAGATGTGTGTCTGCTTCTGTGACTCAGGTGTCTTGTTCCTGCCTGATTTTATCGCAGGTACTCTTCCCAGGGCAAAGATAAGTGAATAGAATTGATCTAACATAGACCAAGATAGACCATGCAGCCTATCACATGGGGAATAATAACGTAAATGACTGTCTTAAAGTGCATTAAGCATAGCTAAATATTTAGGGATACAATATTTTACAAACATCTAATCTCTTTGTATCCTATGAAGAAGCTATTAATGTTATAGCATCCAATTTATTGATAAAGAAACTGAGACCCAGAGGAATTACAAGACTTAAACTGATCAAGGAAGTGGCAGATCTGGGTCTCAAATTCAGGTCTTATGACCTCCAAATCTCCAACTCCTCTGATACCATCAATTCCTTAAACACATAATGCTACCTACATTACGTTGCATTGTTGCTGTTAGTTTTTTTAAAATCTCTAGCATTATGTAGTTGCTCCTATTCTATTTATAGTCTCCCAAGTCTGAATATAGAACCAGATTTTCTATTTCTTTATGTTTTTCTCAAAGCACCTAACATGCTCCCTTATAAGAAAATGTTTGCTGAAAAATTTTTGTTGAGTCATAGTTAATGTATTAGCTCATTGGCATCAATTTCTATTTAACAGAGATCAAAATGTATTCATTTTGACAAGTAAGAGAGGTATGAACCTGGAGCAGGGATCATGGAGAGAAACAATATGCATTTTGGTGAGTTATGAACTTAAGTTTATATAGGGAGCTGAGGTTGGGCCCCTGTGGGATTCTCTGAAGAAGAAAGAACAGAAAAACTGGTAATCGAGGTGAAAGTGATGTATTTATGATATTTTACCACCTGGTCAATAGACCTTAAACATGGAGAAGAACTTCAGGGGAATTAAAATTCAAAGTGCCTTTGAGGAGTTTGTCATTTATGCTAATTTTATCACTTCCTCTCCATTAGCACTCTTCTGCTGCCAAAACTTTCAATTAGGCAATGCTGCCCCAGTTTTACCAGAAGAGATACCTTTCCTTTCCTTTCCTCCTTTCATCTTCTCTTTCTTTCCTTCCTGATTGAAAATGGAAAAAACTATAATGTTTAATGAATATCTAATTATAAAAATAACATTTACTAAGAAATTACCAAACGAAATTTAAAAATTTTAAATATAAAAATATAAAAATTTTAAAAACAAAATTTAAAAATTGAAGAAGAGAATAAAACTATCTCTAAAATAAATTTCAAGAAATAACCACCGTTCATATTATATGACATTTCAAACTTTTTATATGTATATAAATATTCAAAGGTAGAATCTAACACTATTTTATCAACCTTTTTATCAGCATCACTTCTAACACTTACAAAAGATGTGATTACATGTGGCAGTCCAAATTGAAAACCAATTTTCTATTGCTGGGCATTTAGGTTTTCATAATAAACATCTCTATACAATTCTTGCAAATTTGTATGATTATGTTCAATGGATAAATTCATAGAAATGGAATTTCTGGTTCAAAACACATGCAAATTTTGAATGCTTTTTCAAACATATTGCCAATTTCCTTGAGCAGTCTGCTAACAGAAGTGTCCTTGTACTCTCTGTAATATAGGATGTGATCAAACTTTTTAATCTGCAAGTATGATAGAAAATGGTTTAATTTACATTTATTTAGTTATTAAAGTTGATTATTTTTAAAATTGAAATGAGATGTATTTTATATTTTTATTTCTTATTTTGAGAATTTTTTTTTTTTTTTGAGACAGAGTCTCGCTTTGTTGCCTGGGCTAGAGTGCCATGGCATCAGTCTAGCTCACAGCAACCTCAAACTCCTGGGTTCAAGCAATCCTTCTGCCTCAGCCTCCTGAGTAGCTGGGACTACAGGCATGGGCCACCATGCCCGGCTATTTTTATTTTTCTATATATATTTTTAGCTGTCCAGATCATTTCTTTCTATTTTTAGCAGAGACAGTGTCTCGCTCTTGCTCAGGCTGGTCTCGAACTCCTGACCTCAAGCCATCCTCCTGCTTCGGCCTCCCAGAGTGCTAGGATTACAGGCGTGAGCCACCGTCCCTGGCCTTGAGATTTTTTTATTTATGTTCCTGCTGTAATGTTAATTTTTCCTGATTTGTACATATATCATATATATTTATGGCTGGATAAATTTTTTGAGATATAAATTTTCTTTCTTTTTCTTCCTGCATTGTCTTGTTACTCTTTCTTTACTATGTCCTCCCCACCCCCTCCATTTAAGCATTGTTTCAGGGGACATATGAGGTTTAGAAAAAAGAAATAACCAGAAAAAAATCTGGTTTCCTTTTCATCTTCCTCTACCTCAAATCCTTAGACTTACTGAAGAGCACAAGATTTCTCCTCCAGAAACTGGCTGAGAGCCCAGAAAAAGGGAGAAGAGTTTTCCTAGACCAAAAAGTGATTCTTCTATCTTTAGGAATTAGCCCTATTTGATTTGGCAATCAAACATTTATATCCATATTTATGAATGATTTTGAGTAATTTTGGTACCTAAGTTTGTGGAAGACAGTTTTTTTATAGCTATCCCCAACATACCATACATCTCAGAGACCTGTTGTATCGTTTACAACTAGTGCAGTTACTTGTTTAACTTGGCCACCACAAAGTTAAGGCAGATGGTTCCTGGGCCACTGGGTGATGCAGTGGAAAGGACACTTCCAGGGCATTAGAAAGGTCATCTGGGATCTGTCTCTACCATTGTCTGACTGTAGCAATCATGGAAGTTTTCAAAGCTCTCCTTTTCGTGATGCAAGAGATATAACCAATAACACCAAAAGGAGAAAAATCAATTTACATTCCCGAGAATTTGTCAGGTCATTTATCAGACATAGATTCAATGCCTCCTGTGTACCAGGCACTGTTGTAGGCACAGAAGCTACAAGAAAGAAAGAAACAGCATGTCTACCTTCAGGGAATATAGACATATAAACAGGGAATACACTATAAAACCCATCATTTTGTATACTACTTGCTATGGTTTGAATGTTTGTCTTCTCTGAAACTTATGTTGAAATTTAATTGCCATTGTAACAGTATTAAGAGGTGGAATCTTTCACAGGTGATTAGATCATGAGGGTTCCAGCTTTGCGGGTGGGATTGGTAACATTATAAAAGGGGAAGTTCAGCCCCTTCTTGCTCTGTTTCACTCTCTTGTCTTCTGCCATGGGATGATGCCCCAAAAGGCCCTTGCCAGATGCCAGCACCTTGATATTGGACTTCTCAGCCTCCAAAAATCTAAGCTAATAAATTTCTGCTTGTTTTAAATTATCCAGTCTTAGGTATTCTGTTATAATGACACAAAATGGAATAGGAAAATATTCTATATTTTATATGCTTTTATACAAAATATGTAATATAATTTCACAGCAATACTACTCAATGCTCTAATTGAGATGTGAACAATGAATAAAAGAAGAGCAAGCAAATAACCAATTGTTCATAAGTCAAAAAAATATATTTCTCTAGAACACAAATAGTTTAGTACTATTGGAGTTTTTGAAAAATAATTTTTTATTTTCAGTGCCAGATAATCTAGCATATAGGTTAAATTTATGCTCAGGGTGCCAGAAGAGCAAAGCCAACAACAAAACAAATGAGAAAATGTATCTGTTCATCATTTAATATTAGGTATCTTAAATGAAAGGGAATAAAGTAATCATGAAGGATGAGAGTTTTTGGATCTTTACCATGGTTAATCCTATGATTTAGAATCTTCTTAGTCTGAATGAACTAGGGTGGGGCACGAAAGGGCTTTATCCAACCATGCTGACCACAGGCACCCTGATTTAGTGGCATCTGGCTGTTAAAGGATTGGTTCTTTTGAGATATGGATCACCCCTTGGCCTCTACTTGTAGTTACTGGACATCAATATTTCATTCAAGAATTCCCACTGCAAGGCTAGCAGATGTGGGAATAGAAGAGGAAACCAAAAGAGCCAGTTTTGGAACTTGCTGACAAGAGTTTTATGTCAGGGGGTTATTCAAATGAAGCCTTTCCTTGATCTCTTTTCTCTATTCACACAAGTAGTTAAGAATTGGCCTTATATCCAAAATTCAGTTGGGAATCTTCATTCCATTAAGATTGCTAATAATGTCTCCAGACTCTCCTCTTCCAGGGTGAGAATCTAAATGACTTAAGATTTTTCAAAATCTTCTCATTTTTTTGAGGTTTGCTAATACTTTATTGGAAAGGTTAGAATCTGCAAGCTTGATGACTTACATACATTTGAAAAATCAATTCGAAAAGATACCTCCTGGCCGGGCGCGGTGGCTCACGCCTGTAATCCTAGCACTCTGGGAGGCCGAGGTGGGCGGATCGTTTGAGCTCAGGAGTTCGAGACCAGCCTGAGCAAGAGCGAGACCCCACCTCTACTAAAAATAGAAAGAAATTATATGGACAGCTAAAAAAAATATATAGAAAAAATTAGCCGGGCATGGTGGCGTATGCCTGTAGTCCCAGCTACTCGGGAGGCTGAGACAGGAGGATCGCTTGAGCTCAGGAGTTTGAGGTTGCTGTGAGCTAGGCTGACGCCACGGCACTCACTCTAGCCTGGGCAACAGAGTGAGACTCTGTCTCAAAAAAAAAAAAAAAAAAAAAGAAAAGATACCTCCTGCCAGACACTGGATGAGTTGAAATTCTTTCAATTTCTCTTGCTATTCAAAATGCGTCTCTAGTGTTTTACAATTTAGCCAAAAGCTTTTAGACTTAGGATAAAGCCCTCTGAGTGACAAGATAAAATGTGTGTGCATTTTCCTGTTGCATATCTTCAAGCCAGATGTTCCATGTTTAAAGAGAAGATAATAAAAATGAAAGATTTAAGAAGACCTTGGTCACATGCAGTCAAAATTGCATTTTGCTTAGTTAAGATTCTCTAAGCTGAGTATATGACTGAATGATACATTATCCAAGTAGCTTCTTATTTTTAGCATCAAAAAAGGCTTGATGGGTTATATTGGCTTGAATACTTTTTCAGCAAATGTATAAAGTTATAAGAAGATATCTAGGGAAAGTGAGCATTTTTAATATTTATACCCATTGTGTTCTATTTTATTTCTTTGCAGGATGATGCTTAACTCAGTGTTCTCTTGGATATAAAAGCAAGATAGTCAGGCTTGAGCCAAGGCTGTGGCTGTACATTAATGGGGCAGCAGGTGGGGTGGGGTTCAGGGGAGACCAAGCAGTAGCTGCTGTACACAATTTCAGGTGACACCAAGCACATATTACAATCTCATTTAATCTTTGTCACAGCATTACAGATGGGAGCATTACTATTCTTCTTTTACAGACACAAAGACTAAGGCTTAGAAAATTTAAGTAACTTGCAAAGGTCATATAGCAAACCTATGGCTATGGATAGAATTCTGGGTCTAGTCTACTTGAAAGCCTATATGCACCATGATGCTTTGCTACATCTGCTACAGCAGGAGCTCAGAAAGATGGAAATGCTCCCTCTCTATGCATTGTCCCTTACAGAATGACCATATGATTATTCTATTGTTTAATGAAAATTGTGCCAGACTTAGAATCAAAGGGAGCTTAGTCTTAGGTCTGGGCCTTGACTCTGTTATGGACTCCATTACGTGATCTCGGCCAAGCAAACTTCCCATCTGTTTAGCTTGGATGGGGTGTAGAGAAGGTGAACCTGCCCTCACACCTGTACCAGTGAAGTCTGCTCTTTTTCTTAAGTTTCAGTATTAGGACTTGCCTACTCAAAGGTTGTTTCAGATTAAATGAGCTTTATGTTTTCTGGGAAAGGACTTT
This sequence comes from Eulemur rufifrons, assembly GCF_041146395.1. NCBI lineage: Eukaryota > Metazoa > Chordata > Mammalia > Primates > Lemuridae > Eulemur > Eulemur rufifrons. The sequence continues at coordinate 39,714,766 of NC_091010.1, forward strand.
ATAAACTATAAAGGACTGTGTTGCTCTAAAGATTTTTTTTTAACAGAGGTATTCACAATATTCTCACCTCTACTTTAAAAAGTTGAAGACATTTATTTGGCTTTCTGATCATATAAGTCAGGTTCAAAGATAATTATTAGGGGATAGCACAGATTTTAGTTATATTTTTAATACTTTCGCATTAAGAAGAATAAATGCTCATAAAAATTTTAGAAACAAAAAAGTTAAGAATGAAAGATATAAACTATTATTATATCATCCAAAAAAAAAAGGTACTGCTAATGGTTTATATAATTTGTAGAAGTGTCTTTTCCTCTATGTTCTCTTATTCTCTCCTTTCTCTCTCTTTCTGAAAAAAATAGTCATTTGTGTTTGATGGGAGGATATGTAATATTGGGGTCACTCATACACTGAATTTTTCCATGCCATTATTAGTTCTGTGGATATTCTTTAATAGTGACAAAGCAGTCCCGTAATTTTGGACTTTACTTCTAAATTTTTACAATGCTAAATGATGCTTTAGTGAATATTATTTAATGTTTAAGATTGCTTGAAATTATGATTATTTCTATAGGAGGTATTTCTTAGAGTGAGTCAAAAGATACAACTTTTTCAAAGGCTCCTAATGCATAACCTAGTTTTAGTCTAGAAAGTTTATATTAATTAATATTCCCACCAGCAGTTTTTGAAAGTGTCCATTTCACTTTGTTTGTCTGCAATGAATTTTTACAAGTCTTTTTTTTTGTAGTTTAAACAGACATAAAATTACTTGTAATGAACATAATCAAAAAATATAGGAGAGGATCAAGATGGCGGAATGGTGGTGACCTCCTGGATTCGTGCTCCTGGAGTGGAAGGCATGGGTCTTGGACTGCCACAATGCTAGAGGTTCACTCCCCCACAAGAACGGCGATGTGAATCCATGGAGAATCAGCGTGGGACAGAGAGAGAGCAAGAAAGGACTGAGAGAGAGACGGAAACCACCTCGGGAGAGGAAGAGGAGCAGCCCCCCTAGCGGAGGTAGCAAAATCCTGAACAACACAGGAAGGGCTCCCCCTAGCGACAGAGGAGGCAGCTTACCTGGCACTCACGGCATGCCTCTATCCAGACTAAAGCTGAAAGAAGGGATCTTAAGGATTCATCCAGATGGGAAGGGCACAGCGAAAGAACTCTGGGAGTATAAAGAATCAAGCTGAAACCTTGCCCTCAAAGAGGATTACTAGTTCTCCACCAATTAACACAAACCATATTCCAAATAGCAACATGTCACAGGAAGAATTTCAAACATGGATCATAAATAAGCTGAACATTGTGCAAGAAAAAATGGATAATCAACACAAAGAAACCACAAAAAAGATTCAGGACTTGGAAGAAAAATTCACCAAAGAAATTGAAATACTGAAGAAAAATCAAACTGAACTCCTGGAAATGAAGAATCTATTCAAGGAGCTACAAAACACAGTGGAAAGTCTCAAGAGCAGGGCAGATCAAACAGAAGAAAGAATCTCAGAGATCGAAGATAACACTTTCCAATTAAATAAGACAGTCACAGAGATAGAGCAAAGAAACAAGAGAAAAGACCACAGTCTACAAGAAATGTGGGATTATGTGAAGAAGCCTAACGTGAGAGTTATTGGCATTCCTGAGGGTGAAGAAGACAATAAGCAAGGGTTGAATAAACTATTTGAAGACATAATTGAGGAAAATTTCCCAGGCCTTGCCAAATCTCTAGATACACAGGTTCAAGAAGCTCAAAGAACCCCTGGGAGATTCATACCAAATAGGAAGACACCACGTCATGTAGTCATCAGCCTGACCAAAATATCCACTAAGGAGGCCCTTCTTCGAGCTGTAAGGAGAAAGAAACAAGTAACATACAAAGGACAGTCCATCCGAATCACGCCAGATTTCTCAACTGAAACCTTACAAGCAAGAAGAGATTGGGGCCCCATTCTCACTCTTCTGAAACAGAATAATGCCCAGCCTAGAATCCTGTACCCAGCTAAGCTCAGTTTTATATATGAAGGTGAAATTAAGACATTCTCAGATAAACAAAAACTCAGAGAATTCACCAAGACAAGACCAGCTCTCCAAGAAGTACTCAAAACAGAGTTACACATGGTCCAGCACAAGAAGGACCCTCGAATGTAACACTAATCAAGAGATAAATATAAAAACCCAGTTATCATAATGGCTCAAGAGAGAAAACAGATCAATGAAATTCAACCCAACATGAGGAACAGCAATCTGTCTCACTTATCAGTTCTCTCATTAAATGTGAATGGATTGAATTCCCCACTCAAGAGACATAGACTGGCCCAATGGATAAAAAAATATAAGCCAAGTATCCTCTGTCTTCAGGAAACTCATCTAACCTGCAAGGATGCATTTAGACTGAAAATAAAAGGGTGGAAATCAATATTCCAAGCAAATGGAACCCAAAAGAAAGCTGGTGTGGCGGTTCTAATCTCCGATAACATAGTTTTTAAATCAACAAAAGTAAAGAAAGACAAAGATGGTTACTATATACTGGTGAAGGGTACAATTCAACAAGAAGACATAACTATACTTAATATATATGCACCCAACCTAGGTACACCCAGATTCATAAAGCAAACCCAACTTGATCTGAACCAAATGATAGATAACAACACTTTAGTAGCCAGAGATTTTAACACACCACTGACAGTTCAGGACAGATCCTCCAAACAAAAAATAAACAAAGAAATAATGGACTTAAATAGAATGCTAGAACAAATGGGCCTGACTGACATCTACAGGACATTCTACCCAAAAACCACTGAATATGCTTTCTTCTCATCAGTTCATGGGACATTCTCCAAGATTGACCATATCTTAGGACATAAAGCATGTCTTAAAAAATTTAAAAATATAGAAATTATACCATGCATCTTCTCAGATCATAGTGGAATAAAAGTAACAATGAACCCTAACAGAAATCCTCATTTCTACTCAAAGTCATGGAAGCTAAATAACCTTCTCCTGAACAATCATTTTATAAATGAAGAAATCAAGTCAGAAATCAAAAGATTCTTTGAATTAAATGACAAAGGGGATACAACTTATCAAAATCTGTGGGACACAGCTAAAGCAGTCCTGAGAGGAAAATTTATTTCCATAAATGCCTATACCAAAAAGAAAGAAAATCTAATGAATAGACTCAAAGCGCTGGAGAAGGAAGAACAGACCGACACAAAACCCAGCAGAAGGAGAGAAATTATTAAGATTAAATCAGAACTAAATGAAAAGGACAACAATCAAACCATAAGAGAGATTAATAAAACCAAAAGTTGGTTCTTTGAAAAAAATAAACAAAATTGACACACCTCTGACTAGACTAAGCAAGAGCAGAAAAGAAAAATCTCTTATAACCTCCATGAGGAACACGAAAGGAGTAATCACGACTGATGCCACAGAGATACATGATATCATCTACGAATTCTACAAAAATCTTTATGCACACAAATTAGAAAACCTGGAGGAAATGGACAAATTCTTAGAAACACACAGCCTTCCTAGGCTCAACCAGGAAGAAATAGAATTCCTGAATAGACCAATATCTAGATCTGAAATCAAAACAGCAATAAAAAACCTTCCCAAAAAGAAAAGCCCTGGACCAGATGGGTTCACACCTGAATTCTACCATACCTACAAGAAGAACTGGTGCCCATCCTACATAAACTATTCTCCAATATAGAGAAGGATGGGATTCTCCCCAACACTTTTTACCAAGCCAACATAATCCTGATACTAAAACCAGGAAAGGATGCAACTAAAACAGAGAACTATAGACCAATTTCTCTTATGAATATAGATGCAAAACTTCTCAATAAAATTCTAGCAAATCGAATCCAAGTGCTTATCAAAAAAAGAATCCATCACGACCAAGTGGGCTTCATCCCAGAGATGCAGGGATGGTTTAAGATACGCAAATCTATAAATGTAATTCATCACATAAATAGAAGCAAAGATAAAGATCCTATGATCCTCTCAATAGATGCAGAAAAAGCATTTGACAAAATTCAACACCCTTTTATGATAAGAACACTTAACAAAATAGGCGTAGACAGGGCCTATCTAAAAATGATACAAGCCATATATGACAAACCCACAGCCAACATCATACTGAATGGGGAAAAACTGAAAGCATTCCCACTTCGAACTGGAACCAGACAAGGCTGCCCACTGTCCCCATTACTTTTCAACATAGTATTGGAAGTCCTTGCAAGAGCTAGCAGACAAGAGAGCAGAATCAAGGGAGTCCAAATAGGGACAGAAGTGATCAAACTCTCACTCTTTGCTGATGATATGATGTTTTATCTAGAAAACCCCAAGGTTTCAACCAAGAGACTCCTGGAATTGATCAAGGAATTCAGTAAAGTCTCAGGATACAAAATCAATACACACAAATCAGAGGCATTCATATACGCCAATAACAGTCAAATGGAGAACCAAATTAAGGACTCGATACCCTTCAAAATAGCAACAAAGAAACTAAAATACCTAGGAATATATTTAACTAAGGAGGTAAAGGACCTCTATAGGGGGAACTATGAAACACTGAGGAAGGAAATCGCAGAACATGTAAATAGGTGGAAAACCATACCATGCTCATGGACCGGTAGAATCAACATTGTTAAAATGTCTATACTGCCCAAAGTTATCTACAGATTCAATGCAACCCCTATTAAATTATCAACATCTTTTTTCACAGACATAGAAAAAATAATTTTACACTTTGTATGGAACCAGAGAAGACCCCGTTTAGCAAAAGCAATCTTAAACAACAAAAACAAAATGGGAGGTATTAATCTGCCAGACTTCAAACTATACTACAAGGCTGTGGTTCTTAAAACAGCCTGGTACTGGCACAAGTGCAGGGACACAGACCAGTGGAACAGAACAGAAAATCCAAATATAAAACCATCCTCATATGGCCATCTAATCTTTGACAAAGCAGACAAAAACATATTCTGGGGAAAAGATTCCTTATTTAATAAATGGTGCTGGGAAAACTGGATATCCCCATGTAGAAGACTAAGACAGGACACACAGCTCTCACCCGTCACAAAAATCAAATCACGGTGGTTAACAGACTTAAACCTTAGGTCAGAAACTATTAGAATTCTAGAAGAAAACGTAGGAAAGACTCTTACAGACATTGGCCTAGGCAAAGAATTTATGAAGAAGACCCCTAAGGCAATCACAGCAACAACAAAAATAAACAAATGGGACCTGATCAAATTAAAAAGCTTCTGCACAGCCAAAGAAACAGTCACGAGAGTAAACAGACAACCTACAGAATGGGAAAAACTTTTCGCATACTACACATCAGATAAAGGACTGATAACAAGAATCTATTTAGAACTCAGGAAAATCAGTAAGAAAAAATCGAACAACCCTATCAAAAAGTTAGCAAAGGACATGAATAGAAATTTTTCAAAAGAAGATATAAAAATGGCTAACAAACATATGAAAAAGTGTTCAACATCTCTAATCATCAGGGAAATGCAAATAAAAACCACAATGAGATATCACTTAACTGCAGTGAGAATGGCCTTTATCAAAAAGTCCCAAAACTATACATGTTGGCGTGGGTGTGGAGAGATAGGTACATTCATACACTGCTGGTGGGACTGTAAACTAGTGCAGCCCCTGTGGAAAGCAATGCGGAGATACCTTAAACAGATTCAAGTAGACCTACCATTCGATCCAGCAATCCCATTACTCGGTATCTACCCAGAAGAACAAAAGTCATTCTATAAAAAAGACACCTGCACCCGAATGTTTATAGCAGCACAATTCACAATTGCAAAGATGTGGAAACAACCCAAATGCCCATCAATTCATGAATGGATTAGCAAAATGTGGTATATGTATACCATGGAATATTACTCAGCTGTTAGAAATAATGGCGATATGGCATCTCTTTGGTTCTCCTGGAGAGAGCTGAACCCATCCTATTAAGTGAAGTATCCCAAGAATGGAAAAATAAGCACCACATGTACTCACCAGCAAACTGGTTTCCCTGAGTGCACATTTGGGAATAACACCAATTGGGTATCAGACAGAGGTCGGGGCTGGGTGGAAGGGATGGGTGTATACCTACTTGATGAGTGCGATGCGCACTGCCTGGGGAATGGACATGCTTGAAGTTCTGACTGGGGGGGATGGGGTAGGGGGAGAGGAGGGGTGCACACCTACATGATGAGTGTGATGTGCACTGTCTAGGGAATGGACACAATTGAAGCTCAGACTCGGGGGGATGAGGAGGCATGGGCAATGTATATAGCCTGATCTTTTGTACCCCCATAATGAGCTGAAAAACAAACAAAAAATAAAAATAAAATTAAAAATATATATATGTAACATAGGATACAAGAAAAAGTCACAAAAACTGCCTATTCTTCACTAAAAGTGTATATATAGGTATATAATATGGAGAATCAGTATTTTTTTTTTTTTTGAGACAGAGTCTCACTTTGTTGCCCAGGCTAGAGTGAGTGCCGTGACGTTAGCTTAGCTCACAGCAACCTCAGACTCCTCGGCTTAAGCGATCCTACTGCCTCAGCCTCCCGAGTAGCTGGGACTACAGGCATGCGCCACCATGCCCGGCTAATTTTTTTCTATATATATTTTTAGTTGTCCATATAATTTCTTTCTATTTTTAGTAGAGACAGGGTCTCGCTCTTGCTCAGGCTGGTCTCGAACTCCTGACCTCGAGCGATCCACCCGCCTCGGCCTCCCAGAGTGCTAGGATTACAGGCGTGAGCCACCGTGCCCGGCCTGAGAATCAGTATTATACTCCTAACCTTTTGTCATTACATGTTGATAAGAACTAAACAAAAACTTGGGAGTGAATTAGCAATTTCCTACATTAAATGCTATACAAACACTGTCTATACAGAATTTTATCATTGTTTGAAATCATAACTAAATTGGTGTGATAATAGGTTATCCTCTGTTTGGTTTGATTTGTAATTCTTTGATTACTAGTAGTAGCATTTTTGATATACTTATTACCTTTTTCATTTCTTCTTTAAAGATAGCATAGTTCTATGGTTTAGAGTGTGGTTTTTGGAGTCAGCCACCCTGGTTCGAATCCAGATATTTGCACTTACTAGATATTTGACCGGTAGCAAGTGACTTAAACTTTTTGTGCTTTAGTTTCCTTACCTAAAAATTATGGATGGTATTAATAGTACCTATCTCATAAAATTAAGTCTTATGAGTAATCAGCATATTAACCCAAGAATAACCTAAGAATGTATGGCATATGGTAATTCTTAGCAAATGTTGACTTGATTTTATTTATTGATTTACTAATTTGTTCATTTTGCATATGGATTTGTTAATGTCCTTTTTTTAAATTCTCTATTAAGGTCTTCTTTTCTCCTACTGATTAACAAAAAATGTTAATAAAAATGTTAGTGTTACAGTTTGTTGTTTTCCTTTTATTTGGGAGTGGGCAATAAAAGTGAGAGGTCAGAAAGATGAAACTCAAATGGCATGGAAACCATATGTCTTCTTCCTCCTTCTGCTGGAACCAGCCTAAGTGTCACCTTCCATCACTGGTATACCAACGAGTGTAGTGGAAAGGGTCTGGGATGGCACAGGTAATCCAATGGTGTATATACATACTGAATTTCACAATCCTAAAGACATCCAAGAGCACCTACAGCAATTGTGTGCTCTTCTGATAGACTTTACCCTTTGTGTAGGCAGAGGATGAGGCTTATTCACAATTTAATAAGGTAACAGCTAATGCAAGCCAGACTTCAAGACTTAATGGTTTCGGCTTGTCAGTCCACTTCTGAGATTAGAATCTAATATGTCATCATGCTGTGCAATTCCCATAGAGCAGTTGCTGGGCAACCAGGCTGTGATGTGGTAGAAATAGTAGGCAATTCTTTGAATCATGATCCCACTTGACCATTTTCACTCACATATTTACTGTTCATCACAATTTCCTTCCATTTGGTTTTCTGACAGTCTAATGCCAATGTTCTCCAGCTAAAAATACTTTCAAGCTTAATAAGATTTCCATTTCTCATTCTGTTCTTTCTCATCAACAAAACCACCAATGAGCTGCCAAGACATGTTTTTCTATCACTGAACTTATAACTATAACTTTATTTAAACTCTGAACTAGAATTAGAACTTCATGATGATCTAGAGCTGCCAGGTCTCTGAATGGCTTAAATTCCCTGAGCATACATTCCTAAACTGTGCACACTAAATTTTTGTCGTGTTGTCGGAGGCATTGGTACCATGAACTAGAAAATCATCAGTGCTTTGATTTATTTTATACAAGTATCCTCATTTATTTATTCAGCCACCATCCCATAGATATTTTCTAAGTGTCTGCTATGTGACTAGAACTGTGTTAGGCTCTGAGAGTTCAATAGTAAATATGACAAAACCTCTGTGTCTTCAATTTGCTTGTTGTCCAGTGGAAGAAACAGACAAGTGCAGGAACTTTTACCACGCAGAGGGGGAAGTGCTGTGTGAGCACAAAAGAGGGGCACTTAACCAAGACTTGGGTGGTCAATGAAGCCTCCCCCCAGTGACAAATAATCCAAGACAGGAAGTATGAGTTAATCAGGAGATCAGGAGAAGGGAGAATGGAAAAGGGTTTCATGCAAAGGGAACATGATGACAAAGAATGAAAAAGGAGTCACAGCAGGGTTGGGGATAAGACTGGAGAGTGATAGGAGGATGAGAAAATTCAGACGGAGAGTGTCTGTATTTGGAGGGGCGATGTTAGGTCTATTCAGTATGCTACTGTCTCATGACCTTAGTTTTCCATTCCAAACAAAAGAGAATGTTTTGTGCCCCTAGGTTACTGCCCTAAAACTTCAGGAACTGTATCTCATAGATAATAGAGCACCACAGTCATATGATCCTAACGTTTTCATATACATTTCTTATATTCAAGATAGCAGCTTTCTGCTTGAGGTTTAAATATAGATTTCCACACCTCATTTATAGCAAATATATAAATAGTGTACCTCCAATTAATTATTTTCAATCAGCTGCCTTCCCAGTGGTGCTCCCAAGGCATTGGATATACCCTAGGTTTTGACTCTACCTTTGCACGACCCTATCATATAGGTAGGCAGAGCACAACAGGAGGTTTTTAGTGAAAGTGATTGCCAATGAAGCATAGTGTTGGTGATCCCCAAGCAGCTGACAGTTTCCAGAAACAAATGACCATCTTTTGGATTATCAACCTGCATTGCAAAAGTAACTGAAATAGATCTGTTCTCTTAACAAGTCTCAATTTTTTGACTTGGGAGAAATTAACAGTTGTATTTAAATAAGCACAGAATTTCTGAATGAGTATATTACTGCAGGATTGAGAAAAGAAATCTTCATTCAGAATCATTCTGCTTATACTGGTCACCCATACAGACTCTACTCATTCTGGTATAAGCATTCAAGAGAAGGTTGTCTTACTATGTACCTTTCCTAGCTTCCAATCAACGAGTTCAAGAGAGTTCTTTTTGGAGTAGTATAGTAACTGAAGCAATGATTTCTTCTTTCTTTATCCCTAAAGCCTCCTCCAATACCCTTGAGTTAAAGAGCAGAGGTCAATTCACAGAGAGGGAAGCAGATGCTATTAAATGACTCATTCAGGGTAGCACAATAAGTTAGGGTTGGAGCCAAAATAGTGAGCTCACCTGGATGGCTGATTGAACAGCAATTATATTTTACCAGAATTTGGTACTTTGTACTCTACTTTGTTATTTGCAAATACTCTCGGAATGTAGACAGTTTTCCCTTGGTTGGAGAAGCTGATAGTCCCCAAGAATAAAATTCTGGTAATAGTATTGACTAATATTGTATCATTTTTGTGCTAGGCACTGTGTTAAATTCTTTACATTTAATTATCTCCACTTAATATCTATGATGTAGATATTATCATTATTTTACAAATGAACTGACTGCAGCATAGAGTGGTTGAATAATTTTGCTAAGGTCACACAGCTAATAAGTACTGGGGCCAGAAGTGTAAGACATGCACATCTTTTTCATTGCTTTATCCCTAGTGCTTGGCACATGGTAGACATTGTTTATATATATTTTAATAAATATCCAGGAGCTACGGCAACGGATCATTTTGGTATAATGGGCAGGCTTATGTCATCCTACAGTCTGTACAGAACCCAGTGGGTCTAATCTTTTTCACTTGAGCACATGGAGCCTCGGCACAATATCTCCTCCTCCCACTCAGCCCACAGCCCTTCTCCTGTGATGACTGTTTTCATTGTCTTTCTGCCTGCCTTTGGGCAGCCATGTTAAAGTTATCTTTCTCCACTCAACTTACGTTCCTATTTGTCTTTTCTGTGATGATCCTCCTCGCCCATCTGACCTCTATTTTGTTCTGCATTTCCTTCCCCAACGTATGGCAAGATTTTTTGGTGGCAAAACCTTCTGTGAAGCCAATTTTGGTGATTTTTTAAAATCCCACTTTGTATGATGACTCATCTGTTTCACTGAAAATATTATTTTATTTGCCTCAAAAATCCTGTACCAGGCCCTACTTGATTACAGAACATGCAGTATATGCACCTTATCATCTTCTAAAATACAAACAGTTCTGAATTCTGGAACATATCTGCCTTCAAGGGTTTTGAATAAGGGATTGTATATCTGTAATACTTTCTTTCTTGAGGTTGTGAGGACTAGAAATAAACTATATAACTTGTCTAACACATCGGCACACAGTAGGTACGGGGTGAACTGTGACACTTAATTCCAAAAAATCTCTTTTAAGTTCATATTTCTGTGTTCAACATAGGAGGAAAAACCCCAGAAGTATTATGAGAGTCCAATTATGAGAGAGCAGGGTGAAACAAAAAGCCCTAAATTGCAGCTTTAAAAACATTATTATTCTATAAATTATTTTTAGTTCACTCATGCTATTATATTTCAGTAAGTTACCATCTTTTCCAACATCCACCCAAAACCTAAAAATTATTTACAAGTCTGATTTGATACCAGTCCACCTCCTAAGAAATCATTTGAGCTCAGAGAAAACATTGATGGGGAAGCAATATGTTTAATTAGACTTGAATTCTCTGCTCTGGGAAATCTCTCTGTAGAAACCAGGCTTACTTTAAGCATAACTCAGTACTTTGAAGCAGAAAGTTAAGTGCTAGAGCTCATCTGGAAGAAATTATACATAATGGCGTCAAGTTCACTACCACTAATAGGAAACATTGTGTCCTCAGGTGGACAATAAAATGCAAGACCATGCTGTCTCTCGGAATAATTGCAGTGACTAAGCAATATGCATTGTGAGGTTATAAAAGAAGGAGAAGAAAACTTTATTGTTGGTGTTATAGTAGTGAAAACTAAAAGGAACTTGTACAGAAAGTGGCACAGCTGTTTATGACAAAATGTGGTTAAAAATGGTGTATGTCTTTTTTTAAAAAAAAAAAAAAAACTCCTAGAACTATCGCTGGAGGAGCAAACTTATTCTATTCACAAAAGATAATTGCCATAACATCTCCTCCAGTGTTTCTGTGTATTATCTTCCCGAGTGGTTGTGAGTCTCAGATCAGGGAATGCTTCCTGGCAATAAAACACTGGAAAGCTTATACTGAATGCCTTTTTGGTACCCTGTGCTGTGCTAGAAAGTGGAGCAAGGCATTTGCCAAAGATAAAAACGTATCGGCAGGATAATTTCCACCTCTGATGAAAACCCAAACTCAGTTACTACCCAGGTAGTGTTTCTCTCATATAAAACCTGCAGTCAGTCTGTTGGCCAATCTCACAGAAGTAACTCAATTTCCAGTAATATATAAGGGCAACTTCTGGGAACACCTTCATAATCAAGATACTTGTTGCTTGAAGCAGACTAGTAGACTCAGGACTCAAATCTGTAGTGTTCGAAGCAAAAACACTTGACTAGGTTTTCCTATGTTTAATCAACTGAAACAATTTTAAAGATTAAATCAAACTAATTAACATAGCCATCTTAAGTATTCTACATTGTATATGAAAACATCACATTGTATTTCTTAAATGTATACAATTATTATTAATTAAAAATACTAATTTTAAAATTTCAAAACTTGAAGGTAATGCTTTCTATTAACATGTCCATTTCAAGCACAACAGCAATATTTCCAACATCTAATTTTTATTTTAGCCACGCAAGCAATATTATCTAAAAATTATTGATCATAAAAAGTCTGGAAGGATGGAATTTGATAAGTTAAAAATAACAAAAGATGACAAAATTGTTTTAATTTGGGGTAAACTAGATAGAGACAAGCAAAAGGCAATTTTTGTTTGCTAGTTTCTAAAGACATTTATCAGGAAAGCAAATATCACTCTCCTTAACACCAACTGTTGAAAATTATGTTTGTTTTTTTTCCAGGTCCTTCTCTATGAGATCTGCTATGGATTCAATTGTGTTCCCCCAGAAATTCATATGTTGAATCCCTCACCCCTAATGTGATAGTATTTGGAGATGGGGCTTTTGGGAGGTTATGAGGTTTAGATGAGGTAATGAGGGTGGGACCTTCATAACAGACTTAGTGGCCTTACAAGAAGAGCTATCAGAGAGCTCATTCTCTGTCTCTTTTTCCTGCCATACAAGGACACAGTGAAAAGGCAGACATCTATAATCCAGGAAGAGAGCCCTCACTGGATCTTTTGTTTTAGCACCTTGATCTTGGACTTCCAGCCTCCAGAACTGTAAGAAAATAAATTTTTTGTATTTAAGCCACCCCTCTATGGTATTTTGTTATGGTAGCAAAGCAGAGAAAGACAAAAGCAAAACTGGGTCAAATCTGAAATTTAATCAGTTCTCATGGACAGTAACACTAGGCCTACTGGATTGTGTTATTTAAAATTCTTATGCAAATTGTTTGAACAATTGACCAAATATGGCCACCAATTTGTTGTACACAGATACATAGCAACATCATGTTAAATCAAACTAACTGGGTTGCTCTTTGGGAAATCTAGTGATTGACATATATTTGCTCTAAAGATGCCCTCAATAGATAATGACATCTTAAAATGGGAATATTGGTAGCACTATGTAGATATATCTTAAGACCAGGAACAAAGATAAGTTGAATCACATAATCATAGAATGTCAGAATGAGAAAGAGCCTTCATATTTGTTTACCATAACGGTTTTCAACCTATACTCTGCAAAGTCCTGCTTTCTTGAGCTGTGGGAATCTTAGTTGACTCAGGATCAGTCTTGTGAGGTGACGCTCCCCCATTTCAGGTTTAATCAGAGTGAAAGTGGCTTAATTTGTTTTACATACTGGCACTCAACAAGAATTCCTTTGAAGAAAGCGTTCTCAAACCCATTGGTCTACTTCAGCTTTTCAATTTGCTAATGGGGAGAAAGAATTCTTGAAATTAAAAGGATCACTTTCTTCTTATCTTAGTCCAAATAAGATTTATATAGTTCCCTTCAGCTTCTCTGCAGAGATTAACCTCTCTATTGACTTTAGCATCACTACAATGCTATGGTCTTCCTTCTAGCTCCTGTCTCCTCTTCTCATCAATAACCTATTGTCTTGCAAATGACTTTAACTAAAGCAAACATCCTCCACTCCCACTCTAGGCAAAAAGCATAGCCTAAACCAGAGGTCAGCAAACTATAATCTGTCGCCAAATCTAGCCCACCACTTACATTTTGTAAATAAAGTTTTATTGGAACACAGCTGCTTTCATTTGTGTATGTGTTCTTTGTGTCTACTATCATGCTACAATGCCAGAGCCATTTTCTTCCTCTTCTATCTACCAGGACTATTTAATTAATCTACTAACATTTTAGAATACAGGAATTCATTATTACTTAGGGATAGTAGATATTATGTGAAATCGTTGTTAGTGTAAAGAGTGGGTTTATCTAGTTTGGGAAAATAACTAGATTGGCCATCACTAAAGCATTTATATTAACCTTGACAAAGCTCAGAGTCTTCATGCCAGTCATGAAGTCCAGACCAACCAACACCATGGCATAAGTCATATTCCGTGTATGTGTTCTTGAAAGGGACCAAAATGTGTGGCTTATTACCTCAATATTTCAGATGAATGTGTTTTTTAATCTAGATGTTTCAGAATAATTATTTTCTATTTTCCTTGGGGAATACCCAGTCCTTATGGCTTAATTGATTGTATAATGTTCAATTAGGTACAATTTAAGCTTACTATTTGTGACTTAGAAATCACATGGACTTTATACCTTTATTATCTCCTTCTGAGTTACCACTTTATTTCTCCATAAAAATTTCATTCATTATGAGCCTTAAGGTGGGGGAAGAGAGAGAGAGAGAGAGTGATAAAGAGGAAGAGGGACAGGAAGAGGAAGAAAGAGAGAACAATCCATATTGGCATTGATTGGCTCAATTCTGATAGCAGTCTTTCCTTATTGCTATTCTAATGCAGGATTTGTGCTTTCACAGTGGTTCACCAGCATCTAACAATTTAGCTATACTTTGGTGACCTGGGTCTTCAAATAGGCATAGTAAAAGAGTACCTTGTTTAAGCGGTACAATAAGAGCCAGTGCCCATTTAGGTTTGATAAATATGGCTGTGTGCTCTATGAGTTATATTTGTTATAATAAATAACAGTAGAAAGGTGCTTTATTATTTCTCCAAACTACTATAAAATGAAAAGCTTAATGGATTTTGGATTATAAACATGACATAATAAGTAAAATTAAAAGACATGTCAACTTTCCAAAAATTATTTGCCTTTTATGTCAAATATGTGTCCTGAATTAAATGTCTTTTGCTCCATTTTTGGTACACACACTTCAAAATTGTTTTGGTGGGTAGATCTTATTTATTTGTATGTGGATCACCAGAGGTCTTGCATGACTAGGAGAATGGCGGGGCCAGTTTTGCCGGCCCCCTCCTTATCAGATACAACAACTCAGTTGTAACTATGTTCTTTAAATGGACTCTGTATCAGCAGCCCTGAGGGGAGCTTCTGAACAGTGGAACTATATGGAGAGTCAATCAATATTGCATGGAGAAAGTGGAAGTGACAATTGCTGACCTACTAAAATTATGAAATGATAAATATTTGTTGTTTTAGGTTACTAAATTTTACAGTAATTTGAAACATAACAGTAGATAACTAAGATAAATTGGTATTGTCTACCTGGAGTAAGGTTCTGCAAGGGATTTTGAGGCTTTGTCTACTCCTTAGGAAAGTGTAGTCCATTAATTATAACTGTCTGCCATGGACACAGGAAAAGAAAAATATTGGCATTTAAGCTATTCTCTTACATTCATGTTCTAGTGGGCTTTGATTATGATGGACAGAATGGCAGGCAACAGAATGGACTCATTTGGGGTTCTGGGAAACATCCTCATGTTAATATGGCCCATAATTCCATTGTCAATAACTAATATCATGACTTTTATTCATTGTTCAGATTGATTTTGTGGGTCTTGATTTGGGCTAGCTCCTGAGGAATACTAATTACATGATTTGGGGAGGCAGGAAGGATCTGAGGCAAGACTCTGGGCAGCCCAAGCCAGCCCAAGGTTACTGGTGTTTCCTGGAGTCAGCCCCAGAACAGAGATATAGGCAATGAAAACAGAGGAGAGAATGAAGGAGAAATTTTCAATACTGCAAAATTTGCCTGATAATCAGTCTCAACTTTTGCGGGACTTAAGAGCTCATGAGTACAAACAAAGTGGCCCAGAAAAGTATATCAGTAGAGCCCTTACATGTGTTAGCAGGAGGGCTGGCTCTGCGGGAATTGCTGCTTTCTAAATACTGATACCTAAGTATCCTCGGAAGACCTATGAACCCAGTGTTTCTCAACACAGGTCCTGAGGCACTGTTGAAATGAGAACATGCTCCCTTATCCCAGGAGAAATTCCAACAAGTCTATAGTGAATGCCAGCCTGTGATCCAAAAGAGTGAGAAACTTTAACAAAGAAAACTGCATTAAAAGGCACTTCCTTATTTATAGACCCATTTCATAGATAACTAATGTTCAGGCATATTCCATTTTACAGATGGGAATGCAATTTGCACACCCAAATGCCATATTTTTGAAAGTCTGAAAAGAAGTTTTTGTCATTTCTTGGGAATTGAAATAAATGAGTTTTCTTTGAGATATGCCTGGAGACTGCTGAGGAAATACATAGATGAAGCATGATCAATGCTAAGAAAATGTTTATGTAGCTGAAATGTGCCTGGCCTATTTTTTAATGTCAAATTTGAAGACTATAATAAGCTTTAAATTACTTTAAAAAGATACTTAGAATATTTTCATGGGATAATTTAGACAGAAAAAATGTGTATTTTTAAAAAAATTAACCCAGATAGATTATACTTGGTGCTTATTGAGTTATTCATGATTCCCAAAGAACAAAATGTGATAGTAGTTTGCACACTGTCATATTTTTAAAAATTGGGAAAATGATAAGAAAATGTTAAAGAATATTGGAATTTCAGTGATATGTATATTCTGCCTTGTTATCTTGTTAAACTATGCTAAATATAAGTATGACTATTGGGAAGGACTGTCATTTATTCAACCTCGTAAACCTTTCCCCATAAGAAAAATATTCTATTTCATTCTCTCATGACCCCTTTGGCAGTCCCTAGAAATCTCTCTGCCTATAAGCCCACTGGAACAGACACATACACTCTCTCTTTCTCTCTCTTTCTCACACACACATGCACAAGCTGAGAGAAAAAAAAAATGTCTTATTTACATGACATTGAGAAAGGAAATACTAATAATTTCCTTATTTTGGTCCAAGAAAGTATGATGGAGAAGGTGAAAGGGACCTGGTGGATAAATGACATTTTAATGCTTGCAGTGGAAAGAATGAGGCCATTCTGAGTCCACATCTGGGTTTCTGTCTTTGTGCTGAAGTATCAATTCATCCTCCAGGAAGCCAATGGTTCCCTTTCTTTTCCTCTCCTCTCTCTCCTCTCCTCTCCTCTCCTCTCCTCTCCTCTCCTCCCCTCCTCTTTTCTTCTCTTCTCTTCTCTTCTCTTCTCCCTCCTCCTCCTCCTCCTCCTTCTTTCTAATAAAGGAGATAAGAGATGCTTCCTTATAAGAGTTCCAAAACAGACTTTGTTGTTGTTGTTTTTAAGTCCAAGAAAAACATATTTCATTGCTTGGCTGATGTTTCCTCCAATTGTTTCCTGCACAAGATCTCAAATGCCGACAAGTTTGGATCAAAACAGAGTGTTTGGTCCTCTCCCCATGTCACTCCCATCCAACCCTCTTGTTCCTTTGCAACCATTTTGGTCACCTGTGTCTTCACAATAGAGACTGGATTCAAGTTTGAGTTTCATCTTGAAGGCTTTGTTTCACAAGAATTAGTGAAACTGAGTATGATCAAAATATCTAGTTATTCTCTGGCCAAATAAGACAATTCCATAAGTCACAAAGCAGGTACATCTATAGTTTTGCTCTTGTGGAGTCCTGTGGTTACTGTGGTTCCAATTGACTGAATATTCCAATTCTGTCCATCCCACCATGTGCAGATTGTGTATTCTCTATCTTCCTGACTGCAAAACATACTATTTCTAAATAAGGATTCAAAGGAAATCGATGCATTTTCCATACTACTCAGAGGGTGGAGCCCTGGGTTGGCTCTGGTTGGTGTCCTGCGCAGTGGGGGTGTTTCCTGGGGCTATGAAGCAGAGTGAGACACTCAGCCAGCCTGGCAGGGACACAATTAGAATGAGACCAACGTAGAATACACTACTACAGTCCTAAAAAAACAATAAAACTAAAAGAACAGCTTTTAGTTTTCACTACAAAAAAAATCCTGGTCCCAAATCCCGACTTTATTTGCTTAAGGGATGTTTCAGTAGAAGCAGAAAGAAACTTTCCTGTGTCCTCTCGTTAGGGTCAAAATCAAGATGCCAAGAAAGGAAGCCTGATGTTTTTTGAAGTTCCTAAGTGCTTCACTTATAAGTCTCGGCTGACTGAAAACCCAGTTGTGCTGAGGAAGAGGCATAAATAGGATCGTTATGTTTGGACAACAATATTAGTGTTGCCCATCTCAATTAACAACAACACTATGTACCTGATTGCTTAGCACCTCCAAAACTGGAAATTATTCTCCCCACTTCCTTCCATCAACCCTGAAATCCAGTTAATCACCAGAAAGTATTGGTATCACCTCCAAAATATATCTCAAGTGAGTATACGTCTCTGCATCTCCATGCCACCGCCCTCGTTTTGTCCACCATCAGCTCTTAATTGAACTAATGCGGTGCTTTCCAATCAATCTTCATGATCTATTCTTGCTCCTGTCCAGTCCATACAACAATCTCAGGATCTTCTAAAATGCACATATGATCCTATCACTACTCTGTTTAAAATCCTTAAAAGGTTTCCCATTGTTCTCGCCTGATACATACTAGCTACTCAGTACTGAATGAATGAGCACATTTTGGCTAATCACAATTTGTGATCTGAATAAAGAGAATAATTTTTTAAGTCTTTGATTAAGGAAAAATTGATGTGTCCCCAAAAAGACTTGCTGGCTCTAAACTACATAAAAACTGCCCAAACGACTTCAAAATCATTATTTTTCAGAGGTACTTTCAGCAACAAATCACCATTATGCAAAGCGTACTGTTCTCCAGGCAGTGAAACACATTGTTCTATACATTGTTGCCCTCTTATGTATCTAGTGGAAAGTAGCAGAAGAATGTCTTAATGGTTCATAAATCAATGATCCATTTAAATGTTTTTGGCAAGAGTACTAAAACATGCTTCTTACTCCTTTTTTTCCTACCTACCTCTCTTTACCCTTTTCTTGCTCCCTAGAGGTAACTACTTTCATGTTCTTTCAGCTGATTTTTAAATGATTTCTATGCAGTTAGTATATTTAAACTACTATTTCTTGATTTAAAGAAAATTTACCAGATTATCTCTTGATATAGTCAGCTCCAGTATTTAACCCCAAATATTTTTCTTCTCTGGGACTTTTTCAGATCATCTCTTTAATCCCAGAGTTGTAGAGTTTCTGAAAGTTTTGTGCCACAGGAAGAAGGACTTTTCAATCAGTAAGCTGGGTCTTCAATGGATACCTTCTTTCTAGAAATTATACGTTCTGAGAATGTTGTGTATATTATTTCTTTGATATTGTTCTACCCTTCATTTTTCCTAGATTTTCTCCTGGCATTTGAACTTTCCAGGTTGATCCCCTAATTTTCTTATCTTTTAAAAAAATAACATTTTCATCTCTTTGTTATTTTGTTCTACTTTCTGTGAGAGATCCTTGAGATCATCTTAATCATATCTTTAAATGTGTGCGTGTAAGTATATGTGTGTATTCCTGTGCTCACATGTTTGTAATTTCAAAGAGCTCCTTTTGAAATTCTATGATTGTTACTTTTTATAGCATTTTTTTCCTCTGGAGAAATGAATCATAGTTTTGGAGTTATTTCCCACTGCTATCTTTCTCCATAGCTTCTGAATTCCCTTCTCCTTGTTAGAGGGTTTTTGCAAGTATTTTGTCTGTGCATATGTGCTTGTTTAAGAGTGAGGTGCATGCATGCACACATGAACACACACACAAAACTAAAGTGATGTTTGTTGTGGTGCATATGCAGGGCTTTTAAACTGATAAGTATCTCTGTAAAATGATTAGTTGGGGATCCCGCCATTTTGGAATTCAACTTTCTCTGCTCTGCTAACTCAGGTTTTTCCACCTTCTAGAAATTTGTTGTTTGTTGTCTATTGTCTCCTTTCTTGTTCTCCTTGTCATTGTCATTTATAACTTTTATACTTTTATATCTACTTATTTTTATATATTAGCAATGTTCTTCAGGATAGTATTTTCTATTAAATTATATGTGTAGAGTGTGATATTTTAAGTTTATACAGCATGGAAGAGAGCATCTAACAGGGAGATGTTAGTTCTACTTGAAGAGAGGCACCTGGGGAGGGTGCCATGAAATACTTCATAAAGAGGTTGACCCTTGGTTAAGTCTTGAAAGATAAAGAGGCATTTGCTGGATAGACAGGAGACTGAAAATCATACAAAGTATATGGTAGAGCAAGAATGAAATCATGGGCCCTAACACAGCAGTTGTTCTAGGGAACTGCAAGTTGAAACAGCATGTGTGCAGGTGACGGGAGAGTTTGGGAAATGATGCTGTAGAGCGAAACCCAGGTCAGGTCATGGAACTCCTTGTGCTCTGTTCTGAAGCCTTATGCAAAGTACCATGGGTAAAAACATGGGTAAAACTTTATTCCTTTATTCCTTCTTTAAGCAGCTTATAGTCTAATAAGGAAGGAAAGTTATAAAAATAAATTGCAATAATGTTGAGCATAACTATGTGAATTGAAATGTGTTTCCAAGGAGGAACAGATTGTTATCTGATGGAGAGAAATGATGGAAGAAACATTTGTAAAGATCTCAAATTTAGAGAAAGAGAGTTTGGGCAGGATCAAACTAAGATAGAAGGTAATAAAATGCACACAAGCAGAGTTCCAGACACAAAAACGATAATTGGAGAAGAGCAGGCATTCCAATTTGGTTGGTCCCAAGTAGCAAGACAAGTCTGATGATATGGGCTGGGCCATGGGAATGATGGCTTGGAAGGCCAGGCTGAGCAGCCTGTGCTTACTTCTGTTGCCAAGAGGACGTGCGCACATAGTCAAACCTACTCAAAATAATTACATACACCCTGACATACACCCATATCTCTCTTCTTTGTTTCTGGTTAGTGGCCCTTCTCATATTTTGAGCATGAAGCATCAGGGAACCACAGTAGTAGTCTCTTGCTTTCCTCCTTATGTCCATCTTCCTCTTCAATTCATTCTTCATGCATTATCTAGTGAGCTTTAAAAATGCAAATTAAACAATCTAATCTCCCTACTTTTAATGGCTCATCACCGCATCTGATATGAAATTCAAATTCCTTACCATGGCCTACAGGATCCCCAAATCTCTGGCTCCTGACTGCATCTCAGACTTCATGTCATACCATTTTCCTTTTCTCTCCCTATGCCTCAATTAAATTTCAAATTGGTCTTTCTTCTGTTCTTTTAACATAACATGCTTGCACTCATCTCTGGGCTTTTGCACTTGCTGTTTTCTTTACCTAGGACATTATTCCCAGCTCTTTGCATGGTTGCCTCCTGTGCAGTTTTTAGGTATAAGATAAAATGTCATTTCCCCAAAGTGCTTTCTTTGGCCATGATTTTAAAACTACCCTCTTCTCCTTCCTCCTCTTACTCTGTTGCAGTGCCCTATTTATTTCCTTGGGGCACTTTTCTTAGGATGTAATTATGTTGTTTAGTTATGTGGTTTAATTGCTAGTTATCTGTTTCTCATATCGCTAGAAATTACCCTCCAAGAAGTCAGAAACTTCTTGATGTATCCACAATGCCTAGCATAGTATTTGGCACATAAAAAATATTCAATACACGTTTGTGGAATAAAGGAACAAATTGATAAGTGATTATTTGAAATACCTTTCCTTATTCTTATTACATTAACTCCTAGAATATTGAGTGGATCCATAAGAACTGCTTTCTCTAACCAAATCATTTCCTTCTCTCTTTTTTTAAATTCTACATTCTTTCTAATTTCTGTAAATAGTTAATCTGCTATACTATAAGCTCCCTGAGGGAAGAGACCAGATCTCTATCTTTAAACACTTTACTCTTGGTGTTTTAACCATAGTAGATGCTCAATCAATATGCTAAAGATGTCTGCAAGATGGAGAAAGGTAGGCAAGGAAGGAAGAGAGAACCTACTGGTGGAACTCTTTCTTGCATGGAAGGCAGGAGACTTGTTTCTAATCATCCATAACACATTTTAACACATCATTATTATTTCTTGTCCTGGCTCTGCTAAGTGAGTCTTTGACCTTGGGTACACTGATTTCTATTTCTGCATTTCCATTTTTTCATCTGCGGTATAGAAGTGATGTTAAAGTATGGCCTATGGACCAACTGCATCCCAATTCCCTGGGGTGCTCATGAAACGTGCATTTTCTTGGTCTTTACCTAAATCTTTACCTGCCAAGCATCTCTGGCACTGTGAGGTGGGGATCTGAATTTTTAACAAGATTTTTCAGTGATTCTTATGCAGACTGAAGTCTGAGAAGCACTGATGATGGATTGTATTAAATACTCTTCTTCTGTGATTCTGAATTCTCCTATGTAGCTGAAACAGTGTGCATTGACCATCTGGTGAGAGAAAGAGAGAGCTATATTCTTCAGTTATTGCTCACGTAGATTGCTGTTGCAAGAAGTTTCCTAGTAATTCTTGTCAGCTGCTAAGCAATGTGCTGTTTCATGTGAGTAATGGCCTATTCTTTGCCTTATATTGTATTAAATTACATTATTTCTCATGCTTTGTGTCTCAGGGAAAAATAAAACCATGGTATGGTAATTTCTCTTAGGAAATGTTTCTGCTTATATAGATCACATGGTTCATGAGTCAGATTCTTAAAACATAACTTTTGGGGAGTAACCTATGTATTTTGGAAAGCAGCATTAGATTCTTCCACCTACGGGTCCACCTTGGTATATTCATGCTGTTTATTTTGCAGTATGATTACAACAAAGTGTGGGAATTCAGTGGCCAGTGAGGACCACTGAAGACCCCAAATGGGGACAGAAAGTAACCCTCTATTGAGGCAGAATATGTGATACAAAAAATGAAAAATAATCACAAATTCCAAAAAAGGAATAATTTCCCTCCTCTGGAAAATTTAGAGACAGTCTTGGGGAGGGAGTAAACTGATTGAGCAGTAGCTGCCAACATTTCGAGGGCAGGAGGGGAGTAAAGTGACTGAAAGCTGGGAGGTGGCACAGGTGCAGGACTGGGGTAGAAGTGAGCTCTAAACCCTTTTCCTGGAGGCCCAGCTAAAAGAGAATTAACTTCTGCCTACTTCCAAGATTCAGCATGTTTAATAGTGTTGTGGAAAATTTTCCTAAGCTGAAGGTGGAAGCAAAGGCACCTGGAGAACTTGCACAGACATTTGAGGAAAGGATGATTCTAACAAGGATTTTGTATGAGGAAGATGGGTTTTCAGACCAAGACTGGCCTGGAATTTAATATCTATATGCCATCTGCCCACTTAATGTTTGACACACACACCCCCTCCAGCATAGGAGTAATATTAATAGTTTCTGTCAATTAAGCTGTTTAATATCATTTGGTTGAGAATTCTTGTCATGCTTCAGGTATTCCCAAAAGTGCTGAGAATCACTTAACTATAGCTCTAAAAATTAATTACATGGGGACACTTATCAAAACTTGCATTTAGGAATAAATAAAATAGTTATTACTAAATAATAACAATGACACATTGTCGGTGCCACAATTTTACCATTTATAAAGCATTCATAAATCGCTTCTGTCATTCTCAGACCTAGCATCGTCTCATTCAATCCTCATCACAATCTAGTGAGGAAGGTCTTACTTCCCAACACTCAAAGAGACATACGTGGTTTGCCCAAAGTGAAAATGCTACGTTGGTGTGGATGGCTGAGAGAAGTGGTTATTCACCTTCGCCTTAGAGGTCTACACCCAGCCCCCTTTGTGTTTGGAAGGTCTCTGGAACTTGTGAGGTCCTGGATGGCAGACAGAATCTTTCCTTTTGAACTGTTGGTCCCATCCTCAAAGGGATAGAGTGGAAACTCTGAAGGAGAAACAGGGTGTAGGAAAAATGTTGGGACTCTGAGCCTATCAATTAGCTGGCACCAAGAGAATCATTGCTTGGAAATTCTGGAATGGGTCAGTTCCTGGTAGATCCTCTTTCATTGACGAGGGAAGTGAGCAGCTCGGGTGAGCAGTGTCTCGGCGCCCACACAGTGCCTAGGTTAGAGGACCAGTCTCAGCACTACTTTTCCAGCAACAACTTGCCTGGGCAGACTCCTGCTCTGCAGTCAGATACCACCTGTTTCTGCACTTTAGTTTGCCACCTGCTGATTTTCCAGTCCATGTTTTACATCATGCTGAAGCACCCTAGATACTCGTAAGCCTAAGGGCATCGCAGGATAGCTAAGGAAAGAGGGGACAAGAGGCTGTTTCTGACCTGCTCCTACCATGTGCTGAAGGCAGAGCTTGAGTACCCATACTCTAGTAAAGAAGCGGGACACACTGTGAACCCCTAGCTGAGGACAGGAGAATGTTGCTGTATGGAAGACAGTGGGAAGGGATATCTTCAGTAATCAATGAACGTCATCAAATACGGGCAAGTGAAATGGAACTGCCACATTGAGGGAGAAACTAAGCAGTTGATTCTGAAGGTTAATGGCACTTTACAGGGTATTTACGACTTTCAGCTTCCAGAAAATTTAAGACACTTAGTGAACACCAGACAGCAAATCACTAGAGGAGCCGGGAGAAGAATTCCCAGTGGAGAGTTCTTCCCTAGTTTCCACTTTGTCTCCCAAGACGAGTGGTTCATCTGTGGGCAAAATAATTTCACCTAAAAGAGAAGACCCAGAATATAGTACTGTGTCTTCCCCAGTTCAGGAAGACATGCTAATTAATGAAAGACTTATACCATTAACTATTCTACTAAAAGCCCCAATTTCCCTTCTTAATGCCTGAGAGCAGAGTGTAAAAGCATATAGCTGCACTTCACTGTAGAAATATATGAGCTGTAAAAAAGCAATTCTTTGTAAATTGTGTGTTCTCTCTTTTCAATGTGCCGTAGGTTATCTGGGTGAAAAAAAATGAGAGCTCTAGAAAGTCATCTATTCCTGCAGCCTGTTTCCTATGTAAAATCCTAATCACCTCTGCCATAGCGAATCTGGGTCTTTTGGCTGGGTGTGACTTACCGGGCTTAGACCTCCCAGTGCAGCAATACCCAGCAGGAACAGATGGACTTCTAAGCAGCCAGACAATAATTTCCTAATGCAAGTGCTGGGAGCTGGAGCCAAGCACGTTTCATTTCTTAGCCTCCCTATGGTGCGAAGATTGATGAACAGAACATGAGTTTTTCCAAGATAACGTATGCAAGCAACCTACTTACAGGAGGCTCTTCTCAAGTGTCACTGTCTTTCTCCACTTGGCAAATGGAGACCAGCCATTAGTGAGATCAACTAACAGTGACCCACGGTGGAGGACAGAAAGCTTGAAGGGTTAAAGTCTCACGTGGACAGGACAGGAGGTAGTTTAAAAACACCATATAGGCCAAGTGCAGTGGCTCACGCCTGTAATCCTAACACTCTGGGAGTCCGAGGCGGGTGGATCGCTGGAGGTCAGGAGTTCGAGACCAGCCTGAGCAAGAGTGAGACCTCGTCTCTACTAAAAATAGAAAGAAATTATCTGGCCAACTAAAAATATATAGAGAAAAAATTAGCCGGGCATGGTGGTACATGCCTGTAGTCCCAGCTACTCGGGAGGCTGAGGCAGTAGGATCGCTTAAGCCCAGGAGTTTGAGGTTGCTGTGAGCTAGGCTGATGCCACGGCACTCACTCTAGCCAGGACAACAGAGCGAGACTCTGTCTCAAAAAAAAAAAACACCATATATATCCTCCTTTACCTT
Source organism: Eulemur rufifrons (assembly GCF_041146395.1). NCBI lineage: Eukaryota > Metazoa > Chordata > Mammalia > Primates > Lemuridae > Eulemur > Eulemur rufifrons. Next base: position 39,740,285 of record NC_091010.1, read on the forward strand.
GGGTTTGGTATGGCTAATGCTTGGGACTTTATCAACTCTTACATTTAAATGAGACAATGCTTGTAAAAGCTCATGGAAAAATGCCTAGCACCTCAGAAGTACTTCTATAATAGGAATTATGTCTAGTAAAATCTGGTATAAGCAGAATTAGGGTTAGCCCTGCTATTATAATTATAATAACTACTGTTATTATTACTATAGACACTATGACTATTGTCAGGTTTATTGAATAAGAGATCACAAGGTAGCACAAGACAGAAGAAGGATAACACATCCCAGACTGAGATAGACTGAACCTACAAAAATCAATTCTACAAACACCAACACCTAAGCTATTGCTGTTTAAAGAAGAGTTTTGGCAACATAACAGTTTCCCAAGAAAGGCCCATTCAATGATGGGGTTTCTAAAATTGTGGCAGTCTGATGCAATAGGCAGATAAATCCTTTCCCATACTGTGATATACTGGACTATCTCTTTAGCTCTGGCTCTTATCACCCTTATGTTCCAGACCCACTCTCCTGAGCCCTGCAGAGGAAGCATGAGAAGCTCATGAAGCTCATGTGAAGTGTGTGCTAATACACACTTTTAAAATTGCAAGTGTGGACTGGTGGTGGAACGTGAGCTCTGGCACACACAGGTCCAGCTTCGAATCAGGAGTGACTTTGAGAGGCTCCTAAGGAACTCCAAGCTTCAGTTTCCTTCTATGTAAAAATGGCAATAATAATCCCAACTTCTCAGAGTTGCTGAGAAAATAAAATGGTGAATGAATATAAATAATCAAAGCAGAAGCTCCGCAATGATGTATTTTCTTTCTCAGCTGGTTGCTCTTATTTTGCCCTCCTAACTGGCCCCCCTAGAACAACATCCCCAACTCCTACCTCCCTGCTCTCTGTACTGTTCATGTCCAACTTAAAAATAACCTCCTACATAACTTTTAAAATGAGAAGGCTTGTAATAAAAAATTTCCAAGTAGAGATCTCGGTCCAAAATAGAAAATGTGGAAATGATCAAAACCTGAAAATCCAACAGCCAACAAATATAAGAAAAGTTTCTCTACTTCTCTAGTGGCCAGGGAAATGCAAATTCATATAAGATATTAATTTATAATCATCAGATTGACAAATTCTAAAAAGTGACAATACCTACTCATGGGATCACAAGAAAAGGGGTGCATGCAAGTACTGCTTGAGGAAATGTGAATTGTTAGATCCTCTTTAGAAAGAAACCTGTCTCCCTCTCATGTCATGAAGTGAGCAAGTCAGACAACTTTGGAAGCTACATTCACATTTTCAGATGTAGCTGAGCAGGTTTGCAGCTGTGATTTCATGGAAGAACAAAAAACTAGACTTTAGAATGTTTGGTCTCAAATTATGTTTTTGTCCCTACTTGTTCATGGATTTGGGACAAATTGTTTAAAACTGGATAAGTCACAATTTCCCCATATGTTAAATGGAGATGAAAGTATATCTTGCAGATTTGTTTTGAGGATAATGTGAGGTAATGCCGACACTATGCTAGATGCTATGAGGATGATAAAGAATAGAGATGCCTTTTATAGAGTTAAATCCTACACAAACATGAGGTATAATTGTTATGTTACCCAGTTGTAGTTCATTCATCGATGAGATTTATAATGAGTTTCCCCAGATAATCAATTTCACGGGATATTGTTGGATGTCACACCACTCTCCATAGTCTACCCAGGAAACTCTTGGGAATATTTGAAACATACCAAAAGAGCACAATACTGTATTAGACAGGTTAATTAATGAACTTACATAATAAATGTATCAAATATTAGGTGGGGGGGACCTTTATATTGACACTGATAACCCATGAGCAAACTCAGGTAGAATATCTTTCCCAGACCCCAAACCCTGTTCCTTAATCCTGTTCTCAAGCAAACACGCAGTCTTGTGACGCTATTACTTCTGTCATCAGCATCTCAATATTTGCTAGGACTCTGTTAAATGTGCAGAATCTCGAAAGCAGCGGCCAATTTTATTTTATTTTTTTTTAGCTAAGTCTCCAGCCAAAGATCATTCCTTTTCCCCTGGCAACTGCACACTTTACCTATTGTTTAAGTACCAAAAGGAGCAGGAACTGTGTATTTTACTCCACGGTACTTTGAGTATTATTATCTATTCAGTGTGCCTGATTTTGTACATTATTCCCTGGTTCATTGCTTTTACTCCTCATCTTCTTCAACAGAGTAGTGTGAGGAATAGAGTGAGTCCCCTTTTAACCTCCCTGCTTTTAAACTTCCATCGATGGCCCCACCCCAGGTCACTCCTTGGAGGCTGATTATTTGAGATGGATAGTTCCCATTTTCTAAATCTGAAGTAATGTATGCATAACAGCATCTTTACTAAACTTTGTTGTTTTAATTTATCTGTAATGTATAGAATGGATTAGCAACATCAGCAATTGCATGCTTACTCTGCAAATATAGCTCCAAAACAAGTCCTATAGACTCTCCTCTCCACACAGTTTACTGCTTCTATGCTCCTGCTATCTATAAAAGTTAAGGCCACTGATGCCAGATGGTGACCTAAGAAGGTGTTTATGAAGATTTCTCAGTTCTTTGTTGTTGTTGTTGTTGTTGTTGTTGTGAGACAGAGTCTCACTCTGTTTCCTGGGCTAGAGTGCCATGGTGTCAGCCTAGCTCACAGCAACCTCAAACTCCTGGGCTCAGGCCATCCTCCTGCCTCAGCCTCCTGAGTAGCTGGGACTACAGGCATGCGCCACCATGCCCGGCTAATTTTTTCTATATTTCTCCACCCTGGCTGCACTGAGACCAAGAAACACCATCTATGATCATGGCCTGATAAGGCCAGATCCTAGTGGGGAAGAGTAACTCAACCCTTACTCAATACATTTCCATATTCTCCCCCCAAAATTAGACTACAGAAAAGGAAATGTAGAGGGACTAATCATGGCAGAGAACACAGTTATCAGGTGGAGGCAGGAAGGACAGATGCAGAGCATTGAAATCAGAGAGGATGAAAGCTGCCATACCACAAAGCCATTCTTATCAATGACCCAAGTGTTACAGAGCCTACTGGAGCGAGGTGAAAGGTTCTGCCGTATCGTATCAGATACTTCCTTTTTTTTTTTTTTTTTGCTAACAGAACTCTACATTTATTTCAATATCTACCTGTGCAACAGAGATCCATGTGCTTCTAGGAAATCTATGTCCCTAGTTTCAGTGGAAGAACCTTAAGCAATTGTTCTCTAACTCTTTGGTCTTAGGAGCTCTTTAAATTCTTAATACATTGAGGACTACAAGGAGATTCTTTTTTTGTGATTTCTATCTGTCAACATTTATCACTTTAGAAATTAAAACTGAGAAATATTTTATAATATTTACATATTTTATATATATTACATATTTACATATATTATAATATTTACATATTACTCATGAATAAGAGTTTTCCATGAAAATGAACAAATTCTTCAAAACAAACAGCAAGACTTGAAAAATGTTCAGCATCACCAATCATCAGGGATATGCAAATTAAAACCACAATGAGCTACCACTTTACCCTGTCAGAATGGCCATTTTTGAAAAGTCAAAAAATAATAAATGCTGGCATCAATTCAGAGGAAAAGGACTATTGGTGGGAATGCAAACTAGTACAACCTCTATGGAAAACAGTATTTCTTCCTCAAAGAAATAAATGTAGACTTACCATTTGATCCAGCAATCTTATTACTGGGTATCTACCCAAAGGAAAAGAAGTCATTTTATCAAAAAGACAGCTGCACTTGAATGTTTATCGCAGAATAATTCACAATTGCAAAAATGTGGAATCAACCCAAGTGCCCATTGATTAATGAATGGATTAACAAAACATGGTATATGTGTGTGTGTGTGTATATATATACACACACAGACACACCATGGAATACTACTCAGCCATAAAAAGAAATGAGTTAATGTCTTTTGCAGCAACTTGGATGGAGCAACTGGAGATCATTATCATAAGTGAAGTACTTCAGGATTGAAAAAACAAACACTATATGTACTCTTTAATAATTGGGAGCTAATCAGTGGGCACATATGGGCACAAAGAGATGTAAAGGTCATTGGAATCCAAGAGGAAGGGAAAGTGGGAAGGGGTGAGGGGTAAAAATTTACCTGTTGGGTATAATGAACACTATTTGAGTGATGGGCACACTAAAAACCATGACTTAAGTATCATGCAATGTATTCATGTAACCAAAACATTGTACTCCCTTAATATTTTGAAATAAAAAAAATTTAAATAAATAAATAAGTATTTGTTTATAAGCCAAAAAAAGGGGGGGTGAGGAAGAAGGAGAGAAAGAGGGTGGGAGAAATGGAGAAGAGAGGAAAGGGGAGCAGGGGACAGGAGGAGAGGGGAGGAAAAGGGAGAGGAGAGATGATGAGGGGAGAGGGGAGGGAAAAGATAACAGCTGACCATATTCATTGCCAATGAAAAAATCTGAGCTTTCAGAGAATAGTTAGAATTCTGGAAAATTTGTCTCTGCCACCATGACTTTGACACCTTCCAGATACCTAAAGGCTTTTCTTATGATATTTTTGGTGATATTAATGTATGTAAGTTTTGTGATACTAACATTTGAGGAAGAGTTATATAACTTCATGAACCAACATTCTCTTAATGACTAATGCATGATGTTACAAAGTTACGTATGGTTAAACGCTCCATTTAACATGTAAGATAGGTCAATGGATTTTAATGTGACAGGTTAAAGTCCACTAATATACTTTTAGTTTTATCAACGAACCTTTGAGAAATGTCCGTACTGCCTAAAGTGATTTGCAGATTCAATGTAATCCCCATCAAAATATCAACGTCATATTTCACAGATCTAGAAAAACTAAGCCTAGGCAATCCTAAGAACAAATCTTGAAACCCTTGTTGAGGGTTTTTATCATGAAGCATGCTGGAGTTTGTTGAATGCTTTTCTGCATCTATTGAGATGATCATATAGTCTTTGTTTTTGCTTCTGTTTATGTAACGAATCATGTTTACTGATATGTGGATATTGAACCATCCTTCTATCCCAGGATGAAGCCCACTTGGTCATGGTAAATTATATTTTTGATGTGCTGTTGAATTTGGTTTGCTAGTATTCTGTTGAGGATTTTTGTATCAATGTTGATCAGACATATTGGTTTATAGTTTTCTTTTTTTTGCTGTGTCCTTTCCTGGCTTTGATATAAAGGTAGTACTGGCTTCTAGAATGAGTTAAGGAGAACTCCTTCCTTCACAATATTATGGAATAATTTCTGTTGGATAGGTACCAGTTCTTCTTTGCAGATCTGGTAGAATTTGGCTGTGAATCTGTCTTGTCCAGGGCTTTTTTTGTTGGGAGGTTTTTTATTACTGCTTCTATCTCACTGCTCATTATTGATCTGTTCAGGATTTCTGTTTCTTCTTGATTGAGTCTTGGGAGGTTGTGTGTTTCCAGGAATTTATCCATTTTCTCTAGGTTTTCTAGTTTTTGTGCATAAAGTTTCTCATAGTATTCACAGATGATATTTTGCATTTCTGTGATATCAGTTGTAATGTCTCTTTTTCCATTTCAGATAAATCTCATTTGAATTCTTTCTCTTCTATTTCTGGTTACTCTGGGTAGTAGTCTATTGATTTTAAATATCTTTTCAGAGAACCAACTTTTTGTTTTTTTGGTCCTTTGTATTTTTTTACATTTTGTTTAGGTTTGCTCTGATCTTTGTTATTTATTTTTTTCTGTGGCTTTGGGTTGTTTGCTCTTCTTTTTCTACTTCCTTGAGATATAACATTAGGTTGTTAATTTGTGATCTTTCAGTCTTTTTTATGTAGGTGTTAAAGGCAATGAACTTTCCCCTTGGAACTCCTTTTACTGTATTCCATAGATTTTAACAGCCTGTGTCCCCTTTCTAATTCAGTTCAAGGAATCTTTTGTTTTCCATCTTAATTTCATCATTGACCCAAGGACTGTTCAGCAGCAGATTGTTTAATTTCTATGACTTTGTATAGATTTGAGTGTTTCTCTTGCAATTAATTTTTAGTTTTATTCCAACATGGTCTGAGAAGATATATGGTATGATTCCATTTTTTTTTTTAATTTGCTGAGACTTGTTTTGTGTCCTAAGATGTGATCAATCTTGGAGAATGTCCCATGTGCTGAGAAGAATGTAAATTCAATAGCTTTGGGTAGAATGTTCTGTAAATGTCTGTTAGGTCCATTTGCTCTAGAATCTCATTTAGGTCTGGTGTTTTTTTAATTGATTTTCTGTTTCAATGATATGTATAGCTCTGTCAGTGGGGTGTTGAAGTCCCCAGCAATTATAGTGCTACTGTTTATTTCTTTGCTTAGATCTAGTAGAATTTGTTTTATGAATCTGGGAACTCCTGTGCTGGTGCATATGTATTTAGGATTATTATGTCTTTTTGTTGAATTTCTCCCTTTTCCATTATATAATGGCCATCTTTATCTTTTTTTTACCTCTGTTGATTTAAATTCTATTTTATCTGATATGATAATGGCTATACCGGCTCACTTTTGCACATTTGCATGGAATATATTTTTTCTATCCCTTTACCTTGAGTCTGTGCAAGTCCTTTATTGATACGTGGGAAGTCTCTAGATGGTGTTTTTGTGACCTAACCTGGAAATTCTTTAAGTTATGTTATCTTTTCCTTCACTCTGAATGTCCCCTGTCACTTCTCCAATGATTAATAATGCTCCTCCCATGAATGCCCATTCACAGGTGGGAATCTTCCTCAACTTTTGATCTTCTCCTTGAAAGCAGTGAGTAGGGTTGCTTCTAGTCCTCCATCTTGCCCCTCAAGCCCCTCTTCCTTTCTCTCTTTCTTTTTTTTCCTTTGAAGTGGCAGGCTCATTCACTTCACTTATTCTTGAGGAAATACCTGCTAAATACTTAAGTCTGACTAACCATGGTTTGTCTGTCAGTCTTTTTGTTGTCCAAGAAGAGAAAATGGTATTCGAAATGTGGAAATATGGCTAGTTTAACTTGGAATGGAAATGTGGCTATTTTAACTTGCAATTAAAACATGGAAATGTGGCTAGTTTAACTTGCAATTAAAACAATTGCCCACATTATTACTTTTGAGACACTGCCATATTTTTACTGCAGAAATGCTTCATGGATATACTTTGAATTCCATCCCATAGGATATTAAAAATATGTGAACTCACAGGTCAAGATTTATTAAATTATTAATTTTTACTACTTCGTCAAAGACATTCTTGAGTGAAATGGTATTCTTTTTACTGCAAATACATGGCAATGAAGAATATGATGACTGTTAATACTGTATGGTGCCTCTGTCTCTGATTTGATTTTTTGTGCTAGGATGTAGCAATTTTATCTACCATTGCTTTCACACCATCACTGTGAATATCAACACTGTAAAAAAGGCAAATAACTTTTTAGCATTATTTTGAAAACTGTTTTGACCTCATAGATTCCTTTGAAAGAGGTTGGGGAGTCCCCAGACAACTATGTCTCACACGAGAAATGCCGTTCCAAATTCTTATTCTCATGGCCAGTTTTGGTTTGAGAATGGTATGTGACAACCCTGTCTAGTGAGACCTGAGGGAAACAAGCCCTGTGTGGGCTTCTGAGCAGGGAGGGAAGTGAGCATCCTCTTTCTGCCCTGGGTTCTAGGTATTGTCATATCTGATTTTGACTTCCGGGAATGTTAGAGCTATCTTGTGACCACAAAAGGAATCAACTATAAGATAAAGTAAATGCAAAAGGTGTTAGAGAAAAGACAAAAATAATCTAGTGATATTGCCAAGCCACTGACCAAACATACTTGGGATTCTCTTTTTCCTCTGTATTTAACAAGATAATAAATGTCTTTCCTTTTTAAGAGAATTTGAAATGAAGTTTTCTTTTATTTGAATATATAATAATAAATTAATTTGAATAAGTGTTGATGTGTAAGTAGTATGGAGCTTATAGCAAGATTAAGGTGCCCCACAGAGAACAGTGTGAGGTAAGATGCTGAGGGATACACAGTGGAGTAGAATAAAGATCAAGGAATCTAAGCATTTGCTTAACTCTGGTGTTGGGGGATCAGCAATTCCTTAGAGAAGAAAATGGAGACTGAGATCAGATACACTTTTATGTGCTTTATAGTTTTCCAGAGGCATGTAATTTTTTAAACTATAAATAGCTTTCATTATGGAGTGTGACTCATTAATACTCAATAATCCTATTGTCACTTCTAAAAGACACTCCACAAAAGCATTTCTGTGGACATACTGATTTATATATAGATGCTAGGCCAGGGGCTCAAGTAAACAAAGTTTAAAAATATACTTTCTTCCTTGAAAGATTCTGTCTGGGATTGCAATGTAATGGTAATACTGAAAAGTGAATTCTTCAGCATACAGGTTATAAGACCATAGAGTTACCAGGGATAGGAGGAAGATGCTTTGGTGTTTCGTACAAAGACAATAGATTTGGGGTGTGGTCACATTGCCCAGAATAAGTGAGTCTGATGGGTTGCAGAAAGAATTAACCCCTTAGCATTCAAAAGGAACTGTGCATAAGAAGGGGGCACCAATGCCCTAAGTATTAAAAAGGTATTTCTTCCTCCTTTCCAGTTACATAATTATATTAGTCAGAATATGAAACATTTGGCTTCCATAATAAATAAACTCCCACAGGCTCAGTAATTTAGAACCAAAAACTCATGTAAAGTTTATTGCAGGTTAGGGGCACTCTCCTCCGCCTATTTAGAAGGTTTATTCTATCTTGTAGATCACTATCATAAAATATAACCTCCGCATTTATTGCCAAAGGAGATGAAGAAACCCTAAAGGTGGCACACTGGCTTTAAAACACTTGGCCTAGAAGATATTTATTAGGTTGGGGCAAAAGTAATTGTGGTTTTTGCATTTTGAATTCACCATTTGATATTGGAATACATTCTTAAATAAGTGTGGTTATATTATACATCATTTTAATGTGCATTTCTTGCTTTGTGTTTTTTTGCTAATTACTTATTACTTACTGTTTACTTTTTATTTATTTTAGACTATGGAAATGATGTTAGACAGAAAGCAAATTCGAGCAATTTTCTTATTTGAGTTCAAAATGGGTCATAAGGCGGCAGAGACAACTTGCAACATCAACAATGCATTTGGAGGCCGGGCGCGGTGGCTCACGCCTGTAATCCTAGCACTCTGGGAGGCCGAGGCGGGTAGATTGCTCAAGGTCAGGAGTTCGAGACCAGCCTGAGCGAGACCCCGTCTCTACTAAAAATAGAACGACATTATATGGACAACTAAAAATCTATATAGAAAAAATTAGCCGGGCATAGTGGCGCATGCCTGTAGTCCCAGCTACTCGGGAGGCTGAGGCAGTAGGATCGCTTAAGCCGAGGAGTCTGAGGTTGCTGTGAGCTAAGCTGACGCCACGGCACTCACTCTAGCCTGGGCAACAAAGTGAGACTCTGTCTCAACGAAAAAAAAAAAAAAAAAAAAAAAAAACAATGCATTTGGCCCAGGTACTGCTAACAAACATATAGTGCAGTGATGGTTCAAGAAGTTTTGCAAAGGAGATGAGAGCCTTGAAGATGAGGAGTGCAGTGGCTGGCAATTGGAAGTTGACAACGACCAGTTGAGAGCCATGATCAAAGCTGATCCTCTTACAATTACACAAGAAGTTGTCAAAGAACTCAACGTCAACCATTCTATGGTCATTCAGCATTTAAAGCAAATTGGAAAGGTAAAAAACCTTAACAAGTGGGTGCCTCATGAGCTCACCGAAAATAAAAAAAAAAAAAAATTTGTCATTTTGAAGTGTTGTTTTCTCTTCTTGTATGCAGCAACAATGAACTATTTCTTGATCAGATTGTGATGTATGATGAAAAGTGGACTTTGTAGGACAACTGGCAATGATCAACTCAGTGGTTGGACCAAGAAGAAGCTCCAAAGCACTTCCCAAAGCCAAACTTGCACCAAAAAAAGGTCATGGTCACTGTTTGGTGGTCTGATGCTGGTCTGATCCACTACAGCTTTCTGAATCCTGGGGAAACCATTACATCTGAGAAGTATGCTCAGCAAATCAATGAGATGCACCAAAACTGCAGCACCTGCAGCTGGCTTTGTTTAACAGAAAGGGCCCAATTCTCTCCATGACAACTCCTGACCCTATGTCGCACAGCCAATGCTTTAAAAGTTGAAGTAATTGGGCTATGAAGTTTTGGCTCATCCGTTGTATTCACCTGACCTCTTGCCAACTGACTATCACTTCTTCAAGCATCTTAACAACTTTTTGCAAGGAAAATGCTTCCACAACCAGCAGGATGCAGAAAATGCTTTCCAAGTGTTTGTCAAATCCCGAAGCACACATTTACGTTACAGGAATAAACAAACTTATTTCTCATTGGCAAAAATGTGTTGATTGTAATGATTTCTATTTTGATTAATAATGATGTGTTTGAGCCTAATTATAATGATGTAAAATTCATGGTCTGAAACCACAATAACTTTTGCACAAACTTAATATATCACTTTCTCTTTTATTTGACTGGCTAGAACTAGTATAGGATCCTGCCTTACTGTAAGATAACTGGGAATTCTCATCTGCCCAGAAAGGAGAGCAAAAGAGAATATTTTGGAGCACAAGTAATCCTTACTGCATGGAATAGTATAAAATGATGGCCATGAATGAGCTACAGCTTCAGCATCAACCAAAAGAATTTCACAAATATTATATTGAGTAAAAGAAGCAAGTCTCAAAAGAAAAAAAAATATATATGTTTTCACTTGTGTAAAGGTCAAAAATATGCAACACAAAACTAGGTGTTTTTTTTAGGGATCATGTTAGTCTGTTCCTGCTGCTATAACAAAATAATTTAGACTGGGTAATTTACAAATAACAGAATTTATTCCTCACAGTTCTGGAGGAAGTGAAGTCCAAGATCAAGGCACCAGCAAATTCTGTGTCTGGTAAGGGCTCATTGTCTGCTTCCTAGATGGCACCTTCTAGCTGTGTCTTCATATGACAGAAAGGGCTGGGGAGCTTCCCTGGGCCTCTTTTAGAAGGGCACTCATCCCATTCATTAGAGGAGAGCTCTCCCTCATGACCTAATGACTTTTTAAAGCTCTTACCTCATAATGCTATTGCACTGGAGATTAAGTTTCAACATGAATTTTTTTGGGGGGGCGGTGGTGGTACACACTAAAAGGCTATAGTAAGGATATATGTGTAGGTAGTAAAATGACAAAGAGAAGGAGGAAATGATTATTGCAAAAGTCAGCACAGTGGATTTTTCTGAGATCCGTGAAATTTAGCATACAGTTAGGGAGGAGCTTCTAACATACCATTGATGTTTTCATTTTTAACCTGAGTAGAGCATAAACTGGCAATTAGTTTTTGTTTTTATGTAAGCTATACATACATGTTATATATACTGATCTCTCTATGTGATACGTTTCCATTTTTTAATAAAAAAATGGTGAAATCTGCTATTGGCACAGGGAGGAGAAATGGTGGTAATATGGTACATGTGCCACGTAGAGACTGACACTACAAAGTGGACCTTTCCAGCTATTAAGGTAAAAAAATTGGCAGAAATTTGGGGAAAAGGTATGTTTATGGATACATGTAATGTTTTTTAGGGTTCTCTATGACCTGCGTCTTAGGAAATCCAAGCTTAGTGGTGAGTAGTCCTGAATATACGTGAGCCAGAGCAGAGAACATACTCCAATATTTATGGAGAAGAAAAGATAATTTACAGGTTTTAAGGAAGCAGTATATTTTGTGTTTTTAGTGGGATGGAGCATTCTTAACAAACACTGTTGCAGATATATTAAATTGATTATTTTTTCCAGTTATACTTGCTAAAGTAGCAAATTTATGTTGGATTTTCAACCAAGATTCTCCAGAATAATTAATCAGAGTTTGCCAGCAATTCAATTGAGGATTGGAAGGGTTCCCAATGGCTTTTCTCTTACACTTTTCTGCAGGGAAAGGAAATATGAACAATCTTCCCTGAGTGGTAGAAGGTGCCAAGGACAAAACAGAACTTCCCAGATGCCAGACGCCTGTCTCGTTTGCTGCTTCCCTTTCTTCCAACTGAGCACAGGTCTAAGATCCTTTTCCAAAGGGCTTGATGTTTTGTCTCTTTCCTCCAGCTGCATAGACAGAGTGGGTAAGAGGATGCTAGATAGTTCAGAAGATGGGAAATGGCTGGGTAATCTCTATTTTAAAACCTGAAACTATTCTAATATATGTCCTTTACAGGTGATATTGCATCCTTAAAGCAACTATTTTTCATTTGTTTAAAAACAATGTAGAACTTTTAATACTGATATTTGTGTTGGAGGAGTGAGAGTACTATTATAAAGAAAGTGACCAGATTTTATACGTAAGACTCTTATGGGTCAGAGATCTGCTTCGTGAGTCCCACAGAATATTACCCATGGGTCTTTGAAGCTAGAGAACAAATCCCAAATTCTTGAAAGACTGTTTTGAACTGGAAATACATGATAGGCCATTTTAAGGCATGTACATGAAAATATACTGGTTTGTGGACCCTGAAACAATTTCATGAAATTCTTCAATACTGAACTAATTTAGATGCTAAAACACTTCTATGCTCAATGGTGGGCAATTGATTCTCAGTAAAAATTGGTTGCTGCTTTGGAAACAAAGGAGTAGAGCCCTTTTTTCTTTTTCTCATAAAGAGTTGAGTTGGCAAATGAGTGAAAGGCATGTTCAGATGTGAGTTATATCACTCACGTCATCGTGGAATCCCCTAGCCAGAGGGCCCCATGGGTGGATCACTTACATAGTAATCAACTTGGGGAGGCGGACTGGGTGATTGTTAGAAAGTCCTGGACCCAACCCTGCCTGGCTGCATCAGGCTCACTGAGAGTAGAGGCCAGAAACCTGCATTTTGACAAACTCTCCAGAGAATTCTGATACAACTGCCATAGAGCATCTCCTAGTCCAACCCCTCACTTGCAGGTCAGAAGATAGCAGCCATCAATCTAATTCAAAGTAATAAACATTGAGCACATACTACCTACAAGGCACAAACCTGAGTAAATTATATCCCTAGCCCTGTAAAGCATCATTATGAGCCTTTAATGTGCTACGTGCTTTTCTAGCAAATTGAACAAAGCACAGTGGGGTAAAAGGTTATTTCTGCAGTGTGGGGAAAAGAGAATGAAGGGAGTACAAAGTACGAGTTAACAAAAGATCTCAAAGAGGAGGTAACAATTGACACGGACCTCAGGTTATGTGTTCCGAGTGGGGTGCCACGTATTTTCTGGATGGATAGCCTGTGTGGGTACGTGGGTATCCATGTTTGGATAACATTGATAGATTAGTCTTTTCAGAATATAAGGTCGTATATGTCAAACTTGATATTAAATGCTCTCTGTCATTTGTTCTTTATGACCAGCCTGCCAGCTGGTATTGTTGTCCCCATTTTACAGATGAGGCAATGTCAGAGAGGTTAAGGGACTTGCTCAGGATCACATAGCTAGTCCATTGCAGAGGAGAGATGGAAATTTAATAATGGAATTAGAATGGTGAGGTGAATTATAAAATTTTGAAAAACATGCTGAGGATGAAAGAGAATTTACTAAGTTTGAGTGAAATATCTGCCACACAACTCTGTTATGTTTTATTTTCATGAAGTGGTTTTGGCTGGGAGCTTCACAGCACGTACACACAGCATGCAACTCACTGGAGTCTCAAGACTGCACACCCTTTGTGGACAACAAACTTCTCATTCTGACCAGAAAAGACTCTTTTGTTGCCCCTCAATCTAGTTTAAAATGTCAGCCAGTCAGTTGATTTCTATATTCTAAACTTCTATTAAAATATTTCCACTTATCCTCCTTCATTCGCCAGACTTGGAAAATCGGCTGCCCGAGGAAAGGGGTGGAGTGTTTAAGGAAGGATGTTGTCCGTCCTCTCCAACTGCCTCCCTGATGATAGATGGAGGAAATGGACTTTCTCTCTCTGATCGCCAGCTTGGTGGCAATTCCAAGTTCACTGTCCCCTTTAACATGGGAAGGCAGTTCCAAGTTCACCTACCCCCATCCATAGAAGACTCAAGTGTTCTTTTCACACTAAGTGGTGGGAATGCAGGCTGCCCTTGGGGGGGTTCCATTTCAGCTCCACCCTCTGTCTTCTGCTACCGTCTTACCCTGGCAGCATCAAAGAATCAGGTGCTACGCAAGTTCAGTGACTCAGCAGCCTTTAGGCCAGTGACCACTGACCTGCCTGGTGGGGGAAAGATTTCAGCACATTTTTTGAGGGAAAAAGGAGTACGAGGTCCAGAGCATCTGTGTCTCCCCCGGGGGGAGAAAGATGAAGGTATAGTGTGTTAGTTGGGTTGCTATAGCAAAGTGCCACAGACTGCGTGGCTTAAACAATAGAAATTTATTTCCTCATGGTCCTGAAAGCTAAAAATCCAAAATCAAGGTGTCAAGAACTTTGATTTCTTTTGAGGCCTCTCTCTTTGGCTTGTCAATGAGTGTCTTTTCCCTTTTTCTTCATGTGGTCTTCCCTCCGTACCTGTCTGTGTCCAAATTCCCTCTTCTCATAAGGACGCCAGTCATGTTGAATTAGGTCCCACCTTAATGACCTCATTTTAACTTAATTACCTCTTTAAAGACCCTATCTCTAAATACAGTCACATTCTGAGTTACTGGGGATTAGGACGTCAAAATTTGAATTTTGGTGGCAGGACACAATTCAGCCCATAACAAATAATTATAACTTCATGATCTCAGTTTGGGGACACCTCTTACCCCCAGGTTTCTTTATATAGACCAGATGAGGTGGGATTTTTCAGAACTGGTTTTTCTGAAATAAACCCTTTGGCCAACTCTGTGGTGACACGGCAGGTACAATCTCAGCGGTTGTGCCTTTGAATTTAGAAGGTGAAACATTTAGTGCCTTTTATTCCCAGTTAAGGTCCATCTCCTTAGGAACTCCTATACCCTCCAATTAGAAGTTGGGTGGTGCTTGGAGCAAGGATACATATCTGTCTGGCTAGTTATATTTCTTTCAATTTTGCTCTATTTTGCATTTTATCTATTACAGAAGAAGAATAGGGAAAAACTTTCTTTCTTTGCAATCTAGGCTTGCATTTAAAATTTTAAATGGTAGCAAAATGAAACATAGTCGAGACCAATCTTTTTATACTTTGAATATGTAACTCATTAAAATGCATAGTTTGCATCATGACCCCAAAAAACAAGATATCAATTTTTAAGAATAAAATTGAAATCTTATCCATAACTTTTAACTTTAATACTATATTTTCAAACTTCAAATTGAAATGCAATCAATGGATATAACATTGTCACAATTCAAATAGTGTATGATTAATAGCAAGGAAAATTACTAGCTGTAATAAATTTTGTAATTGATTTTTGTTTCATGAAATTGAAAAACTGTCAACACTTATTAATACAATGGAGTTTATTTTGTGGGTATTTACCGCATTCGCCAATACTAGATTTTAATTTGTCAGTGATTTCTGTGACTTTATGGAAGCTAAATCAGAATCACTTTTAGCTAGTCATTGCATGCTGCCTTGTGAGTATTAAAGGAGATTCTTTCATCAAATAACTTTGAATGCTTACTATGTACTATTCTAGGAGCTAGGGACACAGCAGTGAATAAAACAGACAAAAATCTCTGCCTTTCTGGAAACTGAGGACATCTTATAGCTTCATTAGAAGAGGATACATGATATGGAGAAAAATAAAGCAGGTATGCGGATGGTCAGGGCTGGATGTGATTTAGATGGGATGGATGAGGAAGGCCTTGCCGATATAGTAATAGAAAGGATTTGAAAGAAGTAAGGGACAGAGCCACTGTGTCATTTGGACAAAAAAGCATTTCAAGCAGAGTCAGTAGCAGATGCAAAGGCTTTGAGGCACCACTTGCCTGGTGAGCTTAGGGTACGGTGGAGCTGGAGTGGTTGAAGTGAGTGAGGGAGGGTAGTCGGACATGAGAGAGAAGAGGCAGCTCATCTAGTGTCTTGGAACCAGCAAAAGGACTTCAGCATTTGTTCTGAAGATCAGAAGAAGCCTTCGCTGGGCTCCAGGCAGAGCAGCACCATGGTCTGGCTCCTGCGTTACCCGTCGTGGAGCAAAGGAAGGAGGCATCATGGACAGTGCCCGACGCACGGTATTTGTCTAACAGATGACAAAGTGCGAATATTTTTGATATTTCTGCCAGAACAAGGGCAGCATTTACGTGCTGAATCAAGGTCCCTTCCCTCCAGATAATCTCAGGAGCTCCCAGCAGAGCCGAAGGCAGAGAAAGCCAATGCGCTGTTGGAGACAATCCACTTTATCTGGGTTTGTCTCATCCCTTAGATGTCTGTTGGGGCTGGTATTGCCTTATCCCTATTCATATTATTTGAGTTACTCTGGCGTTACTTTCTCTTGAGCTGAAGAGAGAACATTTTGAAATGAATGTCGATGAATTTCAAGTGAGGACTTTTGTGTCGCCTTATCAGCCGCCCCTGGCTGGCTGCCTTAACAAAGCCTCAGCTGCGTTCCCACCTCAGGGCCTTGGCATGCCCCCCTCCGCCGCCCTGGAGGGCTCTCCCTGACATTTCTGCCCCCTCTTGCTCTTCCCTCCTCACTCCTCCTCCTCCTGCACACCTCAATGTAAACAGGAGCCCTTGGGAAGACAGATGTTAATGACTACAGTGGCGTTACCCTGTTTGCTCTCACTGTTCCTCTTTTCTTCCACAGACTGGGTTATGTTTGCAAGAACACGTTTATGGGTTTTTGTTAATTATTTTTCTAGTTAAATTATTTATTTGCCTGTTATTATCTAAGCTCCACAAGAATAGAATAAATAACTTTTATTATTAATTCTGCTACAGAGTGCCTAGCACCTTGCAAGTATAATCCTCCAGGATGCCCCCTTCCCGTACTGAAACCCACAGAAGCTCAACTCCCTTATACAAAATGATATATAGTATTTGCATGTAACCTATGGACATCCTCCATCCTCTTGTATACTTTAAGTCATCTCTAGATTACTTATAATACCTAATACAATGTAAATTCTATGTAAATAGTTGTTATACTGTATATCTTAGGAAATAATTGCAAGAAAAAAAAAGTCTGCATGTTCAGTACAGATTCACCCATTTTTTCCCCCAGCCCCGCCAATTTTTTCCATTAAGTTGGTTGAATCCATGGATTTGAAATCCACAGAAACAGTGTAAATACTCTGTAAATATGTGATGAAGAGATGAAAGAACAAATAAATGAATAAGAGCAGCTTGGAGGGTAGCAAAACTATTAACAGGATTTGTGTTATTGTTTGATTGCCAAATTCTGTTCTACTGATAAGGAGAGATCCTGAACCTGAACAGTATTTCAGGGCCAAGCACAAGGCTGACACAGACTGAAGTCTCATAAACCCCTTGTCATCCACATTTCTGAGGACAGCAAGCGCTCTCAAATGAACCTCCCCTTCCCCTGTCAGCTAGCGGACTCCTCCCGTCTAATTGAGGCCACAGTGTTCTATACCTTTATCATCACACTTATCAAACTCAATGTTATTTAGATCTTTCAGTGATTTCTTCCAGTACTGAATTTTAGGCCTTTCCAGAGCAATAGCTTAGTTTAATTTGGTGAAGAATGGATGACACATGGCACATGGTAGGGGCTCAGTCAGTGTCTGGGGAATAAAATGAATTATCTGTTCTGGTCTTACTATGTACCAGTTATTCGTCTAGGCACTTTACTTTTTTAGTTAATTAATATATTTATTTTAATTTTTTATTTTTTTTAATTTCAGCATATTATGGGGGTACAAATATTTAGGTTACATGTATTGCCTTTGCCCCACCGGAGTCAGAGCTTCAAGTGTGTCCATCCCCCAGACAGTGCGCACCGCACCCACTAGGTGTGAATATACCCATCTCCTCCTTCCCCCTCCCACCTGCCCAACCCCGGATGAATGTTACTACTATGTGTGCACAAAGAACATACTTGATCACTTTCTTTTTCAAAAATGGCTCCTGAGTTACGTCTAAGCCATTTGTATATGCCAGTTTTAATTCTCCCTAGTTCATCACACATTTTGACTAAGTTTGCATTAATTTTAGGCAAACATCTATTTGTATTCTGTATACATAAGAAAAGGTAGAAATGGCAAAAAATGCTTTTTGGCTTTTTAGGGTAGACAGAGATGACCACAGAGCAAATGCCAATGACTTCTCCTGCATTATAACTTGGTTGTTTCTGAACCCCAATCTTTTCATTATTTGCTGCTTCTCAAGACTTCTCAAAGGAGAAGTCTTGATGAGTCAAGTTGGTTCAAAAAGTATCAGATGAACAAGAAGACAGTTCCAAATCCTGACTGCCACTTCCAACTTCTGCTCATCAGAGTAACGCTAACTTCTCAATGATGGCCCCAGAGTTATTATTTTAAAAATAAGGACTTAGTTTTCAACTACTTTAATTTACTTCGCAAGACATGATTTGACACACTAGAAATCAAAGTGTCTAACTAGGAATATTATGCTGACCAGTCTAAAATTACCTCTGATCCACAGTATCTGATAAACCAAAACACTTGTTCTCTGAGCCCAGGACAATTAACATGGCTGGTGTGTCTCTTCTGCTAATGGAGAATTATGTGACTACTGTCACTGTTTGGCAGAAGGACCTCCTCAGTAGAAGGTTAATAACAGCTTTACCTTTCGTCATCTCAACCAAGATTAGATAATTATAAATTAAACTTTAAGAACTATCCCTATAATAAATATTGTGCTCTATAATATTACAATCACTTATTGGTTAGATATTGTATGTATTAATTTGATAATGAGAAACTGGAGCCCAGAGACATAATTGTTATTAAATAGTAGAATCTGAATTCAAGCTAAGGTCTGTCCAGTTTTAAACATCTTGTTCTTTATTCATATCAAGCTTCTTCTGTGATGGACAAATGGATGGATGGATGGATAGATAGAGAAAGGAATAAATTGATATGCATACATATCAATACATTCAATTTGGTTTCCAATATATGTATGGCACCATATCAGATGCCCCATAAAAGCGAAGGCAAAGTCCTCAAGATGTCTACAATCTGAAGATGGAACTTATATGCCTGTAGCGTGAGTATGCATATGTGGGTCACAACTGATTAGGCGGGTATAATTTAGTACAAACCTATGAAAACTGGTAATATTTCATTCAGTTCATAATTTGTGTGCAGAAGTTTTAATAATGCTGCTTTATTTAATGGAACTGTATGCTTATAAAGGAAATAGATCAGAAAATAGTTGTAATCTTCCCCCATAGAATATAACATACTATGAGTAATTAAACCTTATTAAAATCAATTTAGAAACATATGTTAATATAGCAGTCACTTAGGCTGATCTAATCTAATGGAATCCTCCATGTATAATTAGTTTTTAGCCCGTTATTCTCTGGTGGTTTTGTCTGTACTAGAAATAAAAATTTTAAATTGGAATTTTCACCCACAGAATGTCGATATTCCTTCTATTCAAAGTAGGAATGCCATCGAAAATGGGTGGCTTTGATTGTAATACTCTGGGAGGCTGTTAGAAAGTTTGGAGGTTTTAAATCCCAAGCAGAGCCTATTTTCCCCTAGTGTGCTCTGCTGTGCTATCTCAGTATGTCATCTACAGGCATATGAGTTCCACCTTCAGATTGTAGACATCTTGAGGGCTTCTCCTTCCCTTTTATGGGGCATCTGATAGAGTGATATACATATATTGGAAACTGCATTGAATGTATTAAATAATGACTTCTCTCAAGGCTAAGGAGATCCATTGGTGCAAGAACTGGACAATTACACTTAAGAGTAAGTAGGTACTTGCTCGAAGAGGGAAATCAGTATAATATGGAAGTTGAAGGAGATACCTACAGGAGTAATATGAGATAGGAGAGATCCAAAGATGTACTTTTGTTGCAGGCATCATCCTATCTTGAATTCCAGTGCTCACCTGCCAACCCTCCTCCCCTTCACACTAACTCAGCCAACACATCATCTGGCCCTTGGTATAAAGCTAAGTGGCAGCTCCAGGCTCCAGGACAAGTCTGGAAGTAGATACTTTCCTGCAATAAATACTGATTAGGAAAAAAAAATGTTTTCAGGACAAGTTCAAAGGGCTGAATGTAGGTAAATAGGCTAGAGTGGCTGTTAAGACAATGGAAATAATATATTTTTGTTTAGTTTTTGTCCTAAAGTTTTACTGGGAGTCAGAGAGTGGTGGTATTTGAAGATTGCCTCTTGTACAACAGTAAGAATAACTTATAGTGCATATCCCTTTTGTACATATTGTTTCATATGAAATTTGCAAAAACCTAACCAGATATGGAGAGTGGGTATGTTTTCCCATATAGAGGGGTAACATACTGAGGTTCAGAGAGTTAAATAGCTTTCCCAAGCAAGTCTGTGTAGTACAAAAGAAGATTTTTGACTCTCAGTCCTCTGCTTGTCCCTCTCTGCCCTACTGGCTCTCTAATAGCAATGATGGTAGTGACGATTGATTGTTATCAAGCTTTGTGTGAAGAGGCAAAGATTATGCAGTCATTTTTTCTCTTTTGCTTTTCTCTCTGCCTCTCCCCTGCCTGCCTCCTGCTATTCTGTAGCCTGTTGTTTTCTTTGTATACCAAAGGAATGAAAAGCAATGTTCAAATTAAACCTCGTTGCTTTTTTTAGCTGATTTTGAAACATTCGGCATAATAGTCTAAGAGGCTATTTGCTTATTTCACCGTTTTACCATTCTGGAGAGTGTTGGGAAAAATACAGCTCTGATGATATAGATAGAAATTACTCACCAGTATTTGCAGGATTGAAATGGCTCTCATTAAGGCTGTTGAAAATGAAGTATAAATGGCATTCTGTGTGCTGCATTTACTTGACTTTTGCTGCCCAGCCTAGTAAAGGAGAAGTCTGGAGGAATTCCTAAACACGCTAGGAAAACTGCAATGAGGAGCGCAGTATTGAGCAGCAGGAGGGCAGAAATGATGATAGGGGTTGGCCCTGCTGGTGGCTCCTCCAGACCTGTGATGTTCCAATGTTCCATATAGCAGCTAATCAAGTAGACTACTTAAATTTAAAACAAAATTTATTAAACATTCTATTCCTCAGTCACACTGGCCACCTTTCAAATACTCAATAGCCCCATGTAGCTAGTGACTACCATATTGGTTAGAACAAATACAGAACATTTTTATTGTTGCAGAAAGTTTTATTGTATTGTGCTGCTCTAGGCAGATAAGCAAAGTCCTTCATACCATTTCAAAGCCATTTAAATAAGGGAAGAACAATAATGCATACCTAAGGATTCCCCCTGTCTCTCCTCCCTTCTATCTTCCCTTCCTCCCTTCTTCCCTCCTTCTCTTCTTTCCTTTCTTCCCAGCTCCCTTCCCCTTTCCCTCTCATCTTCCTTTCTTTCCTCCCTTCCTTCCCTTGTTCCTTCCTCCTTTTCTTCTTTTCTTCCAACAGATATTTAGTGAGAAATTACAGTGAGCCTGGACTGTTCAAATATTGGGGCTATAGTGGTAAACAAGAAAAGACACGGCTCCTGCCGTCAGATAAGTCACAATCTAATAAGAGATTAATACAAATGAAAACTTGTAATTATGAGCCAGTGTGATAGGGGCTACACGAGCCCTAACCCACTTTTAGGACCTCATGTCCTAAGAGAAAGCTACATCAGAAAGCTAAGACCTGGAGGATTAGTAGACCATATCTGGGTAGGAGACACAGAGAGAAGGAAGGAGGAAGAGTGTTCCAAATAAATGAATAAGATGGAAGAAAGAGAGAGCAGGAGTTATTCCAGGAACTGAGAGAAATTGAAGATGACCAGAGGATGTTGTACAAATAGAAAGAGAAGGTGCTATAGGTATGAGGAGGAGGCAGATCATAAAGGATCTTATAAGCCATGTTAAGGTATTTGTACTTTATCCTCATGGCAATGGGAGTTACCAAAAGATTTAACATAGGAATGGATTCCATTATATCTGTATTTTTGATAGATCGCTTTTGTTGCATTGTGGAAAGTGAATTGTAATTGGCAAGGCCAAGAGGGGAGCAAGACCTGAGGCAGAAAAAACTAATTAGGAGGCTGATGATTTAGTCCAGATAAAGATGTTGGTTGGTGGCAGGGACAAGGGATTTCTAGGTGAACAAAGAGAAAATAATTTTTGGAGCTAGAGAGACAGGATCTGATGATTGAGTAGGGGATGAGGGAGAAAGAGAAGTCAAAGATGATTTCCATAATTCTCATTTCAGCAAATGGATAGATTGTGAAGCCATTTATAGAGATGGAGAACACATATAAAGAAGGTGGATTAAGGAAAAGGTGATAGGTTTAGATCTCGATTCACATTCCAATTTAGAGGGTGGCCTTCCCTGACTCCCTGATAATGACAATCTCCAGTGTTATTTCTTCTCACAGCACAATGTGCTTTCTTCATAGTCCTTACAACAGTTGCAATTTTCCGTTTATTTGTGGGATTGCTTTATTGTTTGATTACCAGTCTCCATCACTGGATTGCCAGATCCAGGATGGCAGAGGCTCTGCTTGCTGTTGATCACCACAGACTTCTCACACCTAGTACCTTGTCTATCTGTGACATGATTTAGTGAGTTTCAGGGCAATCTTACGGCCTTCCCTCTTGTTCTTTGGACATTTTGGGACAAGCAGATGCAAACTGATGTTCAGCCTTTCCCTCTGAGTTCCCAGTCTAACCTTCAGTCTCCATGTCCTCACTGCCCTAGGAACATGGATCTCAAGAAGGGAAAGATCTTCTGAGTCATTTTTACATGTGAAATGAACTCCTTGCGTTGCATTTCTGTTTGCATTTTAACTCTTGGGTGTCATTGCATTTGAGAAGACTTTGCCTTTTGTAAAAGGTGGAGAAAAGGATATTCTTTTAGAAGAAGGGATTTCCCCATGGTAGGTGACATAATATCATGTATTCTGCTTCCTTGTGGAGTAGATTCTGACACCACTTTCTGAAAGTGGATATGGAAAGATCTTCCCCCCACCCACAACACACACACTGACTGTGTGTCTCTTTCTGTCTCTGTCTGTCTGTCCGTCTGTCTTTTACACACACATTCACATAACATTCCTTGCTATAGTCAGGCAAGACCTTAGAGTGGGGAAGACAGACTGGAGACAAAATCATATAGTTTTAAAAGCATAGACTCTGCAGTCAGATGGATTTTGTTTTAAATCTCAGCTGTATCAATTCTAATTGTAAGGCTTGGTCCATGTTGCTTAAAAAAATAATCAATACCTATTTATTAGATGAATGACTGGATGAACTCAATTCCTTATTTGTCAAGAGGAAAAACAACAGGACTTACCCCATAGAACTGTTGGGAAAATTAAATCAGATCACAGAAATTACTTAGCCCATAGTAGACACTTGATAAATGACTTTCCCTTTATGACCTCCAGTAGCAAAAGATAAACCCCTTTATCAAAGGGTAAACATAAATGATGAGGGGAAAGGGAATGGGACCCAGAAAGGAAAACTGAGCCCAGTTATCTCAAAGCACCTCACTGGTGTTCCTCCAATATCAGTATAAAGACCTAAAGCAGAAAATCGCCAATGATGCTTAGTTCCTATGGATGCTGTTAACATTATCAGCTAAATTCAGCACAGAAAATTTGGCCAGAATCTCTTATTTAGTGAAATAATTAACATTGCCATCTTTTCAAGTGTTGTCATAGTAGTTACCATGGTTATAAAATGAAAATGCAATTTGAGTAATTCATAATACATAACTCTTCCCAGAAAAAACAAAATGAGTACTTTTAGGATAACTGAATCATTTTGGCGATGTCTCAGCGCAACCTGTTACATACTTGAATGATTCAGACAAAGGGCTCTAATGAGTAGAAGATTAGACTGTTTGCATTTGCAACCAAATGTACCAAATACATTCCTAATGTGTTAATTAACATTTTCTCCAAATGCAAAAGAAAAGCATTCCATCTGAGAAGACAGGTAAGTATTTAATTACAATGCAGACTCTGGTATTTGAAAAAAAATCTCTGGAAAGATAAGTTAAGCAACCACAACATTCAAAAAAGAAAACTCTAAGTTGGTAAGTCATAGACAAGGTCATTTCTGGTAAATAATGAAATAGATAAAGAAAGAATGGCCATTTCATAGGTATTCTAATATATCATATGCTGGTCTTTAATATTTAAGGAGTTAAGCATAAAACATCCCTTAGAAATGCTTTTAATAAAATTGGAAAACAGTTTAAAATATTAATGCCAGAATATTTGTATTACAATGTACACAGAGACAACCAAAATATTATCTCAGGAAAAGATAAATGTAAAAATACAGCCCCCAAGACTCACATAGCTTCTTCCTACAAGGTATCGAAGCTGGTCCATTTTTCTTTCTGAACACCTCCCTATTTCCCAGTCTCTTCTCCTCTGTTCTCAGTGATGTCATTCTTAACCAATCTCTCTGTGGCAGACAGACTCTAAGATATCCCCCAACTGTCCCTGCCTCCTGATACTCATGTTCTTACATCCCCTCCCCTCGAGTATGGGTTGGCCCTGTGACTCGCTCCTAACTGAAAGAATGATGGCATGTCACGTCCACAGCTATGCTACATAAGACTGTATCTTCTATCTTGCTAGGACACACTTTCTATTGATTCTCTCCCTTGCTGGCTTTGATGAAGCAAGCCCCCATGTTGCGAGCTGCCCTATGGAAAGGCCCACACAGAAGGAACTGAGGTGACCTGCTGCCAACAGCCATCAGGGTACTGAAGGCTTAAATCTGATAGCCCACAGGAAACTAAAACCTATACACAACAGTATGAACCTGGAAGTGGATCCTTCTCCTGTCAAGCCTCAGATGAGACACAAGCCCTGAATGACACCTTAATTACAGTCTTGTGAAAGACCTGAAGCAGAAGATCCAGCTAAACCATGCCTGGATTTCTGGCCCACAGAGCCTGTGAACTGATACATGTGTCCTATATTAAGCCACTAAGCTTTGGAATAATTCATTACATAACAATAGATAATTAATCAGCAATAGATTGCTAATGCACCTCACCACTCACAAGAAAAGAGAAGCAAGTTGCATTTACTGAAGGTCCATAGATGCAATAGGCAAGAACCAAAGGGCCTGGAAGGCCCCCAACATCATAGCCCAGTGTGATATGCAGAACGGGAGCTGAGCAAGAGGGAGATACTTTTTTCTTTTTTTGAGCAACAGACATTTATATAAAAATATTAATATATATTGGAAGCTTTCAGCTCTATCCCCCTTCATTAGTCCTGGGCGTCAGGGCTCTCCTGGGAACATGGATGCGGGAAAAGTGCTGAAGCACCTCAGGTCCACGGAGCCCTGCCGCTCCAAACTGGGGTGAGCTAGTGAGCACTGGTTTGAATTATTATAAAGAATCATAGAGAGCTGGTTATATTTTGACAAAAACCTCAGTTCTAGTTCTTGTCACAGCACAACCCCATTCTCCAATTTCTACCGTATGTTTTTGTGGTTGCAATCGCCGCCTGTTAGTGTTCTGCTGGTTCCCTCTTGCCTGCACCGCCTGCACCAGACCTCGTGCCATTCACCGTTTCTTACGAGAAATCTAATCACACTCAGCATTTGGTGAATTTAGGGCCCCACTACATGGGGCTGACTTTCGCTATGCCATTGTTTCTACCTCTATGCTCTCCTCCCACCCTGCTCACCTCACACATTGCCGCCTTCCAAAGCCTGGGCTCCTAGTAAGGAACTTGTCCAGCTATTGCCTCTCTGGTAAATACCATCCAGTCCCCCACGCCCGTCATACCCTATTGGCTGATCTCAAGCCATGTGTCTGTTCTCAAAATGACAACGGATCCAGAGAGAACAGGAAAGCAATCTAATGCAACATGGTTTACCCGAAAACATAGGCCAGTTTACACAGGACATGAGATTGTGAGATGATGTCTTTTTTCTGTTCAAGATTCTGCCTAGGCAGGAGTACTGACATGTAGAACAGGTAAGGCAGTGTCAGTATGCACCTTTGTTGATTTTTATTTACACCAATGTGATCAGAAATGCTGGAATTCCCTAGGTGGTGGGCAGGGCCCTGGAAATTCCAGGTGAGGCCTTATTCTCCACCACAGTAGAGGTGGGTGTGGGAGTGAGGCTGGGTGGGGCTGGGTCAAGTGAGCCTGCCCTCAGGCTCCACAAAAGCCGGTAAGGTAGCTGTCTTGATAGGGGTCAAATGTCCCTCCCAGGCTTCTGGTGAAAGCCACCAAAGAGGGGCTGGAGTGGCCCCACCAATCCAGAAACTCTGTTTGTGGGGGCAGGGCCATCTGAGATTCACAATCTGGCTTTCAGGAATGGGTTTTGCTCTTCTCCTTCCTCCCCTGCTCTGTGGTTTCCCTGCGGAGTCTGCCAGCAGGCAGGAGCCCAAACCAGTTAAGCTCCCCAGCAATGGCTGTGTGGACTGGGAGCTTCCCTGTCCAGGATCCTGCCTCGGGCCAAGAGCACAGCCTTCCTGTGGGGGGAGGGGTGCTCTGCAAGTGTACTGCAGCCGGGACCCCCACTGCACTCTCCTCTTAGTTTTGCCCCGGTGGGCTCCCTTGCCTCCCAAGATTAGTTCACAAATCTCCCATCTGTGCCCCCAGGCAACATGACTGAGTCCTGGGGGTATGAGATCTGGCCTGCAGGCCTGTGCCTAGGTCCCCAAAGATCAATCCCTGACCATGCCAGGGAGAAGTGTGCTGGTTCCAAGTTTACCATGGGGTGCTAAAGCAGGTTTGATGTTCCTCCACTTTGGGGTGTGCCCTGCTCTGCTGGAGCAGATAGAAAAAACAGCACCAGGAGGGCCGGTGAACAGGGCGCTCACAGTCCAAGCACCCCTTAGTCTGCTGCAGGTTTTGAAGAGGAAATATGTGAGCCTCACTCTCTGTGAAAGCCTCAGTGTGGTAGATGCATCAACAGAGGGAAAGCAGCTGCTCCTGAGAGCCCCAGCTCAGTAGTTTCTCTTGGCAGCTGCAGGCAGGGGAGGGGAAGGGCAAGAAAGAGCCTGAATGGAGGAGAGCTAGCACTCTGGTCATCTCTGTTCCTCTCTCTGGAGGAAGCCTGCGCAAAACGTCCAGGCTCTGGGGTCACACAGAACCCCTGGGACCCACTGGACTCCATGGCTCCCACAGTCTGGGCCAGAGTTCAGAAATGTTTGTGTGGCAACAAACAAGATGAAAACTGAGGGGCTGAAGCTCCTTGGGGAGGATAAAGGAACACAGTGGGTGTAGAAGCAATACGGTGCCTGCCATCTTGGCTTGGGTCTGTGATGATGGGAGTAATCCCAAGAGGGCTGGCAGCTTGGTGCTTTGTCCTCAAGAAGCTCCTAGTTCACTCATTGGCAGCAGCTGCTTTGGGCTTTGGGGCTTGTGAGGGGAGGAAGGCTCTTCAGCAGCTCAGGAGCCTACTGACTTCCAAAGATGTGAGGGAGGGAGGACCCCCTCCCTTCCCTGCATCTTTAAATCCCAAATTAGAAATTTATTTAATACTTCAGTCAGTCAAAAGATTAGATTTTTGCTGGATATTTGCTACATGCCATACATTGCTTAATTTTTGAACCATTGTCAAATAAATTGGCATTTGAATGACTTCAATCTAAGTAATCATTCACAAGTTCCATAGAAATATAAAATCTTTGTTTTCTGGGTTAATTGTTTCTTTTCTGATTTTTATCATGTTGGAAAGGATGATTTTGAAGATTGGCTATTATATATTTATGTATTTTTATGCATCTAATCATGATGAAATAATAGACTGGGATCCACTTAAAATATCTGTATCTATTTAATCATTACATCACCCCATATTTAAACCCTTGATTCAAAGATGATATTTTCTTAATTGAAATGACGCTTTCTCCTATATGCAGCTGATCAGATTAAAAATCTCTAATTTTTTGAAGAATCCTGCTGAAAATACTGATTAAAATAAAGTTCCTTTGATGTTATTTTTCTACTCAGTCTTATATGTCCACTCCCTGACAGACTTATTTGCATGTGAATATACATGTATGTGTATACACACACGCACACACACACACACAGAGTCACACAATTACATTTAGAAAAGTATGAAGATTTCTCCAGGAACACATTTAAGTCATACAGGACTTATTCCTGAGCATCTAACCAAACACTAACAGCCAATGAAAAATAAGTATTGTCCTGCTAGCTCTGTTCCTTTGAATTTTCTTGGACATTACTCGTTTCTCTCTGCTCATCCATTCCAATGTAAAACTGGCTCTGAGTGTTCTTAGCTTCATTCCCCATGTGACAAGAAGTTCATTTGTCCATTTCTGGATGTCAGTGCTTTCCAGGACATTGCTGTTTATCCTCCAGCCTTTCCATATCTAGCCACTCTGTCACCACCAAAATCTGCTTTCCAGACCTCACCATGTGTGCATGGTTCATCATCAAAGAGAGAAGCAATAATGCTACCAAACCAAGAGTGATAGTTTGTCAAATCTGTCGTCTCCAAGGCATACCCCAATCCCCCTTGAAAATCTTTAAACTGTACCACATTCATGGGTTTCTCGTTACCAGTGTAGAAAATTCAACTGGAATAAGGTTTGCCACAGGCACTATGTTTCAGTCATTTTTCCAGAGCCTAATAATCCCTGAGAAAGCAAGTAAGAGAGAAAAGTTACTAATGTTCAGCTAAATATTTCTACTTAATAGGCAGTCAAATGAAGTAATGCCATTTTCCATGAGCCAAAAATATTCATTAAAACTGCTGATTTATAACCATTCTGCAACAATATTAGTTAGACTATTTGGCCAACAATAATGACAATGTTTGAAAAATGACAGACTGGGAAAAGCTCCCATTTTGAAGAGATATATAAAGGATATAGATTTAATCTTGAAATCACTAATCTGGCTCACATTGCAAAGTTACTTTACCTACAAATATGACAAAAATGGGAAATGACTTAGGTTAGTAAAAGAAAATATCTTTGACCATAAGACTTGCCATGGGACCACCAATTCAAGCACTTGAGACTAATTTATTTGGCTTTAAAAATATTTTCTGTTAAAATAACAATAAGCCTGGGATGTGTAGCATATTGAATCAGATTTAGTCATTAATATCACAGTTTGAATTAATTTATCAGGTATTTTCTTAAGCATAGAAAAACTTTGCATGACTGAAGCCTATTATAATTCTGTTAGGAAGACTGAGAATAAAGAGAGGTACAAAACACTGCAAAGAGCACCATCCCTGGCAGACCGCTGTAGAAGTGTACATGGGAAAAAAAAATTAAGTAATCAGATAATTAAAGATGAAGTATTCTGCTTCTTGAATGATGGAGTAGATATACTTTTCTATTTCTTTTGCAAAGCACAGCTAAAAACTACTGGCTTCATATGTAAAACAAAAGTACGAAGACTTTAAAAGGTGCAACTAAGAAGGCAAACTGGGTAGGGACCTGAGGAATGACAGTTTTGAGTTTCCTCAGCACCATGTTTCCTTGATTCTTTGTGTTCCTCTGAAGTCTTGCATTGCTGTCTTTGCATTCTTAAAATGCAAAGCAGTCATCTCCTCCAGTGTTTACTGACTGGCTTCAGGACAGAGATGCCTCCACTAATCAGCCCGCTAGGGATTCTGAGGCTTTCTCAGACCTTTTCTATAGATGTGCCCACACTACACCTCTTGTTCCCTCTAGGGGGAGGGGAGTAATAGGAGCAGTCTGAAGATTACATGCTTTCTTTCAATCTCACAAAGCCAGATTGGGTGCTGAGAGCTTCCCATTTGTTTTCTCTGGGGTGGTGCCCTGAAATGCTCAAGTTTCTGTGCCTTCTCCCAATCCTGCAGCCAAACAGGCTGTCAGTGAGAGACTTGCACTGTTCATCCGCAGGATCACTATTGCAGGTTTGGCAGGAGGAATGGGATGGGGCTCATAGAGGATGTGGGGTACTGACGGGCTAGTTGAGGGGTATTCATAGGCAAGACATCCCAAAATGGCTCATGTGCAGGCTTCCTGATGGAGTGTGCAGAGCAATTAATAGGGTTCAGGGCTTGTCTTCTATGCTGCCAGCCTCTTCTCGGCACTCAGCCCTGCCAATCACTTCAGTGTTCTGGGTGGGATGAGAAGGAACTGAACTTCTTGGTCAGCATCCCACACTGCTGGGTTGCTGGATGCTCACTCACTACACCCTCAACTTTCCCTGTGGGAGAAATCACCAACTGAAGGGGTTCTCTCTTGGGACTGAGCTATGCTGCCTTGTGGAAAGGGTTCTATGGGTAAAGTGAAACTCTTCTTACCTTCTTGATGCATCTATTCTCAGATTTTTGGCTCCAATAATGTGTTGGAACTTCTCCACTAGACTCTCTGACTTCCCCAGTTTGATAGTTTGTCAAATCTTTTATCTCCGAAGCATACTCCAATCCCCCAGTAGAGGGCCACACACTTGGAAGTCTTTAAACTATGCCACATTCATGAGTTCCTGGTTATCACTGTAGAAAATTCAATTGGCATAAGGTTTACCATAGGCATTATGTTTCAATCATTTCAATCCCGCCACCTCTCCTCCATGGATAACTGCCAAAATTATTATTTATGTCAGGGAGGGAGATGACTGTAGAAGCCCCCTATTCTGCCATCTTATTGATGTCATTGTCCCTATATTTGTCTTTTTAATTGGAATAACTAGACTACTTGATTTTAATGTAATAATTGATATTTAGAGCTGCCACTTTATTTTTTGTTTTCTATTTGTTATCTCTGTTTTATATTTCTTTCCTGTCCTGTTTCTGTGTGCTTTATTTGATTACTTTTAGATTCCTATTGGATATATTTGATGTGTTTTTATCTCTGTGTTTAGCTTTTTAAACTAAAACAGTTGCTGTGGGAGTTATTTGGTAATAACAACCCCCCAAACCGCCCCCCCTTCCAAAAAAAACCAAGAACAACAACAACAACAACAACAAAAAGAAAACCCTGGAAATACCCAACATTTCCCTTTATAGGTGAATGGTTAGCTGTGGTATACCAATACCACAGAATACTAAACAACAACGGAAAGGAATGAACTACTTATATAAGCAACCATTTGGATGGATCGCAAGGGTATTATGTAGAGTGGGAACCAAAAATATCAAAAGATCATCTACCATAGGATTTCATTTTTGTAACATTCTTGAAATTACAAAATTATAGAGATGGAAAACAGATTACCAGTTACCAGAATCTAGGGATGTTGGGGGAGGGGGTGGGCATAACTCTACAGAGGAAGCACAAGGGAGATCTTTGTGGTGACGGAATAGTTCTGTATTTTGATTGTAGTGCTGGTAACATGAATCTATATACGTAATAAAATGACACAGAACTATAGTACACATACATTGTACCAATGTCAAATTCCTGGTTTTGATATTATACTATAATTATGTAAGATGTAACCATTGAGAAAAACTGGTAAAGAGAGTACATAGTTCTTCTCTGTACTACCTGTGAAACTCCCTGTGAATCTATTCTTTTTTAAGTAAAAAGTTTAAAAGAGAATTTAGGCCAAGATTACCTGTTCACAGTCTATGGAAGAGATCTACTTGATTCTTCGAGCAGTGTCAAAATCCTCAAACAATAGAGCAAAGCTCATCTCATGAAGGTACCCTGAACAATGTCATCATACTGTTCCCTCTCCTACACACAAAACTATTAAACTGCAAGAGGCTACCTAGCAAGAAGCAGAAGCTTTTCAAACATATTTTATATTTGTTGTGAGGGTAAAGATAAAATAACAAATGTGAAATCTTTAGGAACTATTCAGTCAAGTTTGGCAAACTTTCTGTAAAGAGCTAGAGAATATATATATTTTAAGCTTTGTGGGCCATGCTGTCTCTTTGGCAGCTAGTCAGCTCTGTCTTAGCGCAAAAGCAGCTATAGACAATATGGAAAAGAATGAGCTTGGCTGGGCTGCACTCAAACTACATTCATGCATCACATAGCAACATTTTCGTCAACCACGGACCACTTATATGACAGTGGTCCCACAAGAATATAACAAAGCTGAAAAATGCCTATTGCCTACTGATGTTAGAGCATCGTAATGTTGTATCCCAATGCATTATTCATGTGTTTTCGTGTGTTTGTGGTGATGCTGGTGTAAACGAACCTATCGTGCTGACAGTCTTATAAAAATATAGCGCATACAATTATGTACAGTACATAATACTTGACAATAATTGACTATGGTTTATGTTACTGGTTTATGTGTTTACTATATGTTTTATTGTTATTTTAGAGTGTGCTCCTTCTACTTATAAAAAGGAAAGTTAACTGTAAAACAGCTTCAGGCAGGTCCTTCAGGAGGTATCCAGAAGAAGGCATTGTTATCACAGGAGATGACAGCTCCGAGCGTGTTACTGCCCCTAAAGACCTTCCAGTGTGACAAGATGTGGAGGTGGAAGACAGTGATATTGATAATTCTGACTCTGTGTAGGACTAGACTCATGTGGGTGTTTGTGTCTTACTTTTTAACAAAAATGTTTAAAAAGTAAAAAATAAAACTTTTTAAAAATAGTAAAAATCTGATAGAATAGGTATATAAAGAAAAAATATTTTTGTATAACTGTGCAATGTTTTTGTGTTTTAAGCTGTTATTACCAAAAAGTCAAAAACTAAAAAAATTAGAAAGTTTATAAAGTAAAAATGTAATAGTAAGCTAAGGTTAATTTATTGTTGAAGAAAGAATTTTTTTCTACAAGTTTAGTGCGGCCTAAGTATACAGTGTTTATAGAGTCTATAGCAGTGTACAATAATGTCCTAGGACTTCACATTCACTCACCACTCACTCACTGATTCATCCAGAACAGCTTCTAGTCCTGCAAGCTCCATTTGTGCATGGTAAGTGCCACATATAGGTGTACCACTTTTTATCTTTTATACCATATTTCTACTGTACCTTTTCTATGTTTAGATATGTTTAGATACACAAATACTATTGTGTTATAATTGCCTACAATATTCATTCCAATAACATGCTGTACAGATTCAGTAGCCTAAGAGCAATAGGACATACCATGTAGTCTAGGTGTATAGTAGGCTATACCACCTAGACTTGTGTAAGTATACTCTGTGACGTTCACACAATGATGAAAATGCCTAACAATGCCTTTCTCAGAGTGTATCCCCGTCATTAAGTGGTGCATGACTGTACTAACCAAAATAGGCACAGGTGAAATCTTGCCTATGGGCTACATAGTTTGCTGACTCCTGCTATAAAGCCCTTCGCAAAGCCTTATTTTTGTATTTGTAACCTTTACCTTTTGTAGATAGTAGAACAGAGGAAACACTGGATTTAGGAGAGCTAGCTTCCAGTTCTGTCACCAACCCGCATGGCTGTATTGTTTTGGACAAACCTGACTTCCCTAGCCTCCCTGAACTATAAAGAGAAAAAGGTAAACACCAAGATCTCTTCCAAGTCTGCAATGTTTAATCAATTGCCTAGATAATTCTCATAATACATCTTTTCTTAGGTTGCGAAACCTGAAAACAGTTTCATCATTGCAAACCATTAAAGCTTACACTTAGCACATAGATCACTGACATGGAATATTGGTCAATGAATATAAGTATAACTTCTTTATTAAAAAGAAAAAAGTGCTTGCTAAAAAGAAAAACTAGCTTAAAAAACTTTATGGTACAGAAAATTTATTTTTGGCATTTCATATTTTATCAAGCTCCCATATTAGTTTGTATATTTCAACTGCAAAGTACCCAAAGCCTTTAATATGCAATTCTTTTGAGACTCTAATTTTCTCAACATTTCATTAAAATATGTATTTTATTAATGTGGCATGATTATTTTAGTTATTATCCTACTTAACACAAAATACTATTTGGGAAAAGGAATTAAAATACATTAATGAAATGAACACATAAATTGTTAGAAAATCAGATGAACTGTCATCAACTAGAGATTGTCTTAGAGATTTTAATACATATTTAATAAAATTTATGAAAATTAAACTTTGGGAAATTTTTCTTAAAGACAAACAGAAGAAAAATATAAAGTAATGAGCATTCTGTCACTGGTAGAGATCAAGAAATACCTGATGAGGCCGGGCGCGGTGGCTCACGCCTGTAATCCTAGCACTCTGGGAGGCCGAGGCAGGTGGACCACTCAAGGTCAGGAGTTCGAGACCAGCCTGAGCAAGAGTGAGACCCCGTCTCTACTAAAAATAGAAAGAAATGATCTGGCCACCTAAAAATATATATATAGAAAAAATTAGCCGGGCATGGTGGCGCATGCCTGTAGTCCCAGCTACTTGGGAGGCTGAGGCAGTAGGATTGCTCAAGCCCAGGAGTTCGAGGTTGCTGTGAGCTAGGCTGATGCCACGACACTCACTCTAGCCCGGGCAACAGAGCAAGACTCTGTCTCAAAAAAAAAAAAAGAAAGAAAAAAAGAAAAAGAAATACCTGATGAATGTAAAACATGTTCTTAACAAAATGTATACAATTGCTTAAGAATTTGGATTCTTCAATGATAACTCCAGTTTTATAAGTTGATGGAGTCAAGCAAACTATAAATTCTACTTCTTGAATATATTAATTTAAGCATTTTCAAAATGTTCTTTGTAGGCAAGATATAGTAGAGAAGACTCAACAGATGCTGAGAAATGATGAGAAAAATTAAAAAATGCATACTTTTATAGAGTGTGAAGACGGATTTTCACAGATAAGGAAAACAGCATGCCCCAGAATCCTGATTCACCTACATCATGCAGCTGGTTAATGGCAATGGTGAAACTAAAGCCTGTGCTTTTTGGTTCTTATTCTAGGGCTCTTTCCACTCTGCTGCTTTGAGCCTATGTAGAGAAAAGTAACACGAAAACAGTAAAAAGGCAGAATATAGACAAAGCCTGAATGTTGTGTCATAAGCTGAAAATCAGGGCTTTCTTTGCAACATGTGCAGAATTAGCCAAAACATGCTGCCTGAAAGAGATTTTGACAAGGGAAAAAGTGAGGGAAGATGAGAGATGCACACTATCCTAGGCAAAGGGAATGCCTGGTGTTAATTCTTTTAAATGCCAACAAAAACTAACTATGAAAGAGGAGAGGACTGTTTTATATACTCTCTTGACTTAAGAACAAAAGAAAAACGTAATAAGAGGTCAGTTCATGCATTCATTCAGCAAATATCTTTTAGGACCTACTATGTGGTATTTGCAATGCTAAGTCCTGGGAACACAATGATAAGAAAGATGTGGCTCTGGCCCTCTAGGAGCCTAAACAAATGAAGGAGACACGTCTTACCAAGCAACGGCAAAATTACAAGAGCTGTTTTAGAGAAAGCAGAGTATTCAGGGAGAAACTTACATAGTCAAAGCATGGTAAAACAAGACTTGCTGAAGGGAGTGGTATCCACCTGAGTCAAAGAGATGAGTTAGAATTAGCCATGCAAAGGAGGAGGAAAAGAGTGGTCTGCATGAGGAAAGCCTTCTGTTACCACCTCTGTTGACGTCACTGCAGACTTGGCAGGATTGGCAGATTTCACAACACCACAAGCCGCCCTTTTTCAATCCTTTATGCAGGTATAGCCTCTATTCAACTCTAAACGTTGCTCAGCCCTACAGTCCTCTTCTCCATCTACATCCTCACATTTGGTGATTTTATCCCAATCACTGGCCTAGCTCCAGGCTTTATCTCACCACTGAGCTACAAACCAACGTGTCCAGCCACATTTCTAGTCTCCATGTGTTGCTTATTAGACATCTCAAACAAAACATGGCTTGACTGGGGAAGCCCTCCACCTTTCTTTCATCTTCCCTGTGGAGTGTGAAAGCTCTCTTGCAACTCAATAATATTAGCAAGAGGAGCTCAGGTAGGTAAGGAGAGAAAGGGAGAGGTATTTAAGCTAAAACACAAACGTTAGTAGTATTTATGCATCAAAGGAGAAAAACAATATTTTGAGCTAATGAAGCTCTGTGATTTTACTTTATTTGATCTCTTTACAATAATTATCAGTATAAAGTATAATGATTTT
Source organism: Eulemur rufifrons (assembly GCF_041146395.1). Taxonomy (NCBI): domain Eukaryota; kingdom Metazoa; phylum Chordata; class Mammalia; order Primates; family Lemuridae; genus Eulemur; species Eulemur rufifrons. Next base: position 39,776,345 of record NC_091010.1, read on the forward strand.
TATTCTTTTTTCTGTATAGCCCAAATTCTTATAAAAAGACTATATCCATATTCAGTAATGAAGTAATATTTAAAAAGAAACATTTATCAACCTGGATCCCTGGGAGAGTGGTAGTGATGCTAGTGAAGGCTCCAGGCATACGTATTAGTTCTAGAAACTGGACTTGGTTTTGAATAGTTCTTCCACTCCATTAGCTGGATCCAAATACCCAATAAAATCTTGCAGTAATTTGAATTAGTCATTATGAAGCAAAAGACAAAAATATGGTTTTGCCGGCTTTTTTGAAATCCTAGGTACATGGCCTTGCCCTTCAGTCAAAATAATCCTTTTTTTCAACCCTGACCACATCCTTCACTGACAGCTTTTTGTCCTAAATAAAAAATGCAATAATGAAAAGAGTGAAAAGTTCAACTCTCAGACTGATTTATAATGACAGCTTTTCTGATCTAGGGGAGTGAAGAACTGAGCAGATTCTGTGGAGTGAAAATTCCCAATTATGTTGTTCCCTTGTATTAATTAAACAGGTACTAGGTAGTTTTCAGAGTAGTACCTCTGAGACCTCTGTTGTACAGAATTACTTACAGTTGTTAAATATTATGCTCTTCACAATGAGAGCACTAATAGAAATCCTGATTGGGCATCTATTAGGTACAAAGTACAGCTCCACTTGGTCTCCCTTGAGGAGTTGCTGACTAATCCCGAGGCATCTCTTCTATTTCACCAAATCTTTGTTCATTATCCAAAGAAAGTCTGCTTTGAAGGGCTTCCAATGTTTATCAAATATGCTACTGACAAAATTGTTTTCATTAAAAATCTTAGCTCATTTCACCACTACCATCTACTTGTTCCATCATTCTTCAAAAAATTACTTCACTGCATTCCATATGCATAAAAGAAATGGTACCTATTTTAGCCTAATATTTAAGGTCTTTCAGAAATTCAGCTATCTCCAACCATGTCCATGAAGTTTGTGACTTAAAAACCTGCAGCTTTTGACAAAACTTCATTTCTGAGTTCCAGAACCTAAGAAACTAACCAAGTTCCTTTCTTAGATATCTTACAGATGCCTTAAAATCAACATGTCTAAAACAGAACTCATCACCTTCAATCATTTACATTGTCTGAATGATCATCCAGTGTCTCCAAACAGAATCTAAGAAGTTATCCTGCAGTCTTTTTCCTTACCTTTCATATTCAGTCCACCACCAGGTGTCCCTAAAATTCTTCCTGCCTCTGCATTTACTAACTCCACTGCCCAGTCCATGTCCTCACCATATCTCATCCATATTATATATAACAGCTTCACTAATAGCTGTTCTAGCCATGCCCCCTCCCCATGAGATGGGCCACACTGTCATGAGATTTACCTTTCCAACTCTGATCACATCACTACCATTTTCAAAGTTCTTTAATGGCTCATTGTCACTGTAGAATATGATTTAAATTCCTTTGCATGGCTTGTAAGACCCTGTTGATCTGACTCCTTGCCTCCTCTCCCACCAGCCTTGACCTATCTCCCATACTTTCCTAAACACTTTGTTTTCTAGTTCTCAGAAAATGCATTCACTCCCTCATATCTCCATCCTCGTGCACATTTTGGTTGTTCTTTACATAGAATCCTGACCCCTTCTTGTCTATCCTTCAAATTCTCATTTACAATTCAAGTCTAAACTCAAATAATATCTGCTATATAAACTTTCCTTGACCCTTGAGACATTAGAATCTCCTTTTTTTGTATACATTGAAGATATTTAAAAGATAGTAAGTGGCCGATGCAGTGGCTCACGCCTGTAATCCCAGCACTTTGAGAGGCTGAGGGGGGACGATTGCTGGAGGCCACAAGTTTGAGACCAACCTGGGCAACAGCAAGACCTCATCTCTATAAAAAAATTTTTTTAAATAGCCAGGCCTGGTGGTGAGTGCCTGTAGTTCTAGCTATTCAAGAGACTGAAGCAGGAGGATTGCTTGAGCCCAGGAGTTTCAGGTTACAGGGGACTATGATCATGCCACCACATTCTAGCCTGGGCAACAGAGTGAGACCCCATCTCTAACTTGTTTTTACAGAATGGTATTTTTTGTTTGTGCAGTATGTCTTTCACTTATCAGATTATACATTTTTTGAAGTCAGCATCTTTGTTTAGTTGACAACTTTGTACTTTCATCACTTAGGATTATGTCTGACACAGCCAGACTCAGTGTTTTCAAGAAATTAACTTGAATGGATGAATGGATATATGAAAATATGAATGAGGTTGACTTCAAAAAGATAAGGAATTATTTTTACTCCAATAGCTTTCCAATACTACCACTCGTGATTCCAATATGCTAAGTTGGCTTGAAAATATGTTGTCTGCAGGGAAATGCAAATTAAAACCACAATGAGACATCATCTTACCTGAGTCAGAATGGCCTTTATTAAGAAGTCCAAAAACAATAGATGCTGGTGTGGATGCAAAGAGAAAGTAACTCTTATAAACTGTTGGTGGGACTGCAAATTTGTTCAACCTCTCTGGAAAACAGTATGAAGATCCTCAAAGAACTAAAAGTCCACCTACCATTTGATCTCCAGCAATCCCACTACTGGTTATTTACCTAAAGAAAAAGAAGCCATTTTATCAAAAAAGGACCTGCACTCGAATGTTTATCACAGTATAATTCACAACTACAAAGATGTAGAATCAACCTAAATTACCATTAATTCATGAGTGGATTAACAAAATGTGGTTTGTGTATAGCATGGAATACTACTCAGCCATAAAGAAGGATGACTTAATGCCTTTTGCAAAAATCTGGGTAGAACTGGAGGTCATTATCCTAAGTGAAGTATTTAAAGAATAGAAAAACAGATACAACATGTACTCACTACCAAATTGTAACTAACCAATGAGCACACAAGTGCATAGAGGGAAGCAAAACTCAGTAGAAATCAACCAGGGGCAGGGGATACTCAACCTAATGAGTACCTAATGAGTACAATGAACAATATCTGGGTGATGGGCACTTTTTAACCATGACTCATGCATTGTAAAAGTGATGCATGTAACCAAAATTATTTGTACCCCATAATACTTTGAAATAAAATAAAGAAAGAAAAGAAAATATGATGTTTGAATTACTGCCTCCCTATTAAGTTCCTTAAAGGCAGTTTTATGACATTTACTGTAGAGAAAGGCAAAGACAAAATAGGAGGGAGAGATGTAGGAAAGAAAGATGTATTTTGCTTTGATCACTTCTAAAGTCCCTTTCAGTTTGGTCACGTGTATATCTCTGCGAAGGGTCAAGGAAAATGTACATTGTTATTGATAAGTTATAACTTATCAGACAGACCCATTGGCAGGATTTCATAAACAGTAAGAGGAAAGTAAGAATTAATAAGTAAGAAAATGACATTAAGCAAACCTATATCCTCTTGTGAAGGTAAGAACCAACTCAAGGTTGGTTGAATCAGTTCCAAAATTGGAATGCCTCTTTATCTGTCCCTGCCCTGGAGATTTTCCCACTTCAGGCCTCAGTTCAGCCCTGGAAGACACAATAGTGCAGAAGGTCTGGAAATAGGTGCCAAGCACACCAAGCCTTCCAAATTCACATGAAAAAGACCAAAAATGGAAACATGAAATAAAACAAAGAGAAAGTGATCCATACCCTTTGTTTCATCAGGCTAGAGGGTCCTTACCATATAAATTACTACTTTATTTGCTTATTTGTTCAACTTTCTAAAACTTACAGCTTCTAAGGTATCCCATGTAGGATATGATACTGTAGTGTTAGAAAAGACTTTAGACACCGCATAGTCTGGTAATTCTCAGACCACAATTCCTGGTGCCTTTGGGTTCTAATGTGATTAAAGTTGGGAGAACCAGATTCAGTTTCCCTCCCACACTTCAACTTAAGCAGCAATCCTTTTGTCTGTTTCATTTGTTTGTTTAGTAATGGAGTCCCATGCAAGATTGCATGTGGTAGGGATAAAATAATTATTTTTAAAAGTTTAAAATACTCTCATCTATTCTAATTCCCTCAATTCATAGATGAGGAATCTGAAAGTCAGAAAAGTTGAATGATTCAACCAGTTCGTGGCAGATAACTAGAACCTGCCCACATTTTCTAATGCCCAGTACACCTCGGCATGAGTTTTAGAGCCCAACTGCCTGAATTCAATCCCTACCGCTGTCACCTGACTTTAGGCAATTTATTCATCCTTTCTGGACAGTCGCCTTCATCTGAAAAGTGGGGTTCATACTGGTACATGCCTCATGAGTTGGTTTGAGGAGTAAATGGGTTAATACATCGAAAGTGTCTGGCACATAGTAAGCACTCAAAATTGCTACCAATTATTACTATAGTATTATTATCATTCTATTTTATCAAACTCAAAAACTTCAGGATTAGGCAATGTGTTGGTTTCCTATTGTTGCTGTAACAAATTACTAAAACTTAGTGACTTAAAACAACACAAAATTATTATCTTGAAGTTCTTGGGGTCAGAAGTCCCAAATGGGTCTAAATTGGGCTAAAATTTAGGTGCCAGAAGGGCTGATTTCCTTCTGGAGGGCCTAGAAGGAAATCGTTTCCCTTGACTTTTCCAGCTGCCTGAATTCCTTGGCTTGTGGACTGTTCTTCCATCTTCAAAGCCAGCAGTGTGGCACTAAATGGTCTCTCTGACTCTGACTCTGACTTCCCTGCCTCCCTTTTCACCACTTTCACTTATAAGCACCTTGTCATCACATTGATCTCACCCAGATAATTCAGAATAATCTCCCTACGTCAAGATCCTTAATCATATCTGCAAAGGCCCTTTGCCATGTAAGGTAATACGTTCACATGGACATATTTGGAAAACTATTATTGTATCATAGGTGGGTAACATAAGTATGCAAAACAGCTTTGTATGAGAAGAAGGAGTAGTGTGTACTGCATATGTCTTACCTAAAGACAATTTTATATTTTTAAAAGTACAAGGCTAGCCACACTAAAACATCCCTGCCCTGACTTGGCTGAGGCATCTGGTTTGGGATCATTGCCCTACGGCATCCCACTGTGTGGCTAGACCATGTCTATATAATGTAGAGCAAAGAGGGAAGGTGGTGATTGCCTGAGTCTAGACTATGTAAGAACCCCAGGTAATTCAAGCTATTTTTCTCATAGTGAAACAAAATGATAAATGGCTTTCCAAATTTATGCAGTCTGCTTCCTACATGCTTTAAATACCTGGACATGGGAAATGACCCAGTTTTCATTTCCTTTTATTGACTATTTCAAATTAAACTCTTTAGCAGCCAATAACAGGAGACACACCAACAGGTGCTTCATCCTACACTCTGATTTTACGTATCTTTTTTAGCCATCACACCTGGTTGAGTTGGAGATTCTCCAGGGGCAGCGTCTGTTATCAGTCTCCCTTGAAATCCAGGCCCGTGGTGGTTGATCTGCAAATGTGGAAGAAACTCCAGACTGTACTTATCTCTGTTGTCTCATGGCTTTGCTGCCATGTGCCAAATCAAATTACATCTCACAGCTGGCAGTTGAAAGAAATGAAGACTAATCAATGAAAAGATATCTTCCTTGGCACTGTGGGGGAAGTAAAAGATAAAACCCGCTGACTTATCTCCTTTGTTTCGTCTGATTGTTATCACTGTTAACGTGGAAAGCACCTTTTTAAAATGGCCATTGGAAGCTGCTTCTGAGCGTACTTCAGTCACTAAAATGCAGATTGGCCTTCACAAGCGGAGTGAGTGCAAAGCATGCAGAGCACCCAAGTATCCTTCAGGCACTGACGCTGAAGGAAGAGCGAGCACGAAATAACAAGTAGAGAGAAGACAAATGAAAAATAGAAAAGGAAATGAAGCTATCATCTGCCTGTATGAATGGCAGAGTGGCTATGCAGGAAAACAACTGAGGGATGATTATCAAAAGTCTTAAATAAAATTAAAAAAAAAATTTTTGGCTTAGCCCATTTCTGGCTACTAACCAGGTGAAGAATGCTAAAAGTAAAAGAATCTAAAGCCTGTGGAAGCCATTACTTTACTGAATGCTAGCTTATGAGTCATTGTTTATCCAATAGATGGAAGGAAACAATTATTGTCATATGTCATATTTTTGGAAAAGAGGCAAACTCCTAACCATTGAGTCTCACTCCACTGAATCAATTCTTTTGTCACTAAGGCTATGTTGATATGGCCTCTAAGACCAAGTGGGGAAGATAATAGCATAAATGAGGGTGTTTCTTTTTTTAACTCTTAGATAGTGTATACATTTGCTATGGCTGTTGTAACAAATTGCCACAAACTTAGTGGGCTAAAACCACACAAACGTATTATGAAGGACAGAAGTCTAAAATGAGACTTGTGGGGCTAAAATCAAAATGATGACAAGCCTGCATTCCATCTGGGGCCTCTACGGGAGAAACTGTTTCCTTGCCCTTTCCAGCTTCTACGGGCCACCTACGTTCCTTGACTCGCAGCTCCTTCCTCCATCTTCAGAAAACATCCTTTCAACTTCTGCATCTATGGTTATATCTCCTCTTTCTGAGTTAGACCCTCTGGCCCCCCTTTTATAAGGACCCTTGTGGTTGGACCCACCTAGATAATCCAGGACAAAATCCTCATCTCAAAACCGTTTACATAATCACATCTGCAAAGCCCTCGTGCCAGGTAATTTGATATGTTCACAGGTTCTGGGGATTAGGACACAAACACCTCTGGGGGGGCCACTATTTTGTCTAGCACAGACAAATTTGTCAAGGAAGACTTTAGAATTTACAAACACAAATGCACACAGAAGACAGGCACATAATATAAATAAATGAAACAGACCAAGCAGTGGTGGAAGAAGGTGAATTAGCAAGTGAATAGCATTCTAAGGCATTCAAAATTTTACAAACCATTCCTAATTACTGTGCGGGGGAAAATTAAAAAAGCCTGCCTATTTGCAGCCTTTGTTTTAAACCAAATATTTGCTATCAGTGAGCCTCTTCTGCCATAATAAAGGGAGATGCTTTCTATTAAAATGTCCACACATACTCTGTAGCCAATTACACACTGACATGAATATATAACAGGCTAAAATACAAGAATGAACTAAAAAGAATAATATGATTTTGAGGCCTATGTTAACTGAAAGACCCACAGACCACTAATTGGAAGAAATAAACCAGGAAGGAAATTGACCATTACAGGAAATACAGGATGAATAAAAAAGATGGTGCGTTTGTTCCCCACAGGCTCAGAAAGGGTTCTCTGGCTTAGAGATAGATGAGAACCAGCTGAGTAATCTGCAAAGATTGATGGTCCACACATTTTTGAAAGTAGTAACTGTGACATTCTAGCACAAGTTCCAAGGACACAGGCAAAGAGAGTAGCAATGTTATGCTACTGATAGACTCTATCTTAGAGGGTTTCTGCCAGCCTTTGAGATTTGATATGTGTTGTGAGTGAAAGAAAGAGATTGGACATAACTTTCTGAAGTTGTGTCAAGTGTTTAGCCACCGCAAGAGTGGAATTCATCATTGTTTAAGGAGTGTCAGGTTAGCAGACCCTCTGAGGCCTGCATCAGAACATACAGCAAAATTTTATAAAGATTTATATCAAGGGTCATGAAGAAATGTTTCCAGGAAATCCAGTGTCCACGTCCACATAGCCAGTATTTAATACATGTACAGCAGGGTGGGACAAGGGCTCTGTAGTCAGTGGAGGAAGACAACTGAGGCAGCTCAGGTGCCAGGGCAGCAGCAGAATTCAATTAAAATTCATATGAGGAGGGGACATGCTATTTTATTCAAATATCAAAATGAAAAAAAAAAAAGTACGTGGACTTTTGGTTATGAAAGAGAAAGCCCTGTGCTTGTTTAGGAGGGAGAAGTTAAGACAAAGAAAGCTGAATTTCACACAAACATAACAGCTCATTCTCTCTCTCTCTCCTCTCTCTGTATGTGTGTGTGTAGAGAGAGAGAGTGAGAGAGGAGAGAGACATAAGGAAAGAGAGAGAGACAGAGGTAGAGACAAAGACAGATAAACTGCTTTATTGAATGGTCTGTACTCAGTAGGGGTGAAAAAATAAATTAGCTTTTTCTGTTGTTCTATGTCACTGCCTTCCAGTAAGTTATCAATCATTTTCTTGCCTCTGGATGAAATCTCAAAAGCATAAAACAGCCTTACCCATCACTCTCATATATAAATGAATGCAAAATGTCCAGTTTAGGCTGGACTAATATCAAAGCCTTATTCTCCTGTACAAGTCAAACTTTCTTCCCTACCATCTTGCATGTTGGGCCCAGTTTAGGGTTGGAGCTGTGCAATAGAGAAGAGAGCTTTATCAGCTTCTCAGCTTTGTTCTTGTTCTCCTCCTTTTCTACTCTCTAGTCTGCCTCCGTTTTTTTCCAGGGTTTGAGAGGAGATGAGAGGAGAGAGATGAGACAGAAGGGTTTTACTTGACTGGTATGGGTGTCCCTGACATTGGTGGCCACCAGGAGAGCTCCCCCTTTTTCCTTCCTCCCTCCCTCCCCTCTCTCTTCCTCTCTCCTTCTCTCTCTCTCTACCCACCTCTCCCTTTCTTCCTCTCTCTGTCTGTCATGCAGCACTTACACAGGGTCTTCAGAAAGCCCCGCTACTGTGGATCTCTTGCCTGTTGTTCCCTTGTCATAGAAGAGGCCACCTCCAGCAGGTTGCTCATGAGTCTTCCCTTAGCCCCAGCATCCAGCAGTCCACCCCATACAAACTTCCTTTCCTGGGATCACCATACCGTCTCAGATGATCCTTTAGGGCAGAGTCTTTCAAGGCCCAAGTTCAGCTCCTACATTACTTTACATCTGGCCCACATCTAGAACAGGCCATTTTCAATGCAGCCCTGTGTCTTTGCTGTCTTGCCACAAACAGTTCACCTTAGGTTTTTTCCTTTATAATTTTTAGGTATCAATTGGGTTCCTAAATACCAGTGAGGATTACCAGTAGTTTCCTGAAGCATCGCTCAGTACATGTGAAGTCAAACAACCTTCTGTTCTGCACTCCTATATGCTTCTGTGGACATGCACAATCTTAGCAAGCCCTGTTCAGATGATCTGACAGCTACCCTTGTCAGTGTTGGAATCCCTCCTAGAACTTCTAGATGGGGGGAAAATCTATATTTGATATCCTGTTACATACATAGGTGTACAGAAGATAGATAGATAGATAGATAGACAGCAGATACATAGATTAAAAAGAGAGATAGAGATGTCCAGGTGTGGCAAGCTGGCTGAAAAATAAGAAACTGGAGCCCAAGAATTCAAGGAAGAGAGGTGAAGATAGAGCAGTAGTTTCCAGCAATAAAACAACAGACAGGTGCTAAGAAGAGAGCTAATTGATAACAGTGGGGAGGCAAGAAACTGTTAGAACAGTGATGACTGGTGTTTAATTTTTAGTATTTCTGGATCTGAGCAGAAATGCCCTCCATTACCCCCAAATCTTCAGAACAGTCTATCACCAATGCTGTCACCACACTAGCATTGAATTAATGCAATACTGCTTTAGACAACAAAGGAGAGGAGAAAACTTCCATTTAGGAAAGAAGGGACAAGACAGAGTTGAAGCCAGCAGCATCCGTGAAGTGGTGATGAGAAGTTCTCGATGACTGACCCAAAGTAGGAACGTACAGGCAACTTTAAGTTAGTGTTAGCCCCTCTTCTTGGGAAACTGTAGAAATACTGAGTATTGGACTTCTGGGTATTTCCATTGGAAGCTTGAATTATTTCTTAGGAATATCAAATAAGACAATGCCTTCAGAAGGCTGGAGAACCTGGAGATATTTAGGATACACATGACTAATATAGCATTCCTTGTTTCTTAAGCGTGCTTTCTCTCTCTCTCTCTCTCTTTTTAGAGACAGGGGCATTTGATTATGTTGTCCTAGCTGATCTCGAATTCCTGGCCTCAAGCTATCCTTCTGCCTCAGCCTCCCAGGTAGCTGGGATTACAGGCATGAACCACCACTCCTGGCCAAGTTTCTTAAGCTTTTTAAGGTAAATTTGTGGCAAGAGTATTCAATCAAACTTCAAAATCTTCCATAATTATTAAAAAAATGTAAATATGGCCACACAGAAACATTCCATGGACATAAATACATAGCATAATCCAAGTATGAACTATGCATCTACTAGCGCAAGTCTTGCATATGTCATTAATACTGGGAGAGTTTTAAGGATTAGATTGGGCAATTCCCTGCTAACTCTTTTGAGCCCTTGTGATTTTAGTGTTTTATTCCTTGACCCCCTCACTTCCATTGCCACAAGTGTCCTCATTCAGAGAATATCCTCCCACTCTCACTTTGAGGATGAGAAAGGGATTATGATGAGACAAAAGCAGAGGGCAGGAAAACAGTTTTCCCAATACTCCAGGAGTGTCTCACAGAGGTCCTGCTATGAGCTAAAGGGAAGTGTGCAGAGCCACCTTTGGTCCTTGTTATGGTGCCTGGCATTGCCATGTCAGGGCAGGCTGTGTGAGGCTGAGCTGCAAGGTTTGCTCCCTGTAGGCCAAGATCTTATACCTTCTTATATTCCAGAGCCTGCAGGTTGACTCATTAAAGTCATGCTCAGGCTCACCCAAGTCCGATTTGCAAACCAGAGAATCAGTTGGCTAATTTACAGTGATTCAGATTCAGCTACCATTTGTTTTGAGCACGCTACATGTCAAACGTTGAGCTTAGGGCTTTCTCATCAATGATCTCATTTAATCCTCCTGTCTGCAGTCAGTGGATGTCCCTAGAGGGAAGCCTATTTAGAAAAATGAATAAATTTTAAAGAGTTTCTTAGAAATACTGAATCAAGCAAAGGGGATTGGATGATCTGTGGAGATGATCTTGAAACAGAAGGGTGCTATGAGACCAGTTATGAGACCAGTTCTAGTGAGGAAATCCAGCCTCTTCCCCCTGGGTAGAGCTGGACCCTCACTGATCAAAGCCTTCTCCTACTATTCTCAGTATTTCATGCTGACACTTTGTGCCTTCCCACAGCATCTTGTTCCCTCACTTACAACCAGACTGCCTCTGCAGAAGGAATCTAGACACAGCATGCTTTCCTTAATACAGTATAATGTCCTCTATTTCCTAAATGGATGCAAACCCTTTCTTGAATCTGACTTATATCACTCTCCAAAATAGTAGACTTGACAATTTGCTTCTGGGGAAAATCTCTGGAGCCTTGCTACACCTGTGTTGAGAGTGGGGTACAGGGTAACCTGCGTCCCTTCTGCAGCTGCAGGTGTGGGCAGGTGCAGTGGCATAGATGGAAGAGATTCATACTTTCGAAGCTGTAATCATGGAAAAGAACTGGCTCACATGTACAAGTTCGGTATTTTTAGTTAATTTATTTATTTAAGCATTCATGCAGTGCCATGCAGTGGATATACAGAGATGAATAAGACACTCTACTCTCAAAGAACTTATTGTCCAGTGAGGAATTCAAACACATAACAAAATCATTTTAATACAGTGAGAAAAAGGTTAATTGAAGTAGAAACACGGTACCATCGGAGAATTGAGGTTTAAGAAATTGTGCCCACATGGTCAGGGAAGGTCCCATAGCTAAGGTGGCCTTTAAGCAGTTTTAAATTAAGGACAGAAGCTCACTGGACAGGAAAAGGGGGGCAGTGGGAGGGGGGTGTGGAGGGATGTTCAGGGAGAACATTCTAAGCAGGAGGGACAGAGGTATAAAACAGCATAGGAATTTTATTAATAAGAGGGTATAAGATACTGGGTATGCCTACAGCACTTTGTATGAGTGGAAAATGAGGCTGGGAATTAGGCAGGGTCACATCAAAATTGACTCCAATTATTAAGATTAAAAGTTTGAATTACATTAAGTAGCCAATAGGTATATTACAAGAAATGTTCATGATATTACAAGCAATGTGGTTTTAAAAAATGGCTTTTATAGTATTATGATTTGTGGAAGTTATTTTGCTTCATAACTGATAAGTAAAATGAATAGATGAATGATAATATTTGCTTTAGGAAAGTATCTTGTTCTATCCCAATGTGTTTAAAACATTATTTTGATAATTTTACAAGTAATTATTTTGGAATATATTTTCTTCCTTTACTGTAGTCTTTCCCAATATGCTAACAACTTAATATATAGTATATACTTTTGTAGTAGGAAGAGGGCTGAACCTAGAAACAGAAAATAGCTCTGAGTCCTTCCTCTTGTTCTTCCTAGATGTGTGTCCTTGCACAAGTCCCTTAACTTCTCTGAGACTCAAGTTCCTTATCAATGAAATGGGGACATTGATACCCACTTCTGGCTTGTTGTGAGAATTAAAGTAAAGAACAAGTGAGATAACCTTGGACCTAAAAGGACTTCATAAAAGTATAGAAATGTATATATAGTGTTATGTGTGTGTGTGTGCATGTGTGTATTTTTTTCTTCCCCCAGGGCTCACCCTCAGAGATTCTATTTCATGAAATCCAAGATGCAGTTAGGTGATATTTAACAAACGTACTGATCCTGATCTGGTCAACTTAGATGTCTACTTTTCTTTTCTGGATAAAAACATTAAGTCTCAGAGAGTGATAAATAATGACAGAGCTGGAACTAAAATCTGGACTCCTAGAACTGTGTACTTTCATAATTCAGAAATAGTCCTCTAGGATGACTTCATAAACAGCAAACTGAAACCATATTCAATTTAAACTTACGTGGGAGTGTATAAATATGTATGGAAATGTATCCTGATTACTTCATTTAAAGGTGGTTGGTTTGCTGTTTAAATAAAAGAGAAAATCTGATGGTTAGGGGAGGATAACATGTATCCCAACTTCTTTCCCTCTTAATAAAAGAAATTAGCTCTCTTCCTTACCGCAAACTATACTGTAAACTGACAACTATTTCTGTTGCCATCTACCAATGAAAAATTGCTTTGCTTGAAATGAAAGAACTATTTTGACAGAATGATAATCCAGCTAAAGAGAAATATGTGGATTCGTGCGTTAACCCATACAAACATTGTGATGGAGTTTTCAGTAGCAAGACTCTAGATAAATCTGTCAAATGTGAGAAAAAAAAAAAAACCTTTTCACAAAATTAAACAGAACCTCCTTTATTAAGAATAGACTTCTGGGTTTTTTAATAGATTAAGATTCTGAGACTAAATTGAATAGAATTAAAGAATTGAAATAAACTCAGGTGGAAAAAAGGAAATTTCTTTGTTAGAATTATAATGAAAATTCAGAGAAAGAAATCTCATTTCAGAGAAGTGGTGGGATGGATTATCAAATTGATCTCTTGCTGAAGAAAAGCTAAAAAGGCTGAATACAATGTATTTTTTAAAGACTCCTTTGAAAGGGCTTCAAGATGGCTGACTAGATGCATCTGGTACTCACCTCTTCTATGGAGAAAAGGCAAAATAGCAAGTAGATAATCACAGTTTGAATAGATCATCTAAGAGAGAATACTGAAATTCAGCAATGAAGTGATGGGTAGCACTAAAAGCAAGAAAGTATGGAGAAATGAGGCAGTCTGGTTAGCTAGGATGGGCTAGGAGTCTAGAGAGGCTCCCTAATGCAGAGACAGAGTAAGTGAGAGACTCTCAATGGTCCACACTCCTGCTGTGGATTCCTACAATCCTAGCTACGGGAGAGCCACTTCCTTGACTCTCACAGGTCTTGGGGCTAACATAGGGAGCTGCCTGGAGAATGCATGACGGCATTGCCCCAGAGAGGAAGCCCACGTTTGGTCCCCCAAACCCCTGAGTCCTAAACAGTTAACATCACAGCACCATTTTGAGGGCCCAGCCCCCATCAAAATGCTACCGTCCTGGGGTTCAACAGTCTCTGCATCTCCACATCCTGGAGACTGTTAACATTTCCTGCTCTCTATACCTACAACCACTGGCAGTGACCCTGCTTCCCCCATTAGAGGGGTAGCCTGAACAGACCAATAATGAATAATGAGATTGAATCCATAATAAAGTCTCCCAACAAAGAGAAGTCCGGGACCTGAAGGATGCACTGTTGGATTCTACAAAACTTTCAAAGTACTGACACCAATTCTCCTCAAACTATTCCAAAAATTGAGGGGGAGGGAATTCTCCCTAACTCATTGTTCAGACCAGCATTACCCTGATATTAAAACCAGACAAGGCTGAAAGAAAGAAAGAAAACTACAGACCAATATGAACATAAATGCAAAAATTCTCAACAAAATACTAGCAAACTGAATCTAACAGTACATAAAATAAAATAATACACCATGATCAAATGGGATTTATCCCAGGGATACAAAGATTTTTCAATATATACAAATCAATAAACACGATACATCATATCAACAGAATGAAAGACAAAAACCATATGGTCATTTCAATAGATGCAAAAAAAACATTTGATAAAATTCAACATCTCTTCTGATAAAAACTCTCAACAAACTAGGCATAGAAAAAAAATCCCCTTCCTCTGCTCAATTGCAAGGCAAGTCTTGGAGTTGGATGAAAGCCAGACTTACTTCCAAGTCACGCTTATTCTTCATATTTGGTTATTTGGGGTCCCCAGCTTAAACTAAGGAGAGTCTTCTGTTAGGCTACATATCTGGGTCCTAGAATTTGACTTTTGTTCCATTAACCCTTTGGGGCTGTCTACATCAAATTCAAGCTGGCAAATCCCCTTCAGGCAAGAACAACTGATAGGCAGTTTACCTTTCTGGTTTTTCACTATTTCTTCAGTTTAAAGCCAAATTGGACCAATGGGATCACATCAAGCTAAAAAGCTTCTGCACAGCAAAGGAAACAATCAACAAAAGGAAAAGAAAATCCACAGAATTGGAGAAAATATTTGCAAACTACCCATCTGACAAGGGATGAATAACTAGAATACATAGGGACCTCCAACAACTCAATAAGGGAAAAAAAATCTGATTAAAAATGGACAAACGATCTGAATAGACATTTCTCAAAGGAGTACTTACAAAAGGCCAACAGATATATGAAAAAATGCTCAACATCATTCATCATCAGAGAAATGCAAATTAATCAGATAATTCTTTGCTATTTTATTATTTAAAAAATTCTCTAGCAATTTTTCTTTGTGATATGTGTAATATGTGTATGGTGGTGGAGGTTGGGGGTATAGATAGAAGACCAGGCTGAAAACTTGGCCCATCACTATGGGAAATCAAAAATACAATTTATTTGAACAATTTAAAAAATGTAAAACACACACACAATTTATATTGGTTGGCTTATTTTGAGTATAGATTGTATCACTTGTGTGACTTATATGATGTATCATGAAAGCTGTTGTAAACAGAAGAATAACCATTTTCAATCAGCTATTTTTTTCAAACATATAACATTTGGCCATTTACAAACTGAAAGTGAAGCCGCACAAAAGAAACATCCAAGGATATTAATTCTCTTTTTAAGGTCATCTACAAATCCTATCCCCATAGCAACAAAAGTACTTCTCTATTTTCCTTCCTTTACGCTTCATATTTTGCCTGGTCATGAATTTTCAGAGTAATACTGTAGGCATTTATTTTGCAATTAAATCAATTGCTTCATTGTTAACCCAACTTTCACTCTCTTTCCTTTCAAAGAATTTTTAAATAACACTGATTAATATAATAGAAAAGTAATACACTATTGAAAAACTAGTTATTTACAAGAAGGTATAATAAAATCAACTCCTTCTGAAATGTCAATAATAGCATGTACAAATAAGCACGTTTCTAAATTTAATTGTTAGCTTTTATAAAATGATGCCAATTTTTTACTGGTAATGACAACAATGTGATTTGTTATTTATTCTTCCTGAGTCAAACTAAAGACTTGATATAAATCAGTCCCTTCTGGCTAATACAATATATAACAAATATTGACAATGACTAGAATTGAATATTCAAAAATGCTCACTTATACATTCAAATGTGGGGATAGATGACTATAACTGGATTGATAATCACATCACCCCAAATCACAATAAATTTCTTATTTTCCCTCTTGCTAGTTTTCACTATTTTCCCTCTTTAACCCATGGCTATGAAAAATAACACAAGAGGTCATTCAAATCTTTGAATATTTCTCTTTCTTGCTCCCTTATAGCTATATATTTTAATTTACGCCAGACTTCTCCAAGTCAGACTAAGGAAACTCAAAGTGATATGAAGTGTGTGTGTGTGTGTGTGTGTGTGTATAATCTTACCCCATATACAACTCCAAACATACTATTCACCATTAAGGTGAATGGTCAGGAAAAAACATTCTAGAATGTAAAGCATTCTAGAATGGTCAGGAAAAAAAGATATAATTCACCAATACACAGGGCCAAAAGTTGGACAAATCCAGATTCAAATCCTGATTAATTATGGGATCTTCAATAGTTGTTCAAATTCTACGTATCAGTCAGGAGTTGGTCAGGAAAATAGAAATTGCTTGAGATATTTCAAATAGAAATGGATGTAATACAGAGATTAGAATTTCCAAACCACTGGATGACTGATAAAGCAAGGATCAGTCATTGCTATTATTCAAAAAATCAGGAAGAATAGGAATCACAGGAAACTGCCACTTCAGAGTATTAAAAAATTCAGGAAGAATAGAAATCACAGGAAACTGCCACTTCAGAGCATAGGTTGATCCAAGGATGTCACTCATCAAAGCTTACCTCTGTTTTCTCTGCAGTGCATGTGCCCGTGCCAAGCCTTTGGGAGGAATAACAGCGTCTTCTTCTCTTCCAGTAAGTGCCTTTGTTGGCAGAATATAACATAGTGACTTGCTGGTAGAAATTCTGGGGAATATAGTGTCCAGGATTTCAGTTCCTAAAATACAAGGCAGAGAGGAGAAGGGGGCTGGGAGATGTTGATAAATTGTCAACAAAAAATCTAGCATATTCTATATGCCTCAGTGTCTTCAAATGAAAAAGTACTGTCAAGAGTAAATCAAGATTGTCGACTAAGCACCTCCTCCAATATTCTCTTCTGCATCAAATCCCCTAAAGTGAAAGAAAAGGTACCTATATGCAAATATGCATATGTATCTATTCAGATATAGATGGTATAGGTAGATATAGCTACAGATGATATAGATATAGATAAAGGATAACAAGACAAGAACACAGAAATTGAGAAAAGTCTTTAAAAGATAGAAAGCAGATGGGATCACGTTGATAGCAGCTGTGACAAACACAACTCAAACAAATTCAGGACAATATCACTGTAAAGAATGAAAACAGAATCTAAATTGGATTGAAGTAAAAAAGCAGAAAAGTGTTCCAAAAAACCATTAGGGTAAATTAATTAAAGAACTGAATTCATAAAAATAAGACTAGACTTCATTACCCTTGCAAAGTACAACAGAAAGCAAGTTTTTGCTGTGTTTTTATTTATTTTTATTGGAGGTATAGGGTTTCTTTTTCATTATTGCTTTTAAAATAAATTTTGAAAAATTTAATTAATTTTTATATTTTTACATTGTTATCCAGGTTAATTCAGCATCTGGTAATAGAATGCTTAAAAATTATGATTTTAAAATACATTGTATTGCCTTTGATAGTGATTACACAAGTAAACAAAAACATCTTTTAACTGTTATAAAGCTTTATTTAAAAGCTATTTTACAGTAAAATTTAACAATTCAACCAAAAGTGGTGTGTATGTGTGTATATATGCATATACATCTAGTCAGATATAGATGGTATAGACAGATATACACAAACACATACATATGTGTGTATATATGTATATATTTCTGATACGTTTATGTGATTTAAAAAATTCAAATTATAGTCTATATATAATAATAAAGTCAGAATAAGCTCCAAGAAAAGTTTAGGTCAAATAAGAAAGATATATATACACTTTGGAGTTTGATTGGCTCTTAACACTA
Organism: Eulemur rufifrons; assembly: GCF_041146395.1. NCBI lineage: Eukaryota > Metazoa > Chordata > Mammalia > Primates > Lemuridae > Eulemur > Eulemur rufifrons. Next base: position 39,794,185 of record NC_091010.1, read on the forward strand.
TTTCAAGACTGTCCACTGTGATAGTTGTATATTGTTTTCATAAATGTAGATGGAAAGTGAAGAAATATAAAGGAACAAATCCTCCAGGTCATGGTCAACAGAGTCAAAAACTCTGCTTCCTGGAATTGTGGTGTGTCAGGCCAGGTCCTCCTAGAAGCAGGTGCCAAGACAGGATTATACATGAAAGGATTTTTATTAGGGAGAATGCCTGTGAGAGACAATGGAAAGGAGCCGGCAGAAGCTGAAAAAGTTTGGCCCTGAGTGACAGAGAAAAAAGGGAAGGAAATTGGGTGGAAGTATCCTAAGTCATCGTGCATCTAAGAGAGGTTCATCAAGGCCATCAGGGAGTACCAAGCTAAAATCCAGCCAGGAGAGGTTTGTGAATCCCCAGGAATGGGGCTGCTGTAGTGTTGCTGCCCAGATCAGTGGTTGGCTGGGAGTCACCTGCAGGAAGCTCGGGGCAAATGCTATGATGGGCTCAGACACAGCAGAAGGTCCCTGGCCATTTAAGCTCTCAGTATTTGCAGGTTCACCTCATGCATTCTGTATGTGGCCACCACATAAAGAAAGGGACAGTCTGCACCAGCAGTTTTCTCTCTGAGAAAACCTTCTCTTTGGGGAACCCCTGGAACATTGCTTCACATAGTGACCTACCCTGAAGTCCAGGAGATGATTCTGAGGCCGACTTAAATTTTAAGTCAGAGATTGTATACTATCCCCATCTTAACAGCTCAGCCCTTGGCTTATATATATCGTCAAAGAAGTTGTATAAACAAAGTTAGATGCTGAACCAAAAAAAAAAACCTATTCCTCTTTCCCAAAAATGTATGTGTTTAAGGGGGTGTTACAGGTTAAGTCGTGTCTCCCAAAAGACATATAGGAGTCCCAATCCCCAGAATCTCAAAAATGTGACATTATTCATAAATAGAGTCTTTACAGAGGTAATCAAGTTCAGATGAAGTCATTAGGGTGGGCACTAATCCAATATTGCTGAGGTCCTTATACAAAGGAGAAATTTGGACACAGGGACAAACATACACAGAGAGAAGACGATGTGAAGAGACAGGGATAATACCATGTGAAGGGAAGGATTGGAGTGATGCATCTACAGGCCAAGGAATGCCAAGGATTGCTGGCAAACCACCAGAAGCTAGGAGAGAGGCATGGACCAGTTCCTCCCTCACAGCCCCAAGAAGGATCCAACCCTGCTGACAATTTGATTTTGGAATTCTAGCTCCCAGAATTGTTAAGACAATATTTTTTTTTTTTTTTTTTACTTTTTAGTACTTTCTTATGGCAGCCCCAGGAAATTAATACAGGGAGGCTATTCTGGATGGATATAGCATGGAATAAAATACCTTAAGTAGTTCATAGAGTGTCAGTGCAGAAAGCAGCCTCAGAGCAATCCTGCCCAAAGTTTAATTCATATCCCACTAACATGCTAAAATAACTGCCCACATCAGCAGCACACTGACTGAAAATTCTAGTTCTTGCTCTAGAATGATGGGCACTTTTATACACTTATTAGTAATAATTTTAGTAAACTTTGATTTATAAATTAGATATTTTTAAGCTAAAATTAGAGCATTATTAGGATTTACTGAGTCCTCTATTGAATAATTCATCTGCTAACTGCTTGGTAAGTTTGTACATGAAGATTTTGAAATTTCAAAAATTTTAGGGATGGCTAGTATTGTTAGAACATAAATCATACTGTATTAGGTTGGATATGGTTTTCATTTGTTGCTCTTCTTGCATTAGAATTATTTTCCAAATCAAATGAATAGATTTGGAGAATAATTTTTGCAAGTTTTTAACAAATTATTGATCACTTGTTCTTTAATGGTTAGACTTTCTCTCCAAATCTTTTTATAATCACTAGGTTCTTTTTCCACTGAAGACTAACAGCCAATGGGAAAGGTGGGTCATGGAACCTTGTGTCTCATCTAAGTGGGCCATTATTTTTAAAATTTGTTAACCAATCCCATAGCCCCATTTCCACCTCCTTCTCTAGCTCTTTTTTATTAATGAGGAAACTGAATACCAGTGTCTGGTTTTGACATGTGAATGAGCAGTTGATCTCATCTTATTATCAAAATATTTTTCTTGTTTTTAATAAGCATTTGTTGAGTGCTTTCAAAATAGCGACTGTGTTGAGATTTTTAATGCAAAATCTTGTTGAAAAACAATGAAGTGGATACTACTAATATCCCAATTTTACAGATCAGAAAACTGAAATTCAGAAACATTAAACAAGTTGCCTGATATCACACTGTGAGAGGTTAGCATGTTGAGATTTGACCCCTGACAAGTTTTGAGAGCTCATATGCTTATTGTAGTGCCAGTGTTCTCCAACTGCACATCCATGAACCTTTAAGGTCAATTGTTTTTCTCCCAAGGATCTACAATACAAAGCTAAGCATTTTTTTCATTTTGATTAAAGCATATCCTGAGGATTAGCTGGATGAGCACCTTGCAGCTGATTACCAAAACGTGATTCCATTGTTCATACTTTCGTTAATATTTACAACCAAGTACACACCCAGTGGAAGCCTAATGAAGTTGGAGTTTGCTCGTGATTGACATTGACAGGTTTCCAACAGTTTGGACAGAGAAAAACTGGGAGACCTGAGTCATCTCATGGCAATTGTTGGTAGAGTCATGCCAATTGTGAAGAACCTGTGCAGTAGCTGTATCTCATGAAAGTTACCTTCAACTCTAAAAACCTATAATTCTGATGGATTGCTGTGTCATTAGGGTGCAGGCAGGAAATGGGTGGCACAATCAGGGGAAAATGGAGGAAAATTTAATGAAGAGACTATTTACAAAGGTGTGTGCAAGGTTAAGAAAAATCCAAATGAGATAGAGTAGTGCCCCAGGGAAAGTAATGGTGAGAAGCTGGGAGGGGTTGGGGAGAGTGCTATTACTGCAACCTGGAGAGAACGAGAGAGATGTGATCTTCACTAGAGGGACAAAACCAGCTTTTGATGACACAACAGAGAGGGATCCAGAAGAATTAACACCCTGTCCTCACTCTTATCCCTATGGAGCACCAATCTCTTGCTGGTGATCCCCATCTCTTAAACCTAACCAGAAGCCAAAGGACAAACTACCCTTGATGCAGTTCTTCTAGGTCGGTCTCCCTGGGGCATACAAATTAGGGCAGAGAATGCTGAAAGTTGGACCTGGTGGAGCAATGAAGATAGCCAGCCTACTAATATTAACCAATGATGTATTGCCTTCTCCTAGTAATAGCATTTCAATTGGTGTTTTAATTTCTGAAAGTATAAACACTTATAAATATTCATTATTGAGTTAGAATAAGATCCGAGGCACACCTTTCATCCTACAATTGCACAAAAGTAAGATAAATCAACTCTATCAAGTTTCTTTTTTAAACAAAGAGTTTGAGATTTCATGTGTCACTTAAATTAACAAATAACATTCTCATTCATTTGAATCTCAATTTTTTGAGTGGAAAATTAGCAGGTTGTGTTAAAATGAGAGAGTAGGCACTTGTAGATAAGAGTGTATCTTCCTGGTTAACTGTTTCAAAATAAAAGGCTGAAAATTGCTGCTGGATGACAAATGATTTCAAAATGACCTCAATTGGCTGTAATGATGAATCTCAGTTAACAAAAAAAAGTCCTTAAATCTGTTTCAAAAATTAAATTGCTTCAATTTAATGGCATGAGGAGAGCCATTCTAAAATTAAAATGCCCAAATTTAATGTCATGAGGAAAGCCATATCTAAAAATAATTCTTAAGAAAAGGACCCAGTGTTCTCAATGAATGCAAAGTTTTCTATGAGTTAAAACATCACACAATGAATGAAAAATATAATGCACTTTTAGGCCAAAGGAAAGTTAAAGGATTCAGATTAAAGGAATTAATCTGAAGGAGGCTTTGCGCATACTAAATAACACCTGGAATGTTAAACCTCCCATGTAGAGGGATATTGGCAAAATGATGACCAAGTGATAAAGGATCTCAAAACTAAGTTATAAAAACAATTTAGGGACATTAGGGTTGTAAAACCTGGAGAAGATTTAACCAAAGTTTGATATGGCAAAGATCCGAAGCTTTATGGAAGATCAATTAGACTGGCTCCACGTAGCTCCAGATGGCAAAAACTGGGAGCAATGGATATAAGTGACAAGCAAAAAGATTTGGACTCAACATAGGGAAGAACTTACGAGAAACTAGAGATGCCCACAGGTAGAAAGCCTTGTCTCTTGAAGTAGGAGACTGAAGAGGAGAATGGATCTCAAGGATGTTGAAAGATTTTTGTAATGAAGACACGGTTTAATTGAATGATTTCTCAAGTTCTGTGGTTCGTGATTTGATGACAAGAGAACATATTGAAACTGAAGCCAGATTGGAATAGCTAGTGTGGCGTGATGAAGAAACTAAGGAGTTTTCAATTTTAAAAAATAAAATAGAAGAGAGAAGCACTAACCATGAGTGTATCTAATGATGCAGAAAAAAGAAAGAAATAAAGAAAGGGTGGAAAAATCCGCAGAGATAGTAAAAGAGAAAATGTATTCTGAAGAACAGGAAAAGGGTTGAGAGGACAATGTCTACTGTGCTTTTTGGAGGTGATTTGTCTGAAGATAGACTGAAACAATTGTTTATGGCATTTACTTTATCACTTTAGTAGTTTCTGACATCAGATAAAATCCATAGAGAATGTGATGCTTTTCCTATATTTTTGATGCCAACATACTTTCAATACCATTCAAGTAGAAAGAAAGCAAGAATAAATGCTTTTGTCAATGTCTCAGAAACCCTGGATGATAGTACATAAAAAATTGTCAAAGACCTAACCATGGAAGTTAGAAAGTATGATTTTAAGCAGAACATTTTAGTTGTTCAACATCTTTATCTCTCCAAATGTGTAACAGCTGTTACACTGTAAAACCTACCAAATAAATGAAACATCACTCTTCCTCAGTAATCTTTTGTCACTTTACATTACAATGAGTTTAGAAATTGTTGAACAGTAAATTATTTTGATATATATATGATGGACAATATTAATTTAGAATCAAATAAAAATTGAAATTTTATAGAAAAATTAACAGTGTAGAATTACATTAAAAGTAGATCTTATGATGGGAATGTTTAAGTGTATTTTTAAATATTAGGCATCAGAGTTGGTTCTTTACTATGCTTTCATCTTCAAGGATGTGACCTGAGGAATTGGTATTTCTTCCTTGACCTCAAGATAAAAGTATCCTCAACCAGAAACTAAAGGATAATCAAGAAGACAGGTCTTTGGGGTTCTGTGACAAGATTCTTTATCCATCCATGGAACTCTATAAAGAAAAGAGTAGAACAAAGAAGAATGAGGAAGACATGAAACAGCTCCACACCTTCTCAACAACCAAAAGCAACTGAAAAGTCAACTGAAAACAGTGGTAGCTATTTCTTACTTTGTGAGAATCCAGTTAGCCCAGCCTGAAGAAAACCCCTCTTAATGTGATAGCCCACAACTGAAGGCAGTGAGGCCAAGCACCTTAAAGTAAATACATGAATAAATAAGAAATGCCACAGTTGGAATTTTGTGCAAAGATGAATTGGACATGGTCCCTCTCCTCAAGGGTCCTCTGGGATATAAAAATGACAAAAACCCTCATTACAACAATGGTAAAAGAGGTACACAAGGTGTGTGAAACTCAGCACACTGAGAGAAGTTTATTAAAAGAGAATAAAGAGAAAGTGTTGACTCTGAGCCTTCAATAATGGGCAGAATTACATCTGATGGAAATAGCGGAAAGACACAGAAGTGGTTTAAAAAGTGAAGGCACAACAGCTTGAAATCCCTGGTAGACCAGCCACTTGCTCACCACCCCTGGGAGCCTCCTGGTACCCCCAGCCATGCCTTGTTTATCCATGCATTGATATTCCAAAAACACTGTCTTTGAATTAATTTATTACAAAGAGGACACCAGAAACTTCCTTAGGCCACTGACTTAACAGGAAAATGTTTCTTCCAGTAAATGTTTAAAGCCACAGAGAAGTAGAAGAGTACTAAGGTCTGAGTTGCCAATATGCTATTTATGTATGTCTCAGGGATCAGGGCAAAGAAGGAAGAGCTACAACCCTGCTGGGAATGCAGCCTGAGCAAATAATTAAATAAACTAAAATAATTCTAAGTGGGAAAATTCAGAGTGACAGAATAAAGAGGTTCACTGAAACAAAGGAAATGGAAACATTCATCACTGAAACAATGAAAAAAAAACCCAATATATCATCTGCCTCCTTCCATACAAACTTCTCAGGCTCTAGCCAATTGCACCTCAATGCACTCACTTAATTAAACAAGGTGTGCATTGTGTTAGCAATCAATTGAAGGAGTCGACTGTGACAAGTCTCTGGCCTGAATAGCCAGACCTCAAATTGGAATTTTTTGTTCCCTCAAACACAATGAGCTCCCCAAACCAGCTGCCTGTTGGAGGTGGTTTGGCAGTACAACTTCTTACAGCTTATAGCTTAGCTCTAGCCCAAAAGCAAATACAGATGTGGTTGTAATCCATTCCTTATTAGAGTCTTCAAACACACCGTTTTATTTAGGGAAAGAAAGCTCTTGTCCCAGCTCCAAAAGGACATGGAATTTAAGGTGGTTTTCCTACCAGAATTGTCATTATTTTACAGATCAAGTTACTTACATCACCAGGACCCTTTTGTAAATTTCACCAGACTATTGGGACATGGCTATCTCTGGCATGTGAGTGACCTGCAGCCATGGTTAATTATTGATTACACACAATATTCCAGACACTATGCTAAGTGTTTTACATGTATCATATCATTCAATCCTCTCAACACCTTTATGTCATCTTGATGATATTCTATGGATGAGAAAACTGACTCCTTAGAATCGTTAAGCAACCTGGGAGGTCACAGAGTTGCTAAAATTGGAGCTTACATGGAATTTACATTCTAGTAGGGGCAGACAGACAACTGATATACAATAAAATGTGAAACATGTCAGATAATAATACTAAGGAGAAAATGAATCAGAGAAAGAGAGGTGTTTCTGTTTTTTTTTTTTTTTTAGGGTAGTCACTATTAAGATAACACGTGAATAACTATGGGGACAAGCCTTAAAATACCTGGGGAAATAATCACTGTAGGCAAAAGCAATGATGAAAACAAAGGCTCTGAGGGGGGACTACAGCTGATGTGTTGAAACAGAGCAAAGAAGCCAGCGTAGCTAGAGCAAGAAAGAAAGGTTAGAAGTTTAGTGCTGAAACAGGGCCAGATGAGGCAAGAACTTAAAAATCACAGAAACAAATTTTTATCTTACTATGAATAGCTAGGGAGATCACTGGGGGTTTCTGAGCAGAGAAATAGTATGATCTGACTCTGACTGTTATGTTAGGGATAGATACAATGAAGAAACAAGATGAACAGAGAAGGGGCTATTGTAATCTAGGAGAGAAATGATAGTGGCTGTTGTATCAGCCAAATTTAAATGTTATGTGAGTCCAGATGTTTACATTGCCCCAAAATTCATAGGTTGAAATGAACCCCCAATGTGATAATATTAGGAGGTGGGGCCTTTGGAAGATGACTAGGTCCTGAGAGTGAAGCCCTCTTGAACAGGATTAGTGTCCTTAGAAAAGAAGCCCAAGAGAACTTGTTTGTCCCCTCCACCACATGAGGACTCAGAGAAGAAGGTTCCATCCATCAAGCAGAGAGCGGGCCCTCCCCAGACACTGAATCTGCAGAGACCTTGATCCTGGACTTCCCAGCCTCCAGAACTAGGTGAAATAAACTTCTGTTTATAAACCACCCAGTCTGTGGTAATTTGTTATAACAACCAGAACAGACTAGATGGTGGCACAGACCAAGCTGGCGGCAGCAGAGGTGGTGAGAATAGGCCACATTCTGGGGATGTTAGAAAGGTAGAAATGAAAAGATGTGATGATTGTTCAGAAGTCAATCGTGAAGACAGGAGCTGACTAAGATTTTTCTGACAGAAAACTGGAAGGTTTTATTGGCAAGATAAAGTTTGTGGAAAGGGTAGTGGGGAGGCATTTGGAAATCAGAAGTTTGATATTGGACATGATTAGGTTGTGAAGTTTCTCTAAGTTAATTAGGCAGATGGATATGGGATGTTGGAATTTAGGTAAATGTGTGGATAGGAGATAAAATTTTGGAATCATCTATGCATAGATAGGTAATATATAGTTATGTGGCTGTATGAGATCACTTTTGGAGCGAGTACAAATTAAGAAAATAGATCTGGGAACTGAGTTCAGTGGCCTTGGATTGCATTAGTATGTTCTTACTAGGCCCATGTCTTCAGATATGTGATTACCACTTCCCAAAATGTACTTGTAACTTCTCTGCCCAGCTGGAAAAGCCACATAGAATAGTTGCCAACTATACTTTGCCTATGAGATTCCTCACCTAACATTTAAAAATGTTGAGACACACACTCACATACATCCTTCTGTTAAGAACTCTTAGAGATTATTTTCCTTATTCTTTATTTGGGCAAGGTCAGGGAGATGGGGAAGAATCCCTGGAGGAGACTTAAAAGGAGAAGTTAGTGAGTTCAGAGAACTAAGAGAGTGTGTGCCAGAAGCCAACAAGGAAAGGTGTTTAAAAAGGAGAGAATGAACCACTATATCAAATATTGCTAAGGCACTGTTAAAAAAAAGTATTAAGAAAATCTGATTGGAATATGTGCAAGAGAGAATAGGAAAAACGGAAGAGAAAAAAGTCAAACTGATTGCACCAGTTTTATTCCCACTAACAGTCTTTAAGTGACTTATTGTCACTCATGGCAAAAAAAAAAAAAAAAAAAAAAAACTCTCCCTATAAGACATCCCTGGGTTGGTTCCACTGAAAAATGTCCACACATCCCTGAATTCTGACTTATCAACACCCCCTCTGCCTAGAGCACAAGCTTCAACTTTAAATAATGTCCTGCTTTCCTCTTATTCTTCAGCCATTAATTACATGCACCAAATTACTCCGTGGCAGTAATCAAATCCCTCTGAGTCATTTATCTTACAAGATTAACCATTTTGTGTATGCTGATCAATTTTATCTTTAACATTATGAAAGTGCTTCACTCTGAGATGATCTAGATTAAAATGTTGTCTACTGCATCTTTCAGTCTTGCCTAGTTGGACACAGTTATATCAACCCTCTCATATTCATTTGTTGACAATGAGGATGTATTTATTTCTTCTTATATTTTCATAGCAAGTCACAATTCTTGAACATATTCCTGGCAAGGCACAATCCTAAGGCCTATTTGAATGCCTGATAGCATTTTAATCTGTTAGATGGTTGATTCTTTTAGTAGCAATGAACTCCTTCCATACTGTCAACTAGAACACATTGACTTTTTAAAAAATAGTTTAGCTCTTACTTCCCTCAAAACTTGATGCCTGTTGGGAATATTTTTTTCCTACTCACATAGCAGGGAATTAATAACTAGTACTAGGTTTCAATTATATAGCCCTGATTTTGTTTCACAAAAGAGGAAACTGAGGCCCAAATTACTTACACTGGTAGGTAAGAGTGTGACTCTGGAGACAGACTGCCTGAATTAGAACTCTGCCCGCACTCTTCCTAGCTGTGTGACTTGGATCAATTTACATCTCCTCCACTGAATGGGCACAGAAATGACGCTTAGCTCATAGAGTTGTGCAATTAAATGATGTGACATATGCAAAGCCTTTCGTATCGTGCTTGGAACGTAGAAAGTACTCAATAAATATCATCTATTCTTAAGTCGCCAATATAAAGGCAGAATCCCTTTACCAGACTTTCCTTTGCTGTTCTTTCCCCTGGGTCAGGACATCTCTTAAACCTGACACAGTAGCAGAGTTTGTGCCATACTGGTCAAATCATGTCAGAGGGTGAAAATGGAAACGAGAACGTATGTAAACTCTGTGGTTAATACAGTGATGATTTCATTTCAGTCAGAGGAAATTTTCTCTCCCCCCAGGTCATCCTCTCATTTAGCATCCCTGGAGGGACCTTCCCAGGGCAAATGTCCCAGTGAGTTGAGTGTCTCTAATGAAGCGTGCAGCTGCTTAGAAGAAAGCCCCTGAGCCTGCCACCACCAATTGCAGCTTTCCTCCTGGACAAAGAAGACTTTGGGAACACGCCAGCAATGTGGCAGGGTAAAGGGCTGGGTGAAGGGCGAGAGCTGGAAGTAAAGACTCAGACTTTTTCTAACGGGGCCAGCCAGTGGCCTCCCCCTCTGGCCACTTTGCCGTGCCTCTTCCCTCTGGGGCTCCTTCCCTGGAGAGATCCTCAGATTTGCTTTTGCAGAGCTTTGTCCTGTCCCTATTTTTAATTCACAAAAAGCACTTCCTTTGGGGTGGTCTGCCAGCTATATTTGCAAGACTTTACTGTAAATACTTGTTTTAGCCTAGCTTTATTTCACTTATTTTTAGCTACTTCATCTTTCACTTTTTATATGGAAAGGAGGAAGTACCAGGACAAGGGAAATGGTTTAGAGCAGAGTTCTTGACATAAATATAGAGGAGAAAATGCCTTTCATGTCTCCAGTTATCACTGCATGGGTCGTTCCTATTTGGGAACACAGATGTTCCAGACTTAACTTTGATGGCATCCTAAACTGAACTAGAAAAAGCAGAAAGCCATACATTTCCAAAACATGTTTCCTTGAAAGGGCTGCGGAGCACTGCCTTAGCACACACACCTCTGACAAATCTTGCAGTAGAAAACCCATTTTGACTTTCTTGTTTTTACAGTTTTTCATAGACTATTTTTTAGAAGTTTTAGATTTACAGAAAAAAATTGAGAATACAGAGAATTCCATATATCCCACACCCAGTTTCCCCTATTAATGATATGTTGTATTAGTGCTGACAGAGACTCTCTACTTGACCACACTTTAATCAGGCTCCTCTAAGTTCTCTTCTCACCTGGACTGTGATCTTGGACTTCAGTATCTGTCCTTGTCTGGCCTTCATTGTCCAGTTTTAGCAAGGATCTTGTTAAGTTAGCTTAGAGAGAATCCTCCATTCATGATATCTGATCACCCTCAATTATCTGGTCAAATTCCTCATCTCCCAGCTTTGGCATCTGATCATCCTGATCCGTCTTTGTCAAGAATGTTGGGTTGGCTTAGCAGGAATACCGCCTCACCTCTGATGTTTCCCGTTGGTAATTTTCTATCCACTGACCCTCCCTGCTGCTCCTTGGCCGTAAATACCCACTTGTCTGTGCTGTGTTCAGAAGTGGGCCAGTTCTGTCCTGAGGTCTTTTTTACTACTGGCAATAGTTACCGCTTTAACTATTGTCAACTCTGGCTTTTCATTCACAGTACATTTATTACAATTAATGAACCAGTGTTGGTCCCTTAAAAGGACAAGTACTGCATGATTCCACTTACAGGAGCCGTCTAAAATGAGCAAACTCATAGAAACAGAAAGTAGAATGGGAGTTACCAGGGCCTAGGAGAAGGAGGAAATTGGGAGTTGCTGTTTAATGGATGTAAAGTTTCAGTTATGCAAAATGAATAAGTTCCAGAGATCTGCTGAACAACATTGTGCCTGTACTTACCAATACCATATTGTGCACTAGGTATGCTCAATGTGTCATTTCTTCTAGGACCACTCAGCTGAGAAGGCAAGTAAATATGTTTGTATTCTAACTTGTGTTTATATCTCTCTATATATGTAATAATTTCTATCTACATTAAACTAAACATCACTTTATGACTGCTGTCTCCAACACTAATCCATTAACACATGGATCATTCCAACTTTTTTCCCTTTCTTATCTTAAACTCCCACTCCAGTAGTGAGAAACCTGGCTCCCACCATTCAACATCTGTATTAGTGTCCTATGGGTGCTATAACAAATTACCATAAACTTGGTGGCTTAAAACAATAGCAGCTTATTGTCTCACAGGTCTGGAGGCTAGAAATCCAAAAACAGTTTCACTGGATGAAGATCAAGGCATCAGCCTGGACACATGCACACTGGAAGCTCTAGGGAGAATCTGTTCCTTGCCTTTTCCGGCTCCTGGTGGCTGCCAGCATTCCTTGGCTTTTGGTCACGTTACTCCAATTCTGCCTCCCTGGCCACATTGCCTTTTCTTCTTCTGTGTGTAATTTCCCTCTGCCTCTGTCTTATAAGGATCCTCACAGTGATTACATTAGTAGTCCCTGAATAATCCAGTATAATCCCCCCCATCTTAATATTCTTAATCACATCTGCAAAGAATTTTTCCAAATAAAGTAACATTTACAGGTTCCAAGGATTAAGACCTGATATTTGGGGGGGCCAATGTTCAGCATAGCATACCATTCATTTACTTAATTATTCAATTCTAGGATGCATGTATCAACAATAAACAAAACCAGATGCTAGTTAAAGCAGTAAAGACAGGTTTATTCATCCATAATTATTGCAATGGGGAAGAGAATCCAGTGTGAACTGAACTCAACTTCAATTTGTGCAGAGGTGATTGGGCTTTTTAAATGGAATAAATGAGGCAATGAGGCAGGGAATGAGTGGGGCTCCAACAGAGCTGAGGAGGTAGAAATTCATAAAATGCAGGAAGGTGGGTTGGTCAGTGTGATTAGGTCCCCTGGGTTTGCTGATTTGTACTCACTGAAGTTAGGTTTCCATCCTCCCACAGAGACTGAGAGACAGCGGCCCTATCTTTAAGTGTTGGATGGAACAAATAATAAATTCTTTTCACAGCCTTGATCTTTCCCAGACAAGAACTTAAGGGGACCAGAGTTACTATGCTAGGACAATGGCTTTGAGCTGTTAGAAATTATACTAGTGTTAGTTTAGGTCTTTTAGTTGGGAAAGGGGTAGATGAAATAATTTGTGCTGAGAGTTTACAGTTTTTAATAGGTCAGGGTTGAGGTCTAGTTGAGAAGAAGGCTCAGAGGAGCCTGACTAAAGTTTGATCAAGGAATCTTTGTCTCATGTATAACAGCATTGGAAATGTTAACCTGTACTCCCATGGGAAACAACTTTACCACTTACAGTATAGTGCTTATGCTTATTTTGGCATTTAGTTTTAAAGAGTCCATCATTCCCCAAATTACTGAGGTTAGCCCTTTCCCTCTCACCACCTTCAGTGAGGTTGTTTCATGTATTTGTCACAGTTAATTTCTCTTGTCACAGTCTGCATTCTTCTCTGAGATCCTTGATCCCCTAAATGATTCTTGTTTAGTTGAATTCATTAAGCTTCACTGTTTGTGCTGTAAAGTGCTGTGGATTTTGACAAATGTATAATGTGATATGCATACCATTACAATATAGAGTAAAAAATCTCTTCTGCTTCACCTATTAAATTCTCCCTCTCTCTCCCAACTTCCTGGCAACCACTGTTCTCATTACTCTCTCTAGAGTTGTGGCTTTTCTAGAATGTCATTTAATTAGAATCATACAGTACATGGCCTTTTTACACCATAGGCTTACACTTAGAAACATGAATGTAAGTTCTGTCATATCTTTTCATAGCTTGATAGCTCATTTATTTTTATCACTTAATAATATTTCATTGTATGGATATATTACAGTTTTTTATACATTCATCTATAGAGGGACATCTTGGTTGCTTCCAATTTTGGGTGACCATGAATAAAATTGCTATAAACATTTGGGTGTAGGTTTTTGTGTGGATATACATTTTAAAACCAGGAGGTTGATTGCTGAATTGTTTGATAAGACTATGTTTAATTTTGAAAGAAATTGCCAAAATGTCTTCCAAAGAGGCTGTGCCATTTTGCATTTTAAATAAAAATGAATGAGAGTTTCTGTTCCTCTGCATCCTCACTAGCAATTGGTACTATCGTTTTGTTTTTTTTATTTTAGCCATTCTAATAGATGTGTAGTTGTATATCATTGTTGTTTTAATTTGAAATTCCAATTAAATATTTCCATATGCCATCTGTATATTTTCTTTGTTCAGGTGTCTGTCAAACTGGGTAATTTGTTTTCTTATTTTTGAATTTTATTTATTTTTTTTTTTACAAACAATCTACCAAACATTGTTTAATATTGTATCTATTTTTTTTTTTCTATTGGTCATTTTTTTTTTTAATTTCAGCTTATTACGGGGGATACAAAAGTTCAGGTTACATACGCTGCCCATGTACCGCCTATCCCCACTTTTGGTATATTTGGATATAAGTCCTTTATCAGATATGCATTTGCAATTATTTTCTTCTAATCTGTGGCTTGTGTTCCATTCTTATAGTAGTATCTTTCACAGAACAGAAGTTTTTTATTTTAATGAAGTCCAAGTTATCAATCTTTTCTTTTATGGATCATGCTTCTGGTGTTGTACGTAAAAACTCATGGCCAAACCCAAGGTCACCTAGATTTTCTCCCATGTTATCTTCTAGGGGTTTTATAGTTTTTCATTTAATATTTAGGCCTATGACCATTTTCAGTTAATTTTTTGAAAGGTGTAAGTCCTGTGTCTAGATTCAATTTTTTTGCCTGCAGATGTCCAATTGTTCCAGTACCAGTTGTTGAAAAGACTCTTCATTGAATTGCCTTTGTTCCTTTGTTAAAGATCAGTTCACTATACTTTGTGGATCAATTTCTGGGCTTTCTACTCTGTCTATTGATCCATGTGTCTATGCTTTTACTAATACCACACTGCCTTGATTATTGTAGCTTGAAAGTAAGTCTTGCAATTGGTTAGTGTGAATCCTCCAACTTTATTTTATTTCTTCAGTATTTTGTTGGCTATTCTCAGTCATTTGCCTTTCCATATAAACTTTTGAATCAGTTTGTCAATACATACAAAATAGCTTGCTGAAATTTTGATTGCAATTGCATTAAATCTATAGATCATGTTTGGAAGAATTGACATCTTAATGATGGTGAGTCTTCCAATCCACAAATGCATAATAACTCACTATTGATTTAATCTTTTTGATTTCTTACATTACAGTCATAATTGTCTGCATATTTTATTGGATTTATAGTTAAGTATTTCTTTTTGTTTTTGCTATTGTAAATGATATTTTAAAATTTCAAATCCAGTTGTTCCTCACTGGTATATAGGAAAGCAATTTACTTTTTGCACATTAACCTTATAACCTGTGACCTTGCTATTATCAGTTAAATTTCTAGGAGACTTTTGTTGATTCTTTGTACTTTCTACATAGGCAACCATGCCATCTGCAATCAAAGAGTTATATTTTTTTCCTTCCCAATATGTGTATTTTTATTTCCTTTTGTTGTCTTATTGTACTATCTAGCCCTTCCAACATGAAAATAAGAATGGTGAGAGGGAACATGTTGTCTTGTTCCCAATTGTCGGAGGAAAGCATCCAATTTCTTACCACTAAGTATGATGTTATCTGTAGGGTTTTTTTTTTTTAGATCATATTCACTTTTTTTCTTTAAAAAAAATTTAAATTGTACGTTTTCCAAATTTATTTGACCATGAGATCCTTTGTTTGAAGTACATATATTAATACTTCACTGAATAATGATGCTGCATGGAGCATTGAAAAAACTGTATCATGGTAATAATTGTTTAGAAATAACAGGTCAAATTTTCCCTCAAGGGAAAATGAGATTAATTGTAGAGAGACATGAGAGAAAACATTGGAATGATGCTACTACCTGGTTGCCAAAACAATTAGAGCTGGCACATGGATATCTGGAGTTTTATACCCATGGTTTCTAACATTTATGTTTACCTGATTCATTCACTCATAAAATATTTATTTTATATTGTCAGGACTAGTGTTACAGGGATACAGAGATAAATAAAGAATGATTCTTGCAATGGATGAAGGCACAGTCTAGTGAAGAAATAGAAATTGACCCATCCCCAAGCAGTACACTTCCTTGTACGAAAAAGAAACCACCTCAGATTTTCCTATCAGGGAGGACTCTTCAGGATGAATAACTCTGAGTCTAACTCTAGAAAGAGATAGCTTTTACTGGAGCTTTTTTGGTCATGGAACATTTTAGAGATTCTAAAAGTATCTTTTATAAAATGAAGCACCCCTTTTCTACTACATAAGAAATAAAACATGACTGACGCTATTGAAGCCCATGTGCACACCTCCACAACTGTATTCAAATTCCTCTCCCTTGCTGCAGGTAAATATTGTTTTGAGTTAGATATTTATCTTTTCCATGAATGTCCCTATACTATCCTGTAGTATATGACTACATATTCCTAAATAGTAAATACTATTTTGGCACAGTTTTAGATTTATATAAATGATGTCATAATGGATACAGCCTTCTACAACTTGCTTTTCTTCACTCTTTATTTGGGAGCAATATCCATATTGACGTGGTTCTAATTCATTGTCACTACTGAATAATGTTCCGTTGTATTAATATAGCACAATAAATGTATCCATTCTTCCCTCAATGCCATTTAGGTTGTTTCTAATTCACTGATATTTCCAAAAATACTGCCATGAACTTTATTACACATGTCTCCTGGGCATATGTGCCAGAGTTTCACTCAGGTATATGCCTAGAAGCAGAACTGCTGCCTGAAAGGGGACATACAACTTCAACTTCATCTGTACTAATTTTTGTTACATTGCTCCTCAGAGTGGTTGCTCACTTTCCATTTCTATTAGCATTGGATGAGTTCCCATTTCTTCATGTTTTTGCCAACACTTTGCCAATCAAATAGCTGCAAAGTGGTATATGTTGTGTTCCTGATTATTAGAGAAAGTGAGCATTTTTTAATATATGTGTAAGCCATGTAGTTTTCCTCTTCTGTGAATTGCCAGTTCATAATTTTTGCCAGTTTGTCTTTTGGGCTTATTTATCCAAATATCCTAGATGCTTACTACTTTTGATGAATAGACTCCAAATATTTTCCCCAATCTATACTTAACTTTTTGCTTTATTTGTATGCTGTGATACACATAAGCTTTTAATTGCATGCAATCAAATGCATTACTTTTTTCTTATATGGCTTATTCTTTGTCTTATTCAAGAAATCGTTTCCTGCACTTAGGTCATAAAGATATAATTCCACATTTCTATTCAAAGCTGTTGAGTGTTGCTTTCACATTTCAGTTTTATTCTACCTGGAATTGATTTTTTCTTATAGCTTATTTTGAGATATATTTCTTTCCAGGAGCTAACCTCATTAAAGTGACCATCTTATCCCAACTGATTTGCCAAAAGAATTATGTCATATATAAATTTCCATATACATGTGCATTTATTTTTTAGCTGTTTTTATGGTTAATGGAGCTATTTTCTTTTAAACTTGCTTGCCTAAACCACATTATCCTATTTACTAAAGTTTTATAATAAGTCTTGCTCGATAGAAAGATAAATTTCCCCCACTAATTTCCTCTTCTGCAAATTGTCTTAGCTACTCTTGGTCCTTTCTTCCAAATATTTTTAAAATCAGGTTGACAAAGGCTTGTTAGGTGAGGTTTTTTTAATAACACAGAATTTATAGATTAATCTTGGGAAAAACTGACATTAATGATATTAACTCTTACTATCTGGGAACATGGAATAAAGTCCCATGCTGATGGGCCTTTTAAGTATTGTTCAATAAAGTTTCCAAATCTATTGTTCTTACACTTCACATTTGATGATTCATTCATAGGTATACTTGTGGCTATAATATATATATTTTATATTTAATTGAAATTTTGCTACGAGTATATAGGCAACCAATTTATTTTTATTATTAATCTGTGTTCACCAACCTTGCTGGACTCTTATTAATTCTAATACTTTGTAAATTCTGTTGGGTTTTCTATGGAGACAATCATGTCCAACTACAAACAATGACATTGTGTTTGTTCCTTTCCATCTTTCTTCTCATTACTTTGTTTTCTTTCTCTTACTATACTGGTAAGACCTCCACTATGATGTTGGATAGAAGTGAAATAATCAGCAATTTCATTTTGACTGGTTTTAAAGGAAATATTCCTAAAGTTTTGCCATTAAATATGGGGTTCTTGGTATATGTTATTGCTCAGGTTAAGAAAGTTATTTCTATTTCTGGTTTGCTAAGAGTTTAAAAGTTTCTTTTTTTAATTGACAAGAGGGTGTTAAATTTTATTAATTTTTCTACATTTATCTAGATGAGGTAAATTAATAGCATTTCTAAAACTGAATCAAACTGGAAATTTTCTTTAAAAAATCCAGTTCTATCATGGTGTGCTATCAATCAGTATTATTATTTTTTTTTCTTTGTAATTAGCAATGGTTTTTTTTTTTTTCATCTTGTTATGGGGGATACAGAATTGCAGGTTACATATGTTGCTCCTGTACCGCCTTTCCCCCCAAGTCAGAGCTCCAGGCGTGTCTGTTCCCCAGGTCGTGCGCATTGCACCCATCATGTAGGTATATATCCCTCCCTTCCCCACACCCCCTTCCCAAGTCAGCACCTTCAAGTGTTACCACTCCCCAAACGGTGCGCAATGCACTCATTGTGTAGGCATACTCCCATCCCCTCCCTCACCCCTCACCTTAGTCTGATATCCAATTGGTGTCGTTCCCAGATTTGTATTTAGGTGATGATCAGGGAAACCAATTTTCTGGTGAGTACATGTGATGCTTGTTTTTCCATTCTTGGGATACTTCACTTAATATAATGGGTATTATTGCACAATCATGCTACTTTAACAAACCACTCTCAGCCTCAGTGGCTTTTTGTTTGTTTGTTTTTGTTTTGTTTTGTTTTGTTAGCCTCAGTGGCTTAAAGCAGTAATCATTTACACTCATGGATCTTAGGTCAACTGGTGTGGCTAGGATGGCAGAGGAGGCACTGGTCTAGCAGCAGCAGCTGGAGCAGCTCTACTGCATTTAATTAAGTTTGTGAGTAGGTCTGCAGGTCAGCTGAGCTAAGCTGGGCAGCTCTAACAAGTTGCCAGTCTGAAGATTGGCCAAAAGGCTCTGCTTTGCAGGATCATTCTCCTTAGACCAGCAAGTTCGCTCATGCATGTTCTTCTCATGCTGATAGCAGAGGTACAAGAAACAGCTTTACCACACAAGCTCATTCCAAGCCCTTGTGCATTAACTCTACCAAATTCTCATAGAACAAAAAATAGCACATGGCAGAATGCCCAGTCCAAAGGTAAGGAAGCACACTCTATCTTTTGTTAAATGAATTGCAGTTACATGTTGTGGATACAGGAAGGAGTGAAGAATTTGGGCTAACAATGCAATTTACCACAATGTATTATTCTTCTAATACATTGCTTGGCTTCGCAAGATGCAAAAATCTTATTTATTAAGTGCATAATTTAAGAGCAGCCCCTTTGTGGCTTTGTAATTAAAAAAAAAGCTCAAATAACATCATCATTCTCTTTTTCTCTCTTATCAAGAAAAATGTGAAAAACATAAAAAAGAAAAAAAGAAATAAAAATATGGAAAAATAGGCTACTGCCAATGTATCCAGGACATGAATAGCCCCAGAGATTTCCCAAGTCTGGGAAACTTTACTTCTTCACTAGTCTCTATATTTTTTAAAGAAATATTCTGTGTTTCTAGAATTTCTTCACATGTTCAAATAAAAGATGTCAGTATGGGTATCTCAGTCTGAGTTCAATCAGAAAAACAGAGTCACTGTGACACAGAATAAGGAGGTTGATATAGGAACTGGGACTTATACAGACTTGAGTGTTGCTAAGGGAGTAAAGGTCTTAAAAGGAACGAAAGCTCTAGCACGTGTAAAAACCCCATGCCTTTAGCCATCAAAGTGGGAATGCGCTGTGAGAGTCTGTGCAGAGGTTGGCAAAGCCACCAGGTTTGTCAAAGCCACTGAGTCTGACCACCATGCCATCTGATTGCCATGATCTACTGAGAATAATGGCTTCTGCTTTACTTCTGCCTCCCAACTCTCATAAAAATTGCCCTCATCAAAAGGAAATGTAGAGAAGCACAGTCCCTAGCATTAAATAAGAAGGGTGGTTGATGCTGGGTGACAACCCAGCAGAATGGACACAATTGATCTATGCAGAGCAGTCATCAGTATAAGGATCTCATCCTTCTACACATGCAACCAACCCAACATCTATTCTTGCCAGGACGTTTCCCACATATACGACCCTTTGACTTAGCTAATTCATTTCACAAAATGCGTCCAGTTGGTTCTTTGAAAAAATAAACAAAATTGACATGTCTCTTGCTAGATTAATGAGAAACAGAAAAGAAAGTACTCTAATAAGCTCAATCAGGAATGAAATAGAAGAAATTACAACTGATACGATCGAAATACAAAATATCATCTATGAATACTATAAGATGAATGAATACTAATGAATACTATGAATACTAATACTATATGCACATAAACTTGAAAAAGTGGAGGAAATGGACAAATTCTTAGAAACACACAGCCTCCCTAGGCTCAATCAGGAAGAAATAGAATTTCTGAACAGACCAATATCAAGTACCAAATTGAAGCAGCAAAAAAAATCTTCCTAAAAAGAAAACTCCCAGACCAGATGGTTTCACACCCAAATTTTACCAGACCTACAAAGAAGAACTGGTGCCTATCCTGCAGAAATTAGTCTCAAAGTATCATTAACAATAGCAATAAATAATGTAAAGTGTATAGAATTAAGCCCAGCAATGAATATACATAAAACCTTTTAGAGAAAATGTCCTAACTATATTAAAGGACATGAAAGAAAATTTGAATAAATTGAGCAATATGCCATGTTTATGTATGGGAGAGTTAATATGGCATAGAGGTTATTTCTATCCCAAATTAATCTGTAAATTCAACATAATAGAAAGTACAGCTGGAGGAATTAAAATTCTAATTCTAAAGTTTAAATGGAAGAAAAGCCAAATTATAGCTAAGTCAACTTTGCAAAAGAAGAGCAAGATGAGGGACTAGCCCCAGGAGACATTAACATATGTTACCAAGGCATAGTGATTTTAAAAACTGATACTGATACAGAAACAGAAAATAGACTTAGACTAATAGACTAATGGAACACAATGGAAGAAATAGAAATAGACCCCTGCATGTATGAAAATTGATATATAATAAAGATAGTCCCACAAAGCAATGATGAAGGATGGACTGTTTAGCTCTGCAGTCCCCAACCCGTGGGCCACAGACTGGTACTAGTCCATGGCCTGTTAGGAACTGGGCTGCACCACAGGAGGCAAGTGAGTGAGCGAAGCTTCATCTGTATTTATAGCTGTTCCCCATCACCTGCATCACTGCATAAGCTCCACCTCCTGTCAGAGGCATTAGATTCTCACAGGGGTGCAAACCCTACTATAAACTGCACATGCGAGGGATCTAGATTGCACACTCCTTATGAGAATCTAATTCCTGATGATCTGAGGTGGAGCTGAGGCAGTGATGCTAGCAGTGCGGGGTAGTACAAAACACATATTATCATTAGCAGAGAGGTTTGACTACACAATAAATGTAATGCTCTTGAATCATTCCAAACCCATCCCCACCCCCACCCCTGGTCCGTGGAAAAATTGTCTTCCATGACACCGGTCCCTGGTGCCAAAAATGTTGGAGACCACTGGTTTAGCTGATGATGTTATAAAAAACTAGCTCACCATATGAAGAAAAAATGGAGCTAGAGCTTTACTTTTTAATTATACAAGTGAGCACTAAATGAATGAAAAACCCAAATATAAAGATGAAATTATAATTATATAGAAGAAAATATGAAAGAATATATTTTTGACCAAATTTGTAGGAAAATCTTCTGAAACAAGTATTCAAAAGACCATAAGGTTAAAAAAAATGAATTTGGCTACATTAAAACCAGGGATGATGAATATACTTGAAGCTCTGACTTGGGTGGGGTAAAGGCAATATATGTAACCTAAACATTTGTATCCCTGTAATATGCTGAAATAAAAATAATTAATTAATTTAAAAAACAGGGATTTCCTAAAGGACAGTATTAAATAATGGGCAGACGGGAAGAGTGGGAGAAGATATAGTCAACCTTTAAAACTGATAAGGAAATAATACTTACATTACAAAAAAAAAAAAGCTCTTGACAACAAAGAAAAAGACAGAAAGCACAGTAAAAAACTAGAGGAAACTCACCTGACTCACAAAGCCAGAAAAGATGCTTAAAAATCACAATTAGTAGAAAAATGTTTAATAGAACAATAGAGGAAAGTCAATCTATACCCATCAGAACATCAAAAATTAGGAAAATGAGTAATATCTAACATTGGGGAGCTACAGATCTGAACTCTGGTGCACTGTAAATGTGAACAATAATTAATTGATATAGCCAGGCTGGAAAAGAGTAAAGCAGTGTTCAGAAAAAAGTATGTATGTATGTTTTATGTATGTTTTATGTAAGTATGTGTATGTTTGTTTTATGTATGTATGTTTTATGACTCAGTGATCCCACTCCTGAACATCTATATCCCAGGAAAGTTCTCTCAGAGAGTCATAAGGGTACACACTCAAGCATGTTCATTGTGGCATTGTTTATAATGATGGCAATGAGAGGTATACTCGATGTATGTACATTTCTAGGATAAAGGATTTGTAAAATGGGGTAGCTGTATACCATGGAATACTTTGCAGCTCTAAGAAGCAACAAAGTAGATGTGCATAACAATCATGTTGAGGGACCTTAAAAACACTGTAAGCAGTGAGCAAATGATTAGAGTAGAATTTATGTCACAATATCATTTATGTAAATTAACACACTGACTGCCACCGTAGGAAAAAAAATTGTTTTCCTTGGGGCCATGGTGTTTTATTATGAAAATAGAATTAAAACAATCCTTTCTAATTTAATGAAAAATTTGTTATTTTTTATTTTTTTCTGTGTGTGAGTTATATGCAATTTGAAAAATAGTTCACACAGCTCCCAAGGTGAAGAGATTTGTGAGCTACGTATGCTACATGAGGCCCCGGGCTCAAAACTAGTGTGAGTTAAATACAACTCACATGTCAGTTAATGTGTTAAAAACACACAAATCAATACCATATATTTTACAAGAATAAGCATGTACTTAAATATATAAACAACTGCATATATATTTAAGAATATAAAGCAAACCCATCAGATAGAAAAATAAATTAAGTCATGAAGCCCTGCATGAATCAATTATGATAATGTGATATGTCCTGAAGACTATGATGAGCTCCACTCTTTGCCTGAATTCCAATAGTTGAAAGAAAAAGAGAAAAAAATTTTTAAAGGTGCATACATATGCCTTAATCCTGAGGGTTCTCTGAAATATACCACACAATGACAAAGATCTTCTGGTACAAAGTTAGAGACTAGGACACAGGGACTGACTGTAATCTAATAATCTTTTCCTGGTATTGGTATGATTTATTATTTACGACAGACCAAGATTTTAGCAAATTGATTTCCCCATATTTAAGATTTTAGGCTCTTTTAATTCAGTCACCGTTCTTTGTAACATGATAGAGCCAAGATGAGTTTGCTAATCCAACTCATTGAACAGTACTGCTTAACAGAGTTCAGTAAAGGCTGTCTCCAGTAGGGGCATACAACACTTATTTAAAATATGAGGCTGTCTAATAAGACAATTGATAGGTGCCTTTTCTTATGCTGATATTGGGTCATATCCTGACAATATTTTCAATCTTTCCTGGTCTACTGTACCCAGTGACTGACTACTGAAGACATGAATGATGAAATTAGTCAATGGTGCCATCTTAAAGAAATTCGTCACTAACATCTCCTATCTGTTTCTCTTACTCACTTCTTCAGGGAAAACACAGGCAGGAAAAAGGCAGAGATTGGTTGTAAGACTGCCTTAGGAAGTTGGATTTGCTTTAATGTTTTTGTGTTGAATAAAGAGAGTCTCTTCAAAAAATAACAGCCACTCAAATTAAAAGAAAAGAATATTGGTCCAATCGAAAAAGAGTCACGAAAGTCCCATTCTGTCATTTACCAGTCAGAAGACACCTGGAAGAACTGTGTTCAGCTCTGGGAGCTAATTTTTAAGAAGGAATTATGCAAAGTGACTTCTATACAAGTGAAGTTGAACATGATGGTATTGAATCTGGAAACCAAATCAGGAGCTAAGGGTGATGGTACCAGAGAAGAAGAATTCTAACATTTGGGGGCAAACATTTTTAAAATGCAGATGTTTGCGTTCCACCCCTATCAGGGTCTTCAAACTTCTGCCCTGTTTCTAAATCTCGTATGTTCTCAAATACAAAACGATTTGTTTTGGTCTTTAGGGTAGATTGCATGAAAGATTTAAGCACCAGATTAGGTTTTGTACTAAGCAACACCTCATGGACCCCTGCAGTTTTCACTTTCAATGCACCTGTGAAAATCTTTTTAATGTATAAAGGGAAAGGAAGATGCTCTCCTCAGTGACAGGCATATGCACTGCATTTTCAAATCACCACTTTTTTGTGATTCCAGATGGAATGAAATAAAAGGAGTTTTCGCTATCATTCTGGATCACTTTATTGCTAGCTTGACTCTGTTGGACACATATTACTAAGACTTTAATATCTGCAAAAACCCAAGAACACCATCTCAGAATGAGTCACCGTTTTTTATGACAGAGCCTACTGATGAAGGCCCCCATCAGAAGTGGTATTTTCAAAGCGGGGGCTGTAGTTGGAACAATGTACAGTACAGTGTATTTCTGAAATTATCTGCTTCCTCCTCTTTTTTATTTTTTCTTTCCCAAAACCATCTGAGGGACTGTCTAGGGCGCATTGACATTGGAGCTTAAGTGCTTTGTGTCAAAAGCATGAAGGCAACCATATGCCTAATGACAAGACCATGCCATTTTTCAACTGGCATGTCTATTAGTCTAAATCTAGTTTCTGTTTTTGTATCAGTATCATTTTTTAAAAATCACTATGGCTTTGTAATATACTGAAAAAATACAAGATGGAAAACATGAGATTTATGTTAATAACATAAAACCATAGACAAGAGAAGCAGTGTTTCTGGATAGCTCTCAAGAAGAGGTTGCTCTGGAAAGCAAAGCCTCTGTGCACAGCCATTGCCAAAGACAGAGGCTCCGGGGGCATTTTTCAAATCCAGACAGAGAGCAGAAGCCCCGGGCACTGTTAACTTGGAGCCTAGTGGGACTCGTGGGTCTAGCCTGAGGGGGCTTTTCATCTATGCCAAGCATTTGCAGGGTCCGGCTTTTAATCCTGCACCTCTCTAAATGTGTTTCACTCACTGTCAAGATTGAAAGTATTCAATTTGTCAGCTTTTATGGGCAACCGACCAAGGAAGCAGCTGTAGCTTCTTTATACATGCCAGGCAGCGATTCCACAAAGGTGGTCTCTATCATTTTGCTAATAAGATAGCCTTATTTCTCAAATAAATAAATAATTTGAAACATAGAAACTGCAGGAATAGACAGAGAATTTTCCATTCAGGTATTGCCTGAGCCAGAAGATTTTTTTTCCCTTGGTTGCATAATTGGAACAGTGGTTTCCTTCAGAGATAGTACTACCCACTAGGGAACATTTTAGAAATTTGTAGGGGAAGTGTTTTGATTGTCACAATGATTAAGGGACCCTAGCAGTGTTTATTACTCTGGGTCTGCAATGAGTGAATCTCACATGTCAAAGAATTGTAGCCTGCTCAACTTTTGAATGTGCCATAGGACTTTCTTGCTGGTGAAAAACTTATAATAACACATTAATAATAATAACACAAGTGAGAATCTAATTGCATTTAACACATAAAAACAAAGTATATTTTGCATAATTTAACATGCATTGAAATTTCCAGAAATTCAACTACCAAGAAATCAAAAAGAAGAGAGTTCTGTGTTTCGTCTTGTTCAGAGCCTTACAATATACTTGTTCTGTATTTTAGAAAATCATGGCATAGACAGCAACCCTCTTCCTGGTATCATTCTGAATAATACCTGTCATATTTAGTATGAGTCTACTTCAAATTGTAAGCATCTGACTACTTTGCTTATGCCTTGTAATGTTTTATGTAAAATTATTTATTTTTTTTTCTCCTTAGCTTACAGTTAAGCATTATATTGTTTTTCAATAGATATCTTTTGTTGGGTAAATATTGAAAATATTTTCTCCCATTCATGCCTTGTCTTTTTGTTTTCTTAACAGTCCCTTTTGAACAGCAGGTAATTTTAATTTTGATAATCCTCATTTGTTTTAATAGTTAGTGGTTTTTATATCCAAAAAGTTGC
The DNA here is from genome assembly GCF_041146395.1 of Eulemur rufifrons. NCBI lineage: Eukaryota > Metazoa > Chordata > Mammalia > Primates > Lemuridae > Eulemur > Eulemur rufifrons. The sequence continues at coordinate 39,820,309 of NC_091010.1, forward strand.
CTACCCAAAGTTCACAAGGATAATCTCCTTTTCTTCCTAGAAGTTTTATGGTTTTAGCTCTTATGTTTAGGTCTGTAATATAGTTCAAATTAATTTTTATATATAGTATAAAGTAAAGATTGTGGTTCATTTTTTGCATATGGATATCCCGTTATTTCAGCACCATTTATTAAAAATACAAAGCTTTTTGCCATTGCACAACCTTGAAGCTTGTTAAAAAACAAATGATCACTATGTATCTCTATTCATGGACCTTTTAAATGTTATGTTGCTCTGTTCCTCTTCAAATAAATACCATGCTGCCTACTGTGGCTTTCTATTGTCTTGACATTAGGTGGTAAAATGTATCTAACTTTATGCTTTTTCAAAATTGTTTTCACCATTCTAGGACCTTTGCATTTCCATATAAATTTAAGAATCCTGTCAATTTCTGCAATAAAGCACATCAGGCTAGCTGAGAAAGACAGTCAACCTACATGGTGAGGAACATGGCTCTGGACTCAGGGTGCTTGGCTGCATATGGCTACTCTGCTACTTACTGTTCATGTGCTCTTGAACACATGTAATCGGAATAATAATAAAATATCCCTCATAAGGTTGTTTTCTACCTGCCTACACTATTGCCCACTCAAGGACACCTGGACATACAAACCTGATACCCTTCTGCCATTCCTCCTGTCTTGAATAAAAAGCCGCTTTCAAATCCCATCAGCAAGTCCAAAATCCTTTCTGACCACTTATTTCTCCAACTCCGCTTAGCTCTATGATCCCCCCACACCCATGTTAACATGGTGCTTTCTATGAGTTACTTTTATCAGGGAAATCTATTTCTCCAAGTGGGTGCATAGAGAACCCAAGATGTGCCTCCAAAACAAGCACTTTCTGAAGCAGTAGTTGAGAAACAGCCTTAAAAAGGCCTCTTAGTGGCAGAAAATCAACTGAGAAAATAGGTAGACTCTTAATGCAGCCAAAAATTATTTGGAAGGAAGCTTAACCTAATAGATTCTCATACCTTTCCACTGTCGATCTCTGTTATTTACATACATCTGTGAAAATTGTAAACAAGATGAAATGCATACATCTTCCTTAATCTAAATCTTCCTAAATCTAGATCTAAATACACAGATTATTTGTGGACAGTTGTGTTACCTCCAGAACTCAGAGCTACAGAAATTCAGACTTAATTATTAACAAAATCAGAGTATAAAGTTCTAACAGACCATGTGAGAGGAACTGAGTTCCCACAGTGCAATTCCAGAACTATAAAATGTTAGATTCGGAAATCACCCACGCTGGCTCCCACATTTTATGTAAGAGGAAAGCAAGCCTCCAAGAAGTAAAGGGCCTTCCCAATGACACAGAGCAAACCAGCAGGAAAATGGAGACTGGGATGGGACCTTTCGGCTTTGTGTCTGCACTGCTTTCTCATGACCCGGCACCCACTTCAGCTTCGGGTACTCTCCTCATTGTGGGTCCTGAATATTGAGCACTGTAATAGTTGCACAAGGATATCCGAGTTCATGCAGGTTACCAAGACCTAAGCAATTTAATTCAGTTTATTGAAAGAGCTGCAATGAATTTCTACTCTAGAGACTAGAGGGAGAGAAATATGAACAAAAAAAAAGCATTCTTTGGATTTGGCTGAAAGTTCTTCACAAATGTGAAGATATGCGACATCCTTTAGAACATTACCAGCTGTAGCAAAGAAGTGTCTTCTTTTGATTATGTCAAGAGAGCAGGACCTAATCCACATCACACCTGTGATGATAAAGCACCTATTCAGATAAAGGGAGAATAATACTTCACGCCACATTCATTTTACCAGGCTAGAGTACAAATAAATCCACAGAATCTGACACACAGTTCTCATTATGTTAACCTGAGGACTCTTGATATAAAAATATTTTAAGCTATAAAATTGTTACTACATACTATATATTATACTGCTCCTTCATAATGGAGAGTTGTCTGGTACCTAACAGCAATCTGAAAGGGCCTTGAGGTTTCAGGCAGCAAGGTCGTAATCCAGAATCCATGCACAAACAATAACAATTTCACATGCTCTCCCATAAGAGCTCTTAAGGGCATCCTCTGTTCTACCTGAGTTTTAAGAAGCAGGTCAAGAATGGCCATCCTAGCCCAGGAAAAAGTTAATGCCAAGCAGCAATGCAGAGCTACAACACAACGGAGTTTCACTAGTGTATATAATTACTACCCAGTTTCAAGTGGGAATGAGTTTTTCTTCTCCATAATTCTGTAAGCACAGGATTCTGGCCATATTAATTCCCCATAATAATTATGATTACTTAAACAGCTGAAAATCACTGGGAGATTATTCTTACATGTGCAGCAGTCCCTGACCTTTTTGGCACCAGGGACCATTTTCATCAAAGACAATTTTGCCATGGACAGGGTGGTGGGGCTGGATGATTCAAGCGCATTACATTTATTGTGGACTTTATTTCTATTATCATTACATTCTAATATATAATGAAATAATTATACAACTCACCGTAGGTTGGGGACCCCTGTAACGGAAAAGCAAGAATGAATGCAGTGTACACCTTTTCCAGGTATGAGTCTAAATTACACTTGGGGATCCCAGAATGGATAAAACTCAGTAATCACTCCCAGGGAATTCAAATCCAGTTGAGGGGCATTGGTATGTAAACAACAAGGGCTGTAATCCAGTGGAAAAAGTTCAGGGTCTGCAGTCAAACAGGGAATCGAATCCAGCTTTGCTGCTTATTAGCTGAAAGACCTTAAGCAAATTCTTTAACCTCTCCTAGGCTTTAATTTTCTCATTTGTAAGAATAAATTATAAGGATACCTCCCTCCTGAGGTATTGTGAGGATTAAAGGGGATAATGCATAGAAACGAATTATCTCCACTATTAGTATGTAAGTTTACCTTTTTATTATGTAAGGTGCAAATACCTAAGTGCTATTAGAAATACAAGCAATGTGCCATGAAAGCAGTTTATTCGGCCTGATGATTAGACCTTTGCTCTGAGCTACACATGCCCTTTATAAAATCAGCACAAATTGTGTGTTTAATGAGATATGCTTATGACATTTTGAGAGCAATAATCATGAAGCTATTCCAATTCCAGATAAAAATGCTATGCAAGCGGTAGTCATTTCTCTGAAACTGCCATCTCTATGACTGATTGAGGAAAAAGACAAATGTATTATCTGCTTTGCTAAAGAAAAATTGTCTAATAAAAGTAAATCACAAGGAAGCCCAATTTACCTCATAGTGAAATTTGGCTTAAAATTAATCTGAGTTATACCTAGGACAAGAGTCTTCTAGCAAAACAAAATGGTCTCTTCAAGAAGCAGTCTCACCCAGAAGTTGGTATGGACCACAAAGACAGAGTTATATTATACCTGTGTCATCTTGAACTACAATGCAATGAATTTTTTAAAAATAAGCTTTTTTAAGAATAGTTTTAGATTTATAAAAAAATTGCAAAGAAAGAGTTTTCCCATATGCCCCACACCCAATTTCCCTTATTATTAACATCTTACATTGGCATGGTGTTCATAGTCACTCTGAAGAAACAGGATGGATCCCTGCCCTAAGTCTGGTTTGGATGTCAAGACCAATGATGTCACACACATACAAGTACACACAGCCCAAGAGGTCATGAAAATGTTTGCAACTTATATAATGAGGTATTTTGATAAAAGCAAGGCAGCCGTTTCACAGTGGTTCCAAATGGCTTGAGAGAGCAGAAAACTATACTGGCTTAGGGGATTTTTCAGTCAGTACATAATAATTGCACATATTTGTGGGGTACAAGTAATATTTCAATACATGTATACAACATTAATAATCAAATCAGGCCAATTGGCATAATCACCACCTCAAACATTTATCATTTTTATCATTTTTTTGTGCCGGGAACATTCAAAATCCTCTATTCTAGCTATTTTGAAATATGCTACAAAATATTAACTTTAATCATCCTACTGTGCTATAGAGCACTAGAATTACCTAACTATAATTTTGTACCCATTAACCAACCTTTCCCTATCCCTTCCCCCTACCCTTCCCATCCTCTAGTAACCACTATTCTACTTTTGACTTCTATGGGATCAATGATCTTAGCTTCTATGTGAGTGAGAATGTGAGATATTTGTCTTCTGTGCCTGAATAATTTCACTTAACATAATGTCCTCCAGCTCATTCATGTTGCTGCAAATGAAAGGATTTCATACTCTTTTTACAGCTGAGAAATATTCCATTATGTATGTGTACCAGATTTTCTTTATCCATTCATCTGTTGATGAGCACTCAGGTCATTTCCATATCTTGGCTATTATGAATAATTCTGCAATAAACAAGGAAATGTAGATATCTCTTTGATATACTGATGTCCTTTCCTTTGTATATATACCCAGTAGTGGGATTGCTGGATCATATTGTAGTTCCATTTTTAGTGTTTAGATGAATCTCCATACTGCTTTCCATAATGGCTATAATAAATTACATTCCCATAAACAATGTATCAGAGTTTCCCTTTCTCCACATTCTCTACAGCATTTGTTATTTTTTGTCTTTTTGATAATAGCCATTCTAACTGGGGTGAGATGATATTTCATTGTAGTTTTGATTTGCATTTCCCTGATGATTAGTGATGCTGAGAATTTTCCATATATCTGTTGGCCATTTGTATGTCTCCTTTTGAGAAATGTCTATTCAGATCATTGGCCCATTTTTTAATCAGATTATTTGTATTTTGGCTGTTGAGTTGCTTATGTTCCCTATATATTCTAGGTATTAATAACTTGTTGCAAGAATAGTTTGCAAATATTCTCACCTATTCTGCAGGTTATCTCTTCACTCTGTTAATTGTTTCCTTTGCTGGTGAAGAAGATTTTTAGTTTGATATAATTCCATTTGTCTATTTTTGCTCATGTTGCCTGTGCTTTTGAGATCTTACACAACAAAATCTTTGCCCAGACTAATGTCCTGAAGTGTTTTCTCTGTTTTCTTCCAATAGTTTCATAGTTTCAGGTCCTTAATTTAAGTCTTTAATCCATTTTTATTTCATTTTTGTATATGATGAGAGATAGGGATCTAGTTTCATTCTTCTGCATAAGGATATTCAGTTTTTTTCAGCACCATTCATTAAAGAGACTATAGTTTCCCTAAAGTATGTTCTTGGTACCTGTGTCAAAAATCAATTGGCTGTAAATGATTACATTTATTTCTGGGTTCTCTATTTTGTTCCATTAGGCTATGTGTCTGTTTTTATGCCAGTATCATGCTGTTTTGGTTACTACAGCTTTATAGTGTATTGTGACCTGGCGATGTGATGCTTCAGCTTTGTTCTTTTTGCTCAAGATTGCTTTGGTTATTAGGAGTCTTTTGTGGTTCCATACAAATTTTAGGATTTTTTTTTTATTTCTTTGAAGAATGTCGTTGATTTTTTGATAATTACATTGAATCTGTAGATTACTTTGGATAACAATGGACGTTTTAATGTTAATTCTTCCAATTCATGAACATGGGATGTCTTTCCATTTTTGTGTATGTGTGTCCTCTTTAATTTCTATCATCAGTGTTTTATAGTTTTCATTATAGATATCTTTCATCTCATTGGTTAAGTTCATTCCTAGACATTTTAGGTCTTTTGTATTGTGAATGGGATCACTTTCTCGATTTTTTTTTTTTTGGACTTTCTGCTATCGGCTTATAGAAACTTTACTGATTTTTATATCTGCAACTTTACTGGATTTGTTTATCAGTTCTAACAAGTGTTTTTGGTAGAGTCTTTAGGTTTTTTAAAATATAAATTCGTGTCATCTGTAAATAGGGACAATTTGACTTTCTTCTTTCCAATTTGGATGTCCTTTATTTCTTTCTCTTGCCTAATTGCTCTGGCTAGAACTTCTAGTACTATGTTGAATAAAAGTGGTGAAAGTGGCCATCCTTGTCTTCCTCCAAATCTTAGAGGAAAGACTTTCAACTTTGCTCCATTCGGTATGATATTAGTTGTGAGTTTGTTATATTTGGCCTTCTATAGAAGGTACATTCCTTCTATTCCTAATTTGTTGAGAGTTTTTATCATAAAGAGATGTTGAATTTTATCAAATGCTTTCCCTGCATCTATTGAGATGATTATATGGTTTTTATTCTTCATTCTATTGATGTATCATGTTTTTGCATGTGTTGAACCACCCTTGCATCCTTGGGATAAATCACACTCAATCGTGATGTATAATCTTTTTGATGTGCTGTTGAATTTTGTTTGCTAGATATTATTATTATTTGAGGATTTTTCTATCTATATACATTGGGCTGTAGTTTGTTTGTTTGTTTTTTCTTGTGTCCTTGCCTGGTTTTGGTATCAGGGTAATGCTGTACTCATAGAATTCCCTTCCTTCAATTTCCTAGAATAGTTTAAGAAGAGTTGGTATTAGTTCTTCTTTGAAAGTGTGGTAGATAGAATTCTGCAGTGAAGCCATCCAATCATGAGATTTTCTTTGTTCGGAGACTTTTTATTTACTCATTAAATCTCATTACACATTAATCTGTTCAGGTTTTCTATTTCTTTTTGGATCAATCTTTGTAGGTTGTATGGGTACAGGAATTTATCCATTTCTTCTAGGTTTTCCAATTTGTTGACATATAGTTGTTCTAATAGTCTTTTAGGATATTTTGTATTTCTGTGGTATTAATCATAATGTCTCTTTTTTCATCTCTGATTATTAATTTTGGCCTTCTCTCTTTTTTTCCTAGTTTAGCTAAAGGTTTGTCAATTTTATTTCTTTTTAAAAAACAAACTTTTGTTAATATTTCATAATTTTTTTGTCTCCATTTCATTTTTTTTCTGCTCTGATCTTTATTATTTTTTTCTACTAATTGTGGGCTTGGTTTGTTCTTGTTTTTCTAGTTCCTTGAGGTATATTATTAGATTATTTGAAACTTTCTACTTTTTTGATGTAGGTATTTATTGCTGTACACTTTCCTGCTTTTGCTGTATCCCATAGGATTTTTTATGTTGTGCTTCCATTTTTTTTTTCAAGAAATTTTTAAATTTCCTTCTTAATATCTTCATTGACCCATTGGTTGTTCAGCAGCATGTTGTTTAATTTCCATGTATTATCACAGATTCCAAATTTCCTCTTGTTATTGTTTTCTAGTTTTATTCCATTGTGGTCAAAAAGGATACTTGATATGATTTTCCTTTTTAAAATGTTATTAAGACTTATTTTGTGTCCTAATATATGGTCTATCCTGGAGAATGTTCCATGTGCTAATAAGAATAATTCTGTAGCTGTTGGATGTAATGTTCTTTAAATGTCAGTTAGGTCCATTTGGTCTCGTGTGTAGTTTAACTCTGATTTTTCTTTGTTGATTTTCTGTCTGGGTGACCTGTCCATGGCTGAAAATGGAGTATGAAAGTCCCTTACTATCATTGTATTGTAGTCTATCTCTCCCTTTAGAATCTATTAACTTTTTTTTTTACATATTTAGGTATTCCAGTGTTGTATGCATATATGTTTACAAGTGTTATATTCTTTTGCTGAATTGGCACCTTTATCATTATATAATGACCTTTTTTTCTCTTTTTACAGTTTTTGACTTAAAGCCTGTTTTATCTAAGTATAGCTACTCCTGCTCTCTTTTGGTTTATATCTGTATGAAATATTTTTTTCCATCCCTTTTCTTTTAGTCTATGTATGTCTCTTATAGGTAGCATATAATTGGATCTCTCTTTTTTTTTTTTACACATTCAGCCACTCTATACCTTTTACTTAGAGATGTAAATTCAATCCATTTACATTGAAGCTTATTATTGATCGGTATGAATTTACTCTTGTCATTTTGTTTATTGTTTTCTAGTTGTTTCATAGACTTTTTTTCCTTCTTCCTCTTTTGTTTTCTTCCTTTGTGATTTAATGGTTTCTGTACTGGTATGCTTTGGTTCTTTTCTTTTTATCTTTTGTGTGTCTATTAGTGGCTTTTACTTGTGGTTACCATAAGACTAACATAAAATATCTTAACTTAGAACCGGCTAATTTAAGCTGATAATGACTTAATTTTGATTACATATATAAACTCTCCACTTTTACTCCACCTCCTCCCATATTTTGCTTTTGATGTCACACTTTATATCTTTTTATAATATGTTTCCCTTAGCAAATTGCTTTAGTTGTTCTTAATTGTTTTGCTTTTGACCTTTGCTTTTATTATCTAGAGATATAATTGATTTACTCACCACCATTAAAGAATTAGAGTGCTCTGAATTTGACAATGTACTTACTTTAACCAGTGAGTTTTCTACTTTTCTATGATTTTATGTTACCAATTAGCATTCTCTTCCTTCAGCTTGAAGAATTTCTTTAGCATTTGTTTTTGTAATGAAAGTCTAGTGGTTACAAACTCTCTCAGCTTTTGTTTTTCTAAGAAAGTCTTTATCATCCCTTCATTTTTAAAAGTTAGAGTTGTTTGGTATATAGTGTGTATCTGTGTGTATAAATATACATACACACACATACATATATACACATATATAAATATATACACACATATATATAGTATTCTTGATTGATAGTCTTTTTATTTCAGAATTTTGAATATGTTATCCCACTCCTTTTTGGCTTTCAAGGTTTCTGCTGAAAAATCCACAGTCATCTTATGACATTTCCCTTATACATGACAATTCACTTTTCCCTTGTTGTTTTCAACACTCTTTATCTTTAGCTTTTGAAAATTTGAATATGATCGACTGTGATGTGGGTCTCTTTGGATTCATCTTATTTGGTGTCTTATGGGCTTCCTGGATCTGGCTTTCAGATTCCTTCCCCATACGTGGAAAGTTTTCTGCCATTAATCCTTTCAATGTGTTTTCTGTCTCTTTCTCTTTTTCTTTTCCTTCTGGCATCCCAATAATGTTTAAGTTGTTCCACTTGTTTGTTTCCCATATGTCTCTTAAGCTATCTTTACTCTTTTTCATTCTTTTTCTTTTTGCTCCTCAAATTGAATAATTTCCAGTGATCTGTCTTCAAGTTCACTGATCCTTTCTTCTGCTTATCAAGTATATTGCTGAACTTTCTATTAAGTTTTTCAGTCCAGTTATATTAATAGCATATTTCAGGTCAATGATTTTTGTTTGGTGATTTTTTATACCATCTCTTTGTTGAAGTTCTCAACTTAGTCTTGAATTGCTGTCTTGACCTCTGTGAGCATCTTTATAACCATTATTTTGAATTTCCTGTCAAGTAAGTCACAAAACTCTACTTAATTTGAGTATATTTTGGAGATTTATCTTGTTTTTATGTTTGGAATATATTCCTATGTCTTCATTTTTCTTGATTCTCTGTGTTGGTTTCTGTTCATTAGATAAGACACCTACCTCTCTCTGTTTTGTTAGACTTGGGCAGGTGAAAGTTTTCACCAATCCAGCTAGCCAGAGATTTTAAGTTTCCTCCTTAATTTTTGTGTTTTTCCAGACTGCCATTTCATTTTTTGGTGACCCCTTGGCTCAGGATGCACCATGTCTTGTTGGTAACCCAAAACTGGCTTTGTAGGTGTAGCTGGAAAGGTTGAGGTATTAGATGTATGTTTTAGTTCTTTCTTTATGTTGAGTCTAGGTGCAGTCACTTATCTCCCACTCTCTCTGCACTAAGCTGGAGAGAATATCTGTGGCAAATGCCTGTACTTATGTCCAAGCTGCACCTTCTGATCCTAGAGGGATAATTGCTGGGTGTTGGCCCATTATATGTCTACCTATTTGTTTTCTGTAGTCTGGGGTCACTCAGGATTGCAAAGCCCCCTTGACTTCTAGAACTAGATGGTTAAGTAGACAGTTCCTTAGGTGGAAGCTATGAAAGCTGTGGTGCTTGGTGCCTGGCCAAACTCATTCCAGACAGAATGGATAGGCCCAGATTTATCTCTGGGGCAAACTGGCTCTGGCTACCAAAGGGTTATTGCTTGTTTGCCCTAATGGCTCCCTGATGCAAGTTCATTAGAGACCACACCATCAGTAGCCATTGGGAATGTGTGTCATAAGCCCCTTCTGGGGATAAAGTGAGAGCTGCATGTTCCTTTTCTGTACTGTTCCAAGGGGCTGTAGCTGTCAGAAGTGTTTGGACGCTTATTTAAAACCACCTCTTTGTTTTTGGATGCAGAGACTGGCATTGCCTGGTCCCTTCTATTTCCAAAGCTACTAGATTTAGGATGGAGTTCTTTGGGAGGTAATTTTTAAAAACTGGAGCTCTTATTTTGTGTCCTAAACCCCTTCTGAGGAGGAATAGGTAGTTGCACTTTTGAGGCCCCTTCTCCGCACCTCTCCAGGGGGAGCAGATTGGATGATTTCCAGGGAAATCCCTGGAGAAGCTTGCATGCCCATTTAAAAATGCCTTTTATTTCCTGTGGTGTAGACAGCCATGTGTATCCTGGTCTCTACTGCTCCCAGAGAGGAGATTTAGGACACAGTCCCCTAGATGGATGTTGTAAGAGTTGGGGCACTTGGTGTGAGTGCAAACTGCTCCAGACTGGTGGTGTTAATAACTGTCTCTTTAACTCCCTGATGCAGGTTAGTTAGAAGCCAGGCCACCTGGCAGCCTCTGGAAGCATGTTTTGTAAACTCCACGGGGTGGAGGTTAACAGAGGGCTGTATTTATTTAGCCCCTTCTCTGCACTGCTACCAGGGGGATGCAGTCCCTGGAAGTGCTTGTACACTCGTACCAATCCCCTGCCTTTTTCCCTACAGTCCAGAGGGACACATAAAATATCCCCTACATGTCTCATCCCTACCACTCTCACAGTTAGTGAATCAAGAGTCAAGCCATGGAGAAACTTACAGTTTGGGCCCTATCTTTGAGGTTCAGACCCTCCTCTTCACAGGCACAAACTGGGTGTTGGGGATTCATTTCCCAATTTTACGGTGTAGTACCTGGAGCAGGGTTCATGCCCGAGTGTGCCTCAGCTTTTCCTAACCATTCATTGTGGGTGTTTTCTCAGTTGTCTGTGGGGTGGGAATCTTCCTCCTGATCTCTGACTTTCTCTCAAAAGGAACTGATCTGTGGATAGATGTTTATTTGGTACATCTGTGGGTGGAGGGCGAGTCAGGAGCTGCCTAGTCTGCCATGTTGGTGACGTCACCTATTCTTAGAGTTTTTATTATGGTTAAAGGGTTGGGCCAGGGTGAGAGTTCCTGTGTGGGGGTAGAAGCTTATGTGGTTTGAATCTCCCACCAGTACCAAAGGAGAGAGCACTCAACCTTTCTTACTAGCTTGTCCAGATGTGAGGCAAAAGGGGAAGATGGATAGGTAAGGCTTAAAAGTTGTCAGCAGTCAAACATCAACATACGGAGTGAGTCAGAGTCTTTCTTACAAAGGATCCTTTTTAAACTATTAATGAACCAATATTAATATATTTTTATTAACTTGGCATTTTATTCATATTTCATTAGTTTTCACCTTATGTCCTTTTTTCTGCTGCCGGAGCCCATCGAGGATACACATTACGTCTGGTTGTCATGTTTCCTCTGGGTCCTCTTGGCTGTACCAGTGTCTCTTCTTTTGTCTTTGACAACTTTGACAATTTGAGGAATGCTAGTCAGATATTTTGTGGAATGTCCCTCAGTTGGGATTTGTCTGATGTTTTCCTCATGATCAGATTGGAATTATGGGTTTGGGGAAGAAAGATAGCAGAGGTAAAGTGCCATATTCATCACTTCCTACCGAAGGATACGCACGAGCTACATGATTTATTACTATTGATGTTAACCTCGATCACCTGGCTGAGGTAATTCTTTTTAGGTTTCTCTACTGTAAAGTTTTTGTTCCCCTTTCCCATACTTTACTCTCTGGGAGGAAGTCACTATGTGTAGTCCACAGTTAAGGAGTGCAAAGTTCTGTACTACCTCCTAAGGGAAGAGGAGCTATATAAATTGTTGGAAATTCTTATGCATGGAATATTTATCTATTCTCCCCAATTTATTTGTTCCAACATTTACTTATGTCAGTGTGGACTCATAGATATTTATTTTATGCTTTGGATTATAATTCAATACTAATTAATTGTGTTGCTCAAACTGTTTCAGCTGTGGCCATTGGGAGCTCGTTCAGTTAGTTCCTCTGTCTCTTTGATATGCCCCTATCACTATGGCATTTTATTTTGAAAACATTCTGACTTCTGGCACTACACGATGCTCCAGGCTCATCTTGTGTATTTTCTGCCCCAGTTTTAGAATCAGTCATATCTCCAAGGGTCCCTCATTTCTTTTATTGGAGAATGGAATTAGTAACTAAGATCTGAGCACTAGGTATATTCATTGCTGTTAGGGTGTTGTTGTTTCTAGGCTTTCTTAGCTGACAGAGCAAAAGATATATAGGATGTATACTAACCCATATATACATTTCAAAGACTTTTTAAAGTGCATAACCAGTACAGAAGATCAGGAACACATCTGAAGTGCCCATGTCTCTAGTGCGGAGTTTTTCCAACATCAGTGCTATTAGCAATTTTGCCTGGGTAACTTATTATTATGGGAGCTGAAATGTGTATTATAGGATGTTTAACATCATCCTTGGCTTCTACCCACTACATGCTAGTAGCACAGTGCCCTCCCCCAGGTGTGACAACAAAAAATGCCTCCAGATGTTGTCAAATGTCCCCTGGGGGAAAAATTTGTCCCAAGTTGTGAACTACCACTTTAGTCCAAATTCTAAAGAAAGCCCTTTGTTTTCTAGATGTTTAATGGGGAATCAAAGACATCTTACCTTTTTGAAGTCATTTTTCAAATAAGATCTAAATTAAAATAGGATACCACTGACCACTAAAGCAAACCACATCAAGAGATTCTCTCTTTTTACATGTCTATTTTTTTGTTTACCCTCAGTGACTTCGCAAATTCCCTTTTCTGTTTACCTTATATTTTTGGTTAATAAAAATGTATGACATTATTTGTCTATTTGCTTTAATTTATTAACTTTGCTAGTGATTTTCTGGTAACCACATTCTGATGTTTGACTCATCACTTCCCTAGCAAATGGGTGTGGGCTGTCTAAGGAAGACGTCATTTTTACCATACATACTTTACTGATATTCTATATAAGTATTTCCACCAAAGTACTTAGCAATATGTTTTGTAAGTGCATTTTATACCAGCTAACTCAGAATTCTTGACATTTCCTGAACACAGACAACATGTAAGTGCACAGCTCCTTACTGTTTCCTCTGCCTAGAATGCCTATTTGTGTCACTTTTTATGCCTTGTGAAATTTATTACATCCTTTAACATTCAGTTGAAATTTTACCTCTTTTATTAGGTCTTCTACAACTCTCCTCCCTCAGAAGAATTAATTATCCCTTCTGTTCGGAACTGAATTTTGTTTCCCCTGCCCCCAAGTTCTTATATAAAGCTCTAACCCTTAATGGGACTGTATCTGAAGATAGGGCCTTTAAAGAGGTAATTAAGATTAAATGAGGTCATAAGGGTGGGGTCTTAATCCAATAACTTGTGCCCTTATAAGAAGAGGAAGAGATACCGGGGATGTGCACACACAAAGGAAAGGCCATGTGAAGACACAAAAGAGGTAACTAAGGAGAGGCCTCAGGAGAAATCAAACCTGTCAACTCCTTGATCTTATAACAGAAGAAATGGCTTGAAAAATATCGCAAAAATGTTTTATGTCTCTTTAAAACATTCCCCACTTCTTTTGGAGAACTAGGACCTGCATCCCTCCTCAGCCTAGCGATCAGGAGGGGCAGGGGAATGTCCTTTATTCTTTGCGCCACAGGAAATGAGATTAATCCAGGCAGAACACACGAGATTGGTTTAGCCAAAGATAGGATTGATCAGAACCTTTAGAAGTTATATACTTCTGCTCAGAAGGTACTTTGAGATGGGAGTCTGCCAATATCATTTGTTGGCAAATTAATAAACTCCTCTTCTCATCAAACCATTTGTTCTCATTCTCATGTGGCCACACACTCTATGGTATCTTGTTATGGAAACTCTAACAGATTAATGCACGCTTCTTAATGCTTTTTAAATTTCTGTAATAGCATCCACACAATGTATTCTAGGACAATGTATAACATGTTAGTCTACCTAGATGGGTTGGTGAGCTGCTTGAAGACAAAGACTTCATAAATTAAATAGGTTTGGTGATCATTTCATTTTCTAAATTGGATTATACACTAAAAAACACCAACATAGATCTTGTCTATCACCAAAAAAATCCTAAAATAACGTAGTCAATTAGAAATGATTATTAGTTGAAACTGGGTTTTTTCCTTTTAACAAAATCCTTAAGATTCTCAAAGTAAAATTCATTGCCCTATTTTCTAGTTCAAAAAACAATAGTAACAATTACTAGTATTGAGCATTCCTGTGTGTCAGACCTTGGTCTATATGCTTAGGCTCTGGTAAGGACATCTGAAACAATAGGCTTACATCCAAAAGTAACACCTTTAATCTTTCCATTGAGTTGGCTCCCATTGTCTGGCCGAAAAATACTTAATGGGAGATTTGTAAGAAGGCTAGGATTTTATCCCTTATAATCTGAAGTACAAAAGCAATTGGCCTTTCCAATTTATGAGGCCGAGAACTATTGAGCCATCAGTCAATAGTCATTGCAGGCCATAACCAGGAAAAGCCACCCTTATAAGGCAGAGTTGTGTTCTTCTCATCACTGCTTGCAACCAAGCTATTTTTTTTCTTCAGTTTATCTCTTTCTAATCTGTAATTAAAAGAAGCAAGTGCCATTTATCACCTACCCACGTTCTGACTTTTTCTAATTTATTATCCTAGAGCTTCCGATTCAGTGGTTCACACCTGTTTTCAAGGCACTGCAGTATTAGTTTTATCAAATGTTTGTCGTGGCATCTTAAGGATCACCAGCTTTCCAGCCCACATATCTTCTTGACTACTAAACTAAAGCAGCTCTATTTCAAGTTAACAATCCTGCAGTGGTCATAGTTCAATGTAGGAAAAAGAAACCACTCTAGGGATTTTAAATTGAAAGGGATTTTATACAAGCCGTTTTAAACAAAACCATCGTATGACCTGGAGTAGCAATGTCAGGAACTCAGCTGAGCTGGAGGAAAAACCGAGCTGCCCGTTGTCAGAGCAGATGATTAAAGCAACAGCAAGATGGAGGGAACAATAAAGTCTTCAATCACTTACTGTGATAGTAGAAGAGGCTACAACCAGCTAAAGTGCTGATTCCCCCACGCCATTCCAATTGCCCCCAGAAAGGTGCCCTGCACTGGCGGAGGGTCATTGGATTGGGACAGAAGACCATGGGCTCAAACAAAAGGCCCCAAACTGTTGAGGAAACCCCAAATAAAGAGCAGTTTTATGGACCCTGGAGTAGGAGGGTGGGGTGAGAGGGGAGAGCTAGGAGTACAAAAATACTGAGTAGGAGGGGGGTGGCTAGTTTCTTAAAATTTCCTCCCATTCCAGGAATAAGGAGGCCTCAGCAGGGGCACCTGAAGAAAGTCCCAGTGGGAATGCCCCACATAAAGAAACCGGGCTAGGAATGCAAATGTGTTTAAGAGCATGGAGGGCCAGGGAGACCTGGGTTCTTGACTGCAGTTCTCCTTAAATTTCAAGGCACTGACTTGCTGTACCCCAAGCCTGGTCTAGGGAAGGCAGATTTCCCCTGTGAAGTCTGCCAGGTAAAACCTTTGTCCTTGTCTGTGGTCAAGCCTAAAATATCACACATAGGTTTTGGGCCAGGTCTCCTCAACAGAATCTAGTCAGATCCTTCAGAAAGAACACGCAGAATAATACAAAAATGACCCAGCAGGAAAGCCACTGCTGCCAAGGCCACTACTTGATGTTTTGAATGAACACACCAATGTATCTAATACTACTATCTGATACCCAGTGGATTTGGGGTGCTGCTATCACCACTGTCACTATTGTCACCAACACAGCTGCTTCTAGACACCCAGGAATAGGGAGAATGGCCCTTGGGAATGTTGCAGACAAACCTTGTTTCTCCAGACCTTGCTCTCCACCAACAGCCAATTAAAGGAAGATGGAGACGGAATGCATATGAACAATAGGGAAAATTAGGCTTTTCTAGTTCTTAAATATTATGGGTTTCAGTATTTACTGAGCACCTGTGTTAGACATTGAAGGATAAAAAAATGCAGGAGGTAGCTTTGTCAGGTTTGTCAGTCTAAAATGTCAGTTCTTGGTGTGCTCATGGCTGAAGAATGACCAGATGCACCAAAGTAAGGCAAGCATGAAAATGAGGTTTATTGAGGAGAGAAAGATAGGATTATAGTATAAGAGCAAGATACAGATTTACAGAGTGAGATACATAGGCCAGAGATGACGACTGGACCCATTGTTGCAGCAAAAGAGAGCAACAAAGGGGCTCAGTTATGGTCTGGGTCTTGTTTTATATTGTCCGGATTGGGACCTCCCTCATGGCTCAGACATCACCATGGAACCACTTTGATTGGACAGTTGGGAGTTATATGACCTGAGTCTTACTATGCACGTGGATCTCCCATGAGCCTCCCTGAAAGCTGGTTGTTCTAGGTCACTTTCTGGACTCTATTGTACCTATGCTGCCTGGCCTGGGAGCTAAAGAGTCCTCTGTATTCTTTTGCAGTTGGCACGCCAAGTTCTGATTGGCAGATTCATACGTAGGGTGCTCTCTCCTCCCCTAGGTATGGCAGTTGCTCAGGATAGGATTAGGGCCCACTTTTGTCCCTAGGAGACCCAGAATCCCTCACTATCTACCTAACAGCTTCTACTCATGAATAAACTGAAAACACTGATTTCTTCAGGAAATTGATCTCTCAAGCATCCATGATCTTGGTAGACTGTCCTTATACTGATTTTGGAGAATCTGTCATCTGCCACCTACTGATAACTCCTCCTCTCCTGTACTGTCTTATCCGAGATTGCTGATAGAGTTTCAAATACTTGTGCAGAGTAATTTCAAAACTTGATATCCAACTGAACCACGGTACCCAGGAAAATAAAGAACCTTCCATGCAACAAAAGTGATATTCCTTTTAATACAATCAGGGACATAAATGGCATCTTCTTCTATAATGTAAGGTAGTATTACAATTACATACATGATTTTAAGAATAGTTAAGTAACTGGGGACCAGTTTCTGTTACAATAATTATAGGAAGCAAGGACCTCCAATGGAATCAATATGTCTGAAATCTTTTAATAAAGTCTGAGAAGTGCTATTTGTCAGGCAAAGAAACACGGACTTAAGGCAAATACCAACTTACAATAAAAATAATGGCAATAGTCCCCACCTTCATTATCTCAGCCTCTGCCTCCCTAATCACTTAACCTTTTATGCCTTTGCTAAAAGCTAATTAGTAAAGAGAAGACCTGCCTACTAAGCATTATGGTAAGGCTTTAATGGACTTTAGAGATCATTTACATTTGTGACTCTAAGCATTGAAATGCAAATTCTTTTTATTTGAATATTTGAGAGCATTTTTAATGGATTTCAATTGTCAGGATAAAATAAACACAGTTCTCCAGGGTATTCTGAATTTTAACAAATATTAAATTCAGAGAAGTAAAAAGGAGGAAAAAATAGAGGAAAATAGTACTTTAGTAACACGAATTTTGGTTAACCAAGTTAGTTTTATAACAAATTTTTAAAGACCTGCTTAGTGACTTTTAAAACTAACTGAAAATCTCTTTATGAAAGGAAGTTATTTCCTGAAACTATTTTCCACTGCCTTTTAGAAACACTGCTTTTCTGGTTTTGTTTTTTCTTTGTTTGTTTGGCATAGTTTGGTCTGCTTTTTATTGTTTGTTTTAAGAACGATCTGAAGAGAGTCTTGGAGGTAAGTATCTTTAAGTGGGCTATTTTAGTTTGTAATAAAATTGGATTTCACTTGGTGAAAAGAGAGAATTAATACTGGATCTAACTAGCAGTGTCTGCCGTAGGATGTTTGGTCAGAGAAACACAAGGCTCAGCATGTGAAAAATCCACCTGTTACCTCTGACCAAGATGATGTTCTCCCACCTCTTCACCTAGCTAATGCGTATTTACCCTTCATTTACTATGGGAAGCTTCATTGCTCTGGGAAGCTTCCTGGATGCTCCCAAACAAGGTCAAGGCACTATCTACATCCTTCCGCCCTCAACATGGTATTTCTATTTTGCATTTACCTTCATCTCTCCTCCATTAGAATGCATACTCTGTGTGTAGAGACTATGTCTTGGTAAATTGTTAAATAGCACCAGTATTCTGCTGAGCCAGAATAAAACAATTAACAAATACTGAATAAAAGAATGAGTGAACCCAGGGTTAACCATTTGCTCACTTGGTGGCTGGGTTAGCTTCAGGTAGAAAGCCCATAGACTGACACCAATTTGGCTGCTATCTTCAGGAAAGGAACCATGGGATACACAGAGATCAGTTTCCCAAGGGTCTTGAGTGAATGCTTTGGAGTCTGAACTTCTTTCATTTAAGTTAGTTCTGGATGTGAGGAGCGGGCATATATCACTCTAAAGCAGGATGGAGCACATTTGAGTGGGCGTTCATTGGTTGCCTCCTCGGTATACATTATCTATTTTCCTTTTCCCAGAAATACCCCCAAATTGCCAAGCCATTCAGGATAAGAAATTTATACCTACCCCAGCTCCAATTCCATCTACCCTTTCACTACCATCAGCTTTCCCTGGCCATGGTGACTGATTCAAGGATGGACCCACAATCCAAGGCAGACCAATAAGACATCCGGAAACTCAATACCTGGACATTCTCCAGCTATTGGAAAAAGTGATATTCTTTCTATCTGGATGTGAAGGAGAAAATGTGCAGCCCCAGGAGCTACTAGAACCCATCTTGAATTTAGAGTCTTCTTAGAATGAAACTAGTAACAAGGAAGCAGAGTCAAACTCAAATATGAGGAAGGGCAAGATCTTGATGATATTGCTTGACTCTTGGATAAAGATTCATTTGAAGCTAGAATCTGCCCCTGAAGTCCTTTAAAAACCTTCTGACACATGAAACTAAGTGTTAACTCTCAGAAGTACTCTCGCAACAGTCTTTACAAACCTCTATTATAGCATCAACATACTATATTGAAATAATTTGTTTATATGTGCATTTCCCTCTACCATGAGCCCTCTGAGTCATGTCTTGTCACCTAGGATGGTGCCCGGCACATACTTAGTGCTCTATAAATCTTTGTAGAATTAACAAGTGAGTGAATGAGTAAGAGTTGCAATAGAGTTAAGCCATATTTCCAAATATTTTTATTTACTCCAGATAAATTTAAGTAATCATGTTCCTGTTTTAGCTCTATATATTTGAAAGGCAATTAGATGTCAATGCTTTTTTACTTTCATTTTTCTGAAGGTTTTATAAGGAAACTATGTGCAGAATATAAATTTATCGGAGAATGACTCCCACAAATCCCAGCTTATTCCTACAGGGACAGAGAAGGTAATATGAAGACTAAAATTTCTAAAACCAAGCAAATAATTTCAATTTTATAAGATTCATTAATTTACTTTAGAATAAGGAGATCTTATCACCTTTCCTCTAGAGGCAATGTCTGCTATGAGCATTCCCTATGGGTATGCATAATTGGAAAATTAAAAAGCATATTTAAAGGCAATATTACGTTACAAAAGAATGTTGGCAATGCCCCAGGGCTGACTGTATATGCTATTAGATATTTTTGAGAATTTACTCTGCTTGTGTTAAAGAATTTTCAATAATTTGCTTCTAAGATAAAATTAGGGCATCAGCAGAGAAGTAAAATCCCTAACACAAGCAGGAAGTTCCCATTTTTCACCATAATATGTTCCTAGAAACCATTATCTTATTCAAGTAGTCACCAGCATTCATTTGTAATTGTTACCAACATTGATAGGCCTAATACCCCAGACTTAGGGTGGTTGACTTATATGCCTACAAGCAGAGAGCCATCTTCACCTGGTGGCAATACCTTATTTTGCAGCCATAATCCCAGGAGAAAGAATCCAACATTTTAAGCCTAATTCAGCAGGGCCAGGGCTTCAAATAGTGGCAAATATAACTTATGCTATTATCTTAAAAATGGTGGCTTGTACTGCACTTTTTGAATTTCTAGAAGTCCCCTACCCATGCCATTATGGGATATTTTAATAATGATTTAATCAAATTGTTATGTTGATATGCCAAATAATTCAGTTCAGCCAGATGCATTTACATCCGCAGGTATTCACAGATATCCTATTGTATGCATACTTCATTAGTGGATTCTTTTAGGATTTCAAAAATATATATATGCCTCAGTACCTGTGCTCAAGAAAATGATACTATTTTAATATTGAAAAGATATGGACATAGTTTTGCTTCCAGTAATTATGGAGTAGCTTGTATTGGATTAAGTTCACCAAAGACTATAATTATAAATCAAGACAAAATATTAAAATAAAACAAAACTATTTAAAGATACAAGATAGTGGTCAAATGTAAGCAAAAAAAAAAATGGAGACATCAACATTTGAAATAAGGAGACTACAGTAGATGAGACTTGTATTTGTGATTTTTTACATATGGACACTTCCAAATTAGCAGGGTGTCTAGAAGCCAAGCAAAAAGCTACAGTCTCACTAGCTTTAAAAGTCAGCAGATGGATTTCAAGGATGCAAAACTCTCTGAAAAGTGAAGGATGAGTTCATAAAGGAGGAAGCCACATCAGTAATTCATTCATTATCACATATATATGTATATGTATATATACACACACACACATACCACCACCACTGCCACTATCACCAAAATTCTTGGCTGGCCCCTGAACAGCACATGTGTTGGAGATCCCAAGGAGCCTGGCAGAAAACAATAGGTGGAAACCTAAAGGAAGTGAGCAAATATTTCAGATCCTATCCACCACAGGATGTGGAGTTTTGAAATTGAGTTTAACTAAATAAATAGCCTAATGGAACCAAAATTAACACTCTTCAGAAGACTGTAGCAAAATGCAGAGTCTCTACAATATATCATCCACAATTTTCATTACACAATCAAAGATTACTAGACATATAAACAAATGGAAATTTTACTAATAGTCAAGAGAAAAATCAGGCAAAAGGAACTATGAGATAATTCAGATGTTGGAGTTAACAGACAATAACTTTAAGGCTTTAATTTTGAAGGCTTTAAGTTTAATTTATTTATTATAAATATATTCAAAAATTTAAAAGAAATTATGGTCAGAAGAAATGTGGAAAATCAACAGAAAAAATAAAACTAGCAAATAATCAAATCAAAAATTTATAACTAAAAAGTACAATATCTGAAATAAAAATTTCACCCCATGAGCTCAGCAAGATTGGAGATAAAAATATCTGGATAAATAATGCCCAAGTAGTTCCCATAAGTGGGAAAAATATAAACTTTTGGGTCCTTGAAGTTCAATAGACCAAAATGGAAATAAATTCAAAGAAAACCACATTTAGGCACATCAGAATCAAACTGATAAAAACAAAGAATAAAGAGGAAATTTCACGGAAGCCAGGGAACACATTACATAGAAGAAAAACAAATACATATCATCCCCAACTTACAATGGTTTAACTTACAATTTTTCAACTTTACAATAGTACAAAATCAATACACATTCAGTAGAAACCATACTTTGAGTATCCATTCAAGCATTCTGTTTTTTTCAATACCATAGTCAATAAAATACATGAGATATTCAACAATTTATTATAAAATAATCTTTGTGTTAGATGATTGTGCCCAATTGTAGGCTAATGTAAGTGTTCTGAGCATGTTTAAGGTAGATGAGGCTAAGCTATGATGTTCAGTATGTTAGGTATATTAAATCCATTTTTGACTTATAATATTTTCAACTTTTGATGGGTTTATAAGGATGTAACTCCATCACAAGTTGAAAAGCATGATGTTAACTGATTTTATGGAGGAAAGTGCCTTGAAGAAATTAGGGTTTGAGTTGAGCCTTAAAGGTGGGATTTCAACAGGTGGTAAAAGACTAAGGAATTTCTACCTGAGACTACATAGCATTAAGGTTAAAAGCTCAAGCATACCTGTGAAGTTGACATGAGCTCAAATCCTGGCATTGGTTCTTATTAGCTATGTGCCCCTGAGCATGATTTTTAACCTAAGTCTCACTTTCTTCATTCATAAAAGGTGAAATAATACCTGTTAAGTCACTTTCTCCATCCATAAAATGGAAAAAAATGCCAACTTTTCAGGGTTGTTGTGATGATATAATATCTATATAAGGAGGGAGATATGGGGCAAGGTGGTTGACTAGAGACATTGCTTGCCAGACCATCCAGAGAGAAGAAAGGTATTTGGATAGGGGAGATGAGAGAGTGGATGCAGCGTAGGGGCATTTCAGTGAGAGAAGTGCCAGAGGCTGCCGGGGACCTCACAGAGGAAAATTGTGAAGCAGAGAAAGAAGAGGATAAAGGAAAAAAATATATCAGCGAGGACTAAATCTAGGCAGGCTCAGAGCCCAGTGAAGGTAAGGGAGATGCCTTTCTTCCTCCCACAATCTTTTGGTGTTCAGCGGGCTACCAATGGTAATCATAGCAACAACAAAAATTAATAAATGGGATTTGATTAAACTGAAAAGCTTCTGCACAGCTAAGGAAACAATCAACAGAGCATATAGACAACTTTGGAGAAAATATTTGCAAGCTACACATCTTATAAAGGGCAAATAACCACAATTTATAAAGAACTCAAGCAAATCAGCAAGAAAAAAACAAACAACCCTATTAAAAAGTGGGCAAAAGACATGAATCAGAATCTTCTCAAAAGCAGAAGGAAAAATGGCCAATAAACATATTAAAAAATGCTCACCGTCACTAATCAGGGGAATGCAAATTAAAACCACAATTAGATATTACCTTACCCCAGTTAAAGTGACATTAATCAAAAAGTCCAAAAACAATAGATGCTGGCATAGATGCAGAGAGACAAGAATGCTTATACACTGTTGGTGGGACTGCAAATTAACACAACCTCTATGGAAAACAGTATGGAATTCCTCAAAGAACTAAAAGTAGATCTACCATTCAATCCAGCAATCCCAATATTGGATATTTACCTAAAGAAAAAAAAAAGAGTTTTCATCAAAAAGACACCTGTACTTGAATATTCACTGAAGCACAATTCACAATTGCAAAGATGTGGAATCAACCCAAGTGCCCATCAATTCATGAGTGGATTAATAAAATGTGGTATATGTATACCATGGAGTACTACTCAGCCCTAAAAAAGATGAATTAATACCTTTGGCAACAATCTGGATGGACCTGGAGATGATTCTTCTAAGTGAAGTGTCTCCAGAATGGAAAAACAAACACCACATATAGTCATTATATTGGAACTAACCAATGAGCACACAAGTGCACAGAGGGAAGTAAAACTCAGTAGAAATCAACCAGGGGGCAGGGGGGAGGATGGAAGGGGCAAAACTCTACCTAACAGGTACAATAAACACTGTTTGGGTAATGGGCACACCTTTATCCGGGGCTCAAGCATTACAAAATGATCCATGTAACCTACAACATTTGTACTCTCTTAATATTTTGAAAGAAAAAATGTTTTAACTATATATGAATATATATGACTATATATGAATACTATGACTATAATTCATTGAGGGATTCTTTGAGGTGACCAAGTTGCTTTTATCAAAATGAGTGGGAGATAAGACAATTTTACTTTTTATATATGATGAGAGGAATAATTTATGAAAGACTGAAAGTTAAGGTGAGGAATTGGATTTAGATACATGAGTGCCTAAAGACAAGCTTGAATATCATTTATGACAAAAGACCTCATGCCATTTTAATTAAAGAAATATGTATCTTTTCCTAAAATATAGTATTGGAACAAATTCTAGGTATTCACAGATATGTAACCATTGCACTAAGATATTCAAGGAAACAATTTATTCCAATTACATCTTGCCAACAAAAATGACTAATTTTCCAACCTGGTGCTTCCCAAGGGAGGTCTAACTTGGCTACAAATTTTAAAATGTATTTTATTATTCTGTTGACTGTATGTTCCTGGACTTTACTATTAAAGGTGTTCGTTTGCAAAAACATAGTGTGAGGAAAAATCCAGAGATAGTAGCCTAATATATTTTCACACATTGACCTATTATCTCAAGAAATAGCATCTGCTTCAATTATGCTAATAAAATTATTCTGTAACTCACAATCGAAGCTGGTATGCTATTTCTTGCATATTGAAAATAAAAACAGCAAATTATGCTAATATCAAACAAATTTGCACCCAATATCTCTCATTTATGAAAAAGAACAGCTAGCTAGCTTGTTCAATGATGCAGGCAATATCTTTCTCACTTGGTCTCATCACTTTTCTAATGATTTCAGGCTAGGAAAATGATTAGAATACTACCCAGAAAATAGTCATTAGGATATTGTTACACATAACGCATCTTGAATTGGTAAATGACCAATTTTATTAATTGGTCATTTTATTAATAGAATGACCTACTTCCACATGGTCAAACTGCTGCTTGACCTTGTTTTACATGTATCAGATGGTCTTCCATAACAATATGCTATTTCCTTCACTTTTTTCCCCCTAGACGTCTGGCCATTGCAAAGGCTTAAAGGCATTCCCATTTGCCATAGGAAATAGGTCAGAAATGTCTCAATGTCCCACTCGTCTTGCAATGCTACAAATAATATATATATGGGTCTTTCCTGTGAGCCATGCCAAGCATAAATCCTAAACCACAGATGCCATCATAGATTTTACATTCCTTATGCTAACTCTCTAATGGCCATTGGGAATAGCATGAAAACTAATATATCTAAATGGATTTTCTCTCTCGGGAAGAGCTTGTCTGCATTTTATTCAACAGGGCTTCCAGGGCACTTTGAGTTTAAATCAATTACTGAGTCTCCAGCTCCCGTGAGGTCTCTGGCCCTAATAACAGGTTTTCTCAGGTTGCCTCACACCCTGAGTCCCATAGTCCCCTTTGCTCACAATTACATAAAAATTGTGTTGTTATATAAAATCATCCACAGCCTTGAGCAAAACAAATAAATTAGAGGAGCATTCTTGGGACTGGAGAAGAATAGTAAGCCTTAGAGAGAAGAGAATTGGATGGGTCTCTTACTGCCTCAGGTTAAAAGTAAACTCCATTACAGCACTGGAAGTTCTTCTCATTTTGGTGCCTGCCTACCTCTGCAAGGTCACCTCTTTTATGTGTCTCTTTTTTCCACACTAAATTCCAACCAAGGTGAACATCTTGGGATTCTTCTAAAGCGTAGTGTCCTCTCTTGAATCTGTGCCTTTGTTCACACTACTCTCTCAGAACTCTCCCTCCTGTACACCCACATACATCCACACACATACCTTCCCCCCATTTTGCTGAACCAATTCCTACCTATCCCTCAGATCTCAACTTAGTTACATTGTTTCAAAGGATCATCCCTTGATGCTCCCAGATTCTTCTTAATTAAAACATTTCTAGGGGCTCCCATAGTACCCTCTAGTCTCTCAAGAATTAATAGATAAATGAGGTCCTAGGAATGAAAAATGAGAATACATAAAATATTGCATTGTCTACAGTAAATGTAAAATAGAAGAATTATCAATGAAGGTCAGTTTGTAGTATTATAAACACATGTTGAATCCATTCTAGAGAAATTAGATATGGTCTACAGAGTTTAAAAATTGACAGATATAAAATAAAAAATATAGATTTCTGGCTTCTCTTTAAAAAATCAGAATGTCTGGCAGTACAATGCTTATGCTTTGACACACCAAAAATTGACTGGGGCTGGGGCATGGCTAACTCCTTTGAGAGAGTCTTCGGGCTCCAGTTCACGACTCCTAGCCACTGCCTGGCACACAACTTATTTGTGTTGTCTACTGGACCTCTGTAAGCACATCAACTTGCAACTCTGAGCAGACCAAAGTTGGGATTGCAAAGATATCTCCATGTTTATATTGGTAACATGAGACCAAAGATAAGACCAAAAAAAGAAAGAGGACTTACATAATGAGGTTTTAAAAGCAGAAGAAAAAGAAGAATAGAGAAGGGTTATATATCAAGTTTTTGTGTTTTAGTAGTTTTGGTTCCAACTAGTTTGCATATGGCTTTGTCACAATCGGTCAGAAAACAAATGGAGAATGGTTGATAACATGCATTAAACTAAAACTCTCTGCTTAGCCAGACAGCTTGGTACCTGGATACAGGTTGTAACCAGACCACAGTGTCATATTAAATTTCCAGTGCAAAGCCATCATTCAAAGATGTGCTTCAGGTGCTACATTATGATGCCCTATGCTGCCTTGCCAAAAAAATGGTGGTTCATTTTCTTTCAGGCAAATAGGAAGGCATGATCCCTGTGAGGAAATCCAAAAGGTATTGCCACAAGAAAGCAATCCTGTGCTTCAGGACTCTTGTTCTCTTCAAAGCCAGGGTATTCTTTAAGGTATTCATCTCTGGAGATTAGTAAAAATATATTGTTATATCATTATCTAAGGGATGCAAATTTTTACTTTAGTATTTTGGGAAAATAGGGATAATGTAGACCAGAAAGCAGGGATACTTTAGAGCATTTTATGCTTTGGGGAAAAAGACTTAAACATGTCCTGTCATCCAAAAAATAAATATCTTCATAAAACTGCCCCAGAGAAGATGAAAAGGTTTTAATTGTAAGGACACAATATTCTGAGACACTAAATGGCCTACAAAATGCAATTATTGAGTAATTTATTCTTCATGATACATACAGAAGCTCTAAAATATCCTTTTCTATACAGCTGAACAAAGGTGCCACTCCATCATGTTAGTTTCCGATGGCCTCTGTAGCAAATTACCAGAAACTTTGTGGCTTAAAACAACACAGATTTATTTTCTTATAACTCTGGAGGTCAGAAGTCCTAAAACCATGGAGTTTGCAAGACTGTGTTCCTTCTGGATGCTCCAGAGGAAAACCCATTGTCTTCTCTTATCCAACTCCTAGGGACCACTTATATGCCTTGGCTCATAGCCCCTTCCTCCCTCTTCAAAGCCAGCAATTCAGCATCTTCAAATCCCTAACTCTGACCCCGCCCCTCCCTCTTATGGGCCCTTGTGGTAACACTGGGCCCACACAGATAATTCTAAAGAATCTCCCATCTCAAGATTCTTAATTTAAATCTTATCTAAAAAGTCCTTTTGCCATGTAAGGTAACATATTCACAGATTCTGGGGATTAGGACATGGACATCTTTGGAGATCCATTATTCTGCCTACAAGACACATTGACTGGAGTTGGCAGATACCACCATGATAGCGAGGAAGATAATGAGAGGAAACAAAATGCATTTAGGTAGCTCTCAAGATTGTTTCAGACAAAACCCAATCACACAAAATGAAACATCTTATTTTGCAATTATTGAATATAATATTGAATAATTTTATACCTTTAATCTACTAATATATATTTAAAAATAACTGTTCTAAGAAATATCTTTCTTTGAACCTTGCAGATGTGAATGAAATAAAATGAAAAGAATGATTAAACACTTACTGAACATTGTCTTAAGCTCTTTGACTGACATAATCTCATTAAATACATAAGTATTTATAGTATAAAAAACATGAAGACATTACCCAAGAAAAGGCAGTGGATTGTATCTAATATGCTATGTGGTTAAATGATACCATGGCCTTGTAGTCTAGATTTGAATCCAGGTTTGTTTTCTCTGGCCCAAAGGCTCACTCTATCCTAACACACCATGGCAGGAGGGAACACATTTCAGTATGAGTGTTGCAGTTCCTGTCTGTTCAAAACAGAGTGCACACTAGCAGAAGTACCTTTTACTGTATCTGTATAAATCCCACTACCTCCACGTTTCCAAAGAAACAGTTGAACTCCAGAAAGCTTAATAGGTGGCAGAGGAGGGGAGGAGGTAAAGGAGGTCATGAGTAGAATGCCAAAAACCCTTTAATCTAAGGCAATTTCACAGATAAGCCTCAAAGCTAAAAGCATCTTTAATCTTAAAGGCACTTACAGAAAGGTCATTTTTAAGATGATCATTTCAGTTTGTCAGTTTCCTGTTTGTGAGTTCCTCAGAAATAGGAATTCATCAGTGGTGACCATGACAACGAGCCTTCTCCCCACTGAGGCCTCCCCATGCCTCTGCTCAGAGGGTGCTAGAGATGGTAGAAAGGAGACCTAGACCCGCTGTATTTCTGAAAGACGTCTCTCAGGATAGCATTTTTGAGGACTATATGAATTGCTTGTTATAGACTTGCTAAGTAAGTCATTCTTGAGGCTTAACAGATTCAATTCATTCACATCTTTATGGTAAAGGAATTCCCAAATAACAAATCATTTTTTAAAAGACATCATTAAACTAAGTATATTTAAAATTATATTTGCTTAAGGAAGACAATTTAATTCAAGTGAGGTGTTTTAACATGGAGATTTTGTCCTTTGGGTATGTACATCTGTATGTATAAATTTTTAAATCAGTTACAAAGATCATTATGTCCATCTTCTAAAACAGTGAAAAGCTCCCTCATGAGAGCAAACATGCCTTACTCACAATGAGAAAGTAAAGGAGGAATTACTTGTCCCTCCTTAACTCCAGTTATTTGCCTGAGTCTGCTTAGCTATGTATATTCATGTCCTCAGCCTCCACCCACCCCCTCAATTTGGAACGAGAACACCAAAGGTTCATCTTCACTTTAAAGTGGAGCCCAGACCTGCTACCAGAAATGGCTCCAGCTCTGTGTCTCTGTTTCTCTGTGGCTGCCCCTAAACATTATCCCTAACTCTGGGCTCTTTCTCATCTCTGGAAGAGCAATTTTAAAGTACATATCAGCTGTTGGTCTCGACAATCTACCGAGAAATTTCTCCTAAGAAAACATTTAGGGATGAATATATTCAAAGACTTAGTCACAATGTAGAATGTTCCTCCAAGGATTATTTTTAATGTACAACAAGAGAAGATTGTTTAATTCAAAGTGAGGTTTTAGATGTCCATGGCATGATGTCAGTGGAAACCACAGGTTAAAAAACAAGAGTACACATGGTCCCATTTTCATAAATGTACACACAAACATGACATACACCAAGGTACATGACATAGGTGTTTTCAAGGTTTGTTTTTATATGTATTTTCTATTGTTTTCTACAATAAGCTTTCATAATAAACTGATTTTTTTTAGTTTATGTATAAAAGATGAAAGAGCACAGAAACAAGAATGAAATGAGATGATGAAATATTTCCCCTCCTTCAAGCCATTCTCAAAGTCACCTAATCAATGCCCCCTGTTTAAAATTCCAACCCCCACCCTTGACACATCTATTGCCCTTCCCACTTTATTTTACCTCCATAGCACTTTCTGCCATCTATTATGTCATATATTTTAATTCTTTACTTTGTTTGTGTTCTTCTCTCATAGATTGTCAGCTACTTGAGGGCAAGGACTTGGTTTTGCTGCATGTGCAGTGCTGGTTAGAACAGTGACTGGCCCTACATGGCTGATGCTCAGAAAAGATCTCTTGAATGTCGGACTATAAAGGAAAGGATCAGACCAGTACCAAGTGCCAAGAATGTTAGATTCTGTCATGAGCGAGGCTTATAAAAATGCTTAAAGCAACAAAAAAAGGAGGAATGGGGAGAGTTGAACTATATTCAAAGTAAGAAAATGAAAATTTGATAGACCACTGTTTAAGACAGTACAGAGTTAGATGATGGGAAAAAATAAAACTGTCATTTGTTACTTTGTTTTCTTCTTCTTTAAAGCATGATGCCTGAGAAAAAAGGCAGAACTAGTGATGTAGTAAGGATGTTGAAGTCTAAAGCAAGTGAGAATGATATAAAAGACCTCCCAGTTGCTCTACATGGTACCTGGCCTAGATGTCTGTCAGGGCTTCCGGGGGGACGTCCATCTGCTGCAGGCACCTACAGCACCCTGTGCTGCTTTGTTGTAACATCATGATTTATCGTAATTAATTACTGCTCCATTAGGTCAAACCTTTGAGCATAAGCATTATATTCTGTGCCCGGATGAAGCCTCAGTGCTTATCCCAGCAAAATGTCCTCGATAAATACGTGTTTTATTAATCACTTAACTACAAGCCAGGGTACTGAAAAACTTGCAAATTAGATTATTGATCCACACTAAAGAAACTTTAAAAATCACAGAGGATTAGATAAGTAACAAAAGATAGAAAACAGACAGTTGTCTGATTTTTACAAAAGTAGAACAAATATTTGGCAAATCGTTCACTGATGTTTTGTTATTGATCTCAGGCCAAATTCTTTATTGAATAATTGAACACAGACTTTGTGAGGACTTCAGAAAATAAGCTGTGATCAATGTGGGTTCACCTAGAAATATTTTTGCCCGGTCAGCCAGATTTTCTTCTTGGCTAGGGTTAACAGATATTTTAGAGAACTGTCAGAAATTTTTGATTCCTGTAAGGCATTGAACAAGGGCTCACGTAATATCTTTGTTTACAGTGTTTTGCACCTAACACATACTTGGAAAAGGTAGATTGGCCAAGTGCTTGTCAAAAGTATTAAGGGAATCATTTCTTTCCAAAATGCTTTTGTGATATTTTTTCTTTTATTAATAATCTATGTTTCTCCTGTACCCTACGGTGCTCATTTTTTCTCACCTTCCAGGTCTGCCAAAATTTTCTTGAAAAATTATCCCAGGTGTCCCATATAATTCTATTTAATTACAAGATTTGAGAATTGATTCTACCTATCAATGTTGCCTTGGGAAGACTGAGGCAGGTCAAGGGGAAGTGATGATGCAGATGCTAGAGGTCACTGATGGCTTTGTAACGCCTTCATTATTCTCTTGCATCCCTTCAGAAGCAAACTCCACTTGCATTACCATCATCCTTTTGCTGTCCCATTGTATCTGCCTAAAAAAGATGTCAATATGACAAATTCATTATCCTATGGTGTTGAGAGTTGAATGGTCTATCACTATGGGATTTTTATATTAAAGGAAGACGACAGTGAATAATTATTATATTTGCATGTAGTAACTGACATATTGAGGCATTAAACACTGATGTGCATTCACACAAATTCACTTCCTCCAACTCTCTGGTACATACTGAAATGTATGGATACTCCCCAAACAAGTCTACACATACACTTGCAAATATATACACATGCAACTTTCACACTCACAAAGTGATACAGGAAGCTCTGCATGAGGTCTCTCTCCCTTGGATATGGATGTTCAAGTAGAAAAGCACCCACTTGGCAGTTAGGAGGCCTGGATTCATACCTTGGCTTTACCACTAGAAAATTTTATAGTTCTGAGCGAGACTTTTCCCTCCTGGACCCTAGTTTCCTTATAAAATAAAAGCGATCTAGCAGAGGGAATTAAGTATTTACAAAGTTGTTGGAAGGGCTGAAGAAGCAGGCATTAGGCCAGTCTCTTGTAATGTCTCCAGAACACAGAACTACCCACGCCCCCCTCCAACCCACCCAGGGAAGATGCTACCCCTGAGGCCACCACTGGAGTTATGCTGGCCTAGGACTGGCACTGTCAATTCACTGTGCCATAGCCTATGAACACTGCCAAGCTGGAGACTGTACACTCATATCAGCAATCCAGGGATTGGAGTCATGTTAAGAAACTGTCACTACATCCACAAAGTGATATCCAAAAGACTGAAAAATGAACAGTAGAATCTGCTGTTGGAAAATCACATCCTTGCTGGCTAACGCTGACAATCAAGACCACAGCAAGAGGCTTCTTCCATAATCCTCCCTTCAAATCTTGTGCTAACGCATCTCATCGGTAAAATCGATGTCTCATTCAGATCCTTAGTTGCAAGGAACTCTTGGGCATATAGTTTTAGCACTTTCTGTGTGATACAGATGAGAGTATGGAAGAGATTAGGAGTGAATACTAAGTGCTGAGAAGTAATATAGAGAGAGAATACACTTTGAAAATGGAACAAGCTGCTTCAGGACCTAGTGAGTGCCCTTGGCTGGAGATGTTACGGTAGAAACCAGATAATCTATTGTCAGGACTATTGTAGATGAGACTGATTCTCACCAGTTAATCTTCAGACCTTGCTGCACATTTCAGATCTCTGGACCCATTCCCAAAGATTCTGGTTCAGTGGGTCTGTGGTAGGTCCCCGGAAGCTATATCGTTAAAATTCCCCCAAGTGACTGTGAGATATACCTTCACAGAAGAACCACTTGACTACGATGTCCAAAATCATCTCTAGCCCCATTTACTTAGGATTCCTTGATTCTAGGCCTTCAGGACTACACAATTGTATGTGCCATACACATTTCTAATATAAGAAGCCAAATGTCATTTTCAGTTCAACACAGATCCTTGAGAAATTGCAAGGTATAAACTGGTCCATTATTCTGTTTATTACTTTATTTTTAAAGGAATCTCTTTATCAACTATTCTGCAATAACAGAAATAAGTTCCAAGGATATTCTAATCGAAGGCATTCTTTCACATGAAGAATCTGGACTATAGTATCCTGAGGTAATTTATTTTTTCCACTGGAGGATTTCCATGCCAGTACAATGAAGACGAGAATACTGAGCTCCTGCTACGTGAAAGGCATTTTAATATTTTGTTTTGTGAACTTAACTCATCTTGAGAATGTCTGCAGATTTATCTTCTGCATAAGTATCAAATCCAATGCTCTTATATGCTTGCCCTAGAAAGGCTGGTAAATGTTTAGCTGAGTAGAACACCGTTTACAAATAGGTTTTATTACTGGCATTACAGTTAGTCAGTGATTCAAAATAATGTATTCTGTCCAATTTATATCTAAAATCCAGATTTGTTACACTATGATAAATGTCAAGATTTTTGCTGGGATTGCAGCTCCTGGCATAGAAGATGTAGCTTGAAGGCTTTGGTTACATGCCAATTTTAAGAAGAAAATCTGCAGTTGGTCCCATATTAGGGACTGAAATCTTGGAAGTATCCAGAAATGAGAAATTTGGTTTTGGCTTCTAGAGCATCTTTATATATAGTTTGGGTAGGATACTAAGAGAGATAGGCCTACAATTGCATTTTTGCAATTTTATTTTCTTTAAATTTCTTAATCATATATCCACCAAAGCCAAGTTTTTTATTCTTAAGGTAAACTACATTTCATACCAAAAGAAAAGCCTTGGCTCTTCAGTCTTTGGTGCTGGACAGCATAAAGGTGTATACACTAAAATTTATAAATACATCTAAGTCTACATTAGGCTACTGAGATTTTTCTTCTTTCTAGTTTCTTTGTGCTAAAATCATATTCTAATGAGACTACCTGACCTTTTAGAATTTTTCAAAATATATGAACCAAATACTATGCTTCTTCATATCAAATTATAGGTCATAATCATTAGGATGTGAAGAAAAGTTGGGAGGAAAAGAGTTTATCCAATGCAATGAACAGATTAATGGCCATAAAATATGTCCATACCCTAATCTCTGGAATGTATGAATGAATATATCCCACATGGCGAAGGGATTGTGAAGATGTGATTAAGGGTATGGACCTGCACCTGCAATGGAGAAATTATACTAAATTATACAGTGAGCCTAATCTCCTCAGATGAGTCCTTAAAATCCATGACCTTCCCCAGCTGCGTTGATCAGAAATATGTTACATGAGAAGTGCTCAATCTGCCATTGAGTGGCTTTGGAGTTGGAGGAAAGGAGCCAGGATCCAAAGAATGTGGGCAACCCCCAGAAAATGGAAAAGGGAAGGAAATGAATTTTCCCTCACAGGCTCTAGAAAGGAGATGTAGCCCTGCCAACATCTCGGTTTTAGGTATGTGAGACCTGTATTAGATTTCTGCCTACAGAACTCTATAATAATAAATTTGTATTGTTAAGCTACTAAATTTGAGGTAATTTGTTATAGCAGCCATGGAAAACTATTAGGTCATTAAGTATGAAATGTCCAAATTCCTTAGGTACTAGGTTTGACAGTTGGTATCTCTGACATTTTCACTTTGATACTTGTTTTATTTTTATTGTGAAGGTACATCCTCATTCTTTCAAATGCATGGTTTTTGGCTTATGATTATCTTTCAGATTTTTTTAGAGCAATTTTTGTGAAACCGTGGATAAGTCAAAACTTTGTGTTATTTTTGAACATAAGTTCCATCGTGGAACCAATGCTGCACAGACAGCTCTAAATATTAGCAAAGTGTTTTGGAAGGATGTGGCTAATGAATACATAGTACATCAATGATTCCAGAAGTTCCATTCTGGTGATTTTAATATTGAAAATGAGCCATATGGGCGACCTGAGACCAAGGTAGATAATGATGAGCTGAAAGCTGTACGGGAAGTGAATCCATCTCAACCTATGCATGCATTAGCTGCAAGGTTTGACGTTACCATTCCACAATATTGGACCATTTGAAACAATTTGGCAAGGTAAAGAAGCTGGATAGATGGGTTCTGCATGAATTAAATGAGCATCAGGTGAGAAATCATCTAGAAGTTTGCCTTTCTTTGCTGTCATGACATAAAGGCAAACAATTTCTACACTATATTGTTACATGTGATAAAAAATGGATTCTTTTTGACAATCACCAGCATTCAGCACAATGGCTGGATAAAGATGAAGTGCCAAAATACAGCCCCAAACTGAATATTCATCCAAAAAAGCTAATGGTGTCTGTTTGGTGGTCCAGTGCTGGTATTATCCACCACAGCTTCATGAAACCTGCTCAATCCATTACAGTGGCTGTCTACTGCAACCAATTAGATGAAATGATGAGGATGCTTGTGATTAAGCAGCTGAGATTGGTTAATAAAGACAGGCCAATCCTCTTGCCAGACAACCATTGACCACATGTCCCACAAACAACACTGCTCAAACTACAGAGGCTGGACTTGGAAACTTTCTGTCATCCACCGTATTCACCAGACCTTGCACCGACTCACTACCACATCTTCCAGGCTTTGGACTACTTCTTGCAAGGAAAAATATTCAATTCTCAACAAGATGTGGAAAACGCTTTTGGTGATTCCATCACCACTCGCTCTCCAGGCTTCTTAGCTGCTGGCATAAACAAGCTACTGTTAAGATGGCAAAACTGTGTTGATAGTTTAGATGCATACTTTAATTTTACTGCTTTTTGTTTGAGATATAATAAACTAAACTTTTGATTCAAAATCGGACTTTTCATATTTCGTGGCGCAATAATACATCCAATATCTTTCCTATTGGTGATTGTTCCCAGTCTCATCAGAGTAGCAGAGGCTGATAACTTCCCAAATAGTAGTCAATAAAATAGTTTAACATTGTAAATGAAGTTTGGATGGAGTAGGAAGGGCATAGAGTTTAAAGTTGAAAGCCTGACTCAACCAACATGTAGCAATGTGACCTTGAGGAAAACCTCAACTTTTTTGAAGCTTAATTTCACCTTTTACATACTAAATATAAGCCTTGCTTATCTTTCAGAATAGTTGAACGTGTCAGATTTTAAAAGGAATATGAACATGCTTTGTATTATATATTATAGGCTGAGCATCCCTAATCTGAAAATCTGAAATCCAAAATGTTCTAAAATCCAAAACTGAGCATTGACATGATATCATAAGTGGAAAATTCCACACCCAACTTCATGCGATGGGTCACAGTCAAAACACACTCAAAACTGTTTCATGTATAAAATTATTAAAAATATTGCATAAAATTACCTTGAGGCTATGTGTATAACGTATATATGAAACATAAGTGAATTCTATGTTTAGACTTGGGTCCCATTCCCACATATCTCATTATGTACTATGTATGCAAATATTCTAAAATCTGAAAAAATATGAAGTCTGAAATAATTCTGGTCCCAAGAATTTCAAACAAGGGATACTCAACCTGTATACTCACTAAAGAACCAGACCACCCATTACTTTTATCTCCAAGAAAATATGTATTTTTATTATAACATTTGTTAAACTGTTCTAATTTAAGATTTTTAAGATGGACAACACCCCTCTGGTGATTAGGAGACACAAATGAAAATAAAGATTTTATTACTTACAGGTCCTGGGGGTATACACAGCACACCTGAAGACTACACATGCAGAGTTCAAGAAACACAGGCAGGGAGGTAGACGGACCTGTGGGCCAATGTCTTTATTGGGCTAGGGCATTATCCAAACAGGGGAATTTTAATTAATGGGTTTAAAGCAAGCAGGCATAAGTTCCAGGAAGTCATATGTAACTATGAGGTAGTCACTGAAGCATATCTGCACAGTCCACACGGGGTTGGGGGTGTGAGGGCCAGCAGGTCTACTGAAGTAGGTTGGGTAGCTAGCTGTCACCAGAAGGTGGTGGTATAAGGCAGACATCTGGATTGGCCACCTAGAGGAACTGGGAGGAGGTGTAGAACTACAACTATGACAAAGGTGACTGAGCCCTGCTTTTGGTATGGGAAAGTTCAGCTTCTATTTAAAATGGATACCAAAGCAACAAAATTATAAGAATTCACACACAAACTTATGGCAGAAACCAATAATTGTCTCCCAAATATCCATTCTTCCTTTTCACTCTTATAGAGGAATCCCCCAAGTTTTATCTGGGAACACAGCATTCCAGCCACAGATTCCACTTTCCAGGTTCTCTTGCAGCCAGAGCTAAGTTCTAACCAATAGACATCAGTAGCAATTAAAGTGTACACATTCCAGATGATACCCTCCAAAAGAAGACATTGCCCTCTGCTTCTTCCTGTCCTGTTGCCACAGGCCAGAATGGCTGTGGTGGCACAGTCAACACTCTTCACTTAAGGGAGAGCATTATGCTGGGGCAAGGTCCACAATACAACTTCACCTGCTCACCTACACATTCTCTGTGACAAGAGAGGAGTTGAGTAATTGGGAGGAAAACTATATGACCTGCCAAGATACAATGTTCACTGTTAGCCCTTTATGAAGGCAGTTTATTTGTCCCTGCCCTAGGCAATCAGAGACCAAAAAAAGAGATAAAATCTGGGTCTCTGACAACCTCCTGGAGCAAAGATGCTCTTCCTTTCTGACTACCTACCAGTTTAGACTTTTATGTAAGCCAGAAAAACACTTTCTATATTATCTAATCCACTATTATTTTGTCTGTCACAGTGGGCATCATAAAGTAGAAATAGTAATAGAAATGATGATGATGATGGCAACAGCTAACACTTTTAAAGAGTTCATATGTTATAGGACTCTTCTGTGGGTAAGATTTACACATACACATTTAATGCTCATGATAATTCTATGTGATAAGTACTATTTTTTATTCCCACTTGACAAATGAGAAAACTGAGGCCCAGTGATTAACTCTTCTAAGGTCATACCAAAGCATATGGTTAGAGCATATGTTTCATTTTGACTGAGAACAAATGAGTCAACCCTCCTCAAATTTATTTTAACAGGAGACCTATTAGAAACAATAGTTTAACTCAAAAACATTGCGAAATAGTAGATTAGAGTTAGGAATATAAATAGCAATTTGTTTCCTTTTAAATAAAATATCTTTTTTATAGTATATCTCCAGACTTAGAAATTGCCTAAATTAAGTATTTCAATTAAGTATAGCAATCTTCTTGGTTGAATTAGAGTAACAGAGAATCCATTTGTAAATAAAGACAAATTCAAAGTAAAGTAAAAGTTCAAAGGGGTAAAAGGAAGCCTAAGAATTCACGACAAAAGGCAGGTTGCAGGGAGGAGGTATAAGGAATGTGGTACCTGAAATCATTATGTCCTTAATAGACTATAGAAACCAGACAGAATACTTGACGTATGTTACTTTGTTTAACCTTTATAGCTATCTGCAAGACTTTATTAAGGTTAGACTCTTAAGATTTAGGAAAACTGAGCTAGTTGCTCAAGGTCACAGAACTAGTCAATGAAACCCAAATCTTTGTTACCCCAAGACAAGCCTGTTTACACTAGACTATCTCAAAGAGAACAAAAAGGCAATCACAGCAGCAACAAAAATAAATGAATGGGACATGATTAAATTAAAAAGCTTCTGCACAGCCAAAGAAACAGTCCAGAGAATAAACAGACCACCTACAGAATGGGAAAAAATTTTTGCATACTACACCTCAGATAAAGGACTGATAACAAGAATCTATTTAGAACTCAGGAAAATCAGCAAGAAAAAATCAAGCAACCCTATCAAAAAGTGGGCAAATGACATGAATAGAAACTTCTCGAAAGAAGATATAAGAATGGCTAACAAACATACGAAAAAATGCTCAACATCCCTAATCATCAGAGAAATGCAAATCAAAACCACAATGAGATATCACTTAACTCCAACGAGAATGGTCTTTTTCAAAAAAACCCAAAACAACACATGTTGGCGTGGGTGTGGAGAGACAGGAACACTAATACACTGCTGGTGGGACTGCAAACTAGTGCAACCCCTGTGGAAAGCATTATGGAGGTATCTTAAACAGATTCAAGTAGACTTGCCATTTGACCCAGCAATCCCATTACTGGGCATATACCCAAAGGAAAAAAGGTCATTCTTCAACAAAGACACATGTACCCGAAAGTTTATAGCAGCACAATTCACAATAGCAAAGATGTGGAAACAACCCAAATGCCCATCAATACATGATTGGATTAGTAAGCTGTGGTATATGTATACCATGGAATATTACTCAGCTATAAGGAATGATGAAGATACGACATCTCTATGGTTCTCCTGGAGAGAGTTGGAACCCATTATATTAAGTGAAGTATCCCAAGAATGGAAAAACAAGCATCACATGTACTCACCAGAAAATTGGTTTCCCTGATCATCACCTAAATACAAATCTGGGAATGACACCAATTGGATATCAGACTGAGGTGGGGGGTGGGGGAGGGGATGGGGGTATGCCTACACAATGAGTGCATTGCGCACCGTTTGGGGAGTGGTAACACTTGAAGGTGCTGACTCGGGAAGGGGGGGTGGGGAAGGGAGGGATATATACCTACATGATGGGTGCAATGCGCACGACCTGGGGAACAGACACGCCTGGAGCTCTGACTTGGGGGGAAAGGTGGTACAGGAGCAACGTATGTAACCTGCAATTCTGTATCCCCCATAACAAGATGAAATAAAAAAAAAATAAAATAAAAATAAAAAATAAATAAAAAAAATAAAAAAATAAAAATAATCCAAAGATTATTAGACTGGATACAAAACAAACTTCAAATATGTACTGCATACCAAAAAAAATGCCTTAAATTTAAGGGTACAGAAAATTTTAAAGTGAAAGACTAAGAAAATATAAAATCAAATGAGTTGTTGCCTCGGACCAGGACTGAGAGGGAATATTAGCGTGAAAGGTTCACAGGAAATTTTGGGGGGTGATGGAATTGCTCTAAATTTAGATTGTGATGATGTTATTTATGGAAGTGTATACATTTGTCAAAACTCACCAAACTGTATCCCTGAAATAAGTACATTTTGTTATTTACTTCAATAGAGTCAATTTAAAAAAAAAAAGAAGAGTGAAAAAATTCATTCATTTAGTCATTAACTTATTCGTTCATTTAATAAATGTTTATTGTGTGCCTATTAAAAAAAAAAAAAACCAACCAACCAAAAAAAAAAAAAACCCTAATGATTTCAGGCAAGGAAACATTTAAGAATGAGATGGATGCTTGAAGCTTCTGCAAATGATCAGGTAGGCACATTGCAGAAGGCCATGATGCATAGTACTGCCCAAGGGTAATCAAGTGTCTACAGAAAGAGAGAAGAAAAGAAAAAAAAAAAAAATCCACAAGTGCTGATGCAAGAAAGCAAGCAAGGTCAGTTAAAGGTCAGAGCCCCATAATAGGTACCAACTAGATCATGAAAAAGAGAAGTAATATCTGTGAAGAAATTATTGAACATTCAAGAAACTTACTCTCTCCCACTGGTATATCAATTTTCACTCCCAGGGAGGAGATTAGTTGCTGATAAGCTCTTTATTATTGATTTTTCTGAGCCTTGAAGTTCCCCTAAAGATGGAGAATATTGATAGGATGAGCCCCATTACAACTGTGAGGTTAAATGCAAGGCATTGCGGTTCTTTCAGTCAACTCATTAAAAAGAAATGACCTGTAGAATTAACTCACAGTAGAATGTTATCCCCTAGCTCCATATTGCCTAGAATTAATCAGTAAGGAGAACTAAAACCCCTCAAAAACTAATTTGAATCACAGACTCAAAGTTGGAAAGGACTTTTGGAAATCATCCATTCATTTTATAGACGAGAAACCAAATTATACAAAGAGGATATGAGTGACATACTTTCTTAGTCTTAAAGCATGAAATGAGTCTGTGTGGCCAAGCACATTTCAAAGCTCATGACATGGCTGTATGCTTGTCTGGAGTTGATTTTTGTTTGATCATCATTCTGAGATATTCAGGAGAAAAGGCTTATGTACATCACACAAATGTCATCTTCCCTCTAAGTGAACAGAGTGGATATTCTCAGTATCTGCTTGGTGTCACCAAAGAATAGAAAGAGTTGTGCAAAGGGAAATTGGGTAAGAACTGCTAAGATGTGGCTGGAAAAATAAGCTACGACTTGGTCATGAGGGGCTTTGTAGGCCTTGACCTAGAGGTTGAAACTTTTTTCTAAGTGTAGAGTTCAGATCACTGGAGGGGTTTGGCAGGAGTATGGCATGACCGATTTCAGTCATTCATTTGTTTTGTATCAAGCATAGTTCTAGGCCCTAAGAAAACAATAAGATATATTCCCAGCCCACAAGAACCTCATAATGTGTTGGAGGAGCTATAAAATATAATTGTAATACAGAGGAATAAGGGAGGAGTGACAGAGTAACAACAAAGCCTGGAGTGGCAGAAACAAGTTTAAAGAGAGGGAATAGTTAAATGTATTGTTTTATATCCAAAGAAGTCTGTGTGGTTTTTAAAATAATTTCACATATTGACCCTCATTTGATCCTCACAGTAAAACAGGGATATACAGGTCTGTCCTTAGCACTTAGGAAATTGATATTCAGGGAAACCGAATGAATGAGTGAGACCACACCTCAAGGATGGCAGTGTTTTAATCCTGAGCCCAGACTTTGACAGTAGCAACTGCTTCCAGTTGTATACTAAGAATATTTGTAAGGCATTATGGAAATTCAATAGGAAAGAATTTTGTGGCCTATTAAGATGTCTAATGTGGTCTGAAACAGAAAGATGGCATTTAATTCTTGAGTTCAAAGTCCTCGTGGAGGAGAAGATTCATAAACAACTAACTGAATTATTAATGATAAAAATATTTTTCTCATAGAGTTGTTGTAAGGATTAAATAAGAAAACACTCTTCCTATATTATGTGGGAATTCTGGGAATTGTAGAGGCTTAAAGAGTCCCAGCCACCCTCCCAAGACAACTCCAGTGAATTGCTTCTCCTGAAACCAGAGTTGGAAATTGGGTGTCACTTGGAGGACGTGAACAAGGTGCAGGATCTGGGCATTGAGAACTGTGTGGCATTTTTCCACTCCTGTGCTGCCTGAGAGAGCCCAAGCCCTAGTGGAAGAGAAACCTGGGGAATCAGCAAGAATTCTCTAGAGAGAATTTGTCCTGTGAGATCTAAAGCCTCTGAAGAGGGAGGGCAGAGCTAGCCAACATGAACACCCTTGGAAGAATGCTGGTCTTTGTGGCCTTCAGAGCAACTGGAGAGAGAAACAGATACACTAAGTCCTCTACGCCCACAAAGCTGGGAAAATGGAAACTTTTACAGCTGATGAGAATGGAAATAGGAAGCATATTTCAGATAACTTGAGAGGAGACTGACAGAATGCCTGCTAGTATGGCTGGGAGAGTTCAGTATGCAGCCAGCACAGAGATGCAGAGACTATTGGGCATAGTATGCATCACTGATATGATTGACAGAACTGTGTTCACCTGAGTCTCAATGAGTTACACAAAGAAAAGTGACCCAACTAGAGCAACCAGCCAGACAGAACAAAAACATAGAAGAAATCCAGAACAAGAAATTCCTGGGAAAACATAAATGCTGAAATAGATGGCAATTGGTTAAAAAATAAAATAAAATTATTAAGAAATGCAAGTCAACTACAGCACAAACAACACTTTCTGAACTTAAAAACCATTATTTTTATTATAAAAATTTAGTAGATGAACTGAACAAATAGGTTCATGACATTTTCAGATAATAATGCCAAATCAACATTTATCATTTCATTTATGTAAAATCGTGTGTGTGTATAAGAGAGAGAGAGAGAAACAAAAAGATCCTCACCAAAATGTTAATGGTGGTTATCTTAGGATAACCTAAAAAGGAGATTTATTCTTCCTTCCAGTTTTTACGTACCATACAAATTATATCAACACATATAATCAGAAAATCTATATAATCCAAAATTCTATCTTCAATGAACAAAAACTCAGATATTACTAAAATTACAAGTGCTATTTATAGCCCACAGAAGACATGAAAGGATCAGCTGTAAGAAAGTTTGACTGCTGATGACTTATCTAAGAGGATATAACTGTAAAATTAATCATTTTATCAAAAGGATTGGATCTTATACCAGGCACATGCACTTGATGAGTAGCTGAATCAGAGACTGAGGTAGTGATATGTAAGGCAGTGGCATTGATGGGATGCCCTGCTCATCCTAGAGCACTTGTCTCGACACTGAACTACAGAATACTGAGTGTGAACATGTTTCCACTGATTCACACAAGTGTTGTATACATATTTTTCAGCCATCTTAAAAGCGAAACCATTGTGTTTCGGTTCCTAACTTTGTTGGATGTTAAAAATATGAACCTTTGTATAAATAATAAAAGGAATTAAACTTTATTTCATTTTTAAAGAAAGGTTACTAAAACTTACAACTTGTGAATGTATATTACCGTATTATGGACTAGAAATAAATATAACCAATCAGAAATTAGCAATGTTCTCATTATGTACTGCTCATGCACAGAGATGCCTGTTTATGCCAACTCTCAGAATTGGGAAACTAAACTGTGTTGATACTTAATGAAATACTTTATGAGCAATAAAAATGAATTGCAAAAGTGAATGTCCAGTAATTATTATAATACTAATAAAAAATGTCTCTAAATGGAGACATGACAAGGGTATAAAATTTAAATCAGATTATGCAAAAAGCCAAACTCCAGCAACTTGGAAAGATTGCAACTTGCCTCGGGTCAATTGTTAGCAAAGAACCCACTAGCCCTCAAGCTGTATCTGCCTTAAATCGATTGTCAGAGAATATCTGAAATAAAGAAGCACCCAGAAAACCAATTCACCCACAACTGGAGTGAGAGAGATGTCATTCATAGTGATTATCAGCAGATATTTCTGCAAAGTACATTAGAGTAGAAATGCCCTTCTTAACTTCTACACAGTCAAGACATATTTATAGAACATTACTGAAAATATTGAGAACAGTATTGATGAAGGCAGTATTTAAAACCTGAACCAAGATGCTGACAACTATCTGCATATTTGATAAGGGCCCTGATATAAAGATTATTCCAGCATAGAAAAGTATGGGACATAGAGAATTATGTAGATTATTTTTGTTATTTCTTGGTTTTGATCTATCATGACTTACCACCTTCTTATAAAAGCTCCACTTGCCTATGGGGTACACCTGCTTTGTAGTTTGGGTGGGGTTGACCTTCCCACAGTGATGGTTATTAGTCTTCGGCTGGCCAAAAAGAGCACTTCACACACATGACCACAGTGATTAGACTATGGAGGCCTATCATCTCTAAAGCTTGACATGTGGATAATTGGAAAGACAGCATCTCTCTTGGGGAGTCAACAGCTATAAGTACCATCTAAATGTTGAGTTTCTGGTCACTATCATTCCTGCCATAAGGAGGAATAAAAGTTCATGAATGTGAAGGCCACACTTAGGAAAAGAGAGTCAAGAAATGAGAAAGAAGGGAAAAAGAAAATGTAGAGAGAATAGAGGGGAGGGAAAAAGACAAATGGAGAAAGAGAGGAAGATGAGAGGAGTACTGGGCAACATCTAAGCACCCATGAGTCAACATTGTTAAAATGTCTGTACCACCTAAAGTGATCTACAGAACTAATGCAATCCCTATCAAAATATCATCATCATTCTTTGCAGATCTAGAAAAAATTAATTCTACACTTCATATGGAACCAGAGA
Source organism: Eulemur rufifrons (assembly GCF_041146395.1). Lineage (NCBI taxonomy): Eukaryota > Metazoa > Chordata > Mammalia > Primates > Lemuridae > Eulemur > Eulemur rufifrons. The sequence goes on from NC_091010.1 coordinate 39,864,408, forward strand.
AGACCTCGTATAGTCAAAGCAATCTTAAGCAAAAAGAACAAATAGGAGGCCAGACTTCATGCTATGCTACAAGGCTACAGTAACCAAAACAGCATGGTACTGGCACAAGAAATGAGATACAGACCTTTGGAACAGGACTGAAAACCCAGCTATAAAACCATCCTCATATTGTCATCTAATCTTTGACAAAGCAGACAAAAGTATACACTTGGGAAAAGAATCTCTATTCAATAAATGGTGCTGGGAAAACTGGATAACCACATGCAGAAGATTAAAACTGGATCCACACCTCTCACCTCTCATAAAAACCAACTCACAACGGATAACAAACTTAAATGTAAGGTGTGAAACCTTAAGAATTCTAGAAAAAAATGTTGCAAAACTTTTATAGACATTGGCCTAGGCAAAGAATTTATGAAGAAGATCCCCAAAGCAATCACAGCAGCTACAAAAAGAAATAAATGGGACCTGATCAAATTAAAAAGCTCCTGCACAGCCAAGGAAACTACCGTTATAGCGAATAGACAACATACAGAATGGGAGAAAATATTTGCATGCCACACATCTGATAAAGGGCTGATAACAAGAATCTATATAGAACTTAAGAAAATTAACAAGAAAAATTCAAACAACCCCATTAAAAAGTGGGCAAAGAACATGAACAGAAACTTTTCAAAAGAAGACAGAATAATGGCCAGCAAACACATTAAAAAATTCTCATCATCTTTAATCATCAGGGAAATGCAAATCAAAACCACAATGAGATATCACCTAACTCCAATGAGAATGATCTTTATCAAAAAGTCCCAAAACAACAAATGCTGGCGTGGATATGGAGAGATAGGAACACTTTTATACTGCTGGTGAAACTGCAAATTAGTATAACCCTTGTGAAGAGTAATTCGGAGATATCTCAAAGAACTAAAAATAGAAATACCATTCAATCCAGCAATCCCACTACTAGGCATCTACCCAAAGGGAAAAAAAAGACATTCCATAATAAAGACATCTGCACTCAAATGTTTATGGCAGCACAATTCACAATTGCAAAAATGTGGAAACAACCGAAGTGCCCATCAATACATGAGTGGATTAACAAAATGTGGTATATGTATACCATGGAGTGCTACTTAACCACAAAAAACAATGGTGACCTAGCACCTCTTATCTTATCCTGGATAGAGTTGGAGCCCATCCTTCAAAGTGAAGTATCACAAGAATGGAAAAATAAGCACCACATGTACTCACCAACAAATTGGTACTAACTGATCAACACTAAGGTGCTCACATGGAAGTAATATTCACTGGGTGCCAGATGGGTGGGAGGGAGGTGGTGGGGATGGGTAAACTCACAACTGATTCATGAGGAGAGCACTGTATGTAGAATGGGCAGGCACACTTGTAGCTCTGGCTTGGATGAGGCAAAGGCATTATGTGTAACCAAAATGTTTGTGCCCCCATAATATTCTGAAATTTTAATAAATAAATAAAAGAGTAAATGTGGGGAAAAACAACATCTAAGCATCCAGATCCAGCCATACCTAAACCCGTTTGTTCATGGACTTTCCAGCTGTATAAGCCAAAACAGCAAACAGCTCCTTTATAAAATTGATCTAGTCTGAGGTTCATTTATTTTACATAAAACTGAAATGATACAGTATAAGGTGCAAACAAAAAATATCAGCCTTGAATTACATAGCAGAGCCTGAATAGCAACAGGAAAAAAAAATATCAACCACACCGGAAAAGAAAACTTCATTTGCCCACACTGCTCTGGTTTCACCAATTACTTACAGGAGGGACTTGAAGTCAATCCCAAAATACTGTATAAAAGTATAGAACTACACTGTATTTCATTTATAGCAGTTAGATCTTATTGTTTATCTAATTATAGTTAATATAACTATATAGAATGCTGGATAAAGCTCTTCAGCCCTTCTCATGGATTAAAGATTACTATAAGATTGTATTAAATCTCCAAATTGTTTAGCCAACAATACAAAAACATATTAAATATAGGGCAACAACACAGGAAGGGAGAATATGCAGAATTTATAACGTGTGGCCTTAGTCCTCCTAAGGCACCCAGTTGATAGGTATATTGTCATTACAACACAGATGTCTCCAAATGTAAGAAATTCAATTCTTGCTGTCTCACTAACATCTTATACTCTTGGCTTACTTCACTTTTCAGAAAGGACTAATACCAAATATCTATGCATTTCTGTTTCAGAGAATTATAGCAGGCCCTTTTTGTTCTTAAAATTCAGCATCCTCAAGCTGTGCCATCCTCTGAGCATAAAAATTAGAGTCATTCTCCCAATGTCATTGATTAATGTCTCTGCCTTCAAATTTCCAGTATTCTGGAAAGCCCATTCACCCCCGTCCATGCCATAACTCTGATTTAATACCCTTTTAATACAGAGCTTGGTCTGAAGGTGAAGATCACAAATCAATTTCCACAAAATTTTAATTCTAAAGTGCAGTTTCCATCACTCTAAGTCAGTTTCTTTTATTTTTGTGGTTTTACAGACTCAAATTAAGGAAGAAATTGCTTGATATTCTTAAAGATGGAGATCTTAACGTAATACTTAAAATAATAGTTTCAATTAAGTTTTTAGTTGCCAAAGAAGCCAGACTAATTTTAAAACACTCCATACAAAAATGTAGTCTTCAGTGCAATTCTCGTCAGGGTATGTCGTATATCACCACTAAATAGAGTTACATATTTATAAATCTGGTATGCAAGCACAAGGAATGATTAATTCAGCTAGCTTGGAGAAACCATAAGTTATCATAATCATCATCAGAATCATCTTTGTCATTGTAATATTTTTTTAATGTTTTTGATCCTATTATGTACTATGTACAATGTTCATTTTACAGATTTTAAAAGAAACTGAGTCAGAAGTAATTTATTTTAGAAACTGACTCTCTCCTGCTGCCAGCACCTAGAAATTCTGGAAAAGACACAGCTAAAAACAGAAGAGAGAAGTGGGCATGGGATTGCCAGGCTGCCTAGAATCACTGGCTGACATGAAAAAATTATTTGGTTTTAACAGTGGCATAGGAATGGGAGACAAAAACTTGCATCTCACAAGGTGGGGAGTTATACTGAATCTCCCGCACACACCCAGGGCTATTGGAGAAGAAAGGGTGGCAAGAAGATTTGTCATCCCAGACCGCTGCTTGGTTTAGGGGGGAAAAAAGAAAAAACAGGAATCTCCCAGAGAACTTGTAAGCATAGACTATCAGTTTATTACTGCCATAGCAATTGCCTCAAACTTAGTGGCTTAAAACAACACAAGTTTATTTTCTTAGAATTCCGGATATCAGAGGTCTTAAATGAGTCGTGCAAGGGTAAAACCAAAGCCAAGACTAGGACTTTGTTTCTTTCAGTGTCTCCAGGGGAGAATCCATTGCCTACCTCTTCTAGCCCTCAGTCGCTGCTCGTGACCCGTCATCTTAAGTCAGCTGTGAGGCATTTTCTCTTCTCTTTGTCTTCCTCTTTTTTTAAAACAACTTTATGGAGGTATAATTGATATATATAAAAAGTACACATATTTAATGTATACAATTTGATGAGTTTGGACATAATGCATACAGCTGTGAAACCATCACCACAATCAAGGTAATAAACATATCTAGCACATCCAATAATTTCCTCGTGCTCCTTTGCTTTGTGGGTTTTCTTGTTTTGTTTTTTGTTTTGTTTTATTTTGTTTGGATGATAAGAACACTTAATGGAAGATCTACTCCCTTGACCAATTTTTTAAATGCACAATGTAGTTTTTTGACTACCAGGCATTGTGTTGTAGAGCAGATCCCTAGAACTTACCATGCATAACTGAAACTTCATATCCATTGAACAGCAACTCCCCATTTTCCTCTCCCTTCAGTCCCTGACAATCACTGCTCTAGTCTCTGCTTCTGTGAGTTTGACTATGTTAGACACCTCAGATAAGTGTAATCATGCAGCATTTGCATTCCATGACTGGATTATTTCACTTAGCATAATATCGTCCAAGTTTATGCATGTTATTACATATGGCAGGATTTTCTTCTTTTTAAAGGCTGAATAATAGTCCATTGGAGGTATATACCACTTTTTTTTTCTGAGGTTGGGCTTTGGAGGGAAAAACTAGAAGAGCTTTCAGTTTTAGGGTCTGTAAAAATAAAATGGATGCCTCAGACACAATTGGTTTCCCTCTCCGGACTGTTGCCAAATTCCAAAGATAGGGAAGCATAGTCCTCACCAGGAGAATGATCCCAGGGAAAAGCACAGTTCTATCAGTTGAAAACACTGATGGACTAGGCCCAAAGAATGGGAGGTTGAACAGAGGCAGAATGAGCCTTACCAAAACTCTAATCCAAGGTCAACTCAACTCAGACCTTAACTGCATTACGGTAATCTGTTCCCGTTCCATCTGTCTAGAAGAAGAAAGAGTGAATCCTCTTTTGCAGAACTTAACATCATCTCCACAATTTTTACACACAGTGTACTACTTTCAGTAAAAATTTCTAGGCATGCCAAGGGATGGAACCATATAAGTAGAAGAAGAAAGTATAAGCAGACCTACAGGTGGCTATTGCAAACAAGGCTGGGCAATACAGCTTCTGCCTTGCTTGTGAAACACTCATACTGGAGCCTTTTACCTGGCAAGCAAGCATTCCAGCTACCCCAATGTTGTCATGCTGTGATGAAACCCAAACAAGCCCCTACAGAGGCATTGTAGAGAGCAATTCTGAGACTAAATGAAAAGAGAGCAATGCCAAGCCAGCTTCCTACTGTTCCAGTTCTAGCCACCATTCCTCAGGAGCCATATGAGAGACCCTGAACTAGAAGCACTCAGCACAGCCCTTTCCAAATTCCTAACCCACAGAAGCCAGGGAGATAATAAAATAACTGTTGCTGTTTTAGGCCATTAAGTTTTAGGGTGCTTTTTACACAGTCCTAGACAGTGGGATAATTTGGCTCTATCGAAATTGAAAGACTTCCTTTTATCAAAAATACCACAAAGAATGGGAAGATAGCCCACAGATTACGAGATGATACTTGCAACCACAAAACCAGCAACATACTGTTTGTGGTTCCTGCAAATAACTTCTCCAATCGATGAAGGCAAATAAGCACATTAAAAAACAGGCAAATGACATGAGTAGCCAATTCAGGTGCCCAGTACAACATGAGTGACAAATACCATATGAGCAATTGCCTAATTTCACAGCAAATAGGAAATGGGAAAATGAAAGTATACATGAAGTACAGCAAATAGGAAAATATAAATGAAAATAAAAATGATACCATGTCACCTCATCATATCACAAAAATGTTAAAGCCTGATAATAACAAACATTGGCAGAACGTGGAGACTGGAAAACTTTCCTGTACTGCTGGTGGGTGAGTAAATTGCTGTGATCAGTTTAGAGAATTAAAGTTGTAGACACATACTCGATGACTCATAAATTCCACTCCTACATACAATACTAGAGAATTTCACCCACCTGTACTGCAGGAAATGTGTATGAAAATATTCATAGCAATATTTTTTGCAAGAATAACCAAAAAAACTCTAACAATTCTAATGTTCAACATGGGAAAACCAGTAATATATTGGAGCATATTCATAAAAAGAATCGGTATGTAACAAAGAAAATGAATAAAGAAGAGCTATGTGTATCCACATTGGTGAATCTCACAGACATGTTGAACAAAAGAGGTAAGTTGAAGAATATATATGAAGCTCTTCATATAAAATTTAAAACCATTCAAAGCAGCACAGTACATTGCTTTCTGATATTTATACATATGCATAAGATATAAATAAATATATGAGAAAGAAACACCATATTCAGTATAATGGTTATTTCTGAGTAGGACAGAGGTAAGGTGATCATGGAGGATTGTAGAAGGGAAATCTGGGTTGTCAATCTTTTATTTTTTTTTAAGTCAAATAGTAGGTATATTAATATTTGTTATATTTTTCTTTAGACTTTTGTGTGTCTTAAAAATTATATTCTAAGTTTGATAGCTTGAAAGACCTAAGACTTGACATGGAGGGGAAAAGGTTAACACTAAAAATGGCATTCCAGGAGCAGAAGTACACCTGCCTACAGGCTAACAGTCATCCACACAGACCCAGACTCAGAAGTCTGCCAAGAAATACACGGGTGGAGGGCAGACTGGAAGTGAGTAGACCAAATGGAGCAGATGGCCCTTTGCCCACATTCTTACGATGCATCCCCTCCTGAGCTAACACCTTCTGGCAACTCTTGCAGCAAAGTTAGTGTTCTCTGTTTTGGAAGGTAAAATTTGTGTCAAATGTCAGCCCTTTCCTGGTTCCCATCACATCTAAGTGAAAATCTCACCCAGAAGATTCCAGAAGGATGACCACGTTTCTATGTGATTCCTATACAGAAGATTTTGTAAAGCCACCAACCACCGAAATACTTTTTATATGACCTCTTGCTTTTCTGTCTCATGTTAAAGAAAAAAAAAAAACAGGTCCTAACATCTGAAAACTGATCCGACACTTGCAACCAGGCCTCAGTGATGTTTGAAGCTGGCCTGTACCTCACGGCTAGACCATGTTATTCTCCTGTTGTGCATAAACAATCTCACAGAACGCCAATATCAAGCATGCTTATTCAGAGTCCATGATACACAGAAACGAAACTTCATAACTTTGTCTAACCATAGATAAACACAAGGTTATTGTATATCCCACAAAATACCAAACATGCCCCTCTCGTGGCTAATATGACTGACTGCTGCTTCTTTACCACCTATAGCTTTATCTTTGCTTGAGTCCAATAGATAACGCTGAGATACCCAATCATAGTATCGCTCTGCTTTTGGACAGCACCCAATGTAGAGTAAACCTCCAATTCCTTAGATCCTCCTGTAATCACCCAACCAAAGCCCAAATCTCATTCCAGGTTTTTTCTAACACCCTCTTACTGAAAAGCCCCATGGTTCCTTAGGATGGGTGTTCTCCCTCTCTACAATGAGTAGTAAAACCAACCTATTCAACTGAAAGTGTGAATAGGTCCTTGGCTGGAGGGTATTGACTTGCTATGCCTGTCTACAAGGGAAGCCAATTACAACTGAACTGTTAGTGAAATTGCATCTCTCAAGCCCTTCAAATGGTTGTACGACTGCCACATTGTAGTATGGACAAGTTTATAGGAACCTGAAATACGAAATGCTACCCCACATCATAATTATAAGTAATAATCTCCAGTTTCACTCAATTTTCTTCTCTTTGATCATGAACATCAACATATCATTGTTTCTGTTTGCTTTTATTTTTCATCTGAGCAGAATACAAAAATTAGTTTTTTGGTGGGGTGGGGAGAAGATGTAACTTGTATGAAGAACTCACTCAGCTAGGAAGTAGCATGCAAACTGGCATCCAACCCCAACACTGTCTAAATCCAGAGCTCACATTTCATCACTCTGCCATCTTGAAGATGACTGCTAATTGCAATGCAGAAAAAGAGGAAGGATAGTCCAACTAGAAAACAGTATGTGCAAAAACACAGAGAAGATACATCTCTGGGTTCATGGCATGACAAGCACTGAGTGTAGCCAAAAGTAATATAGGTGGAGGTAGATGTTGAGAGTGATGGTGTACGCAAGAGGAATGGTTTGGGAAGCTCAGGCAGGGTAACATGTGTTAGGTGATAATAGCTTAGAACCATATTTCGTAGCCAACAGAGGTTTTATGCCATGGGTAGACTCAAGGATATGAGACAATCAGGACTATATTTTTATCTTATTTATTTTTAAAACATAATAACTGTACATATTTATGGATACGTAATGATATTTTGATGTGTAGCAGTCAAATCAGAATAATTAGTATATTCACCACCTCAAACATTTATCATTTCTATGTGTTGGGAATATTTAAAATGCTCTCTTTTAGCTATTTAAAAATATATAATAAGTTACTAACTATAGTCACTGTATAGTGCTATAGAACACTATAGTTTATTCGCTTATCTAGATGTAATTTTGTATCCTTTAACCAACCTTTCCCTATACCCTCTCCCCACTAGTAACCAGCCTCTAGTAACCACTATTCTACTCTCTACTTCTATGACATAATTGTTTTTAAGTTTCTACATATGAGTGAGGACATGCATTATTTATCTTTCTGTTCCTGGCTTATTTCACTTAACATATTATCCTCCAAGCTCACCCATATTGCTGCGAATGACAGAATTTCTTGTAAAGTTTCAGCTACTTTTTCATTAAATAGGTTTTTTACACCTTTCCCATCCCCATCTCTTCTCCTTCTTGAAATCCCATATGGTGCTCTGTAAGTCCTGTAGGCTTTCTTCATTCTTTTTTACTTTTACCTACTTGAGTTCTTTCAAAAAACTTGTCTTCAAGTTTATAAATTCTTTCTTCTGCTTGGTCAAGTCTGTTGTTGAACCAAGTCTATGAGTCCTGTGGTATCGTCTGGTTGGAGTGTGTTTGCTCTGGTTCTAGGTGGACACAGTAGCCCCTATGCAGTTTCTTCAGCTGTAAGCCACATTAATGACATTTACAAGTGCCCCTGTGGTCTAGGCTATAGGAATTAGTGGCAGTGGTGGCATGGTTTTGCCAGAGGTGGTTTGCCAAGATACTTTACAGGCCAAGGGTGTGCATGTGCCTGCAGTGGGTTGACTAGTTCAGGAAATGGCTTGGCAGAGCCAGGGCTACTGGGCTGATTAACAGGCTGGAGAAATGAGTACACAGTGTGGGTTGGTCTTTGAGGGCCGGAATCACCAGGGTAAGGGGCTCCAAACTGCTTCTCCAACCAGAGGCATGGGCCATGGTGACTTGGCTGGCTCAGGGGAGGGTCCACCCAAGGCAGGTCTGCCAAGCTGGTTCTCTGGCTGGAGGTGTTGGCACACACTGCTTGGCCAGCTTGGGAGCCTATCTTTTGGAAGCTAGTCTGCTAGACTGTTTCTCTGGCTGAGGGAAACAGATGCACAGCTGCTTGACTGTGTCCCAGGAGCAGGGCTGCTGGTCTGTTTCCCTGGCCAAGGGTGTGGGCCTGGGGCTGCTCAGCTAGCTCAGAGGCATGTCCCCCAGGCTGTTCCTCCAGCGGGAGGCATGGGCATGTGAGGCTACTCGTCGGGGTTTGGAGCATGTCTTCTGGGGGCAGGTCCACCAAACTGTTTCTCAGGCTTGTGGCTGGGCCTGCAGGGTCATATTTTTAAATGATAACTGTGAGCACAGTGAAAAATGGACTAAAGAGAGGACAGACATGATAGCCTATGGAAAGCCTATTTTATGAAACGTATCAAAAAATTACTACCCTATAGAGGAGATTTTTCTGTATTTGTCTCTTCACATCTAGGTAAAACAGCTTTGATATTATTTCAATACCCATGGGTTTTAAACAGCCGCAGTAAGCTTTTCATAGCTCGTAGGAAGTATTAATGCAGCTCAGTTAAATTATGACTTCTAATTAGGGTTTAATTGGAATGAGAAAGCAGCTTGTTTACAACGTGGCTTTCTATGCTAGTTACAAAGCTTCATCTGCATCTTTGTTAAAGATTTTTAAGACCATTTACATACTAAATTAAGGAAGACGGTGATTCTGAATATATTCTGCAAAACCTGTGGGTTTCATGAGCCACTACTAGGAAATATTAGAGGGAAGTATCATAGGAGAATCTCTGAATTTGTATGTATGCTTCTTTCCCAAACCCTGTTTAAAGATTACTCCCAAAAGACCAAGGTGATGGGTAATAGATTGAATCCTCCATGTCAACATTTACCAAACAGCAGGGACAGAACTGAAAGAAATTTTGAAAAGACATGTCTGAGTTCTGGAGGGAAGAGTATAGAGAAAGGTTTTGATAGATTAGCTATGGGGGGGGGGGGGTAAATAATGGTATATTCATCACAGAAAGTGGCTGAACACCTTGAAGCTAGTCTCTACAACAAAAGAACACACAATCAGAACAGGGGTTGCAACACAGCCTCATTGAATGCTTGGTTTATTTATGTGGCCCAAAATAGTACCTTAAAATAATCATTTTCTGTACTTCCTTGTATGTCATAGCCCCGATTCTAGTGGGTCAGAAGACTCCACCTTGTCCTTAGAATTAAATTTCTTATATGAAGAAAAGCAAGAGAAATGGTAAATGTTGGGGTTTTTTTTTTAATTCTAAAATAGGTTTTTAAAACTATTAACAGAAGCAATAATACTGAAAGTCAAAACTTTTGAATTTCAAGAGATGGGCTTTGTTGAAAGAAAAGGCTTTTGAAAATCAAAGGGAAAACTCTGAATGAGGCAGAGCATAATCATAGATTGGAAAGACAGTGGAAGACATAGACTACCCTAAAGGAAGGTGACCTGGGCTGGGAGAGCTGGAGTAAGCTTGGAAGACATTTGGTAGGACAATAAAGACAGTGGCCTCGTGGAGAGGAGCAAATTTGGTAGCCTGTTGGAAAGAGATGTATTAAATAATACATGCATAAAATATAGCCATCAAGAAGGTTATCAATTAGTTGTTATTTTATATGTTCAAAAATGTTACTATTTTAATAAAACTAGAATGTATAAAATGTGTTGTAGAGAATATGCCAGAGTCACTATGATATATGAAGACCTAGAAGAGATAAGGCTGAAGGGTGTGCTCTTGACTCAGCCATAAGAGTCACCTGAGCAACCAACTCAGTTGGAATTTGGCCACGTGGAGCAGAGGTCCACAGCACCCTCCAGCTTGCCCCCTTATATGGCACCCTCTCCTCATGCTGATGATGTTATAATGAGCTTTTGATGGAGGGGCATCTGAATAGAGGAAAGAGAATGAAATCATAGGGAAAGAGATTAGCTGGTCATTCAAAGGGAAACCCCGAGACTGAGTGAAGTGCCAAGGTCATCTTGGACACATAGTTGTCCATCATTACTCCTTCTGACATGGTCACAAGCGGGACAAATAAATGTGTAGTCATGAATTTATGTTGCATTCTTTATCTGCTGTTTGTCTTACTGCTTAGAAAAAAGTTCTAGAGGTGAGAGGTGAGAGGTGACCTCTAGAGTTCTAGAGGTCATACATTATTATTATCACCTATCATCACCATGAATTTGTTTTTTTAAATGGACATTTAAACACATACCAAGAAAAAAGAAATAAAAGGTAATCCTTTAAATTAAATAAACAGTTTTATAAAAAAACTTTAATATTATATTAAAATATTATACTTATTTTCCCCCTTTTGCCTCTCATTAGTAAGAAGGTTGTTTTAACATTTTGTGCAGAGGTATTTTGGGGAATGCTATCAAGAGATAGAGCTGTGGTAAAGTGAGGAAGGCAAGGTAGGGTAAGAGGTGAAGCTGACTGGCAATGCTGCTGCAACTGAACCTCATTCAATCCTACAGGGAGCTGTGGACAGGCACTGACCCTTCAGAGTCATCCCAAACTGATGCATTGGTTGGGGTCTTTGTGTCATGCCTCCATCAGTCATTGACCACGCACTATCTCCTAAAACAGGCATAAGCTTAGGTGGGGCGGTTCCCTGCAACTGAGGACAATTTCAGTGAACACTGTAGCTATGAACCATTGGATACCAGTATTTCTAGCACTGCAGGATAAATATGTCAGCCCTGATAAGAGCCAGTAAAGAACCTCAGTACACATTACAAGTTTCTATACGAAGCATCAGTCTAAATATTAACTTTAAAAACTACCAGCTAAGCAATTCTTTATCTTCCATTTGCAAAGACTCAATGAATGCAAGCTAGGTCTCCCATTATTTTTCCACCAGCCAACCAGATTTTATTTTCTGGGTCCTGGATATGAGCTATTTGAGAATCTAGGTCTGCCTGAAACATTAGGGATGACTACGTGGGGTAGGGGGAGCCTGCATCTGTTTGATAGCTAGCAAATCTTGTGACCATGAAAGAGAATTAAAGAAATGGGTAGATTTCTTATTTCTTAATTTTCTTTTCCCTAGGATTTTTTTTTCCCAGAGTATTATAGGGGTACGAACGCTTTGGTTACATAAATTGCCTTGGCACAACCCAACAAGTGTGCCCATCCTCCAGACAGTGCACACCATATCCATTAGGTATGGATTTACCCTTCCTCTCCTGCCCCCTCCCTCCTGCCTGACACACGATGCATGTTACTTCCCATATGTGTACATTACTGTTGATCAATTAGTACCAATTTAATGGTGAGTACACATGGTGTTTGTTTTTCCATTCTTGTGATACTTCACTTAGAAGAATGGGCTCCAGCTCCATCCATGATAACACAACAGGTAGCTGATCATGTTTCTATGACTGAGTAGTACTCCATGGTATACATATACCACATTTTGTTAATCCACTCATACATTAATGGGTGCTTGGGATGTTTCCGCATCTTTGCAGATGTGAATTGTGCTGCTATAAACATTCGAGTGTGGCTGTCTTTTTTATAAAATGTCTTTTTCCTTTGGGTAGATACCAAGTAATGAGACTGCTGGATCAAATAGTAGTTCTACTTTTAGTTCTTTGAGGTATCTCCATAGTACTTTCCATAGAGGTTGTACTAGTTTGCCGTACCACCAAAATTAAAGAAGTAATAAGAAAACCTTCCTAAAAAAAGTCCCAGACCAGATGGTTTCCCTAGGATTTTATGTGCAAATAAATGTAAGCCACCTCTGATGTTTTAAGGTTAGCCCTAACAACTGTCACACATGTTGTGAACACTGAGTTGCTGACTGGTGTCCCTATGAATCACAGAAGCAGGGATATTGGCATCCAGAAGTGATGGTGCATACTGATGAGCACATCTTTCCTGACTTACATTCTTTTCAATATAAATAGATAAACCTTATCAATATAAATCAATCTGTCGGCCTCCAGCGGTTAATATTGCAGTGGCTTTCTTTAATTCAACTCCAAACTCTAAAAGTAAAATTTGGGGAAAAAGTTTTAAAATATATTTTTAAAGAGTATATTTCATTGGTATTAACTGATCAACACTTAAGTGCACATATAGTAATAACATTTATCGGGTGTTGGGCAGTCAGGAGGTAGGGGAAGTGGTGGGTATATACACACTAATGGGTGCAGTGCACACCATCTGGGGGATGGACACACTTGAAGCTCTGTCTCGGGTGGGGCAAAGGCAATACATGTAACCTGGACATCTGTACCCCCATAATATGTTGAAATAAAAAAAAAATTTTAAGTATATTTCAAAATATAAAACATTTAAACCATACATATACATATATAACTTTAATATTTCAAAGTTTTTCTTAATCTATTTTTCCTTAAGGACCTATGATATCTTCTGCTGATGAAATGTTGATTTGAAATTTAGAAATTATTTCTGTTCCACTTTTTTCCTTTGCTTTAAGTTAAAGGAAATTCAGTACTTAAAAAAAAATAGTACATATAAACTGACACCATTTTTCTTAAACTACTTCTTGCTATTTATCTAGTCATCTCTCTTGCTTTCTGAAAATGTCCAAAGAGAGAGAAAGATCTTGAGTGATATTCACTAGTGGTTAATGATGGATACTTCTGTGTTGAAATTTAATATAATTTTTTACTTTCCTCATTGTAATTTTCTCTATTGCTTGCAATTTTATAATAAGCATATATCATTTTTACAAAACAGTAAGATAAATGAATAACATCAAAACTTCAGAAGAAAATGGAGGAGGAGGAATACAGAAATCTTTCAAATCTTATTCCATTAGGAGCAGTTTATCTTTTTATTCCCATTGAATCACTTCAGCCTCAAGGTGATGAAGTGAAAATCGTAGACAGAGGTAGTCCTGCCTTTAATACAAGAGAACATCTGAAAATTGAAATAGTTAGAAGCATGGTACTATGAGCTAGGGCTCTTTTTACTTCCATTTTAATTTATGGTCTTAATTTGTATATTTCCACAAAATAAGCCTCCTAAAGGGAATATAAAATATGGATAGGAAAACAATGTAATCCAAATGAGCCCCCTACTGGGGTCACACATGAAACCACAGATTAACAAACTAGGGCAAAGGAGAAAAATTTTAATTTTATTAATAAGATGAAAGTTTCCTTCATGTACACAAAGTATTAATTCACCACTTTTATGGCTGTGTAGAACTCCATGGTATACATGTACCACATTTTATTAATCCACTCATGTATTGATGGGCACTTGGTTTGATTCCACATCCTTGTGGTTGTGAATTGTGCTCTAGCAAACATTCTAGTGCAAGTGTATTTTTGACAAAATGACTTTTTTCCTTTGGGTAAATACCCAATAATGGGATTGCTGGGTCCAGTGGTAGGTCTACTTTTAGTTCTTTGAGATATCTCCATACTACTAGTTTGCAGTCCCACCAACATTGTAGATGTGTTCCTTTCTCTCCACATCCACACCAGCATCTGTTGTTTTGGGACTTTTTGATAAAAACCATTCTCACTGATATTAGGTGATATCTCATTGTGGTTTTGATTTGTAGTCCCCTAATGATTAGAGATGCTGAGCATTTTTTCGTATGTTTATTGTCCATTAGTCCATCTCTAGCCTATACTTATCTTTCTATTGGCATGCTTATCTTTCTTATTAATTTGTATTATTTTTAAATAATCATAACATTATTCCTTTATTATATGTATTTAATTATCTGTTTTAAAATAAATTTATAGGTATTTATTTTTTCATACAATTGAATTCGCTAATATTTCAGCATGAAGTTATGTAATAATTGATGATAAAACAACTTTTGTTTTTATCCTAGTTTTAATGAAAATAAATCTAGTTTTCTAACCATTAGGCATTGTCTGTTACTTTGAGATGATTCATTATGTCAATTTGCATTCTAATTCTATTTTACTAAACTTACTTTTTAAATCAAATGTGTTTTTATAAAATGCCTTTTTGGCATCTATTAAGACAATACATTTTTTTCTCTTTTGAACTTATTGATAATATAAATTACATTTGATGTTTTTTCTAATATTGAATTTCTTTACATTCTAGAAATGCATTCTTCTTGGCATTGAATATTTGATCTGTTCCATCTGTCCTCGTTTTCAAAAATATAAATTATGCATATATTGGGTTTCCTTTATCTTTTTGTTATTAATATTTTATTATTTTAACTTAATTAATTTTATATGATTTTCCCAAGCCATTCACCCCAACTTTGCCAGGGTTGTCATTACTTTTTCTGTTTTTTATTGCTTTCATTCTGTAATGTTTTATGTTTCAGTGCCCTTTTCTTTTTAGCTTTTCTAACTTGCTTTTCAAATTCTCCTGTTATCATATAAGCTTCTCCCTGCACTTTTCTTATTTTTAGAAATATCAAATTGTCTGTATTTTTTAATGAAATTTTAGAGAACTATTAAACCAAAGCCTTCTTTCTTTGGACAATGCATTTAACAATGTGTATTAATTTCCTTTTAAGATTTTTACTCTTCTCTGAATGATTCATCTGCCAGATTCCAGATAAAGAACTGTAGTAAATTCTTAAAATTATATGTTGTCTTAGCAGCCATTTTGAATCTAAGTTTACTTTTCTGATACCAGAAGCAAGGCTTAGCCACCTTTGACACAGTGTCCAGTTCTCTGCCCCCTCCCAGTTTCTCAGTGTGGCTGATCCAAATATTTGCGTTGTATAAACACCTCCTGGTGGCCACCTCCCTATGAGACATATAGATACAACCTACTGGACTCACCCCACTGACCTCACACCTTCCATGGACTGCACAGATATGCCATGGTGACCACTCTCAGTCACAGAGTGACCCATGGGATTCTTGTCTGCTTGCACTCAACCTGCCAATTAGAACTTCCTGTGGGAAATGTGCTTGAATAAGATCCTACACCCAAATAAAGTCCTTGGCCCATTGATCCTCCACCCGCCTTACTCCCCACCGACTGGTGGAGCACTCTGCTGTCTCTAGACTTCCCACCAGTCATCATTGGCACCTCCTCTTCTCTTGTGGACCTGTAAGTAATAAACTGCTTTTGGTATTCCACCTGCTTTGGTTGTGTGGCCTCCTTTGTCTTTCCCAACCGACACACCCAGACCTAACTTTGTTCCTGGTAAAGGCTCTTCTAGAGAGTGGCTATCTTGGCAGGAATAAACCAGACATAGGTCACACAAGAGCCACAAGAGTATGCACCAGCATAAACAATGTTTCTGTGAGAGGGACACCAAGTCACAGGTTGGATACTTAAGACATTAGGCCATTCACCAGAATAAAGAATTATCTCATGAACTGTACATCGTAAACTTCCCCAACCAAATTTCCCTGTTATAATAGGACTAGAGTTTACAGCCACTCTCCAGAGAAAGAACTCAAGACCAAATTAGAGAGAAAGAATCAGCGGAGAAAATGGGGAGATGGGTGTGAGCTGGCAATCTCTAGCCTCTCCTTTGTCTATTATCTCCTTTACTTTCTCACTAAATCTTTTAGTGTCCTAGCGAAAAGAGTAGGGTTAGGGGCAGGGAGAAGGAGAAGCACAGAAGATAATAGTTAAAACCTTAGGCTCTGAAGTCACTCACTGGATTCAAATCCCAATGCTGCCACCTGCTAGTTCTCTGACCTTGAGCTAGTACTTTGAATTCTCTGTGTCATTGTTTTTTCATTTGTGAAACAAGGATGATAATAATTCCTTTATAGGTTGTTATGAAAATTAAATGAATTAATTAAACCTAGAACAGTTCTTGCCACATAGTAATTGTTCAACAAAGGTTAACATTGTTATTAGTTATTAGTGCCCCATGAGCTTTCTATTGTGATATGCAACTGCTTCTTTCTTTTCCTTGGGTGCTTCTACCTTACACTAAGCACCCACCTCAATTGGGAGGATTGGTTAGAGACTATAGAAATGGCATAACAAGGGGTATCTTTCAATTGGACTTCTTTTACTTTCTTTTTTTACTTGCTGTTTCTGAGACGTTTTAAGCAAAGAGGGGAAATAAATATGACTTAATTTAAGATTCTTAACCAGAAATCTGGAATAGTTTCTATACTTAAAAATGATCTGAAAGAACTTGCCCATAAAATGGTCCAGGCTGAAGCCTAATCAATGTTGAATACTTGATAAAGTATAAAATTCAGTATGGCCATTAGATTACATACACTTCCTACTTAATGAGGTTTTTTATTAGCTAATATTTTCAAAATAATCTATTCTGCTGGGATTTTCCATATTAGTATTTTGTTCTTTAAATTGATTTAATGTTTCTGGTTATAGCCTTTCATTTCAAATACTCTAATATGTATGTGTGGCATGTGTGGCTTCTTTCCCCTATTGCATTGCCAGGATTTGGGCTATTTATTGGTCTTTTCAAAAAGCCCATTCAGGGCTTTATTTAATTTTCTGTTTTTATCATTATTTATTTCAATTTCTATTTTCCATAGCTTAATTTTTAATTTTTATAGACTTGTGAATAGAATATATAGTTTACTTTTCATTGTTTCTTGTTAACAATAAAACCATTTACAGCTAATCATTTTGCTCTGAATATAACTTGATGATATTGGGTTGTCATTCTTATTTGCCTAAATATTTTAATAACATTGAAATATTCTGTGGTTTAAAAAGACCATAAACATGCTTAAATATTCTCATTTTTACTTATAGCTTAGCTTCATTTTTGGCAATTATAAATAACTATATAATATTTTATTAAAAGCACTATTTTCTTGATATAATAACAATACATACTGTAAAAACTTGAAAATTTCATAAAAGCTAAAGGTTTACTTTCTACTAAGAATATATAATGTGTCTCTTAATCAGTATTCCCCAGCTTTTTATGGAGTTAAGTTGTAATACCATTTTTATTTTCATAACACTATGTTTCTATTAATTGCTATCTGCTTAGCATCAATGACCTGTAATACTAATTGTGCTAGATGACAAACATAGTTAAGCAGGGGCTAATGTTAACACTGTTTTTATTCATTGCCTTGAGATGGTCTGGTGTTTCATTTTATTGAAAAAAGGCTTTTTTGTTATCTTTGCAGATCATGTTAAGTTTACTGATAGGTTATTACATAAACATATATATGACACCATGCATTATTTTGTAGGCAAAGAATTTGACTGTGTCCTCCATAAAAACTTTGTGGAAAAGATGGTGAAATGGTGATAAGCAAGTCTGGGCAAAGACAGACAAGACTCCACTGGCAATATCCAGTGTCAGTTTGGAAGGTGTGATAAGAAAATTGAGATCTTCCAGGAACAGTGCTAGAAACTTTACATATGCTTGTCAATACCCAAGCCTGTGACTAAACAAAGGACTTTATATAGAAATAACTAAAAACATATATATTCAGACTGCTTCTCTCTCCTCTCAGCAGTAGCTGAGATTCATCTTGAATATATGCAAATGGCTGTTATAAAAAATACCAAACTTAGGTCAGGCCATGTGCTAAATTCCATACATGTAAAATCTCATTTAATCTTCAAGATAACACTATGATTATTGTTTTGTCAATGTCTTAGACTGAACTAATGAATAGCTACTCCCACTGAAAATGCTTAGAAATTCTGGATAAAATAAAACAAAAACATTTTTAAATATAATACTAAGGGAGCTAGAAAAAAAGTAAAAACCTTAGGAATCAGGAACTAAAAGGGTGGTAAGCACACAAGTTGACACTTTCATGGCCAGGATTGGCATGAGTGGTGTACAGCTGGATACAGAACCTAGGAGATCTTTAATTGTGAGGGGCTTAGATCTTAATGTCTATGCAGAGAGATTAGACATATGTGAGGTCAGGAATGGGAATGCAAATCCCCAGTTATAAAGGTAGAACTCTTAAAGTACTATACCCTCAAAAAATGAAGAGGTAGATATAATCTACCTTCTTTCATTGAGAGACAGAAATCTTTTCTCTATCTTGAATTCTGGGTGAGTAAAAAAAAAAATTCCATCAGTCTATATCCTCTGTTATTTCCTTTCTTAGTGCTTCATAGTTCTCCCTGTAGAGGTCTTTCACCTCTTTCGTTAAATATATCCCTAGGTATTTTGTGTTCTTTGTTGCTATTGTGAAAGGTATTAAGTCTTTGATTTGGTTCTCACTTTGACTGTTGTTGGCATATCTGAATGCTACTGATTTGCTTACATTGATTTTGTCACCTGAGACTCTGCTGAATTTATTTATCAATTGCAGTAGTCTCTTGGCAGAATCTTTGGGGTTTTTGAGATATAAGATTATATCATCAGCAAAGAGCAATAGTTTGACCTCTTCTGCCCCCATTTGGATACCATCGATTTCCTCCTCTTGTCTGATTGCCCTGGCTAGGACTTCCAGCACTATGTTGAATAGAAATTGTGATAGAGGGCAACCTTGCCTGGTTCCAGTTCTAAGTGGGAATGCTTTCAATTTTTCCCTATTCAATATAATGTTGGCTGTGGATTTGTTGTATATGACTTTTATCATTTTGAAGTAAGTCCTGTCTATGCCTATATTGTTAAGCATTCTTATCATAAATGGGTGTTGAATTTTGTCGAATGCTTTTTCTGTGTCAATTGAGAGGATCATGTGGTCTTTGATTTTACTTCTGTTTATGTGATGAATTACATTTATAGATTTGTGTATGTTGAACCATAACTGCATCTCTGGGATGAAACCTACTTGGTCGTGATGGATTATTTTTTTTGATGAGCAGCTGAATTTGATTTGCTAGGATTTTATTGAGGATTTTTGCATATCTATATTCACAAAGGATATTGGCCTGTAGTTTATAAAACGTGTTGTGGAGAATTCCTTCCTTCTTAATGTTGTGGAATAATTTCTGTAGGATAGGTACCAGCTCTTTGTATGTCGGGTAGAATTGGGGTGTGAAACCATCTGGTCCAGTCCTTTTTTTTTTAGGAAGGTTTTTTGTTGCTGCTTCAATTTCAGTACTTGATATTGGTCTGTTCAGGAATTCTATTTCTTCCTGATTGAGCCTAGGGAGGCTGTGTGTGTTTCTAAGAATTTGTCCATTTCCACCACATTTGCAAGTTTATGTGCATAGAGATTTTTGCTCATGAATTGGCAGAATCAACATTGTTAGAATGCCTATACCACCCAAAGTGATCTACAGACTCTATGCAATCCCTACTAAAGTACCAACATCATTTTTTGCAGATCCAGAAAAAATAATTCTGCGCTTCATAAGAAACCGGAGAAGACCATAAGAAACCATATAGCTAAAGCAACCTTAAGCAAAAAGAACAAATTAGGAGGCATCAATTTACCAGACTTAAAGCTATACTACAAGGTAATGGTAACCAAAACAGCATGGTACTGGCACAAGAACGGAGACATAGACCAATGGAACAGTACTGAGAACCCAGATATAAAACCATCCTTATATAGCCATCTGATCTTTGACAATGCAGACAAAAACATATACTGGGGAAAACAATCCCTATTCAATAAATGGCACTAGGAAAATTGGATGGCCACATGTAGAAGACTGAAACAGGATCCACACCTCTCACTATGCACAAAAATTAACTCATGATGCATAATAGACTTAACCCTAAGGCATGAAACCATAAGAATTCTAGAAGAAAACAATGGAAAAACTCTTATAGACATCAACCTAGGCAGAGAATTTATGATGAAGATTCCAAAAGCAATCACAGCAGCAACAAACATAAATAAATGGGACCTGATCAATTTAAACAGCTTCTGCACAGCCAAAGAAACTATCACTAGAGCAAATAGACAACCTACAGAATGGGAGAAAATATTTGCATGTTATACATCTGATAAAGGGCTGATAACTAGAATCTATATAAAAGTCAGGAAAATCAACAAGAAAAAAAATCAAATAACCCCATTAAAAAGTAGGCAAAGAACATGAACAGAAAATTTTCAAAAGAAGATAGACTAATGGCCAAGAAACATATGAAAAAATGCTCGAAATCTCTAACAATCAGGGAAATGTATATCAAAACCATAATGAGCTATACTTAACTCCAGTGAGAATGGCTTTTATCAAAAAGTCCCAAAACGACAAATGTTGATGTGGATACAGAGAAATAGGAACACTCATACATTGCCGGTGGGACTGAAAACTAGTATAATCTCTCTGGAAAGTAATATAGAGAGACCTCAAAGAACTAAAAGCGGAACTACTATTTGATCCAGCAATTCCAGTACTGAGCATCTACCCAAAGGAAAAAAGACATTCAAAAAAAAAAAAAAATTGCACTCGAATGTTTATAGCAGCACAATTCACAATTGCAAAGATGTAGAAACAAGCCAAGTATCCATCAATACATGAGTGGAGGCCAAGTGCAGTGGCACATGCCTGCAATCCTAGCACTCCGGGAGGCCGAGGCAGGTGGATTGTTTGAGCCCAGGAGTTCGAGACCAGCCTGAGCAAGAATGAGACCCTGCCTCTACTAAAAATAGAAAGAAATTACCTGGACAACTAAAAATATATACAGAAAATATTAGCTGGGCATGATGGTGCATGCCTGTAGTCCCAGCTTGGGAGGCTAAGGCAGGAGGATTGCTTGAGCCCAGGAGTTTGAGGTTGCGGTGAGCTAGGCTGATGCCACAGCACTCTAGCCTGGGCAATAGAGTGAGACTCTGTCTCAAAAAACAAAAACAAAAACAAAAACATGAGTGGATTAATAAAATGTGGTATATATATACCATGGAGTACTACTCAGCCATAAAAAGCAATGTTGAACTAACACCTCTTGTATTATCCTTGATGGAGCTGGAGCCCATTCTCCAAAGTGAAATATCACAAGAATAGAAAAACAAGCACCACATGTACTCATCATCAAATTGGTACTAATTGATCAACACCTTTGTGCACATGGAAGTAACATTCACTGAGGGGCAGGCAGATGTGAAGGTAGAGTAGGGGATGGGCATATTCACACCTAATGGGTGAGGTGTACACTAGGCACACACGTAGCTCTGACTCAGCCAATGCAAAGGCAATATAAGTAAGCTAAATGTTTGTCCTCCCATAATATTTTGAAAAAAAAAATTCCAATGAGAAATCAAAACTCCCAAGTTTACATAATGAGAAGTTTGGAGTTCAGTTTACAATGTCCATGAGTGATGAGAATTCAAGCTAATACCATTGAAGTATCTGGCAGAAAAACTGAAAAACTTCACTGAACCAATGTCATATGAAATTCCTACAAGAGAAAAAAATGACATATAGAATTCCCACCCAAAGATTACAAAATGTGCTAGAAAATAATGAGCAGACAGAATAAGATTAGTAGAGTACCTAAAAAGACAAATAATCTGAACAAGCTTAGAAAGTAATTTATATGCCTAAAGAGATAAAATAAAAACTGGAAAACAAAGAATAAGAAACCACAAAAAATACCACTTCTCAACCATTTGGCTAAGATCAAGTGAAGCAGCCAAAAAAATATATAGAAAATTGAGGAAAAATAGAATTTCTGGAAACAAAAATAATAGTCATTGATAATTAAAATCCAGTGGCTTGAAAAAACAAACAAATTCAATATAGTCAATAGAGGAATCAACTAACAAAGATAGAGCTGAGGAAATAAGCCAAGATGCAGCACTGAGTGACAAAGTGATAGGAATGTAAGGATGGTTAAAAGATACAGAGAACAAAGGAAGGTCCAATATATGTCTATTAGGAGTACTAGGACATGAGAATGAGGGAGAGCAATATTCAGAGAGGTAAGGGCTGTGAAATTTCTCAATAAAATACATGAAATCTCAGATTGCATAAGTACCACAAGTCCTGAGCAAAATAAATGAAATACCTACATCTACACTCATCATAGAAAAACAGAATATCAAAGACATTGGAAATTTTAAAGAAGGAACAAGAAAAAGACAGATTACCAAGCAAAGGAGTAATTAAAGTTAAAGTGGAATTCTTAATAGCAAAACAGAGACCAGAGAACAGATGAGAAAATTGAGACACAGAAAAGTCACACATGTTCCTTGAGAACTATTAATCATTAAGCAACAGAGTCAGTACTTAAGCATGGTAGTCTGACTCCAAATCCTATATCCTTTAACACTACAGTACCCCTTTTGGGATAACATTCTGGACAATTGTCTTTGTCTCATCTTTATTTAAAAAAATATATAACAAAGAAAGAAGAAAAAATCTTATTTCTCTCAATAATTCAAAAACTGAAGTTGTTAGAAAAACCATGTGTGTGCCTTCTAGAAAATCTGAAGTTAATTAACTAACATTAATAATGTTTATAAAAATTCAAAAGTAAGATTTGGAGGACAGTGCATAAGCAGTAATAGATTATAGATTTCCACACTGGGTCCAATTAAACTACATTTAGACATGTCTGAAGGTGAAACGCTCCTGACAATGTCATCCAAAATGAAGAAGGTAGGTGAATTTTAATGGATAAAAGTATTTCCAATTTTTAAATATCCATGCTATATGTAATAAATGGAGAAATCTTAATCAAAGGATCTTAATTTCCCACATAATCTCTAATGCATATCATCTTGAATATAAATGCGCTGGGCAACAGATCTTTAATTTAGTGAATGTTATACATTTGAAATCTAACTAATAGAAGTAATTATTTTTAAAATGGGACAGATTTGCCTTCACAGCTTGTCAGCTAGGTCTGAAAATAATTCCTCAATGAGGGACCAATGAGGATATTAGTTGAAATGAATATCTGACCTCCCACATGGAATATTTTGAAGGACAATACATGTTCATATATATAAATTATATCCCAACTCAAAAAGGATAAAAAGCATTAAATTTTAACAATATTTCTACATGTACCTGTGTCAACTAGAGAATGTTTCAGTGTTCCATTACACAAAAGACCAAAATATTATCAATTTAGCAGAGGAATTCCAAAAATTATTGTTCTGAAATTATTAATATTTCCTTAATTAACAGTAGTATTAAATTAGCAACCAACCAGAGAATGATCAAAGGACTGGCATAAATTCAATAGTCTAGTAATAAACTAAAATTACTTTCAGGTAATACTACAAGCTCACTTTCCAATAAATGAGAGGCCTACTGGGAAGTGAGTGGTGTAGCTGGAGCTTGAAAGACTGAGGTTAAATCCTTGCTATCCTATCACTTTGGGAGTGTTACTTGAGCCTCTTTCATATTGATGTCAGCTAATGACACTTGATAATGTAGCAGCACATTCATGCTTTGCATGAGGCATGGACACTGTAAACAGATCTACTATACAACAATTCTGCATGACTATCTACCTGAGCCTTGACTGTGTCTGAAACCTTAGGCCCTTTGTCGACAATGTTTTCACCTGCATTACAAAGGAATGTTTGGTCAAGCCTGAGGAAACAATGAACCAGGTGAAGAGAGCCCTGCAGGACATAAGCAAACACGCACAGACCTTGCCTTAGACTCCTAGATGAGTAATGACTGGCAATGCTCTTCCCTAGCAGCTGGGCCATGGAGCAAGGTTAACAGAGCTCTCTGTAGGCCCCAAGGCCTAAGCTTAAGGGATTTTACAAGGATCATATTATGAAATCCTGACAGGCTCCCTCACTGTGCCAGCTTTGGTGGGTCAGTAGGCAATGGAGGTTTACTCTGAGATCTGATGATTTTGGCCACAGGACAAAAGAACAGCCTTAAATCTCTATCCTGAATTGGCATGCAGACTGAGTCACTGAGATAATGCATGCTTCTTCCACCCCCGCCTCTAGACTGAAAAAGAAGGATTACTCATTTATGGAACAATAAATAAAGGGAGCTGAGCGCCACAGAGAAAGAAAGGCCAAGGGCAAGAAATTAGGGAACTGACCATAAACAGACATGGACATGGAATTGAAGGGTCTCTTTTAAAGCTCAGCTCCCACGCACTTCCCCTAGGAACCCCTGAATTTTGGTCTTCTGACGCAGGTTAAAATCCACTACATCCCGCAGAGAACTCTCGACCGCTTTCATAGCATTTCTTTCACTCTACCTTGTAAATTCATCTCTCTTGTTGGATTAAGACCTCTCTGAGAGCAGTGAATCGGTGATGTATCTTACAGACGGCAACAGTGCATCACAGAAGATGGGGCATCCGAGTTGCACCCACCTGTGAAACCGGTGACAGGATTGCATAGCCGAAGATGACGAAGCTGTGAGGCTGAGGAGTGAGCACCCTTAGGTTTACCTCCACTCAGTTCCCAGGGTCATGGCCACCAATTGCAAGTATATAGGTAAGAGTGAATTAGCTGTGATAACAACCCACACCTAATTTACAAGCAAATCCTATCTGGTCTAGCTCCAAAATACATTTTGAATCTAACCGCTTCTGACCATCCAAGTCCCCTGTCACGTCTAACCTGGTCTTTTGTGGCAACCTCCTAATCATCCTGTCTGCCTCCACTGACTCCCACACACAATTCGTCATCAATACAGCTGCCAGAGAAAGCCTTAGAAAAACAGACTATATCATGTTCCAGTTCAAAACCCTCCAAGTGATTCCCATCCCATTTAAAATACAATCCAAAGCCCCTGCCATGGTCTAAAAAGTCTTATATGGCAGTGCCAACTTCTCCCAGATATTAATACCACTCCTATTTCATTTCCTTCCATTCTTCCCTTTGCCCACCCACGCCAGCCAGAATGGCTTTCCTGCTATTTCTTGAGCACATTTTGTATGTTTCTACCTCAGGGCCTTTGCACTGCCTGTTTCCACCAACATTTTCATTCCAAATATCCATAAGACTCACACTGCTTATATTATTCACATTTAGACTGAAATATCACCTCTTCTGAGAGGTTTCCCCATCTAAAATAGTAACTTTATTATTTGCAGTCCTCATACTCTGCTTTGTTTATCTTCAGAGAGATTATCACTATCTGACATAATGAGATTTATTTCTTTGATAATCACCAGTCTCCTATACTAGAAAAAGCTCATGAGAGCAGAGACATTGTCTTTTGTTCACTGATGTATCTTCTGCACCCAGTACAAGGCTTGGAATTGAGTAGGTATGTGATAGATTTTTGTTAAATGATCTGTCATGAAAATAGCATATTAAATGAGCCAAAAGATCACAGGCTACAGAACTGACAGCCTGAAATGCACCGTGCAGTCGAAAGGTCAGTGAACAAGCCCTGGAAAAGGGACTCAGAAGAAAGCCCAGGCATTTCCCGTCTTCTACTCCACAAAGTTAAATTGTACAGGATGCCCTGACACCAAGTTTAGCAATGTCATCCACTGGGCAATTGTAACTTAAGGAGAGAGCAAGGAATTAACTCGAGCACACTTGGGCATAAGCGCCGATCAGCCAGTCACTAGTTGTATGACTTAGGCAAGTTAGCTAACCCCTCTCAGCCTCAGTTTCCTCATCTGTTAAAAAAGAAAAAGGATAATGGTAATAGGTAAGTTGCAGGACTGTGTGAAACCATTTTGATGAGCTAATATATATGAAAGGGCCTAGAACATCATTAAAGTTTCAGTAAATGTTAGATTAATGGGAATGTCTCTGGAGTGGTGAAGACCAAACTACCCAACCATCGTCCTAGACCTGCAGCAAGAGAAAGAGGGTCACAGTACAAAAATATGAACAGGAACATCCAGAAAAAATGTCACAGTTACCAGCTAAGGTAACTGACTCATTGACCTGTGTACTAGCGTAAGTTGAAAATAAATCTATGTTAATGCACTGGAGAGTTTGCTGACAGGTACTTCTCTGTCCTAAAGACCTTCCCTAGGGCCCAGCCTGTTCCCAGACAGGAATGTCTCAAGGTCACCAATCAAGGGACCTGGGTGTTTGATGTCCTCTGCCAGTTCAAAAGTCATCTCCTAAGGTTCTCAGCACTTCTGAGTTACAAAGTCAATGAGACACTGAAAAGCAGGTATGGAAATCACTGTAATGGGGCCTTGTTTTAGAATTTACTATATCTAACATAAGCTGGTGAGTATACTTTATGAATTAATTGGCTGTAACTTTGGCCTCTAACCATGAAAAAGTCAGCTTTCGAACCCTAATGTTTTATCTTGTAAAAACACAAGAGGGCAATGGGAGTCCCCAAGCCAGGATTTCTAAATCCCTCTTACTCTGGACATCTTTCCCTCACTGTAACCGAGGTCTGGGGACAGAATGGCATATGCATGGTGAGGCCACCTTGCCCTCCCCAGCCTGTGGAAGACACTGCAGATTCATGTGGCCTGTTTCCAGTGAACTCTGACACAGCCTTGACAAAGTGTTTCTCGCAGACGCTGACAATAAATTTGAGTTGAAACATAAGAACAAAATCAAT
Organism: Eulemur rufifrons; assembly: GCF_041146395.1. Taxonomy (NCBI): domain Eukaryota; kingdom Metazoa; phylum Chordata; class Mammalia; order Primates; family Lemuridae; genus Eulemur; species Eulemur rufifrons. The sequence continues at coordinate 39,891,606 of NC_091010.1, forward strand.
TTTCTATCCCTTAGGATTGTTAAGAAGGGAGAACAACAAGCTTCACATGAGCCCCTCACTCTTGCCATGCCTGCGTGCTCAACCCAAAGCCTAAAGAGAGTAATTATTCATTTTTTCCTTCACTGCCACTGCCGCCCCGACTCTGACCTGTCCTGAGCTCCATCATACCCTGTTTATTTGGAAACTTAATGTATTCAATGGCACCAGCTGGCTAGTTAGATAGAGGAGTCTGCCTGTAGCATTCCCCTTGAAAATATTAATGAAAATGTTCTATTTCATGTTCTTCCCTTTTCCTAAAAGAAAGTACAAATACCTCCCTTAGAAAGATGCTTCACAATTCAAGATGACTGTTCACAAGGCAAAGCTATTATCTCATTTTATGGATGAAGAGACTCAGGTTCAGAGAGGTTAAGTGACTTGCTACATGTCACTCAGCTAAATGATAAAGCTGGGCCTACAAGCCAAGTCTTTTGAACTGCAGTTCAGAACATTTTCCACCCCACCAATGAGCCTACCTGAACAACCAAGATGGCTCCAACCCAGAATAGTTAATATCATTTTGGCAATTTATTTCACTAAAGATTGGAATAGAGACAAACTAGACATCATTCATAAAAGGCATCACATTCTCAACAAGAAAAATAGGTGGACATAGATTTTAGACTTGCTCTTTAGCAAAATTTGAGTTTTATTTCATTGTTGTTGTGACTAATTTACTACATCCCATAAAGAGTAAAGAGCCCAGGAAGGAGAGTGATAAGGAAGAAAAAAGAACTGCAAAGGAAAATGAATCAATAGCAAAAAAAAAGAAAGACATACTTCTTTTAAAAAATTGAATTGCTTTTTCATATGTGGTCTCTGGAGTGATGAAGACCAAACTACCAAAGTGATGTATTAGTGATGTGGTAGAAGTGGTGAAATGAAACCAGGAGCTCCTATAAACATAGATAAGACCAAAGAATAAATTGTTAGGAGCAGAGATCTGGTGCAAGAGAACCTGAGTTTTATCTCTGTATCTAGCACTTACAGAAGGTTATTTAACCTCCCTAAGGCTCCACTTCCCCTCTATAAAGATAGTAATTGTACTATCTCCTAGGGCTTCTCGGTACATGTAAGACCATTTATATAAAGTCCTGAGCACAGTATCTAAAAATATTTCAATCACTAAGTTGGCTATTATTATTACTACTATTATTAACATTTTGTACTGGATAGAGTTCATATAATGAGGGCTTTTTTTCCCTTTTATGCCTCATCTCTTTGTGCAAAGCACTTACTTTCGTTGAGCCCCAGTTTTGTCTTCCATGGACAAACACAATGATGACAGCCCTACCTCGTTTACTAAGTCCTTGGATCAATGGGATAAAACAGAACAGAGGGTTTTGTAAACAGTACATCACCATTGTTTGATCACAGTCTTTTCAAATTCTAACCAGGTATTATATTAAAATGTAAGTTGAGCAGCTGAAGATTTCAAGGAGTGTCATGCTGGAATCATCCTTTGTTCTTAGCAGGATGGAATGTGAGGGGGGGAGGGGGCTGTCCACCACTTATTACACCTTTATTTCTTTACTTAGATGTTTATTGAGTAGCAGGTATGTGCTGGGCACTTGAGTTACAGTGAGGACGTACAGTGGACAACACAGGCTGAGACCCTGCCTTTTGCAGACTTGGATAAACAGCTGGAGTCATGTGCAGGAAGCCAGTGTGCACAGCGGGGGGATGTGAGCTCATTTGGGAAAGGCAGGAAAGGAGACCTGTGGAAATAACATCTGAGGGAAAGCTGAAGTAGGAGGAAACACTATGAGGCAAAGGGGAGGGAGTTCCAGTGGTGGGAAAACTGGGACAAAGGCCCAGAAGGAAGAGCAAATCGGAAACATTCAAGGGACCACAGGAGACCAGTGTGAATGGGATTTCGAAGGTAAGCAAGGGAGAGTTCAGAGTTACAGCTGGAGAGGTGGGCAAGGGTCCAGTAAAACAGGCCAAGTTAGATCAGTTCGATCTAACAGGCCAAGGTTTTGATCTTTATTCTAAAAATCAATAAAAATCCATCTGCAAGTTTAAAATAAAAGTTAGCCAGGGGTCTTTCCAAGATGCTAGCACAATGGGAAGAAGGAATGGGAGGGGCAAGCATGGACACAGGAATAGTGAGAGGGTGAGCCACTGTCCCAGCCCTGGCAGCGAGCACGCTGGCAATGAGAGAGGGAGCAGGAGCAGGTCTGAGTAATACCGATGGGGGGACCCCCAGAACCAGGTGCTGGAGGAGCCATGGGGCAAGAGGGCGGTGCCAAGGAGGCGCCTCTGCTTCGCCTGAAGCGACTGAGGAGACAGCAGAGTTAGCGTCTGCAGTGAGAAGGCACTAGCTGAGGAGCGTGCTTCGTTGACTCTGGGGCATCCAAGCGGAAATGCCAAGCAAGTAGTGGAAGAGGCAGGTCCAGAGTACAGAGAACCTGGCACCAGAGTGGACCAGTATTTGTTTTAGGCTAAAATGTGTAGAACTCGGGAAAAATGTTCCCTCTGATGAGGGAGGGAGAAGAAATGACTCACAGGAAATGGGCTTCTCTCCCACTCAGAAGTCAGACATACTGAAGACGTGATCACTGCCCTCAGTTCACGCTCCTTGTCCATTCAGAAACCGCCAGTGTCTGACAGTGCCGCCCTTCTCCCAGGTGTATTTATAGTCACAAATCGGTGTTCATGGAGCCTTCAGATTCCCTTTCCTGGTAGAGAGTGTGTTTCTTTGTCAGGACAACAAGGATTGACATTTGACAGACAGCAGGAGAAACAAGAATTAAAGCAGTGAGGCTTTCTAATTTGCTCTAAAATTGTTGGCTTCCTCTTGCAAGCAAGACTGGCGGAGCTTACAGTTCTTCAGGATTTGCCACACTGGGGGAAGCTTTCTGAGCACGGCTCCATCCCAGAAGCTCTCCCTGCCCAGGTCGGGCTATGCCCACAGCTGTGTCTCTCTCTGCTGTTCAGCCAGCCCCTCTCACCTCAGCCAAAAGCTATTCATAATTCCCTCTGGGGCCCAGCTAGGATGCCAACAGGAAGCCTAGAAAAGCTTAGGAAACAGAGTTTGTGGTTAAAGTTTTCCTTGTCCTTAGCACTTCAACTAAATACTCATGTGTAATGTCAGACTTTGCTTTTGCTACATTTGTGTTAATCTCCTTTACTGGAGTATCCTTAACTGTAAAATGAGATAATATTGCTTTCCTCATAGGAACACTGTGAGGCTTAAACAAAATAACATATTCATCATAAATGACAGATGTGTACAAAGGAGATGCTTTCTTCTTTCCCGTTTAGAGTATTTTTCAAAGTCCACCAACCATCTGAATTAGCATCACCTGAGAGGCTTATATAGCATCAGATTCTGGGACCACCCCCCTCACATACAGAGTCTAGATTTGTACAGTGTAAGACAGAACCTTATTTCCTGCAGCGTGAAGGGCCATTTCTACCTGTGTCCTGCAAATGCTGAAAAACATGAGGACACTTTTGGTCCTGGATCAGTGTTTCTCAATTTCTCCTGCACGTTAGATTCACCTGAGAAGCTTTTTAATGACACTGATACTCAAGGCCCTACTCAGGCTAATTAAATCAGAACCCCCACTTCATGGGGCCCAGACATTAGTATTTCAAGAAGTCCCAGGTGATTCTGTAGTATAGCAGATGAGCACCACTGGTTTTAATTTCACTTACTAAGCTATCAGATAATTCCATTATTGATTTAAAACTCCATTAATATCTAGCCAATCCCCCTTCTCTCTCTCTAGCATCCAGTCACCCCTCTTCCATCTTGGTTACCCATCTTCTCTTTGGTATTAGAATATGGAACCATCTAATCACTCCACCCAAATACTTACCTATGAATAGCATTGCCCTATTGATATTCCCCTATTTAGAAGCCCAGAGAGCATGGAGGACAGGGTCAGAGCTGGGAGGTGGCATTGACCCTCCAGCCACAGGAAGTGCTGAGTCTCCTCCACAGGCTGAGCAGGTAGACATGGTGGCACTAAGGTAGAGTTCCGCAGATAAAAGGGAGCTCATTATCTCTGGGGTGATTGAGTAGAGGGATTGCGTAAATGTAAAAACAGGCTTCCAGAGTGACTACCAAACTCCAGCGTTGTGCAGTCTGTTTTAATTAAACTGTTCAGTTACAGCCTAACGAGATTTTTAAAAAGGCAAACTAACAGAAGTTCGTTAATTGCTAGGAAAAAAGAAGCTTAAAACTTTAGACAGCCAGATGTTATTGGCACATGGAAAACATAAAAAGGCAAGTAGCCAAAGAAAACTTGAAATGTAGAAACTCTAACGTATGGTTCTCTGGCTCAAATCTTTCTCACCATTAAATGGCAAATGCCCTGGGTCAGAGGCAGGGATGGAAGTCAGACTTTTCATTTAAATAACCAAGTTTATAGGCTCCTTTCTTGGGAGTAGGAGTATCACCTTGATTACAGTTTGCATAGGTCCTATTTGTTTTTTGTTTTTTTGAGACAGAGTCTTGCTTTGTTGCCCAGGCTAGAGTGAGTGCCGTGGCGTCAGCCTAGCTCACAGCAACCTCAAACTCCTGGGCTTAAGCAATCCTTCTGCCTCAGCCTCCCGAGTAGCTGGGACTACAGGCATGCGCCACCATGCCCGGCTAATTTTTTTCTATATATATTTTAGTTGGCCAGATAATTTCTTTCTATTTTTAGTAGAGACAGGGTCTTGCTCTTGCTCAGGCTGGTCTCGAACTCCTGACCTCGAGCAATCCACCAGCCTCGGCCTCCCAGAGTGCCAGGATTACAGGCGTGAGCCACCGCACCCGGCCCTATTTATTTTTTTTTTAGTGTCTTTTTCTGTTCTAATCTGTTCTAATAATAAATCCTCTTTATTTTAGGGAAGCCTAATCCAGTTGGTTTAAGAGGAAGAAATTAAATAGACATCTGAATCTTTATTTTTGGAGAAAAAACCTACTACGGAACTCTGCACCCTCATAAACAGCCAATGAACCATGACAGCCACCAATTTCCTCATTTCCTTAGGTCCTAAGGGAAACCCCAGTAGAAACCAACACTAAAAAAGGGAATGGACAAAACTGTATTGGGGACATTTGAGTATGAGAAGAGGAATGGAGATTGCCCTGGGGAGGACATCAACAGCGTCTCCCTGAATTTAATGTGATATCCAGAGGGACCTAAATGATACACAAACATTCTGAAATAAATTGTTTGAAAGGCGTTTCAGAAACTTGGAGGTTATGAGAAAGAACATTTTGATTAAGATTCACCAGCCTGGAATCAGCAAAGAAATACTGTTCTTAACACCTGCTGCAGCCTTTGAAGTTGTCTTTTTATTCGCATGACAATGAGACAGTGAGAGCAATACACTCATATTTTTCAAAAACCTTTTGACATAGTTTAACTTCTGGAGATAATAGCCAAAGCAATGTCACAGGATGAAGGATAAAAAAGTTTTATGTAGAAAAGTCCTAGGGCCAGGAGATTAAAGAGAGCCCCAGGTAACTCCAGGGTTCACCTAACGTGGTTGGCTGAGCCTGTTTCTAATGAGGCCAGGAGGAAGATCACATTCAAGCCTTAAGGGGAAAATTATTAATACTGTCTCTGGGAAGATACTTCTAATTCTATCCAAACTGCCTTAAAATGCGTTCCTTTGGTCATAGGGTATAAAGAAGGATGAAAGGAGGTGCACAAGAGAGTTTAAGACCACATCGTCACCTAAACCAGTTACTGAACTCCTGTTCAGAAACTGTCATCAGGTCTGCAGCCCAGATTTGTTACCCTGGCCAGCCATTTCCAGCTGCTTCCTTCCTATAAGTCTCTAGGAAAATCTCCTTCAAAGGCTCTTATAAAAACAGATGATGAAGGCAATTGGAGCTTGGGGAGCACACCAGCTCATCTATTAAGTTCCCTCTAATTCCCTCCTTCCCTGCTCCCTTCTCTGCAGAAGTCTCTCCATCCACCCCCTGACAGGACACTGCTAGAGGCTGATTCCCAGTCCTTGATAGGACCAAGCCCCTCTCCCCTAACTGCCCCCATAAGAATGGACTTCTAGGAGTCATTTACCACACGAGCCAGGTCTCCAGTGCTTTGTGACTGATCTGGAGTTAGACCCCTGGCCCAGGTTGGACAAGTCATACATCCTCCCAAAAGAATTCAGAAGTGCAAGTCAAAGAGAGCTAGGTAGTGTCTGCTTGCTGTGTCTTGGAGTATTAAAAACTAAGTCACCGAGGGACAGCCCTACTCCTCCATGTGGCGTAGGAGGTAGAGAAAGCTGAAGGGCAGAGAGAGAAGAATTTAAAAAGTATGTACAGAGAGACAGATGGAGAGTCCCAAGTGAATTACTAACATCTATTTTCTGTTCATTGCTGTCCACGAAACATCCCTATATATTTATATCTAAGTCCTCTTTTTGTTCAGGTTGGCTGGAATTGTTTCCTCTTTGAAAAATCATTCCCCTTGACTAAATGCACTCCCTTTCCCCCTCCTCTCTGCTCCTTTCCCTCACTATTGACACTTTTATGTCTTTCCAGTTCCCTGGTTCCCCACCTCCTATTCCCCCAAAATTATGGCTTCAGGATGTCCTGTCATTGGCTCTGGAAAGCTCTGGTATTTTATTGTCATTAAGAGATTGAGCTGAGGGTGGAAGCAATCTATTCATCTCTGAGTTGCCAGTGAGCCCTGAGGTATCATAGCTATTGGTAAGATGAGCTAAAGAATAAGGACGATTTTTGAGGTACCTAAGGACAAAGTATTCCTCACCTACCAATCCTGCTATCCCCGAGAAGATCTGGGTGCCACAGGGATTGTAAGGTCCTAACAGTCAAAAGAGACTAAACGATGTTTTCTATACATCCTTTTCATTGTATGTGTTCTGGGAAGTGTGGGTAAATTTTTTAGCCACATACTCAAGGTCTTACCTCCCTGTCAATCTGCTGTATCATGACATGGCTTCTAGGATACCTCTACTTTCCCAGGGAAAGAGCTGATAACCATGAGTTCCTAGAAAATATTATTGATGTTCACACCATGTACCATAAGTAAATCTTCCCAGAGATATAAACTAGGATCTTTACCTATTAATAGCTATCCCAGAAGAATATGTTCTTGGAATCTGAATAATTCCAAACCCTAATTTCCAAAGAGTCACCAGGCTCCTTTGTTAATTGTTTCATATATTCATTCCTTCAGTGTATTGAAGAACTATTTGGGCATATGCTATATCCCAGTCACTATCATATGTTGCATTGATGCAATGAGCAGAATTGTCCAAAGTGACCTGGGAAACCAACTGAGACAGGGGATTTTCCTTCCCCAGCAGGAGTTTCACCTGAACTTACCTCTTTAAGGGCCCAGGGGCTTCTTTTCCCCGCAGAGGAGGCTTGAACCTCTTATGGGCCTCAAGCTCCTCAGGAACCGATTACCTGGCTTACCCAGACAACTCCTTTAAATAGCTGACACTCAAATCCACATGGCCTGCCTGGTAGATAAATAATCTGATTGTCCCCCCATTGGGGAAGCTGCTCTCATTTTTTCCCTCTAAAAAGAGAAAGCAATAATGATAAAGGGCTCCTCCTGGAATATAGACCTGCATATGCCTGGCAGAGGCCCCTGGTCCCACCACCCTTTGTGGAATGACAGAAGTACTTATACCTTTCTCCTTTTTGTTGTTGCATTCTGGCCTTGAAGCTTTCCATTTCCCTAATACAGCCTATTTCTTAATCTATGACAGCCTATTTCTTAATCTGAATTCCTCCCAAACACTCGTGCCCATCACATGAAGACCCAGAAGGTGCCCACCTTGGCAACAGTTGATGAGGGGGAGAAAGTAAGCAACACAAATAGTTAATTACAAATTGAGAAAAATATTACAAAGATGGTAGCAACCGACTTAGATGACATTTTCAGCGAAGGCCTGACTGATGAGGAAAAGATAAGCTGACACCTGATAGATACAAAGGGCTGACCAGCCAGGTGAAGAGCTGGGAACAGCACAGATGATATCCCTGGAGAAGGAATGACTTGTGAACTAAAGGAGCTCAAAGGAGATCAGTGTGGCTGAAGCAGGCTAAAGAGAGAAGAATGCAGTTCGAGATGAGATTGTAGAAGTACTAACCACAACTCAACACCATCCAAAATCGATGCACCACTCTGGGTTAGCCCCTAGAATGGAAGATAATCCAGCTTTCGTAACAATCCAAAGACTACAGTTGAAGGCAGAACTATCAGTTTTCCAGGTTGCCACTCCATGGGATACTTTCACTAAGCAGCACTCCTGCCCTTCATATATTGTCTAGCATGTAGAAAGGATGGATTCAAGACATATTCCTCCCCCTGCCATGATGTTTGCATACTGGACTTGCAACCAGAATGGTGATGATAATGATGCTGATGATTATAACCATTAATAGCTAACATCTGTTGATCTATGTGCCAGGATCTAGGTGAAATCCTTTATATATATGACTTAATCCTCATGAGCACATATACTTGTCACAGAGCCAGAGTTAGGAGTATAAGAGAGTATCTCTGGGAGAAAGAGGTTATAAAATGTCATGTTTTCTTTCGAGTACATTTGTCATAGTGGCATGATAAATTGGGTGTCAAAACATGTTTCCATTTCAGAATCATTGTTTTAGAAATAAATACAGGAATGTTTAGGCATGTCCTTGGACTGGACTTGGGGATAAATTGTTCACAAAACAAACACTGCTTCCCGGATCCTTCTAAACAAGGATCATAAAATCTGGCAACTGATGGAAATTTCATGATGAAATAATTGGAACTCTCTTATAGGAAGGGTCTGTGGTCCTCAAGTCTGGAAGCCAGGGAAAAAGTGGTTATATTTTCTTCCCTACATGGAGTGTGAAGGAGAGAGGGCTACTTCTTTAGAAACCTCTGCTCAAGTCCAATCTATTTTCTAGACTGCAGCCAGGACATTTTTTCTGAAACAAAAATACAATTCCTTGGAAGTTATCTTGCTAAATTTCTCTATAAAAATAAAGTTACCCCTCCTCCATTCTTAATACCTTCTTCATTCCCAGACGTTGACCAAGAAGTGTAGCTTTAAACCACGGAGAATGCTCTTCTCAGTGCACACACCCCAGGGATCCCCCCAGAACTGCACGAGCTGCCTCGACCTTTCTGCTGTATGGACTTCAGGATGCTTTTGACTCTCATCTCCACCCTCTGTTTAACCTTGGATTTGTCTCATGCCTTCTGGTTTTCCATCACAGTGCTGCACCTGCCTCATGTTGGTTAACATCCTCCTGGTTGGGTTTAACCCTGGTGCTTCTTGGTGAATGGTGACCCCACCTTTCCACCCAGGTTTCCCTGAAGTGCAAATGGGACATGATCCTGAAGAATTTATCCTTTGATTTTGTTCAGGCATGATCTCTTAGGACATCACCTTCAATAATAATTTTCAGTGCAAAAGTCACTGTATTAGTGCAGAGAAATTTGGTCTGAGCTGCATAGAAGCTATGAAATCAGTAATGTACAATAAACATCCCATATTCAGCTTCCTCCAACCTCAGGCAGCTTCTCTTGCCTGGGTTTAGGGTAGCCTTAACCTCTTTCTATTTTACCTTTGTTTTCATCTAAGTCTTTGAGCTTCTGAGGAAGAAAATACCCTTCACTTCCACAAAAATTATTTAGGTGTGTTTAGTGAATTTTATTGTGTCTTATGGAACAGGAATTATGTCATTGATCCTCCCAGAGATCATTTTCCTGATAATTCAGTTCTTGTTTTTAAATTCAGGAATGACCAGCGCCCAGAGAATTTTGAAAATAAACAAGGAAAAGGAAAGGAAATTAACATTTATTGGTGTAACTTCTTTTGAATATATGTACACTGTATGGGTACTGGGTATGTCATACAGTTTAACTCAGGGGTGGAGAACCTGCAGCCTTAAAGCCATATGTGGCCTTCTGTGTCTTTAAGTGTGGCCTTTTGAATGAATCCAAATTTTACGGAACAAATCCTTTTATTTTTATTACTACATTTTTCTTTCTTTTATATTTTTATTTGTTAAAATACTGTATTTAAAATACCAAAGAATAAAATAAGTTTCAACAAAATAATCCTCCCAGGTTGCCCATCACAATTAGAACATCAGTAAGCCATAAGTGCTAAATTGACGGCTGCTATGCTCATAATTTAGTTCTAACGTCCCCCGCCTGACTGGTGCCACGACTGCACGAGGCTGGTTGGAAAGAGTTTATGGAGGTCGAGTGCGCCAGTCTGTCATCAGCTTTTGACAATGGTGCACTGTGTTTCTGTTTGAAGTGGGATTTGTGAATAGTTGCACAGCTCAATAGTAATTTTTAATTCTGTCTGCTTAACAGCCCATCATATCAAAGATGACTGTGGGAATGCTGAAAAGAAAACAGATTTTTTCATGAGAACTGGGAACCGCAATATTATCTTGTTTCTGCTAAAGATAACATGATTTGCTTGCTTTGTGATACTGCAATATCAACATTAGAAAAATTCAATGCTCATCAGCATTATAACACTCCTAAGGAACACAAATATTTTAAATTAGAGGGAGAGGCATGAAAGGCTGCATTGCAGAAATTAAAAGATGAAAATCAAAAGCAAAGACAATTCTTTCAAGCAGCAATAAGACCTGGAAATAATGCCACTGAAGCAAATTATAAAGTAGCTTATATACTCAGGGAAAAAGGGAAGTCATTCAGTGATATAGAAATCGTGAAGGAATGCATGGTCGAAGTTGTAGGATGCTTAGACCCCAATAACGTTTCAAAGTACAAACAGCTGCCTCTTTTAGGGAGAACCATAACTGATCGGCAGTACGAATTAGCCTTCAACTTAACAGAACAACTTCATGCACTACTTCAAAGGGAAATATATATTATTCAATTGCTTTGGATGAATCAACTGATACTACTGACTTGGCACAAGTTTTGTACTTCATTCGAGTCATAGCGGAAGATTTTCTTTGCTACAAAGTTACTCGCTTTGGGCATTCTGCAAAGAGAACACAGGGAATAGATATCTTAACAACTTTCAAGATAAATATCATGAATTTGGTATATTTAGTGAGTGTATGTACAGACAGTGCACCTTCCCTGACAGGAAAACATGAAGGGTTTTTGCACAGGTAAAAAAAAGTATTAACAGATCCAGATGCTCTCATTTGTTTTCATTGTATCTTTCATCAGCAAAATCTCTGTGCTAAAGCTACTATTTTAAGTGACACTTTGCAAAAAGTTACAAGTATTGCTAACTATATTTGTGCAAATGCAACACGGTATTGTCAGTTTCATAACACACTAAAGATGAAATATTCAGTGGGAATTTGCCTCATATTTTTCTTGAGTGCATTGGCTATAGCAAGGATAAGTGTTAGCCAAAATTTTATCTCTGTGAAAACAGATAGTTAAGTTGTATGAAGGACAGAATCAGCAATGTGAATTATTGAAAGAATATTTTTATAGGAATACAGCATTTTAGTGTGATATTGTATCAAATTAAAACAACTTGAATAATTCTTTGCAATGTGAAATTAAGCCTATATACGATATGTGGCAGAAAATCCAAACATTTCAAAGAAAGCTACCTTTCTTCAAAATACTTCTTCAAAGGGAAATTTCAGATGAACGTTTTCCCCAGTTAGCAAAGGTCATTGATGAGCAGGATGATATATGCAAGTCATTCTAAGACACGCAGCTATTACAGGTGGATTAATTGGAGAATAAATGAATGGTTCACTGACTTTGAGAATCATGACATCACACTCAAATTAGCATTTCAGCCTCACCTAGTTTATATCATCAAGGCACCTAAAGAACTACAGATGGCATATTTTGCTACTGATAACTTCAAAATATATTTTCCATCTAAGGAAAAACTCCCCCATTCCACTATTTCCCAAAAGAATTATTTACAAAGTCAGGCTAGGATGTCATAAAATTAGCATTTTTCAGCTGGATGAAATCTTAAGAGATATTCTGACTCAGAGCCCCACGTGTAAAGAGCCAAGGTAGGTAGCATTGTTTGCTATATGTTCTCTACTTCCTGGGAAGCAGATTCACACACAATTGCACAGGACTGAAAGACATAGCCCAAGCAGGAAGGGGAAAGTTTCTCTAGTAAATTTCTTTCTTACCCCTGTGACTGTGCTCCCAAATTTTGCAGCTGTGAATGTTCTCAATTTATTTGACAGGGGCAGAAAGAAGGAAATAGACTTCATAGAACAATAGTGAAGGAAGGGCCTTTGACTTCAATTCACCAAGACTCGTTTCATCAAAAGCAGAAAAAAAAATTGAGCGAAAAAGCAAAGGCACTCGGAATATCACTGAGGTATTCCTGTGCGTCTGGCACCTAGTGCTCAGGAATCAGTAGCTGTTATGAGGACTCAATCATACAAACATGCATAAATGCTGGACGCACATGCCTGACAGGTACAAAAGACTGAGTACACGTTAGTTCCCCCTTCCCTCATAGCCACTACTCTGTTTATGTTTCTGCCACTACTTTCCCCTGGAATTCTGTCTTCCCTGTGATTTCTGCTAATCAAACTCCTATGGCTCTTCAAGGATTAACTTAGATAAAACTTCCCTCAAGAACACCCTCCCAAACAATCTACTCATAATATTTCCTTCCTCAATGTTGCACTAGCATTTCTGGTACCTCTTTTAGAAAATTTACGGTCTTCCCTACTGGATAAGTTTGTTGGTAATAAAAAATCTAGTTTTACTCCTCTCTGTTCCATATAGGGCCTGATATAATAGTCACACTAATATTTGGGGCAATATTAGGTTCTCCAAAATATCCTTGATTGGCAAATTGGTACTTGACTTAATCTTAGAAAAAATTCTTAAAGGAAAGTTAGTACTTATTGTGGCTGCTTGGAGCCAGTCACCAAACTAGGTATTTTGCATATATTGTCTCGTATCTACTCAGACAAAATAAAATATGTGAGGTGAGCATCAACACCAATTTATATGTGGGGATAGATGTTGCAGTTCATGGAATTAACTTTTTCCAGAGGGCTAACAGCTGGCATGTGCTGAAGCCAGGATTCAGACCCAGGTGTGTCTAATGCTAGTTGGATGTCCTTCTGCCATATTACACTGCCACCCCTATTGTGAAGGTACAACTCAAAGAAAAGAGTAGCTCAGTCACTCCATCCTGCTCTCTAACTTGGATGTGGAGAGGAAACCCCACCTCACCTCTCTTCATTTCTCTACCTTGGTTCCTTTCTGAGTATACCAAGAGAAAGTCACCGTTCTGAGCCTGAACTTAGATGTTAAATACTGCTCTGCCCTATCTCCCATCCCATTTCTCTCATTGACGGTTTGATGGCATGCTGCCAGTAAATCACAAAGTAGAGTCCTGAGGTCAACAATGGAACAGCTATTTTTAATTGGAGGAACAAGGCTAAGATGTTTTAACCATCAAGCAGAACTCCCAGTGTGTATGTTGAAGTATTTCATATAAAATATGCTGATAAGTGTGAGCAGCAATGTCATTTTGATTTATGCTTCATACAAATAATCTGCCTACCTCTCTCCAATGATGTAGAAAATATTACTCTCTGGTCATAAACGAGTGAAATAGTTCAATCTATTCCTCAGTTCTGGTAGAATAAGCCATGGAATGTGCCCATGAAACAGTTAACTCTTGGACAAACATGTAGGATAACAACATCCAAATCCATGGAAGTGACAACACACCATACCCTGCGTTGGTCAGACCACATGTGTAATGCATCCTAGGAATCACGTTGTTAAGAGAAATATAGAAAAATCGAAAAACTCCAAAAGAGACCATGGAAGATACTGAGTGGCCATTAAATTATACTACTGATAATGAATAAGGGGAGCTAGGGGAGAAAGAGACGCCTCAGAAGGAACATGCCTCCTCCCCAAATATCTGCTGGATCATTACAGAGGAGAGACCAGGCAACACTGTTACTCCAAAATGCAGAGCTAAGATCAGAGAGAAGTCTCAAGGGAAGCTGATCTTATGGAATTGTCATATCAGCGTAAGAATTCTTTCTGCAGTTCATGGAAGAATTCTAACCATCAGATCCAACCAAAATGGAAAAGACTGACTGTTACGCAGTGAGCTTCCGTCTCTTCAGAATCTCACAGAACAGCTTCCTTGAACCAATTGTCCCTTGAGGTCCCTTCCAGCTCGCATATTCTTCCAGATCTGGCTCAACCATAATTTCAATTTACCACCCTCTGCCCAGCTCAGCCTCTGAAATAGCCACAGAAGAAGTAACTGAGGCAAGTAAAGTGGTAAGCAGAGGCCCAGCAGAGCCAGAGCCTCTCTGCACATATTAATGGGCCTTGACAAAAGTTCACAGGGCTTTTGTCCTTTCAAAATGCTGTTACCAAGGCAACTGCTTGCTTGTAACTGTGAAAGCAGACAGCCCCTACGTGAAATTATGGCCACTTTGTTCTAAGAACAAAATAATTTGAATGATCAGAGCTCAGAGCTTGTTTGACACAAAATGAGACACCAGCTAAGTGGTTCCTCTCCAGAAAAAAAGTTGCTGTGTGCGTATGGGGGTGTGTGTGTGTGTGTGTGTGTGTGTGTGTGTTTGTATAAAATCTCCAGCTTCAAGATCCACCATTGGAAATGTATTGCACCAGGCTATGCCAATGTTTTTATTACAATGAATAGGATAAAAACATCTTATTCCTTATCCACTGGCAAGGATAAGAAATTAAGTCACAAACACCAACGTGACTAAATTTGTCACACCCTTTTCTAATATGAATAAAGTCAAAATAGGATAATGCTTAAGTGCTTGCTCTTTCAGATGAGACTGCCTGGTTTCAAATTTGGGCTCTGCCACTTACTGGCTGTTCAGTAACTTTTGGCAAGCTATTAATAACTAAACCTCTATGCCATCAGGATCATCATCTGTAAAATAAAAAATATCTACCTGTTTGAGTTTCTGGATAAATAAATATGTTAATACATATAAATTACTTAGAATATACCTGGTATGTAGTAGGCTATGTAAGTATTACTGTTGTTGTAACGGTGAAAACAGTGTAGCTCATGATGACAGAGACCAGGAAGCAGTGAAGAGATGATATTAGGGGCCCTAGGATTTTTGCCTTGGTATACAGGCTAGTAAGTCAAGGAAAAAGGAATTGACATTTAATGAGTGTCTATATGCTTAGTAATAAGCCATTATAGTCTTGGTTACCAGGAGGGGATGGAAACTTTATGGACAACAGAATGTTGGGACACTTCTGAGCCTTATGACTTCTAACGAGACATGATGGAAGTGTGGTCGTGAGCATCTCCAACCTAGGACAAAACGGATGTTCGCAGGCTGACAAAAGAAACCTAAGAGCCTCTTCTCTTACAACGAGTTTTTACTATTCACTCCCTCCCAATTTTGTCTCAACTTATTGAACACTTTTCACATGACGAGGTGGAGTGGGCGCTGCTAAGAGGGGTGGGAGAAGTCAGCCTCCACTAACATGTTCCCTTTCTTCTGTGTTTTCCTTATATACACTATCTGGTGCCTCAAGAGGATCTGGGCTTTCTAAGCATCTTGATGCTTGTAGCAAATCAGATCAGACAAATATAAGCAATTAGATAACTCCTACCTGTTATCAGCCAAGGGAGTGTCACGTACCATCTGGTGACTGTTTGATAGAGAAGAAAATGCAGGCTGGAGACTGCTTAGAAATTCAATTGCTTAACAGAGTGCCCTTCAGATTCTGACTTCTCATTCTTATGTTAGTAGCTCCTCTTTATTCTCTCTCTTCTACCACCAGTTTCCTCTAGAGTGAAGACCACCAATTGCCCAATGTTGGTCATCTTACCAGTCCTCTCCAAGCTGGATGATGAGTGTGATTTTTGGCACTCACTGAGGAAACAGTGATGTGAATTCTTATGGCCTTTTGTCAAAGAAAGACAGACAGACATCTAGTTCTAGAGCCTCAAATGCTCTGCTCAGCAATGTGGCTGCTTCCGAGGTGGCTGCTCCCTTGAGGCACCCAGGAGAGCATGAAGAAAATAAAGAACTTGATGTTGAGGTTTCACCTTGCACAATGAAGTCTCCCGCAGGTCCCTCTTCCTTTTACCCCAATTGCAACTTGTTTATACATCTACAAATATTATTTGTCTCCATCTACAAGACAATGAGCCTTTGGGGAGGAAGTAGAGATAATTTGTCTTTTTCACTTATATGCAAAGTATCTCCATCAGGGTCTGACACATAGTACAAAGTAGGTCCTCAATAAGTAGTTGTTGGATTAGATATATGAGGACTGTCCAGAAAGTATCCAGCTATCGTTAACACTATTTTTCATATTACATGGCTGGATACTTTCCGGACAGCCCTTGTATTTACATCATGAGGATCATTCTAGAAAAGGCTGAGGAAAAAAAATGTAATATCCATTAGTTATCACAGAAGTTAACTCTGATACAAAAAAAATAATAATAAAGCATTTTGGTTTTTCATAGACAAGAAGGGAAAATTAAATACATAGAAGCCCAAAGTAAATAGAACATCCCTTCTTGCATTAGGTTTATAAACACATAATAAGACCCACTATGTACCAGGCACTATTCGATTCTGCTGCCTCCATCTCTTTCTCTCACAGGGTCTCAGACTGCTCCCCACCAAGGTAGTGGCTCCTGTGTGGTAGGAGGGATGGGTGAGCTGGGGCTGCACAGGCATGACCTGGAAGTGACCAGAATAAAAATGCCCCCAGCCCAACTTGCAAAGCAGGGCTCTCCATGCAGATTTCTAGGCCATGTTGCTAGAGAGAAACTCTTTCCTCCCAGGGAAATCAAACAAAGGACTGCTTGGAATAATTCACACAAAGGTTCTCAAACTTGACTGTACTTTTGAAATCACCCAGGGAGTTTTACAAAACTACTTATGCCTGAGCTCCAGTTAAATCAGAACATCTTGGGTTGGAGTCAAGGTATTTGTAGTTTTTAAAAGCTCCCAAGGTGATTCTAATGTGTAGCCAAGGTGGAGAATCACTAGTTTACACAATCCTGCTTTTCATATGCAGGTCAGGCTCCTGAAGACAATTACTCAACTGCTCACCTATCTGCACTAATATATGCACTATTATGCTTTATTGCTGGCACAGAAAAATGGCAAGGATAAAAAACATATTTCTGTTAGTAAACACCTGGTTCTACTAATATGTCTGGTTGGTTAGTAGAAAAAAAAATCAGCCTAATGTAGATACAGACAATTAGCTTTGGTTTGAGATTCAGTGGCTTGTGCATTTGGGTTAGCCTCTTGCTAGAACTATTCCCTCTTGATCTGTTTTTCTTTGGTCTTAGTGCTGCTGTTACTTCTCAATGACAGAACTAAATACCAGTGTCTGATCCAATTGCTTGGTCTTCTCCTGACTCTGTCACCAATTTTTCAAAGTAATAGGTAACATTGTGCAGCTTGCTTTCTGCACTGGGATAGCACTGCAGACTCCTCCTGGTAAGAAGCAATAGATTTTCTGCTTATAGTCAAGATGGCCCAGGTACAAAAGGGGAAGCAGTCTGTCTTATGCCAAATGAACTACCAAGAGACGCAGGGAAAGAGTGTAGAAAAACTTTCTTGGGCTCTGCGGAGATGGACACCTGTATATCTGCTGCTGCTGGGGCCAGGAAGGTACATTTTACAGCCGGAAGCAGCCAAGCCCAAGGCCTTCCTCTCCCCCAGTTACTGTCGTCCACAACTAATTAGGTCGATTCCGAGAGCCTCAGGACTTGTAATACAGCAGAGTGGTTTAAGAGCACAGGCAATGGAGGCAAAATAACTTGAGCTTGAAATCCAACGTTGCCACTTATTACTTTGTGTGACTGTAGACAAGTTATTTAACCTCCCTGTGATTTACTTTCCTCACAATTAAGACAGGAGATAATGATCATGCTTATCTGTTAAGGTCTTAGTATTATATGACATAAAGCATGTGATGGGGAAACTGGGAGGAAAAACCCAGGCCTGATAATCTTGATTCAATGCTGTTCTATAATATAATTCCACTAGAATTATGGCAACATAAAAAAAGTGACATAATGGGATTTAGCATGCTTAATCCTCCTTGTCTGAATTACATCTACTTCATACCTCGAGAGACTTCTATAGTGCAACACTTTAAAAGTGCCTTCCTTCTTTTCTGTAAATGTTTCCTGTAAATCTAGGTTGTATGTGAACACCTATGCCTACATTTCAGAAATAAGAGCAATAGGTGAATGTGTTATGGGCTAGTGAATGTTTTGC
This sequence comes from Eulemur rufifrons, assembly GCF_041146395.1. Lineage (NCBI taxonomy): Eukaryota > Metazoa > Chordata > Mammalia > Primates > Lemuridae > Eulemur > Eulemur rufifrons. The sequence continues at coordinate 39,909,856 of NC_091010.1, forward strand.
CTCTATATTTCACATAGGAGATAAGATATAAAAGATGCTGTTGAGATTAGGCAGTGATCCTCAGTGGGCAAATAGCATAATTATAGCTAACATCACAGTATTTTTTTTTTTTTTTTGGCATTGACAATTTCCTAGTACCTCAGTTTTCTAAGAAGAACTCAGGCAGAATGCTATCTTTTGCCAGGAGATTAATATAATCATAAGAAAGAATTGTCAACCTAAATAACAGTAGAGAAGGGCTCTCTAAAAGAAAACAATATTTATTCAGGAATTGGTCATTGCAGTGGGAATTCGTGTGCCATAGTAGACTACGTGCATCTTCAGGGAAGTAAAGGAAGACACGTTTTTAAAGGAAAAATGCAGAAGGATTACATAATTGTTTTGAGATAATTATCCTTGGATACAAGGATCAGTAACAGGGGTAATGCCCATCCAAGACTGGACAGGCAGTTGCTGGGCAGATGTCTTCACAGAAGTACTTTTTGTGTAAGTACCTTGTGCAAGGTTGCAGTTTTTGCAGTATTTTGTGATAGTTTTGTTATCAGGCATACAAGTGTGAGAACCTTTTCTTCATAGCCTTCCCAGCTCTATTTTTCAGGGTTGGTTTGTTGCGTGGGATATATATATATATATATATATATATGTGACTCCATTTTGATTTTGATAACTTCCACAGAATTACCTCCCTCCCACACACTAAGCACACCTCAGCACATTGTGCAGTGGTTTTTGTCACACGTAGAACAGAGTTGGATACACACTTCATTCCTAGGAGAATACTGGGTTTTCAAATGAGAATAAGTGCTCCTAAGATACCCTTTATTGCTACCCTTATTATTCTTTTCAGCTGGTTCATTGGGTACCAGAGATTTCTTATTACATAAATTATCAGGGTTTCTCCATAACAGTATGTCAGGTGTGGCCCACATGTAATCAAATATCTGTGTACCATGTCCACAAGTCTACTGCAATCCTAGCCAAGCAATAATGAATACCATTGATTGAGTAGGTAGTAGTTACTATAAAACGGAAACTGTGCTAAGCACTTTGCATTCCTTCTTATAATTTTCATAAATCCTCCCCTATGGTCCCTATTTCATATATAAGAAATTCAAGGCTTAGAAAAGTTTAGTTCGTATCTAACATTACAAATTAAGAAGGGGAAGAACCAAGATTTGCGTATACATTTTTCTGACTTCCAAAAGCAAGTGGTTGGCCACAAATGCTACTGAAAAATTGCCAAGCAAATATACTGTTTCATTCCACATGCTGCCACGGAGTTAGTCAACTCAGACCAAATCGAAATCTACTGAAAGCCCTTAGAGACTGGTTATTTCCTTCTAAACAGTCACCAAGGGGATGATGGTGTCACTTAGGATATAAAAGACCAAAAACTTAATTTTTAGGGGAAGCAAAAAAACTCATAATTTTGACAGACTAATATCCACAGTAATTTTTTAATTAATGAAAGTAATTATATAAAGTTATAGAATAAATAACTAATAAAATACCTAAGTAACGGTAATAGTTTTGTTACTGCTATAAAAATAGCACCACAACTTAGTGGCTTAAAATGACACAAATTCATTCACTTACAGTTCTGGAGGTCACAGTCCAAAATCAATCTCACTGGGGTAAAGTTCAAGTGTTGCCGGGGCTGGTTCCTTCTGGAGGCTCGAAGGGAAAATCCATTCCCTCCCTTTTCAGTTTCTAAAACCCTCCGGCGTCCCTCAGCTGCTGGTTTCTTCCTCACATCACTCCAACCTCTTGCTTCCGTCCTCACATGTGCTACTGATTTTGGCCCACCCACCCCACTCCTATAAGAATCCTTGGGGTGGCATCATACCCACCTGGATAACCCAGGATAATCTCCCCCATCTGAAAATCTTTAACATAATCCCATCAGCAAAGCCCCTTTTGCCGTGCAATGTAACTTATTCGTAGGTTCCAGGGGTTAGGACATGGACATCTTGGTGGTAGGGGGAATTATTTGTCTGCTACAGTTGCCAACATTTACATTTTTAAGTTAAAAGAGAATTTTAAAATTAATTGGAAAGAGATATTTCTCTGATTGTAATCACCTGAGTCCAGTTTCCAGTTCATTTGTGGTTTATCAGGGCTTACTTGCCCGGCTGAGAAATTCTTTTTCTTCTGGTCAGAAACTTGCTGGAGCTCAGGGTGTAGTGACTGATATTGCTCTGGCTCATAGAGCAGCCTGAATAAGCATCTGCACAGGAAACACTGAGGTAGGTTATATTTAAAAAACATTTATTTTAAATGTTCAGACAATAAAAGGACTGGGTATCTCCTAAGCAGCAGCCTGAGTCTGCTGCAGAAAGAAGGCAGAGAATATAAAATGCAGAGGGTGGTAAAAAAATCAACTTAATATTAGCTGTTCACTAAAAATGAATGAGGGAGCAAAGAGAATTAGAGGAGGAGAGAGATCAAAAACTGCAACTTTCCGAATGATAATTAAACCAGTTAATTGTAGTCTGATTAGAAGAGTATGTAAAAGAAAGATGGGCTTGCTTCGTATTCCTATGGGTTTTCTGTTCTAGCTACGGAAAAGAAGACAATCAAACTGCTAAGATGCCTTTTAATGGGGCCTGATGCCAAAAAAAAAAAAAAAGACACTTTAGCACAATCGGAGTGGGGCAAGCCCATGAAAAAATCTATTTGCTTTTGTTTTGTTTTCTCATCGAGTTGGTAATTGGAGAACATCCACTCACTTAGTGCCCTTGGGAGAGGTGTGCAGTCTTCTGATGTCTCAACCTAATAAGAAAAGAACCCTACAACCGTTGCTGCACATATAGATCTATGCATTTGGAAGGTTCAAGTTGCTTCTCCTAAGAGAATCAAGTGAAATTCAAATACTTTTGAAAAGAGATAACCCATGTTTATCTCTAATAAATGTTTCTCTTTTTTCAGGCTTGCTTCCAATAACATCAATGTATATATTCATCTCCTAAAAGGGAGTTAACTAACACACAACATTACTTTATTTAAATGCTATACTATGTTTTAAAATATAGTACAATGTGAAAATATGTATAAGATGCTTTCAGAACAACTTTATTATATTTATTAGCAACATCTAATAAAATATTCTTAATATCCTAATTAGAATTTCTTTATATCAGTGAGGAGAGAGAGAGCACGAGGCTTTAGACCAGTAGTTCCTAAAACTTGCTGAAGTACTTTTCAAACTTTAATGTACACACACACACACACACACACACACACTTAAAAGCAAATATAAAGTACCTGAGAATTGTGTTAAAATGTGGATTCTGATTCAGTAGTTCTAGGGGTGGGTTGGCTTACAGATTCTGTATTTCTTACTAACTCATAAGTGGTATCAGTATTGCTACTCTCCCCCATTGAGTAGTATGTCATAGAGAAATTTATAAAATTGCAGTTCCCAGGTACCACCCCAGACCTTCCCACAGATCTATAATTTTAACAAGCCCTCTCTGATTTATTTCTATACAACCAGGCTTACACTGATTCAATGAACTGAGTTGGCACAATGGTTACAACTCAAAAGTCTGCTGTGGGCATACAGTTACATAAATGCTTGAATTGGATTTATTTTTTAAAAGATGCTAAGCTGCTTGAACTTTGACCAACCATCAAACCAGCCTTAATTGCATGATTTCTTGCAGTACATAAGCTACCTCTGAGCATGGAGTTGGCAGACTTAACATTTTTGAGGCCAAGAACCCTGTGAGAATTTTCTGTAAGTTATAGAACATCCACCTCCAGGAAAATCTCCAAACACACATGTACACATTTTATAAACAATTTCAGGAAATTGCATTTTTTCTAGTCTATCCATGGATTCCTGAAGGGTTCATGAACCTCTGGCAAAGAATCCACAGTCCAGTTACTGTGTTTTGCAAATACCATCTGTTTCAGTGATGGAAAACATACTTGTCTTGGTACTGTTTTGACTCCTCGGAGCCAACTCCAACATTACCCGCGAAACTGGCCCAAAGCATCTGGTTCAGAGGTTCTCCCCAACCACTCTCAGGTGCTCTCCATGGTGCTGGCCTCAGAATCCGAAGTCAGGCTGAACTGCCTGTCTTGGCTTGCTCTCTGACTGAGCTTCTAAAAAAGTCCCCCTGCAATTGTAACTTTCCTTTCTGAAGCCAAGCTTCTGTTTTGCAAGCCCTCTTTGCCAGTCTCCCAACTTTGAGACTGCTTCCTTTAGTCAGAAGTCATTACTTAAAAGACTCTTCAGTTAATCACTTAATATGTTACCTTCCTTTCCCATGATTACACTTTAACATACCAAGAAATGTCTTATGTCTCTTATCCTTGAAGTTTTACCAGCCTCAGAAGCCCTCTGCTTAAAAGGGCTTTCATTTTTAGCCTTTTATGACAAAAGTTTTAAAATGCAAATATATTTTGAATAGAACATGATCGTACCTCAGAGAAGTACAATGAAATATAAGAATGTTAACATTAAAATTAAGAAATGGAGTGTTTGGATTGCTAATGAACATACATACACACACACACACACACAAATACACATTATAGAGCTTTAACAATTGTGTAGTTTCAGCTTAATTATTTTAGTAGCTATTCTTGTAAATTTTTTTATAAATTTATTTTATAATATTTTAATAATTCATTGTACAATGCTCAATAGAAGTGAGCATTACTAGTGAATTATAATATATGATATTATATATTAAAGATTTTTTGTTGTAATTTCTCCTCATTTAAGGGTATAAAAATGGTAACTATGTAGAAGCAATAGATATGTTAATTAACTGGAATGTGGTAATCATTTCACACTGTATATCAAAATATCAAGTTGTGCACCTTAAATATATACAATATATATTAAATTGTCACAAAATTAAAAAATCAAAAACAAAAAAGTTACCACAATTGATTACAAATGCAAAACTAAGAAATATCAGCAAATTTTAACTTTTCCTTTATTGTAAAATTTATTTCCTCATAACAGTAAAAAATAAGGGGGAAATCTATAGATTTATTCAAATGAACATTTACTGCTGCATTATCTGCATAAACATTACCTAGACAGCTATTAAGTCCCACGTTTTCATTTTAAATTGCAAAGAAGAGACCTTACAATTCACAAAATGATTAGTTTGTTTGCACATAAATGTCTTTCTTCATAAGTAGCCTTGGTGTTTAGTGTACAGAATGAGGTGCTACCAAATAACTTGGAAATAATGGGAACGAGTTTGACCTCTGAGAGTGAAATTTTAAATCAAGAGAGAATGGATCAAGGCAAAATTATGTAAAATCAAACCTACAAAGTAGAATTGGTTTCATAAAAGCATAGCTTACCTTAGACCTGTGTGAATATAATAGATATCCAAAGTAAGACTGTGACAATTATGAATGGATAGATCATCCATAGCATTTAAAAGAACTTCACAAAGTCAAAACAAAGTACTGCACACTCACACCTTATGAATTTTTACCCAGTGTACTTTGATTATTTGTCTTTATTATGTGGATGAATCAAACTATCTTAGGCTAATTCCACTGAATAGCTTACTCCTCTGACCTTTTTTTTTTTTTTTTGATCCATGTGTATTAGTTTTCCATTGCTGTTGTAACAAATTTCCACAAACTAAGTGGCTTAAAACAAATTTATCCTTTTATAGTTCCGAAGCTCAAAAGTCTGAAAGGAGACTAAAATCAAGTTGTCAGCAGCAGGGCTGATTTCTTCTGGAGACTCCATGGGGAATCCCTTCTTTGCCTCTTCATGCTTCTGTTCACTGCTAGCAACCCTTGGCTTGTGGACACAGCCCTCCGATCTTTGTTTCTGTTGTCACATTGCTTTCTTCTACTCTGATCTCCTGCCCTTTCTTCTAAAGACCCTTGTGATGACATCAGGCCCACCTGGATAATTTAGGTAAACCCCCCCCAACCACCCTCCCATCTCAAGATCTTAACTTCATCACATCTGAATAGTGCCTTTTGATATATAAGGTAACAGGTTCAGGAATGAGGATATAGACATGTTTGGGAGGCATTATTCAGCCTGCCACACTATGCTTACCAGCAACCTTCAATTAGGTCTTGGCTTCCCCTGTAGACTGTACCATAGAAAAATGAGGAGCTATCCATGGTGGCTTAACTTTTTCAATTCCTACAGATTATATTTCTCTAAATAAACTCATAAAATGACAGTCTGGTCTTACATATCAGGCCTTTAGCTAGAGTGATCAAGAAATAAAAGAGAAAGAACATAAATAACCAATAGCAGGAATGAAAAGGAGATTATCATCACAAACATTGAAGGGATAATAATAGAATATTACAAACAAATTTATGTTAACAATTTAACAATTTACATAAAATGGAGAACTTCTTGAAAAGCCCAATTACCAAAATTGACATAAGAAACAAAATATGAATAATTAAGTATATACATAAAAATTTAAATTTTATGTCAAAACATCCTCCAAAAGAAAACTCCAAGAACCTATTATCTTCTCATATACTATCAGCAAGCAATTGTAAAGTGAAATTTTTTTAATTCCATTTACAGTCATGTTAAAAAATGCAAAATACCTAGGAATAAATATAACAAAGGACATTTAATATCTTGACACTTAAAACTATAAAACATTCTAAAAGAAATGGAGGAATACCTAAACAAACAGGAAGATATACCATGTTTGTGGATTGGAAAACTCATATTGTAAAGTTGACAATTCTCATCAACTCAATCTATAAATGTAATACAATCCCAACTAAAATTTCAGCAAGATTTCTGTAGAAATTGACAGGCTGAGGTCCCAGAGTGTAAAAACAATTTTAAAAGAAAAGAACAAAGTTGGAGAACTTGTCCTGATCTTAGAACTTACTTTAAAGCTATAGATATCAAAATTGTTTGGTATTGGTAAAAAGATAAACATAGAGATCAATGGAACATACCAGTAAGTCTAGAAGCAGACCTACGTGTATTTGATCAATTTATTTTTGACAAATCTGTAAGGTAATTGAAAGGAGACAGAAAAGTTCTTTTAACAAATGTTACTAGTAAACTGGATACCCATATGGGGAAAAAATGAAAATTGATCCTTATCTCACACCATAAACAAAAATGTACTCAAAATGGATCCTAAACCTAAATATAAAACCTAAAACTCTAATACTATAGGAAAAAAAAGAAAATATCTTTGTGACCTTGAAGAAGGCAAAGGTTTCTTATATAGAAAACACAGAGCATGAAACATAAAAACTTAAATTGATTAATTGGAATCTATGAAAAAGAAAAAACTTTTCTCTTTAAAAGTCACTAGTAAGAAATTTTGAAAAAAATAAAACAAGCCACTGAATGGGGAAAAACATTCAAAACACAAACATCAAGAGACTTGTATCAAGATAATGTAGAGAATTATTACAGCTTAATAATAAAAGACAAACAACCTAATAAAAGATTAATAACATATTTAAACACTTACCAAAGAAAATAAAAAATGGCCAATAAACACATAAAGAGATGCTCCACATCATTAACCAACAGAAAAATGCAATTTAAACCACATATAATACATACCAATGAGATTGGCTAAAATCAGAATGACTGACCATACCAAATATTGGTAAGGATGTGGAGCAACGTTTAATTCTCATGCACTTTTCTGGGGAATGTTAAATCATTTTGGAAAACAGTTTTTCCATTTCTTAAAATGTTATATCTATACCTACCATAAAACACAGCCATTTTTGTAAGGATTAATCCACAAAAACTGTGTGTGTGTATGTTTCCATTTTACATTGTATATAATGTAAAATATACTCACAGATTTGTACATAAAATGTTCATAGTAGCTTGATTATAACAGAGAAAAAGTGGAAATAACTTGAAATTCCATCAACAAGTGAATGGGAAAACAAATCACGAATTATCAATAAAAAGAAACATTAGTAGGCAATGATAAGGAAAGAATTAGATGCAACAATTTTGTTGAATCTCAAAATCATTAGGTGGAGTGAAATTAGCCAGGCAAAAAGGAGATGAGGGGAGAGAGAGAGCAAGAGAGACAGAGAGAACATACTGTATGATTCTACCTATTTAAAGTAGAGAAACTGGTAACACTAGTTATGCCATTAGAAAACAGGATAGTGGTTATGCTTGAGGAGTGGTAATGACGGGGAGGTGCAGAGAGGGGTTTCTGTAGTCCTTATAATGTTTTGTATTTTTTGATGTGGGTGCTGTTTATATAGTTATGTTCAGACAAAGAAAATTTATTAAGCTGAATATTAATGATCTATGCATATTTCTGTATACATACAGTAATACAATAAAAAATGCTGAAAGACAGAAATAAAAGAACATGGCTACACACTATTCATTTTCTACTTCTATGAGCAATTAATAGTAGAATTTGTATTCAAATTTGTATTATTTGTATTCAAATTTGTTGTGCTTTCAGTGACCCTGTAACATGATCTCAGAGAGTGACACTCTCTATTCCTGAACTGTAGAGCTAATAGATCCCTCATCCTCATCAGTGACTAATGGTGCACCTGTACCACCACCAGTTGCAGCCACAAGAACATTATAGACCTTATGGCTGCCATCTAATGATAATGAATCACTATTCTGTTCAGAGAATATTTGCTAGATACTCTGAATTTATTTATTCTCTCTCTCTCTCTCTCTCTCTCTCACACACACACACACACACATGCATGCACTCACCCCACCACCACAACCACCACCTCTACCATTGCCAAGGAAAAGAACAAAAATTATATTGTGGCTATCAAAAGTAGTATTCTTTGCCATAAGTTTGTCTGTGTTCCCCCCTTCTGATCATCGTGAAGGAGAATATTATTCTGTCATTATTTTAGGCAGCAATTATGTTTTTGAGTAATCCTAATTGACAAATGCATTTGCAAATTCAAGCCATGTCCAGATGGTCACAGTTCTATGAACAAATAGGCAGAGCATTTTACATCAAATCTGAGACAAATGTTTGCCTTCCCAGATCAAGTTCTAACAAGGCCAGAACCTTCTCTGTTAAAAATTTTATCTCAATTCCAGGAATCCTGTTGGGGGAAAATAGAATAAGGGACAAGCTGGTGGCCTACATGTGTCTGTCACCAAGAAGCTGCTGGAGAACCTGAATTCTCTCTTAAGGAAGACAAACATTTGTTTGGAGACCCCACTGACAGATATCTGGGTATCTGAACTTGCAAAAAAATGGTCCCAATTATGGCTCTTGAATCTATGCTCCTTGGAAATATAAATTTGCAGCTTATCTCATCAAAACGACAAGTATCTTTTTATATCCTTTGAATCTAGGCCACCCTTGTGACTTGCTTTGGCTAATAGAATATGGAAAAAGTGATACTGTGCTGGTTCTGAGCCTCAAGAGGCATTGTGTGCTTCCCCTCTCTTTCTCAGAACCCTGTCACCACCGTACGAACAAGCTCAGCCTAGCCTCCTGGAGGCAAATTCAGTTGTACCAGCCAAGACTGTTGTATATCAGCCTATAACCAGTATATCCATATATTAGTACACATAAGAGAGCTCTCTCATGGTTAGCAAAGTAATTTATCCAACCCACAGCTGATCATAGACATAGAATAGCCCACAGGAGACCAGAATTGTCTAGCTGACCCACAGACTCATGGGTTAAATATATGTGTATTTTTAAGCCATTAAGCTTTTGAATGGTTTGTTATGCAAATAGGTAATGGCTAAGTGAAACAGAAATAAATGAGTCTATCTATATTGCCATCATCAAAGATCTAGATCTTTGAGAAGAATATTTGGTTCAACTTCCTCATTTTATGAATTTAAGTAAAGATAAAACATAAAGGACAAGAACTAAGATTCAGAAGTACTAGCTCTTTTCTTTAGTAGATCTGGCTAATACATCAAAATTTCTTTAAACAATTCTATTATAATAACTATATTCATGTTAGAATTTGAGCACTTAATACAGACAGGGGAATATGCTAAACATTTTACATGACTCTTTTTCTATAAGCTGAGGAAATGAAGAATTGTTCAGAATCCCACATGGAACCAGTGGATGAATGTGAACCCTTCTGACACGAGAGCCAGTGCCCTACAGTTACATTATAGTCTAACACCTCCCACTATGGTAAAATGCGGAGCTGCAATTTACATGGGGTGAAATTCTAAAGTCAGTGCACTGAGAAAATAACTGCAGTCCAAATTCTCCTTGAAAATGTCTTTGTCCATAAATTATGCCACCAGCTGTCAGGAAGTCCACTAGAGTCCGTTTTTCCTCCGATATTGAATAGACAGCTAGAGTTTGGGAGGGAGAGAGGTCAGTGGAATTGTTGATTAATTTTTTTAAATATGAATATAAAATGCATGGCTGCTTAGCATGGTTAGATGCTCGCACAATGAGATATATGAGACCTGAAGCCCAGGTCATCATAGTCACCTTTCCTATCTCATTTTCCCTTTGACCATAAGCCAGATGACAGATGGAATCACTTGCAATGTTAAAATTCTCACTTTCTCTGTTTCTGTCTCCTGTCATTGCCAACTGTTTAAACACTTAAATTCACAAAAGTTAAATGTGTCTCTGGTGCAACTCCACTATACTGTTTTGAAGCGATGAATAACATGCCATCACTTCCGGCAGAAATCAAGGCAGCAAGAGCTATGTGGATACTGGAAAGGGTGCTAGGCTGGGAGTCAGAAACCCCTGGTCTGGATCCTTGATTGGCACTCACCTTGCTATGCGACCTGGAGTTATGTGACCTTGCTAGGTGTCAAAATCCATTTGACATCTCTGGAGCTCAGTTCTTGTACCTGTAAAATTATTTTTGACTCCAAAAAATGTGCCCTAATCCTTTTATAAAAAGAGATACTGCTTCCAAGAAATAAAAATGGGGAGGGGGGCAGCAGGCTCGTGTTCCTTGGAGAGCAACTGGCCTCCCTGAATCTCCTCCAGGTGCTTCCTGAGACCCACACGTCTGGTAGCTGCCCTTGGCTGCACTCTGTACTCATGGATCCAAAATATGATGATCCTAAACTCCAATCTTAGCTCCTTGCCCTGTTACCAGCATAAACCTTGCCAATTTATCTAAAGCTCTCTGCAATTTCAATTTTCTTATGCTTGCAACAGAGCTAACAATACATACTTCATGGTGTTTTTGTTAAATACATAAGATAACATAAGTTAGGCCCAGATATTCCATGCCCCTTTGTATCATTTAAATATTCTATAAGCAACAGAAACAGAAAACTATTAACTTAAGCAAAAAAAGAAATAATAAATTGGAATAATACTGGGTGAACAATAAAAACTGAAGAGAAAGCAAACATGCCTTAGGAACACGGGGCCGAGGGAAGACCTGGGCATCCCCACAGTAGGGTAACCATTTCTGCCTGGAGTCCTGGCCCCACCCACCTTCTCTAATCAGGATGTAAATTGCTGAGAGGGATAACCCACTGGCCCAGCGTGGACCCTGTAATTATGTCTATGATCAGAAGCAAAAAGTACTATTGTTAGAAACCCCATTCGAGCCACATGGAGTAAGGAGCGGGGCACTCCCTAAAGAACGGAAATGGTGTTACTAGAACAAGAGAGGGGATGCAGGGCAGACGGGAACCTGATTCCATGCCCAGTCCTGCAAGTTGTTGCCAATGTCACCCTAATGCTAGATCCTTCTAAAAAGCCATTGGCATAAAAGAAAAAAAAAAAAAATAAGGCTTGTCCAGTGATACTATCCTTTTAGTGGTGTCCTTGCCCAGACCTTTCCTGCTAACTTACCTGCCTGGTTATTGGGCCTTTTGTGGTTCCAGCCTGGGTTTCCTTGTCAACCTTAGGGGGCAAAGCTCTTTATGCAGGTGAACTGAGCCATAAAATATCACCTATCCAGTGGGTAGGCCTAGGTGCCCCAAAAATATGATTTGGGGTTTTGTCACTTATAGAAACATACAAACTCCACATAACTGATAAATGAATACATTCAAAAAGTGTGATCTTCACCCAGAGACAGCCCAGCTCAGAAACCAAAGCAAAGCTGTAACCCAGCCTCCCCGACAAAGCTGTGAACTCCCTCCCTCAGTGAACTCACTCATGCTATTTGAAAGCTGTCACAGGCTTGCCCTGGTCTTCTGAGATCGCCGTGGCATCAGATTAGACAGTAACAATGGCACTATATTTAGCCATGAGAGAAATAGAAAAATGAGGGGGATCAGGGCCAAACAGACCAAGATGAACAGTATATTCTGTCCCTTTGTTCTCATTTTTCTTAGCAAAACAAGGGGATGCTCGGTCTGCATATTTAGGCTCAAGAGATGAGATCCTAATGTGAACTTCTTGGACAATGTCTTATGATTCATTTAATCTCTCAGTGGCCTTTTCGGCCCAGTATAAAACAGCTGGATGACGATTCACACCTGCACTCCACAAGTAGGGAAATATAATTCAGTCTAGTTCAGTTTTTCATATAAGATAACCACTAAGAGTCAGGATTCCTGGATTCTAATCTGCCAACCACTAGCTAACTTGAGGAGGGCTGCTTCTCTTCTGTAGAGCTCCATTTTCTCACCCCTTGAGTAGAGATGCTGAACAGCATGTTTTTTAAAGTCCCTACTACATTAAGATAAGGTGTTATAAACATTCAAGATAAGGAAAATAATGTTTCACATGTCTTCCCCCACAGGTTAAAGTGGTGCAGTTTCATCATAGTATCTGAAATCCAATTCAACATGCATGTTTTAACACCCACTTTACATAATCAACTGCCATCCCCTTAAGCAGTTTCTACTCTCCATATAGGGCCCCAATTTACCCTAAGGAGAGGCTAGAAAATCTCTATATTTCCTTGTTCTCCTTAATAGCACATCCAGGAAAACAGAGTTGCTGCTATTATCATGGACTTGGCAATTACACGGCAAAAGAGATCGAGGTCTGTGTCCTACCTGTGCCAATAAGCTACATGGGGCAATAGGAAGGAAGAGGTTGTCAGTGAAACCTGGTATGTTTCCCAGCAGCCACTACTGGCGAGGAGGCTGTAAGGAGGCTCCCTCACCTGAACCTGTGGAAAGACAAGGATGGCAGGTACACAGAATCACCTTCCCGTGCTTTGAACCGGATGATCAGGCCAAAAGACACATACACAGAGCATTGTTTCCAAGTGTTTGACATCATCCCAGGTATTGCCTTTAAACACTTTACATTTTTAAAGATCAAAGGTCACAGTTGTTGAATTCCATTTGCAAAGCACCTGACACAGTGGAATTTGACGCTTACATAATGTTTTTTCTGATTTCTTCGACATGTGTTTTTCTGCTATTAAAGGGAACATAGCCTTACTATATTGTAGAAAACTAGGAAAACATAGAAAAAATTATAAGACAAAAGTAATCTGCAATTACATAAGACAAAATAACTATTATTGTGGCAGATTGGTTTCACAGATAATCATGGCCATCCCCTCCACCCTGTGTGCCCCTTTGCAATGTGACTTTTTCACTCCTCACATCCACAGAAGGAGTTTGATTTCCCTCCCCTTAAATCCGGACTGACACTGCAGCTTACTTTGCCAATACAATGTGGCAGAAGTGACATTGTACAAGCAATGATACTAGGCTTAAGAGGACTTAGAGCTTTTGTTTTTGCCCATTTAGAACCTTGAGTTTCTATGAAAATATAGAAAGTCACAAGAAAGAAACAGAAGATATAAAGCAGAATAAAATAGAAATTTTAGAACTAAAACATACAATAAATGAAATTTTAAGACCCAAGGAGGCCAGGCACAGCGGCTTACACCTGTAATCCTAGCACTCTGGGAGACAGAGGCAGGAGGATAGCTTAAGGTCAGGAGTTGGAGATCAGCCTGAGCAAGAGCGGGACCCCGTCTCTACAAAAAATAGAAAAAATTAGCCAGACATTAGCCATGCCTGTATTCCCAGCTAATCAGGAGACTGAAGCAGGAAAATTGTTTGAACCCAGAAATTTGAGGTCATAGTGAGCCGTGATCATGCCACTGCAATCTAGCCCAGGCAACAGATCGAGACTCAGTCTAAAAAGAACAAACTAAAAAACAAACAAAAAAGATCCAATGAATGGGCTCCATAGCAGAATAAAAAGGGCAGAGGGAAGAATCAGTGGAGATGAAAATTAAACCATGAAAATTACCCAATCTGACAAGAGACAGAAGAGATACAAAAACAATAAATAAATACACAGAGCCCCAGGGACACGTGGGACTATAACAAAAGAGCTAACATTTGTGTCATTGAAGTCCAGGAAATGAGGAGAAAGAGAGTAGAGCTGAAAAAGTATTCAAAGAAATTATAACTGAAAATTCCCCAAATTTGTCAAAAGAAATAAATCTATAGATATGAGAAGCTGCGAGAAACCAAAACAAGATAAACCCCAAAAAACCTTCATCAAGACATATCATGGTTAAACTTCTGAAAACTAAAGATAAAGAAAAAATCTTGAAGGCAGCCAGAGAGGAATGATGTTTCCCCCTATTGCCTACAGGGAAAAAACAATTTGAATGAGGCAGATTTTCCATCAGAATTTATGAAGGACAGAAAAAAGAGGCACAACATTTTCCAAGAGCTGAAAGGCTGGAACTCTCAATGCAGAATTCTATAACCAGCAAAAGTATCCTTCTGACATGAAGGGAAGATCAAGATATTCTCAGAAGAAGAGTAGGTAAAAGAATTTGTCACCAGCAGACCTACCATAAAAGAATAGCTAAAGGAAGTTCTCTAAACAGAAACAATAAAAGAAAGAGCATTGGAACATCAGGAAGGAAGAAAGAACACAAAAAGATTAAAAATATGGGCAAATACAATAAACTGTCTTTCTCCTCGCAAGTTTTCTAAATTACATTTGATGGTTGAAGCAAAAATTATAACAATGTCTAACATCATTCTCAATGTATATACAGGAGATATGTAAAACAATTACAGTGGGGGAGAGTAAAGGGATATAAAAGGAAGTAAGATTTCTACATGTCCCTAACACTGACACATGTTGACATCAGTAGGCTGAGAAGTTGTATATATAAAATGTAATACCTAAAGCAATTACTGGAAGAACTATACAAAAAAGATACACTCAAAAACACTACAGATAGATCAAAATTGAATGTAACCTACAGGGAGGCAAGCAAAAAGAAAACAGGAAATGAAAAAGAGAGAACAAACAGAAAACAAAAATTTCTCAAAAAACACAATTATAGTGGCCTCCAAGCATTCAGAGGCGCACAGTGGCTAAAACCCACAATCTGGAGCCAGCCTGCCTGGGTTGAATTCCTGGCCCCATCACACCGGGCGAGTTGTTTAACCTCCTTGTGCCTTAGTTGCTCTATCTTTAAATTGGAGGTAACAATATCCACTTCACAGGATTGTGATGAGATTTTAATAAGTTAACATTTATTTACAACAGTGCCTGTCACATGGTAAATAATATATACATATTTTCCAATTAAATAATTAAATTGATTTCCCAACTAGAGGCAGGAAGACATTCAATTGTTCCTGGTGGATACAGCCCCACTCCTTTTCTAGGCAGGATAAAGAGGTACTTTTGACACAAAACTTAAATAACTAGAAGTTTTCACCAAATTTGTTTCGCCAGCACACAAACTAGAGAATGGAAGTCTTTATGGCACGTTATGTAAAGATGCCCTAACTGTTTATGACTTTATACGTCACTATAAACTCACTAGAGCAGCATGGTATGTTGGTTAGCAGCATGGACTTTGAAATTAGATCACCTGGATTCAAATCCAGTTTAATTATTAGCTGTGCAACCCTGGGTAGGCTGCTTGACCTCTTCATGCTTCTGTTTCTTCATCCATACAAAGAGGGAAATAATAGTATCTACCCCACAGGGGCATTATGAGGATGCAATGAGTTAATTCACCTAATGTATTCAGAGGAGTGTCTGCTATTAAATCAAATAGAAAGGCCAAGTAAAGTCCCCTTCATGATGGCCTAAATTCATCCTCAAAGCATGCAGATAAGAAAATGATTATGAGCTTCAATGCAAAATACTGAAGAAAAAAAGGGAAAATCCCTCCCTATTTCATTATTTAGCAGTGTTAGCTGCCAAGAGTATTGTAATAGAGCTATCGGTTAAGTGTCACCACTGTCTGTAGCCTGCTGAATTGCCTTTCCAATAAATCATCTCTTAAAGATGAGGGAAAATTCACAAGCAATCTTGCCTAAAGAATGCTTTTTCATCTGAGCCGATTCTAGCTGCATGCCCATATGGGAGCTTAGCACATTTATTTGATGACAAACAGATTGGCCTGTGCAATAGGGAAATCTGAAAGGCTCAGTGTGTGATTTGAAATCTTTGCAATTCTTGGTCAAAAGGAACTCCATGACTAAAGGGGTTTATTCTTAGATTTCTTGTGGCTGTAAATCAAAATACAAGATCATGCTTTAGGAGATATTGTTTGTTGTGTTTTTAAATGGAGTTTAAAATAAACTGTTAAGATCTCTCTTAAACTCTGGGCTTAGAGTAGATTCTATTTTGGGATATTATTACTCAGTATGTAAACAAACTGTACCAAGATAAACTATACATGATACCATAATTCCTCACTACTAAAGAATAGCAGCTGGTTGCTGCAAAAATTTCAGCTTCCTATCTTTAGTTTCTCCTTTCCTCATTTACAATGGCTGATTTCACTCCAGAATCCAGACATGGAACAAACTATAAAAACCATGAATTTATCTATCCATTTTATTCAACCTTGCGGCAGGATATTCAAGACCCAAGGGAATTATTCTATAATGGTCAGATTGTACGCATCATAGAAAATAGAGAAGATGTTTGGGGCTGATACATCTTTCCTCAACTCATACCTAATTAATTGACAATATATCTCAGATTTTCTACTGCAGTTCCAATATTATAATTTCTGTCCTATTCTTAGTATAAACCATCAAAATATCCTGGAAACTCTGACAGCAGAGGATTCTTATTACATATTTTCAGTCATTCTATAACCCTGAAGAGCCATGTGCCCTAATTTAAGGTATGAAAAATATTAGGACCATGAGACTAGGCAGCTCCTCTTGTTCATAACTGCTGAGTATGGTCTGCCCATTCCTGGAGCTCAAAGTTCAGGTCTGGGTTCTATCACTTGGGGAATTTGATCAGTGTTCCAAAGAAAGCCTTGGAAGACAGGCTTCAAGGTTTCTTAAGAATTTCTGCTCTAGTGTGATTTGGAAGCCTCACAGATTTAAATGAGAATTTGGTACAAAAAGACTCTGCTAGAGAAATAAAGAATATTCCAGCAGAGGACTATTTGCATGTCAAACCATGTTCTCATATGGAATAAATTCAAGGATTGAAGGGAGCAAAGCCAAGGTAAACGAACTAGGAAACCAAAGAGGCACTCCAGCCTCTATAGCTTTAACAGTGTGGACTCTAGAGTCGAGTGATAAATTACATTAATTGTATGTACCCAAATCCCAGTCAACTCATGAGAAAAACATCAGACAAATCCCAGTTGAAGGACATTCAACAAAATACATAACCAAAACTGTTCAAAACTGTCAAGGTCATCAAAACCAAGCAAAATCTAAGAAACTGTCATGCCAAGAGGGGCCTCAGAAGACATGAATACTAAATGCAATGTGGTGAATCCTGGAACAAAAAAAAAAAAAAAAGGACATTATGTAAAACTAAAGAAATCTGAATAAAGTATGGATTTTAGTTAATGATAATGTATTTTTTTTTTTTTTTTTTTTTTTGTTGAGACAGAGTCTCACTTTGTTGCCCAGGCTAGAGTGAGTGCCGTGGCGTCAGCTTAGCTCACAGCAACCTCAAACTCCTGGGCTTAAGCGATCCTACTGCCTCAGCCTCCCGAGTAGCTGGGACTACAGGCATGCGCCACTATGCCCGGCTAATTTTTTCTATATAGATTTTTAGGTGTCCATATAATGTCTTTCTATTTTTAGTAGAGACGGGGTCTCGCTCAGGCTGGTCTCGAACTCCTGACCTTGAGCAATCCACCCGCCTCGGCCTCCCAGAGTGCTAGGATTACAGGCGTGAGCCACCGCGCCCGGCCATGATAATGTATTAATATTGGTTTACTGATTGTAGCAAACGTACCATACTAATGAAAGATGTTAATAATAAGAGAAACTGGGTGCAGGGGATATGGAAACTCTACAGTATCTTGGCAATTTTTCTGTACATCTAAAACAGCTGCAAAAACTAGTTTATTTTTAGAAAGAAAAGATACTATTAATAGCTTGGCTCACAAGGAACTCCCAATGTAATGGGGGAGACGAACAAGTAATTAGATTAGAAATTATAATGCAATGCGGTATGTGTAAAATGTGTAGAGCCTGCACAGAACACAAAGGGATTAATGCTATTGTCCAGAGTGGTAAAACAAGGCTTTATGCAAGAGGCATTGTCTGAGCTGCAGTTTTCAGGAATGAATCTGGAGGTAGGGAGGGCTGGCCTCCTAAGCTGAAGGAATGCCTACAAAAAGACTTGGAAACTGTTGAACTGTCTGCTTTTGTCAGGTCCAGTGTTAGGGGGAGAAATGGCAAGACCGAAGACTGAAGAGGAATGAGGAACCAGATCAGAAAGGACCTGATAACTACACCAAGGACTAGACCTCTCTTGGCCAGAAGGAAGCCCAGCCTTTCAAAGCCATGTTCAAAAGGGGATCTGCAGGAGCAGAGCAGCAGGAAAGACTGCTAACAGGCATCTCATTCCCTTTAAATTAAAATGCCTGTCATTCCTCCACTGCCAGAAACGACAGCTGGAACACACTGGACTTGACCTACTTTTGATTCCATTTGTCTGCCAATGCCATTGGGCTCAATCTATTGATGGCTAATAGGCTCTTTCTAGAGAAAGAGTTTATAACTGGAGAAAAAGAACTTAACATTAGTCAGAAGGAAGGAATCTCCTGGAATGGACAGAACAGATATCCAAAGGGCCCAGTCCTTTAGGGTTGGCCTGGGTGACAATCCCTGGCCAGTCTCAGCCTGTGTGCAGTTGACATGAATGAGGACCAAGTCAGAGAGGGTGGGGAAGTGGCAGACACTGGGCTGAGGAGGTGTGGAGATGCACTTTTATAATAGGACAGAATTGAGGGAAATGACCTAGGGATTGGCTTACAAACTGAACACAGGCCAGCAGCCCAGAAATAAAAATACAGTTTTCCATCACGCAGAAGTAGAAGCATACTGTCACATTAAGAACAGTATTGTTCACGGGTTCAACTGTGCAGATTTGAATACCAATTTATGAATAAATGAAAAGCAGAATTTTCCCAACCAGTACTTTTAGTTGTCACATCATGGGAACAGGAAGGAATGCAAAATGTCCCACAATACCTGGGATAGTCTCATCCAACAAACAATTGTCTTGCATTCTATATGCTCATTTTAATTTTTCATTGTGATAAAATACAGAAAAAATTTACTATCTTAGCTATTTTTAAATGTACAATTCAGTGGCATTAAGTATATTCACATTGTTGTGCAACCATCACCACTATCCATCCACAGAACTCTTCTTATCTTACAAAACTGAAACTCCACACCAATTAAACAATAACTCATTCTCCCCTCCTCCCAGCCATGGCAGCTACCATTCTACTTCCTGTCTCTATGATTTTGACTACTCCAGGTAACTCACATAAGTAGTATCATACCATATTTGTCTTTCTGTGACTGACTTATGTCACTCAGCATAAAGTCCTAAAGTTCATCCATGTTGTAGCATATGTCAGAATTTCCTCCCTTTACAACTTTGAATGATATTCCATTGTATATGTATACCACATTTTGCTTTTCCATTTGTCAGCTGATGGATAACTGGGTTGCTTCCATATTTTCGCTATTGTGAATAATGCTGCTAGCCTAATATGTATGTTCATGTCTTAATTTTTAACCAAAAAAAGTTTACAAAATAAAAAAAAATTTAAATAGGAAAAAGCTTACAGAATAAGAATGAAAAGAAGGAAAATATTTTTGTATAGCTGCACAACATGTTTTTGTTTTAAGCTAAGTGTTATTGCAAAAAAGTTAAAAAATTAAAAAAATTAGAAAGTTTATAAAGTAAAAAGGTTAAAGTAAGCTAAGGTTAATTTATTATTGGAGAAAGAAAAATATTTTCATATAAATTTAAATTTAATGTAGCTTAAGTGTACAGTGCTTATAAAGTTTACAGCAGTGTACAGTAATGGTCTAGTCCTTCGCTTTCACTCACCACTCACCCACGGATTCATGCAGAGCGACTTCCGGTCCTGCAAGCTCCATTCATGGTAACGCCTACACAAGGCTAAGATCATCAACATCACTGTCTTCCACCTCCACATTTTGTCCCACAGGAAGATTTTCAGGGGCAATAACATGCATGGAGCCGTCACCTCCAGTGTCTCATCATACCTTCCAGAAGGCCTCTTCTCTTTCTTCTTCTTCTTTTTGTTTTCTGTTTTCTTTTTCAAGAAAACACCAGCAAGTAAAGAAGGCTTTCTTCTGTAAGGCATGATAACAATACTTTTAGAAGAACCTGCCTGAGGCAGTTTTTTCATACGTAGAAGGAGTACACTCTAAAATAATGATAAAAAAAAATATAGCATAGTAAATACTAAGCAACAGGAATTTTTCAGCTCCATTATAATGTTATGGGACCACTATTGCATTTGTGGTCTGTCATTGACTGAAACATCATTATGTGGCATGTGACTGTATTTAATTTATATATATATGTGCAAAATTATTAGCTGTTTGTATACAAAAGTACACAAAAGTTAAAACTGTGTATCAAATCAAACACTCTGGATCACATGACTGAACATGAAATAAATATAAAATACCCAGGAGAACAAATTTTAAAAGAGGACACTGAGATCTGCAATAACAACATATCCAACAAAAGTCTATTTTGCCCATACCTGATCTCATGTTTGTGGGATTCCCATTCCCACCAATGGTGAAAAAGAATACTTAAATTTGACATTTTAAGGTAATTTAGTCTCAAGTTCTAAAAAGCCTCCTTCGGTGTAACAATTTAGTTTGAACAGATAGTCAATTCAAAATTCAAACTCCTCTCAGAGCAGTTTTGCCCCCTTTCCCCACTTTCAACATTCTCCGCATTCCCTGCTTATTCACAGGATAGTATCTGACCAGCACAAAGGTTTACCATATACCCACTCCGCTAGGACTGCATCATCTGGTCTACCTGCTTCCCTTACTTCACAGATCAACAATGCAAGTGCAGTTGGTACAGACAAGCTCTTAGGCACCCTCTACTGGTGTCTGCAGAGAGCCATCTAATCTGGGTATTTGGGGATGTGATGTTGGTCCCTGCTCCTAAAACTTCTAAATATAGTGGTCAAAAGAGTTCAGGAAATAAATACCTGAGAAAGCACCAGAGAGACTGTCTTATTCACCATTCCAACTAATCCCATGATGTCAAAACCATTTCTACGTAGGTAATGTGTTTTATCTCTAGTCCAGACTACTCCTTGAGTATATGCAGCCGAACTACTACTTCACACCTACATTACGGTATCTGTCTGTAAGGTACTCTGAACTGAGTGTATTCTACTAAATTCATAGTCTTAACACCCGCCCCCCAAATGTGGCCTTCTTTCAGTATTCCCTAAATCAATAAATTAATCTACCATCCACCCAGCTATACGAGCTGGAAACTTAGAGTTCATCCTGAAAAGCTCCTCTCCCTCAGCCTCTCTCTATACTCAATCATCAGATCTCAGTGCTTTGACCTCCTGAATACCTCACAAATCTGCCCCCATCTGTCTGTTTTCACTGACATCATTGTAGTCCAAGCCACTGTTGTCTCTCATCTGGACCTCTTCAACCGCATCCAACTGGTTTACCTATATCCACCCTGATCTTCTTCTAATCCATTCTTTCCACTTCAGCCAGGGAGGTGTTTGCTAAGTGCTAAGTAAACACAATGCCATCAGTGTACACGCGCACACACACACCCCTACCTCTTAAAATTCTTAGATGGCTTCTTACTGCTCTAAGGTAAAGACCAAAATCTTCATGCTGCTCAGAGTCCTGCATCATCTGGTCCCCACTCGTCTCTGCAGCATCCCCTCACATACGCTCCTTCACTCCTTAAGCTCCAGTGACACCATCTGATTCCAGTCTCTTAATCTGAAAGACATCCTCCTGACACAGGGCCTTTGCATATGCTAGTTTCTCTGTTTTGAAGGCTGCTCTGCCTGCTTAATTCTCGTTTGTCTAGCTAAAAGAAACTCTTTGTTCAGACCTCACTGTTTCACCATTTCCTTGGGGAGCCTTTTCTAATCTTGCTAACAATGTAAATTCCTCTTATTGCATGTTCTTCTTTTCAGTTTCAAGTTTACATGTATTATGCGATTTTTTGATTAATGGATATCTTTCTCACTAGATTATAAACTTAATGAGAGCAGGAACTGTGTCTGTTTTGCTCACCATTTTATGTGTGGCACGCAGAACAATGCATGGCATGTAATAAAGTGACATATATATCTTTTTCATTGAATACATAACTGAATGAATATAATCCACCCATAAAATCATTGGGTGATTATACCCCAAAACTGCAGCTATTGATACTTGTGGTATTAACTCTCAATGAAAGAAATGATTTCAGATTAGGAAGTTTGCATCTAGTCTATACCACCTATTAACCAGGAAAACTTAAGATAATCAATCATTTAAACCATCAGCAGCAAGCACTGTAATAATAATAATACCCGTTTTCAATCACAAGGCTACAGATAAACTGTCAAGTGTTATCTAAATGTAAGGCATTATGATTTAATAAAAAAGTTTAAAAGCTTTTCTCTGTAAAAGCCACAAAAAATATGTAAAACAATAATGCTGGGGAAAAAAATTCTTACAATTTCCCCCACAAACATCAATTTTATATTAGCTAATGTGTTTGTCAGGGTTCTTCAGAGAGACAAACCAACAGAATATATGTAGAGAGAGAGACGAGTGGGGACTCAGGAACCAAGGACTCCAGTGACATGGCTCAGTTCAAGACCAAAGGCATCAGAATAAGGGAAGCCAGTGGTATAACTTTCAGACTGAGGCCCAAAGCCCAAGAAACTATGGAGTCACTGGTGCAAGTCCCAGGGTCCAAAGGCCAGAGAACCTGGAGTTCTGATGTCCCAGGGCAGAAGAAGAAGAGTGTCTTAGTTTTAGAAAAGAGAGGGAGAGAGCGTGCTTGCAAACTCACCTTTCCACTGCCTTTTTGTTCTATCTGGGCTCCCAACTGACGGGATGGTGCCCACCCACATTAGGTAAGGGTAGATCTTGCTTACTCAGGTCCCTAATTTAAATGCCAGTCTCTTCCAAAAACACCCCCATAGACACACCCAGAAATAATGCTTTACCAGCTTGCTGGGTATCCCTTAATCCAGTCAAGTTGACTCCTAAAATTAGCCTTCATAAGTCCAAATACTGTCAACTTGCCACCCAAATGCACCTTCTTAAACCATACTTAATCCCCAACTAAAGACAATAAAAAGGTGGTAGTTCTGCCTAACATAATACAACTATCCTGTGTACAATCAAAAATGCACTAATCCCTTCCCCAGAAGAGGAGGTAAAGTGCTTGATTAATGTTTCCTCTCCTGATATCCCATAACTTAAATACTATAGTATAAAATTGACAGTACTTAAATGCTGACATAAACTCAATGTATCTTGTGTTACATGATAAAGGAATAAAAGAGGAGTAATGACAAAGATATTTACCTAATGTATATATACATACGCACAAACATTTTAATGAAATGAGGAAATACTTATGGCAATATCATCCTCATTTCTGTAACTGGTCATGTGGTCATAGCCAGTATTTATAACAACCTTCCACTACCCATGCTGTATTCCCTTTGCAAGCGCCTCAGCTATTAGTGGTTTTTTACCTAGTAGAGTGACACAAACCAGATATAAATCCACATGTTTACTGATAACACATTTTTAACAAAGACACCAACAACATACAATGGGAAAAGGGTAATTTCTTCAATAAGTGGTGCTGAGAAAACTGCATAATCATATGCAGAAGAATGAAACTAGACCCTTATCTCTCACAATATCCAAAAATTAAGTCACAATGAATTAAAGACTTAAATCCAAGGCGTGAAACTGTGAAATTACTAAAAGAAAACATTGGAGAAATGATCCAGGACATTGGTCTGGGAAAAGGCTTTTTGTCCTAGGAAACCAAAGCAAAAATAGACAATTGGGATTACATCAAGCTAAAAAGGTTCTGCACAGCAAAGGAAACAATCAACAAAGTGAAGAAACAACCTAGAGAATGGTAGAAAACATTTACGGCCAATCCATTTGACAAGGAATTAATAATCAGAATATATAAGGAGTCAAACAATTCAATAGCAAGAAACTCAAGTAATTTGATTTAAAAATGCACCAAAGATCTAAATAGACATTTCTCAAAAGAGGACATACAAATGGCCAACAAATACATGGAAAAATGCTCAACATCACTAATCATCAAGGAAATGCAAATCAAAACAACAATTAGATATCCTCTCACCCCACTTAAAATAGCAATTATCAAAAAGATAAAAAAAAAAAAGTCAAGTGCCAGAAGATATGCAGAGAAAAGGGAACTCTTATACACTATTGGTGAGAATGTAAATTAGTACAGCCATTGTGGAAAACAGTATGGAGGTTTCTCAAAAAACTAAAAATAGAAGTGCTATGTGATCCAGAAATCTGACTACTGGGTATTTACGCAAAGGAAAGGAAATTACTGTATTGAAGAGATACCTGCACACTCATGTTTATTGCAGCTCTATTCACAATAGCTAAGATATGGGATCAAACTAAATGCCTACCAACGCATGAATGGATAATTACCAAACCTGCTAAAATTATTCTAATATTACAAAGGGGAAGAGAAAAAGAAAAAGAAAACCGTCCACTAGATGTAAGCTCCATAAGAACAGGGATGTTTATATCAAATACCGTATTCTTAGCGCCCAGACTAGTACACGGCATAAAGCAGGTACCCAATGAACATCTTTTGAATGAATAATAGGCCATTTCTGCTCAGGTATATAGATTCAAAAACCCAAAATAAATCTTAGCAAATAGAATCTGACAACATATCAAAATATGTATATTATATTAACAGATGCTGAGAAGACACTCAATATCCTAATGTTATACAGCATTTTAATTAAAATCAGATATTTCAGAAATAATGATATGTAACACCAACATTCTTTATTACTATCATGGAAGGTCTAGCAATTCAGTAAGACCAAAATCAAGTAAAATAATTAATATAAACATTGTTCCTGAACCTAGACAACCCAGTTATCTTAGAGAACTTTCCACAGAAATCATTGAGTGATAAAAATCAAAATGCACTAAAATGAACACAATATCTCATCTTCTAAAACAATATCACACACACACACACACACAAAAATATGCATGATAAAGAGAAAAAGAGATAGATACTTAAGCATGAAAAGATATGTACAAGGGGTCATTTTGGATTATTATGTAGCAGTAAAGGGAGAAGAACAGGAAGGAGAAGCCAGGCAAAATTCAAAAGCAAAAAAATAATATATATTTTACATATATATGCAAAATTATGTGTATGTGCATATATAAAACATATGTGTAGAGAAATTAATTTTAATTTTGTTAATAAGATAATTGTTAAAAGATTTATTTATTTTTCAAAGAATCGTGTTGCTCCAAAAAGAATGAAATAATTAAAAGGTCATCCTTGCTGACTCCAACTCCAGACAGAGAGAGACAGTTTGAGAGCACAAGAAGCCCGAGTCCCAATCCCATCTTCTTTCAGGGCACTGCCTCTGGTGCCCCGGCCTACTTAGCTATACAATTTTTCTCTGCAGCTCTCTACAGGGAGTGTCCTCCAACTGCCTGGTAATTTATGAGTCGTAAGAGAATTAGCAGACTAACCACAGGTGTATGCTGCTTGATTACATTTCTCCACCACTGGGCCCCATCCAATAGCTGGCTTCACTCCGTGAAGTTGTTGCTCAGTCAAATAACTGCGTGATTACAATTTTTAATTGTTTCTCTAAGCTTCTTCCAATCCCACTTCAGCATAGTTATGAAACGAAGGAGTCAGTGAGACTATCTTGCTGTTCTTGGTTTAGATATCTTCAGAAAAAGTTTTTTGTTGTTTTGTTTTAAAATGTGGGTGCCCTATGCTTAGCTTAAAAATAAAAGAGACTATCTTGAAGAGCTTTCATTCTAAAGCAGCATCTCTCCCTGTATTCATTTGACTAGGACATTTGTAAAAACAGTAGCTCATTGAATACATTCAGATGGGCCCTAGTTTAGTAAGGTCAAAATGATATATTTAATCTTATATTTTTCTTTTAAATTTTGGGCACAAAATATTTTAACACAAGAAGTGAATTTTTATTCTTTATCACATATCTTCTGACTATTAGGTACATTTGTGATTCTGGTACAGTAACAAAATGATTTCTATATTTTGTTTTCGCTGGCATTATTTTAAAAACCCTAGTTCTTACAAGTCCATGAGAGCAAAAACCAATAGCACACACATTTTATGTCTTGAAATATTTGGATATTATTAAACTGGACTAATCAAAAAATTATTAATTATTTCATCATGGGTGGCCACCGTTTCTTTTTAATGAAACTAATGGCTTTGATTGTTCGTCTTCAATTTTGCAATAGTCACTCTCTTTATTTTTTGTACTAGATACAGCTTTGAAAGCCACAAAATTATATTTTTTGACTAAAACTATTTAAGCCATACTATATTCATGAGAGACTAATTTGCTTAGTAAAAATATTTACTAATTAACATTCGAAAGTGTAGTAATACTCATCACCATCACCTATGCTCCTAAGGTCAAGAGAGATTTAGATGCAGAAATGAGAGAGAAGGTGGATGGGCGTGGAGCCATTTGTAAGCAACTATCATGTTACAGCAGAATCAAACCCAGGTAACAGGACACAATTACCACTATAAGATTAATTTCTTTCTAAAGACCAATATATCTAGTCTATATAAGAAAGTTTAATTTATCTTATTAATGTTAATATTAATTTGACCCAATTCTTTGCAAAATAATATTCAGATCATTTCATGGTAAAGATCCATTTGTCCTCTCCTTTTGTCATATTAACAAGCAGTAAATAGTTACATCATCAAAATCACTCTTTTCTAGTCTCCAAATTTCCCCTTTGTCCACCAAAAAAAGGATACGGATAGACATTTCAGTCTATCCTGACACTACACGTTATTGTTAATACTTGATTAATAATATGTGGCTTTCCCCAGTGCACTGTAAGCTCTGTGAAGTCAGAATCCTTGTCTATCTGGATCACTAATGCCATTGTGTCATGAGCCTTGTACAGTTCCTGGAACATGGTAGGCACTCAATATCTGTAGCAAGAAAAGGGAGAGTTGAGAGGGGACGGGAAAGGGAGGAAAGAAGGAAATCAGGAAGCAATCAGGCATATAATAATGAATGTTTTCTCATTATTCAATAAATGGTCACTACTATTAATGCTGTCACTACTCACATTTTATGGGCAGAGTTATAAGTCCATTTGGTTGCATTTACAATGACTTCATTAGCCTTTCAGACATTTTCATGGACAGTAGTCACAACATAATTATATTTCCAGGTTTCTCTGGAAGAAACTTTTTGTGATTTCTATTTTATTTCTAAGCTAAGCATAGGGGACACATTTTAAAACAAAACAACAAAAAAAAGTTTTTCTGAAGATATTGAAACCAAGAAGAGCAAGTTCTGTTTTTAGAGGAAATGGATTTTCCATTAGATGGCAAATTCATTTTTTCATATAGTTCAAGGTATTGTTTTTTTAAAAATTTATATGTTTAAAGTTAGGGCACTGAAAGTTCAATTCAAGAATGCTTTCCACTACAGAAAGAGCATCTTCATTCAGTTGTGAAGAAGGCCAATTTCACCTATATATACTTTTCACTCTCAGTATTTTGCTCTTCTGAGTTGGAAAATAAACAGTGACACTCTGTTAGCCTTTAAAGTTTCTATTACAGTCCACATAATCATCTCAAGAATACCCTTATATCTTAGCACATTCTTAGAAAAGTTACCAACTCAAAAATATGCCTATTTGTCAACATCCTCTTTCCTCTGTAGCAAGATGAATTTTTTCCTCCTACGCCCTTTCTCACCTGGAACCCTTCCTCCTTGTTTGAAATCATTTTAAATTGAAGAACTAATTCTCCATCTGTGTTGGTTTTACCCTGGAATGGACTATGTGTCCTGAGTATCCATACCTTCGTGTCTCTCATGCATGGTATATCATTAATTCATGATGGGAAATCTGGAGCCTGGATTTGATACACAGAATTCATAACAACATAGGCTTTCAGGCAGTCGCCTGCAAACAATTAGAGCGTTTGTATGAGATAATACTTTTTTTTTTTTTTTTTTTTTTTTTTTTTTTTGCCATTACTGCTTTGGAAACTACCTGGAAGCAGTTAGGCCAATTAGATGTCTTGAGATCCATTTCAGTTTTGTTATTCATTTTTATCTACAAATCAGCCTACGCCAAGGATTTAGGACAGACAAATCAATCTTTCATACTCTGGAATAACAAATGTCAACACTGTGTGCTCATGTTAGCAGAGAGTAGTGACTAGGCCGGTCCCCCGCCCACCGCCCCACACCCTGTCCCCTCGTCCCCTCGTCCCCTCGTCCCCTGAGGAGGTAGTTTCCATTTGAGTGGGGATTGGGAGGAGGGGGGAGGCGAAGCGGGTGAAGACGGCAGAGTCCTGGGGGGGCCTCCGGCACAGCTGGGGTTTCCGGGGCTCCGTCAGGAGGAAGAGAAGCTGCCCTCGCTGGGCAGTTGGAGGGGACAGGACGGGACGCACCAGAGGGCGGGCGGACTTGGTGACTTCGCCCTCTGGGCCCGTCCTGCCCGGCCGCAGGTGCCCTGGATGAAGCCGTCCGGCGTGCCTGGACCGATTTTATAATCAATGGATAAAGTAGGAAAAATGTGGAATAACTTGTAATACAGGTGTCAGAATCTCTTCAGTTATAAGGGAGGAAGCCTAGTGAAAACGGGGACGTGAACTCCAACAGATGTTTGCCTGTCAAGGAGTATAGGAGACTCAGCTCCTCGCCTGCAAAGCGGTCCCTTAAGAGAAAATGTTGCCTTGCAATTAGGATTGAGCCCTTCACAGAATTCTTTAAGGAGAAACCAGAATTGTGCCACTGAAATCCCTCAAATTGTTGAAGTAAGCGTTGAAGAGGATAATGATTCTTGTGTTGCCCCAGAAACAAGACTGGCACGAAGAGATTCCTACTCTCAGCATGCTCCATGGGGTGGAAAGAAAAAACATACCTGTTCTACAAAGACCCAAAGTTCCTTGGATACTGATAAAAAGTTTGGTAGAACTGGAAGTGGACTTCAAAGGAGAGAGCTGTGGTGTAAGCTCTGTACACGACAGGGACAGTGTTTCCGGCAGAACCGTAGGCAGTCGCTCTCTGACAGAGTTTGCAGGATACTGTGCGTTTGTGTTTTCCCATGAGAACTTATGACAAGCACTCAAAGCCTCTCTTTTCCAATAAAAGAAAAATACATCTTTCTGAATTTATGCTTGAGAAATGCCCTTCTCCTCCTGGCTTAGATTTCACCCCAAAATGGCATTTGATTAAACAATATACAGCTCCTATGAGCCCACATTCAATATTTTTTTATACATTTGATCCATCTGTGGTTTCTACAGAAGATGAAGAAGATAGGCTGAGAGAGGGAAGACAGCTTAGTATTGAAGAAGGAATTGATCTCCTCCCAATGCACAAATACATACCTTTGAAGCCACTGCACAGGTTAATCCGTTATATAAACTGGGACCAAAGTTAGCTCCTGGAGTGACTGAAATAAGTGGTGACAGTTCTGCAATTCCACAAGCCAACTGTGACTTGGAAGAGGATAAACCACCCTGTGTTTGCAGTCCTGGAGGCAGAAGCAGCGTGTGGTATCTGGAGACAGCCATGCCCATGTTAGCAGACAGGGAGCTTGGAAAGTCCACACACAGCTTGATAACATACACTGCCTCATGCCTGATTTGCTTCAGATTATAGGGAATCCCTGTTACTGGGGAGTGATGGACCGTTATGAAGCCAAAGCCCTTCTGGAAGGAAAGCCTGAAGGCGCATTTTTGCCAGGGACTGTGTAGGAGGACTACCCCTTCTCTGTGAACTGTCACCGCTACAACAGATCCGTGCATGCCCGAATTGAACAGTGGAATCACAACTTTAGTTTTGATGCACATGACCCATATGTATTTCACTCCCCCACTGTGACAGGACTTTTAGAACATTATAAAGATCCCAATTCTTGCATGTTTTTTGATCCATTGCTGACTGTATCACTCAATAGGACTTTTCCTTTTAGCCTGCACTTTATGTGCCGTGCAGTAATCTGTAGGTGCACTACGTGTGATGGAACAGATGGGCTCCCTTTACCGTCGATGTTACAGGATTTTTAAAAAGAGTATCATTATAAACAAAAAGGGTTCGCTGGTTAGAAAGAGAACCAGTCAAGGCAAAGTAAATACTCCCATCCCCAAAGGGTATTGACTAGGTCTGCTTTCACGTGCATCAGACAGTACACCTATAGCAAACACGCATGTCAGTGCTAGGTTTTTTCATACAGTATGTAGGCTTATGTTAGTGTCTGTCAGATGCAGTCTGCTGTTACTTATTCAGATAAACGTGGTGCCTATTGGAACAACAGAGGATAGAGCCACAAGAGTTCAGCAATTTAGCTAACAGTTTGGTTTTTGCCAATTGAGCTAACAGTTTGGTTTTTAATGGCTGTAGTAACTGAGTAAGGCAACGCTGGGGCATTTGCTATAAAGAATTCTATTTCTTAATGAAGAACAAACTATTAATATTGGATGAGTATTTCAACAGTCTGACTAACGTTTGAAATTATTTTTTCTAAGACTTTCTCTATAATCTTTAAAAAGTAGTGATGTTTGTAGTTATTGTAAATCAAGCTTTGGAAGCCAAAAAAAATATATAAATAAATAAATAAAAGACTTCCTGCCTTTTAGAAAAACAAAAATGCGATTTTCTGGCCACAAGGGCATAGTGCAGTTCACTTAAGTGTTGGTGTAGATTCCTTCTCTCTTCTGCAAAAGGTACTGTTAAGTAAACCAGGTTTTCTAAATAGTCATTCTTAAAATTTCAGACTTAGGAAGTTAGTAGTAGAATTTTATTTAAAGGCCCTAGGTAATAATTTTTTAATGAGTACTTTAACTTAAAACAGATATTTGAATATCTGCTGCAATGTAGTGTCCTGCGTGTGATTCTTTTTTAAAGTTGACATGTGCAATCTAATTGCTTTATAAAAGTTGGATCTTTTCCTGTGCCCATCATGAGCTTATGAACTAGAAAGAAAATGAAACTGGAAGATGCCCAAACAAGTCAGATAGTAGTAACAACAGTGGCTGCTAATGTTGAGATTATTATTAAGCTGTAATTAATAATTTGATGGCAGTATTTATCTTTGTTGTAAACGCATAGCTGAATTGCTTAAGAATAATTTGTAGAATTTCAGTGCAGTTAATTCTTAATGGAAAATCTGAAACCTAAATTGCAAATTTAAAAGGTACTGTACAACCATTGTATCTGTAAATAACTTTAAATAGCCCCTTTTTATCACTTAGAATAATATGTAATACTACTTGAGTGAGCTCTTTTGGAAGTTATGTCAAGTTCTAGTGTTTGCTTCTTAGTAATTGAACTGAATTTACAGTTCTTTCCTAGACATTTTGCACTAAAGTAGCCAAACCCATTCTTGTATCTTTCTGTTAATGTGCTCTGTACCACTGGTGAGTGCCCCATAGTTTCCTTACCTGCTGCTACAGAATGTTGTTTTACATCCCTATGGCTAGTGCCAAGGCTACAAAAAAGAAAAGCTCTGTTTAACCCTTTGACTGCTAATGTATGTTTCTACTTGCCCTGCCTTGACATGGCTGCTTTTTTGTGCTGACATAGTATGTTTGGTGTTCTCCTTGTTTAAAAAATAAGAGAGAGAGTAGTGACTAGGTACATGTTTAAGCAGTAGGAATTGTGTGTCCTCGGGAAAGGCACTTAACCTTTAACTTTATCTTCTATAAAATTGGAATTAAAATCCATGATCTGAGTTACACTATTCTACCCCAGCCAAACTTTTCAGTGGGCAAGACTGCAGTGGTCTCTTTAGATTGTGTATAAATTTAAAAAAAAAGAAAAGAAAGAAAGAAAGGACGTACACAAGAAGGAAGTAATATGTATGTTACTAGAAAC
The DNA here is from genome assembly GCF_041146395.1 of Eulemur rufifrons. NCBI lineage: Eukaryota > Metazoa > Chordata > Mammalia > Primates > Lemuridae > Eulemur > Eulemur rufifrons. The sequence goes on from NC_091010.1 coordinate 39,942,178, forward strand.
GTGGGAGTAAAGTTGGTCTTAGACAAAGGAGAATGGAAAGGATATCTGAAGAAAAGGAGAGTATAGAATTAGCATCAAGAGAATCAAGTATCAGGCTTCTGTACAGTAAAGGAAACAATCAACAAAGTGAAGAAACAACCACATTGACAGCACATAGGACAAGAAAGGAAGGAGTGGAAGGACCAGGAGTGGGAGCAATTCTGCTTCCACACCTCGATCCTAGCTACTTAGGAGCCATTTTGCTCCCATTGGTGGGTGAAGCAGTGGGCAGTGGTGACCAATGGTATACGTGACCATGAAATCCAACACACTGGGTATTAACCTTTGGATCGTGGGAAGTTTGGCTGGTTCTATTACAGATATTGGCTGGGGCAATAGAACAAAGTGAGTCACCTCAGGTACCAATAACCCAATACTAAGAAAAGTCATGCCAATATCAAGAAAAAAATCTCAAAAGTGAATCTTATAATAGCTACAAAATATTTGAATCTATGATTCTAGGGCTACTAATACATCTGCTGTATCTTTTCTGTGTTTTCCCCTTCACATCATCTCACTTCATTTATTGGAGATAATAAAAATAGTGTCATGAGAGGGATGTTAGCAGTGACAACACTACTTGAGCTCCCCTGGAGAGACAGATTGGTATTGAGACCATATGAAGCGCTGACACTCCCTCTAGGACATGCTTGTGACTCACAGCATACCTGCCAGACCATACGACCTCTGCAACCAAAGGACCCACTTGGAAGATTTCAATTTGAGAGCCTGGAGAGATGACAAATTCCCCTTTAAAAAAGACTCCTGAAGGATAGTCAACTTGGGATGGCTCCCAAAAAAGCTAAATATGCAACCTGCAACATGACGTTCCTCCATGGTGTCAATGTTTCTTGCATTTCCTAGGTCTGCATACTGTATATACAAGAGTAAAACAAATGCTTACTTCAGCCAAAAAACACTTTTGTAAGTTATACCTGAATAAAATTTGTTGACAGAGGAAGGAAAAGAATGGCTACAACTATTTAGTCAAAACCTACTATATTTTACTTTTAAAAGTGTTATGTCTGTGGCACTTTTGGACCTGTTTGTATTTTGTATTATGATCTGTCCAAGTTACTCAAACTCTCATTTGATGGTACAGTATGATTATAATTGAGGCTATAGAGTAGAGATGTCTCCTCATTAAAAAATAAATTGGAGGAGGGATTGGACATTTATTGGGATTGATAATTTTCAGAGCCCAAACCCAATCACTGATCAATCACATTCCCCCACCATTTTACCCTGTTGTGTAGAAGTGGCAAGAATGCACCCTTGGTTAATATTTTTAGCAGGCAAAAGCTTTACCAAGTTAATACATAATAATGAATACATGCTCTCTATAAGATAGAGAAATACTATGTATTGAGCTACAATAGAATATATGGATAAAAGAAATTAACTTTTATTTACATTTCTCTTTTTTTAATCCCTAAATATCCACGCTTTACCAAAGCTGTTATAAGAGTTCTAACTACAAATGTAAAGCACTTTTTATATAGTGAGGTGGTCTTCCTGACTCAGTAGCCATAGGAGGTATCATTCGAGTGGTTTCCACAACAATAGGGATATCAGTCCTGAGCCACCCACATCACTCACCTGGACCCCACTGCAAGCATACCTGTTATGTAGCACAATTTGAGATCATGGCACCACTTATAAAACTTTTTGCAAAACTGGGCATCAAGTGTGTAAATCTGGTCTCATATGAATATCATTCGTTGGAGACTCAGTTGAGATGAACTCTTTCCTATTCTTCTGGAGATAATCCAGCTTTCAGTTGCCTCTGACATGATGCAAAATACTGATTTAAAAAAATACTGCTCTGAGATCCACTTGCCAAAATAGCTTCTTGTATAGGTCCCCAGTTAATTCTAAAAGCATAATCTGATTTTTATAAAGAGGGGAATGTGTCTTAGCATAAAATAATACATGTTGGTATCAGAATGAAGCTAGGGGAGTTTATGATGGTTCAAAATCTTACCCATAATTTTCTATTTTGCCAAATATGAAACCAATGAATCAAATGAATGGGTGTTCTCAGTGTTTCTCTCCCCATTTTGAAGCTTTTTTTCTTTTTGGGGGGGTGGCGGGGGCAACTGGCAGAGCTTGAAGAGTGGGATACTGCTTCAGCTTCCTTTGAAATCTCTCTGGTCTACCATCAAAGCAGTAGACATCTAGAAAGTGTTACTATTTCCCCCCACTCCATCTGAAGATTCAGTTACAGGAGAGTAAGACTAAATCGTCTGTATCAGTCAGAATTCTTCAGAGAAGCAGAACCATACATATATGGATAGATATAAATTGGATATACAGTTGACCCTTGAACAATGAAGGGGTTAGAAATACTCACCCCAATGGTCAAAAGTCCAAGTATAACTTTGACTCCACAAAAACTTAAGTATTAATAGCCGACTATTGATCAGGAGCCTTACCAATAACATAAACAGTTGAGTACTATGTTTTATATGTTATGTGTATTATATACTGGATTCTTACAATGAAATAAGCTAGAAAAAGAAAATGTTATTAAGAAAATCATTAAAAAGAGAAAATAGATTTACTATTCATTAAGTGGAAGTGGATCATCATAAAAGTCTTCATTCTCATAGTTTTCATGTGGAGTAGGCTGAGGAGGAGGAGGAAGAGGAGAGCTTGCTGTCTCTGGGGTGGTAGAGACAGAAGAAAATCTGCATATAAGTGGACCCATGCTGTTCAAACCTGTGTTGTTCAAGGGTCGATGTATAAGTATAATAGTCTGTGTCTCTCTGTGTGTGTGTGTGTGTGTGTGTGTGTGTACCAACAGGATGGTATATTTTATATAAATAAAGAGATTTATTTTAAGGAATTGGCTCACCCAGTTACAGGGAGCTGGCAAGTCCAAAATCCCTAGAGCAGACCAGCAGGCTAGAAATTCAGGCAAGAGTTGATGTTGCAGTCTTGAATCCAAAAATCTGTTGGGCAGACCAGCGGGCTAGAAACTTAGGCACGATTCTATGCTACAGTATTAAGGCAGAATTTCTTCTTTTCCCAGAAACCTCAGTTTCTGCTTTTATGACCTCCGACTGATTGGATGAGGCCCGCCCATATTATCATCTCTTTTACTTAAAGTCAACTGTAACTGTAACTGCTGACTGTGAGTAAAAGTTAACTGTCTTTTAAGTAAAAGTTAACATCTAGTGTTTGACCAGACAACTGGACACCATAACCTAGCCAAAGTGATATATAAAATTTAAACATCACATAGTCCTAGTAATGTCTCAAAATGTTGAGCTTCCAGAAATTAATTATTTACATATCATTCTACCAGATTAATAAATACATAATTTTTCTCATTCTAAAATAAATTCTAGAAATTTCAGAATGGTCGCTTTATACACATAGCACAGACCCATTAGAAGTAAATGTGGAAATCATGCCACAAATAAATTTTAGAGTTGTTTAAAGATAAAAGAAAAGCTCTAAAATATTGCAAGGTCCTTCTGTATAAATGTAGTAGTAAATCAAAATTTGAAAGCATTCTAAGGTCAGATGTCCAGTTCTGTATCACCACAAAAGTATCTGACTGGAATTGAAGCAACACAGCTAAAATCAACATACTCACAATACACACTATGCCAGAGAGTATTTCTGTCTTGAGGATTTTTCCCCCCTTTTACAGGAAAGAGAAATACAGCTTTGTCAGTAGTTTACATTCTCTGTAATTGCTTTGGTTTTAATGAATAAGGTCAAGAAAAAAAATGGAAGTGTTATATTAGTCCCCCAAATTCAACAATAAATAGAGAAAATGTGGAACCTATTTATTTTATTGCTACCACAAATTCAATGTCCCATTATTGTAAAATTTGCTTTCAGTTTTATTAACGTTGTTATTCAACACTACTGCATGCCAGCTATGTCTTGAGGTTTCTCCTGTGTGCTGGCAATACAGTGATTCCCAGCATCAAGGCAGTAACCCCCTGAAGGAATTGATTGTGTTTATAAAACAACTGTGAGGCAGAGAGATAACATTTTTGCTTTGCATAAATGCATAAACATTGCCTGAATGGTTACTACCACTTGCCAGACAGGTGCATAAGCCACGCTGAGGCAATGTTTGTGTGTGCTTAGTAGGATCGTCCCTCTTAGTAACTCCCTGCTTTGGGAAGTTGCCTACTTCCCAATACATTTACTATCCATAATACCAAACCCATCATTTTTTTTCTCTCCTGGTCCCTTGAAATTTTTTATAACATAGCACTGATCATCACTTATTTGTTTGTATCTGTTTCTTGTTCAACATTATATGCCCTGCTCTTGGCACAGTACCTAGAATTGGACAAGAGAATAATAGATATTTTTGGAGTGAATTAATGGTAATTGAAAATTATATGAACATCAAAAACTGCCTGAGTAGGAAGTCATGGGGATTAGGAAAACATACCCTATTCCCTGACCAAACAGGCATCACCAACTGTGGGCTGTCCACATCGCTACCCCCATCTTGGAAACATGTAGTACAAGAACAATGGGGAACCTTTATTAAACTGAGAGAATAAATCTCTACTGCCCTAAGGCATCTCATCATAAATTAACTTCCCTCTTATGCTTCTAGAATGTTCTGTAACATCCTTAGGAAAATTGAAAAAATAATCATTTTCCGTGTTCTGTGATTCAGAAAAGGAAGCCAGTTGAGAAAGGCTGAGTGGGAGTGACCCCCGTGGCTCCGTGGCAAAGGTTCATAATGTACGAATGCAATTACACTGAGTAACTGCAGATTAGTGCCTTTCACTCTTGGCTGGTTCCCTCCATTTCCCTCTATCTTGTTTAACCTTGGCCAGTTTAATTCTGTATTGGTGGCAAAAATATACACTTTAACTCTCTTATTTTAATGCACCACTGGTAGGTAATAGTTCTTCCCTCAAGTTGAAAGCCTCTTTGTCAACTTTTCTGCTGCATCATTATGGGGCCCTGGGCAGTAGTAGTTTCTTGCTTCTGGTCCCTTCTTAGAGCAAGTAGTAAATTCCTTAGGCACTTTCCAATATTTCTCAGTTGACCATGAGAACAGTCAATGCCAAGGACTTCAGAAGATTGGCAAAAAGGAAAAGGGAACTAGATGCCCTATATCAAATCTGTTACCATATATGCAGCATAGAAGCTAGTCTAGGGACAGCCAGAATAGCAGCTGGAGGAAGGAGTGAGGATGCCTGCTGACCGGCTGACTCACCATCTTATTTCCCTTCCATTATTCTCCTAAAAAAAAAAAAAAAAAAAAACAGGACTTTCTCTCCCTATGTTATGATGTTCTTGGTAGGACTGCAAACCTCAAAGCAGCTGGGACAAGAAGGTGAAAACAAGGATGTTTGATCACTTTACATAAAGCCTTGATGTAGGGAGACTATAGCCTTCTTCCTTCTGTTTCCATTAAACAAAATATGGCTGAGCATTTTGCTTAATCAGAAAACATCTTGGCTATTTTTCGAGGCTATTTTACCACTTTAGTCTGCCAGCCATTCTTTCAAGACAGATGTGACATGAACGGTGCAGCCCATGTGTCTCTCCAGGAACGATGAGTAGAGAATTAGTACAAATACCAGAGAGGCACACTTTTCATCGATCCTTATTGGGCTACTGAATTTCTAGAGTTAAGGTCTACATCTAAAATCCCAAACAGTATATTATATAGCAGCCTGGAGATGTTTTCTAATGCCACTCTGAATTCTTGTGGGGATAAGTGATACCGATACATAAAACAAATCATTCAGTTAGGGTTGCTGTTGTGTGTGAGAGAGTTTCCTGTTGTTTGATAGCTTGAAAAATAGAAGATCAGCCCTACACAGACTGCTCCCTTTTTCAAAGACCTAAGTCTGCTGTGGGTGTGTGAACCAGACAAACTAGATTCCCACTCAGCACAGTAACTGAGGAAAACAAGATAAAGTGTACTTCCATGCTTCTTGATGATTCTTCTCTTCAGATGAACTTTAGAATAATAATGTATTTGGTCATCTAAACATAGAACTTATTAAATATAAGTACATATCATAATATCAATAAAAGCAAATGCTTATAGACTACTTACTGTGAGTGAACAGGTACTATTCTAGGCATTTTACATATATTCACCCAATGCTCACAAAAGCCCCATGGAATAGATATTATTACTAAACTCATTTTACCTACTGGGAAACTTGGGCACAGAGAGATAAGGTCTAAGGTCACACAGTGAATACATATTAAAATAATAGACGCCGTAAAAGACAATATTATTAGGCAAAGAATAGTATCTCTTGTCTCTAAATTTTGCACCCATCACCACTTAATTAAACCTTGGTTCAAGAAAAATTTCATTCTCTCGAAAAAAAGAATCACTAGCCTTAGGTGAGGCCTCCCCTCCTGGCTATTTGCAGTTTGCTTATTATAACACATGGTACATCCTCCTGGTGACAAAGTTAAACTGAAGCTAGTTCTCACTAAATAGTCTCATATGCATAAAGAAAACTATCCGTTCATGTGGACTGTGTTATCTGTGGTTACTCTACACTCTTTCTCTTTCTGCATCAGTAACAGAAAAACCAAGAAGACCTCTAAAATATCCAAGAGTTTCCCCAAAACATTCATTCCAGCAATTTTTATCTTCCAACTCAAAAATTTGTAAGGAACCAAGCTGCCAGTTCATTCAAACAGCCGTCCTCCCTTTGCCCACGGAGTCCTCTGCTACGGCACTGCACCATTTCTACCTAGCCTGTGCTAGGCAAAGACGATTCCTTACTGGGGCCTTGCCCCTGGAATACTTAAAAGCACAATTTAGAAAAAGCAGTGGCTTTTAAATACAGTTGCATGCTGCTTCTCTCACTAGGCGCAAGTGTCATGTGAATTCTAAGTGAGCCTTTTACCTAAACCAATTATAGAGACCTAAGTCCTCCAAATAAAATTGGCTGCATTTCAAATCCTAGGCACATTCATGGTAACAAATGGCCTCAGGTTCACAATATGGAAAATTTATACCTTCTCAGCTTGTGTGTTGGTTCCTAGTTTATTGCCCACATAATGGGGCTACTGTAATGAAGAATTCTAGACTCTCAAGCTTTTAAAGCAGTGGTCCATTTAGTGATGGAAAGAGGAATCCACACATACCAATTTGCTTCCTTCCTCTTGTCCCCGCTCTGCTCCCTGGCCTGAGAGATGGGAACATCTCACAGACAGTGCCTTACGGGCTGTGGAGCAGAGAAGGTCATAGAACTCTCAGACTAATCTTAAATACATGGCTTGTTAGGGGGCCCAAAGTTGTTTGTAAGCATTAAAGATAAAAGTCAGGATGATCAGAAGCCCCGCAACACGATGAGCCCACAGTCAATAATAGCTAACTTTGATGGAACATTCCCTGTGTTCCAGGCACCTTTCTAAATTCTTTACATGTTTTAACGCGTTCAGTCTTCACAGGGAACCCATGGGGTGGGTGCTATTCTTATTATCCACTTTTTACAGATGAGAAAATTGAAGCCCAGAGAGGTTAAATAACTTGCCAAGGTCACTGCTAATTAGAGGGCAGAGGCAAACATTTGAATTCGGGCCTTCCAGCTCCAGAATCCCTGGCCTTAATCATTATATTCCAGCTGCCTCTTGGAGGAGTTTTGTGCTGACTCTCTTCCTCTTCCTGGCCTCAGAGGTGAAGGATTTGATGAGCTCCTTACTCTGGGGTTTGTGAAGAGGATGGATTTCAGAATGGATGGCATTGTTTTTGATACTCTCTGATAAACATTTACTGAATAATTCTCATATTTGAGAATTATAATTCTCATATTTGTCTAGCAGAGAACCTTGGGACACATTTATCTTACTTTCCAAGACGCAAATAAATACTAGTTAAAACCTCCCATGTGTACTCTTATCTATGACACTTCAAGAATCCAATGGGTACCAAAAACGCCAACGTAGGTAACAAATGGTACAAGCAGAGCAGCATACCTGGAGGGTGAATAACTTCTGAGCACATTTTATCCCACTACATTCAACCGGTATGAATTTGTTGATAGAAATATGTCATTTTCAACCTTTTCGCTAGTCCTGACATTTATTTAGATTCAAAGAACAAAGATGAAATTTCACTGTAGGCTACAAAAGCAATCAAGTCATTGAACCATCTCTACTGCAGAGTTTCAAACTAGCAAACTCCATTTCTCTTTGGGAATCCAGGATGATTCTGTATTTCCGAGTCTAGAGTATCAATTAGAATATAAGGAGAGCCCAAGTCTTGTTTGTCTTGCTCACTAATGTGTCACGGGTGCCTAAAAGTGTGCCTGGATGAGAGTGTGCCTGTAGGATTCACAACCTGAAACATAGTAGGCAAGGGAAGTCTTTGCTCAAATTTATACCTCTAAGACTATCTCAGTTGCCCTGGGACTTGTTGACTATAATACCAGCATTAGACAAGAGGTTGAAGATAAAGGCCGCCACTCACCCAAAGCATGTACCCTGAACTCAGGTGCGAATATTAGTATGGTGGTTAAGACTTTGGTCTTTGGGCCGGGCGTGGTGGCTCACGCCTGTAATCCTAGCACTCTGGGAGGCTGAGGCGGGTGGATCGCTCAAGGTCAGGAGTTCGAGACCAGCCTGAGCAAGAGCGAGACCCCGTCTCTACTAAAAAAATAGAAAGAAATTATATGGACAACTAAAAATATATATAGAAAAAATTAGCCGGGCATGGTGGCGCATGCCTGTAGTCTCAGCTACTCGGGAGGCTGAGGCAGGAGGATCGCTTAAGCCCAGGAGTTTGAGGTTGCTGTGAGCTAGGCTGACGCCACGGCACTCACTCTAGCCCGGGCAACAAAGCGAGACTCTGTCTCAAAAAAAAAAAAAAAAGACTTTGGTCTTTGGAATCAGACCTAAGTTAAACTGAACCCCACCACTTAAGAACTGCTCTTTGAACCCCTTGTAGCCTAGGCTTTCTCAACTGTAAATCAAGTAACAATGTCTACCAGAGTTATTGTAAGAATTAAATTAGATAATACATCAAAAGGGCTAGCACAGTGCCTGGCATATAGGAAATGCCCAATAAGGAGATAGAAAGAGTAGAGTGGGAACATGCTGAATACTCTTTCATTCTGAGGCTCATTCTCAATATAATTTTCTTTTTATCACTAAGAGCACATTGATTGGTCAAATACCAGCTTTTCTTTCAAACAGTCTTGTTTGTGCCCCTCCAGGTCACTGAAACTCTCATAGAAGAGTTTATATTTATACCAAGGAGTTGAAGATATACCCCAAATCCTTTGTTAAATGAGGAATAAACTAGATCTCCATCTCTCTAGAGATCAATTGGTTCTAACTAAATTCTGTAATTGTGGAGGTACTGCTTATAATGATTTTGTTGTTTCTGTATCATGGTCCAATTTCAGATCAACTGGTTACATATGGTAAGTTTTCTTTATATACTCGCCAAATTCTCCCAGTTCATGGCTCTTCCTCCAAAACCTTTTCTGGGTATTGCCATAAATGGATTTCATGTTCAGAAATAAAAAGAGAATCACAGAAATGCCAATTCCAACCCCTGGGACTGGTTTCTAAAGGCATGCTTCAGACCCTTCACTTGCTTTTCAGACAAGAATGGAAATAATTGGGCCATGCTAGGTCTATTTTTGTGAAATTATTCTGAAGAACAGTCATTATGTTGGGAAGCTTCTACCTTATCCATCTCCATAGGTTTGCTAAAATGAGGACAGTGGTTTGTGAAAAGGCAGTTGTAAGCTTTTAAAACCACCACATTTTAATAGAGTCGGTTTGATTTCTTACACATTTCAATGGACATGACCTCAAAGCCCAAAGTTAAAAGAGAAATATCCATCTGTAGCTCCAATTTAGTAACAGCATTTCTTTATGATGTCCAGGATCTTATGACGTGTTCAGGAAAAAAATATGTCCTTATAGACACAACGATTCACATCATACAAGCAATGTTATGATTATTAAACTCAATTTGTTGGATATTTATTTTTATGATGGGTCCATAAAATGTAAGCCAGGCTGGGAGGTGGAGCTGTGCAGCCCATGGTTTCCCAACACAGTGCTTCTGTGTCCTAAGATTTGCAGTTACCTTTGTGGCTCTCACATATGCAAGTGGTTTAGGGCAACTGGAAGAGTTTCCAGGCCAAAGACCTGGGCTCTAATCCTGGCTCTGTTGGTAGAACTCACTTAATTTAAATAAATTTCCACATCTCTAAAGCATGTAGATGGAACTGGATGATTTCTAAGATCCCTGAGAAGCCTGGAGGAGGAGGGAAATCTCTAGAGCTTCCTTTTCCTCCCCCGCCCACCCTATACACACACAGGCTTCTTCACTTCTTCCCCTTCCCATTGCAAACACTACTGGAAGCAGGGTGACTGTTGGGATTGGTCCGAGTGTAACACTCTGGGACACTGCTGGGCGGGGTTGCCATGGCAGGGAATGCACTTGGGAGTGGCTCTCCCTCCTGCTGTCTGCTGCACCACCGGAGTGGAGAATGGAGCCCAGGCTTGTTTTCTGTGCCACTCTTCCCTCTCTTCCTCTCTGTCAGTAGCTAGCCTGAGCCCAAGGCTCCAGTTACAGCCCACACCATTCTAGGCATTGGATTGCAAACAATTGCATTCTTTCTTACAGCCTTGTTTCTGCTCTCCCTCTCCCTGTAGTTCCATTCCTGTGTAGCTGGCAGATGTGATGGGTTGGGTATAACTAGCTGGCAGAAAACAAAAAATTATGCTCAGACAGTCCAGTCAGTTTGAGCAGAGTTCTGTGGATGGAGACCTCAAGCTCAAACCCAGCTGTCCAACATGTGGCTTTGTGAACTTGCTCTCAGGGTGTTCCATAGGGTGGCCCTTCAGAGAGAACCTTCCAGGGAGGATGAGAGGCTGGGCCTAGGAGGAAGCGGATGTTCTGAATCCCTTGGCTCTAACGCTCTATTGTCACCAATAATGCCATACCAACAGGGTGGTTTAGAGAATATCCTCTGATTTCAAAAACAACTAAAAACAATAATTTGTATCAGAAATTAGTTTATGACCTGATTAATATAGAGCTTCCATAAAGCTCTACATTATAAGCTCTTGCCTGACAAAGGTATGGCAAAAATCCGTTTGTCTAAATTAGTTTGCATGAAACCCAAACTTTCCTCTCTTCCTTTCTTTCACTGTATGTTTCTCTTCCTTGCACATGCACACACACACACACACACACACACTACAGTGTGAACATGTAGGTGTATACTGAGAGACACTAAGAGTTTGTTTTTCCCAGCCAGAACACCTGAACCCTCAGGGAGCCTCCCCCCGATGAGGCTCTTCTTGTTCCCAAAGAAGAAATAACAGAACTCATCCTAGTTTTATTGTCCACACACCCCCTCCACACACACACACACACACACACACACACACAAAGTCTGGCTTATGTGCTTACATTTTCCCGCCCTCTGGTAACCATGCACCTCAGATTAGAGTTACCACAACTGTGGAGAGTGAATTCTCAAGGACACATCCCTGAACTGAGAAAATCTGCAGGCAGGAGGCAGCTGCGGTGTATCCCTAGGGGAGCTCAGAGAGCCCTCATCACCAACAGCCAAGCCGAACCAAGCTCCCTTCTGCTTTTCCTTTTGGGCATTGACTTATCAACAATGAAACTTTCTGGGTCCCCAGCCTCCCATCCTTCACCAGATTCCTATCATTTCCACACCATTGACTGGCGCCTAAATGCTCCTTTTGGTGTAGAAGTAAAGGAAATAAAGGTTAAAGAATATTCAGCAGCCACCTCCTCAGGCACTTATGAAAATTCAAAGGGTCATGTCTGGCTTCCCAGAGAAGCAAAGAAAAAGGGGAGAGACAAAAACATTCAAGAGCTGTCAAATTCCACGGTTCCTTCTGTCAGTACTTTCTTTCCATAGTGCTAACCCATGCAGGCTACGTCAAAGAGTTTTAGTTTTTCCTAATATTCCCTGAGCAATTCTCAAGCTGCCACCATCACTGACTCTAATGTTTTATACGGTACAAGAGCATTTATAGCAACTAGGCATGAAAGGCTTCTTCCCATTTTAGAACCTTAATGGTGAAGACTAGCAGAGAAAGCTTTGGCCGAGTCCTGAGTTACAATGGCTACTCTCTTGTACCATGTTTTTTTCAAGAGGAAGGTGAGTCTTGGACTAGGATAACAGACTGGTACCAAACCCCGGGCAGAGCTGGCTCCCCATAGAGCCCCAGAAAGTGAGAACTGTTCTAGGGGCCACCGTTTATACTGCACAACAGCGGGGAGAGCTGTGGTGAGGGATAGTGGGAGGGAAGAGGAAGAAGGGAAGCTCAGGGCTGAACAAAGGCAAAGGAAGAAGTTAGAAGACATGTTCTGGCACAATCTTGTTACCCACTCTCCTTGGGCAGAGGCAGGTAATAACAAGGAAGATGCTTGGTGGCACTGCATTCCGTGGGGTGGCACAAGGAAAGGAGGTAAGGGATCCTACGTTCTGGTGTCACCACCCGTGCTCCTTAACCCACTGGCTCCCTCAACCTCCAGGCAAACACAACTGCCTAGACTTCCTCCATATAATGTGCTGCACTAGCCAAGATGGGACCCAGAAATGACATATGTTGCGTATTGTAAAAATATTCCCTATTCACAGTAAAATCTTCAATTATGCAGAATAGTATATGATGAAAGGTAAGATTCCTCTCCATCTCACCTGACTCCCCCACACGTGCCCTCACCACAGTAACCGCACTGAACAGCTTATTTTATATCCCTGGAGAAAAGCTTTATACATATGCAACTGCACCCATATATATAGCTTTTTTTAAATATTCAAATGGGAATCACACAAAACATACTGTTCTGTCGCTTACTTTTTTAACTCGGCGTATTTGGACATTTTTCCACATCCATACACCCAGACCAAATTCGTTCTTTTCAAGGACTGAATATTGTTTGGGCAGACCGTAATTGAATGAGTCCTCTCCTAAGTGGCTGTTAGATAACTTCCACTTACTTCTTGTTACAAGCCACGCTGCGGTTAAATTATTTGTACATATGTCTTTGTGTACTTGTGCAAGTAAATCTTAGAAGTAGAATCCTTGGCTTATGGAGTATACACATTGTAAATTGTTAAAATGTCAGATTGTTCTCAGCAATAATGCTTGCAAGTAAAATGTTTGCTTTTCCCCATCCTTGCCAATACTCCATATTCACCAATAGGTGAAAAATGTATTTTATTGTTGCAATGTACATTTCTTTAATTATGAATAAAATTGGGAATATAGCCAATCATTATAAATTCTATGTATGGATTCATAATGTTCTAGTTATATACACATACAGACATATATACAGAAACACATTTCCTCTGTGAATAATCTATTCATACCCTTTACTCATTTTCCTTTGTGTTGTTCATTTATTCTTCTTGATTTCTAAGGCTGCATATATGAAATTACTATGTCTTTATCATATGTGGTCACATGTTTTCTACTTTGTCCTTTGAAGTTTTTTTTTAACTTTGTTTACAGTATCATTATAACACTGAAGTTTTTGCATTTTTTAATGTAGCCTGATTCATTAATCTTGTGCTTTATGACTTCTGGGTTTTATGTCAGGCTTCAAGGGCTTACCTACTCCAAAATTATTTTTTAAATCACTACAATTTAGTCCTTTTATGACTTAATTCTTTAAGTATAAATGCTTTAATTATTTGGCATTTATTTTTGTTAAGACATGATGTGAGGATCTACCCATGTATTTTTTCCAAATTTTCCATTGTCCAAATATAATTAATTACTAATCTACTTTTGCCTCACTGATTTCAAATGTCAAATTCCAAAACTTACACAGGTCTACTTTTAGACTTTATAATCTGTTTCATTGATTTTTCTATTTCTACCTCAGTTATAAACTGATTTAATTACCATCGCTATTTTTTATGCATTTTAATATCTGCTAGGGCTAGTCTTTGCTCATAACTCTTCTTCAGTAGGTTTTATTTTTCAGGCTGGAAAAGTTGCAAGCTGACTCTCTTGTTAAAGGTGGAAGTTTGGATTTGCTTTGAAGGATGACGGTGCTTAGTTTCATGAAAAGCCACTTGAGTGGGTCTGCTGGTTATGTAATACCTGCTCGCAGCTCTGGAGAAGACCTAAATACAAACCCAGATGCAATCTGTTCCAACGGAAGCCAAAGGTTCTGTTTAGAAATGTAAATTGGCCAGATCTTTTAGCAGATCTATGCTTCTACAGTTGATATAGTCAATAGAGAAGTGTTTCTTCCCTAAGTGTGGATGTATAATGTCCTATTCTTATACATGAATGCATGTGGCAGAGCAATGTGTTTCCCTGGCAGCGTTTGTGTCCAGGAGTGGCAGAGACAGGATGCAAGAGCTTGCATGAAAGGGAGGCTGGGTGGAATCCTGACGCTCTCTTCAGCCTACACTGCAGGAGAGGATGTGAAAAGAACAGGCCTGGCCAGGGCAGCCCAGCCTGAGCCAGAGCTCTTTATTCCACATTTGGTGCCATGCAACATTGAACAGGCTGAATTGGGAAAGTGTGTATTGTTCTGATTTATTCTGGAGGCTTCAGAGGAAACCTTATTCCTGTGGCCTTTTCCCTTAAGGGAAAGACTATTCCCAGTCATCCTGGAAAGGAAATGGGGAAATGTGGATGTTTAGAGGCCTTTAGGGTTTGGAGGCCTTGACTCCAGGTAAGAGAGATGTGCTTAAGGGCACTCCCCTGTGAGTGGTTAAGTAGCAGGTAGATGGCTTCACTGGGAGGAGAGCTGGAAAAGAGGTACACCCAGGAGAAGACCTCATGGAGGAGCTCTGAAAACTGCCATAGCTCGAATCCTTTGTGCATCCTCTTTGCTGTGATTCCCTTCTGAAACTCCCAAGCCTTCATGAAGCCTTGCACCATCTAATAGGCAATTATGAAGAGTTTCAGAAAGTGGCGTCCCCACTGTGGGGAAAGAGGGCAGGACACTTGCAGCTGCAGGGTGAAGACAGCGGGGAGCAGAGAGCAGAGCAGCAGCCAGATGACTGAGGTGTGACAACCCCCACTCCTGGTTTCTCTAACGTGAGCCTTTCCCAGGGGTTCTCAGAAATACTGAGGCAGGGAAACCTGGGATACACTGGAATTCCTACAGACAGAAAAAATTGAGTACTAATTTATTACTGCTTCTGTCTTATTACTTGTTATTGGTTTATGCAGGTTTTTGACTTCTTCCTGGTTCAATCCCAGTAGGTTGTATATGTCTAGGAATTTATCCATTTCTTCTAGGCTTTCCAATTCATTGGCATATAGTTGTTTGTAGTAGTCTCTAATGATCCTTTGGATTTCTGCAGTATCAGTTGTAATGTCTCCTTTTTTAGGACTTGCTTTGTGGCCTAACATATGGTCTATCCTTGAGAATGACCCATGAACTAAGGAGAAGAATGTATATTCTGCAGCTGTTGGATGAGATGTTCTGTGAATATCTATTGGGTCCATTTGGTCTATAGTATAGGTTAAGCAATGTTTCTTTGTTGCTTTTCTGTCTGGATGATCTGGCTAATGCTGAAAGTGGAATGTTGATGTCTCCAGTGATTATCGTATTGAGGTCTATCTCCCTCTTTAGCTTTGATGATATTTGCTTTATATATCTGGGTGCTCCAGTGTTGGGTGCATACATATCTAGAATTGTTATATCCTCTTGCTGAATTGACCTCTTTATCATTATATTAAATATAATGACCTTCTTTGTCTCTTGTTATAGTTTTTGTCTTGAAATCTATTATATCTGATAGAAGTATAGCTACTCCTGCTCTTTTTTGGTTTCCATTTACATGGAATATCTTTTTCCATTTCTTTATTTTCAGTCTATGTGTCTCTTTATAGGTGAAGTGTGTCTCTCACAGATAACATAGGGTTGACTCTTGTGTTTTTATCCACTCAGCCATTTGATGTCTTTTGATTGGAGAGTTTAATCTGTTCACATTCAATATTATTATTAATAGAGAAGGACTTGCTACTGCCATGTTATTATTTGATTTCTGGTTGTTTTGTGGTCTTCTCTTTCTTATTTCCTTCCTGTCTTCCTTTGTTAAAAGTGATACTTCAGACACTGAGTAGTGCTATTAAAAAGCCTAGAGACAAACATACTTTCCCTTGTATAAGATTTCACTTTCTGACCATTGAATTTTTCTTTATTCCTAAAATTCAGTCATTTTGCCTGAATATGTCAATCATTCCATATCAAGATTTTTTTTTTCTTCCTAGGATAAACTGTCTTTTCATCTGCAATTTCATATATTTTTATTTAGTTTAGGAAAGTTGTCTTCTATTATATTTTTGTTAAATACTTCTTTCCCTATGGCTAGGCTCTAGAGTAACATAATAGGCTTGCAATAAATACTCCTTGAATACATACAGATGTTTGAATATTTTTTCTGTTCCATTTATTCTGTTCTCTCCTACAGGAAATCAGAACTAATTATATTTATGTTGTTTATGTTTTCTCTGTTTCAGTATGATCACTGTTTATAATCTTTTAAATATCTTTGTCTTTTCCATTTTGGTTTTGTGATTTCTCAAGACTGTCCAGCACTCATAGCTCTGGCTATGTTTTCAGCATTTACATTATTCTTGTCACTTCTAAAGTGTGTTTCATCTCTGTAATGATTTTATTTTCTTGTAGCTCTTCTCTAAGTTCTACTGATTTACCATTCATTTCCTGCTTGATGTATTATATTTTCTTCTCAGAACCCTTTGAGTTGTCTTTTAGAGAAAACATTGTAATTTCCTTGAAAATATGTGGACTTACTGGCTGAACTCTTCCTATGTTTTAGGGTAATTCTTTTTGTGATATATTTTTTAATATACTTCTTTTAAAATGAAAACAGTGATTCTTCTTTAAATGGGGCCAACTATTAGATAAGGAATAATGGAGGAAGGGAAGATGATTTAAGGTCATTCACACTGTAAATTCAGGTTTCTCATTGTGGGCAGTCTCACAAAGTCTGCCACTACCTACACGGTGGTGGGCCAGAAGCTCTTGTGTGTATGTTAAGCTAACAGTTTTAATGAAAATAAAAGGAAACAGCCATCTGGACACCTTCACCCACCTCACAAGGGTGCTCATATCCAACATTCTTTGTTGATAAAACATATAAATAAGAAGAGATTGGAATATGTATAGCCCCTGATGTGCACCCAACATTCCTAAAAACAGACAGACCCTTCTGTCTTTTCCAGCCTTCCAAAGGCGTGAAAGTCCGTGGAGGAAACACTTTCGCTCAGTGTTGTTCAACATCGCTGTGGAGTATTCCTCTTACCCAGCAAAATACTGAAATGGTAATGAAGACAGTTGGTGAATAAAAAACCCAGGGATAAACAGGGGCAAAATTAGTTAGGACCAAAGATATGTAACTGAAGGGGATGCTTGGGAGAGAGAGAAAGAGGATGACTCATACTCAAAGTTATGCAGGAGGCAGAGTTAAGTGTACAAGAAATTCTAATATTGGGATTTGGAGTTTGAGTATGGCAAAATTTCAGAACTGATATGTGCCACTAGTCAGACAATCATTTAAGCTCTGATTATCCACATTCATCCTCCTGACTCACATTTCCACTACCTACACTGAAAGGCCAAAAGCGGAACAAAGACTCAAATCACAGCCTTGACTGCTCTGCTCCTTCCCCCAGGGCCTCCCCTTGCTGCTCCTGCAGAGCTGGGATGTGGGAAGCTGCAGTGGGTCTGGACCAGGAGCTGAGGAGCCGTGGTAAGGGGAACCTGGAGGTGGACAGGTAGGGCATGGCTGCCGAAGTGTGCCAGAGGGCAAGTTCACAAGTGGGGAGAACCCGATGCTTTGCCCTTGGAGGTTGAGTGCAACTGACAATCAAGTCCTTTCTAGATTGTATTTATAGGTAGGTGATTATGACTTTCCTGCTCTCCATTCTGCTGCTGGTCATACGGATCTCAGACAATAAATGCAGCATCAATAAGGTTTCTCTTTAAGAGATGCTGTCCCTGCCATTGAAAACCATTAAACTGGGCCTCCACGGGGGCATTCCTCACTTAGTAAACTTAGTCCTGCCTTGGCCAGAGGTATCCTACAAATCTTAAGAATTGTAGGATGGGGCTGCAGTTTGAGGGAAATCTGTATGCCTCTGTTCTCCTGTTTCTCCCTCTTCTGGTTGAGAATACCCTTTGGGGCGGGAATGCCTCACAGATTGCAGCCTGGAGTTGTGGCCATTATATTGCTTCTTTTAATATGAAGAGGTTTTCCTTTTTCCTGTTTTTTGGTCTTTTTATTGCTTTTGGTATGTTTTAAGGGGGAAAGAGGAGTAAAAATACTTTTACAAGGACATATTTAAACAGAAACTCTGTAAGTTTGATTTAAATACTTAGCACATTTTGATTACAATTCAGTGTATGTGCAGAGGAAGTTTGGTGGTTTAGAGCATGGAGTCTCAAGTCAGTTTAAATCCTGCCTCTCTCACTCATGAGATACTGGACCAGTGATTTAATCTCTCTATGCCTCAGTTTCCCCATATCAAAAAATGTAGGTAATAGGATCTTACTGGTAAACTTATTTTCAGGCTTAAACAAAATAACTCACTTTAAACATTAAGCATATAGAAGGAACACAAAAAAAATGCTACTTACTATTGTTATAAATTTTCCTTAACCGTTCCCTTTTGTTATAAAATGCCTGTTAAAGAAAACAATGAAGTGTTGGTTGATTTGCCATACCTAAATCTAGGTAGACCATAGTAATCATTTAGTACACTTACTCTTATATTCAAGTAAGAAAATACAGCATCTTTTTCCCCAGAAGGAAAGATATGCAACACTTTCCTGTAGTTCTATCCCACAAATGTATCAATGGGATGTAGTAATACCCACGCTTTATAAAAGTATAGCACTTTACAAGGCACTTGTGTATTCATTATCAACTTTGATGCTTCGGTAACACTCTGAAGGAGAGATATCTATCATTCCCATGATGCAGATAAGAGACAGGAGTCACCTGTTCAAGATTTCACGGTAAGCGTCTCAACCTAGAACTTCTCTCTGTTTGTTCTCACTATGACACATGGACCCTCATAAGAAGAAAACAGAGGTGCTGAGGGAACATAAGTCACCTTCTGCCTCCCTAAGGTATTGGAGGATATAAAACATCAAAATCAGCAGAGCCAGCACGCCTCTCCTCATTATAACCCTGCAGTTTAGGAGGGCTTAGAATGGGTTAATAGAAATTTTATCAAATCTTATATGGAGGAAGCTGGGAGGGATGCCTTAAAAACCTTGATAGCCTATCCCAGACTCTCACAGACCTGAATGATATAATTTAAGAATTTTAGTTCCTATAGTCTTTGTGGAACCAATATATAGCCACGCCTGACATTATCAATTGATTTCAAACTTAACTTCCCTCTGGTATCTGAAAACAAACGATGAGACTTGCAGAGATGACAAAAAGAGATATTAGAAATGTCAGCCTACAAATTGCTCAATGTCAGGCCATTATTGGGAACTGAAAGCTGTTTCACTAATAGGTAGCAGCTGAGATTGGCTAGGGTGGTACTGCTCATGAGATAAAGAAAGAGCTTTAAGGCCAAGAGTGGTGGCTCATGCCTATAATCCTAGCCCTCTGGGAGGCTCAGGCTGGAGGATCACTTGAGCTCAGGAGTTCAAGACCAGCCTAAGCAAGAGTGAGACCCCATCTCTACTAAAAAGAAAAAAAGGAAAGAAAGAAAGAGCTTTATAACTGGACTTTTCTTCTTGGACTCCAAAAATCTTGACATCTAGAGTAGATCAAGTGTCTACCTAGAGCAGACATGTCTGCCACAATAAATGGAAGAGTTCTTTAACACATGACTTTATGAAGATGCCAATAATTTTATGAGAATGATGGATTAAGTCATAATGACATGTGTATGGTTTCACAGTAGTTAAGAACATGGACATGCAGAAAATATTTAAGTGGATTTCTCCCAAAAAGATGCTGTCTCTAGCTCTTCTACCTCTGTTTGACCTATGTTCCTCCTCTGCTTCATTGTACAGCATAGAGGAAGGTTTTGTTTCTTAGCTTGGGGCAGGAAGCGTAACTCCCAGACTGAGTTTGAGCTGAAAATAGTATGTCACTATTAAACATCCTCCATGGGGGTCGGCACTTTAAATGTGTAACTGTCCACTAATTATGCCCATTAATCAGGAAGACTAACTGCAGATCTTCTGAAGAGATGAAAACCAAATAACCATTCATAGTGAGGAGAGAAGACAGTTTATCTCTCTAGGCCTCAAGGCCGGAACAGACTATAATTGGCTTGAGAAGAAGTGGCTTGGGAAGAACTAGCTTGGGCTCCACAGTAGCCCATTCTCTCCCAGCCCAGGCTGCAGTCACTGCAAAGAAATAGCAGCCCAGGCCCTATGCCAGCACACTTTGATTCTCAGGGTCCTCTGCAGCTGAGCAACACCACAGGGTCCCCTGAACGTTCACAGCATCATCTCAGTAAGCCCCTTTAGGGCCCTTCTAACACTTCCAATCCTTCCAGGACCCTGGGGACAATGGGCTAAATCAACAACAGAAAGAAAACAAGACAGGCACCTCCACCAGCAGTTGAGGGGTTGCTTGTAGATCCAACCTGAAGTACCACGCATTAAAACGTCCAGCAGGTTGCTGCTACTTGGCTCCTGCCATCTGTTATTCCCCAGGCAGGAAGGTGCTGCCCCCTGTGACAACTACTCCTCCTGAAATCAGTGCTGAGACCTTTTCTGTCCCTCACCCCACATCATTGCTCCATGTATTGCCTACCCCCCACTTTCTGGTTTTGCAGGCACAAAGCTCTCTAGGAAAGCGCAACAGGTTCCACCTTGCACTAAAGCTGAGCCCTGAAATAGAAATTAAAAATAAGAGTTCTCCTTTACACAAATAGCGAATTCTTGAAGTCACTGTCTTCAAGCATAATGCCTATACTCATGGTGCCTAACACCAGGTGATGCCTACATAGAATAATGTAAAACCAACAATAAGTAACATTTTGGTGGGGCTTACTATACTCCAAACATAGTGTTTTACATGTATTACCTGACTTGACCCTTAAAACATTTCTAAAAGCTTGGTATTATTGTTCTCCATATGCTGCAGATGAGGAACCTAAGCACAGAGAGATTGAACAAATTGCCCAAGGTTGCACAGGCAGTAAGTGGTTGGGCAGGAATCCAACCCTGGCCTGTCTGAACCCGTGCCCCACCATGTTTACTATCTCCCAGGGCTTAGACATACAGCATCGAATAACTTTATAAAGATGCTATTAAAGCTTTATATTGGCATTGCATTTTAGAGTTGATGAATGCCTTTGCATGTTGGTTATTTCATTCGATCTTCTCAGCCCTAAGAGGTAGGCTATCCAACTTCATAAATGATAGTTTTTGAGTCTCAAGTCCTTGACAGTTAAAGTGAATTTGAGCAATGCATCACAGATTTTAATAAAATTATCAAGTTAGGCCTCAAAAGGAGCTCTTCTGAATACAAGACCACCATTTTATTTTTACTGAAACATGATATAAAGCATGTTTCTTTACATAGAAAAATTTACGGCCAGGCACAGTGGCTCACGCCTGTAATCCTAGCACTCTGGGAGGCCAAGGCGGGCGGATTGCTTGAGCTCCAGAGTTCGAGACCAGCCTGAGCAAGAGCGAGACCCCGTCTCTACTAAAAATAGAAAGAAATTAGCTGCACAACTAAAAATATATACAGAAAAAATTAGCCGGGCATGGTGGCGCATGCCTGTAGTCCCAGCTACTCGGGAGGCTGAGGCAGGAGGATCGCCTGAGCCCCGGAGTTTGAGGTTGCTGTGAGCTAGGCTGAAGCCACGGCACTCTAGCCTGGGCAACAGAGTGAGACTCTGTCTCAAAAAAAAAGAAAAATTTACACTGAAATTTAAAGCTTGCTTCCTATTTATAGATGACTAATAGTTGAAGAAACCAAATAAATTTCCAAGTGCTAAACAATGTGCATAGTTAAGAAAAGTATTGAAATTTAGTCAGTGCTTTTATCCTCAGTGCCTACAAAATTTCCAGCACACAGTAGGTGCTCATAAATGCTTGTGGAATAAATGAAAGAATGGCAGGGGAGGGTCATGGTATAGCTGCACATAACGTGCTATGAGCAGCTTTGTAGTCATGTGACAAGAGAAATTTGATGAGCTTGGAGAAAGTCCTTGAATTGATCAAGGTCTGATGCAATGGGATGTGGTAGTGTGGTGTCCTGGGTGTTGGAGGAAGCTTGGGTTTCAGAATCTAAGCAGCAGCCTGGGACTTGCTCCTCCACTGCTTCATAGCTACATGGCCTTGGGAATGCATGCAACCAGTCATAGCCTCTGCCTTCTTCAGCGAAAAGCGAATTCACTGGAATCACACCATATGAGTGTTTATATTACAAGATTAAATCAATTACTTACCTGTAAGGGGATGGGGAAAGCAGAGAGAATAATAATTTAAATTGTGCCATCATTCCATTAAATAAGCGTATGCCATGGAGGGGTTTCCTCTTTGTTTGTTTTCTCATTCTCTCTCTCTCTCCACCTCCCGCCCCCCATTACATTTTGTTAACATTTTCATTTGCACATAAACCCTTTATTCTGTAGTGTA
Organism: Eulemur rufifrons; assembly: GCF_041146395.1. Lineage (NCBI taxonomy): Eukaryota > Metazoa > Chordata > Mammalia > Primates > Lemuridae > Eulemur > Eulemur rufifrons. The sequence goes on from NC_091010.1 coordinate 39,964,817, forward strand.
CATTATAGTACATGGTTATTAAACTAATCTATATAGTTGGATATCTGAAACCATGTTTACTTGATGGGCAATTAAAAGGATTTTCAAGAGTAGTTTGGACTGAGAATGATTTTCATTTTATACACTGACACTAAAACGTAACCTCTATGTAAGGTGGGACTCCAGTAAACAAAGAGTTCATAGGGTTTTTGTGAAGCCAAGATGAGGTTACACCCATAACCTGTGCCCAGGACTCAAGAAGTACTATTTTCTCCACCCACCTCCTAAATCGAACACAGAGACTAACTGCTTTGATGAGGTTCCCTCTGTTAGTGGGAATTACAAGCCTGAGATCAAATGCCAGTAGAAACATAGTTCATGTTTCCTTTTCTGAGATTCATTTAGGACACCTTTGCTGGGAGCCTTCTCTAAAAATACCTGCAGAAATGAGCTAGAGATACTTTGCCAATAACATACAATTAGTTTAATTTTTCTACTAGTTGCATTTTAATATATTTTTATCTTATTATTTCTTAAACTAAGTAAACAAGAACTCAAAAAATAATTAAGACAGATTTCTAAATTCATGGCATCATAGACACCATGAAATTATTCATCTTCAAAGCTTCTGTCTGGCAATTTGATACAATGTCAAGACAATTTCAGTTTCTTAATTTCCTTCATATAGCAATCACTTAAATAATTGAAATAAATTTTATAAGTCATATTCTTCCCTATTTATTCACAATTATCTAATCAATTGAAGTACTTTCCTGTAACTTTAACCATAATATAATAAGTGCTCTAATCAGATAAGTTTAAAGTTTAATCAACTCAGACTTCTATGTCTGTGGAAATGTTTTAATAATCTAAATTAAAATCACCTGTGATAATTCACTCACTCTTCTCAGCGGAATTCAGTAGTTGAAGGAGGGGCGCATGCCACAGGGTTAGCTTTCAAAGGCTTTGTATTGTATTAAGCAAAAGTCATTTTCTTTAAAGACAGTGTAATTGCATTTTAATATCACTATATATTTGCATATTGACAAAAGGAAAGCACAGCAAATTTACTAAATAAATTTGAACAAAATTGCCCTGTGTTATTAATCCTTTCATTGCAATATTCTAAGAATATGAATCTGCTTGTTTAAATACCATCTGATAAAATTTTAGTGCTTCTATTTTGAAGGCAGGTAAGCTCTGTGTCATTACAGTCCATGGTGACACAGTCAAGGTAAGGATATGCACATCATTTGCATTTTGGGAACAATCCATTCTGTTGTAAAAATCTAATTTGTGTGTGTGTGTGTGTGTGTGTGTGTGTGTGTGAAAGCGATAACCTCTAAAATGTTACAGAAAAGCGAAAGGTTATTATTTGGTAGGCAAGTAATTACAAGCAGGTTAATTCAGGTCCACAGGGTTATTGGAGGCAAAAAGCCTACTAAACCAGGAAGCCACTCCTCAAATGGTCTCTCAGTTTATGGTGATATCAATTGATTGATGCTTTTTTCCAATTATACATTCTGTTAACACTTGGAAAATGTAGAAAATAGTAAGGAAAGAAATAAGAATCATCTGAAAATCCCACTTACTATTAAAAATGTACTTAGGCTGGGTGCGGTGGCTCACACCTATAATCCTAGCACTCTGGGAGGCCAAGGCTGGTGGATTCCTTGAGATCGGGAGTTTGAGACCCTGTCTCTACCAAAAATAGAAAAATCAGCTGGATGTGGTGGCACATGCCTGAAGTCCCAGCTACTCAGGAGGCTGAGGCAGGAGGATCGCTTGAGCCCAGGAGTTTAGGTTGCTGTGAGCTATGATGACACTACTGCTCTCTACACGAGACAACAGAGTAAGACTCTGTCTCCAAAAAAAAAAAAGTGTACTTATAATAACATTTTGAAAATATAGAAAAGTATAAAAAGGGAAATAAAAATTTCCTGTAATGTCAATATTTGATATCCACATATGCATATACATGTACATATATACATATGCAAGGATATATACATACAATTTTTTAATTGGGATTATACTACTATATATGTAGCTTCTTACCTGAAGTTCTTCACTGGAGATTGCAACATTATTTTTCTTTTCATATCATTAACTTTGTTTCAAAGGCCGGGCGCGGTGGCTCACGCCTGTAATCCTAGCACTCTGGGAAGCCGAGGCAGGAGGATTGTTTGAGCTCAGGAGTTCGAGACCAGCCTGAGCAAGAGCGAGACCCGTCTCTACTAAAAATAGAAAGAAATTATATGGACAGCTAAAAATATATATAGAAAAATTAGCTGGGCATGGTGGCACATGCCTGTAGTCCCAGCTACTCAGGAGGCTGAGGCAGCAGGATTGCTTGAGCCCAGGAGTTTGAGGTTGCTGTGAGTTAGGCTGGCACCACGGCACTCTAGCCCAGACAAGAGAGTGAGACTCTGTCTCAAAAAAAAAAAAAATTTGCTTCCAAAACATGTTTATTGATGGCCATAACATATTCCTGTTAGACTATAAGCTCCATGAGCAGAAGAACTAAATCTGTATCATTAATAGGGCCAGTAACAAGTACGCTGTAATTAATGTAGCCACTTCCCTAGTGTTTGGCATTCAGGTGGTTTCCAAATTTCCACTGCCATTAAGTGACAGGATTATTAGCGTTTGAATTTTCCCTTTCTGCAACTTTCTGCTCTCTTTGACAGACATTTAGTTTCCATCTTTCTCCCACCCTCAGAGGGGAGGTCTATTTTGCCTGATGATTCTTTGAGCTTTTGTGATGCAGATCCAGAAGGAAAGAAGTGAAGTTGGAGTTGAAGAACAAGAGGTGTGTGGGCTAGGAGTGGGAGAGAAATTTCCTGAGAGCTCTAGAAGATAAGATGTGGCAGTAGCTGTGCCAGGACACTAGATAGGAGACAAAAGTATCACGGTGGTGTATGTAACTCTTCACTGAGTTTTTTAAATGCAAGTAGAGAAATTGAAGCGGAGTCAGGTTTTGGGGTTTTTTTGTTTTAGGGTTTTTTTTTTTTCTTTTTTGCCTGCTCAACACTGATCCTTGAGTTTTAGGGTGGCCTAAATTCCAAAATGAAGAATCCCCAAATCTCAGTGGCTTAATGTCATTAAAGTTTCCCACTCCTGTCTCTGTCCAATGGGGGGTACAGTGGGTAGATCCATGTGATGATACAGGGAACTTGGCATCTTCCGGTGGTGCGCTGGACGCCCCGCAGGGCCTCTGAGTCCTGCACTGGTCCTTCCACATCCTGCCTCGAGGAGAGGACGCAGAGAGAGCATGGAGGATCTGCAGGAGTTACAAGGGGCCAGGCTAGAGGTGGCGTGCATCACTTTTGTCCCATTTCATTATCCAGACCTCAGTCACATGGCCCCACCTAGCTGCAAGGGAAATCAGAAATATAGTTCATTGTGTTCCGGAGACAGTCTCTGCTATCATTCCCTATTTTAGGAAATCTTGCTACAACTGTTACTTGAAGTATCTGCATTCCCTTAGCCAAATGGTGGACATGGGGCTCAGCTAAGGCTATTTGGAATATGCTTCTCAGTATCTGAATTTTGAGTACAGTGACAGAACGGTGGAAAATATTTAGAGTTGGCCCACTTGATGGTGGTGCCCTCAGGTGGTACAGGAACTATTCATATGTTCCTGCAACCTGGACCCCACCTCAGCCTTCTATTAATACCTGTCTTCTACGAGAGCTAGATATTCAGCTTTTCCTTCATAGCTACAATCTATTCACATCCTTCAAAAAAATTCCTTTCTTGCCTAACTTAGCCACAATTATTTTTTGTTGCTTACAACCAAAGGACCCTAACTAACACATTACTTGAATTATTTTGAAATTATGCTTGGTTGTTATTGACCTGTGTTTCACCACCACTGTCAGACAAAGGCTTTATAAGGTTTACACAAATTATGCAATTGATTTGTACATAAATCTTTACCTTAGTTCTGATTATTTTCTTAGCCCAAATGCCTAGATCAGATATATTTCTTAAAATATGGTAACGCTAATTATACATTTTAGTCAATTAAATATTAATATAAATTTTTTTCATAGGATAAGCATTCCATCTCAGCTTTAGAAAATTGTGTTTTCACCATTGTAACAGCAGACACAGGAAAGCACACTTGTGCACTACGCCTGTGGCTGTCAACCCCTGGGCCGCAGTCGGGTACAGGTCCCTGTTAGGAACCAGGCTGCATGGCAGGAGGAGCCAGCAAAGCTTCATCTGTGTTTACAGCCGCTCCCCATCACTCGCATCACCGCATAAGCTCCGCCTCCTGTCAGATCAGCAACAGCTTTAGATTCTCACAGGAACTTCAAACCCTACTGTAAACTGCGCATGTGAGGGATCTAGGTTGCATGCTCCTTACAAGAATCTAATACCCGATGATCTGAGGTGGAGCTGAGGCGATGATGCTAGCATTGGGGAGCAGTTGCAAATACTGATTGTCATTAGCAGAGAGGTTTGACTGCACAATAAATGTAATGCACTTGAATCATCCCAAAACCATCCCCCCACCCCGCCCCATCCATGGAAAAACTGTCTTCCGTGAAACCAGTCCTTGGTGCTAAAAAGGTTGGGGACCACTGCACTACACAGTGTAAGATTCATATTAAAGTTAGATTGATGAACCCAGTCATGACATGAGGAAATCCATGCAGTAATTCTAGGTACACTATAAGCTTTCTTAGAGTATTGCTCTCAGTTGCAAGAGGAAGGGAGGAAGGGGAGAGTCTAACTATATCATTAGTGCAGGTTTCTGTTGCTTATTCGGTTGCAGTTGCAGTCAGCTCAGATCTTGGTTTTGGTGGCGGCCGTTCCTCCGTGCTTGTCTCTCCCCCTACACAGTACTGTCTCTAAGCCACCGTAAAGCACCAGGCCACAACAGGTTCTGCCCACCTAAGTCAGTCGGGTCTTTATGAAATTGCCCATGAGGTCTCGCTGCTGCATGTAGACAAATTCTTTCAGAGAGGCTTAGCTTGCCTTCTTGGCTTAGGATAGGAAATAGGAAATTTGGCGATACAGAGATTCATGATTTTCACTGAGAGAAAAAGCTTTTTCTTAGCTTTGCTTATCTAGGGTAATTCCTACACAATAATATTCAGCTGTGAAATTGGAGTAGCTGCCAGTCTTTTAAAATTTGACTCAGGTGTGACCAACGTAGCCAAGTGCTTTGTTGTTGTCCTACGTTTTGTGCTGTTTGAAAAATACATCCTTTATCATAATAGTACCATAAAATGTTTTTAATTAATATTTAAAGCTAAACTACACATTTAAAAAAGCACAAACATAAAATTACTGAAAGAGAGAAAACAGAGTAATACAAAAGTGTGAGTAAACATTTTTAATAAAAAATAGAATGGAAAAAGTCTTTTTTTGTTTTTAGAGACAGTATCTCACTCTGTTACTGGGGCTAGAGTGTAGTGGTGTCATCATAGCTCACTGTAACATCAAATTCCTGGATTCAAGTGATCCTCCTGCCTCAGCCTCTTAAGTAGCTGGGACTACAGGTACATGCTACTAGGCCTGGTTAAATTTTGTAATTGTTGTAGAGACGGGGGTCTTGCTATGTTGCTCAGGCTGGTCTTGGAACTCCTGACCTCAAGCCATCCTCCTGCCTTGGCCTCCCTCCTGCTGGGATTACAGGTGTGAGCCATAGAACTCAGCCAAGACTTTCTTGATTTGACATGAAAGCCAGAAGAAAATGAAAAAGTTTGTAAAAAGTGACCCATCAAAAAGACCTGGTAAGATTATTTTGTGAGCAAATTTTTAAATAACACTTATTTTCTTATATAAATGAACTTCTCTACTGAGCCTGGAACAGTTTATAGAGAAAAAGGAAATATTCCAAATATATATTATAAACCACATGACACTGTTGCCAAATCTTATTAAACAAAAAGAAAGCTACTGACCAATTTACTTACAAATACTGACCCCCAAAATCCTAAACATAATATTAGGAAATAGAATTAAATGAGACACTGAAAGGATATTAGATCATGAATAAGTATCAATCATTCTAGACTATAAGGATAATGTTATATTAGTAAATACATTAACATAATATATGCTCTTAGTTGCCAAAAACAATATTTGTTTAATTCCAAATCTATCCCTGCTTTTAAAAACACAAACTGTGAAATAGAATTGGATGGATAATGCCTGAATATTATTTTAAACTACATATTGCAAATCCAAGGCCAGCATTATGCCTAGTGGAGAAATAATGAAAGTATTTCCATTTAAGTCAGAAATAATGATGTCTTAGATCATCACAATTATTTAACAATGTTCTGAACATTCAAGCCAATGCAATTAACTTATGAAAATGAAGTAAGAAGTATACATACTTGAAGTGAGGATGCAAAGTTATTGTTATTTCCAGCTAATATAATTTTATATAATTTTTAAATGATTTATAATTTCCTGCAAACCCCAGGGGAAAAAAATGGAAAACTTTTGGAACTATTAAGAGAATCAGTAAAGAAGATAGTTTCAAAATAAATATACAAAAATATGCAATTGCTCAGATACCAGTGATAACTAGTAAGAAAACTATCACATTCGCAAGAGCAACAGACAAAAATACAAATAGAAAAAGAAATTTGCAGTAATAAAATTATAAAACTTTACCAAGAAATACAAAAGAATTATTGAATAAATGGAAAGACATACCTTGTTTCTGGACAGAAAGGTTTGTTGTTGTAAAGATGTCAATTCTTTCTAAAATAGGCTATAAATTATATGTAATTCCAATCAAAATCACAACAGGGTTATTTTGGAATTTAACAAAAATTATTTTTAAATTCATCTGCAAAGATGGTAATAAAAATTATGAAAGGAGTGGGAGAGAGGGGCACACACCCTATGAGATAGTAACACCTTGTATTTAGCAGTAACAGTAATAACAACAGCAACAACATGGATAATATGGGCATAGGAAAGGACAAACTACCAAGGGACAGAATAGACAATCCCAGAAACAGATTCAAGTATTATGAGAACTTGGTGCATGATAAATGTGGTATTTCCAGTCACAGGAGAAAGACTGATTGTTCACTAAATAATTGGGGCAACTGACTGGCCACAGTAGGGGAAAAATTAAATTTTGTAAATTAAATTCCTTTTAGATTAAAATTTTAATAGATGTAAAAAGTGAAATAAAAGTATGAACAAACATTTTTAATAACAATAGAATGGAATAAGCCTTTCTTAACTTGACACCAAAGTCAGAAACCATAGAGGAAAATGAATTTACATAGAAATTAAATATTTCTGGGCAACAAAAACAAAAACATCACCATTACAGACATTTGAAAGACTTAGGAAAAACTGTTTAGTAACACACATGATGGACAAAGAATTACCTCTACTGCACAAAGAGCTCTTGCAAATCAATTATAAAAAGAAAAATGGTCAAAGACTATGAATAGTCAATTCACCAAAGACAAAATTGAAATGGACAAAAAATATAAAGAGACATTCAGTTTCATCATTTCCTAAAATGCAAGTAAAAACAATAAAAAAAGAAATCTTTTTAAACCATAAAATTGGCATCAGATGAATGACAAAAAACAAACATTGTCAAATCAAAAAGAAAATTGGCATTATCAAAACCTATTGATAGAGTATGAATGAATACAATCTTTCCGGGAAGCCTTTTTGTCAATCCACATCAACATCATAAATGTTGTGATTTTTATAATCAATTATAAATAAATCCCATTCAATCCAACAATCTCATATCTAGAAATTCTCCATAAAGATAATTACACAAATGGGAAAAAATGTATGTATAAATATGCCTATTTTAAATTCACAAAAGCAAAATTGAAAAGACAAAACAAAATGTCCATCATTGGATGATTGCTTAATAAATGACTTGCTCTGTACCATTAAAAAATAGGATGCTGTTTTTTATTTATTGAGATAGAAACGTGATCTCACCATATTTTTATGTGGGGAAAAAAATAGCCTGCAGTGTAGGATAAATTCTTACAAAGCATTATGTCCATATATCTATATGTGTGTCCATATATATTTACAAATCTAGAAGTTTCTCTCTGAATGATGGGTTTTGGGGGATTTTATTATCATCTTAGTTTTTTTTGCATTTTTTTTTTTTTTTTTGGTCAATGAACATGTGTCATCTCAACCACCAGATATTAAGCTTTTCAAATAAATAGGCTTACCAAGAAGTTCATTACCTCTTTTCATTGCCTTTGTCCCTCTCTCTACATTAATATTACCGTATTTCATCAAGCCTAAGTGACACATTTTCTTCACATTTTTTCTTTCACTAGGATGCATCTTAAAATAGATGGCATCTCACAATTGCTGTTGGCCAGGAGGCTGCTGTGACATAGCTGTCATTGACTATGTATGCACAGACTTGGTCATAGTTATTCACATTATCATCACTTCAATTAATGACATGCGTTATTGGTACAGTTATGTGTCACTTGATGACAGGGATACATTCTGAGAAATGTGTCATTTGGGGATTTTGTCATTGTGTGAACACCATAGAGTGTACTCAGACTAAATGGTATAGCCTACTACACGCCTAGGCTCTATGGTATAACCATTATAATCTTACAGGACCACTGTCGTACATGTGATCCTTCGTTGACCGAAATGTTACGTGGCACATGACCATACTACATTTGTGGAGTATAATTGGTATTTAAAATTGCTTTGGTTGCTATTGCTACATTACTAATCACCTCAAACCTCGGTGGCTTAGAACAATCATTTTATTATCTCTCACGTTTCTGTGGGCCAGGAATTCAGGAAGGGTTTGGCCCAGTGGTTCTGGCTAAGCAACCTCTCATGAGATTGCAGCCTGGAGATAGTGGCTGCCAGCAGGAACGGCAGAGGTGGAGGGAGCAGGAGCTGCTGAAAACTGGCAAAGCCTCTTTTTGCACGTAGTTTCCGGGCTTCTCCATGGGATCCTTCTGAAATTGGACTAGCGTGGGCTTCCTCGCAGCACGGCAGCCGCAGGGTAATCAGACTGTTAGCACAGACACTCTGGCTCCAGCAAGCAGGGTGCAGGCGGCACCCCAGCTGCTGCATTCGGGTTGCAAGCAAGTCAGAAACTAGCCTAGATTCAAGTGGCGAGAAATCAGGCTTCCCCTCTTAATGTGGAAGTAGTAAGGTTCCAGAAGCATGTGTGGAACAAGAGCTATTATTATAGTCATCTTTGAACGGGGAAAAAAATCTGCCACAAAATGTTTTTAAAAAGATTATACCATTATTTAGCATTGAAATATAAAGTTGTTTAAAATCCAAAAAGGTACTACGAGATAAAAATAAATCCATTTCTTTATCTCTAACAGAGCTCTTTCAATAAGTGTAAAACATCCTAAGTGATAAGACAGCACTGTTTCAATTTAATCAGCAGAATTTATTGTTTCTCAGTAGCTGTACCAGAGATGCCTTCCATTTGCCCTTGCAGATCCACTTGCCGCACTTCTTGAGAGGCTGATCTTTACAGGATGTGGACCTGCTCCTGCGCCCTTGGGCTCCAGGCTGGGTGGACAAACGAGGAGGCCTGGTAGGAGATTGGGAGGGGTTGGGAGTGGGGATAGGGGGACAGATAGCTTACCTGACCCAGCAGCCTGCTCTACAAGGCTCTCCCCTTCCAGCTGTCTGCAACACCTCCCTCCTCTCATTCTTTTGTAGTGAGGTAGTGATAGCTCCTCAAATCCCAGCCCCAGCTTCCTGCACATTCTCTTGTGGGTTCCCCCCAACAAGGAAATTTATCTTTATATTATTTGGCCCCCACGAAAAATCATGCAGGTCTAGAAAACTCCACCTACCTACAGCAACAACTCTGGGCAAATATTCCCAGGAATTCCAAGTGTCTATATATGCAATGTTTGATGTGCACACTTTACGTCATGACCAGTAGATACAGAAGTATAAAATGTTACATAATAGGGCTGGTGAGGCTAAATGCTCGCTCTTAAAAATCTGAACTCTGAGGTATTAGAAACAAAAAGGCTGAGAAAGCCTTTGCAATGTTCCTCTCAGTACAGGTTCTCTATTAGGCAGTACTCTCTTGCCTGATACTGTCAGAAACCCAATTCCAACTAACTTAAACAAAACTGAAACATACTAGCTTGTATAACAGGGAAAAGTCAGGGTGAAGTGAGCCTCAGGCACCATAGTGCTCATTCATTTAAATGAATAACTATGGTGTTTTTAGAGCTCTTTCATCTCTCTGCATGGGCAGCTGAAAACCACAGCAAGGCAGAAGTCACCACTTAACCTTCCCTTTTCCAAGTATTTTACCATTCAGAGATTTTAGAGAAATTCATTAACATCAAATTGGCAATGATATTAGATGGCCTTAACTTTGAAGGCAAATAAAATGTTTTTGAAGGACGCTGATGCATTGCTGCTGGGAATATAAATTGGTCTAACCACTTGGTAAAACTATTTGGCAGTATTTACTAGAGCTAAATACACATATAGTCTATGGCCTAGCAATTCCACTCCTGCTGTACCCCCATAAGAACTGATGGCTTATGTTTACAGAAAGACATGTACAAGAATAGTCATAGCAGCATTAAACATAACAGTCCCCAAGTGAAAACAGCCCAATCAATCATCAACAATAAAATGGATAAATTATGGTATGTCCATCCAATGAAATACACACAATTTTGAAAAAGAAAAGGTTGATGCTACATACAGCAACCTGGATAAATTTCATAAACAACACTGAGTGAAGGAAACCAGATACAAAAAAAGTACACATTATATGATTCCATCTAAAGTTGAAAAACAGGCAAAACAAACCTATGATAATATTTCAGAATATTGATAACATTTGGAGGTTTTTGATCTGCTGGGGTGTTAGAAATGTTAAATAGGGAAAGGAGAGTAGTCACATGGTTATGCACATGTGTAAAACTTTATTGAACTTTCCATAAGATGTATGCACTTTATTGAATATAAAATATACCTCACTAAAAAAGTTTAAAAACGAAAAGGTGCTTGAAGCAATAAAAGAATACCTATGCTTGCTATGGGACTGTCTTCTGGCCATACACATGGTACTCACATGAGTACCCATCCAATCATGAAAAAAAAACATTTCCTAAGAAGTGACATTTAATGTATCGTGTATATCAAATATTTGGCTTGAAATGCCTAATAAATGTTTGAAAGTTCATATATTTTATTTTCATGTCATTATATTTCTATTTCTCCTTTATAATCTGTCTTAAAATTTTAAAAATTGTAATTTTGAAGGTCTGTGTTTACTGTCAGTTTTTTCTGCTGGTTCTTATTTCCTTATGTGTTTGTTTACTGTGTACAGTTCATTGTCCTTGAAACAATATTCATGGGAATCCTTTGAAGACTAGACTTAACATGCCTTTCTCCAGAGAGGATTTGCATTTGATAGTTCCAAGTACCTGGAAGCATTACCAAATCACTGTAAACCACCTCAAACCGAATTAAGAAGCCTGGGCCTTGGGGGGTCCCTAGACCACCTAGACACTGTGAGCCAAGGCTGCAAATCTGCATTAGAACAGGCTGTGGCTCCAACCTCCCAGGAATCTGTGTTTCCCTTTTCTCCCCTCCCACCAACTAGAGGCAACCTCTAAAGAACCTAGAGGTGAAACTGGGAACTAAGGCATGGATGAGGCTGAGGTGGGTTTGGTTATGGATCTTTATCCGAAGGAATATCTCCCCTCTTTGAGGTCTCAACTTAATGTGGGGAGGGTCTCTATTAGACTCCCCTTCTTGGGAAATCCCTTCATCTCTGCACCCCAAGTCCAACAGAAGCGAACCCCAGGTGTGCCCTACAGGCAATTCCCTCAGAGGAAAAACAGCTCTGGGCTCTGCTTACTACTGCGGGTCTGTTTCTCTCTCTGCCGCCCCACTGTCTTGTCAGATGCTCTCAAGATGTTTTTCTATTTTAATTTTATCCAGCTATTTTATTTCTTGTTACTAGAAGAGTTGGTCTGAATAACATAGCCCACAAATTATACTTGAATCTTTCATTTATTCTTATCACCTTTGGTATTTTTGTGATATGAAGAGAATTTCCCAAATTAGATCCCATTTCATAATGCTATACTCATAAAATATAAAGATCTTTCTTACTAGAATGGGAGGAACATAACTTCTCTGGTTATCATGGAATTGCAGAATAAAGCCCCAAACCACAGACAAGAGGGGATTATTGCCCCCACATTCTGAAGAGAGGAACTGTGGATCCACCAGACAGCTCCCCTCAACACTTGATAAGGAGTAGTAACTGGTTCTCTGGTCCTCCAAGGCCCCTCGCTTCTAACCCCTCAACCCCCTTTACTTTAGTCTTCTAGGCAAGTGACTGGAATTTGTTAAGAAGGTCAGGGAAGTAGTGACTTCTAGGCCTTAGGGGAAAGGATTCTGAATTTTGTTCTCTCTGCCTATAGAGAAAGAAAAGAAGGTACTTCCCTTCCAGACCAAATGACCAGAGACTCCTAGAGAAATTCCCATAGAACCTTGAGGTTCTTGGCCGGGCACAGTGGCTCATGCCTATAATCCTAGCACTTTGGGAGGCCAAGGCAAGAGGATCACTTGAGGTGAGGAGTTCGAGACCAGCTTTAGCAAGAGGGAGAACCCCATCTCTACTAAAAATCGAAAAAATTAGCTGGGCATGATGGTACACACCTGTAGTACCAGCTACTTGGGAGGCTGTGGCAGGAGGATCACTTGAGCCCAGGAGTTTGAGGTTGCTATGAGCTAGGCTGATTCCATAGCACTCTAGTCTGGGCAACAGAGTGAGACTCTGTCTCAAAAACAAAACAAGAAATTTGAGATTCTTGTAATAGATTTTCCAGTTGAATGACAGTGAGCTGTGGATGGACCCAAACAGGGTGTTGTAAGAGCATTTGAGCAAGCCTTACATGAATCCCCTGGAGTTGAGGGGTTAACCTGAATAGAGAGACAAACACCTGCCTCTGGTTTAACTCAGGGCTTCTTAAACTTTTATGTGCATATGAATCACCTGGGGTTATGGTAAAAAGCAGATTCTAATTCAGTCTGTAAGCAGCAGAGTGTGAGGCTGTGCATTACTAACAAGGTTCTGTAAGATGCTGCTGGTCCCTGGACTACACTTGGAGTACCTATGGCTTAGAAAATTCTGAAAGTGGGAGGCTGGCTGGTACCACCCTCCACAGCAAGGTGAGGTGGGTGAGGAGCCTGCACTCCTAGCTCTCGGCATGGCCAATGTGTGTGATTGCCCCTGGACAAAATAGAGGTCACAGCAGTAGCTAGGCTTGACGAGTGGCCCCAGAAGCATGGCCGACCAGAACCAGAGGAACACCGGCACTCTGTGGGGTGGCCACTGGGGCAGGAGCTGAGGGGGTCTTGGAAGAAGTTATTTGAGAGCACAGAACCCACATCAGGATGGATTTGTGTCCAACAAAATCAAAACATAACTCACAAAACAGCCATAAATAACACCAGCTAAGTAAAAACACTTTTGTCCCTTTTCCTTGTGTCTTCCTTCCTTTTCCTCTAATTCTCCTTCCTCTTCCAGCCAGGGAGGAAAAGAGCAAGGGCTGGAGTATGAAACAAGAGACCACACCCTCTTTCCTACCAAAGGTCCCTGAGTTACAGACCTCAGGTTAGGGCTGAGCTGGGAGCAGAGAAGACTTAAACTGGCTTTGGAATTAAAGTTTTCATCTGTATCATACTGGACTTTTTAATACTTTAAGAAGAATCTTAATCACTGAGAGAAAATTTTCTTATCTCTGAACGTGACTAAAAAGTTTTGGGCTTTGCCCAGGTTGGTATACAGGGGCCAGGAAGGGAGATCTGATGCGCTGAGTGAAAAGAGTTGGGGGAGGAAAATTATAGACATTTCCTGCAACCTCCATGAGGTTCAGCCCATTCCATAAACCAATTCTATTCCAATGGCTCTATTTATGACTACTGCCCAGCGAATTTGCTCATAAGTCAGGGATGGCCCGTATTTCAAATGAACAGAAAACCCGCTATCTAAACAATATCCAATTTTAAACAATACCAAATTTTAAAAAATCAAATCAGCCAATCATGTTTTTAAACCAATCAACATGACCCTAGGTTTTTAGTAAAGTGGCAAGTTACTTTTCTATTTTTTATTCACTTCTATCAAGTAACTTGTATATCAAGCCATATGAAGATATGTCGTTCTCATCATGTTGTCAGAAGTGTCCAGATGGTTTGATGCCTTACATGGAAAGGAAAATCAGCAATTAATTTCTAAAAAGGAAACCCTCTGGGTACAGATCAAAAATAAGAATGCTTTGTTAAGGAAAATATTTTTGGCTAACTAAGGACTAGATTGAGAATTAGAAGAGTCAAAGAAATATAAAGGTGTTTTCCCCAAAATAAGCTGTTAAAGTTAACATAATATAAAAACTAGTTCTCTACATTACGAATATGTGCATTAATCAATTGAAAAATGGACAAAGATATGAGCAGGCAATTCACAGAAGAGGAAATACAATGACTAATAAATACATGAAACATTCTTCCTCACTAGTAATCAGGGACATGAAACTTAAAGTGACAGCATTTTATACTCTTCAAGCAAAAACTTAAAAGTTGACAACACTGTGTTTGAGAAAAGGTGAAAATAAGAGAAATTCTTATACACTGCTGTGGGAGTATAAACTGGGGCAACCATTTAGAATTTGGCAAAATCTAGTTAAAGATATACACACCCTCCTACATAGCAATTCCATTTTGGGTGTACTATAGAGCTGTTGGGAATCTAAATTTTTTGCACATGTACTCCATAGAATAATTTTGGAAAACTATGCAGCCACTTACAAATTTTTAAATAGATATGTAAATTTTTTAATCATAAATTTAAATACTTGCAAAAGATGTAATTTTGCAATTGTTATACTGACATTTTAAAAATAAAACCATAATGTCATTCTTTTAAAGCTATTCAAACATGGTATCAGATAATCATTACCATCATTTTTTTTAAAGACACAAACAGTTCTTCTTTAACATTTGGAAATTTTATTTTATTTTTTTTTGGACTTGTTTTTCTATTCCACTTTACCACTGAAGGTTATCTTAATGTAATATTTTTTATGCTTGAATGTCTTTTGTTGATCACTCTATCATATTGCTGTTCCACAAATGTGTATATAATGAAAAACTGCAAAAATATTTTTCTTGTGACTTTAAGACTGTGGGTTAAGAAATTTTTTCAAAAAAATGTTTTTCTTCATTAAAAAATTATCATTAGTATTTTAGATAGTAATCTAAATATTACTAATTCCTGCTTAATTGCTACTAAATAACTACTGATCAAAGCTAAATGCACTGAAAATTTTCATACCTAATTATTAAATGTAGAAATATAAAATCTTATTGGAATTGCATCTTTTAATGAAATTAATGAGACTGGTTTTTTTTTCCATTTAGTTTCTGTGTCCAGAGATGACTATTGTTTACTGCTAAAATGAAACAGGGTCCACTATAAATTAACAACAATATAAAAGGAAGGAGGCCACTAGTAGTGCAAGGCTTACCAACAGTGTATCAATAATTAAGTGCAGAAAATTTGAGTTCAAAGAAAAAGTGCATATAGATTTACAGTATCCAATCATCTTGGCTAAAGTAATAGAAATGTTTCTTGCACAAGTCTGAATAAATGTTCAAGAAAATATAAAACACTAACTTTTTTCCAACACGTTTACTTGACAGTGTAACGCTGCTCTATGGGAGATGCTTTCACCTCCTCCCTCCTTAAACCTGCAAATGATGCAGGTGCACCAAGACAGAACCCCGGTGTATAAAAGCAGTCTCCAGAGCCTTTCTGCCTTCTCAGAATGAGAAATTCACGGTGTGCTTCTCAACAGACTAGCATTTCCCACATGCTTTTTACAACTCCTGAATATCCTTAGATGGGTGAAGACCAAGGCATTGTCATGAGTTCATAGTCCCAGTGAAATAAGACATTAATGCCCTCTGTATTGCTTGCCTGTTTTTCCTCTCCAAGGACTCCCCTCGGGAGCAATGTATTCTTTGACAATCAGGAGAAGGAATTGGAGAAATCATTAAACAAAAACCGTCCTGCCACCCCAATCTACAATATATCTGAATTCAGATCACCCCATCATGGGTCAAAATACCATTTCTAACTCCACTAGGGCTTTCAAATTTAGCAAACTCACACAAGCATGCACACACAATGGTTAAATTCAAATAATTTTTTTAATATAAGTATTGGAAAATAAGATGGTGAATGAGGAAGTGGGAACTTGCATGTGGCTCTAAAGAACATCAATTTTAGGATCTGAACACTGTTTTAACAACCATCTGTATTGCGAAAGTTTCTGTGTGCGCTTACCCTAATTTGAAGACTAGTGTCCTGGCACAGAGCTTCCCAACAAGTCTGCATTAAATGGGCACGTGGGTTGTGGCTGTGCCAGAGATATTAACCTCCTTAGCCCTTGGGCAGTCCAGGTTTAGAGGCACAGTGACACCCAGCAGGTAACCCCAGTGAAAAAGGCTGGGGAACACCACATGGAAGCACCTCTCACTAATATACATAGGGTGACTCGTCCATAAATGCTCACAGCAGCATTCTGTATAATTACAAAAAGACTGAAAATACATGCCTAGGAGAGGAAAAATGGATGAATGAATTGCAGTATATTCAATTAACCAAATATTACAGTGGAATTAAAATGGATGAACTTGATCTATACCTCCCAATAGAAAGAGATCTCAGAAACCTAGCATTGAGAAAAAAGCAGGTTGCAGAAAGATGCACACAGTGTGGCAGTGTGTGTGTAAAATTTACACAGTTATGTAAAGTTTTGAAAGACATAAATGTATATTAAAAGCAGTCAAGCATTGATTAGAAGGAGGCACACAGTAACTTCAGGAAAGCGCCTGCCCTCTGGGAGAAGAAGGGAGCAGCGTGAAATCGAGGAGTAAGAGCATTGGCAGCAGACATCAGGTTCTGTTCTCAGTTCTTTCCATTTTTATTCATTTAATCCCCTCAACAACCCTATGAGGCACTGGATAGTATTATCACCATTTTGCAGAGGAAGTAACTGAAGTCCAGAAACAGAGAGATTAATGAACTTGTCCAAGGTCACACAGCTCTAATAAAGGGTACAAAAGGGGGTCAACTGTATATTTAATTTTTTTATTAAAGAAGATCTGAAGTAAATATGACAAAATGATAACACAAGAGATGAATGGGTCCTATTAAACTTCATCCTTTTCCATTTATTTGAAAGATCAAATTTAAAAGCTCTGCTTTGTTCTTTCATGAGCCCAAATCTGTCGAATGAGATCATTTTAAAATTCTGGTTATGATTTCTTTTAAAGAAAACATACAGCTTTTCCTCAAGTTTCCTCACCGATGGTAGACAAATTAAATATATTAGTATTCTTTTTATATTTGCTGTGGCAAAATGGAAATAAAAACATTTTATCTCAGTCTTTATTAGACAATTTTGCTGTGAACCAACACGCCCCACTAGAATTCATGTTGTAATGTTTCAGAAATGGTTTTCATCCAAAAACCTGTGCTCTGCGCAATCCAAATGGATGAACGGGAACTAGGCCAAATTTTCCCTTAAGTGATTTAATTAAGTAAATCTATTGTTTTTTGCAGATAAATTAAAAGCCAATATTTAAAAGCTTGTTGCAATTAAAATTTTAAGAGCCAAGACAATAAGCAGTATGAGAAATAATCTCTGATTCACATGCCCAGAAACAGTTTCAGGTGTTACTTTTATCCCCACTTTCAAAATATATTCTAGTATTTCATACAAAGCCATTGATCAGGAAGTTGACGGATAATGAGAAAGACCCTAAGCAGTGTCACTGGAATTGCTCCCTTGGGCTGGGAGAGCATCAGGAGCGTCTCACAGAAGCGGATTCCACCAACACCGGGACCTGGAGGCAACTGGCCAAGTCTTCCTGACAAATCTCAGCTGCTCCCTAATTACCCTCATTCGTTTTGTTTTAAAAAGCTAGGGAATTCCCTCAGTTCTCTGCTCTAATGTTGGCAGGAAGACCTGGCCCACGTCAAGTAGATAGGTTTGGATAACAGCCTGCTTGCGGCCTCAGGGGCCCCTGGGAGGTCTAAGTAATTAACAACTCCAGGGTTTACAGAAGCCTAGTCAGCAAGGAAGAGTGACGTGAGCTGCTATCTCCACCACCACCTTGTCACACTGAAGTTCCCACCAACACTCTTTGGGGTTCAGACACTGATCCAAGAAGTTGCTTGCCTCGATGTAACTATGTGCCGTGTCAAGAGAGGTCACTGCCCCTGCATGGATCAGTGCATTTGGTTAATTGGGTGACAGTTTCAAGAGACAGCAGGAGAGGAAAGACTGGGACACAGGACAGATAAGTTTTAATGGGGAAAATATGGAATAGTGCACATTAGAGAGCAATGGCAGTTAGGGCAATGTATTAGGGTCTTCCAGAGAAACAGAACCAGTAGGAGATAGAGCAACATAAACACACACACACACACACACACACACACACACACACACACGCCAAGGCCGGGGGCGGGGAGGGGAGACTGAGAGATTTATTTTGAGGAATTGGCTCACATAAATGTGGAGACTGAGAAGTCCCATCATCTGCTGCCTGCAACCTGAAGACCCAGGAAAGCCGGTGGTGAAGTTCAGTAAGAGTCCAAAGGCCTGAGAACTGGAGGGCTATGGTCTCAGTTCCAGGGCAGAAGACGACCAATATCCCAGCTCGAGCAGCCAGGCAGAGAGCATATTCTCCCTTTAGCACCTTTTTTGTTCTATTCAGGCCCTCGATGGATTGGACGATGCCCGCTGAAGTCCAGTAAAGCTCCCTGCTAGCTTCAGACTTCCCTGCCGTCCCCTGTTGGCACCCCTAACCTCTCTGGACCTGTCAGTAATAATGTCTTCTGTTTCATGCATTTTGGTCTCACCTCCTCATTGCATTGTGTCTCACCCAACCAACACACCCAACCTCTGTCCCCTGGTCAGGGCTCTCTTTGAGAGTGGCTATTTTGGCTTATGGCCACTCTCAACAGAGAGACCTCAGGACCAAATTAGAGAGGAACCGTAACAATAGAAGTCACTTAAACTTAAGGACATATACATCTTTAAATATCAAGTTTGCAAACTCTCTAAGGTGACCTGTGGATTATTTTCCTCCACAAGCTTGCAGGATTTTTGGTACCAACAGTAAGCACTCAGTACTACAGGGTATGTAAGAAAGAGCTTGTAAGCAAGTTGTGTATTTCTTTGATAGGATGCTATAACCACATACAAAAGATTGGGTATTATTTCACATTAGGCCCGCTTTCCCACACTAATAGCACACAGAACTGGCTAGATAATTTAATTTTGCAGGATTTTGGGGAAGAGCAATTCTCATCATTTAGAACCGAGACCAGCTATACCACAATCACCCGGGAGGCTGGTTAAAAGCCTTCTTCACTCTGCATCCCACCCCAGGACGTCCCATATCAGAATCTCTCGAAATGAGGCCCAGGAACCTTCATGTTTATTAAGCTCCCTAGATAATTCTCATTCAGAGCAAAGTTTGAAAAACATTGGGTTTAAGATGTAAGTTGTGGTTACTCAATAGAAATCTTTCTAATATTGCAAACTTTTGCCTCAAACTCTGTTGGTGACACTTGGTCAAACTTTGGTCTCTTTCTTCACCCTTATTTAAGAACAATTTATTTTAAAACAATCATTTTAAAAATTAAATACCTTTCAATGCTTTCAGGTCAGCATCGTGGATTCAATTTAATTATAGAAAACTAAGGAGGAAAAATACAGGGGAAAGAAGTTCCAGTTGTTTAAAGGCTCTGATTCATGGCTGTTGAGGAGCACGTGTTAAAGCAGGTAGCTTCTCGGCACCGGTACTACTCCAGGTGTAGTTCTCAGAGGCAGCTGTTCCCTATGTTGCGGGCCCTCACCTTTCCTACTAGGGTGCTCTCCCTGTATGGCACGCACCACGCGTGCTGTAGAATGAACCTTGCCAATTCAGTGTCTTCAATACACAATGATTATGCTACAGTAATTTCTCACCTGGGTAACTGCTGGGTTTTCCCCAACTAACTGCTCACTTTCAGTGAATAATGGTCAGTTTGGGGGATTCTTTTCTTTTTCTCCATGTTATGTGTGTTCATATCATATTTCTTGAAATGTAATTTTACATCTGTTGAATCTAATGATAAAAACTGGACTTATCATTTGTATGTTTCGAAATTCATTTTTCTTATATTCATAATTAATTTTTATTACATTTTTTAAATGCACAGCCATGTGACAGATTTTTTAAAAAAAGATTTCTTCACCAAAGGTATAGAGCAAAGCACTGCTTTCTACCATGCTCCTTTAAACAACTTTAGACAAAACATGGCTCTAGTCTAGCATTTTCTCACCTGCAAAATAGCAAAGGGTTGTATTAGATCAACAATGAGATTCTCCAGCTCTATGATTCTCTGTGGATACAGTTATATCTCATTTTCCTAAGGCGTATTATTCACTTTGTGAATTATCCATGACAAACTTTTTTATTTACAGCTGACTTTCTGCTGCCTCTCATCATAGTTCTGAACCACCCTTCCTAGTATGAGACTGTGTGGGTTTAAAGACTAAATAGCATTTTAATAATAGCCTAATCAAAATGTAATTAGAAAAGGTAATTTGGCACCAAAAATATTACACAATACACATCACAAATAAATTCCAGATATTTCTTTTTTTTTTTTTTTTTTTTGAGACAGAGTGTCGCTTTGTTGCCCAGGCTAGAGTGAGTGCCGTGGCGTCAGCCTAGCTCACAGCAACCTCAAACGCCTGGGCTTAAGCAATCCTACTGCCTCAGCCTCCCGAGTAGCTGGGACTACAGGCATGCGCCACCATGCCCGGCTAATTTTTTTTTTCTATATATATTTTAGTTGGCCAGATAATTTCTTTCTATTTTTAGTAGAGACGAGGTCTCGCTCATTGCTCAGGCTGGTCTCGAACTCCTGACCTTGAGCGATCCACCCGCCTCGGCCTCCCAGAGTGCTAGGATTACAGGCGTGAGCCACCGCGCCCGGCCCAGATATTTCTTACTATCAGCTTTTTTGGATTACCACTTCTCCTCCTCCACCAGTACAGGTGTTAATTTCATCATCTCAGCTTTTTTAAAGTGCCAAAGACTCAACACACTCAACACAACTGTTATCTGCAATCTACTTCTGATACTTGTCAACCTCTCTCACTTTGTGTTTCACATTAGCCATAGTAAATTTTACTTTTATATTTTTATTGCTAATCACATCCTATCTCTGTTAGCTTGTACTGTGTAAGCAGGTTTTTAAAAAAAAAAAAAAATTATTTAACCGAGCAGGAACTTAAAACAAAGTATTTTAAGAAATTATGTTCCAGCCGTGTGCAGTGGCTCACTCCTGTAATCCTGTGCTTGAGGTCAGGAGTCCGAGACCAACCTAAGGAAGAGCAAGACAACATCTCTATAAAAAATAGAAAAATTAGCTGGGCATGTCCCGAGTAGTCCCAGCTACTTGGGAGGCTGAGACAGGAGGATCACTTGAGTCCAGGAGTTGGAGGCTGCAGTGACCTATGATGACACCACTACACTCTAGCCCAGGCAATGGAGTCAAGACTCTGTCTCAAGAAAAAAAAAAAAGAAAAAGAAAGAAATTATGTCCCTTCTCTAGAGAATGTGTAAACAAAAGAAGTTTAAAGAGTGATCCAATTAGATAAACTTCTGTGTCTGGGCACTGGAACCTCTGAGTTGGTTCTCAAAATCTGCATGTTCCACACATAACATCTAACAAGGTGCTCCTCACTGTAAGCTTAGAGTAAGTAAGCAAACATCACAATATGCATCACTCTGAATGTTTTCAGAATGCACGGACCCTCTGAAAGTTTCCAAATGGCTTCTGTGTGTGATGTTACAGACCATCTGGCTAGCTGTAGATAAACAAGTTTCAACATATGGGCCATAGCACATACACAGCTCTGCTCCACCAGTGCAGAAAATTAAGAAAAGGTCGCTCTCTTGATAGCACCAACTCATGCAAAAGAAGCAGCACCATATAGTGAAGGGCCTGCCATAAGGTGCACACAGAAGAGCTTAATTCCAGTTCCTTCTCCCCTACTCACTGGGCATGCCACTCGATCACACCAAGTCTCTTCCATTTACTCATACAAAAATTAAGGTGCCAGTCAATTCTGATCCCTCTCTCCTACTAATATATGCCCAGCACGATGCTAAGTAATGGGCACACTCTTGAGGAAAACAGACACAGTCTCTGCCTTTGAAGAATTACTGAACAATGATGAAGACATATGTCAAATAAATAATTAAGAGCAGGAACAATATTCCAAACCGAGAGGAAAAGCATGTGTGAAGGTCCTGAGATGAGAAGGAACATAGACTGCTTTAAAAAAAATTCAAGATTTGTAAACATTTACATCCACTAAATTGAAAATTGAGTCAACGATCAAAATGCTGAAAGGAAAATTCCCACCATCTCCAGATGGTAATTCAGACAATTATTACATTAGCATAAACTATTTGAAAAACTGTCTGCATTTTCTATTCATATTGTTGATCTCATGCCTACAATCAATGAACCTAATGAAACTGCATTAAAATCTGATCGTCAAATACATATACAAGCATCTCAAGCACATGACACCACAGTAAATGCTTTGAGTTATGAAACAGTTTCTAGAAAACCTAGGAATTCTGAGTGCCTGCTGTTTAATATTTATAGAATAAAACTAAACACTAAGGCACCAGTAATTCAGTTATCTCTTACAAGTACTTTATTTCCCAAGCATGGTTTCCCAATATTCAGCCTTGCCAGAAGATGACAGCTGATACCCTAGAGTGAGAAGAGAGATTAGTCATAATAGTCCTTCTTTCTTGAACAGTCATAACATATATAAGATGTTTATTTCAATGATTTTCCCAATTCTTAGTTAAAATAAAAGTGGCACCCTTGGCACTGACAAATTATGTCATACGTGAAATATTGTTTGTTTTTCTCATTCCCTTTCAATTTCTACCTTTCCCTTTTATTTGGTTACCATATATTTAAAGCACAGTGTACACATGCAGTCTAGCCACTGTAGCCAGAACGAAGCAGAGAGTTCAATAACCAAGCATTCAAGTCAGGCAGGATAAAGGGACGATTTGAAATAACAAAGGTCCTAACAAAAAGTTAAATAAACACATTTGGAAACCTGAATCAATCCAAGTGACAGTAAGTCCCTGTCTTATACTACAGGAAAGAAAAATGTTACTCCCTGAAACGTCCTGTAGCACGTATTGTACTAAACTGTGACAATCTGCGATATGTCTGCCTTAAACCTGATGGCAAACTCCTCACAAGTGAGAATTGCGCCCATCTTTGTGCCCTCGACGCCTACAGAGCTGAATGTGGCAGGAGCCCGATCAATACTCATTACTCAACTCAAGTAATGGACAGTCACTATTTAAAAAAATAAAAAGTTACCAAGGGGATGGATCGTCACAGTGCAATGTAATTAATTCCAGAACTCAGTTACCTGTTAGGATTTCAGGCAACATGTGAAGTGTGCCCTTGTGCCATTCTGCCTGCAGCAATATGTATGACATAAGACCTTTAATTAAAAATCTTTACTGAAGTTGCTTTATTTCAGCTACAAATAACCTTTATTTGATGTAATGTAATAAAACATTTTCAAGTTTAACAATATGTATCTGACCATAAATAATCATTTAAATTAGGAATATAAGTATATACGGTCACTTTAGCAAATCTGCGGTTCAGGAATTTGTACAAGCTTTGTCTGAAAGGACAGTGTCCACCTCCCCTTTCAGGACAGGCAGCCCTTCCCCGTGTCTGGTAAGAAGCAATGTCAATGAAAGTTGGAAGAAGTCCATAGTCCACGCTGGAATTCCACGTTATCCTGGGAGAGGACAGCTTTCTTTTTTGTAGGAAAATAATATATTCTCTTTCAGTTCTCTCCTATGAAACGAAGGCTTGCATTCATTTTTCCCTTGTAGATATAGGTACTCTTCTGATCTAGTGTTTTTCTGTCTCCTTAGCTCATACGTATTACATAGTACCATTTTTTTAAAAAAAACACTATCCCCAAAGGGACATTTTCTGTTTCCTCACCTTCCCTTAATGTCTACCATGGGGGACGGGGAGGTCAGGGGACAGAATTGCCCAGGCACACATTTAATTTAAGATACAGAGAACACAAAAACGAATTCTCTAGAAGGAACAGAATAGCATTCTGGAGAATTTCCCAAGAGTGGTCTAGCTGACCTTGGATTCACACAATTCAATGGAATACAATGCTGCTCAAGAACGAACGTGCTCATGCTACATCTCCAGACACATCACAACCGTTCATGGAAAACCCGTTATTTCCATACATCTTCCACATAACACATGGTTATGGGCCAGCCCGTGGGCCTGCTGCACCCGCGTATTATATAACTGAGATTCAAAAACATGCCAATAATCGTGTTAATTACAATGCAGTTATGCAGCACTGGCACTTCATCCGGTAGAAACCCTCACCTCTCAGGACCCAAGAAAAAGCTTAACTTTTATGCTTCTCTCCATCCCAAGATCTGTTCCTGAGTTACACCATAACAGTAAGTGAGTTAACAGAGAAAGTACGTTGGAGGGGAAGTCACAGGGACCCTGCAGAAAAGCCAAACTATTTGACAGAAGCTTGAAACAAACACTGCTCTGGGAAATCTTTTGTATTAGCTGATGACTGGATTCTGTTTTCTAACATGGACATGCAACATATTCAACACTATGCTTACCGCAGTTTGCTTGGAAAAACCCTTCTGTCATACAAGAAAATACATTCTGTCTCATGAATGATTCCTGAATAGTCACCACAATGCCTAAACTCGGAAGCATGGGAAATGTGCATTGGAACTTTCTCCCACTTGTGTGGATTTGGACATATGCAAAGCACCAGAAACTGCTTCCTTTCTGGAACCCAGTTCTGTTAGTGTGCTTACTGCTGAGATGATCTGGCTGTCTTAAACTGAGAACACACACTAGCACTGATCCACAGGAAAAAGGAGAGGTCACGATCTCCCCCGTAAGATACTTTGTACAACAGAT
Organism: Eulemur rufifrons; assembly: GCF_041146395.1. NCBI lineage: Eukaryota > Metazoa > Chordata > Mammalia > Primates > Lemuridae > Eulemur > Eulemur rufifrons. The sequence goes on from NC_091010.1 coordinate 39,989,937, forward strand.
CACCCTGTTTGTCAGGGCTTAGCCATCCCAAGAAAGAAGCCGCATTCCAGTCTGCAGTCTCCGCAAATGATTTCGTTCTGTTTCCACCTCTATTTTGCCTTGTTTATTTCCTCTCCATTATTCCGCTTTCGATCATGAATCATGACCTTTTTTTCTACAGTAGTCAGAGTTTTGTCTATAAAAGAGAGAGAGAGAGAGAGAGAGAGAGGGAGAGAGACAAGAAAATGATTTAGCAGAACCGTAAATGTGAGTTTTCATTTTGTGGTGGGTGGATTTAATTTTTTACGGCAGTCAGTAATTTGAATCATTTGTGGCTTCTAAGGGATTACAAGCATCTTTAAAGGGAAAGAAAAAGTGCTGTGGCTCTTTTCATAAATTTCATAACTTCTGCAAGTTGCCAAGGCCTTAATATATTTGCAAATCAGCCCCAAATAACCCATTTAGAAAATCACTTTTATAATACAGCTGTAGCCAAAAATGAATTTGCTCTCAAAAATTCTTGCAAAATACAACAGCACTTGCCCTGCTTGAAAAGAAGAATGACTACCAATGAGAAGTGTTCTCCCTTTCAAACCTAGGAAGGTGCGTTATAGTAAGCTCTGTGTGCAGAGACCAGGAAACCCCACTTCCCCCACTTCCTCCCTCTCAGACTCACAGAATTGTGGCACGAGCATGGAGATGTGTCAGCCACTCTACAATGGCTGAGAAAAAATCCCCTTCTCCTGGGGTAGAGCCACATGCCCCGAACTCCATATCTCCATGGGCCTCAACTTACTATACCACACCTGTGCTTAAGAGCTAGGTCTACAAGGTCCCAGGGTCTGGGACACCCAGTCTCCATGTCCCTGTCCTATCCAAAGCACCCCCTTCACTTGGCTGTCCTGCCATTGGTCCTGTTCTTCCTCCTCTGATATCCCCCTCTCAGCCTGGCCCTTCGGGATGGGTGACTCACTTGGTGGATTTCCCAGGTAACACATTCCATGGCTTTGCCCCGCAGCCTCACAGAATGGCACCTGAGGACAAGTGCCACACTTCAGCCCAGACCCAGCACTCTAGGCTCCTGGGTGTCTAGGAATGGAAACGGGAAACAGGCTGTGTCCCCAACTGTGCTCCACAGATACTGATTCCAAGCCCAGGGCCTCTGCCTGTTCAGCACAGAGGAGAGACCACACTTCCTCTGTGGCTCAGCACTGCTCTGCTCACACCAGGTCTTGTACAGAACATTCTGCACGCCGCCGCACCATCTGGAGAGTCTCCCTCTCCTCGCCAGCCACCTGCTAGCCAGTTGTGACGGTCTGGGGATTCCAGCAGCCAAACATCTCAGACACCCTGGGCCTCGTTCCTGGTCTCGACACCACCCTCTTCGTGCAGGCCCTCCTGACATGAGACCTCACCCGTACGTCAGTCTCCTAAACCATCCCCCTTCCCTTCTTATGAAGCCCTGGTCTCACTCCTGCTGAAAAGCCTTCCTCTCCCTCCCCCAGCCCTGTCCACCTGGCCCTCCATGCTGATCCCAGCCTACCCAGCTTCCCAGTGTTGCTGAAGACATGCCCCAGGCTCCTCGTCCCCCTCCATCCATGTCTGTGCCCCTCTGTCCATGCTGGTCCCTCTGCCTGCAGCAGCCCCCACCCCACCTCCACCCCTGCTAGCCCTTCTTGTTAAAATTCCACTCTTTCTTCAAGACTCCCCTCAACCATTCCTCCTTCTTGGTTTCTACTAGGGACATTTTCTTCTTAAGAATTCCCCGCCCCCAGCTTATTTTTCTTCTGTACCTCTCTCTCCTGCTTGGTTTTATACTGTCCTAAGTGTATTTATTAACCACTAAGAAAACAAAAACATATATATTATAAAAAGCAGGAGAGGGCAATCACCTGCCTTTCCTACTTTAAAGAGATGTTGCAAAGTTAAAATGTAGGAAATTGCAAAGCATGAAGCAAATAAGCTATTACTAGTTGATGATTTAATAAAAAACAAAGTGCTGAATCCCAGCTAATTAATTATGAGGAAAATACTATTGTGGGGGAAAAGGTCCACAAAATAATAGCAAACTTTTTGTTTGTTTCTGCCTTTAAGGCAACATCCCATCACAAATACCTGGGGTTTTAGGAGCCTCGATGTTTCGTCCCGATTTCCTCTGGGATTCATTTTATTTCATTTTATTTTTTAATTACTGGTTTCCATAAAGAAAGGGTAGAATCACCCTGAACTCCAAAGTTTCAGCACAAACCCTGCAGCAGTATATTGGCAGAATTCACGGCAGAAACCCAAAGTTACTGCTGAGAACCACTACAATTGACAGGGATTATAAATGGCTCTTTGAAGAGAAAGACAATATAATTACCAAGAAGAAAAAAAAAAAGAAAAGAAAAGGAAGAGCTACTTCAAAACAAGATCATGACATTCTTTTATGTGGAAGTATTTTAGACACTGCTTTTCAATATTGTTCATAAATGGTGTCAAAGAACAAACTTCATCAAAACATGACACTTAAAAGAAATTTATGGCAATTCAAAGCAAATCCCAAAGTAAAGTCATCAAATTAAAAAGAAAAAAAAAGAATCCCTGATTATATCACATCACATTATCACATTTGGGTTTGTACAGTATTACCAATCTTTGAATACTTGTGAAAAGGATTAAAATTGATAGTAGTAAACTAAAATTACCAGTGCAAAAGTATTCACAGCCTTTTTCCCTCTATTCACTCCATTACCCCAAGGAAAGTTCTCGAGTGCATGCTGGACTTCTGAGTCTCTGGTTAGGCTGATCGAGAAAACGGGAAGAAATGGGTAAATATTTGGGAGTAGCAACACACAGTCTAGTAGACAGTTTACACAGGAAAGGAAGAAAACTATTATGTAGGAGAGAAAAATAGAGCCAAGAAGGCAGAGCAAGCAGAAAAAGTAAGGGACTAGAATCAAGCAGCCAGGGAAGGAGCTGGAGAAATTAGAGGGAGGAGCCCAGAGTCTCTAGGGTGAGAGGCAGAGGAGAGGCAGGGGGAGCAAAGGATTCTAATAAGGCTTGCGTGCCGTGAGCTGTGAATTGGATACCATTTGTCATTCCTCCTGAGACTCCAGAGACTGGCTCTGTCATCCATATTCCACAGAGTTAGGAGTTGTTTGGGGTTACCCAACTAGTGTTGATGTGAAAGCAACCGTGCAGAGTATGGTCTGTGTGGGTTATTATTCTGGTTACAAATCTTTCACTAGCCATCACGCCACTTCTACAGCCACCCCAGCCTACCAGATTCAGAGCTTCCAGAACCCAGGACTGCCCCTTACTAATCTTTCTACCCCAACCATGCCTGGCACCAGGCCTTCTCCATAGCAGGCCCCCAAATGTTTCTGGGAAAAACAAGCCAATGAAGAGACTCTTGACATCCTTCTGACTCACCCCATCCCATGAATCAGTCTTTGCCACTTTGATGACTCTATTCCCCTACTTGTAGATTCATTGATAGCCTACCACTGTTTATACCAGAACTTCGCAACTTTAGCATTATGGGCCAGGCAATTCTTTGTTGTGGAGGCTGTCCTGTACATTGCAGGATGTTTAGCAGCATCCCTGGCCTCTGCCCAGTAGATGCCGGTGGCACCCTCCTTCACCCCCCCACCTGTGACAACCAAAAATGTCTCCAGACATTGCCAAATGTCTCCAGTTGCAGGGGGAGGGCAAAATTACTCCTGGTTATGGACCACTTGTCTACACTAAAGTCCAAATTCTTAGAGCTGGCATAGAAGGTCCTTCATAATGTCATCCCAGTCTACTTCATCTTTTCTACTCTGATCTAACGGTTCCCTCAACCTAATGCTTAGCTTCAGCCACACAGTTCTTTGAAAAAGCACCCACAATGGTACCACTACAAAAACTGCCCCCTTCACCTGGAATATCATTTCTGCTCTCCTTTAGCTATAAATATCTGGATCACCTTCACAGACATCCTCGAGCCCATATCCTGGCACCACACCTTCTGAAGGATCAGAATGTCTTCTCTGATCAAGGTTAGTGTAAGCTCTGAGTTATTTGCCTTTCCTTCAGATCTTACAGCTTTTCTTGTTTCCACCTTTCCTTATTACAAAAAAGGATGAATGTGCATATGTCTTAGTCTATTCAGGCTGCTAGAACAAGATACCATAAACTGGGTAGCTTATGAATAACAGAAATTTATTTCTGATAGTTCTAGAGGCTGGGAAGTCCAAGATCAAGGCACCAGCAGACCTGGTGTCTGGTGAGGGCCTGCTCTCTGCTTCACAAATGGTGCCTTCCAGCAGTGTCCTCACAGGGCAGGAGGAGAAAACAAGCTCCCTCAGGCCTCTTCTATAAGGGCACTAATCTCATGAGTGCAGACCCCTCACGACCTAATCACCTCCTAAAGGAGCCACGTTTTAATACTATTGTATTGGAGATTAGGTTTCAACATATTAATTTAGGGGGTAGATAAACATTCAGACCATAGCAGCATATGCCTGTATTGATGTATGGCGTGTCCAATAGAAATATACACACAAAACAAGAAAGATGTCATATACTTTCTCTATCCTCCTTAATGCATGGCAGCCACACCATAGCTCTATCACCAGAAATTTCCTAAAGTTCATAGATATTTTTAGGCCAGCACTCCTAAATGATTTGAATCTTCTGTAATTACATATTCAAACTGTGAGAGATATAAACAGGGGACAGCAGACTAAGGCCTGTGGGCCAAATCCAGCTGGCAGCCTCCTTTTGTAAATAAAGTTTTATTGGTACATAGCCATGTCCATTTGTTTACTTGTGCTGATGACAAAGGCAGAGATGAGAAGTTTTGATAGAGACCATACGGCTTGCAGCTTAAAATATTTACTGTTTGGCCCCTCACAGTAAAAGTTTGCTAACCCCTGTCTTAGACTAAGAGAAAAACAAAAACCAAGCCTCCATGCTAGCTAAAGATACAAAGGCAAATATCCTTGGACTTTATATTAGCTGATTTATTTTTATAAAAGGCACAGTATCATAGAAGTTAAAAGCACTTTGAACACAGACTTCCTGGGCTCAAATCCAGTTCTACCACCCTCATCTATCTGTATGACTGTGAGGAAATTATTTGACCTCTCCAAGCCCTTGTTGTGTTATTTTCAGAATGCAGGTGAAGAAAACCAACCTCTCATAAAGTTTTGAGGATTAAGTGATAAAATTCACAGACTGCTCAGCCTAATGCCTGACAGTGAATCCTCAGCAAATGTGGATTTTTATTATCTTAAATTGGGAAACCTGTTTATGTTGCATTTTTTAAAATTATCATTTTGTGATCTATCTGAATTATCTGTGAATTATTAGCTAAAATAATCAACAAATTTATTCTCAAGTGCTTTGACTGTGTAGGAGGCATGCAAACACACTGGCATTTTCTAGTTCAGGATTGTATCTGTTCTTTCCTAATTTATATATCAGCTGCTTAACTGAACCCCCTGCCACTCGTCTTTCACTTTGTGTGCCCTGCCCACTATTGCCTGAGAGACCTTCTCAAACACATCCCTCAGCGTGCTCCTCCTGAGAACTGAAACCACATGCTTTCCTTTTCCTGTGCTAGACAATCCTGGGGCCAGATAAAATAACCTTGCTACTTGTTCCAGCAAATAGTTGCTTCCAGAAGAAAAGGCTGTACACCAACTAAAATTGCTTATTTAACAAGACTAATAGCTTGTTCATAAATACTTGCTTCAAGGCCCTCATCTAACTGAACCCACTAATCCAAAGAAAGCTATTACATCCGAAACTCCGCAGAGTCATCACCAGTTCTCTACCTTCAAAGCACTCAGCCAAAGCCCTAAAACTCTATGAATAATCTCTCCTACTTCCTTCATCTAAGAAACCAGACTCTGTCTAGGAGATATCCTTCCATAATACAGTAGGTCTAATAAACCTAACTTCCTTAGAGTAACAGGTCATTCTACTTGTCTTCTTAGAGAGCTGATGGCTATGATCCCCAGCTCAAAAACATTCATTGGCTATTCACTGCTTAGAGACTGGAACCATTTGACAAGCAGTATTGCATAATAGGCAAGAACACCCACATTGGGGTGATTCATACCACATCTATCACGTAGGGGCCATGTGATCTTAGGTCAGTTGACTTTATGTTCCTGAGCCTCAAGTTGTTCTTCTGAAAACTGGGGATGATAGAAGCACCTATTCTGCTGGTACCATGGTGTATAGCACATAGTAGAAGATATTCAATAATTGTTAGTAATTATTTTTATTTATCATCTATTATGTGTCAGTCATTGTACCAGATTCCACTAAAATAAATCTGACTAATACATAGCTCCTTCTCGAAGGAAATCATAATCTAGAGAGCAAAGCCTAGTGTTCAATTCAATAGAATCTCATAGGCCTAGAAGGATTCCTGGATTTGATCGTGGTACCTGCTCTAGAACCTGAAATTGTATTCTTTTTTTCTTAAATGCTACTTTTTATATTGTGAACAATTTAATAGGTACAAAAGAGTGTATATAACAGAAGTAAAAAGTAATTAATTAATGAAACTACACCGAGCTCAAGAAATAGTACAGCTGCCGTCTTCCAACTTTGAGTTGTAAGAAAAGGCAGTCCAGTATATGAAAAATGTGCTGCACTAGGATTCGGATACTGTGTGATGTAAACTGACTTAGCTGTGACACTAGCTAAGTGTGGGACACCTCACTCTCCCAGTCTCAGTCACCTCTTCTGTCAAATGAAGGGATTGGACAAGATGGCCAGGAAAGTCCCTCTCAGCTAGTGGCCCCTGGTTCTCTGGTCGATCCTTCCCGCCGGGCTCAGTGAAGAGGAACAGCTCCTCTTTTATGTAGGACACTAATCTGCTCCCTGTCTCGCCAGCACCTTCCAATTTCTCATTCCAAGTTTCTTTTCCCTTGGTTGGCTTTCAGAGGTATCTCCTCGACTTTAAATGTAAAACAAAGTCTTCGTTTGACCTGCTGATGACTCTAACTACTATACTGTCTCCTTCCTTCTTTACAAGGCCAATTTGTTAACGTGGGGCGTCCTGGTGAAACTTCCATTTCCTTTTCACCATCTGCCCTTGGCAATCCTTTCTCAGATCCTAACCCCACGCCCCGCCCCCACCCCCCGTAGCTGCTTCCTGGAAAGTCTGTCGGCCCTCCTGGACAAAGGCAACAACTCTATGGGTTCTCAGCTGCAGAGATGGCCTGCAGCACTTCTCCTGTGGCTTTCAAGTCCTTGCCCCATCCTGGCATCTCCCCACACCAACCACTCTCCTTTTGCCGGGGCCGCTTCCTTTCAGCCCATGTGAATGTAACTGCGTAGTGGAAAGATCATTTTTGCTTCCTTCCTCAAAAGAAGAATTTATCAGTGAAGGATGAGGTCATTAGAAGAGGGAGGAATAACAGCAACTAAAATGATGTTACAGGAATTCAGATATAAGGACTTAATTTGGATTCCATTTATAGAGAAACAATGGACAGTATCACCTTCCTGGTCATCAATCACAGGAATCGCAATTCATCAGCAAATCAATCTCATCTTCCAATTCAAATGAGTACCTATCTCTGGCCTTTGGAATCGTATTGGGTGGCAGACTGGAGTCTATACTATTAAGAATTCAAATCTGATAGCTGAGTAGAAAACAAGCTAGCTACGGGTTCAGGAAGCTTTCTGTGATGTGTTGCAAGAGGAAGCTGCATAAAAGGGGTGGGGAGGGGGCATAAAATGAAAACAGTGATAAATGACCTTACAGCACAATCTCGAGTCGCTCCGGCCTCTCGGCAAGCTTCAGGGCCTCATGCATGCCTGCGGCCGAGAGCTTGCGGTTGATGTTCCGGTACTGGCACTGCAGCAGGCTGCGGTAGGTGGTCCTCAGGTCCCGGTTGAAGAAGGCATATATAAAAGGGTTAATGAGAGAGTTTGCATAGCCCAGCCACAGAAATGTCCTCTCCACCCACAGCGGGATGCAGCTGCAGGCGGTGCCGCAGATGAAGGGCCTGGCTGTGGACAGGAGGAAGAAGGGCAGCCAGCACACGGTGAAGGCCCCCACGATGATGCCCAACGTGGTGGCTGCCTTCTGTTCCCTCTTAAAGATGGAGATGTTTTTCCTCTCGTGCTTGAGGAGTCTCGAGAGGTTTGCACACTCCTCCACCTCCTTCTGCAGCTTCACCATGCCGTTGAGCGCCACCACGCTGTCCGGCTGCACGCGCGGGAAGCCGGGGAACTTGTGTTTGGCGGCGCTCTTCCTGGCGGCCTTGTAAATCTGGTAGTACATGAAAAGCATCACCGACATGGGTATGTAAAACGCCACGGCGGTGGAGTAAATCGTGTAGCCAAAGTCCTGGCTGATCAAGCACACCTTGTCGTCATTTACATTCTGAGCCCAGCCGAAGAGCGGGGGTAAAGTGATGGAGGCGGAGAGCAGCCAGACGGAGAGAATCATTTTGGCCATGCATTTCCCGTTCTGCCGCACAGGGTACGTTAGGGGCCTCGTGATCCCGAGGTACCTAGGAGAGAAATGGACAGACAACAACAGGTGAACTCTGTGATCATAACTGTTCAAGGGAGGAAAGACCACCAGCCAGGCACCACCGCCAATCCTCACAACAGCCCTTCCAGGTAGCCATCATTATGCCCATTCTCCAGAAAGGTAAACTAAGGCTCTGAGCTGCTACCTATTTTATTCCAGGTGTCACAGTCCACCACCACGTAGCCTGAGAGTCCTCTGACTCTAAAGTTAGTCCATGTTTTTTGCATACCTTGTAGCTTCTCATAATCCATGGAAGCAAAAACCTGAAATTTAAAAACCTGCCCCTCCCCATCCCCCACCCATGACCACAGCCACCAAAATCAGCCAGGAACAAGACAGGAACATCCCATGATATGGGATGTTCTGACACATCCTTGAAAATTAACCAAGGCCTACCACACTCTGATATTACCCACCCACTGATCTCCTCAGCTGTCTTAATTGAAGCCAGCTTTTAATTCATTTTTACTTCCCCTTTGCACTGCAGTAAAAGAATTTATTTAAGATCACAGAGATTTTTGAGCTAGTTTGGAAATCCCAGAGGTTTGAAATGGAAAGTAGAACGTAATCATTTTTTTCACCCAGAAAATTCTCACACAACAGCAATGTCAGAGGAACAATCTATAAAATAAAAAAACAGCCTGCCCCTCCAGTTCTGAGGAGGAGCACAAGAAAAGGCATAATTCTGAAAAATATTAGGCAAATCCAACATTTTCTCTGTGTTTAGTTCTATATAGGAAATATTTCTCCCTCTCTGTTATCAAAGTTTTATAATGCAAAAGAGACTCTGCAAACAGAGAAAACGTATACAGTAAGATGTTTTGCCAAATGCTTATTATTTTTCAGCTTTCTAAATCTGTGTTTTCCTCTATATTTAACAGTCTCAGCTTCTATTTTAGGAAGGATGCAAAGAGTGCTTGAGAAGCAGAGACAGGAAAAAGCTGGTCATTTTGTTGTTGTTTTACTTCCTTTATGTATATAAAAGATACACTATTGAACCATAAAAAGGAAAGGTACAGAGAGTCACTAATTTCCCCACAGGTTATTTTTTTAAAGTCAGCAGTTGGTAGGTCAAAACTTAAAAATATAATTTCTGCTAGAAATACCCTTGATATCTAAATTATCCCACAAACATCCAAAATCATATTTTCACAATGAAAATTAGCATCATTGCAATATTTACATGACAAAATTGAAATATAGTAAAAAAACAAGCCAGATTTATATATTCATCCAAAATACTTATTCATTCCTTCAACAAATTCTAGTGGAGCACCTTCTATGTGACAGGTACTGCTCTAAATGTTGGGGATATGGCAGTGAATAAAAGAGATGAAAATCTTGTATGCAGGCACATGGAGAAATCACGTGAGGTGAAGGGGAAGACTAAGGGACTTCTGACCCCTTCCAAGGACACAGGTGTTCACGGCACTGGTTCTTCACTTCACAACCCCTGTCTTCCCTTCTTGGTAAAAACAACCCTCAAACACCATCCTTAGGTTATCAGCTGTAGTTAGGATTACGATGTGGCTCCCAAATAGAATGAAGGAAGAGAAAGAGGGAAGCTTTCCTGAGAATGCAAGACTAAGAGCTGGAAAAAATAAAGGAAAAGAGAAAAGGAACTAGCAAAACAGAATGAGAGGAGTAAGGAAGAGGGAAAGAGATAGGAAGAGAGAGAAAAGGAAAATATGAAACAGGGTTTGCCTTATGTGGAAGTCTCTGAGTTTCAAACTAAAAAAAAAATTAAAAAAAAAATCTTTCTTAAAAAAAGGAAAATGAGGAAACTCTATAGAAAGATGTCAAAACTGACTGGATACCCAAGGGCTTCTTGCCAGAGGCTGAATGTAGAAATTCCATTTTTAAAAGTCTCCCTTCTTTGCTTTGCCTCAGGTGCCTTCTCAAATTGTTCACTGATGGAAGTTCCTTGCAGACCTCTCTTTTTGGATCTAGTCCTTGCTCTCTACTAGCTCCTGTGAATGTGGCCCTTTGAGTTCCTTCCTTGTTTCCCAGCTCCCCCAGCAGCATTTCCCAGGACTTGGACTTTGATTTCCCTTGTCCCTGTCTATAGCCCGAGCATCAGCTGTCTGCTCCCAAGCCTGGATCTGGCATCCAAGACACCAACTCAGGCTGGAGCCCCAGGCTCACCAAGGAGCAGAGTCCAACAGGTAGAGAGGTTCCTCACACAGTTCCTCAGGTGGCCACCAGATGGCACTGTCAGATCATGTTACCCATAACTGAGGGGTCCGTGTTGCTATGGTAGATGGTTGGAACAGTAGATGTATGTTGGAAGGACAATTACTCACAAGAAAAGAAGTTATATTTTATTTGTGGGGTATAGGCCGGGTGCGGTGGCTCACGCCTGTAATCCTAGCACTCTGGGAGGCCGAGGCGGGTGGATTGCTCAAGGTCAGGAGTTCGAGACCAGCCTGAGCGAGACCCCGTCTCTACTAAAAATAGAAAGACATTATATGGACACCTAAAAAAATCTATATAGAAAAAAATTAGCCGGGCATAGTGGCACATGCCTGTAGTCCCAGCTACTCGGGAGGCTGAGGCAGTAGGATCGCTTGAGCCCAGGAGTTTGAGGTTGCTGTGAGCTAAGCTGACGCCACGGCACTCACTCTAGCCTGGGCAACAAAGTGAGACTCTGTCTCAACAAAAAAAAAAAATAAAATAAAATAAAAAAAAATATTTGTGGGGTATAAAAAAATTAGCAAGCCTGGAATTTATAACCTGGCGAACTATTTTGAAGAAGTCAGTTCAGTTTTGCCTTCCATTTCTCTACATTTTCCTTACTGGAATGAGGGACTATACACCTTCAAGCTCAAGTAAAAATCCTGCCTACATAAATAATACAGAATTCATAAAGATTAATCCTGAGATATTAATTAATAGAGTAACAAAGGACTCTAATATTATCAGAATATTAGATAATCTCATAAAAGCACTATGTTTATTCACTCTAGTATACTTAATCTGACATATTTTGATGATGAAAATTGGCCTATATTCAGTCTACACTGGATGTACAAATTATACTCCATAAACTCTGTCCTATTTCGGGCGCCATTCTCTCATAGTTTCAAGTCACATCCTACAATAAGGTAGTTATATTTATTTCTTTAGTCTCCTGAGTACCACTTGGAGGGACTTCAGAAGGCAGAAATCAACTAAAAGGTTACTAGAAAAAAAAGAGTGCTCACCAAAGTGTCTGGATAGAAAATAAATAAACAAAAGTCAATAGCTTATATTTTAACCATTAACAATTAGAAAATACTATGGGGGGAAATGATTCCATTAACACCAACCAAAAACTTAAAATATCTAGGAAAAATCTTTTAAAATAGCCAAGGCCCATATGAAGAAAATACAAAATGCTACTTAGATACGTAAAAGAATACTTAAATCTATAAAGAAAAAACCTTTTTTCTTCAATAATAAAATACAGTATTATAAAAGTACCAATTTTCCCTCAATTAATACTATACAACCTCAATTGAATACTCTGGCAGGGCTTTTGTTAATTTGACCATAAGATTTTAAAGTTCATCAAATCAATATGCAAATATGGACAGATAATCTGGAAAAGAATAATGAACGGATATTTATCCTATTTAAAAAAATAGTATAAAGCCACAGAAATAAAATTCCAATAATAATTATTCAAAAATAGATCAACAGAATGGAATAGGTCTCATACATGGATTCAAACATATAAGGGAATTTAATATAATATGAGTCATTTTAAATCAGTAGTAAAATATTGGATATTCATGAAGTCTGGCAGCTGGCTAGCAATTGGAGTAAAAATAATATTGGCTTCTTATCTTTCATCTTATTAAACACAAATCCCAGATGGATCAAAGATTATCATGCAATAAATTAAGCCCTCAGGCTACTAGGAGAAAATATAGGTATTTCTTCAATCTGAGATATCAAAGGTCATTCTTAGCTATAATAGAAAAGCTTGAAACTATAAAATTAAACATCAATAAATTTTTGTGACAAAAATTTTATCAACAAAATCAAATAAATAAATGACATTTAGTTTAATTTAAAAATCACTATGTGCAGAGTTAAAAGTTAAACAACAAACTTGGAAGCCAAATGACAATATCCCAATATTCACAGACCTTTTACAGGTCAATTAAAAAGACAACCATCCCAGCCATCCCAGTGTGTACATATACACACTGACATGTCCACAAGAACATCCACTAAACTATCAATCTGAGTTTTATCTGAGCTGCAGAGATTTTAGTGGCTTTAAATTTTCTTTGTACTTTCCTATGCTTCAATTTTTATAAGCATGTAAAAAAAAAATCCCACTATTTTACGAACAAAAGATTTAAGAGGATTCTGTGATTCCTAAATTACCTAACTGATTCTGGCAATAGAGAGAATTTGGTTCATAAAATCTTTAAAAAGCTGATAATTAAATCTTATATTGTTTTACTTGATTAGCTTGTCAAAAGTGTTTTATTACATTCATAAATTCACACAAAAGAAAAAGAACTCATCAGCATTCAAAATCCTATAATTACTATTAACATATAAAGTAATACTGGTATTCAGAGAAGTATTTGTCCAAATTATACATTCAATCTCCCAAACCTTGTATAGTATAAATCTTGCCTCCAGGGGAGAGAAAGAAAAAAACTTGATCAATTCTGAATATTCCTTAATATGCACAGTTAATATTTTATCACGCTAACATTTTATGCTTACCGTTAATTAGAAAGCAGGGTACTTATAAAGCCTTCAAAATTTAACTTTAAAATGCATACAAATGTTAAAATACAGTAAATCTCAGAGACAAAGTCACCAAAGAATTATATAATTGAGAAATATATGCAACTCACATTAGGGGTTCCATTGAAGTAGAGGTTCAGAGAAAAAAGGATTAGGGAGTTATAATTTGCATAGGGAGAGATTAGAAGCAAATTAACTCTTCTGCCTGTCTTCCATTATAACTGTATAGAAATCGTAGATAATGGTTCTTTAATTAAATGACTTCTCCGGAGTTTCACTATGGAAACTATTCGCTATGGAATAATAATTTAGGGGGTAAAAGAAACTGGGTAGAATTATTCTGAAATACAGTGGCTTTTAGAGTGTTCAGCTTTAAAAAGGTTCTCACACTTAACAACACCTCTTCTAGGAGACTTCCTCCCTTTTGGCAGGCAAACTCCACTAGAATCTCCAGCCAATATTAGCAGTTTCCCAAACTGCCAGATTATCAGAATCATCAAGGAGCTTTTGAAACATGCAGATTCCCAAGCCACTATTCTCTGTCAAGGAGGTTTGGAGATCCAGGATTTAGGACTGACTGCTCTAGGTTTTTATTCCACATACTGCTGTCAAAGTAGCCTTCCCCCATTCAATTACAAGGACTTTACATGTATCATATGGAGAGATTTACCTTTACTTTACATTTATATATTTCATCTTAATGGTTTGCTTCTAGTTTGGCCCTAACAAAATCATTATGAATCATGTTTCCATTATTTCAGCTATTAGTTCTCTCTCCCAGTACTATGCTAAATGAGGAAGGCATGGTTTTTGTTTTAATCAACGTGTAGATTTTTAAAAAATGCATAATACACCACAAGGTTTTGTAAGTTTTTGACCACAGTTCACAATAAGAATATATTTATGTATATAAGAAATTGTGTGTATCTATAGGTATTTACAAAATTGAAACAAAAGTTTCACAAACTATATTTACCATTATAACCATTATTTACTCTTTTCTATTCTATATGATTCTATTTTAGACTTTTTAAATGCTGGTCTTAATGGACTAAATTGATTTCATAACCCAATAATGGATCATAGCCCAACGTTTGAAAATTGCTGGCCTTTAATAAACATTTGAAAAGGTGCTCAACATCATAAGTCATGAGGGGGATGCAAATTAAAACCACAATGAGATACCACTAACAGCCAACAGAATGGTTAAATTTAAGATAATGAGAGAATATGATGATAATAAAAACTATAATGCCAAGTGTTCTATGAAGATATGGAACAAATGCAATTCTCAGACACTACTGATGGGAATGTAAATTGATGCAATAACTTTGGAAAACTATTTTTAATATCTACTAAAGCTGAATTATATATACTCTATGACCTAACAATTTTTCTAAGTATATAATGAATATTAACCAAAATACCTGTACAAGAATATTCATAGCAGCACTACTGGTAGTAGCCCCAAATGAAACCCGCCAATTCTGCAAGAGTAAAATGAGTACAACTCTACAATAGTAGAATGGGTACATAAATAGTGTTATATTTATACAATGGAATTCCATAAAACAAGAATTAACCAATTCCTGCTTAAGCATCATCATGGATAATTCTCACAACATGATGTTGAGTTAAAGCAGCTAAAAACAAGAGAACACACTGCTCAAAACCAGGCAAAACTAACCTATGGTAACAGAAGCCAGAGTGGCAGTTACCTTGGGGGTAGAAGGGTTCCTAATCAGTAAGAGGATATATGAGGAAAATCTGGAGTTCTGGAAATGTTTTGTTGTTGTTGTTGTTGTTGTTGTTGTTGTTGTTTTTTGAGACAGAGTCTCACTCTGTTGCCCAGGCTAGAGTGCCGTGGCATCAGCCTAGCTCACAGCAACCCCAAACTCCTGGGCTCAAGCTATTCTCTTGCCTCAGCCTCCCAAGTAGTTGGGACTATAGGCAAGCAACACCACGCCCAGCTAATTTTTTCTATTTTTAGTAGAGACAGGGTCTTGCTCTTGCTCAGACTGGTCTCGAACTCCTGAGCTCAAGCAATCCTCCTACCTCAGCCTCCAGGAGTGCTAGGATTACCGGTGTTCTATTTCTTTATCTGAGTATGTTACATAGGTACTTTCACTTTGTAGAAACTAAATGTGCAGTTATGATTTGTGCAGTGTTCTGGATGTATGTAAATAAGTTTATTTTTATAATATTAAAAGTAAATTTTTAAAATGCACTGGTATTTGACATTTGACATTAACCTAAATGTTGACCTATTCTCTAAAATCATTATTACAATGGGGTTCCATTTTCATCAGTATTTCCAGCTACAGTTATAGTTAGGAACAGTAAACAACCTAAATTCCTCATTCTGACCTCAATATTGAGAGAGAGAAGTAGATAAAAGAGAGGAAAAAAAAAACCAAGGAGCAACAAAATTTGACAAAGTTTGGAAACAATAACAAAAGCCTCCTTTTTGAGAAAGTATATTATTATAAAACAAGAAATGAGTTTCCCTTTAGAGAAAGAAACAGAATTAAAAGAAAGCAAATCACGTGAGTCTAAAAGTGCTTTCAAAAATTCATATACTGTATTAGTTAACTGTTGCTACATAACTAATTACCACAATAGTGACTAAAAACAACACCAATTTATTACTTCACAGTTTTGTAAGTCAAAAGTCTCAGCACAGCTCAACTGAATTCTTTACTCAGGGTCTCACCAGGCTGAAATTAAGATGTTGGCTGGGGCTGAGGTGTCATGAGGCTCTGAGTCCTCTTCCAAGTGCACATAGTTGTTGGCCAGACTCATTTCCTGGTAGCTGTAGAACTCATGGAGATTTCATCTTCAAGGCCAGCAGGGGAGCAACTACTGCAGCTCTGAATCTCTTTGATCTTTAGATTCTCTTTTAAAAGGGTTCACCTGATTAGATCAAGCCCACCAACATTCAAGGGAAAAGAATTACATAGAGCATGTATACCAGGAAAGGACGCTCTTGGGCACCATGTTAGAATGCTGCCTGCCATGGGTCCTATGTGGTAACAGAAGCTCCAGATACAATCTTCCACCAAGGGAGCTAAATAAAAATCTATATGCTACCTATTCAAGTTGAGACAAGCCTTCCAATAAGACTAATCTTGTCTGTCCTCTACCATAAAGCAATAATTTCTGCTGTATTTTTCTGTCATTCAATGTTTCTCTTACTGTCAACTCAGTTTTTTTGTCTACCTATATCTATGAAAAACTAAAAATGAATTTTTTGATAATTACAGAAATTCATGAAAATGAATAGTGTGGGAGGTTAATAGAGACCCCTGAATTATACTTGATGTTAATCACTTCAGTTGTATCTGTACTTACAATAAACTCTGAATTTTCCCAAAGAATTTGGCCTTTTATTCTTCAAAGAAAAAAATGAAATGGAAAGGCAATGAGTGAGTCAAAAATTTACCAGCAATAATAAAACAAAAAAATGGCATAAAATATTAGCTATAAACTTTAAAAGGTTAGAGGCAGGAAGACAAGAAAATATTCTGGTTTATGATGGTACTGAGTGGCTTTTAACCCATCCCACCCTGTAGAAGTAGTACTGAAGAAAGAGGGTGAGTAAAATAATACCCTCATATTTGGGGAGAAGCAAATTGAGCCGGTGAGAAGCCAGCTTAAGGAAGAGCAGTGAGAAGCATTCAAGAGCAAAAGCCCCATCGTGCCATTTTAGCAGAGTTAAGAAGGGCCACCAGGTTTGTTACCTTTCAGGACACTGAGCTGAACTGGGAATACGGAGACGCCAAGTTCCAGAAGATGGGTAAATCCTTAGCTTAGAGGAATGTGCTCTGGTCCAGGCCATTTAATGAGAATTCAAAAAAAAAGAACAGTCCTCCCTGATGTACTTCACTCAGCTGCAGTAGAGTCTACTCCCTTCCCTTCCCCCAACCCTACACCTTCAGGCTACAGAAAAGTAGATATACACTGAATCTAGCCTAAAGGGAAAGAAAGAACTGATATCAAGTAAGGTGGAATATCAAGGAGAATTCAACTGCACTGTGTGAGAACAAACATGAAGACTTAAATAAACAACCCATGTTAAGAATGAGCAAGATGGGGGAAAAAAACCTGTTACAACTACTATACAAACAGGCTCCAATAACAACCACCATGAAAGAGAAAAAGAGAACACGGAGCATTCATTCTTCAGACCGGTGAAGAACCAAGTCAGGTAAAAAACACAACCTCATTTCCTTACAAATACAGTTCACCGTAAGAGATCTTAACAAATATACATACTCACTAATGCAGAGGCTCCAAGATGTTAAAACAACAGAATGAGATGGAAAAAGAGACTGTTGAGTTAAGGAAGTAAATTGAGACCACCAGTGCAGATCTAATGGATGAATCAGAAGCAGCTGGGAATAGAAACAGACACACCTGAAAAGCAGCCAGTGGTGTGAAGTAAAGGCTTGAGGTGAAAATTTATTCAAGCCATTAATAGACTTCCAGTACTATGCTGAATAGAACTGGTGAGAGTGGGCAACTTTCTCTTGTTCTCAATTTTAGGGAAAAAGTTTTCAGCTTTACACCGTATTGTGATGTTAGCTCTGGGCTTGTCATATATGGCTGCTATTATGTTGAGGCCCATTCCCTTCCATACCCAATGTGTTGAGAGTTTTTATCATGAAAGGATGTTGAATTTTGTCCAATGCCTTTTTCTACATCTATTGATTTGATGGTATTATTTTTATCCTTCCTTCTGTTACCGTGGTGTATCACATTTATTGATTTGCATATGTTGAACCATCATTTGCTAGTATTTTGTTGAGGATTTTTGCATCTATTTTCCATCAGGGATATTGGCCTATAATTTTCTTCTCTTATAGTGTCCTTGTCTGACTATGGTATCAAAGTAACGCTAGCCTCATAAAATGAGTTTGGAAGTGTTCTCTCCTGTTCAGTTTTTCAGAAGAGTTATAGAGGAATTGGCCTTAATTGTTCCTTAAATGTTTGGTAGGTTTACCAGTGAAGCCATCTGGTTCTGGAGTTTTGTTTGTTGGGAGGGTTTTTACTATTGATTCAATCTACTTACTAGTTATTGGTCTGGTCATATTTTCTATTCTTCATGATTTAGTCTTGGTAGGTTATATGTTTCTAGGAATTTGCCCATTTCTTCTAGGTTATCTCATTAGTTGGTGTATAATTATTCATAGAAGTCTCTTATAGATCCTTTGTATCAGTTGTAATGTCTCCTCTTTCATTTCTGGTTTTATTTAAGTCATCTCTCATTTTTTAGTCAGTCTAGCTAATGGTTTGTTGATTTTGTTTATCTTTTCCAAAACACCAACTCTGTTTTATTGATCTTTACTATTGTTTGTCTAGTCTCTATTTCACTTATGTCTGCTCTTATCTTTATTATTTCTTTTCTTCTGCTAACTCTGGGATTAGTTTGTTCTTCTATATCTAGTTCCTTGAGGCATAAAGTTAGGTTGTTTACTTGAGCTCTTTTTTTCTTAATGTAGATGTTTACTGCTATAAACTTTCCTTTTAGAAGTGGTTTCACTGTATCCTATAAGTTTTGGCATTTTGTGTTTCCATTTTCATTTGTCTCAGGATATTTTTTTATTTTTCATTTCTTCTTTGACCCATTTGTAGTTGTTTAATTTCTACATATTTGTGAATTTTCCAATTTTCTTCCTGTGATTGATTTATAATTTTATGTCATTGTGGTCAGAAAAGATACTTGATATGATTTTAATCTTCTTGAATTTGTTAAGACATGTTTTATGGCCTAATATATGATCTATTCTAGAAAATGTTCTGTGTGTACTTGAGAAGAATGTGTATTCTGCTGCTGTTGGGTAGAATGTTCTATATATATATGTCTGTTAGGTCCATTTGGTCTATTGTTTTGTTCAAATCCACTGTTCCCTTATTGATATTCTGTATGGATGATCTATCCATTATTGAGAGTAGGATATTGAAGTCCCCTACTATTATTGTATTGCTATTTATTTCTCTCTTCAGTTCTGTTAGTATTTCCTTTATATATTTAGGTGCTCCAGTGTTGGGTGCATAGATATTTATAATTGTTATGTCTTCCCGATTACTGACCCCTTTATCATTATATATTGACCTTTGTCACTTGTGACTGTTTTTTGACCTAAGGTCTATTTTGTCTGATATAAGTGTAGCCACCCCCACTCCCTTTTCATTATCATTTTCATAATATATCTTTTCCATCTCTTCACTTTCAGTCTTTCTGTGTCAAAGCTAAAATGAGTCTCCTGTAGGCAGCATATCATTGGCTGTTTTTTTTTTTTTTTTTTAATCCATCCAGCCACTCTATGTCTTTTGACTGGAGAATTTAATCCATATACATTTAAAGTAAATATTGATAGATAAAGATTTACTACTGCCATTTTGTTAATTGTTTTTTGACTGTTTTCTAGTCCCTTGTTTCATTCTTTCTCTCTTGCTATCTTCCTTTGTGACTGGAAGATTTCTTGTAGTAGTACGCTTTGATTCCTTCATCTTTTGTGTATCTGCTACCTATTTTTCCTTTGTGATTACCATGGGGGTTACATAAAATATCTCGTAGTTGTAACATCTTATTTTAAGCTGGTAACAACATAGCTTCCACTGCATACAAAAAGTCTACAGTCACCTCTTCTACCCTTTATAGGTGCACTTTGTCAGGGAAAGAACTTCACGAGTCGGTCCTGCCTGTAGTTCTAGATAGGGCAGCTGGTAGCATCTGCGGGCAGGTGGAGCTGGCTGTTGTGTTCTCCAGTTGAATGGGGCCATTGCCAGTGCTCTGAGGTTGGGTGGGTGTCCTGGCTGGGCTCTCTGATCTGGAGGGGATGCTGGCTGGACTCTGCATTCAGGCAGGGCCCACAGGCTGTGTTCAGCAATTGGACAGGGCGTAGGTGGGCTCCATGGCCAGGCAGGGTCACTGGCCAGGCTTCCTGGTTGGATGAAGCCATAGGCTATACTCCTCAGTTGGGCAGGGCTGCTGGCTTGGCTTTCTGCTCA
This sequence comes from Eulemur rufifrons, assembly GCF_041146395.1. Taxonomy (NCBI): domain Eukaryota; kingdom Metazoa; phylum Chordata; class Mammalia; order Primates; family Lemuridae; genus Eulemur; species Eulemur rufifrons. The sequence goes on from NC_091010.1 coordinate 40,010,212, forward strand.
GTGGGGCATGGGCTGGGTTTCACAGCTGGGAGAGGTCACTGTCTGGGCTCCCTGATGGGGTGGAGGCTGTGGGTAAAGACTTTTTTAAAATTGTAATTTCAGCCAATAATTTCATTCACCTGCCAATTGGTCCTTCTTTACCATTTCTTAATGAACTTGGTAAGTTTGAAATTAACTGCTGACTTAACCATATTCAATTTCTCAGAAATTTGTGCAAATTATCTTTCCAATATAAATTCTTGGGTTGTGAAGTAAATTTTGGGAGAAAGCCAGTTCTGTGCATCCTAATGGTATATAATCTCCTAATCAGCTGTGGCGGACTAAGTATGGCCATATATTCTCTGCCACCCTCTCTCTTTGACAGGTAAATAATTCTGCTCCCTTTTATTCTGGGCTGGCCTTGTGACTTGTCTTTACCAGTAGAGAGTACAGGAAGTGATGCTGCATGACTTCTGAGACTGAGCCTTAAGAGATCCTCAGCTTCCGCCTTCATTGCTGGGGAAATTACCTCTGGGAAGCCAGGTGACAGGTAAGAAGTCTGTCATTCTCTGAGGAAGCCCAAGCTAACCATGTCAGGAAGAATAGCATCACTTGGAGAAGCACTGAGGAGCCAAACACGAGTGAAGCATCTTCTGGGCCATCCCAGACACCAGCTGAGAGCAGCCAAGTGAATAATCCTACATGATGCCACCTGGCATGGAAGACTCTTCCACATGGGCCTTGCCCAAATCCCTGACCCACAGAATTAGGTACAATAATAAATAAAAACAAAGTTACAGGGTGGTTTATTACGCAACAATAGATAACCAAGACAGCATAGCAATGCCATATTCTCCTATCCTGTTAGAAATTGGATTTGCTGACAAGCATTTCACCTCATGACTAGGAATGTCTGTCCAGCGCTTCTTTCATGTAGCACCTGCAGCCCCTAAAGGAGAGCCACAAACACTCACTAGTGCTTGAAGCAACCCCAGGGTTCATTCCCTGCCCACTTTTACTTTGACCCCATCTTGAATGACTGATTCATCTCCTCTCTCTAAAAACACACCCTGAATATCCAGAATATATCAAGCACTGTTTTAAGGACTGAGGGTACAGTAACAAACAAAACAGACATAAATCCATGAAGCTTCCAATCAGGGATGGGGCAGAGAAATGGATGATAAATGAATAAGTAAAATATTGAGTAGGTCAGATAATTATAAATTCAATGAAGAAAAACAAAGCAGGGAAGGGAAATAGAGATTTCAGGGTGAGATCGGGGGCAATTTGCAACACAGATTTGCATTGTTATCACAACCTCAAAGTCCTTTCATTGCTCCTTTTCAGGCGAGGCATTTAGAGCTCAGCTTTTCCCTACAAATTTGAAATTGGCTTGTTCCTTTAACTTGAAAACCCTGTTATCTCAAGCAGGACTTTCCTACCCAAGTCTTAGTCAACAGAACCCCAAACTCTCCCCCTGCAAGGAGCACAAAGAGCACTGACTCTGTACCTACACATACTTTCTTCCCTCTAGGGTCTGGCTTCTAAATTACATCTCTTTCTCTCTCTCTTTAACTTTTCAAGCTTACAGGTTTATTGCCTTTTACCTACAGATATAAATGTATGCATGGGTGCATGTATGTATACTGTTGTACATATTATATTCCATTTAATCCTCTATTGTGCTTATTCCTTTTTACCCCAAATTTATTGAACATATCGTCTACCTCAGCTGCTTTCATTTCTACCCACCATCTTCCTTCTGTTTCTTCCAGTATCTGGCTTTTAATCTCATCACTCTACATCACTTTATTCTAAAAGGGCACCCCCTCTTTTGCCAATTTTAATTGTTTTTTCTCATTTCTGATAATTCTTAATTTCTCTTCTCCCTGAAATATGATTGCAGACTTCTTGGCTTCTCTTGAAACATTCTCCACTCTTAACTTCTGTGACATTGCCTTCATCTGCTTCTTTATCTTAAGCTGCATTAGAGAAATGCCATTTCCACATACTGGCTACGTAATATTCAACATTAGGATATAATGAAAACAGCTTAAATCTTGCATCAGGCAGACCTGGTTTAAATTCTGCCTCTGCCCTTCTTACTAGCTAAAGTACTTTGAAAAAGACACTCAGTCTTCCTGAGCTTTCGTTGCCCCACATGTAAGGAGAAAAGAACACCTATCTCACAGGGCCACTGTAATGACCAAATGTACGTAAGGCTTTCAATCCCGTGCCAACCACCTAACAGAGACTCAAAAAATACAGCTGGCTTCCTTCCTTCACAACCCCATTTTTTAAAAAGGTACTGGCAAATAATGCTGCAACCTGAGTAGATCCAATAGGAGAGGTAAGAGGACTGTAATATACATGTAATACACAGCATCTGACAAATGAAGTAAAACCAGAGGGTGCCTACAGCCTGCACACAACACAAAGTAGTTTCATAGTGTAGATGTTTGTGGGTTGCGTTGGCACGCGAGCTGACTGGACCTGAACTGGCGCAGTGGCAGTGTGAGTGGAGAAAAGAAGGCAGAAGTGAAAGATAATCACTGAAAACGGGGTAAACAGAATCTGGAAATGGTTTAGCAAGGATGGGGAAAAGGGGCAACGACAAAGGAGGAGTTGAACACGTCCATCTGTTTTCAAGCCATGGGAAGATGGAGGCGCCATTATGTGAAATAAGCAACTCTCACTTCACTGCAATCTGCCTTCCACTCCAACAGCCCTCTGGAGCAGATCTCACCGGGATCACCGATGCCCTCTCTAGATCCAGTGACCATTTCTCTATCCTCAATACATGACAGTCCTGCAGCTCTCAGTATGCACTCACAGCCGCCTTCTTAAACTCTCTCTTTGGTGGAGTGCTGCCATGCTCTCCCAGTTCCCCACCCCTCTGCCCACTCTTGCCCAGTCTTGTCATCTGCAACTGGGCCTTTGTGTCTCAGAGTTCCTCAAGGCTGAGCACTGACTCCACGTTTCTTCCACCTCTACATTCTCTGCTTGTTCTCCTCCATTACCAGTGTTTCCAAATCCTCTCTTGGCTGACAATCCCAAAATCTGGATCCCTGACCCAGACTTCTCCTTGGAGCTCCAGACTCACAAATAAACTGCCTCCTTCACATCTGTACTTGGATATCTCTAACATGTCTTATTCGCTCCTTCGTTCAACAAACCTTCATTGAACACCTCTATGGGTTGGCACCACCTCAACATGTCCAAACGTAGCATCATCGCCACAAAACTGAACCTCCTCTATTTCCCCAACTGGGTGAATTCATCTAACTGTGTGGTGCAGAAGCCTGGGGCCTTCCTTATTCGTCATCTTAACCAAGCCCGGCCTATTTTACCTCCTCAACATCTCTAAAACGCACCTGCTTCTCTCTGTCGATAATTGCCTCCACTCAGAATCACTCTCTGTCCATGAGTCACTGCAATGGCCTCTCCCTTGGCCCCCACCTCTACTCTCCTCCTTCCTAACCCATTCTCCTCATGCAGCCAGGGTGATCTTTTTTCTTCTTTTTTTTTAATGTAAATTTATTTCATCAAATAAGTAATATCTTCACATACTTCAAAAATTAATATATAATAAAGTATATATTGAGAAGTCTTGCTTCAAATTCTGTTTCCATCCTCCTCATCCCCCACCTCCTATATGCATCATGTTTATTAGAACCTTTCATACCCTTCCAACTATATGCATCATGTTTATTAGAACCTTTCATACCCTTCCAACTTTTCTTTGTCCAAATGCAAGCAAATAAGAATGTATGCTCTTATCTCCCCCTTTCTGACATGTGAGACAACATACCAGATCTGTTTTCATTTAATATATCCTCAAGATACTTTCATACTGGTGCATCAAGGGCTCCCTCAAGCTTTTTCAGAACTGCAAATATTCCACTGTGGGGCTTTGCCATCATTTATTTATCTAGTAATAAATGAATAATGGGATAAATACATTCAAATGATATCCACACAATTCCTACCCTCCTGTCCACCAATAAAGGACAAAATGAAATCTACACTTCAGATGTGAGCACCCAAGCATACAAAGAAAGAAAAACTCCAACATCTTCCTTGATGATGTGAATTCTAAAACTTAGTAGCTGCCAGTCCTTCAGTTGGCCTTTGAACAAAAGAAAGGGATGTTGTTGGCCAAGGCTGGTGTTCATCTACGGAAGGTACCACTGAAACAGAGCACAGAACTGATGTTTCCTCCCTCTAGCCAAGAACACTCCCATTAAATGGAGCCCAGGGCCCTATCTTCCAAAATGTCCTGCAATTGCTGAGGGTGTGCGTCCTGAAGCCATCCTTTTAGAAAAGATAAGTTTCCTGAATGTACCTTAAGTTGCTGTACTATTTAAATGCAAACATTATTTTACTTCTTACTTTAAGGATATCATGCTTAGCAATCTAGATCCATCAATATTCAAGTTTTTAAAAAGCATATAAAAAGATGGCACCTATAGCTTTGGGTAATACATTTGTATTTTGAACTTTGATAACACCATTTCTCCTTTTTAAGGAAGCTGTATCAAAAGTTATGGATTAAATTTATTCTATACTCTCTATTTAATACTGCTGATAATTGTTAATTAATTTGCCCATTTCCATTAATCTTCCCCCAAAGCAATCAACTAACAAACATGTTTAATATTGAAATGCATATTATGTATTCATATTTTCAATGTGTTTTCTTTCTGAACTAAATTGCTCATCTGATCTAGGCCTATCACAAATGTTCACATATTCCTACTAAAACACAATAGAATATAAATCAGTATACACTTATCAAAATGCATTTTCTAGTTTAAAGTTTTAAACATAACAAGCTTTAGACTTTACAACTATAACCAAATATATACTTCAAAATAACCATGAGAATAAATGAACAAAAGAATTTTTAGAATTAGAAAATCAATTATATATTCCAACTGAGAAAACGAATTTTAAAAATTAGATTCTAAAAATCAAAACAAAAATAAAATAAGAACAGCAAAACCAGTAACCAAAATAACAAACACCAAGAGTTAATTCTTTGAACAAAATACATAAAATTGAAAATCTCCTTTGCAGACAATAAAATGAGAAAGAGATTAAAAGGGGAAAGAAATGAAAAGGAAATAAAATGTCATGTAAGAAAATCAATAACTTTCAAAGTAAATGAAAACATAAAACAATTCCTTGTTTTAAAAACCCCTTTTGGTTAGAACTATAAATCATTATATGTATAAAAGACAACATTTAGGAAGACATTTCAATTGAAAACTGATGACAAAATTACCATAGAATTGTTAAATTATCTCCTAAATTCAGACAGTATTTAAACAAATTTCTAAAAACAAAACCCTAGATCATAGCAGCATAATTTTTACTCTTATCCATGTAATACTTTAAAAAAGCAACTAGTTATTAGATACTGGTTTTGTTATTTATTCTCTTCTTTCATTCTAATCCTTTATCCTCATATCTTTTTAATTTTTCCTTACAAATGAAATCATTCTACTAGTTTTAAATAATATTCAGTAATATTAGCCTATATGAGCCATTAGTTATAGAGTCTAATAACTTAAATGTCTTCCTTTTCTTCTAGGAAATAAGAAATGCATCAGTAAGAGTGGAGATTTTTTTTTCTCTTCTACCTTCCCCATTTAGCACATTAGCCATTTAAAAAACGACCACAACTTTATTCCAGAGGATATTTTTATTATTCTGTTCTTCTCCTTAGTCCCTTTCACATGACATATCTTTACACTAAAGCAAAAACCTTCCGGAGTTTAAAATTTTAGCTAACAAACTTACCTTCCACTTCTGTGGGGTGGGGTTTTGGGGGGATTACATTCCTTTTATATACGTGTCTACCCAGAAACCCAGCTTGCTTTTCCTTTTATGCCCAGAATGAGTACTGCTAAAAGCAGAACAAGAAGAGCAAAGTTAATTCTGCCCCGTGTGTTCACTGAATAACACTAGCTAACTGAGCATATACAACGTGCCAGGCTCTGTGATCAAAGCTTATCTATACAGCATTGGATTCAGCCCTTACAACCTGTAGGTTAGATATGATAATTACCATCATACCCATTTTACAAATGAGAAAACTCAGGCTCAGAAAGGTTATCTTACTCACCCAATGTCACATAGTGAATAAAGGTCAAAACTGGATTTCAACATGGCTTTTCTCATTCCAGAGCCATCTCTTAACCAATACCTACGTTTCTACTCTATTATTTACAATATCCATATATGTGTTCTCACGTAATCCCTGTTTTTAATTTATTTGTTGAAGAATAAATATAATTCTACTTGGAAAGAACTTAGAAACTCAAAATGTAACTCAAGATAGAAATCCCCATTTAAAGCCTCCCTAGCTTTTGGTTAAACTCACACATTGACAGAGAAGTCACAGGTGCTTGCAGCAACCAGCTACACTGTTGAATAGTCCCAAGTGTTTAAAAGTTCTGTATTAAGTCAAGGACAAACGTGCCTCTTAATGGATTTCCTTTGGATATCATTCTTTTTCAGCAATTGAGAAGAATGCTAACTTTTTTCCATCTGACAACCATATGACTACAGACTGCTGTGATAACTCCTTTCACGCTGTTCGGGTAGGTCCTTGCCAGTAGAGACAACAAAACAGGAGTAAGAGGGAAGGCAAACATAATGGCTCACTGAATAAAAAAGTTAAGGTTATGCTTCAGGCCAACCTCGATCCGGGTGCTCAAAAGAGGCCATCAAAATCTTCTACAGAATATCAATTGTTTTACAGAATTGAACTCCAGACTCCAAATGTATCAGAATCAGCACAGATTACAGGGAAAGGGAAGCAGATGTTCCACTTTTTCCACTTTTCTGTGTTATGTTTATAAGTTGAGTTTTATAAATTATATTGATAATTCAAAGTACTTCTTCTTTATTGGAGTTGTTCTTCCCTTAAGTACTTAGTATTCATACATATTGTGCTAATTGTGTCACCAGCCTGTTCCTTGGGGAGAAATTCTACAATAGTATATCTTATTATGACTTCTGCACTTTTGTCTGACAGGTTTAAGATTTGGAGGCTGCTTCACTTAAATTCTGTTATAACATAGCATCAGGCAGATATATAGTATTTGGCTGGACAGAAATTTTCAGAAACCCAGTTCAAAATGACCCCAACAATGAGAATGATTTGTGACAGGAAGTCACAAAGTAGGACAGCTCTGAAACAGTTTATTTGGCAGCCCGATGACATGATGAGGGACCTGGTTTCCTTCTATCTTTTTATTTTGCCATCCTAAGTGTTGGGATCCACAGCCCCATGGACACGATATGGCTGCTGCAGTTCCAAACATCACATACAAACCAAGACCAGTAAAACTCGACAACCTGTTTCTTCATAAGCATCTCTTCTTAATCAATGAAACCTTTCCCAGATGGCCTTTTCAGCCCTCCACTCAAAGCTCAATGGCAAGAAGTACATCACATACCCACTCTTAAACCAATCACAGGCAGAAATACAGGACAGCCCTGAGTGGTTCTGGTGAATCATGACCACGTACAGAAGAGGCACTGCTTGAAGAAAATAAAGTTCTCCAAATAAGGAAGAAGATGGTACACGCTACTGAGTAGAAAACAGAAGAAAATTAAAATCACCTATACTCTTCTTACTAATAAAGAGATCCTATTAATATTTTGATATATATCCTCCCAATTTGTTTTTTCTTTTTTTGGTTGCTTCACTTAAAATTATTTCATTCATTTGTTCATTCATCCATGCATTGAAGTTGAGGGCCCATGACGTTCCACCACTGTTCCAGGCAATGGAGATACAGTGGTGAGCAAGGCAATGAAACAAACATCGTCTATGGCTATTTCAGGCAGTGCGCAGTGCTATGTGGATGAACACAGGGACAGAGAGTGAGGAGGCAGAGGAGGCCAAGATGAGATGGCGAGTTGAGAGGGGGCTGTCCCAGAAGAGTCCTGGAAGAGGTGAGAGAAGGAGCCACATGGAAATGCAGGGAAAAAGAATCCTGCGTGCAAAGGCCTTGCGAGCAACACGTGGCCATGACCGCAAACCAGCAAAGCGCCGGTGTGGCTGGCGCAGAACAAGCAACAAGATGAGATATAAGTGATAAATTCCAAAGTGGTGAGGAACCAAACCCCAAAGGGCCGAGCAGGCCACAGCGAGGCCTTTGGTTTTCTTCTCAGTGTAATGAGAAGCCCCCAGAGGGCTGAGCAGGAGGGAGACATATTTTTTTAATGCTTACTCAGGCTGCTCTGTGGAAAACAGAATCTGTGGAGACAAAATTCTAGGAAGCAGATTTTTCAGGAGGCTCTGGCAGCTTTTTCAGTTCATTTTTTTTCCTCAGTTACAAGAACGGTGCTTTCTACTGATTGACTTTCTGCTGTTTCTCTGAGAGTCTGTTTCAACTACTTGGTTGAGACCAGCACCATCTAAGAGAAATAGAATGTGAGCCACAAATGCAAGCCACATATGTATTTTAAAGTCTCTAGTAAGAAAAGTAAAAAGAAATAGGTGAAATTAATTTTAATATGGAATTTTATTTAATCTCATATATCCTAAATATAATTTATACATATAATCATATAAAAATTTATTAGTGAGATATTTTAACATCTTTTTCCTTGCATAAAGTCTTTTAGATCTAGTGTACATGATACATTTTCAGCACATCACAATTCTCAGAGCCCACATCTCTAGTATCAATAGCTCCATGTGGCTACCACCTACCATATTGAACATGGCAGTTTTGAACAATAGTATCTAACTTTTCTTTGTTCCTCCTAATGTGTTCTTTGTGTTACTTCATGCCTGTAATGTCTGACTACTTAAATTCATAAACATTTCAATTATGAAAGGTCTGGCTAATTTTAATATCCAGTATCTCTCAAATCTGTTGAATTGACATTGTCTCCTTCTTTTGTTGTCTCTAACTTTTCATTTTCAAATGCTTTAATTCAAATGCACCTCACACATATGTACGTTGGCCAACTCTCATTCAGGAATATTTATTTCAAAAAGCAGAACATAGGTAATCTTTATATCCTTTAATATGTGGACAAGTTCTATTAACCTTAGACAATATGTGAAGCTTTACTATTTTTCTTTAAGTTTATGACTTAAATTTGATTTAGTCACACAGGCAATTTCCCCAACTTCACACCTCACACTTCACATAGGTTGAAAGAATATGAGTTGTTTTTTTTTTTTTTAATTTTAAAACCAACATTTAAGCAGAGTAAAATACCAGGTGTGAAAATGTTGATTAAGCAGAATACTTAGGGAATAAGATGGTTTTGTTCTTTGAATTCAAGGTTAATGTTTTGTTCTTTATTGAAACATCTTTTTAAAATGTATTAATCAGATTTCTACTTAAATAAATATAGTCTACAGACTATACCAGAATTTTCTTTGATGATTCCAGAGGTTGCACAGTCTCAGTGTTGTTACAGAGATGCAAAGGGAGGAAAACCTAATTAACTGAAGGTCTCAGCTGAGGTCTGGCAAGATTCACTGTGGCCTGGTGAACGAGAGCAACTACTTCGTATAGCAAGTGAGAGTGTAACAGTTATGAATGCTTTTGGCTGAATATAGTAGCCTCACCAAAGTGGCTCAACCAAATAAGGTCTGTTCTCCTCAGGAGGTCAGCAGTCCAGGACAGGTATGGCCACTCTACAATGCCATCAGAGACCCAACATCCTTCTAAACTCCCATTTTTAACAGACTTATTTTGTGGCTTTAAGATGTTTCCTACAAAAAGAGGCATATACCATCCATGTCCCAGGCAAGAAGACAGGTAAAACGCCAAAGGTAAAAGAAAAGCCAACCAAGTCTGTCCATTTTTAAGGACTTTTTCAGGAGCCATCCCCAAGAACTGTCATTTTCATCTCACTGGCCAGGACTATGTAACCTGACCACCACAGCACCAAAAGAGGCTGGAGGCAAGTATTTCAACTGGAAGCATTGCCATCTTAAACAAAACCAGGGTTCTGTTAATAAAGAAAAATGAAGAACAGACTGGGAGAAGGCAACCAGCAATTGGGTACAAGGGGGTTATGGCACAATTGAGGGAACCAGGGAGGGGGCTCCTGAATTCCTGCCTTGTGTCAGCTGGTGGGAAGTGAGAAATAGATGAACAGTATGGGAGAACACAGTTTGTGTCAAAGAGCAACAATGTTACCTCCCCACTCACCACCCAAAATCACACATGCTTCTTCATCTCTTTCTCTTCAATCTTGAAAATTCCTCTGTGGACACTTCTAAGGTACAATTTCCTACAGTTCTTTCCTCCTCAGTTCCCCTAAAGTTGATTCTAACTAGCTGAACCACGGATCCTAAAGGGCAGGGATGATGACATTACTCTACCCCCAACCAATCCAGCATAGCAGTGTAGACCACTAGACAAAATGAGAGTCTTCATTACCCTCCTATGCTATGGTTTGAATGTTAGTCCCCTCCGAAATGCATGTTGAAACTTAATCCCTGATGTGGCAGTATTGAGAGGTGGGGCCTTTAAGAGGTAAATGGGTCATGAGGGCTCTGCACTCATGAGTGGATTAATCGATTCATGGATTAATGCATTCATGGGTTATCACGGGAGTGGAACTGGTAGCTTTATAAAAAGGGGAAGAGAAACCTGAGCTAGCACATCAGCATGCTCAGCACCCGAGTCATGTGATGCCCTGTGCCACCTTGGGACTCTTCAGAGTCCCCATCAGCAAGGTTCTCATCAGATGCAGACCTTGACCTTGGACTTCTCAGCCTCCATAACCATCAGAAATAAATTCTTTTTCTTTATAAATTACCCAGTTTCCGGGATTGTGTTATAAGCAAAAGAAATGACCTAAGATAGCAGTCCCCAACCTTTTTGGCACCAGGGACTGGTTTCATGGAAGACAATTCTTTCCAGGGGGCAGGGGTGGGGGGCAGTGAAGGTGGAGCTCAGGCGGTGATGAAAGTGATGGGGAGCGGTGAAGCCAAACCTTTGCTTGCTCACCTACTGCTCACCTCCTGCTGTGTGGCTGCCCCTGCCCAAGTTTCATGGAAGAGAATGTCCCCCACAGACCAGGGACATCCTACAATAGACTCTATAATAAACGGAAAGAAAAGTCCCACTGCTTTGACTGCTCAAACATGGCTCCTTTAAATGAACGAGGGTCTCCCACAAAACATACTCTGCGCACCTGCCCTCTATCTCTGTACTTAACCCAGGCTACTTCCCACTTGCCCAAATCCACTGCTTCTCACCGCAGGCTTCCCCATCCCTTCCACTGCCTAAATAAGGCTCATTCCTGGACACCTTTTCCATGTGGTCTCCTATCTATTCCTCCCAATTTAAGTCTGAACTTGATTTTTTCAGCTTTGAACCTAACACCCTCCAGACACAACTTCACAATAATCTTCCTCCAGCCTCAGGCACCCCTGACTTTTGCCTTGTTAACCCCCCAGCTGGTGCTGTCCCCCCATAATGAGAAGAAATCAGGCACTCCTAGCTTCCTGCACAGTGTGCTAGACTCGGGGAGTAAACACCGTGGAGGGAGAGAGCTGCTGTCCTGCTTCTCGCTGGGGACACTGGTAAAGTGCCAGAAGGGAAGGAGGGTTCTAAACATGCCGCTTTATGGTGGTGTTTTCTTATTCAGCCCCCAGGAGAGGTCTCTGAGAAAAATGCATGTGCCTCTTGAAGATTTTTAAAGAGAATATTCAAATTCTTCCTTCTCCCTCTTTGGAACAGAAAATGCTGGAACAGCAGAGAAGTTAGGACAAGCAGAGGAAGAGAGACCAACATCACCAAAAATAACAAAATGAAACTCCCTACACTTTTAATTCTGCTTATAAAATCTGATGTGTTTGTGGGAAGTGGTCAGTGTTTTGTCCCAGAATGGAAATGACAAAAGTGAGACAAGGCCCCTCCGTGATCTGGCCCCTGCCTTTAGTTCCAACCTCACCACAGGCTGCTCCCTGCCTCCCCTGCATTTTGTTTCTCAAGTACTGTATGGGTCCAAAGAAGCTAGGCTATGCACTGGTCACACACAACTCCAAAATCACAGCAAATGTTTATTTTCCACTACTCTCATCACCTCTTCCCTGAGTCCAGGCAACTCTTCAGGCCAGCTCTCCTCCATGCCATGGCTAAATAGCACAGCTTTGTGTCGAGATACGCTTCCAACAATGCCCACGGCAGAGGAAGATCACTCTGGACACCCCCACACCCACAAGCGATCCCACCTAGAAAGAACACTGGTCACCTCCCCTCACATTCCATAGCCTTGACGAACCACAAGGAGGCGGCAAATGCTATTTGTCAAGTGTCCAGAGGAAGGACAATAGAAACGTTGATGTGTGACATGGATATCTAACACACATTGCATGTTATTTTTCACCTCCACACTCTAGGACGGTGTGGCCCCTCTGCTTAGGATGTCCCACCCCTTTTCTTGGTTCATCTATTCCGGTCAGTCATTTCCCACACTCCAGCCCTGCACTGAGGCTAGGTTAGGACTCTGTCCCTGTCATTGCACCAGTCACATCATGTTATTATCTATCTCACTCACAAAAGTACAGGCTTCTGGCCAGGTGTGGTGGTGGCTCACGCCTGTAATCCTAACACTCTGGGAGGCCGAGGTGAGAGGATTGCTTGAGGTCAGGAGTTTGACACTAGCAAGACCCCATCTCTATTAAAAAAAATTGAAAAAATTAGCCAGGCGCAGTGGCATGCACCTGTAGTCCCAGCTACTCAGGAGGCTGAGGAAGGTAGATCACTTGAGCTGAGGAGCGTGAGGTTGCTGTGAGCTAGGCTGATGCCACGGCACTCTAGCCTGGGTGACAAAGCAAGACTCTGTCTCAAAATAAATAAATAAATAAATAAAATAAAATAAAATAAAATCACAGGCTTCTAATGTTTCTAATTACTTATCTTTTTAAAGTTCATGTATGGAGCTCAGTTGTGCCACAGCGTAAGGGATTCATAAACGTGTGCTAAATGATTCAATGAATACACACACTTAGCATCCCAGGGAGAGGCACAATACCACATTTGGTACAAAGGTCAACCAACATCACCAGGAATGACAAAATGAAACTTTCACATTTCTAATCTGCCAAGAAGTAAAATCCGATGGGATTACGGGAAGTGGTCTGTTTTTTGTCCCAGCAAGAGACAGACATAACCCCCGCTGCCTGGAACATTGTGGGAGTCCTTATGCTTCAGTTTCCTACCCCTTAAGAGTTCCAAGGGTTTGAAGAAGAAAACACAGACAAACAAAACTCATTTGAAGGAATAAATGTTTACATATATGACAGATGTGGCTTGAAATCTAAAACTTTGAAACTACTCTCATTTTTTGTATTAGAAAACAATGTATGACCAAAGCAAAACTTTTAAATAACACAAAATGGTATGAAATGAAAAGTGAAAGTCCTCTTCCCTATTTCTCCAATGCCGCCCTGAAATAATCACCGTTAACAGTATATTCTTCCAGAAATTCTCTATGCATTTTGTATTCATTTATGTTGATACATTACCTTTTCCTAAAAATGAGATCATATTCTACATATTCTACAACTTCTTGTTTTGTCTTCACAGTCTATACCGGGCATCTCCCTATCGGTATTAATACATATAAATATGGCTCATTCATTTAAAAGCTGAATAGTGAGAATAAGGAATTTAGGCCAAACTCCTAACAAATGAGCAACTATTTGAAGTTTTATTTTTAAATATTTCTTCCACACAGGAAAAAAAAGTCTTTCAGACATTCTTTTCCGGAAACAATTAGAAAAGTGACTTCATGTTTCACAAAAAATCCAGAAGACATCAGAAGAGTAAAATGTGGCCAATACAATGCTACTAGTTATCTTTTAACTGAAGAATCTCATAATGAAAATACTTTTCCTAGAAAATACTGTGTGCTATTCTACCAGGAAAAAAAAAACATCTGATTTCAAATGTTTTGATTTCAAACATTTTGTCTTGTTATATAATAAAGCTTCTTCCTTTATTTCTCTTAAGCAGAAAAGCAGAATTAGAAGCCCTCCCCGTCGACTTAAAGAAATATTCGTGCTTCAGATTTTCTGCATCGAAATCTGGATTTAGGTGGCAGAAGTCCTTTTGCCACTGTTCTGTGCCATTACAGTGTAGTTCCTGACATAACCTTGCCTGCGGCTACAATGAATGCAGGCAGCAGTCAAACCACAGTCTGCACCTTACTCAAGAATTTCTCCCAGTTCCGGCCCTTGGCCCTTCTTCCTTGCTCTGGGTACTTTCTCCTTTGGTTCCAGGCCTTGGCTGTCTCACTCCTCTGCCTGGGTGGATCAGACTAGACTCCAGGACCAAGCACTGACCTCTGGCTCTGCCCTGGTTCCCGCTTTGAGAGGCCAATTCCTGTCATTAATGGGACATCACAAATACAAGTATCCTGGAGAGACCCCTGGACACTGCCCTAGCTGGGTCCCCAGCTGTCCATTTCCATGGTCACAGACAAGAGACAGTGCACCCCGGTCCCCAGACTCCTCGGGGTTCCATGCTGGCTCCTTCTCAGGGAGGACACCGGGCAGCTTCCAGAAGCAACAAAGTTCAAGAATAGCTTGGACATCAGGCTAACTGGATTCACAGCTGACGTCTAACTCTTAAGCTTGAGTGAGCCATTTAACTTCTCTAAGGATTCATTACCCCACTTGTAACACAGGGTTAAGAATAGTACTTATGTAATATTATCAAGAAGGTTATAATAAGGTTAAAGTAAAATAATCCCCATTATGTGCTCAGTATAATGCATGAAACATAGCATGTGCTTTATAAGTAGGGATGATGATGATGATGATGACGGCAATGATGAAGCTAAACCTTTCCAAAATGTCTTTGGAATTTTTGACTTCCTTGACCAATCAAACTTCTAGAATCATGCCCCATCACCTTTCCTAGACCTCAAAAAATGAAATCACCTGGATCCTTCCAGAGAAAGGGCATCCTGAAAACAACTATGACAGTGCCCTTAAATGACCAGCTAGACTCAACAAGAATCCTCCAAACAAGGTAAACCCTTGACCCACGAAGATGCTTCTGAGGCTCCAAAGTGTTCATTTGAGGCTTGTACAATTTTCTACCACCACCCATCCCAAAGCCTTTTTTCTCTTTCCCACAAATCTGTCTGGTCATTTTGGAATTTTTTCTTGTCGTTCCTTGCTCATACTTTTGATTCCATCTTTTATTTGTTTAAACACAGTAAACATGGGTGTTTTAGTTTGGTATTTGATAATTCTAAGCTAAAGTCCACAGATCCAATTGTGCTGTGTGTAGTTTCTGGTAGCAGTGTCTTGTTTCCTGCTGAGTTCTGTGATCTGGTGATCATGAGCCCCTGCGTCCTAGAACTGGAACTGTGGGAATTCTCTGAGGGTCTGTTCCACCAGTGACCACTGGCATCCATTTCTGCCAGGCAGGCAGCACTGTCAATCCAAGACCCCTTTAAGCTAAATTCCACTTTGAAGTTGTTGTGTTTGTTTTTCCTGGGCCTCAGGCGTAGTATGGACTCAACCCCAGACCCCATGAGTGCCTGCCATGGTCACAGATTCTCAAGAAAGGCTCCCCACTCCCCAGCATCAGGGTTAAAAAAGGCAAATTTCCCTGCTAAGTTGTTACAAGTTCTCCTCCCTAAGGTCACCTTTTAAGAGTCCTAGATTTGGGTGGTGACTACAATCTCATTCCTCACTTTGTAAAAGCCCTGTGTTTATTTCCTACTCTGAATGCAGTCCTTATATATTTTCCAAGTTCTAGGTCACAGAAATCAGCAGCTATCCCCAACAAAGGCCAACAGCTTCCACACTGGTTTACCTCTTGGGCTGCTGGCTTTCTCTCCATCTCAGACCTCTAGGGATTCCTCCTACTTTCCTGACAGCTCAGCCATGCAATTAAAATGATATATATATTTTTTAATTTTATCCAGCATTTTTAGTGTTTTGACTTCAGTTATGGGCTTTTTAGAATATCTATAATGCTACCAGAAATAGCCTGAATTTTAATTTGATGTTAAAATTTACTCAGTATTTTCTTTACCCCATTATTTCAATGGTGTACATTTGCCTGTCCTTGTCACCTGCTTCAACTCCTGTGATGTCCCTGCTATGCTGCGCAGCCCCCACAAACTCAGAACAATCCACCTCCACCCGCGCCCTCTCCTCATGCTCCGTTAAGCGATGGTTCTTCACTGTGAATTTTTCCAGCTAGGTCTGCCCATGGGAGAGAGGTGACTGTGTAATTATTATTTTTATTCTGTGACTTCCAGCAAGATTTCTAGAAAATTTAGTTCTTGACAGGTACGATACAATTACACAAAGAAAGATGGGGATTAATTACCTTCTTGCTAAGACAAGTCATATTAAACAGATGATGTGGAGTTGTATAACATTTTACACATTATCTTTCAAAAAATACACCACATACAAAACTCTCTAATCATGATGCCAGCCAGCTCAGGAAATATTATCATTTATCCCTGTAAAATTCTTTCATTGTCTTAATTAAAATTAACGACCAAGGACTCTGAAAAGACCCATTAACAACCTCTCCATCATGTGCTAAATACACTCCATCTTGTTCTTTCTCTGAAGCCCTGGGGTTCTGTGCCCACCCTCTGAGACAAACAGCCTGGGCTTGAATCCCTGCTCTAATCCTTCCCTAGGTGAGAGGCCCAGAGCAGGTCACTTCATCTCCCAGAGCCTCTGGTCCTCATCTGCACAGCAGGAATGTAACAGCTCCTCCCTTACAGGACTGTGTCAGGGTTTAAACAAGAACATTTTCAAAACCCTCAGAACAGTGCCTGGCACTTTGGTCATCCTCACTAAGTACAAATTCTATTACTATCTAGGTTTTTAAAGGTATTCACCCAATATTATCATAATATTCACCCACTATTATCATAATAAATGACCTACAACTGAGCCAACATCACACCTGACACTTCCTGAGTGTCAGGAAGCCAAGAGCTTTGTTTAAGAAATGGAGATTAATGTGTGCTGATCTGACCACCGTCTTTCACCCTGTCCTCTGTGGAGCCAACCCACTCTCCAAGTGGGAGGGTCGGAAGAAAGGTCAGTCGGAAGAAAGCCCGACAATTCTTGCCTTGACCCAGAGCAAACGTGTACCGGCTGACCATTTGACTCACGTCATTAGCCCCAGCGCATACAGTTCAATGTTACTTCTCAGCTCACTCATCCACCATTCAGGCTGTCAACCACTCTGGGAAAGACTCAGGCTCCTGCCACCCCACAGGTTGCTTCTGTGCCAGGAACAGTCCACACCCATTCTTCAGACATCAGGGTGGATGCCGCTTCCTCCAGAAAGACTCTCCAGTCCCAGTGAGCGCCCCGCCATGAGCTCTCAGGACATCTCCTCATCATCAACCACACTGGACTACAGGTGCCCACTTATTCATCTGGATGCCCAGTGATGTAAGATGCACTAGGACAGGAACCACATTTTTCCTTGTTCAGCACTAAATCCAAACCCTGGTACAATGGCTGATATGACATGGGCATTAAATAAATACTGGTTGGATGAATGAATGAATGAAACATGCAGAGAGAACTGCAGCAAAAGACTTCTTTGTCCCATAGACGTTACTTACAGGCAATTAAAACATCAACGGTGTTTGATCATTCAGAAAGACCTAAATCTATGACATAATCTAATTAAAAAGTTGCGGTGACATATACTTTGAACTGTGTCTTCTCAGTGAAAGCCAACTAGAGGATTTTTAAAACCTGGATGCAAATTCCTTTGTGACCTTTGTGATGCTCCCTGTCTGTCTGCTCCTCCACCCCCTGCCCAACACACCCACACCCACACCTGCACCCACACCCACACCCACACCTGCACCCACACCCACACCCACACCCACACCTGCACCCACACCCACACCCACACACACACTCTTCTCCTTCTAACACATGACTCAGTACCTGGTACACAGGCACTAAATAAATACCACCTTATTTACTGAACGGCACCCTGCATGTCCGCATCAATCCTAACGCTGCCTGTGGCAACAGCCATTTCAGCCAAGCACCAGTACTAGACTTTTAGCAATCCACCTCTAGCCTCTATTTTGCAATATATTTTAAATAACACCATGGTTCATTCCTATTTTTTACTTAGTCCTTAAAACTGTGTTGCTTTTTTTCCCAACAGTTCTTACTGCCCGCCAGACTGCACCATAACAAGGACTGAGCCCAGAACACAGCAATCCACAGAGTCCTGCAGGCCTGGCAGCACTTCTCAGGAGAGCTGGAAAGCAGTCACCCTGCTGCCTGGTCAGCAAGCTGACGTGGGGATGTCTCTGCCCCCGGAGTGTGCTTCCTTGCCTGCATTCACGCGACCACAGGGAGGTGGCCTTTCTGCAAAGTGCTTTCACTCCACTTGGCTTCCATCTTAACTACTGCTCGTTCCAGGCATTTCTGGGGAAGGAAGTTCCTCGGCATAGATGCCCAGGGTAATCTCTGACCTGGGCCAACCTGTGTTTTCATTAAAAACCACATAATTTAGAAGAGCAGGCAGATGAACATGTGATCTTTAATCGGCATTATAAACCCCACATATCCCAACAGGGAGGATAACCACCATGGCGGCTTTAATACTCTGTAATGCCACGTGGCCAGGGGCAGGCCTCCGCTAGGGACAGTTCATCCACTTCATCAGCAGAAAAACGCTGTGGTACTTACTGCCAGATACCTGTTCAGGTTTCCCTATGCAGGTCAGTGATGTTTTTTTTTTAACCGCACATGTTGTCTTGGGAATTTGAAGCTAATGAGGAAGCCAGATGTGGTGCCTTAGTTAACATTTTCAAATGTATTTGTTCCTAATATCTGGCAACGTAACACAGAAGCAGGCTATGAAATGTTTCAACAGATGGAAAAATGATGAGACCAGGAAAGAGTGGGAAAACCTGACAGAGCTGAACTAGCCTTATTCTTGGTTATTACCTGAACTTTTATTTTTAAACCACAAAGCCTTGAAATTCATGAATAATACAGGAAATCTGTAAAATGCCACTTTTCTGGAATAAGCAGGACATTAAAATGCAAATTGCAGTTCCACGCACAGCTGTACTCGATGTGACAAATTAAGCTCTTCTTATTCCTAGTCTTGACATTTGCCTTCAAGATGTTTGTTCAATGGAGAGAGAAAGTGCAAGGGAGAAGCTGACAGGAGGAGTGGCAACAACCTCAGGAGACCAGTCCCCCAGAAAAGGTCCCCAGGCGTGGAAGGTCTGCATGGGCACCTTCGAGCCAGCAGAATACCTGGGCAAAACCATCCTCTGCCTTGCTGCATTTTCTCAGGAGGACCTTCTTATGAAAATGGCATTCTTTAATGATAAAGATACTTTTTTAGAATGAGCAGGACAGAAATCTAGAAGAAACTGAGTGAACTGCAGAGTTTCTGAGTCCCTGTTACACCCATCTTCCACGTATCACTCACTCAGCTGAATTTGCAAAGCCACCCTCCAACCCTCCCTTACTGGCTCGACATACTTACTCGAGAGGAGTGGCGGCTGTCTACCAGGCACATGTGGGACACATCCGTGAATACGACAAAGCTCACTGCCTTCACTGGACTTACATGCTGGGGCTGGGGGATCATGTCAGCGACAGTGCTAAGTGCTCTACATACTTACCTCACAGAAGCCAAATGAGGGAGGTAATATTATTCACATTTTACAGATGAGGAAACTGAGGCACGGACACGTTGAGTAATTTAGCTAGTAAACTAGTAAGTGAACGAACTGGGATGTGAACCCCGGCACTCTGGCTCCAGAATCACTGTATCAGATTGCCTCACTTTTGTGGCCTCCTCCACTTGTTCTCTTGCTATTTATGTACAACAATAGGACAATACCCTCCCAAGGTCAGGGTCTGCTCCCTAGTTATCTTTGTTACCGTCCACTCACAACCCCTGTAGGGTCTGGTTCATGAGTGCTAAATAAATATTGTATAAGTGATTTGCCTTAGAAAAATTACCTTTACCCTGAGCTGGAGCTGCAACAGCAAGTATCAGCACCACCTAGTGACGAGAGGCCTGGCACTGGGAAGACTACCATTAGAGAGTGGTTGACAACACAGCCAAAGCCAGCTAGGGGTCAGAGCAATGACCTGGATAATGCAGGTCAACGACTTCATGTAGGTGCTTTGCTATCATTCTGCAGACCTCAGACAGTTAATTTAAAAGCCCCTCAGGCTTACCAAAAGCTAAACACCAATCTACAAAGTAAACAATATTCCAAACCCAAAACAGATCAAGCTGTGGAATGTTTAAGGACTCGACAAAAGCAGAACAATTTAAGCAGAGCTCTTCTAGAAAATCCATGATTGAGGTCACAATGAAACAGGGAAGAGCTCAAATTCTTACAAGAAAGACCTACATAAATGTATCTACAAATAACTGCACTGAACTTGTTAAACCAAATATAAACAATCATTTGAAGACCAAGAATTAAATTGGACACAGATATAAAGCCTGAAAGAAAATAATCATTCCTAATCTCTATTTCTACAGGAATTCCACTGTCTTTGTACGTTTATGAAATATTAGCCTATTGTGATATCATCGTATTAGTATAAGATTAAATAAAGGCTCTATCTATACTTTGTTTAGAGTAAAACAAAACAAAAAAAATCATCGTATGTCTTTTTTTTTAAGACCGCTTAGCAAAAATAACAGGGAAATAGAATATTTTATTTCAGTTAGTCATTTTCAGTTGCTTTTCCCCTTTGACGTAAAGCAAAGAGAAGAGAGGAGGTAGACGAAAAATGCAGGGAAACATAGCAATAGGCCAAAGTGGAGAAGTCAGGAACAGTCTGTATTCACAGTCCCCACTTCATAACCTAGCAAACTCCTATTCATCCTTCAAGACCTTGCTCAAGTGTCACCTCCACTGTAAAGTCCTTCCTATCTGTGCTCTACCCCCAGCTATTTACTCCCATTATTGAGATCCTATAGCACTTGACACATCACACTATGATATAATACAGTGTCATATTATAATTGTGCACTGACTTGTCATTCTTCCCCAGAGACCATGAGGCCTTTCTTAAGTTTCTCAGCACATCTGCCAGCTAAATAATTACTGAAACCAGAAGTAAATAATGATCACTTGAAACAAATATCATTCCCCTCTTCCCTTTATGCTTTGTATTGTCATATAACAAAAGCTCTTGAAAGGATCATAAAGACCCAGCAATTCTCAAGGCCTTTGCTTTGACTCTTTTGTGATATTTTTTTCATACACGGTCTTCAAGACTAGTCTTCCCAAGCCACAAAATCAACAGTCATTGAAATGTAAAGTAGAAAAAATAACCAAGGGCTTTGGTTTTAAATGCTATTTTCTTCTCTTCTGCCCACGATAAAACTATGTCAGGAGGGACGCCCCACACACATCAGTGCATCTGCCTGAACTGAAAAGAATGTGGAAATGCTCGCTGGGAACATCAAATGTCCTTTAAAAATTGAAGCACCCAGACATGATCTGTTTCTTTAAATGCTGTGGGCAAATGTACTTCTGAAGGTTAACAGATAATTAAGAATCACTGTAGTCCCATGAAAATGATAAACAAAACAGAAAGATCAGCTTTTCATGATTGCATAAAATCAGATACAATTAAACAAAAATAAATCATTAGGGAAAGCACTGCACTTGCTAAATGCATTATTTTAGTAGACAGTGGTGGCTAAACATTTGGATTTGAGATCAGAGAGCCAGAATTCAAATCCATGCTCCGCAAGGTATAAACGGGGTGACCTGAACACATTATGTAATCTCTTTTTGCCTCAGTTTTCTTATCTATAAAATGGGAATAATAATAGTATCATCCTGGGTTTGCTAAGAGCACTTAACAGAGCATCTGGAATATAGGAAGCATTCAGTAAAGATTAACATTAATTATTCTTTCTCTTTTCTGATTTATTCATTACTTCAAGAAAATATATATTTAGTGCACACACTAGACATTGTACTGAAGAATCAATCTACAAACGTCATCAGAGTTCACATCTGGAAAAATGAAAAGGTTAGACACAGTGAACCTTTCCTATGTTAACATCCCTTTATCCTAGTCATGCAGTATTCAAATTGTGCTTCCAGGGTTCAATCAAACATTTGATTGAAATTTCATGATTAAAACATATTAATCATTTTTAAAACTGTAATAAAAAGCATCACCCATACTCACTTCTGTTCTCTATCAAATTTTAATACAAGGGAGACCCCAAATGACTTAATTTGTGCTGCCTGGTTAACTGCTCTATTCTGGAGCCCTCAAAATAAAACTTCTCAGTATATATTTGAACTTCTTAAAAATGTGATACTGATTAGTAAGATTGCAGGTCTTTTTCTGTTATGTTAAAAAATTCAGAACTGTACATGTCTACTCACATAAAATTGTACAAGCAAATGCAATCCTATGACAAATGTGTGTTCCACTCAATTAAAGGACAAGATACATTCATACAGTATTTTCTGCCAAATGGTGACAAATTAAGCTGGCTGAGGAATCCATTAATTGACTCTTTAAACTGAACATTTAACAATTAATAACTGCATGTCCTTGTTACTTGCTGTGATTTTAATTTGAAACTAGCATTTCCTACTCTTTTTAGCTACTGTATCAGTTAGAGAGCAAGCTATTAAAAACACTGTATCAGTTAAACTGAAGAGCAAACTATCAAAAAAAATACTGCCATTTGCAACTCATCTGTGTGAATCCAGATTGTCTTGACATCATGCAAAGGGAAGGAAGACAAAGGGAAGGGGAAAGAGAGAGACAGAGACAGAGACAGAGAAAGTAAGAGGAGAAAATTAAATTGGATGCTTAGACTTATGTGACTGCAACTGTCTTCCATAAACACAAATTGCATTAGGAGTTTATTAAATCAGCCTCACTGCTCTTTTGGATGACTATAAGAATCAAATGTCACAAATCTGAACCAATAAATTTATACTAATAAAATACTCCCCTTAATATCTTCTGTATATTTTAATCTTTCCTACATACTTCATTTAAAAGGGGAAAGAGGTTCAGAAAAGCCCTTCTCTTTTATTAGTAATTACTATAGGCCAATAACTGTTATGGTTCCTTGGTAGGACAGAAAAAAAAATATCACCAACTACCTGTCCACAAGAAGATTTAAGCTGAGAGAAGACAAACAAATGTATATTTAGAATAAGGCAACATGTGGGAAGTGCCATCTAAGTGCGTGTGTATATGTACATAATGTATACTATATATAACCCCTAAAGGAGTAAGGAGGAGGTAGATTGGGGGATGATTAATTTCACTTGGGAAGTTAAAGGAAGGTTAATATAGATAACAATATTTAAGTTGTACATTGAATACTGAATAGAATTCAATGAGATGAGTAAGTGGAAAATACCAAAGAAAGATTCAGAAGTACAAAATTCAGAAAATGCTCAAGAAAGATAAGTGGTCCAGTTGTATGTGTACATTTTAGTTCATGCGCACTGAAGCAGGAAGAGGAATATATAGTATAATAACAAATAAGTCTAGCCTAAATTAAAATATGTCATAGCTCCCAAAATTGTACTTAGAATAAACATATACATTTTGTACTTATCCTATTCTTCCTATGTCTGATGAGCCCAAAGAGAAGAATTTTTTTTTTTTTTTTTTTTTTTTTTTTTTAGAGACAGAGTCTCGCTCTTGCTCAGGCTGGTCTGGGACTCCTCAGCTCAAGCAATCCTCCTACCTTGAAAGAGAAGAATTTTTAAACCTAACTCTGTTGATGTTCCCTCCCAATGTTTTCTTTTACTCAAGGTACCGCTATAATTTTCTGTAAGTTGAAGCAAAATAATCCTCTCGTTTCTTCATCTTTTTTAACAATTTCTCACACACATGAGAATTATTCCATTGTTAGACAGGGGTTTCGGCTCCTCAAATATGAAATACCTGATAATAGCTGTTCCCTGTAGTTCTTTGGTATTTACCTGGGAAATCTCCAAATCTGTTTTCAGTTTAATACAAAAAGATATCATGAAATTAAAGAACTTTGAAAAGAGAAGAAAACCATAAAAACCTTGTAGCTCAAATTCCTCATTTTCAGAGGCATCTACCAACCAGAAAGATTAGATGACTCTACTGAAAAGAGGAAATAAAACAGAATATGAAATCATTTTATTAAAAGACACTAAATTTTTTTAAAGTGGTCACACAATTTCATCACACAAGCTCTCAGTGGTAGGAACATAATCATGATTCCATGACTCAAATTTTCAAATTTTTTTACTTCTAATCCAACATCCACCATGTGCAGGGCACAGTGGGGAATTAAAAACATGACACTACCAAGTTCCTGGTTCTAAAGAATTCAGTGTCTAATTAGGCAGATAAAGAAGGAAGTCTGTAAATAGAAGGAGTTTGTTTGTGGTTTTTGGTTTTTGCTGCAGTTATAGTGGAGAGAATTAATCATAATTCTTGATTTATAACACACTATCCACATACCCTTCTCATAAGGTTTTTCAGGGCTTAAGTTTTTAATAATGTATACGCAAGAAAGATTTTTTCAGTTGTAAAGAGATTACAGATGGTCCCTGATTTAGGATGGTTTGATTTAGGATTATTTTATTTTACCATGGTGCAAAAGCTATATACAGTTAGTATGCTCCTCAACTTATGATGGGATTACAACCAAATAAGCCCATCATATGTTGAAACTATCCTTAAGTCAAAAATGCACTTTCATGTACTTTTGACTTATGGATATTTTCAACTTATAATGAGTTTTATCAGAACATAATGGGGAAAGGACAGTATTTTAACAACTGGTGCTGAGAAAACTGTATATTCATGTGCAAAAGATAAAGTTGGATCCCAATCTTATACCACATATGAAAATTAACTCAAAGTGGATTAAAGAGCTAAATGTAAGTCCTAAAACTATTAAACTCCCAGAAGGAAATATAGGGAGAAAGCTTCATAACACTGGATTGGGCAATGACTTTCTGGCTATGACACCAAAGCACAGGTAGCAAAAGCAAAAAATAGACAAATGTGACTAAATAAAACTTAAAAATTTCTGTGCATCAAAAAAAAAAAAAAAACCAAGAGAGTAAAAAGATAACCTACGAAATGGAAGAAAATATTCACAAATCATTTATCTGATTAGGAGCTAATATCCAGAACATATAAAGAACACCTATAACTTAACAACAAAAAAACAAATAACCCAATTTTTTTAAATGGGGCAAATGACTTAAATAGACATTTCTCCAAAGAAGACATACACATGCCCAATAAGCATAAGAAAAGTGGTTTCAACATCACTAATCATTAGAGAAATGCAAATCAAAAACCATAGTGAGATATCACCTCACACCCATCAGATGGCCACTATCAAATAAAACCAGAATAACAAGTGTCAGGGAGGATACAATGTAACTGGAACCATTTTGCACTGTTGGTGGGAATGCAAAATGGCACAGTAGACATGGAACACAACATGGAGGTTCCTTAAAAAATCAGAAATAGTAGTACCATATGATCCATCAACCCCACTTCTGGGTATACAACCAAAGAATTGAAAGCAGGATCTTGAAAAGATATTTTCACACTCCTATTCATTTAAGCATTATTCACAATAGATGAGAGGAGAAAGCAATCCAAATGTCTATCAACAGATGCATGGGTAAAGAAAATGCGGTATATACATACAATGGGATATCAGTCAGCCCTAAAAAAAGAATGAGATCCTGTCACATGATACAACAGGGATGTATCTTGAGGACGTTTATGCTAAGCCAAGTAATCCAGTTGCAAAAAAGATAAATAATATATGATCTCACTTTTATGAGGTATCTAAAGTAGTCAAACTCATATGGTTGCCAGGAGTTAGGGTGGAGAGAGAGAAATGGAGTTCAATAAGTATAGAGTTTCAGTTTCACAAGGTGAACAAGTTCTGGAGATCTATTGCACAACAATGTGAATATATATACTTAACACTAGTGAACTGTACACTTAAAAATGGTAAATTTTACATTGCGTTTTTTCAATTAAAAATAAATTTAAAAAAATTTCAAGGCACTGATTTTCATTCTAATATAGACAAAAAGATGAAAAGCCATGCAATTCATTCTACCAAGCTAATATAACTCTAATACCAAACAAAAATAGCTCCAGACAAGAGCAAACTGTCAAAATTAACTATAAACTATTACCAGATCTTTAATTTCAACAGATGTTACAAGAGCCTATTATCAACCAAGCACTATGCTAAGACATAGAAAAAATATGGTCTCTGTTCTCATGGAATTTACAGTCTAGCTATTAAACAAGTATCTATAATTATGATGGGGTAGAGATATGAAAATCACAGCATGCTGGTAGAACTTGAAAATAAGCCAAAAGAATGATTGATAATTACCATGGAGGAGAGCACTCCCAGGAACGTAAAAATAGTTTAATGTTAGGAAATTACCTGTATAATACAGTAGTAATTAAACATCGATATATCTAATAAAATATACATGTTCACTATACATAGGGAAAAATAGTTAATAATATTAAACACCAACTTTTAAGAAAGTTCTTTAAAAAATAAAAGATCAGCTTGGAATGACAGACCAGTGTAAAATGCACCTCAATCCTTGTACACCAATTCCTTGATATATATAAATAGGGATTTTAAAAAATCCATAAGAGTATTAGAAACCAAGACTGGATCAAAAATCATAAGGAATCCCTTAATGACCAACAGTAGACCAGATCAGATTGAAAGAGGAACACAATCCAAAATGCTCAGAAAAAAAATGACTGCTGGAAAACACGAGGGACTTTCTAGGGGTGCTGTAAGCGTAGAGTTGATGGGTATAGAAGGGTGCCCCAGCACAACCAACAGTGTGACTTGGGCGGGAGTGGTTATCAATGCAGGAAGAGACAGGCAATCTGCCACTCTCAACTCTCTCCATTCCCAAAACACTAACTAGTAAAATACCCCACCTGGAAATGCATCCTACCTTCCCTCATAGTCACCAAGCCTCCTGCAGTAAGAAAGACTCTATTAACAGGCAGACAAGATGAACCCCCAACCAAGTATCACAAAACAAACATCACCAAAGTGAGATGCCAAACTCCATAACAAGAACTAACACCAGACAAAGAAGAATTATTAGAACAAACAGGGACTTTAAAATGGACATATATATAGTATAATTAATAACTTCAAATAGATCAAATAGGATATTGCATCCATGAAAAAGTAAAAGCTGATAGGAAAAATTGTATTGAAATCCAATAGGATATTGTTTATATAGAATGAATCAAATGATTCTAAAATCCATCTGGAAGAATATTCAGATGACATTATCCAAGAAATTTTGAAAAAAAATGGTCCTGTCAGATATTAAAGAAATTATAATAAAACAGCAAGGTATTGGTATAAGAACTGATAGTTAATCAGAGAGAATAACAGCCCAGAAACAGACCTTTAGTAGTCATACAATTAGAATAATGGAAATTACTAAAGAAACAAGATGTAAAAACCAATCCATGAAATATCCAAAACAAATCACCAACAAATATTTAACTTGTCAAAGGATGAGTAAGGACATCTTAAGCACAAAAAGCAATCTAAGAAATAATGAAAGAAAAGAAGAAAGATTTGACTACATTAAAAATACCACACAAATTGTTAATAAAAAGCAAATGGCAAACCAGAAAAATATATCTGCAACATATATGACAAAAAAGTGATTATCCTTCAAACATAAAGTGCTCTTAGAAGTTAATATTTAATTAACATATAGTGAGATTTAAAAAAATTATTTGGATATTTATCAATTTAATAACATTCATTTCTAAGTGGCAAAATTAAGAATTTTATTTCTTTTTACTTTTTGTACATCCTAAATTTTCTACAGTGAATATAATATTTTTATGCAGAAATAAAAGTTATTTCTAGATGAGTAAAATAAAGATGGACACCCAAATTTAAAAACAGGAAAAGACAATTCACAAAAAAATACAAAGCCAGTCAATATATGATAAAAGTTGGACACTGCTAATCAAAAATACAAACCAAAGTGAGTTATCATTTTTGTTTCTTAAATTAGCAAGGGTTTTTTTAAAAAAATGTATTAATAACATTCGATATTGGCAAGAATGCTATGAAAGAAACACTCTTACAAAGCCTTGGTGGAGTAGTATAAATTCATATATAATCCTTCTGGAGAATGTGGCAATATGTGCCATAAATGTTAAAAATACACAAACCCTTATAATTTCCATTTACAAAAGACTATCCCAAGAGGATAACCAAAGCAGCAAATAAGAATTTTCGTCATACTATTAATAATAATCAAAAACTGGAAATAATCTAAATATCCAAATAAGTGGAATTATTAAATAATCTATGGTAGACAATTATATGGTTACTAAAAGTCATATCTTTGAAAAAAATGACTTAATGACATGACAATTGCTCTTAATATAATTTTTTCCAGCTTTATTGATGTGTATTTAACAAATAAAATTGTACGTATTTATGGTATACAACAGTGAAGATGTGACACACGCATATATTGTGAAATGATTATCGTAATCAAGTTAGTTAACACCTGTGTGTGCGCACGTGCACGTATCTTGAGAACACTTAAGATCTACTCTCTTAGATGATTTCAAGAATATAATATTATGTACTATAGTCACCATGCTGCACATTAGATTCCCAGAACTTACTCAACTTATAACTGAAAGTTTGTATCCTTGAACCAACATCTCCCCATTCCCCACCCACCCGGCCCTAGTTCCTGGCAACCGACATAAGTTCTATTTTTCAGATTCCACGTGTAAGTGAGATCATGTAGTACTTGTCTTTCTTTGTCTAATTTACAATGCCCTCCAGGTTTATCCCTGTTGTCACAAATGGCAGGAAATTTCTTTTTCAGGCTAGATATTTAATTATATGTGCAGTCCTGTATTTCTTAATAACAGGAATGTATTCTGAGAAATGTGTCATCAGGTGATTTCGTCACTGTGAGCACATCATAGAGTGTCCTTACACAAACCTAGATGGTGTGGCCCACCACACAGATAGTCTATATGGTATAGCCTATTGCTCCTAGACTACAAACCTGTACTGCATGTTACTGTACTGAATACTGCAGGCAATTGCACCACAATGGTAAGTCTTTCTGTACCTAAACATATCTAAACATAAAAGGTACAGTAAAAATACAGTATAAAAAATAAAAAATGGTGCACCTGTATAGAGCACTTACCATGAATGGAGCCTGCAGGACTGGAGGTTGCTCTGAGCAAGTCAGTGAGTGAGTGGTGAGTGAATGCAAAGGCCTAGAACATTACTGTACACTATTGTGGGCTTTACAAACACTGCACACTTAGGCTACACTAAATTTATAAAAAAAAACATTTTTCTTTCTTCAATAATAAATTAACATTAGCTAACTGTGACTTTTTTACTTTATAAACTTTTTAATTTTTTTAACTTTTTGACTCCTTTGTAATAACATTTAGCTTCAAACACATGGTACAGCTATACAAAAATATTTTATTTCTTCATATCTTTAAGCTATAATCTTTTTTCTAGTTTTAAACTTTTTTATTTTCATTTTTTTTTTTTTACTCTTTAAACTTTGTTTTTTAAACTAAGATACAAACACACATTAGCCTAGGCCTACACGGGATCTGGATTATCAACATCACTGTCTTCTACCCTCCACATCTTGACCTTTAGGGGCAATAACATGCATCGAGTTGTCATCTCTTAAGATAACAATGCCTTCTTCTACAATTTCTCCTGAAGGACCTGCTTGAAAACGGTTTACAGTTAACTCTTTTTTATAAGTAGAAGGAGCACACTCTAAAATAAGGATAAGGCCGGGCGCGGTGGCTCACGCCTGTAATCCTAGCACTCTGGGAGGCCGAGGCGGGTGGATTGCTCAAGGTCAGGAGTTCGAGACCAGCCTGAGCAAGAGGGAGACCCCGTCTCTACTAAAAATAGAAAGAAATTATATGGACAACTAAAATATATATATACAAAAAATTAGCTGGGCATGGTGGTGCATGCCTGTAGTCCCAGCTACTCGGGAGGCTGAGGCAGGAGGATTGCTTGAGCCCAGGAGTTTGAGGTTGCTGTGAGCTAGGCTGAAGCCACGGCACTCACTCTAGCCTGGGCAACAGAGTGAGACTCTGTCTCAAAAAAAATAAATAAATAAATAAAAATAAAATAAGGATAAAAAGTATAGTAAATACATAAACCAATAACACGGTTGCTTATCATCATTATCAAGTATTATCTACTGTGCCATACTTCTCTACAACTGGCAGGGCAGGTTTTTTTACACCAGCATCACCACAAACCTGTGAGTAACGCGTTGTGCTGCAACATTATGACGGCTACATCAGTGGGCAATAGGAATTTTTCAGCTCCATTATAATCTCATATTGCCACCACCACATATGCAAATCTGTCATTCACTGAAACATCATCATGTGCTGCATGACTGTACGTACATTTTCTTTATCCATTCATCCTTTGTTGGACACTTAGGTCGTTTCCACATCTTGGTTGTTATAAATAATGCTGCAATGAACATGGGAGTGCAGATATCTCTTCAACATACTGATTTAATTTCCTCCGGATATACATCCAGAAGTAAAACTGCTGGGTCATATGGTATTTCTGTTTTTAATGTTTTGAGGAACTTCCATACCATTTTTCATAATGACTGTACCAATTCACATTCCTATCAACAATGCACAAGGGTTCCCTTTTCTCCTAAATGAAAAACAAGATGTAAAAATTTATCTATACCACGAACCCACTTGTGAAAGACATTTATATGTAAGAGAAGAAACTTATCATCTCCCTCCACCACGCCCACCACCATTTTCTAAGGAGAGTGTTAGTAGGAACACAAAAGTTTAGAGGTTCTCTCATAACAAATGATAAAGGTAGACGATATTAGAAGTCCATGAAAGAACTAGGAGTAAGAAGACAGGAGCTATCAAGATGGGAGTCCACAAAAGCAAGAGGAAGACTGAAAGAGAAACCCAAAATTCCATTGTCAAAGGAAATTTACAGTATATATAAATTGCTTACAAACACTTTTATGCAAGTGGATTCTGCTGGGGAAGCTCCAGGAGGGGCTGAGTGGCTGCTGACACTTGAGCTATGTATGCAAATATCTAAGAAAAAAGAATGGAAGCCTAAACCCTAAAATGTCAATGACACTTATTTCTGGACAGTGAGATTCTTAGTGATCTCTTTTCTTTCCATCTTTATCCATTTATATATTTTCTAAATTTTCTACAATGAGCATGTGGGAGATGTACTTTTTTTTAGTGGTAGTCTTGGAGCACAGTACAAAACGGGGAATGGAAAGAAAGGCAAACAAGAGGCACTGCCTTGAGCAAGACAAATATACAAAATTTAGAAACAGGACAAGTAAGGAGCTTCATTCTTTATAGTTCATTCATTCACTGATTCATCGATTCATTCATTTATCGAATACATCTATCAAGACTGAAAGGAGGCCGGGCGCGGTGGCTCACGCCTGTAATCCTAGCACTCTGGGAGGCCGAGGCGGGTGGATCGCTCAAGGTCAGGAGTTCGAGACCAGCCTGAGCGAGACCCCGTCTCTACTAAAAATAGAAAGACATTATATGGACAACTAAAAATCTATATAGAAAAAATTAGCCGGACATGGTGGCGCATGCCTGTAGTCCCAGCTACTCGGGAGGCTGAGGCAGGAGGATCGCTTAAGCCGAGGAGTCTGAGGTTGCTGTGAGCTAAGCTGACGCCACGGCACTCACTCTAGCCTGGGCAACAAAGTGAGACTCTGTCTCAACAACAAAAACAAAACAAAACAAAAAAAGACTGAAAGGAAACCAAAATAAAGACAACTCAGTCCTTGCCCTCAAGGAGCTGACAGTCTAATAGACCCATTATCAGCTAACCATAAAGCCATGTGAGAAGACTATAATAAGGCTGGGTTCAAGTTCAATGCTATGAGCAGAGCTAGGAATCTTGTCAAAGTACTAACTGGAATCTAGGATAGAAAAATGCTTTGAATGACTATAAAGCAATACACAGATGCAAGATACTGTCACAACTATCTGAATTATTCCACAGAAGAACAAAAACCCCATAAAACAATGAAGACTGTATCAAGGAAACTGTCCTACAAAGTAAATTTTCTAAACAGTGGATATTTAAGCAGGAAAATTGTGATAAGCGTTTTTGAGTGAAATCTTTCAAAAGTAATTTTCTTTCTTGCATTCTGAAACAGCATCTGGAAAACAAATTTTAATCTTTTCCTAACGACTCAGTGTCATCATCACAAACATCAAGCACTGCACTGTCTTGTGGAACAGTTATGCCCTCAGGAGCTGCCCAGTTTTCTAGGAGTCTTTACACTGGGTCCAGATTTCCAGGTTTTTTCATTCTTATGTGTTTTTCTGCAGCTTTGTATAGCTTTTATCTTAAATACATTGAATTTTAGAGCTGGAAGGGACCTCAGAGATTAACCAGTTCAACTCACACATTTTACAGAGAAGAAAACTACTTCCCTCCTCCACGGGGCAGCTCTGGTTCCAACTTTTTGCTGTTTTAATGCACCTACCATGAGCAAATCGTCTCCCTTTTCTCATTTTCCACTTCTAATCTGTCAGCTGGGAAACCAGATAAGCAACCTCATTAGCATTGTACAAAATAACCATAATCTAAAGGAAAAACTATTCTAAGAACACAAAGTAAGAGTTTTAATTTTGTTCTCTAGAGCCATACATTGTGGTAACTCGGAGGCCTCTTTTCCATTCATTGCACTTGGGGAAGGTGTTTACATTACAATACTCAAGATTTCCAAGACTTTCACACAAAGAATGCAAATCCTCTGAGAATGCGGACTTCTTGATCTTGAGTGAATGGTTTAATGGCTCTAAGTCTCGGTTTTCTCACATATGAAAAGAAAATGAACTCTACCTGGGAAGATGATCTCTATACTCATCTATATTTACTTACAGTGGGTGAATTTTATGGTATGTAAATTATACCTCACTAAAGCTGCTAAGCAACAATCAAAAAAAAAAAAAGAAAAAAATATGGAAATACAAATCTTCAATTTCATCCCTTCCCAGAAAATCCATCCTTTTCCCTAATCATTACTAAGCTGCCTCTTTATCTACTATGGCAAACAGGGATGCCTAGGGCTGGGGACCCAAAGTCCACAGGAATCTACTGGGTTTGGGACCCTTTGTTTGAACAGAGTATCCATCCCATCTTAAATAGGCATTTATTTGTGGTAATTTAGTGTTAGAACCCCAAATTGCCCCATGAAGATTTAATCTGATACTTGGTTTCTGCTTCTAGGGCCAACCCATTCTTAACTGCCCTCTTGGTTTCTAAGTTCACTTTTGCCCTGACAAAGTTTTAGTGAAGCTTTAGTTCAGCTTCACTCCTCAACGCATAACCCTGAAACAAAAATCTCAAATACCATCACAGACCCCAGACCAAGAACCTCACTGAGACTGGCACCAAGCAGCTTCCCACTAGCTCTGTGGAGGGGTGGCATGCAGGCAGCATTTCACAAGCTGCAAAGCTTATCCCAGCAATTCCCATCTTTTTTTCAGAAATGAGAACCCCCCCTTTTAAATGTCAAAACATTTTTCAAACCTACACTTAGTAATAATTGTACTGTTAGTATCAGTTGATTGAAAAAATACAGAATGACAAAAAGCTACTATGATAGCTTAAATGCTCTTAAGTAAATTTGCATTTTATTAATCATAACCACACCTACATTTATCAGGAAGGAAAATCTGCTATAAAAAGGGGGAGAAATACTTGCGTGGGCTGCCCCTGCCTTCTGGGAAAGCGCAGAATTCACCTTAGGGGAATAAGTCATTCTTTTGTTTGGGATGACACAGCCTTTAGGTTGTGAAAGGGATGGCTCTAGGATAGTCTGATGAGAGAGTCAGGCTAAAGAGAAATAAACTGTTCTGCCTAATGAAATAATAAAGATATTTTGAGTGTTCCCCTGTCAGTTTAAGAAAGAGATGTCTTTTTGTTTTTGTTTTTATTTTGTTGTTGTTTTGGGGACAGGGAGGGAAGAGGAAGGATCTGAACACATTGAAAAAAGTACTGGGGGAAAAATTTTGATGGAAGAGTTGTTAAATCAACTCTTAGTGCTTGGAGCAAAGACCCGGAGCATGCCAGACATCCTGGCTAACAAGATGGGGATAGCCACTATAAGAAATGTGTTTTCCAGTAATTTTCTTGAGTTATCTCTTTGGAATCATAACTACAAGTGAGTTTTACAGATACTGGGAGATGGTCCTAAGAAAAGCTAAACTAGTTCTGCACATAGATCAAACTGTCAACATATGTCCTCCAAGACAGTCCCACGGAGTCTATCAATTCAGACAATTGTGAACTAAAATAAAATTCTAAGCCTCACCCCCACACCAGCTGACTGAATGGACCACCTCCTGGCCAAAAGAATATCCTAAAACTAAATTGCCTGCCAGGAGGAGGGAGGTCAGACGTGCCTCATCATGTCCTCCTCCCTTCTTGGGGACATCCTTTGTAACCCATTAGCAAGCCTAAGGGTATGCAAGACAAACCTACAGGCCCTCAATTTACACAACAAATCTATGTTCGGTGGCTTATCTCTGATAAACAGCAACTATGTTAAAACATTCCAAGCCTTTAGACAAAGCTTCATGTCTTTAACCAATTACAAGCCAAAGAATCTTTAAACCCACCTATAACCTGTAAGCCCCCACTTCGAGATGGCCCACCTTTTCGGGCCAAACCAATGCATGATTCCCACGTATTGATTTATGACTTTACCTGTAATCCCTGTCTCCCTGAAATGTATAAAACCAAACTGTAACCCAGCCACAGCGAGTCCACTTGCTCAAGGCCTCTTGGGCATGGCTCCGGGTCATGGTCCCCAAATTTGGCTCAGAATAAATCTCTTTAAAATTATTTTACAGAGTTTGGCTTTTTTCCCTTGACAATCCTGACACTACACTAACATAATGGGGTCACAGTGAGTTTACCAGGACGTAACCTCACGGTAAGTTGAGGAGGTGCTGAATGCATATTGCTTTCGCACCATGGTAAAGTTGAAAAATATAAGTCAAACCATCCTAAATCAGGGGCCATCTGTAATCTGGTTACAACTTATAAAAAAGCTCTCTGACCTACATAGTTTTAAAAATTTAGCCATTAAGAAACCCTATGAGAAAGGTATTATTGTGAACTAAAATAAAATCTTAAGCCTCCCATCTGACTGAATGAATCCCCTCTTGGCCAAAGGGACCCCAGAAATACCCTAAAGCTGAGTTGCTGGCTATGAGAAGGGAGGTCAGACATGTCCCATCATGCCCCCTTCCCTTCTTGGAGATATTCTTTGTAACTTATTAACAGGCCTAAGGCTATGCAAGACAAAGCTTAAACCACACCTGCAGGTCTTCAATTTACTCAACAGATTTTTGAATCTATGTCTGGTGACTTGTCTCTGATTAGCAGACTTCCTTATCTTAACTTAAAGCATTCCAAGCCTTTAGACAAAGCTTCATTTCTTTATCCAATTACAAATCAAAGAATCTCTGAATCCACCTATAACTTGTCATACCCTGTTTTGAGATGTCCAGCCTTTATGGGCCAAACCAATGTACATCTTCCCTGTATTGATTTATGATTTACAAGTAATTCCTGTCCCCTGAAATGTACAAAACCAAACTGTAACCCAACCATGGCAAGACCACTTGCTCAAGGCTTCTTGGGCATGGCTCTGGGCCATGGTCACTCATACTTGGCTCAGAATAAGCCTCCTTATTTTATAGAGTTTGAGTTCTTTTCCGTTGACATTATCAACTCAACTTTACCACAGAAACTGAGGCTCACAAGGAGTAAAATGACATGTTACATCTAACAAGAAAGTCACAGAGTCAGAACTAAAATCAAGGTCCTTCAGACGCCAAATGCAGTGCTCCTTCTACTTTATCACAGGTATGGAAAATAGATATTAAAAAAAAAATCAAGGCATCAACAAAATTCTAGTTAATTTCATCAGGATTCTATAGCCAACTGAGAACACCAAAGAAATCAAATAATTAAGCACTGCTCTCCACAGATTACATGCTACTGCTAACTTTAAACTATTTCCCACTCACTGACAACATGAATATTCATACATTCAATCATTCAACAAATATTTATTGACTGTTTATCTTGTGCCAGTACATCCGAGACAGCCAACCTCAGTAATCCAAACTTGAATACCACTCAATAACTGTTACCAATAAAGTGTGACGACATTCTTCCCTTGATGGTAAGAACCTGATTCACTGCCATTTTAGTCTGTGGTTGTTATTAAACTGATGAATATCCTTCATTTCTTAAAGAATAAAAACTATTTACTCTGAAAGGCATTAATTACACTCACACACAAGCCACCTGCTTTTTAAATTTGTAACCACACAAACACAGAAGACCATCTATGGCATTTTTTATTCTAAAGCACCTCTGAAAAGGCAAAAGTCCTAGCTGAGAAACTGTCCAAGTACAGCTGAGAGATGACCTGGGCAAAAGTCATTCTGGGAAGATTTGGCTCCCCCCCAAAAAAAGGAAATAAAATAAACACCCAGCCCAACTAATGTTGTGCCACTCACTGCTCTTTCCTATTTGGGCTCTGTGGGAGGATCCCTGGACAAGAAGTCAGTCCCTTGTGCTTCCAAGTTCAGGTTCTGCCACTTAACAGTTGCTTCAAGCAAGCACTTACTTTCTCTGTGCTTTGGTTTTCTCTTAATAGAATGTGAAGTTTGGACTACATAATCTCTTAAATTCCTTATTAATCAAGGTCCTAGCCATAAATAGATTACACACTCAAATTAGGATAATTCAAGGAGACTATTTACAGAGGTATGGTAGGGAAACCACAGAGGACAGTGCAGCAACAGGAAACTATCTCCATCCCAGGCCCACGGGGAAGAGGGAAGGAGGCAGGGACAGGGCCCAGAAGAAGGAGTCATGCAGCAAGGGCTACCCTAAGAGGGGCAGGGACTTCCAGTGAAGGGCACAGCCAGTGCAGGGCACAGCCAGTGCAACGTGGCCTCACAGGGAGTTGGGGGACTCCATCCTCCCTCTCTCTCTGACATCCTTCCCTGGGCTCCCCATTGGCTGAACCCAACCAGAAGCCAGAGAGCATGTCAGTTTCCCAGGGAGAAGAACAGAGTGGAGGAAGGTGGAGAGTAGACGGAGGCATGAACTAGCTCAAATACCTTCCAGTTCAATTAATAACATTCTCTGATGGTTTGTCTGGGAGTTGTGGGGACAACCTGACCTCATTTCACCTCAGGCATGCCAAGCCGCTGGGAACTCCTAGGCAATTAGAACCAAGTATGGACTAACATACCCACCAAGGTCAGTCCCTACCCTATCTCTGTAGAGAATATTTCAAGAAGAATATCTCCAAGGTCTAGATAGGTTATTTGATTGTCATTGGTAAAAGTGGATCCATGAATAGACCATATTTTTCCAATCCTTTCTCTGTGAAGCTTAAGGGTTAGACACCAGCTCTGAAATCAGACACAGGTAGGTTTGATTCCAAGCTTTGACTCTACGTGACCTGATTACAAACTCTCTAAGCTTTACTCATTTGTAAAATGGGGATAATAGAACCTACCAAATGGGGTTGCTGTGAAGATTAAAAGAGATGCTCAGCATGCAGCTTGGGCTCTGTCTAATAAATGGTAACATTTATTATTAATCCTTTATTGAGAATTTATTTAACAAGAATTTCTTGGGAAGTTGTTAATAACTTTTACCTGAGTTACCTTCTCTTTCCCTCATTCTGTCTTTGGGGGCCTCCTTCACATGACTTCCTAGGGTTCCCCGAATGCCACTAACCAATCAGTGACTTTTACTGAAGTGACACATTAAATGAATTTGTTTGAAGAGTTATCATCTCAGGCAAGATGAAATTAATAGCTTTCAGTGGGAAAACTGTTCCTTTTGAAATATGAATCTTATACCTTGAAAATAAAATCAAATCTAAATAAAATAAGAATCAATCGTCACATAATGCCATCTGAAAAATGTAATGTAGAGAAAGGAAATTTGGATTCTTATAAAAAGGCTTTATTTTGGCTGGTGTCTTTTACAAATACATAATCCTATTTTGAAAAAACTTGGGGACCTTTGCTATTATCTATAGATACCCCAAGAAATTATAAGGATGGGAAAAAGGCAATATAATTGGTAGAAAGAATGGGAAAATAGAGAATTTCAAGAATATGGCAAGCATCAGGTTTTATATACTTTGCTGGGGAGTGGGGAAGAAATACTAAGTAAAGGGGCTACTGTTGACACAGAAGCCAAGATCCAAATATTGAGCTGTACACATTTCCAGAGTGCATTCTTGGTGGCTGGCACTGGGCTAGGGTTTAGGTGAGCAAATCCTATTAGTCCTGCAGACACTGCTCCTGGCCTTGGAGTATCCAAAGTTTACTGGGGAGGCAAACTCATGAACAACCATCCAGAGCATATGATGGACTTTTGCTATAATATGAACAAATCAACATGGAAACATAAATTCAGCAGAGAGGAAGGTAAAAATCACTAGTGACTTGCTACATCATTTAACTTTTGCTGTGTAACAAAGTACTCCAAAATCTTGTGGCTTAAACAGTCATTTATTCAGCTAACTATTCTATGAGTCAGCTTGGCTGTTCTGGTCCCGGCTGAGTTTTCTATGTGTCTGTGGTCAGGTAATAGATCTGCTGGTGTCTGGACAATTTATAATAACCTCATTCACCTGACTGGCAACTGGCCACCAAGGAAATGGTATGACCAGGCCATGGGTCTCTTGGTCTCTCATTATCCAGCCTGGGCTTCTTCACATGGTAGCCAGCAGTCACAGGGTCCCCAAAAGCAGCAAAAGAAGGCAAACTCCAATGTATCTCCCTCTACAAGTCTCCGCTTGCTTCATGTTTTCTGAAGTCCTATTGTCAAAGCAAGTTATAAGGTCAAGCCTAAAGTCAGAGGGGGAAGGGCTGCAGAATCACACTGGAAAGGGGTGTGCACATAGGAATCAGAAAAATTAAGGGCCACTTTTATGGTCTATCACAAGGTTGCATACATGTGATATCTGGGGAGACTGTAACACTCTCCTAGGAATTTCCCAGGGTCAGAGATATTCCTTGAGAAAAAAATCAAGAAAGAAAACAATGTGGAAATGTAAAAATGCCTCTGACTCACCCAAGATGTAACGATGAACAGTGTGTATTTTGGGAGGTTCTGGAAATAAAGTTAGAGTTCATCACATGATTTCTCATTTTGTGCAGGTATATTTGAAATATCTGTGGCTGTAGTGGAGTCCATCATACTATTTCCAGTGTCTAGTGTTGCCTCTGGGGCTTGGAAGCTAACCCAATAAGGCTCCTGGGGATGTTCACATAATGAGATAATCAGGTAAACCCCCATGATACTGACCGCCCTTACAGGGAGACCTTAATGACAGAACATCCTGGGAATGAAATTGGCAGTATCTTCATAGATCACGCTCAGCAGAGCTATGCCTTCAAAGTCACAGAACAAATGGTCCTGGCAGGTATGATGAGGTCCCCACTCAGCAGGGAGGGAAACAAGGCCCCCAAAGGCAGAAGTGGGTCATCAAAGGTAAAACTTCTATGTCCCCTTTTCACATTCCCCCGTTTCATACCCAAGATGCAATTAAATAAAATAGTCAACAGCTGCTTGCTTGATTCCTTCCTTCCTCCTTCCTTCCTTTTCTCATCCAGCAAATGTTTATTGAGCACCTTCCCCATGCCAATAGGAGCTGGGAACAAACAGAGATGAATAAGATGCCCCTGTCCCCAAATACCTCAGCATTTGGTGTGTGGGGAACATAGAAATATAAACAATTAAAATTCAGCATGACGGTAATAGAGAAGGAAGCTCACAGTATTAAGGGAGAGGCTAGAAGGAAGACCAAACCCAGACTGAGGTGTCAGGGACAGCTTCCCGAAGACCATGACACTTTAGCTGAATCTCAAAGAATATTTAAGAAATAGGAAGACAAGGGAAAGGCATTCCAAGTAGAGCAAACTGCTTGCACTGGGACATGGAAGCAAGGGAGAACATGTGCCACACAGGAAGTCCACAGGGAAAGGGCAGGAGACAATTAGGATGGGGGCAGGATAGCATTCCCTAAAGCCTCATCAAGACCCCACATAGACTTTTCCTAAAGGTGAACTTGATTTACTTATTCCTTTCAGGATGAAAGGAGAGTCGGGAAGGGCATCAGCAAGCCGTCCCACTCAAACAACTCT
Source organism: Eulemur rufifrons (assembly GCF_041146395.1). NCBI lineage: Eukaryota > Metazoa > Chordata > Mammalia > Primates > Lemuridae > Eulemur > Eulemur rufifrons. The sequence goes on from NC_091010.1 coordinate 40,050,554, forward strand.
CAAATCCCAGAGAACTGCACTGCCTGGCTGGTAGAACCCAAATCGCTAGTACGGCTCAGTATAGAACAATATTATCAATGGTATTAATAACAATGCTAGCTATCAGCAGGTGTTTATATGAGTCAGGCCCTTGGCTAAACTCCTCATGGATATAATCTCATTAAATCCTCACATTAACTCTGCAGAGATATTTCTATCATTACGGGGAATGAGATTTAGAGATCAGGTACAGTAACTTCTGTAAGGTCACAGTTAGGGAGTCAGAGACAAATCTAGAAGGTCCTGCATCCTATTCCCTGACTTCTGCCTTGACAGAGTTCTCTGTGCCCTTGGACCCCAGTCCCAGGTCTTCCTCAGTCTTATGGAAACTTTGGTCTACACGGCCCCCATCTCTGACCTTTCATGGCCCCAGTTTACCTACCCTACCCACAACTTTACCAAAGTTATAATAAAGTATAATTTATAATAAACTCATTCACCTGACTGGCAACTGGCCACCAAGGAAACAATATGACCAGGCCATGGGTCTCTTGGTCTCTCATTACCCAGCCTTCCCATTGGTCATCTCTATTTGTTCCCAGCTCCTATTGGCATGAGGAAGGAGCTCAATAAACGTTTGCTGGATCAGGGAAGGAAGCAAGGAAGGAAACAAGCAACTGTTGACTCTTTTATTTAATTGCATCTTGGGTATGAAAGAGTAGGCAGAGGAATGTGAATGGGGGACATAGAAGTTGCACCTTTGATGACCCAGTTCTGCCTTGGGGGGCCTTGTTTCCTTCCCTGCTGAGTGGGGACCTCATCATACCTTCCAGGACCATTTGTTCTGTGACTTTGAAGGCATAGCTCTGCTGCGCATGATTTATGAAGACACTGTCGATTTATTCATTCAGGAATATTTTTACAACCCCACTAGTGTGCATGAGCTTGTAGAAGATGAATCAGACATGGTCTCAGGCCTAAAGTATTTCTACTCTACTTACATATTCATTAATTCATCCATCCATTCATTCAACTAAAATGAGTAAGCATCTACTGTGTGTCAAGAGCTTTGTGCTAGGAAGTAGAAGTGAATAATGAAGTCAAATGGGATTTAAGACATGTACATAAACAATGTTATGGTTTGAATATGTCCCCCAAAAGTTCATGTGTTAGAAACTTAATCCCTCTGCCCTCATGAATGGAGTAATGTTGCTATCACAGGAGTGGCTTTGTTACAAAAGCGAGCTCTCTCTGGCTCTCTTACTCTTGCCTTTTCACTATGTGATACCCTCTTGCCACGTTATGACACAGCAAGAAGCCCCAGCTGCTGGCACCATACTTTTGGACTTCCCAGCCTCCAGAATTGTGAGCTAAATAAACATCTTTTCTTCATAAATTACCCAGTGTTTATAATACAATATTCTGTTATAGCAACAGAAAAATGTACTAAGACAAACAATTATTTTTTGAGTACACTGCAGCAGATATAGGGCTGGAATCTAGGTCCCTTGACCCTTGAAATGAGTGTCTATCAGCAAAACTTCTCAGAAGAGAAGTCACTGTCTCTGCTTCTTTCCTCTCATTCTCCCTTCACCTCACTCTACCTGGGCTTCCATTCTACCACTTCACTGACATTGCTCTTCACAAGATCACCAATGACTTGAAGATCACCAAATTAATTACATTGTATCTTTTTCAAAACATTTTCCCCTTGATTTCCATGGCAGAAGCCTCACCAGGTGTTCCTCATTCTCACTGACCATCCCCTTTTAAACTTTGCTGGCTTCTCCTCTTCTGTTAACCTCCAAACATTTTATCTCCCCAAGGCTTGGTACTGCCCTTTTCCTGTCTACTCTCTCCCATACCATGGCTCTAAATATCATTTGCAATGACACCCAAATTTGTATCTCTAGTCCTGACTGTTCTCTGGAATTCTAGACTCTCATATCAAAATGTCTACTGATAATCAAACTTATCACTCAAAATAGAACTCTTGATTTTTACCATCAATTCTACCCCTCTGGCACCTTGGCAAACAGTATCACCATCTACTGACCTGCTTGAGCCAAAAGCGCAAGAGTCATCCTCCATGACTCTGTCCCTCAGCCCCCCACATCCAGCCCATCAGCAAGTCCTTCCAACACACCTCCAAGACAGATCTGGAATATCTCCGCGTGTCTCCATCTTCATTAATCCCAACTCACTTCAAGCTACAATTATCTCTAATCCCAACCCAGTCCAACCTACAATTATTTCCTGCCCCAGCAACTGCAGAAGGCTTCCCACTGGTCTCCCAGCTTTCATTCTCAGCCTCCGCCACTTCATTCTCTACAAAGGAACTATTAAAACTAAAAATCAGACCATGTCACCCCAGGCTTCAAATTCTCCAATGGTTCTACTGCATTTAGCATAAAATCCAACTCTTTACCTGGCCTGAATCCCAGTATAGATAACAACATTTCTTTAATCTCATCTCCTTCCAGGTTTTCCTTTGATCCCTCTACTCCAGTCACACTGAGCCAGGGCTGCCGCCTTTGCCTGTAATGCTCCTCTTCCCAAACTTCACATAGCCAGCTCCTTCATGTCATTTACATCTCAGTTTATATGTCACCTCCTCAGAAAGGCCTTCCATAATCACCCACTCTAACACATTGCTGTTTTAATTTTCTATGTGACATTTGTTAAAGTGTTTGTGTGTGTATGTGTGTGTGTGAGTCTGTGTTTTAAATTATCTGTTTCTTGCCTGTTTCTTCTTACTAGAATATAAGATCCAAGAGAGCAAAGATTTTATTTGCCTTGTTTAGGATACTGAAGAGTAATTGATACACATTTGGTAGTCAATAAATGTTGAAGAAGTGAACAGATGATCCTCTATGACTCCCATAATAAGAAAAGGTGATTTTAATATGTTAAGAAGTTGCCAATAAAGGGCTATCACCTTTGTGACCCTGAAAGGAAGCCACAGTATTAGGCGCCTACAGACAGTATCCAGAAAACTATCAAATACAAGACTACAAGGCAATCCACTTATCATCATGGAAGCATTTTCAAAGACTTTTATCGAGAATAGCAGAGCCTTTTTTAATCCAAATATACAGAATATACATTTCCCAAAATAAAATTCTGAAATATTCAGGCAGATGGACCAGATTGATTATGGATGGATTGGAGCACGCCATTTAAGTTTCTCCATGTTTAACCATAAATATTGATAGCCCCTTTTAGGTGGATGGTTCTGCCTGATGGTCCAGATGAAAGAACCATTTGGAAAGAAGAGAGCTACACAGCTGCCTCTCTTTGGAAGAGTGGAAAATATTATCAGAATGCCCAGAAATATCAAATGCTCAGGAATTTGAATCAGAACAGAGGCCATGATAAAAGTGATAATGAAAACTGGCTAAATGGACAAAATAAAGCTCCCCAAATAGATGCACTAGAGATGTTCCCCAAAGGACCACAGCTGCTCAGCCCCCAGAGATTGGCATAAATTACTGAAGTATGCCAGTTGGTGTTTTTTAAGCTTATATTATAATAGATAATGTTTGTGTGGGGGTGATATTTTTTAAACTTATATTAGATGATACTTATCTCAGAAGTGGGACCATGAAGAAAAGTTGGTTATGTTCCCTACTTACACATGAAGATAATTGATATATACTTATATAAGAATTTTCATGCTGAAATAAAAAATAAAAATAAAAAGAATTGTCAGGGCCCAAATATAAAATTGGCATCCTCTACTTCAACACACAACATCAGAAGAACTTAGGTCTGACCTAGGAGCCATCATCTTGCAGAAGTTCTCAAGAATTCTTCAGGCATGGAAAGTCTGTTCAAAAACAGACCAGAGAGTACCTGAGTCTTTATTGATGGAAGAGCTGCAATACAATTGTTTACAACCAGAAATTAAATGACTCAAAACTACTTCAAGAAAGTTTGTATCACACAAGAATTGACTGTAAAGCACTATAACCTAACTTTTGAAAGCTCCAAATTTTCTGATATGCGAACAAAATCATCTTAATTTACCCTCAACTAGATAACATCTTGAAGCTGGGGCTGTGTCTTTACTCACCTCTGTATCCCCATAGTACTTAAATATATAGTAGGCAAACAATAAAGGTTTGCTTATTAAATAAATCTCACCACCACCTTCTCTAGCTTTCTTGTGCATGTACTCCTCTCTCCCTCACTCCTTTCCTCCCTCTCTCCATTTCTCTCTGTATCTGCATGTCTCTCTCTCTCTCTCTCTCTCTCTCTCTCACACACACACACACACACACATCTGGCCTCTCTATTAGGGCTCACTGCTCAGATTCTATGTTAAACCTGTGAAGGAACAGATCTATATCGTCATTATAGATATTATAGATAGTCCCTAAGGACCTCATTTTAACCTTAACCTCAAAGCTAACTGATGGAGTGGAGTGGAGTGGAGGTTGCCTTGGATCAACACTGGAGAGGAGTGAGGCCAGATGGTCATGGGCCCCTCCATTCTCCCACCCCCAAACACAGACACGTGCAGATAATCTAGGGGCCAGGTATCCTGAACACCCAACACTTATAGCAGCCATCAAAAACAAGAGAAGGGAACCCTGTGTGACAAAAACATGGAGTTTATGTTATCCTTTTAACTCCACAAGTTTCAACTTTTAAGGACTGTTCAAATTTTTCTTATAGAGATCTGACTCCTCTATTCACAGTAATACATTCCTTACTAAATAGAGAAGCACAGCATCAACACAACGACAATGCTAATAATTGTAATAGCTCACATTTAATCAGCATTCAGCATGAGCCAGGCATGCTTACATACCTATCACAAACCTCCAAGTAGGGCATTAGTATTATCTATTTCATAGATGAGTATTCTGAGTCTCAAGGAAATTAAGTGATGTGTTCATGGTCAAAGAACTATAAATATCAAATTTGGGACTTGAACCCAGGTCAGTCAACTTCAGGGCCTGGGCAATATTCATCTTTAACTTGTCCATCCTTATCCCCAGCACTGGTCAAAGCTTTAAGCTTCAAATCTGGGCACCAACAATTGCCTAGAGGAGGTATAAGAGCATAAACCATGAAGGAAAAAAATAAAAAAATAAAAAACAGCCATGGCTTCAAATCCCAGACAGGTCATTTACTAATTCTGTGATTTTAGGTATGTTTGTTAACCTCTCTGAGCCAAAAGTGCCTTTACATAGGGTTGTTATGAGGATTAAGTGAACTTAGTATCTTGTGTAATGCACAATAAGACCACTTACAGGTCCACAATTCCTTATCCATAAACCTAAAGCCCAAAAGGCTCTGAAATCAGACCTTGTTCTTAAACTTCCTGTATTAATTTCCTATTGCTACTATAACAATCCCACAAACTTAGTGGCTTAAAACAACACAATCCAGTGGGGCGTGGTGGCTCACGCCTATAATCCTAACACTCTGGGAGGCCGAGGCGGGCGGATTGTTTCAGCTCAGGAGTTCAGAGACCAGCCTGAGCAAGAGCAAGACCCCATCTCTACTAAAAATAGAAAGAAATTATATGGACAGCTAAAAATATATATAGAAAAAATTAGCCGGGCATGGTGGCGCATGCCTGTAGTCCCAGCTACTCGGGGGGCTGAGGCAGGAGGATCGCTTGAGCCCAGGAGTCTGAGGTTGCTGTGAGCTAGGCTGATGCCACGGCACTCACTCTAGCCAGGGCAACAAAGCGACATTCTGTCTCAAAAAAAAAAAAAAAAAAAAAAAAGTGAAGGAAAAAAAAAAAAAAAAAAACCCACACAATCCTATAGTTCTGCAAGTCAGAAGTCTAATGTGGGTCTCCCTGGTCTAAAATCAAGGTACTGACAGGCTGCATCTTTTTCTGGACACTCTAGGGAGAACCTGTTTCCTTGCCTATTCCAGCTTTTAGGGGCTGCTCCCGTTCCTTGGCTCATGGACCCATCTACCTTCAAAGCCAGCATGGCTAGATTGGGTCCCTCTCACATAACATCACTCCAGCTTCTGCTTCCATTGTCACATCTTCTTCTCTGACTCTCTTGCCTCCCTCTTTCACATTTAAGGACCCCTGTGATTATACTGGGCACACTTGAAAATTCCAGGATCATCTCCCTCTCTTAGTCAGCTGATTAGCAACCTTAATTCCACCTGGTACTTTCATCCTTCCCCAAACCCTGCCCTTTGCCATGTAAGGTAACATATTTACAGGTTTCAGAAATTAGGATATGGAATAGATATCTTTGGAGGGTGATTATTTTGCCTGTCAAACAGGTGGCAGACTTATCTGGCAGCAGAACCTAACTTTAACTGACATGACTATTTATAGCCTTTATTTTTCTCCACTAAATATGAACATTTACACATTTGATTTATAGGTTATAGCCCTGAGCCACAGTGAGGGTGCTATGTAACATACAGTATACTAAACTGAATTACATTTCTAAAATCCAAAAAATTCTGAATTCTGGAACACATCTGGCCCCAAGGTTTTAGATTAGAGACTATGGACTTGCACTACATTATTATTAATATCATCTTCTTCTCTAAAAGAAAAAACGTTCCGTGTTTGATATGGCTTATAAATCATATTCATAAAGCCAGCACCCCCTTGAGCCTTGAAAGATCCTGCTATGGTTTGAATGTATGTGTTCCTGCAAATTCATATGTTGGAACTTTAACCCCAACATGATACTATTAAGAGATGGGCTTTTAGGGGGTGATTAAGGCATGAGGGTGGAGCCCTCATGGTTGGGATTAGCAACCTCATAAAAGGGCTGGAGTGAACTAGTTAGGAAGCCCTTCTGTCCCTTTTGCTGCCACATGAGGACGTGGCAACAAGGTGTCATCCTGGAAGCAGAGACTACGCCCTCACCAGACATGGAACCTACCAGCATCTTGATCTTGGCCTTCCCAACCTCCTAAACTGTGAGAAACAAATTTCTGTTGTTTACAAATTACTCATATTTTCTTAGAGTAACACAAACAGATTAAGACGGATTGGGGTCAGACTTCCCCATGACCAAAGCTGAGGCCACTCCTTTCTTTCTGTGTGCCCCTTGGGCAAGTTATTCACCCTCCATCAGCCTCCCTGTCCCCATCACCCAGCGGTGGGCTGGAGTGAGAGTGCCCACAGGGTGGTCAGGGGATTAAATGAGATGAATCACGGAAGCCCTTGGCACCAGGCCTGGCACGTGGTCCAACACTGGGATGGCTGCCAGTTATCATGCTCCCCTACTTGGGGGTCGCCTGCATGCCTGACACCACGGCTTTCCTTCTGGGGTGTGTGGGCTTCGTCGACAATGTGTTTATTCGCTGAAAGAAAAAGGCTCTGGGATTTTCATTTAATTTTGCCTGCATTTTCACCCTGCTCCCCAGCACAGCACTGATGATAATAAGGAGCAGATTCCTGGCGCTGAGCTGCTAAGGCTTTCACAGCACCGGCAGTTTTGCTAAAGCCAGTGCGCTGTGTATGCGTGGACAGCAGAAAGTGACTCACCAGCCTACTATGCCTTGATGAGACCATCCCTTGGGACTGCCCCCCTGCCTCCATGATGCTTCTGTTTTCCCCAATCTCCCGATCCTAATTTGGTTTACCAAGTAAACTTTTCCACTGTTACCAAGAGGAATGTTTTGTAGAAAGCTGGCGGATAAGAAGTCAAAGCCAGATGTTGTGGATTTGAGAATTAGAGGCACCATCCCTTTCTTCTCCCCTCCCTCCTTCTCTCCCTTCCTTCCTTCCACAGTCAATCTGCAAAGATTAACTGAACACCTGCCCCGTGCCGAGTACTATGCTGGGGGCTGGGGATGCAGTCTCCAACAAGATAGGCATGGGTCCTGCTATGCAGAGTGTGTGGATCCCACAAATCATGAATTCATTACAGTTAATTTCACAAACCATTAATTAAAAATTGAGGTGAGTGCTAGGAAGAAAAAGTACAAGGTGTTACACGCCTGTTTGAGATAGTCAGGGGATTCCAGGTATGCTTCCATGAGACAGTAATATCTAATCAAGGACCTGCCTGAAGAGTGGTAAGAATTACCCAGCCAAAGACTGGTTGTGGTGGCTCAAGCCTGTAATCCTAGCACTTTGAGAAGCCAAGAGGGGAGGATTGTTTGAGGCCAGGAGTTTAAGACCAGCCTGAGTAAGAGCGAGACCCCATCTCTATAAAAAATAGAAAAATTAGCCGGGCATGGTGGCATGTGCCTGTAGTCCCAGCTACTTGGGAGGCTAAGGCAGGAGGATCACTTGAGCCCAAGAATTTGAGGTTGCAGTGAGCTATGATGATGCCACAGCACTCTAGCTGGAGCAACAGAGCAAGATCCTGTCTCAAAAAAAAGAAAAAAGGAAAAGAATTATCCAGCCAAATTCCAGGGACGAATTGAAGAGAGCTGTGAAGGCCTTGAACATCAAAATGTAAAGGAACTGAAAGACGACCAGAGTTGCCAAAATATGGGTGAAGGGAGAAGGCAGATAGATGATTAGTCGTTAGCAAGGAAAGAAGAAAGGAAGGAAGGAAGGAAGGAAGGGGAGAGAATTGAATAGAATCGAATCTAGGGCAGAAGTTGGCAAACTTCCAAAGAGCCAAATCTTACTCCAGTCTGTCTTTGTACAGATCTCCCAGCTAAGAATGGTTTTTGTATTTTAAAATAATTGAAAAAAATCAAAAAAATACTACTTCATAACATGTTGAAAATATATGAAATTCAAATTTCTGTATCCATGAATAGTTTAATGGGAATACAGTCACACCCGCATATTTACATATTATCTATGGATGCTTTCAAGCTACCACAGCAGAGTTGAGAAGTCATAACAGAGACCATGTGGTCCACAAGCCTAAAATATTTACTATCTAGTCCTTTATAAAAAAAAAAAAAAAGAGTGTGCCAATTCCTGATTTAGTGAGATAGGCAGAGGCTAGAACATACAATGTTTTAACGAACATTAAAGATTTAGGATCTCATCCTAAGAGTGGTGGAACCCATTAAAGAGTTCGAAGCAAGAGAACAGCAAGATCCAGCAGTGCCAAACTTATCTGCATGTTAGACCAGGGAGCTTCAAAAAATATGGATGCATGAGTCCCGCCACCAGAGATTATGAATTAATGGGTCCTGAATATGGTCAGGGCTTTGAAATTTTGAGGAAATTCCTTGGTGATTCTAATATGCAGACAAGTTTGAGAACCCTGGGTATAATCATATTTGCATGTTTTAAAGATCATCCCAACTCAGGGTTCTCTCTCTAGCTGCCTATTAGAATCATCTGGGGGATAGTTTCAAACATACCAATGCCCAGGCCTACCCTGGCATCAATTACATAAGGATCTCTAAAGGGGGCCCTAGCATTTGGTATTGTTTTTAATAATTTGTTTTAGATTTGGCACAGGTGGCTCTAATGTGAAGCTAGGGTTGTGTGTCCTGCATTAACAGTGGCCAAGGACAGAGACAGGGAGACCCCTAGGGGTTAGTCTGAGTGGTCCAACCTAAAGATGATAGGGGATCAGGTTGAGTTGTTTGGGTGGGAATGAGGAGGAATAACCAGCAGGACTTGGTGATTAGCTGGTGACAATGAAGGGTTGGGGTGGGAAGTTTCAAAAATGATACTCAAATGTCTAGCAAAGCAACTAAGTACAGATTGATGCCACTTATTGGGATAGGAACTTTGGAAGAAGTTTGGGGGGTAAGAGCATTAGTTCTGTTCTGATACAATGTTGAAAAGAAGTTGGTCAGTTGGTCAACTATAAGGGACTGGAACCAAACGATAAAAGGCCTTGAATGCTATCCCAACAACATCCTCCTCATACAGTGGCAATGGCTACGACGATGTAGTGGAACACACAGGGGCTTTTGATTCAGACACTGTGCCTACCACATATGGTATATGTGAGTTTCCTCAGCTCCCTCGCCTACAGAATGGGATTAAATGTGTTCATATATGTCTCATTCACCTTTGGCCAGCAGAGATATTGCTCAAGGCCAGACACTCAACACTCAATAAACACCTTTACAAGAAAGATTGCACTTCATTGTTGTGAAGATTCAATTAGGTGCCATGTGTAAAGTGTCTAGAAACCTAAGTAGCATCAAAGGCACTCATAAAATGGCAATATTACCCCTGAAGGATTTCCGAAGAAAAACAACACAGTGACACCTTCACACTGAAGTTCTGGGAAGTGTATGTGGACATCTGTGGGAAGGACGAGCAGGTGGGGGAAGAAATGGATACAAGTTGAGATCCCTTATCCTCAATGTTGGGGACCAGAAGTGTTTCAGATTTCAAATATTTTTTGGATTTTGAAATATTTACATACATATAATGACAATTCTTGGGGATAGGACCCAAGCCTAAACACGAAATTCATTTGTTTCATATACACATAACTTGAGAGTTATTTTATACAATATTTTTTAATAATTTTATATACCCATCACATGAGGTCAGATATGCAATTTTCCACTTGTGATATCACATCAGCACTCAAAAAGTTTCAGATTTTGGAGCATTTTGAATTTTGGAATATCAGATTAGGGATGCCCAACATGTACTTAGGTTTAGCATTTGGAATTGAGTTCAGCTGTATCTGATAAACAGAGTGGTATCAGTTCACCACTTAGTAAGAAGTCAGGGTTCCAGCAATCCAGTACAGCTGACAGTCCTCCAGGATCCAGGCTACCCTTCCAGCTTACTGCTCCTTCTTCCCAAGCATCGCCCTTATTGTACATCTTGGCCAAGACAGCCAGAGCTCTAGCCACCATATTCATATTCCGGGCAACAAGATGGAAGAAAGGAGAAAAAAGAAGAGGGCACACAAGGATGCCTTGAAGGAAGTTTCCTGAAAGCTGAAACATAATACTTCTACTAACATCTCTTGGACCAAAATTTAGTAACATGGCTATTCCTAGCTGCAAGAGAGCCAAGGACGTGTAGTCTTTATCCTGGGCAGCCACATCTCCAGGTCAAAACAGGAATTCCCATAACTAAGAAGGCCAGGGAGGATGGAGGTTGGGGTAGGCAAGGGGCAAAGCCTCACTGACTAGGGCCTTTCCTATGCTATCCCCTCACTCAAGATGCCTTCCTGCTCCCTCCCTGAGTTCACTCAGACTGAGTCCCTGCCTCAGCATCTTCTGTTCCCTTGCCTGGAATGCTCTCTGGCCTCCTTATCACCAGCATATTTCAACATTTCTTTTAAGACCCAAATCAGGATTTATCCCCTTTATTGTAGTCCATGTCTCAACTGTTATTATTTTTCTTAAATATATACACACATACATAAGCACATGGTGTCTGAATAGGCTTGGAACACCCGTTCCACCCACACAAAGTGTACATCCTCGGACAAGTCACTTCTACCCTCTGGGCCTCAAGTTCCTCCCACATCAGTGGGGATAATAATGTCTACCTCACAACATTGTAGGGGGGATCGAAGGAGATTTCTGTATTTGCAAGTGGTCTGTAAACAATAAAGCATTAAATATCTATTAGCTGTTACCATTTCTACCCTGAGGTGTTCCTTCTTGTTATAATAGTTAATGTGAGAGAAAAAAAAAAAAAAGTTGGTGAGAAGTGTTACCTCACAAAAAAACAGGGCAGAAGATGTATTTCATTTCCTCCCTTTCATTTTCCCATAGCAAAGCTAGAAGAGGATTCTATCAATTCTTAAAATATATCTACAAGCTGAAAATTAATTTTAGACATGAGCAAGGATGACTTCCTTCAAAGAGAAAGGCGATCCAGAGAAGCTAGAATGCATCCTGCACTGCTGATCACTGCAAAATTAAAGCCAAGAACAGAACTCAGATCATCGAAGGGAATGAGTCACAGTACCTGGCGAGGAAGCAAGGCTTCAACCAGACACCAGTCAGGACTAAATATTATGGCTCTTGCAAATAAGGCACATGAGTTCCTGCAACCATGAACAACCCAAAGATGGCCCCCCTGTCCTCATACATAAAGGTAAAAGCTAATGGTTGCTGATAGCATTAAAATAAAAACTGCATCTTCTCAGATTAATCATATATCTGACATAAATCCAAATTCACCTCACAAGATGTCATCAAATAAATACTTTTGCCCCTGTTATTATAAAACAAAATACGTACGCAGAAAACGGCCTAAAACATACATGGACACATTAACAGTAATTTTAAAAGGATGCCCTTGTGTAATTACCACTCCAGTCAAGAAACAGAACAAGGCTGAGTGCAGTGACTCACGCCTGTAATCCTAGCACTTTGGGAGTCCAAGGCAGGAGGACTGCTTGAGACCAGGAGTTTGAGACCAGCCTAAACAACATAGAGAGACCCTGTCTCTACAAAAGATAGAAAAATTAGCTGGGTATTGTGGTGTGCACCTGTAGTCCCAGCTACTCGGGAGGCTGAGGCAGGTGGATCACAGAGTTTGAGGTTGCAGTGAGCTAGGATGATGCCACTGCACTCTAGCCTGGGCAACAGAGTGAGACCTGTCGAGGAGAGGAGAGGAGAGGAGAGGAGAGGAGAGGAGAGGAGAGGAGAGGAGAGGAGAAATAGAACATTACCTCAGAAGCATGCCTCTCTGATGACAATCTCCTCCTTCCCACCTAGAAGTAATCACTATTCTTGTTCTTATGACACACATTTCCTTTTCTTTATTACCACTTATGTATGTCCCTAAACAATGTTTTTGCCTATTTCAAATTTTTATATGAATGAAATCACATTTATGTATTCATTTGTACTTTGCTTCTTTCTGTACAGCATTATGTTTGTGAACCCAAATTATCTATCAGTGAAATGATATGACATTTGAAATTTGATTTAAAATAATGGGAGCAGGGAGGAGTTGCCAAGTATATGTTAAATAAATTGGCCATAAACTGATCATTGTAGAAGCTGCATAATGGGTACATCAGATTCATTATATAATGTTCTTGACTTTTAAATATGTTACAAAATTTTTATAACAAAAAATGGTTTAAATTACCTTGTAAGATGCATTTGCTTGCTATGTTTAGTTACAAATTTGTTCATTTTCATTGCTGTATAGCAATAGTTCTCCAAGTAAGGTCCCAAGACCAGAAGCATCACAATTACCTGGGAATTTTTTTGAAAAGCAAATTCTCGCTTGTCCCTCCTTCCCCACCCCCACCAGACTTACAGAATAAGAAACTCTTGGGATAGGACCCAGCTGTCTGTGTTTTAATAACCTCTCTAGATAATTCTGATACATATGCAAGTTTGATAACCATTCCTGAATAGTATTCTACTGTGTGAATATATCACAATTTATTTATCCATTCTACTATTGATACGCATATGTCTTATTTCAAGTTTTGGGGTTTCAAGTTTGTGGATATTCTTGTAGAAGACTTGGTGGACAAGAGTCTCTCTGTTATATACCTAGCAATGAAATAATAGGCTATCTTTAAAATTACATGATAATGCCAAACTATTTTCAAAATGGTTCACCAATTTACAATCCCACTGGTAATATATGAACGTTCCCTTTGCTCTATATCCTTGACAACACGTGGTATTTTTCAGACATTTTAATTATTGCCAATCTAGAGGGTTAAACACTTTTAAGCTTTCAAACTTGGAATCAAAGAAACACATATTAGGGGGCCAGTCACAGCAGCTCACACCTGTAATCCTAGTACTCTGGGAGGCCGAGGCGGGAGGATTGTTTGAGGCCAGGAGTTCCACACCAGACTGAGCAAGAGTGAGACCACCACGCCCCCTACAAAAACTAGAAAAACTAGCCGGCATGGCGGTGTGTGCCTGTAGTCCCGCCTACTTGGGAGGCTGAGGCAGGAGGATCAGTTGAGCCCAGGAGTTTGAGGTTGTAGTGAGCTATGATGACACTGCACTCTAGACCAGGTGACAGAGCAAGACTCTGTCTCAAAACCAAGAAAAAAAAAAAAAAGCCAGGCATGGTGGTATGTGCCTGTAGTCCCAGCTACTGAAAAAAAAAAAAAATTAAAATAAGCTGAATAAAGCACAAATACACACATGTGTACACACACACTTTCTTGAGGGTATCACAGGGTGTTGTTGAGACAACCAGGACTTGGGGGACAAAATCCTGGAGAAGAGAGAACCACAGAGATGTGAGCCAAAATTCTGCAGTCACTCTCTCCCTTGGGGCATTTGCCAAAACTAGGTGAGGAGTAAGAGGCTGAGGATCCAGGCAAAAAGACCCAGCAGAGTTGCTATCAGGAAGGAAAAACACCAGAAGAACCCTTGGCAGTCTCTTGGGGCTAGAGAGATAAAAACCTGAGAGGCCAAGACCCTAGTAAAAGGAAGGAACAGAAAACTTAAGGCCAGCATGTGTCTGCCATTTCCCTTAAGACATTTGCTGAATTCTGAAACTATGGAAGGCAAGAGGCTAAGAAGTTATGAAGAAAGCTCCCAAAAAGTTTTCAGTGGGAATTTTGCCAGTTTCACGGTGACAAAAAATCTGAACTAGCCAGGGGGAGAAATCATTGAGAACACCCCAGGCTCTGAGGTGAAATCTCAAGAAGGCTACACCCTAGAAACAGGCATCTGCCAGTGGCAGGGCCTCATCAAAACTAAAATGTAGCCTACATTTAGCTCAGTCTTTAATCGGATTAAAATAATCACTTCCCCAACATGTCTGCTTAGCAGCTACTTTCTCTGGAAGAAAATATCATCTGCAACATCTACGATTTTTCATACAAAATGATGAGTACACAATCAAAATTTGCCAGGCATGCCAGGACAAAGACCAAAAAAAAAAAAAAAAATAGATCACACAAAGAAATAAGTGACTCAGATATTGGAGTTAGGAGAGAAAAAGTCTAACAATGATTAATATACTCAAAACATTACAAGATAGAGAAATTAGATGAAAAGGTAGAGAATTTCATCAGAGCATTAGAATCAATTAAAAAAAGATCAAATGGAATTTCTAGGACTATAAAATATCAATACTCAAATTAAAAACTCAATAGATAAAGTTGAACAACTGATTAGACATAGCAGAAGAGACAATTAACAAATTGGAAGGCAGGTCAAAAATTTTTCAAAACTGAAGCACAGAGCAAAAAAAGTAAAATGGAAAATACAAAAAAGATCGTAAGAGATGTGTGATATGGTAAAAGGGTCTAAAATACATATATTTGAAGACACAGAAGAAGAAAGAACGTAACAGTAATAACAGTGTTTGAAGAAATAATAGCAAACTAAAGATATCAATACACATATACAAAAATTATTAGGAGCTCCAAACAGGATTAACAGTAAATAAACAACAAAAAATAATCAGTAAAGCCAGACCTAGAGACATCACAGAAAAACTGATAAAAACTAAAGACAAAACCCTAAAAGCAACCAGAGGAAAAAAAGACACGTTACCTTCAATGGAGTAATAACAATGTTGGCTGATGGCTACTTTTTTCAACAGAAATGATGGAAGTCTACAGACAATGAAATCATGTTTTATTTAAAGTGCAAGAAAAAAACTGAACATACAGAATTTCATACTCAGTTACAACAGCATTCAAAAATAAAGGTAAAATTAAGACATTTTCAGGTAAGAACTGAAAGGATTTGTCACCAGCAAATCCTCACTGAAAAAATAATGCTAACAGTAGTCTAATTGGGCATAAGAAAATAATGCCAGATGAAAATGCAGGAAAAAATAAAGAGCAATAGAAAAGGTAAACATATGGCCGGGCACAGTGGCTCACACCTGTAATCCTAGCACTCTGGGAGGCCCAGGCAGGAGGATCACTCAAGGTCAGGAGTTCGAGACCAGCCTGAGCAAGAGCGAGACCCCGTCTCTACTAAAAATAGAAAGAAATTATATGGACAACTAAAAATACATATACATAGAAAAAATTAGCCGGGCATGGTGGCACATGCCTGTAGCCCCAGCTACTCGGGAAGCTGAGGCAGGAGGATTGCTTGAGCCCAGGAGTTTGAGGTTGCTGTGAGCTAGGCTGACGCCACGGCACTCTAGCCCGGGCAACAGAGTGAGACTCTGTCTCAAGGAAAAAAAAAAAAAAAAGAAAAGGTAAACATGAGTAAATAAGAATGAATATTGATTATTTTAGAACAACAATGAAAATAGCATTAATACCTATCTAACAGGCTTTTAAAACCTATACACTTAAAATGCATGACAATAATAACACAAAAAGTGTGATGGGGAGATAGAAATAGAATGCTCCAAAGTACCTTATTACCTATTTAACCAAAAGAAATTAAAACATATCCACAAAATGATTTGTACACAAATAAATGTTCAGAGCAGTGCCATTAGTAACAGCTGTAAATTGGCAACAACTCAAGTGTCCCTCTACAGGTGAATGGATAAACAAATTATGGCATATTTATACAAAGGAATACTATTACTCAGTAATAAAAATGAATGAATTACTGATAGCCTAAAAACTATGGATGAAACTCATAGACATCATGTTGAGCAAGGGAAGCCACATTCAAAAGAGTACTGCTATACAATTCCATTTATATTAAGTTCTAGCCAAGCAAAACTAATGTATGATACTAAAAGTCAAAACAACAGTACCTTCAGGGGCATTAGAAACCAGAAAGGAACAGGAGGGGATCTCTGGGAGGTTACCAATGGCCTATTACTTGATGTGGCTAATATAAGAATGTGTTCACTTTGTGGAAATTCATCAAGCTCCACACTTACGAGTGTGTACTTTTCTATATGTATTTCCAAAAAAAGTTTTAAAATGCATTTCAGACATACAAAAATGTTATACAAAGAATAATAAGTCTGTATCCACCACCAAAATTAAGAAAAAAAACATTACTGATATAGTTTTTCGTTTGCTTGGAGCCAGTTGTCTGGCTCTGTTGCCCAAGCTAGAGTGCAGTGGCATCATCATAGCTCACAGCAACCTCAAATTGCTGGGCACTTTGGTCCTTCTGCCTCAGCCTCCCAAGTAGCTGGGACTATTTGATCCTCCTGCCTCAGCCTCCCAATTAGCTATGCCTGGCTAATTTTTTAAAACAATTTTTAAATTTTTTGTAGAGATGGAGTCTCACTATGTTGCTCAGGCTAGTCTCAGACTCCTGGCCTCAAGCAATCCTCATCCTCTTATCTTGGCCTCTCAAAGTGCTGGGATTACAGGTGTGAGCCACCATGTCTGGCCTCAATATAGTTGATATGTGTACTCCTCCCTGATCACTCTTCCATCCACCCCATCAGAGATAACCACTCTCCTTGAACTTGGTGTCCACCATTCCTCTGCACTAGTTTATACTTTTACTCCTTATAAAAAGCTTCCCTAAACAATATATAGAACTGTTTTACATGTTTTAAAACCATATATAAAAGGTAATTTGATTCCTATTTTTAAAAGATCATTCTAAAAGGGGTATGGAGAACTTTCTTGGATGACACAGTATTTTATATCTTGATTGGAATACTAGCTACATGGAGATATATATACATATATATATATACACACACATACATTTGTCAAAGCTCATCAAATTGGATATTTAAGATCTGTGCATTTCACTATACATAAATTTTATCTCACTTAAAACAAAAAAAATTTTATGATAGATCATTCTAGCTTCTTCATAAGGGAATGGATGGTGGGATGGACTGAAGTAGAACCAGGAAGGCCAGTTAGAATATCTCAGTGGACCTGGTTAGTGTCAAACTCAACTACCTGAAGGGTCAGAAAGTAATGACAGGTTATGGACACAGTTTTTTGAGCAGCTTAACTGTGAAGCAGAGAAATAACTGGAGGAAGAAGTGAGGGCAAAGAAGGGATTTTTAAAGATAGAAGACCAAGTTTGACCAAGTAGAGAGAAAAAGCCAATGACAGACCAAAGATGAAGGATCACTGAAGAAACAAAGTCCTCAAGAAGGTGAAGATATGAAATATGAAGTCCAGGGCTTTTGTCTTTGTTAGTACACAATATCTTCTTATCTTTTAACTGGAAGGAAATAAAAAGAAAGGTAGAGATTAAAGGGAAGATTGTTTTTTTGGTGATGGAAAGATAAGGGCGTTCCCATCCAATGGCTACTGCTTTTTCAATGAATGTGAGTTGTTATCTGAAAAGAGTGGGGAATGGCAGTTTTGAAGCCTGGGGAGAAGAACAATATGGCATTGCATTGGAAAAGGCTGGAAAAGCATCCCAGTACGGTGAGGAGTGGTTAAGAAAAATGAAATGTTCCATTTTGGACAGGTTAAATGCCCAACAGATATCCAAAATCTTGAATATGAGCTCAAAAGCAAGAATATTGTTATTCATCTTTCATTGTGCTGCACAAAGCACACTGTAACCTATATTAGGTACTCAAGAGGGAATGAATAAGGGAATAAATGAAGATTAATTTTTTTCATATTTTCATAGCACATTTTATATCACCTGTCATATTCTGCAGTGGAACTGAAGAAAACATTCTTTTAGAAGTAATTCACCTTAGATATCAAATGTATTTTCCTTTTCCTCGTTTTTAGTTCTGTTATTGGAAGAAAATCAATCTGTGCCTTCCAATTTTATCAATTCTTCATTTTATCTAAAGCATTGATATGCTGATCTTCTAAAATAACTTTTAAGCAGAATTCACCAGGATAATCCCCACAGGTAAAAAGAGAGAGAATTTATATGCCTATATTATCATAATTTGTGATAATCATAAGGGTATAGTTAATGAAAAAATTAGAAACTCTTGCCAAGAAGAATTAACCTCTTCTCTGTATTCGGGACACGCCTGCTGATGCTAAGCCACACATGTACACTGAGACACTGAGTGAAGAATGTCTTTTTTATTTAATATTTTTTTCATTTTTTTTGATATTTTAATAAATTTTAAAAGCTATCCTAGTTTTTGGAAGTCTGATGAAGAATGTCTTTAGTTCATGTACTGGAATCACAGGGTAATATCAGACAAGCTTTAACGTGCCCAGAAGAACAGAAGTACTGGCTGTCTTAGGAGACAAATTAGCACTCTGTGCTATTTATTTACCACCTATCAATTATGAAATTTTTAAATGGCTATTAATGCATTACTTGCAGCATAAATTGTCATTTGTTTTATCACACTAAGTTCCATTTAAAAGGACTCCATTCATGCAAGATGCTTCATTTTGGTTGGCTAAGCAGTGGGATTTCTGAGCTTTTAGTTCATGTATATACTTGCTATGTATATTGAGTGCACGCTCCTAATTCCTGTTGCCATAGCCAGAATGTAAATGCATATGTTTTTGTCATTCTTTTTTTTTTATAGCTTTTATAAAGATTTTTTACTTGCCAGCTTTTAAATATGTATATTTGCATTCAGACTATCAATCTTTATTTTTATTACTTTTTAAATAAATTTTTGAAGGGTTTTCCGGTGAGGACTGGAAAATCTGCTAGACAAACTCTAAAAGAGCTGTAACACTAGACCATCAATCTTTTAATTACCTATTTTATCGCCCTAAGCAATTGTTAGCTATGCAACAATGTGCCTTTTAAAAAGATGACTCTTAGGTGAAACAAGGCAGAAAATTTATACCTCAAAAGCATAGAGCTAAGGCTTTAGGCCTAAATATTGTACCATCTTTTGCTTATAACAAGGAAAAAAAAAGTTGCATGTAAAGTCCCAATTAAGACAAGATAGCCAGGAAAAGTACCCTAAACCAAGGTAAGACTTGTTATGTAAAATTAGAACAATGGTAAGAGTTTCAAGTAACTCCTATTTTTGTCATTCTTAACTACAGTAATTCAGAACTTCAGCTGCCAAGTTTGGTGCTAATATCCTCACTTATGTGGTTTATACTCTGCTCTTAAAATAATTCCTTGTTTGCTGTTAGAGGCTCCAAACATGATATATAAAATGGCAAGGATCAATTTTTTAAAATCATGAAATAAATGGAGCTATATGTATTTTTTTCTTGAAAATATTCCCTTTCCTATCATTCCCTTTATTTAGTAATTATAAACCCGGGTCAAGCAGTAAAATAGCAGAACATTTTAAATACCAACAAACCACAAATAGCAGTGTTTTCAAGGAGAAAAAAAGGAAAATTTCATGGTAAACCATCCTTTGATGCACTGTCATTTTAACTGTCAAGGTATCAATTATTTCTCCTATGCTGAAAAGTCTACACATTTAAAGGTTCTGTGGATCCACTAAGAAAATACTCAACCATTTCTCTCTATCATTAAACACAACAGGATACTAGTCTGTGCTAGTTTTAAAACACCAGCAAAATTCTAAATGTGAATATTAAGGTTTACTATTTCAGTTTCAAATGAAACAGTTGCTTTATAGCCAAACAGCATTGACCATACTTAAAGTTGTCACCTGCATAATATTTGTAGGGCCAAAGACTAACTCCATTTCAAAATTCCGGAATCTCCATTTCAAAATTCCCTGAGGGTCTCCGAGTCCAATATGACACCCAAGGCAGGACTATTTTTCCCCAGTCCTCCCTGACAGATGGTCAGACTGTTTCAATTACTCTAGTGGGGGAGTTCTCAAGAGAAGCTCCCCAAGGGATATGAAGAAAGGCTAGAACCAACCACTCAAACAGGGAGTAAGGTTCCAGTCAGTAAGCTTGCAGGATATTGATAACGTTGCCAAACACTTAAAACCAGACTTCCACAAGAATGCGATGCGGAATTAGTAATCACAAGGGTGCAACGTTTAAGGCATGTACACCTCAATTCAGGAACCCTCCAAAGTTCTTTCACTGGCCTAGGGTGTAGCTCACACACTTTGGGGAAACAAGGTGTCTTTTCTCTGGGGGTTTTTTTTTTTTTTTTTTTTTTTTTTTTCTTTTCTCTGATTTCTTAAAGTAAGAAATGACCTGTTAGGCTCACAGCAAGGGTTTGTCAAGCCAGACAGCATCAAATCCCTTCCTTCCTTAAACCAAGCCTGGGGACCCCCTGGTGGAACTGCTAAGGCTTAAAATACTCTAACTTTGGTCTTAAAATCGTCACTACAGTAAAGCAGAACATTTCGGGTTTTTCTTTTAGCGATGTATATAGGCTATGCTGTAACTGAAGTTTGGCTGGTGTAGGGTTGATGTGTGGGGGTTGTTGGAAGCGCAGCCCTTCATCCCGCCTTGGAGTCTGGCTTGATCCTCCCAGGAAAGGCGAGCGCGTGGGGCTGCGCTGCCAGCGCATCCCCAGCTGGACCCCAGGGCCGGGCGGCCCGGCCCTTACCTGTCGATGCTGATCACGCACAGGGTCATGATCGAGGCCGTGCAGCACATGACGTCCATGGCTATGAAGACGTTGCAGAAGAAGTGGCCAAAGATCCACTTGCCCCCGATGAGGTCGGTGACGCTGACGAAGGGCATGACCGCCACGGCCACCGAGAGGTCGGCCAGCGCCAGGGACACGATCAGGTAGTTGGAGGGCTGGCGGAGCTTCTTGACGAAGCACACAGAGATCACCACCAGGCAGTTGCCCGCGATCGTCAGCAGCGTGATGAGCGTCAGGATGGAGCCGATCACAACTTTCTCGGCTCTGCCGTAGTTGATCTCCTCCCCACAGCCGGAGACATTGTCCGGGGGCGCGTCCCAAGTGGGCGCCGGGCTGGCCGTCACCTCCGGGACCGCGCTCAGCAGGTGCGGCGCCCAGGAGCCCGCGACCGGGTCGGCGCCACCGTCGGGGCTCAGGTCCGGCAGCCCGCGCCCCACCTCTGGCAGGAGGAAAGAGCGGAGGTGACTGTAGAGGTCCGGGGGGCCGCTGCTGTTAACGTCCATCATCGTGCCGCTGTGCGCTGCTGCCCATGGAGCCGGCGCCCCCGCCACGCGCTCCGGCTGCCGGCCCCCGGGCTTCACCTCGCCGGTTCCGCTCCGCCCGGCCCAGCCATGGGGCGCGCGCCGGCCGCTGGGGGGCGCCCGGCTCGGTCTCGGGGCCCCGCACGCCTGGGCCCCCCAGCCACTGCGGGGAACGCAGTGGCGCGACCGCGCGGGGACTCCCTGCGGGAGGCGCCTCGGCACCCGACGGACGCCCGCCCGGGACGCGCGGGCCGGCCCCGGCTGGCAGCACCTCAGCCCGCGGCGGCCGCGCGGCTCGGCCCAGAGCGCCCGGCGGCGGCGGCAGAAGTTGCGGAGTGAGCCCCGCCCCTCGTGCCCGCCGCTGCCGCTCCCCTGCGGCAGCCGCGCCGCGTCTCCGCCGCCGCCGCCTCTGGCCGCTGCCCGCGCCCTCGCGCTCCCGGGCCGGGCTCTCCGCGCTGGGCAGCGACCGCCGCCTCTGCCGCTCCTCCCCACTGTGCGGGGGGCGGCGCTGTACGCGCTCCCGGGATCCCCAGTCCGCTCGCTCGGGGATCCTTCCTTGCGGCATGAGACGCGGGCCCCCTCCAGCAGACCCCAGCCTCCTCACTGTGTAAACGACAATTTGGCGGGGGCTTTTTCTTTTGTTAAGAGGACTAGTGGGCCAGTGGATGTTCGGACTTTTAGCGAAATGAGGAACCGAGAGGGGGGATTTTTTTTTTTTTTTAATTAAAAAAACCTTCTCGAGCACTACACCAAGCAACAAATACATACTTGCGTTTCTTATTGTGACCACTTAGGAGAGAAAGCGAAAATGGAAAAGGAGAAACAGCCGAATGGGATGAGGATGGGAGGTCAGAGGGGAGGGAGGGATGCCTTAGACCCCGGCACCACGGAGGAGCTGGGGACTCTGGGGAAGGGGGTCTCCAGGGGGGTTAACCCATTCTGACCAACCCTCCTCGCACTCCGGCGTCTACAAACAGGCCTCTCAGCTCTGGAAACAGACCCTGTCTGCCTTTATATTGAGGCTTCAAAGCCTAATATATTGAAATGAGGGTTAATTTTGTCATGGCATTCTGGAAATCTTACACATAAGCGGAGACATGGCCGGTTATAATGTTCTGCAGAAGAATCCTGGAGGTGTATGTTGATTTAGTACCTATTGCCTAAAATCCCCCTTAGTATTCAAACCCTGTCAGCGTGGCTGATTTTTATTACAAGTGAGACTTGCTTCATTCTGTTTTATTTAAAGGTTTTATTGGAAGCCAGAAGTGATTCTTCAGTTTAAGACGCTAAAAATAATCAAATCTGTTTTATTTTCTAGTTAGGCCCTACTGGATTATAAATAAAAAAGAAAAGGAACAAAGACCTCAAAATATATTGATCTGAGTGCTGAATAATACTTTCATTCTTCAATGTGGGAATTAGTCCTGTTTTTCCAGATAAGGAAACTCAGTTGCTATTATAATTGGCTGGTAAGTAACAGTTATGTTTCAAACCCAGGTTTATCTGATTAGTATGCCCATATTCTTACCCCTACACATTCGACAACAACAGAAATAATTTAAGTGGGAAAAAAAAGTCTTTAGGATGGGCCAATGTTTGCAGCAGTTTCCCTATGATCAACATTTTAGAGGCTCTCCTCTGCCTGGGATAAGCCAAATAATCTATTGAGTCAGAAGAAAAGTGGAAGATATTAATAATATCTAGGCCACAAAGCAATATATTTAATAAGAAGACGGGTCTGGAGGCTGGGTGTGTTGGCTCACCCTGTTCTCCCCTCAGAACGAAGCAAGGAAGGCTGGTTCAGTCATTCATCAATTCATTCATTCATTCAACAATAACCCTTGAGCACCTACTCAGGGCCACACGTTGTGCAGGAACCTGGGACCCAAGGATGGGCCTCACACTGTCCTGTCACTGGGTGATTACCGTGTATCGGACCCACAGTGACCCCCCCCACCTCCCACTCCTGGCACTCTGGGAGACCGAGGTCGGAGGATCGCTTGAGGTCAGGAGTTCAAAACCAGCCTCAGCAAGAGTGAGACACCCCCGCTCTCCCAACTGTCTACAATAAATAGAAAAATTATCTGGGTGTGATGGCCAGCTCCTGTAGTCCCAGAACTTGGGAGTCTGAGGCAGGAGCATGGCTTGAGCCCAGAGTTTGAGGTTTCAGTGAGCTCTGATGATGCCACTGCACTCTAGCCAGGGCAGTAGGCCACAGAATGAGACCTTGTTTCAACAAAAAAAGGCAGTGGATGAGAAAACTTCTTCAACCTTACTTATGTTAGTATAGTGGTTCCCCCTTATTCTCAGTTTTACTTCCCTTGGTTTCTGTTAGCTGCAGTCAGTGGAGGTCTAAAAATATTAAATGGAAAATTCCAGAAATAAACAACTCGTAAGTTTTAAGTTGTACACCATTCTGAATAGCATGATGAAAACTCTCTCTGCCCCACCCAGAACTTGAATCATCCCTTTATCCAGCTATGCACATTGTATATGCTGCCCACCCAGTAGTCATTCAGGAGCCATTTCTGTTATCAGATCAAAAAAACATAGTATATATACAGAATCCAGTACTATCCCAGGTTTTAGACATTCACTGGGGGTCTTGGAACATTTTCCCTGAGGACAAGGGAGTACTACTGTATTAGACATGATCTCAAATAAAAGAAAAATAGTTTGTAGCTGGAAGGCATCTGAGCAATCACTTGTTCACCCTTCAATGCAGAAGAGGAAATAGAGGCTGGGAAAAGTTTAACAACTTGCCCAAGATCATACATGACTACATTGAAATGTCTCAGTTTTTGGTTTTGAGGTTTAGAGTGGTCTCAACACCTCTTAAAAATTCTTTAAGGTAGTACTTTTGACTTTTCTCATTTTAACTTTTTAACTCACTTTGACTTTTCTCATTTTTGTCCCTTTGAATACCCTAATCGGTTCAGGTTACATATTCTGTCTTGGCTCTTTTAAATAATATTCCACATTAATTAATTGCACAAAGATTTTGAAAATTACTGGTTTTTTTAATCTGAATAACCAGTCAATATAATTTACCACTACACTCTTACCAGCTCTTAACTAGCCCACTTATATTTCACCGAAGCTTCTGCTTTTTGCTTTTGTTTTGTTTTAGTCCCTTCAGGTTGCTATAATAAAAATACCATAGACGATGGTATAACAATAAACATTGATTTCTCACAATTCTGGGGGGGTAAGAAGTACAAGATCAAGGTGCCAGCAGATCCGGGGTTCAGGTAGGCCCCACTTCTTGGTTTATAGATAGCATCTCTCTGTGTCCTCACATGGCAGAAAGGGGTGAGTGAGTTCTTGGGGGGTCTCTTTTATGAGGGCACTACTCCCATTCATGAGGGCGCTGCCCTTATTACCTAATTACCTCCCAAAGGTCCCACCTGATACCATCACACTGGGGAGTAGGATTTCAACATATGAACCTTGGGAGGAAAAAATGTTCAGTCCATAACAACTTTTAAATGTGTGACATACAAACTCACCAAATAGTCATTAAAATACTACTTTTAAAATTACTTCCCCTTCCATTGCCATTACAGCATTGGGCCCGAACTCCCCTTTTTATACAGCTGTCAGCTTTCTTATATTTTCTATACTGATGCCTGAGTGTATTTCCTAAGAGTTGCTAGGTTTTTAATGTATAAGCTGTCACAATGCATAAACATAGTTATTGAAAATCTCGGCTTCTGCAGCATCTCCTTGCTTAGGTTGAGTTTAAATTTCATATATCATTGTCTTATTCCAAACTCCTGACAGAACAATCTGGAATTCTTTCAGTTTCCCTCTAACCTTCACTAGCAAATCATTGTGTTTTCATAAAAATGCTAAAATCTTGTATATCCTTTTCCATAATTTTCTCAGAAAAGTTAAAGATATAGCTTCACAAAATATTCATAAAATATCTAAACATTCATGTAAATTTGTTGTTTTGCCCTTGGTTTCCTGGTGTTTTAAAATCCATATCAAGGTGTTGCTTCCTTCACCCCTCCCCCGCCCACCCACTCCTCTGGCAGTGATAGTGGAGATAAGTGAAGTGTTGGCATCTAAATGAAATCCTGTCTATAGTTTCTATCCCCTTTCTTTCTTTCATTAAAAAAAAAAGTCCTACTGTTTTAAAGAGTACCAATTCTTGTCTAGACTTTCATTGCCTATAATGGCATTCTCATAAAATTGTCAGTGACGGCACCTGAGAATACAGCTTGCTGATGTTTCCAACTGGCAATCTCCTCCTCTCAAAACTGCTCTGGCGGAGTACAGAGAAGCTGCAGAGTTCTACAGCGTGAATTATTGTCTTTTTATAAGCCCTTCTTCTCTCTAGGTACTCATCTAGCTCTCCTAAATGCATATGCTTAATCCCATCTATGCAAACCCACACATACCCATCCATAGGACATAGCTTAGGATACTTAATTTTCCCATAAGCCAACATACCCTGACAACCTAGATTTACTTTAAGAAGCACAAGTAGGCCAGGCTCGGTGGCTCACTCCTGTAATCCTAACACTCTGGTAAACTGAGGCAGGAGGATAGCTGAGGTCAGGAGTTTGAGTCCAGCCTGAACAAGAGCAAGACTGTCTCCATTAAAAATAAAAAAATTAGCTGGGCAGGGTGGTGCGTGCCTGAAGTCCCTGCTACTCGAGAGGCTGAGGCAGGAGGATCGCTTGAGCCCAGGAGTTGGAGGTTGCAGTGAGCTATGATGATGCCACTGCACTCTAGCCTAGGTGACAGAGTGAGACACTGTCTCAAAAAAAAAGAAGAAGAAGAAGCACAAGTAAAATAAAGCTTTCTGTGTCATTGGGTCCATTGGCAACTCATTAGTCAGTCAAGCATACCAATATCATGCCTGCTGGGGGTCCAGTAACTTCCCATGCCCAATGTAGTAGTCCTGTGGGCTACTCTTTCACGCTCCGGATTATTTCAGTCTCTCACTTTGGTACCCCATTTCCTCACGCAACTAAACTAATCGTTTGAGTGTCCCTTGACCCAGAATTTGATAAGAAAAGACTAGAAATACAAGAATGCTTAGTATAAATATCTAAATACTACCCTGTGGCTACTCATGGGGCTATAGAGCAGTAGCACTGAGACAGAACACACATCTTAGAGACAAGGACTCAAGTCTGTTAACACAGACATTTTCGAAGCCCGGTTAGGATAAAACCAGTTATTCTGGGACACCTGAATGACCCTTCTCTGTGACAATCCCCCTCACCACAGCTAATCTCATTCTTTAAGTGAGCTCTTAAAACATTTTTTTCACATCTTTCTTAATTATGCTAATACTTTATATGACTCTGTTCTCCATTAAACTGTGAACTCCAAAGGCAGGGAAATTTTTTTTTTTTTTTGAGACAGAGTCTCACTCTGTCACCCCAGCTAGAGTGCTGTGGCATCTTGGTAGCTCACTGCAACCTCAAACTCCTGGGCTCAAGCATCCTCCTGTCTCAGCCTCCTGAGAAGCTGAGGGTACAGGCACAGGCCACCACCCCTGGTGATATTTTCTCATTCCTGCCACATATTACGACGCTCAGTAAACATTTGTCAAATGAATTGAGTACAGAATAATGACTATAAGCAAGAATCATTCCTATTTTAAAATAATTCTTTCGCCTAAAAGTGATTTGTGAGTTTTGTTTTAATTCAGATGTATGCATCCTTTAATCATGCTACTCTTGTGTGCACTCTTTATTTATTTATTTATTTATTTATTTTATTTATTTATTTTGAGACAAGCTCTCATTCTGCTGCCTGGGTTGGAATGCAGTGGTGTCATCATAGCTCACTGCAACCTCAATCTGAGTTCAAGCAATTCCTCTGCGTCAGCCTCCCAGGTAGCTGAGACTACAAGCACATGCCACGATGCTGGGCTAATTTTTCTATTTTTAGTAAAGATAGGGTCTCGCTTTTGCTCAGGCTGGTCTCGAACTTCTGAGCTCAAGCAATGCTCCTGCCTCAGCCTCCCAAAGTGGTAGGATTATAGGAGTGAACCACCACACTTGTCCCTGAATTACCTCTTAATGCTGACTTTAAAAATGTATGTTTTTTTTCCTTTGGTTCTTTCCATTTAGAAAATTTTTATTCTTTTTACAAAATCAATGGAACCTTTTAAAAATTTCCTTCAAACAAGATAAATAGAAAATCAGGCAATGGGTACAGCTAAGAGCACTTAATTATTTTATTAATTTTCCGTTTTTTTCTTAACCACGACTGTTTCTGAAACGTAAGTGGTGCACGCATACCCCCTAGTGGGCAGTCTGTTCAGCAACGCACATTCCACAAGAGAACTTACATGGAAAGCTTTTAAGAAACAAATTGGACGTTGTCAGCTCCCATAGTCTGAACCTGAATGACTTCTAATGAAAAGAAAAATTAAGTTCCTCAATTTAAAAAATAGATAAGGGTAGCAATCATTCATTAATTGAGTCAACATTAATCATCATCTAATGCATACCAGTTCTTCTTTTAGGAGTTCTTTTTTAAAAGAACATGTTAAGTTGAGATCCTACTGGACATTCAAGTGATGTCTGCTAGGCAGGTACAAGTTCAGGGGAAGATCTCTCAAGAGGAAGAGCAGATACAGAAGAGGCCTGAGAATCAAACCTGGGATGTACCAACAACCTGAGGTCAGGGAGATGAAGAGAAACCACAGACTGAGGAGGAGAGGCCAGTGCATCAGAAGGAGAACCAAGAGAAAGTAGTTATTTAAAGTCAAGAGAAGAAAATGTTTCAAACAGCATGGAGCATGGATTGTGTATGGTCCATGGGTAATGCTTTAGCTGTTATTTGTATGGTTTTTAAATTCAGAGCTCAAAGTGGTTTCTGCTTAATGGTACAATAAATTGGCTTAAATTCTGTATCTTGACAAAATCTTTTTTTTTTTTTTTTTTTGAGACAGAGTCTCACTCTGTTGCCCAGGCTAGAGTGAGTGCCGTGGCGTCAGCCTAGCTCACAGCAACCTCAAACTCCTGAGTTCAAGGGATCCTCCTGTCTCAGCCTCCCGAGTAGCTGGGACTACAGGCATGTGCCACCATGCCTGGCTAATTTTTTCTATATATATTTTTAGCTGTCTATATAATTTCTTTCTATTTTTAGTAGAGATGGGGTCTCGCTCTTGCTCAGGCTGGTCTCGAACTCCTGAGCTCAAACAATCCGCCCACCTCGGCCTCCCAGAGTGCTAGGATTACAGGCGTGAGCCACCGCGCCGGGCCTTGACAAAATCTTGTCACATTGTGCTTATGTTTTATAAGTCTGATGTTAACACTGATCCTTGAAGAGTCCCATCTGCAACTATTGTTACCAATTCTGACAAGTCTACTTTAAAATTCTCCAAACTCTTTTCTATACACAAAAATAAGCCATTTCCTAATGTGCCTTTTTGGAGCACTGTTCCCCCCAAAATTTTAGTCATGTCAAAATTCTCAACAACATTACTAGCCTTTAGGTTTCTATTCTCTTATCAGCTGCAATGAAAAATGCCAGAAATAACTCAGTTTTTTCATATAACTTGTCCTGCAAGTACTAGGCCATATTTACAATATACTGAGCAATAAAATGTATAGTATTACATTTGTAAATGCTAGTTTCTGTTTAGGACCTATTCTTTCTTTTGCCTTCAATAAACATTCTTTGTAAACTTGCCTTCAGTACAAAGTTTGTTATGGAAGCAAATTTTTTTTTTAATTTAACAATTTAAAGACAGCTTTGCTGAGATGGTTAACTGTATGTGTTAACTTGACTGGGCCATGGTGTGCCAGGTATTTGGTCAAACATTGTTGGGGTGTGTCTGTGACCGTGTTTTTGGAGATTAACATTTGAATAGGTAGACTGAAGAAAGCAAATTATCCTCCCTAATGTGAGTGTGCCTCATCCAATGAGCTGAAGGTCTGAATAGAACAAAAGACTGACCTTCCCTTGAGTTAGGGATGATTCCTTTTGCCTGACTGCCTTCAAGCTGGGACATCAACTTTTCCCTGTCTTTGGACTCAACGTGAAATGTCAACTCTTTCTTGGTCTTGAGACACCCTGTTTTTGGACTGGAATTATAGTCCAGCCCAAATCATCAGCAATTCTGGTTTTCAGGCCTTTGGACTCAGATTTGAACTATGCCCTCACCTGTCTTGTGTCACCTGCTTGCTGACTTGATTGTAGGGCTTGTCAGCTTCCATAATCACTTGAGCTAGTTTCTTGAAATAAATCATTCTCTCTCTCTCTCTCTCTCTCTCTCTCTAGATATGTATGTATGTGTGTGTGTGTGTGTGTGTGTGTGCATGTGAACCAACATCCTATTGGTTCTTTTCTCTGGAGAACCCTAATACAATCAGTTGTTTTACTTATATTAAAAAACCAACCCTGTTGAAATTTTGTAACAGAGGTAAAGATCTGAAAAAGGGCAATGAAATGTTTTATGAGTTGTTTCTTTAAACCTCCCCCCCACCCTTTTGGGAATTAAAACCTGCATTTGTGCCTTAGGCCAGTAATCAAAGGGGCAGAAAAATGTTCTTTGCTGTTTGTTTTCTAGTATCTTAAACCACAGGACATGCCTCAACAGAATTATCCAGACAAGAGTCATCAGATTGTCACAGATCAACTAAAACCACCAATCGTAGTTAAACAACAATAGCCCGAAGCCACAACATGTGACATAGACCCAAGCCCCATGTCCGAAACCCCCGCTTTTAAAAAGCCCTGTTTTTCTGCTTAAAGGCAAGATGGCAGTCTTTGGAACATTAGTCCACTGCCCTCCTTATCTGCCAGCAAATTAATAAACTCTTTCCTTTTCTTCAAACCACTTGTCCTCGTTCTTCATTTTCACTGATTTGGCCTCAGGGACAAGTATTGAACTTTCAGCAACAATTTCTGTCCTCTTCTTTCCATTCATTAAATTTATCATCATGCATTTTTCCACATACCAGTCATAGTTCGTCCTTTGATTTCTTTCATAATGGCTTCTTAACACATTGACTACTACACCAGAAAAAAAAATTTTTTTCCTTGGGACCATAATGTTTTATTACAGAAATAGAATAAAAAATTTGAAAAAAAATGATCCTTTATTATTTGATGAAAAATTTAATGAGAAATGAAATTTATTGACTTCTATTCATTTAATCCACATTTTGAGAGTTAATTTATCAATATGAATTGTAACAATAAGGACATCGATAAGTAAGATTTTCATGAACCAACTGCAGGATTCTGCCTAGGTTTTGCTTCACGAGGCCCCTGGCTCAAAACTAGCATAAGTTAAATACAACTCACATGGCAGTTAATGTGTTAAGTTGTATTTTTAAAAAACCAAGCATACTTCGCATCTTAAAAAGGTAGGAATACGCTTTATTTTCACAATTGAGCATGCTCTCATGTTAATTTTTTTGTAGCATATAAACATTCTACATTTGTCTTTTATTTTAAACTTTTATAGACATATGAGTATAAGAAATATTTCACTTTCATCATAACTGCACTTATAAAAAAAAAAAAAAACCCTAATATTGCAAGCAAGAATAGATTACACCAGCACAGAAATTGGACAGATTCTAATGATACTAGGTCAGTTACAAGAGTTTCTGGGGGAAGGCAAGAAGATGAGGGAAGAATTTTTTTTTACCTTTTTATTTGATTTTTCTGCCTTCAATATCAGCTTTCCCAATGAGGGAAGAATTATTGTGAGGGCTCCCTGGACTGGTGATAACCTGTGGAGTCCTACTACAGTTCTAGGCTTAGCAATTAACCCCTCTGATGTGCTTTATCAGGGCTTTAGGAAAAGATTAGGCAGATAGTTCACTGCACAGACTTCCCAGCTTTGTGGTGAATAGGGCAAATGTAATGTCTGCCTGGAGGTAGAGTGTCTTTTGTACTCTCCCCAAGGACTCCTGTAAGTGTCCATCATTTAGGACACAAGAGGAGTGTTCTGTGTGTGTCACTGGTGTAACATGCCAGTGCACTACATGCACAGTTCAGAGAATTTGTCACCATGTGATAAGATAATTTAATATATCCAACAGTGCTACAGTCCTATTGACATGGGCATGAAGTTGAACAAGAGGTCATGAGTTCATTCATTCAATCAGCAACTTTTGACTGAATACCACCTGCTTTGTGCAGCTCCAGATACCCACTAGATACCTGTATCATGTTTCTCTTCAACTTTATAAATCAAAATTTAATTCAAGCATTACCCCCTCAGGGAAACTGCCTCTTTTCCTCTTCAGATCTCCCAAACTTCCCCCTCAAATTGAAAGAGAAGACCCTGGTAGGTCCTCCCAACACATCTGTGCATGTCATGTTATAGCATGGCTTTCTTGCCTGGCTCCTTCTTCAGCCTTAAGCAGCAAGAGGATGGGTTAGGTGGAGTGTGTCTCAGCTCACTCAGGAAGGGTGACCCAAATGAATGGAGGATAAGGCCACAAACTAATCAAGCACAAGCCCAAGTCCACACACAGCCCAAGAAAGAGAAGTCTTCTGGCAGACTGAGAAGGGTCCAAAAGTTGCTTGGGATGTGAAAAACCACCCTCTCTTTCTAAGCTCCCCACAGAATAGAAAATGACTCAAGAGCCATCCTTTCTGAGCCCAGGATTCTTCCTTGCTATAACAGAAATAGCAATATCTCTCTCATTGGCTGTTGTAAGGATTAAATCAGATAATAAATGTAAAGTACTTATAATATTAATAACTGTACAGTACCCTTATCTTCCAGTGAGAAATTTCCAGGGTCCTTTCCAAATTTAAGATCCTTGCTGCCTCAGCCACCCCTCCAGGCCAACTTCTGACCCCTCTTTCCTGTTCATCTTCCCTATTTTATCTTGTCTTTTTCTTCTTCCCCTTTTTTACTCCCCTCTTCCACTTCTCTTTTTCCTTCCCTCTCCTCCCTTGCTTTCTCTTTCCTTTGTTCTCCCTCTTTTTTTCTCCCTCCTCCCTTCCCCACAACTCTCTTCTCTGCTGGCTTTGCTTAGGAGGCAGTACTCTGGGCAAGAATTGAACCTAACCACCTTGATTCACATGTAGTTCCCCCACTAGTACCCAAGCCTTCTGAGACCAACAAGAAAATGTGTAAAGGAGTATTACTTATGGTGTGCTGCGTAGACTGGAGACTATCTGTGAACTGTGTACGATCAGTAAATACAGAAACGTTTACAGCACTTTGGCATTGTCCTGATATCCAAGTCCTGATCACTGGACTCTTCTTACTCAGGCAGGTATAGGGCAGTTCGGATTTTGTCAAATGTATGAATCTCATGAGGCCAGGCTGCTTACTAGTAATGCATTAGAGACCACGTGCTGGTCTGTGAAGAACTGGAGAGTGAAGGAGAGAAGGAAAGGGGAACATGGCCCTTCATCAGATAGTTTGAGAGCACTGATGTAAACTATAGTTCCACAATTTTATGTTGTAGGATAATCGATTACCAATCTTAAATCGTTCATTTACACGAAGTCAAAAAAGTGGAGACAGCAAATATGTGGGATATACACCACCTTGTACATTTCTCACATAGAAAATTGTAAAACATTTCTATTTTCACCTCCCCTCTCAAACCTGCCTTTGCTAAACAATGTTGGCTCGAACAGCTGCTCATGCTAGAGAGAGCCCTGCCATCTTGTGGTTGAAGATGTTCACTGTAACAGAGAACTGCACGCTTTGACACCGCCTGTTCTGATTGGGCAAAAAGAGCCTTGTCTCGGGCCAGTCTTAGGTTCAGAATCAGTCCGTCTCTCCCTCTCCCTCTCTCTCTCTCTCTCTCTCTCTCTCACACACACACACACCCTTCCCGTTAGGTTATTTTTAAGCAACGGAATGGATTGTAGGGAAAGAAAAGAAAAACGGGTTCTTTACGACTCTTTAAATGGCGCTTCCGGTATTAGCAGAAGTCTCTGATCGATAGATTGCTGTGGGCGGATTTCGAATGAATCGCTTTTTACGTTATTGTATAGGAGGAATACTGGGGGATTGGAATCCCTCCAGGAGGAACCAAACATTGTCATTCAGCAGAAGACAAACAAGGATTGAAGCTGTTGATTCAACACAGTAACTTTTGCTGGTACTTGAAGGCAAGGCAAAGTAAGCACCTGCGAATCCCTAAAGGAAAATAGTCGGCTGGAGGGACAGACAGGTTTAGTAGGTAAACTACAACTCCCAGCATGCCTTGGAGGGGCGGGCCCGGCGGCTGCGCAGACAGGCGCGCGCGGGCTGTCATGGGACTGCAGCATGGCGGTGTTTGCAGACTTGGACTTGCGAGCGGGTTCGGACCTCAAGGCTCTGCGCGGACTCGTGGAGACCGCTGCTCACCGTGAGTCGCCCCAGCTTCGTGGGCTGCGGCGCCTGCCCAGCTTTGCTGTCTCCCAGAACGTCGGGCCACGCCCGGGAGGAACTGTTTCCTGTCAGGCCTCGTTCAGGTCTCCTGGGATCTCTGGGATGTCCCTGGAGACCGATGCCAGCCGCGGTGTTGCTCCGATCCTAGGCGCGGGAAACTCAAACATTCTAGGGGGACTGTTGTCCCCTCTAGCCCTTTTTTTCCCTGAAAATTGAGGGAACTAAGTCCCAACAAGGGCGAGAGATTTGCGTGGGGCCCCACAGCTGATGGATGGCAGAAGCCAGAGCTAGACTCCTAGGATAGTATTCTAAGCCAGAGTTTTCAGTATCAGCCCTTCCTAACTCTCACGACAATGGCTGAACGAATGCAGGAAGCTGGAGCACAGACAGGGAGTGCTGTGGAGGCTCAGAGGAGTGGGTGGACATGGGGGTGTGAGTGTCGGGTTAATATTATCTAGAGAGAGGGTAGGTGGGGCTGGAGGACATACTAGGCAGTAGGCGGGGGGAGGGCACAGCATGGCTAAAATGTTAGGATGCTACTCATATTTGAATCGAAGGGGAGCGAAAGCCCTGAGAGCTGAAACCTTGTTTTAATCGTTGGAGTTAGTCATGGTTTCTGTCTTCCTTAGACTGCAAAATGTGGAGATAGGTTAAAAGATGAACGAGGTTCGTGCAGTAACATCTAGTTCCTCTGAGACAGTTCTCAGCTCATTCTAAGAGCTGATTACTAACACTTTTCAGAGGTGGTGCTAGAACAGCTACTTTTTAGCAAAGTGAATCACACCGTTTCTTCTTGTCCCCTTTATGAAGTATCCTCAGGAAAATGACTTTATCTTTCCATTGCTGTCACTGATTTGCATTGTCTCTCTAGGACATACTTTTCTCATCATTAGAAGGAGGAAAGTAGACATGATCTGGGCCATTTAGTGCTAATATTCTTTGATAGTTTCTGTAAAATAAATTTTCCTGGGTGTAGCTTGTCGCAAGTATTACCTCCTTAATGAAGCTTTTCCTGGTGCCATCACCTTTTTAATACACCATAAGCTTCTTTAGAGAGAGGCCATGTCTTATTCTTTTATTTATTTACTATGCTTAACATGGTTACTCCGCAGGCACTTGTGCATGGCAATTACTCAATTAATGCCTATGGAATAAATAAACTGAACGCCTTTTAAAAAATAAATGCAGAAAAGAAAAGTTATAATGATATCTTTAGAGAATTGTCCCAATTTAAAATATGCTTGAAAGAGGTGTGGTAATTTATGTACATTGTCAGCCGGTCTTTATTTCTTTAAAAATTAAATGAAATTCGTGACATATGACAGAAAGTCACCTCAACTTGCAAGTCAAAAGGCAAAGGACAGCTGTTTGGTGAATGAAAATTTTCAAAGAATAAAGAAGACAGAGCCCCGGTTCTTAGTTTATGATGGGATGTAAGAAACCTATGATAAACTTCAGGAATATTCTTTATAGATAAAAATACACCAAAGACTAATTGGGGAAGTACTCCTAAGATGCCAGAAGAGGAGTAGTCTAGAAAAAAGTTTTGTGGGAAAACAGAATCTAGTTGACATTTCAGAAGGACAGGAGAGACTTTACTTAATGGCCAAAACGGTATCCCAAATAGGTATATCAAGAAAGTTTAGAGTAGACTTAGGAGTGTGGTAAAGAACAATGGAGAGGAGGTGTGGCTGGCTGATTTGACTGGGTGAAGGGGGAAACCCAAAGTATGGGCACATTTCTAGTTTTTGTTTTTAAAGATCACTATCTCCAAGGAGACTGTAAGCTCCTTGAGGATAAGGATTGTATTATTTACCCTCTGTGCTCAGTACCTGGTATAGGACCTCTGAAATAACGCATGTTCAATAAATACTTGCAGGAGGAAGGAAAGAAGGAAGTTGGACAAACTGATGAAAGAAGGGACCACTATTTTAGCATTAATATGTATCATATTTTAATATTAATTTCCTGTCATCCCCATTGATGTTTTAAAAGCTTAAAAGATAGCAGTCATGATTTAGATGTATTTTTAGTAAGCCAAATATCCAGAACAGTGCTGTGATGAGGATGATAAAGACAGCCATTGGCCTCAAAGAGTTCCCAATCTATTGATGGTGGGCAGCTCAAAAGGGAGCAGGCAGTGGTGTGAGGGAGCCATTACTTCATTTCTCCTTAGGAAAGGGGTCTCTAAAGGAAGTAGAAGGGTAAAAGACAAAAGAAATGAGCAAGAATAAATGTGACAGTGAAAAAAGCATAAACTTCATGGGATGAAAATGAACAAAGGGATATGAAAGAGAATGATGGTTGGAAAGGAGAGACACAAAGAGATATAAAAGGGTCTTTAGTATCATGCCAATAATAAATCACGATGGTTAAACAAAGCCCTGACTGTGTGTCAAGCACTGTTCTCAAATACCTTTACGTGTGTTACTTCATTTAATTCTCATGACAGGTCTATGAAGTAAGTGCTGTTATTATCACCATCTAACAGATAACCTGAAACTTAACATTGAGTAACTTTAAGTGGTAGGACTTAGATTTGAAAGCAGGTAGTCTGACACCAGAGCTTTCACCCATAACCACTCCGCAAACTTCCTCCTAGTCTTGACATCTAGAATCAGGTTGGGCCTATGTGTACAAGAAGGAGAGGTCGTTATGTTTAACAAGAATGTTCAATTTTTCTTTTCAGTTGGCTATTCAGTTGTTGCTATCAATCATGTTGTTGACTTTAAGGAAAAGAAACAGGTAAAATAAGATTTCTGACGCTAATAAGTGAAGCAATAATAAGTATAATTATTGGTGTGTGTATTAGCAATGTGGGAGCCACAGATCAGCATATTTCTTAAATGCAGTCCTTTGTACACTATTATTTTCTTATATGTTAACAGTTGAACTGATGCATATTTATACAAATGAAGCTTTCTTGTGAAGTACTGGGGCACAGTGTAAGGATTTTTGAAGTTGACTTGTTGACTTGATGTTAATTGTTTCAATAATGTTTAAAAAGTGCATTGTTACTGACTGTAATCACAATATCTAGTCCTTTGTATTGACGTGGACTCATTAGCTCTTAAACAGACTAATATGTGTATTTCTCTTTAGATCAACAACTGTATCCTATAGATTATTTCAGTCTAAAAATTAGTTTTTATCCCTTCCTGTTTACTGATGTTCTTCACTATTCAGGTTTCTTTAATAATAATTATAAAAAGTTTATTTAGTCTTTCTTAGTACCAGAAATCAGCTTTCTTTCTTTTTAAAAGAATATATATGTGTATATGTGTGTGTGTGTGTGTGTGTGTGTGTGTATATATATATATATATGTTTTTTTTTCTGAGAACCCATTGTAAGTTTTCCATTATGCTTTATGCCATTAACATGTACAATCTGTGTTGACTATTTATTGTTTGTTGTAGGAAATTGAAAAACCAATAGCTGTTTCTGAACTTTTCACAACTTTGCCAGTTGTACAGGTAGGCGTTTGTTATTTAGGAAGCATAATACCTATTTATTCAATTAAAACATACCTAATTATGTGTGCTATTCTCTAACCTGAGCTGTGCCTTCCTCTGCCTATCAGTCTTACCTTTTCATCAAGGCTCAGCTCTTCCATGAAATGTTTTGTTACTATCAGTCCAGTACTTCTTTGATGATCTTCTTTCCTGAAGTCCTACAACTTTCAGATTGTTTCATTATATAGTTTAATATACATACATCTTTTCTCTGGCTGTATTATAAATTGCCAGAGAACAAGGACTGGGTTTTATTGATCTTCACTATCCCTTATAGCTTGTACCTTTTAATGAATACTTTCCACTGGTAAAGAGGAAAATCAATCAGTTGTATTCTGTGCTTTTCTGATAGCATGTTTTTGTATACAGGGAAAATCAAGACCAATTAAAATTTTAACTAGATTAACGATTATTGTTTCGGATCCATCACACTGCAATGTTTTGGTAAGTTAATTATTTCCCCCCTCTCCTTTTGGCCTTGTAAGTTGTACTGATTAATGTTGAACAGTGTTGCATTTTATCCTGCCCCATTCTTACATCTCCCCCATCCCCCCAAACCATGACCCCTGCCTGCGTTCACTGTCCTCGGAATTCACACAGTGTTAACACGTCTAGTCTACCTACTCACAGCACATGTATAGTGATACCACAGTTAAAGAATCCCTTGACAACAGTTATTCATTGAACTCACGAACCAGACAAAGGTGGGTGCTGGGAATATTGCTGTGAATAATATAGACAAGATCCTTAAACTTATAAAGCTTATATTAATAGTTTAATTGGCAAGACAAGCACTGAACAGATAATAATTACAAATATGAGGAATGTTTAAAAGGGAAGAGGTGATAAACAAAGGATGCTCTGGGAGTGTGTAACCTGAGTAAGTTAATGTTCAAGCTGGGGGACTTAAGAATCAGTAAATGTTATATAGGTGACAAGAAGGAGACTGTTCCCACAGGTTGAATTATGCAAAGGTCCTGAAGCCAGGGAAAACACAGTATGTTCTGGGAAGTGAAACAAGACTAGTAGAGCCAAGCCTAGTGAGCTGACTACCTGGGATGAAGCTAGGGAGGTAGGCCTGGGTGAGGATTCCAAGAGCAGGGGAGACACCTTCAAGGTTTTAACCAGGGAGTAAAATTATGAGCTTGGAGTTAAGGAGAGGATTTGAGAGACATTCAGGAGGGAGTATTGATGGGATTTGTTCATTGAGTGGATATAGAATGATGGCCTGAGCAGCCAGGTAGGTAGATAGTACCATTTCCTGAGGTGGGACATAACAAAGAGAAGCAGTTTTGGGGGCATCATGTTTGGGACATGATGAGTTATTGTGAGAGTTCCAGTGGAACCTGTCAAATGGGCAGTTGGAAAAAAGGTGTGGCCCTCAGAAGAGTGATCCCAATTAAAGATGCTACTTTGG
Source organism: Eulemur rufifrons (assembly GCF_041146395.1). NCBI lineage: Eukaryota > Metazoa > Chordata > Mammalia > Primates > Lemuridae > Eulemur > Eulemur rufifrons. The sequence continues at coordinate 40,089,498 of NC_091010.1, forward strand.
AAGTGGTCACCTGTAAAGAGTAATTGAAATCATGGGAATGAATGAGACTCCCTAGGCAAAATGTGATGTGGAAAGAGGTCTAGAACAGAGTCCTGAGGAATTTCACTGTTTAACGCTGAAAGAGAGGATGAACTAGGATTGGAGACTGAGGAGGGACTACCCTAGAAGTAGGAGGACGATGAGGAAAGTGAAAACAGAAGAGGAGGAGGGGAAGGTCAGCAGCATCAATATGCCTGAGTCGTCAAGCAGGACAAGGGCTAAAAAAATGTCTTTTGGATTTATTGACAGGGAAGTCATTGTCTGCTTTAGCAAAATGATATGATAGGGTTGTGAGAAAATTCAGATAGTTTGTGATGCTGACTTTGCTTGAGAAATTTCCATAGCAGAATGGAAAGCATAGGCTGGTGGGTGGATGAGAATCTGCTGTATAAGGAGATTCTGTTTGGTAAATGAGAGAGGTGTGAGTATGCCTGCTGATAGGAAAGATACAGTTGGGGAGAGAGAAAGTGAGATCCCTGAGAAGGTGAATGGTTTTATCTTTAGCTAAGTTGGACATTTCCGTCCTAGAACAGGAGTAATCAAGGAAAGGCTGCCCCTCTTTATAATAGTTAGCATTGCTAAAGAAACCGTGAAAGGCAAATTTTGGTATTTTTGTACAACTGCAAGGCAGCATTCTGGTTCTCTAGGCCAGGGTAAACATAAATAGTCTTTTGATAAGTTGTAAAGACTTTAATTTATTCTTGTTATCATGAATATACTGGTAGTCCCTTTTTGTCTCCTTCCCAAATTGGAGCAGGCAGGTGGAGGAGAGAGAATCCTGGATCCTAGCTTTTCCTGAGACCGGGAACCTGCCCTGTCTCAGCACAGGTCTGCCTAGTAGGCCCTCTTACTTGCTTAAACACGGCACCTGCTGCTCTTCTCACACCCTCCTCTAACTTTTATTATACCTTTTCTCTTTACAAAATAACCAGATTGTAAAAATTTATAAGGTGCCAACTAGCAAAGAAGAAATATCACACATCCCATCATTCAGAGATTGTACATTTGAATATACGTTTTTCTAGTCTTTTCACATACAAACTCGTACAATATAGGTTAGAGATTTTCTTTTATAAACAACTCTCTATTTGTCTTTAACCAAGATATTTCTCTTATATCCTAGGACTCTCACGTATTTTCTTGCGTATCTAGCATTTTAATTTGTATTTAACAGTATTCTGATTGTGAATTTAATTGCGTCAAACACTTAATCATGTATATTTGCTCTATGCACATTATACTTTGTCATGTATATTTTTTGTCTGAAAAAAAATGGTAAATTCCATTGAGGGCAGACATATGCCTTAATGATTTTGTGCCCCCAGTGCCCAGCACACAGTAAGTGCTGAGTAAATGTCTGGCAAGCTCCTTCGCTAGTTTGTAAGATCAAGGGCTATCTAATTTGATTTTTATATCTCAAACACAATGTGTGGTACGTGGTTAAAACAAACAAATGTAGGAAGGATTGGAGGAGGATGATTGGTGTGATGGTTGTTTGTGTAATATCTAAATTCTCATGTGCTTAGAAGATCTTTTCTGCCAACATACAAAGCAAAGCAGAAATGTCAGTAGCATATTAGCGATGTTACATGATTGAAATATAAGTGTAGTTAGATCATTAAGCTGAATGTCATGTTTATATTTTTTGTTACTGAATGATAACATTCTTTTTACATTCCTAGAGAGCAACTTCTTCAAGGGTCCGGCTCTATGATATTGTTGCAGTTTTTCCAAAGACAGAAAAACTTTTTCATGTGAGTAATAGATAAGGAAAATAGTGTTTATGATTTTACATAAGAAGTCTGATGTTACACTTTTGTAGGTGACCTATTTAGCCTCAACTGGAAACTTTAAAGATTTTTCATTTACACTTAGAGGTCTAGAATTTCACAGGGGTATATTTAACTGGCTTGTTTTTGTTTTGTTTTATTCGTCTTGCTAGACACTTGATGGGCTCAGTTTGAAAGAGCCCATTGAATTTTCTTGTTTCTTTACTTTTTTTTTTTTAAGACAGGATCTAGCTCTTTTGCTGGAGCTAGAGCACAGTGGCATCATCATAGCTCCCTGCAACCTCAAACTCCTGGGCTCAAGCAATCCTCCTGCCTCAGCTTCCCGAGTAGCTAGGACTACAGATGCACACCACCATCTCCAGCTCATTTTTCTATTTTTTGTAGACAAGGTCTCACTCTTGCTCAGGCTGGTCTCAAACTCCTGGCCTCAAACAATCTTCCTGCCTTGGCCTCCCAAAGTGCTAGGATTACAGCCATGAGCCACTGCACCCTGTCCAGTTTTCTTATTTCTTTATCTCTGCTTCATTCATTCAAAACTTCTCTTAGGTAAATGATGGTCCATCTCTTTCTATTAATAGCTCTAAAATCACTTCAGTTTCTGCCCTTCTTACTACATACTGCTGCCTATGAGAGAAGAAAGGGGTAAGATTCTACTGTATCATAAAAGTTTCCTCCCGTTTCTACTTCCTCCTTTGTATGTTCAGAGGTGTAACCCATATGCCAGCATGATCATCTCTGCCTTCCAGAAATTCTTCAAAATCAACCACCTGCTGATACGATCTCTCTTCCTGTTCTCAGGGCCTTTATGAATTGAATTCTTTTTTGTACTTCTGAAAATTGCCATTTCAACTCCTTTGCAGGAGGGAAAGGAGCTTAACATGTGTGCTTATTTTGTCAACTTGAGACTGAACACCCTGGGCATTTTAAATGATTACAGTAAAGAAAAAAAGAATGAACTAATGCATTTTACTGTGTAGCTACTTTTAGAAAGTTCTGAAAGTTGTCTTTATCTAGGTTCAAAAAAAGCCTCCATCTGCCAAAAGTAAATCTGCCAAAGGATGTTGCAGAAAAAGAAATACTGGTCTTTGATGTTTTAATTTTACATCAGGTCTTTTTTAAGCAAAATCTGTTCAAAATTGTAGACAGATTTTTTCCTACATTTATCCATTAGATGGAGCTGTTGACTAAAGAAGCTGATGTGTGGTAAATTTAGTTTTCAAGGCATACTATTAATTCTCGATTGTTTATAATAATAGAGGGAAACAACACAAATTATCTATAGGTGCCTACCCCTTTTTTGTTTACCTCCTTTAACAAAATGCTCAATTATAGTAATTCTCAAGAATTTTCTTTTAGTTAAAGGAGTAGAAGCAAGTGATTCTTAGTCATCAAAGACCCCTGTGGAACTTTTTAAAATTGGGCACATTTAGCTCTCATCACTAGAAATTCTAATGCAGTAAGGTTAGGGTTGATTCTATGTTTGTTCAAATTCCACAGGAAAGTCTGATTCAGTGCTGAAACCATTGGTGTATGGTATAAGGAAGGCCATGGCATTTCTAAATTTGTTAACAAACAGCAACTTAAGTTTGTTATTAAATACGTAGCAACTCAGTCATGATGTAGACTAAAAGTTGGTGATATACCAAGTTTTTGGTTGTACATTTGATTTATAGATTAATTTTGAAGATCATACAACTTACATTTCCACAGGACTTTTTTTTTTTTTGAGATAGAGTGTCGCTCTGTCACCCCGGATAGAGTGCAGTGGCATCATCATAGCTCACTGCAACCTCAAACTTCTGAGCTCAAGTGATCCTCCTGTTGAGAAGCTAGAGCTACAGCCATGTGCCAGCATACCAGACTAATTTATCTATTTTTTGTAGAAACAGGGTCTCACTCTTGCTCAGGCTGGTCTCCAACTCCTGAGCCCAAGTGATCCTCCTGCCTTGGCCTCCCAGAGTGCTGGGATTACAGGCGTGAGCCAACTTGCCTGGCCTCCATAGCCCTTTACTGGTGATTAGAGAAACAAAACACTTAAGTAACATTTTGGTCTTTACATGTTTATTTCCTTTAACTTTCACACCAATCCTCAAGGATGATCGGGACAGATACTTACTCTTTAATACTATCCATGTATTATAGAGGGGAAAACTAAGACTAGGGCTGAAGAGTTTGCTCTAAATCTCCTAGAAAGTATGTTGTAAAGGTGGGACTTTGGGGTTTTAGAATATAATTTCATATAGTAATTTTATTTATCTTACTGTTTTTCTCAGACTGTTCGAATTTGAATTTGCTAAACACATTCTTGATGATAGTGGGTGGAACAGTCAAATATTTTGGAAGATGGACAAAAGTTATAAATAATTCACAAAGTATTTGTTTGGAATTGACTGTACAGATGTACTAAAAATGTTACATGGAAACGAAGTTTTTAAAATTGGAACATTTTCCTCTTCTCTGTCCAAATATTACTCATTCTTCAAGATTCATTTGAAGTAAGAGTTCTCCCTGTTTTCTATAGAAAGTCAATTAAAAAACATCTTTCTTTTAATCATAAAGCTTTTGTATGTATATTATTATTTGGAATCAGGTCAAATGCAAGCAGTTGTGGCTACATTCTATAAGTGATTTTGTTTTATTTTTAAGTTGATCATCTAAGGCCTGGCACGGTGGCTCACACCTGTAATCTTAGCACTCTGGGAGGCCGAGGCGGGCGGATCCTTTGAGCTCAGGAGTTCAAGACCAGCCTGAGCAAGAGCGAGACTCCATCTCTACTAAAAAAAATATAGAAAGAAATTATACGGACAGCTAAAACATATATATAGAAAAAATTAGCCGGGCATGGTGGCGCATGCCTGTAGTCCCAGCTACTCGGGAGGGTGAGGGAGGATTGCTTGAGCCCAGGAGTTTGAGGTTGCTGTGAGCTAAGCTGACGCCACGGCACTTTAGCCCGGACTACAGAGCGAGACTCTGTCTCAAAAAAAAAAAGTTGATTATTTAGAATTCTAACATGTATCTCTGTAGGTATGATATTCTAAAACTAAGGTCTCTAAGATAAGTCATAAAAGCGTACACACACACTCATATATATCAATAGTTAGTAGCATAAAATCTAACCATCTTAAATAGCATCATTTCCATGGGAAGTAACATACTGTTTTCCATTCAGAGTATCTGGGAGATGTGTCATAGATAAGAAACCTCCCTCCCCATAGCTACCACAAGGGATAAGGCACAGATCAAAGATTATGAGGGGGGATCCACTGGCCAGGGCTCCTTGGGATGGGGGTGTAGGGGACAGCTGTTGAGTAGGAATATGAGAGGGAGAGTTGCATAGAAGCTTCAGCAGCTTCTGAGTCAGCTATTCCCATTTAGGATTTAAAGTAGCTGAGCAGGGTGAAGAGAAATTGGGTTATTTAGTGTAGTGGTCTCCAACCTGCTTTGATTGTACACAACAGTTTAAAAAAATGTTGAGCCTGCTTCCCAATATATGTATGTTTCTTATAAATTATTGCATGTCCCATTATACCAATATGCTTTATGAAATAGTATACACACAAAACAAAACAAATTTTAAGAGTGAATTAAAAATAAATGGAAATATAAGTTTTATTTTCTTTCTGTTCCCAAAATTTGTGCCTTACCTTTGCAGAGCACTGTTGTGGATTACCTTGAGGGAGGGAATATCCCAGTGTTTCTCAGAGTGTGGTCTGGCTCCACGGGAGCTTCAGAATTACCTGGGGTGATATTTGTTAAAATGCAGATTGTTAGGCCCTACTTACTGAGTGATTCACTGGAGGTGGGGCCTGGTTATCTCCATTTTTGGTAAATTCTTCAGGGGAGTTTTGTACACACTAAGGTTGAGAGCCACTGTTAATGGGCTGTTCCCTTTTTCCTTGGTAACCCTGAGTCTCTCTTGCATAATTTATCGTAAAATACCAAGATGTATTAACCTGACATCCTTGAAAGGGGTTCAGGGGGCATGTTAACTCCTACTCTCCTATTCCCTTTGTGCCATAAAAATGTGTATATATGTGTGCATTTTTATAGGAGTACAGTTTCCTTAAGTTGTCACAGGTGTCTCTGCCCCCCACCAAAAAGTGGTAAAGGACACCTAATGTGAATTCATAGGCAACCTACCAGTTGTCAGGGAAGGGTCTACCTCAAAACTATATTGGTCATAATCTTTTTTAATGATATAGACAGTCATTATAGTGTGAATATTAACTCTTATTTTATGGTTATCTAAATGTATAAGTTGAAAATTTAGGTTAATAGAAAGCTGAATAACGAAAGAATTCAGTTTAGGACATTTTAAGTTTGTGGTGTCAGACAACCAAGTGGAGCTGTCCTTTATATCTAGAAATTTATTATAATGCATATACTTAAACCAACACAGATCTGTTGTGTAATTGGCCACTTTTATATAGGAGAGGGGAAGAAAGGAACAATAGACAAGTAAAAAGTAATCTAATTTAGCTTTATTCTAGGGAGAATATTTAACACAGACTTTTAAAAAATTAATTTTTTTATTGAAAAAATAATTTATGCTCATGATAATAAGTTCAAACAGTACAAAGGGGTATGCATTGAAAAGTATGCCTTCCTCCCACCTAAAACTCCCTCTCCCTTTTCTTCAGAGGCAACCACTACTAAGAGTTCTTATGTATCTTTTCAGAAATATTTACCTCATCTTTCTTTCCTTCATTCTCCCCTCTCCCTCTCCCTCTCCCTCTTTCCTTCCTACTTAACACCATGCTTTTTTTTCCACCTCATAGTATATCTTAGAGATTGTTCCATAATATCAATTAGAGAAGTACTTCATTCCATTTCAGGATATCAGCATATTTCATCATATAAAGGGATCATAATTTATTTAAGTAAAATCAAGGACTATTTAATTGTGTCTAGTCTTTTGTGATTGGTGTTGCAATGACTGTCCTTGCACTAATGCCCTTGAGCCTTTGAAGGTATATAGCCATATATATATATATATATATATATAAAAATATGTATTTCTAGAGTCTCTATAGAATACATTCCTATAAGTGAAATTGGGGTGTGTGCATTTAAAATTTTGATAGCCATTGCTAAAATGCTTTTCAGGGTCCCGTACTGATTTAAAGACCCTGTGAGTGCCTGTTTATTTATTCTCATGTCTGCAGTATATTACTGAACTCTGATCTTTGCCTATCTGCTAGTTAAAAAATGGTGAACAGAAAGCTGAACTTGTTTTAGCTATTATTCATAGCCTTTTTTCATCCATTCTTTTTTTTTTTTTTTTTTTTTTGTTGAGACAGAGTCTCACTTTGTTGCCTAGGCTAGAGTGAGTGCCGTGGCGTCAGCTTAGCTCACAACAACCTCAAACTCCTGGGCTTAAGCGATCCTACTGCCTCAGCCTCCCGAGTAGCTGGGACTACAGGCATGCGCCACTATGCCCGGCTAATTTTTTCTGTATAGATTTTTAGTTGTCCATATAATGTCTTTCTATTTTTAGTAGAGACGGGGTCTCGCTCTTGCTCAGGCTGGTCTCGAACTCCTGACCTCGAGCGATCCACCCGCCTCGGCCTCCCAGAGTGCTAGGATTACAGGCGTGAGCCACCGCGCCCGGCCTTTTCATCCATTCTTATCAAATTTTCAATGACTCTTTTGTGAGTTGGACAGCTGTAGCAGTTGGGATGGGGCAGATTCTTTATAAGCCAAGTATTTCTGCCAGACCAACATTGCTTCCCAGGCTTACTAAGTTACTATGAGGGTCGTAAAGCCAGGCAGCTTCTGATGACTACTTGCTTCCTAAAGCCCTGGCGGGGGGGTGGTAGGAGTGACTGAAGTGGGGATTCTGAAGAAAAAGGGCAAGAAATGATATTCTTGTCATTGCCCAAGGTCGGGCATCATTACCCCCTCTTCACCTCTCTTCCTTACTCTGCTCTTTCTCCTGTTATATGCCAACTTTTTTTTCACCAGCATAGCCATCCTGGCAGTTTGAATTTTTTCATCAAGTCTGTACAAGCTAGCATTGTCAGTAAGACTTATTTTTAATGGAATACATAACAGCCAATTCTTCCATCCCAATAAAGCAAATAATGGCAAAATCAGAGCCAGGTGCACGTCTTCTAGTCATGTCTTCTGACTTGCACTCTACCCTTGTAACCTTTCCCCAGCTTTATTTTTCTTCCCTGATTTTCCCTTTATCCTGGTTTTCTTCTCTGTTTATTTTATCTCATATGTAGTTTTTGTAAGCAGTTTCACATCTTTTTTAGAAGTAAATGCAGAGTATTGATAAACAAGTAGTAGCAAAAATTAGGACAAAAGGAAATTAAAAGTTGAAGAAAAGCATTCCTTTTTATTTGATTTGTAACAGCTCTGCTTTACCCATTTAGGTAAACTATTAGTATTTGAACAAAATGCCATCAGTACTGCTGTTAACGTTTCTTTACCCAGTCAGTAGACTGATAGGAGCCATGGCCCCGGGACAAGGCATGGCACAAAGGTGCTCAGTAAATAGATGTGAAATTAATGGACCATGCACACATTCCTTTAGGCTTATTTTTCCTTGGATTTTAGAACAGTGTCTTCTTTCTGGAACAGTCTGAAGTAACATTCCGGAAACTGAGCCTCACTCAGCAACGCTTCCTTATGTAGAAGACCATATGAGTTAGAGGGTCTCCAGGCCTAGTGTTTTGTGAAGGTCTATCTACATCTTACCCTGCTTCAGCTGGATTATAGTTAAACCTGAAGGAAATGGCTAAATAGTTGACTTTGTAGAAGGTCAAATGTATTTCAACACAGAACCGTCAAACACCTATGGGGTGAACCATACCTATTTAAGTTTCTTTATGTCAAGTTTGACCTTATCTCCCGTTCTTATTTGTGCCAGTTTTCCTATTGGCCTTACCTATTGTTTCTTCTTGACAGGTTGCTTGCACACATTTAGATGTGGATTTAGTCTGTATAACTGTAACAGAGAAGCTACCATTTTACTTCAAAAGACCACCTATTAATGTGGTAAGTATTACACTTTTCATTCTGTATTTGAATCTGTAGAAACTTGCATTAGCAAATTGGAACAGGAGCATAAGATGTTTTTGAAAGGCCTTAGACACTAAAATTTAAGAAGGATATTTCTTAAAAGAGGGTAGCTAATAATGGTGGGTACTTAGAGTGTGAACATTAAACATTAAGGGAACATAGTGGTCAAAAAAGAAAGTAAAGGGGAAAAAAACCCAAATAACACAGAGGGTCCCTGAGGCACCAGTAAGGTAGAGAGAGACAGGAGGGAGGGGGCATGGAATTACCTAGGCATGATCTATGCAAAATTAAAATCTTAGTTGAAGCATGCTGATTCACATGAAAGCCCAGGGTTACTTCCGTATTAACTGACAGGGTGGCTGTGCATTCAGGGAAGTTTTTTGTTTTTCCCTCTGCTATAGAATTTTTCTCATCACCCTTCCTCCACCTTTACTCTTCATCTTACACCTGCCATGCTGCCTTCTGAGTCTCAGTCCCTTCCGTTTCCATCATAAAGGTGATATTATTTCACAGCAGTAACTATTTGGTGGCTACGAGGTCAGCACACCTGTTAACTATTTGCTTTGCCAGCCAGATCCTAGGAAGAGTTAGGATGCTATTTTAGAATAGTGGTTTCCAAAACTCTACTCAGTCTCCTGTTCTCAAAAACTTAACTATCCAAAGAGAAAAAGGGTTTAGCAAACACATTCCAAATCACATACTTAATCTTGTCAGAATTGGAAAATTAATTAAATTTTAATTTTTTCAAAGTGGGTAATTCCCCTATCTTTTTTTTTTTTTTTTTTTTGAGACGGAGTCTCACTCTGTCATTTGGGCTAGAGTGCTGTGGCGTCAGCCTAGCTCACAGCAACCTCAAACTCCTGGGCTCAAGTGATTCTCCTGCCTCAGCCTCCCAAGTAACTGGGACTATAGGTATGTGCTACCACACTTGGCTAATTTTTCTATTTTTGGTAGAGACAGGGTCTTGCTCTTGCTCAGGCTGCTCTCGAACTTCTGATCTGAAGCGATCCTCCTGCCTCGGCCTCCCAGAGTGCTAAGATCCCTTATTCTTTTGTCTCTGTGGAATGATAACTTTCTTAATTTTTGTGTCCCTTTGCTGCTAAGGAATTGGCTTGATACTGAAAATTAGGGGGAGACGATCGGGAGAAAATGGATTTCATTGGTGTGTAAAAATTTAATCCAATGTGGAAAAATTTAAGTTGGCTTATGTTCTACACCTAAAAATATGCTACTAAAACTGTACTTGAGAAATACCAAAAATATAGTCATATATTTCAAGGGAAAAATATAAAACAGCTCTTGTTTGGTAAATATTGAGAGCACTACTAAACATAGAACAATATTGGCTAAACTCAAATCATTGGCTCCACGTGTTGTTGCCAGTACTTATAAATAAATAAGTAAACACTAAAAAAAGCCCTGAAGCACCATATTTTAGAGTTAGAGATCTATGTTGTTCAACAGCTCATTTATCAAATGTGGGGAAATGAAGGCTAGCAAGAAATCATTCAGCTCTGTAGTCACAGGGTTAGGAAAGTTCTAGTTGATTGCTTGTCAGATAAGATCTCTCGTATGCCCCAGCTACCTATGATAAAAGCCACAAACTAACACATACCCAAGTTTATGACAGTCTTGTTGGCCTCACATACCATTCCTCTCTAGAGGTAGCAATCTCTGCCTTGCCTAAGCATTTTGTCAGGTTCAAACTGCCAATCCTGATTCTATCTTTTTTTTTTTTTTTTTTTTGAGACAGAGTCTCACTCTGTTGCCCAGGCTAGAGTGAGTGCCATGGCGTCAGCCTAGCTCACAGCAACCTCAAACTCCTGGGCTCAAGCAATCCTACTGCCTCAGCCTCCCGTGTAGCTGGGACTACAGACATGCGCCACCATGCCCGGCTAATTTTTTCTATATATATATTTAGCTGTCTATATAATTTCTTTCTATTTTTAGTAGAGATGGGGTCTCGCTCTTGCTCAGGCTGGTCTCGAACTCCTGAGCTCGAACGATCCGCCCACCTCGGCCTCCCAGAGTGCTAGGATTACAGGCGTGAGCCACCGCGCCCGGCCCTGATTCTATCTTAAGTAGCACTCCCATAGTTAGGCAGTGCAGCCACTCTGCAAATTTCTATTAAACTTACAACTTTTCCACCTTTTTCTTCATCTTAATGAACTAAGAAGGCCATTTTCTAGATGTCTTTGCCTGAATAAGCCCACATTCGATACTGTGTCCTTGGTTGGGAGGAGTGGCATGTGATGCTAAGGCCAAGTCCATGGAATGGACAGCAATGCCCAGCATGTAATTCCTCATGTCCCACAACAATGGTAAGATTCCCAGTGGCTGTTTTGGAGAGGGCTTTAATTGGATTTCTTATGAACATGTCTTACTGTTCAAACCAGATTATGAGCTTCTAGAGAGCACCAACTGTGTCATGTTCTTTTTTACTTATCCCAATATCTTGCTTATAATGAGTCCTCCCTAAAAAATTGTTAATTGAATGAGTAAACGTTAAGCTTAGCATGTCAGGGTACAGCTTGGGAAGCCCAGCCAAATTCCACTGGTCATTAGTTATTAGCTGGATGTCAGCGTTGGGCAGGAAGCACATGCAGTGAGGGAAGTGGGGCACTGGGGCGGCATGAGGAGAGGAATGGCCCTAGGACAGCCCACCCCCTGATTCCATCTGGAAGTTCAGGAAAGCTGCTGTTGTCTCATGGATATTTTTGGCTTAATTCCCCCATTTTCCAGTTTAAGAATTCTGAAAAGTAAAAAATTTAACAAGTGAGAGGGATATGCAGTTTAACACAGTGTCTGCTTTAAAAAAAAAAAAAAAAAATCTGGTGTGAACGCTTTACATATGTTGTTTAATAAAAACTAGATGATGGAATGGAAGAAAGGCTGTACAAGATTATTTTTAGTCTTCATCTAGTATAGAAGTAGATTGCAGTATGAAATGGTCAGGAAGCAGAAAATTCCCTATTATTTACCTACTTTTTATTAATGAGAGAGAAACATACAGGTGTCCAGCTTGTCTTTCATGGTAAGCAATAGTTGTTGTATAGGTATGTATGTATTATTTGTAACATATCTAATCTGGATATGGAGCTATGTGTCTGCATTAAAGTACAGAAAAATATTCACTGTGAAAGCACAGCACACGTAGTGAGCATAGGTAACAGTTCAGTCTTAAGTCTTGGTCCTTGCATGCTCCCTTTGCTTTGAGGACAAATTTGTCTTTGGCCTTGAGAAGTCCGAGGTTTGCTTTATAAGGATCGCTTTATTGGCCACATGAGAAAACGGCATAGATCTTAATTTGGTGATGGTTTGGGCCTTTTTTTTTTTTTGGTTGTGTTAAAGCAGGAGTATTAAATAGGTGGTTAGTCTTTTACCTGTAGGTCAGAAGCCATGTGAGAATTATCAGCTCAGAAAGTTGGGATTATGAAAGAGAGCTCTGAGCATACCAAAACACTCCATTTCTATAACTTACAGATGTCATCCCTTTTTGTTATCTTCACCACACACGTAGGGCACCATAATTTCAATTATGCAATTTCCTCTAAAATCTCCTATAAACCTCTTTTGGAGTCTAAGTATCTTATATGGTAATCACAACTCCACCTTGTGACAGATGCATTTCTAAAAAATTGGATTCCATTCCTCTTCTTGGATAATCAAATGACTTCTAATTATTTAACATTTTATAGTTTAAGTACTTTCACACCTGCTGTGGCCCACCAGCTTTGGGGTGGAGTAGATGTTAATTATCTCCATATGTAGGTAATAGAATTGAGTCTTAGGTAGTTTGTGGCTCACACAGTTAAATGTCTCTCTCAAAGGCTTGACTAGGGATTTGTACTCAAGCTTTCATTCCAAATCTACTGCCATTTCCTACTGGGAAATGCTATTTAAAGTTACTTTATAGCAGAACTCTTTGTTAAGCACAGAATAATTTCATATTTTAAAACATGAGCTTTATGAATTCAAGTTTTGAGAAGAAAGGATTTTCTTAAAGCAGCACATATCTTTACCTTCCCTTTGATTTTTTTTTGTTGTTGTTTCCATTTCAGTGTTACTTCCATGCAATAATGACTTCAAGTTTATTGAGTTATTTTCAGGTATCATGTATGTTTCACACTCTTCTGATGTTTTCCCCTCAGCACCTTCTTTGACCCTGATCTTTGTGGTCCTATTAGTGCCCACTGAAAGATGTCTAGTAAATAATGTCTAAAGCAGTGAGTTAGTTCTAGGAGTCATGCTGTGTATACTTGATTTGGGTGTGAGTGCTCTTAAACTTTATTTTTCATCACACATGAACCTAAATGTGTTAAGTATTTTGTCGATTCAGTGTTTACATCAGTACCACCAAACTTGCCAGTATCAAAAATTTCTGTGTAGCCACCAAAAAAAAAAAAGAACCCGCAAGAAATAAAGTTAACAGAAAAATGACAAGCTGGTAGAAATATTTTCATTCAGGTCATACACAAAAAGACTAATCCCTGTAATATATAAAGAGCTCCTAGAAATTGGTGAGTTAAAAAGGATGAACAATACAAAAAAAATGATTTAAGAATGTGAAAGACATTTCACAAGAAGGAAAATACAAGGAGTCCTTAAACATATGAAAAGATGCTTGAATTCACAATAATAAGAGAAATTCATAAAAATCACCTGTGTAACTAGTGATATACTCTGTAGTGAGGCTATCATAAAGCAAGTATTCTCATATTAATACTTTGCTGGTAAATTGGAACAATCCCTATGGGGGGGGTAATTTGGCAACAACTATTAAAATTACAAATACATTTACTGGCTTAAAACAACAGAAATGTGTTGTCTCACAATTCTGGAAGCCAAAAGTTTGAAATCAATGTTTCAGCATAGTCACGTTCGTCTAAAACCTGTAGTGGAATTCTTCTTTACCTTTTTTTTAGTTTTTGATGATTTTCCAGCAGTCTTTGGTGATCCTTGATTTGCAGCTACATAACTCCAATCTCTGCCTTTGTCTTCCCTGTGCATTTTCCCTGTGTGTCTCTGTGTTTTCACATGGCCATCTTATAAGGGTCTCAGTCATACTGGATTAGGGGCCTACCTGATTTTAGTATAACCTCATCTTAACTAATTACATCTGCAGTGACCCTGTTTCCAAATATGGTTGCATTCTGAGGTACTGAGGGTTAGGACTTCAACATATATTTTACGGTTAGGGTCACAATTCAACCCATAATAACCCAGCAATCCCACTTTAGTATTGATTCTACAGATACATTGAAACAACCCAAAGTCTATCAGTAGAGCCTTGGTTAAATATATGCTGTACCTCTACAGTGTAATGCTATGCAGCTATAAAACAGAATCCTTGTCCTTTCAAGTCAGGACAAGAATGTAGCAGACTACCTTTTGGATAAGAAAGAGGAAAAATAATATATATTCATATTTGCTTTTATTTGTATGAAGAAACTCTGAAAGAAGACACAAGAAATTAGTAAAAGTTATTATGGGAGAAGGGGTAGGGGCAGATGGGATCAGAGATGCAAGTAAGACTTTTTATTGTTATGTTGCTTTGATTTATGCATCTTGTGAACAAATTACCTATCGTAAAGAAGGATACATCAAAAGGGTGTCATCCATTTGAATCCAATAAAGAACTAATTTTTATGAAATTAATGGGGAATGACTATATTGTCCTAGTAATCAGCTCCCTATTCTCTTCTTTCTCTAGCTTTGCTTAGTACTTGGAATTTTATCGCCAGTGTCTCTGGATTCACGTGTCACACACCTGCCCCTGGTAGCATCCTTTTGACTGTTATTTCTCATTAGTAAAGAAATCTAATCCATCTACCCATGCCAGAACCTTTGGTCAGACATGGGAACAAAAGCCAATCAGGCAGGCACCATTATGAAGAAGCTATTATGAACCATCATTTGATGAGTGTAAGGCAGTTTGCATTAAAATGGTCTTAGAAGCAGGAGCCCAGGTAATAAGTCTCTATTTTATCTATCTAAAAATTTAAAAATAAGGTGTTATGAAAGAAATATTCACCATAACTTTCAGTAGTAGCACATTATAATTTTTCTTTTTCTAGAATTCTCTTAGTTTTAAAGGGAGCTTGATTAATGTACCAAGATCAAAATCAGAAATTTTTTCTTAAAAAATAGTTAAGCTGATAATTATGTCCTTTTTTTTCCCTTCTTTTTTTCCCCCCACCCCCACCCCACCAAAAGGAGTTTTTATTTTGATCTGGTCCCCAACAGGTTCTAGAAACTTAAATTCAGTCAATTAGAAATGTTTTAGGATCTGGTCATCATACCCTATATATCATTCACATCTTTCATTCCTCCTCTTCATCCTACTGCCTTTGGTTGTTGTGGTTCTACAACTTGTAAGTCAGCCTCTTCAGCTAATTATTATAGTAGTTTTTGTAAAAGAAATAACCAAGGAGATGTTTTATCTGTGGATTTCAGTTAGCCAAGTCTATTGTGTTTCCTTTTATGATGAATAATCCATAGTGAACAGCATTATCACATGACCTCTTTTCCCTGAGCTATTTACTTAAAATGTAAATACATTACACACTTTTTGTGTAAAAGACAGTTTTGTGTTAAACAGGTGTCATGATACCAGCTCTCAAGTGTACCAACTAGCCAAAGAACATGAGGTATACATTAATGGCAGAAAGAGTATCATAACAAATGTCATTTCCAGAAATAAACAATACAAAATAAAGAATTAGAGGTGGGACAAGGTTGTCAAAATATGGGAGAGGGGGAAGGTTGCAAGGTGGAAAATAGCATTTAAATGCTAACTAAACTAGAATGAGATATATAGGAAAATCTAAAATAAAATCTTGGAGCCTTAAGGCCAGAGGAAAAGGAAAGGGATGTTTGAGGATGGAAGAAAGGAAATCTGTGTTCAGGATGGGAAGATAGAGGGACCTTTGAGGTACACCTGAATTAAATCCTTTTATTCATTCAAAAGACAACTGCAGTGAATTGGTTTTTGCACTTGGGACTCTGCTTATCCCCGCTAAGTTAATACCCTCCAGATGTTTCCCCTTGCTATTACCAGCTCTGCACAGCTGGCCCTTCTCCTCTTTAGCCTCATCGCCCACCTCAGGGCTCCCCTTCGTCTGTTCTTCTCCAGCCTTGGACCTTCTCTACGTGCTTCCGTGTTCCAACCCCAGAACCTTTCACATGCTCTTCCTTCTCTCTGAAAATCCACCTTCCATACTATTTGACTGCTTAACTTCTTCTTCCCTCACTCCCAAACTTCTCCTTAATAGCACTTACCACAGTTGAAGTTTTATATTTTTGTGTGGTTATTTGATGGTCTCCCCCACTAACCTGTAAGCTCTTAGAAAGGAGGAACCATCTCAGCCTTTGCACACAGTGAGCTTTAAACATGTCTGTTATGAATGGACGAAGCTACTGAGGCACTCATCAGGGAAGCTAAATAGTGTGGTGGTCGATTTCAATTCCGCTTCCACATCTTCCAGGCTTTCTTACCTATGGATCTCTATGTAGTAAGAGTACATTAAGAATGCAGTTTCTTAGGCCGGGCGTGGTGGCTCACGCCTGTAATCCTAGCACTCTGGGAGGCCGAGGCGGGTGGATCGTTTGAGGTCATGAGTTCAAGACCAGCCTGAGCAAGAGCGAGACCCCCGTCTCTACTAAAAATAGAAAGAAATTATATGGATAACTAAAAATATATACAGAAAAAATTAGCCGGGCATGGTGGCGCATGCCTGTAGTCCCATGCCTGTAGTCTCAGCTACTCGGGAGGCTGAGGCAGGAGGATCGCTTGAGCCCAGGAGTTTGAGGTTGCTGTGAGCGAGGCTGATGCCATGGCACTCTAGCCCGGGCAACAGAGTGAGACGCTGTGTCAAAAAAAAAAAAAAAAATAGAATGAAGTTTCTTTTTCTTATGGAAAAGGCCAAGCTTATACAGTGAGCTGGACAGAATCATCAAGGGCCCAGGCTTCTTCCGTCTTTTTTGCTGAATAAACATAAGTCCAGCCAAAAATCAGGGGCTATATTACTAAGGAAAAAGGAGAGGATAGTTTCCTGGGCAAGTAACAGTCTGCTGCAATGCCTCGTATAAAGGTATTGTAAGGGCTAAATATATACATTAGACTCTCAACACAGTGCCTGGCACATAGTCAACACTCAGTTAACCATGGCTGTTGTTCTCTCATTCAACATCTGTGTATGATAATAATGACTTACCTGAGAAGCCTTCTTACCCCTGTTTTTTGAGCCTTTTCCAGCTCTTCATATCTTGTCTCTTTCTTCATTCTTGAGTCAAATTACTTGGTTTATTGGATTTGCATACAGTTTATCCTAAGTGTAGGGAATACATCTTTGTTTTCCTTTTGATAGTTCATGGAGTAATAACTATTCTGCCACCCTGCTGGAACTTCACTCTCCTCAGCCTCTTGATAATTCCTGTTTCTATAAAGTCAGCCTCCCCACAGCTAAGATAAACTCTGCTGATAAAATAGAGCCACGGATCTGTTTTCTTCTCCTTTTGGATGGTGCCATTTGTGTGTGAATCTGTCTTTGTTTAAAGCTGTACCCTGACATGTAGGAGGTGGGTAGTAGGGGGTGAGGGAGGACTTCAGTGACAATTAAGTAGGACAGTGTGTGTTTATCTTTGACAGTTTATTTTCTTTATTTCCTGTGAAGGCAATTGACCGAGGCCTGGGCTTTGAACTTGTCTATAGCCCTGCTATCAAAGACTCCACAATGAGAAGGTACACAATTTCCAATGCCCTCAATTTGATGCAGGTCTGCAAAGGAAAGGTATGGTTCTATAATTTTATGATGTTTTTCATATCTGACAGTTTATTATTGTTAATATACTGGAATTGTCAAACTAATTCCTTTTCCTTAAAGTAGAAAGTTCTCAAGGCACAAAAGCAAATTCTTCTATTTCAGTGAGCTCTGCGAGTTTTAAGGGAAAGGAAAATATCAAGGGAAAAATAGTATAAGGGAGGAAAAGATGTGTTGAAAGACTTTATCTTTTGATAAGGAATTTGCAATTTATATACTATGAATAGTCTGGATAACAAATGTTTGTCATCAGTGAGTTGAATTGAGGTTATATGACCTTTTAATCTAGTTCTTAACGTAATTCATCTTTACTGAGATTTGTTTAGAAAGCTTATTCTCTTTATAGGCTGCCTTAGTTTGATGTGAGGTCTTTCATTTTTTCACTTTAATTATTTACCTTATCTTTAAAACAAGTTGGTATTTGAGCCTAACTGTTAAAGTATGATTACTGGTTATTTGTGTTATGAGATTCTTCAGTTGCTTTTTTTTTTTTTTTACATTTATCTAAGATTAATATTGATCACTTTCTATTTTGTAGAATGTAATTATATCTAGTGCTGCAGAAAGGGTAAGTCTAACATGAAGTACTTTGTTTTCACCTTTCAAGTTAGAAAACTTTGCTTAGTTTCTAGGGGAGAAATTAAAACAGTAATGTAATGAATATTTACTACATGTTTTCTATTTTGATTGTAGATTTGCTCTTTGTAATTGCTGAGGAGTAAAATTTATCCCCATTCTCTTTAGGCTTCAAATTTTCATATATAAATAAATAGTTTTTCCTTTATACTGTTATAAAATGCTTTTCAATGTTATTTTATATTTTCAAAAACTTATGAAACTCATCAAAATTATAAGGACTTAAGTTTATGTAGGTAACTTTCTTTTTTTTTGGGTACTTAAGTATCTTATTAATCTACAAACCCTAACCCTTGAAGTCATTAAGTCATTGAAATGTTATGAATACCTTTTTTCATATCTATTTTTGTTTATTTTAGTCTTTAGAAATAAGGGGACCATACGATGTGGCAAACTTGTATCCTTTTCTGAATAAGAAGTTGTTGAAATTTTCTTTTAGGAAATTTGGAATTTGAAGGACGTAGTAGTATAGTGTCACATGATATTTTTCTCAACACTTTTACTGTAAAGTAAAAGTTTACCAATTAATAACTTCAAAAACAAATTACATTAGGTTATAGAGAGCCTTATCCCTCTGTTTTTTGGATTAAGCATGAGATAGAAAAGGGGGAACGAGGAACTTTATGTGGTAAAAGTTTATAGTTAAATGAGTCTCTTCTCAGATGCACATTCCAGTTGGGCTAAGAACTGCTATGGAATTAATTAGTCTCTCTTTCAACAAGACCAGGTTAGCTGGCATTTTCAGTTATGTTTGTGTTAGTCTCGTGTGCTTGGCTGATTCTGGGTTGAGATCTTTAATGGCCCCACCAGAGGGTTGCTGTTTGGGCTGTCTGAGAGTGATGCCAAGGCTGCGGTGTCCACCAACTGCAGAGCAGCACTTCTCCACGGAGGTGAGCAAGTTCTTCCAATGAGGACTGAATGGTCATGTTAGAAGTCTGCTTCAGTTGTTTATAATCTGTCATTTTAGATTAAGGAGTAAATATTCATGTGATAAAAATAGAACATTTCTGAGATGGAACTAAAATAATTTTGGAACTAATACATTTTGTTTTATTACAAAGTTCTGGTTTTTATATTTTTATTCATATAACTGAGTTTTAGACTATTACTCAGAAACATAATGATATAAATGCAGAATTTTTCATTTGGTGAAATGGAAATCATGGACAGTTTCTATTTTGAGTTTCTTTCATTATGTTGACATTTTAATGACCTTGAGAACAGTTTTATCCCTTTTATAAGTTACAGTATTTTAAAATAACTGGCAGAGATTTAGTAGGCTTGGTAAATAAATCCTGATAAATGTGAAGTTAATGCTTAACACTTTAGAATTGACTTTACTTTTTATTACTTGAAATAAGAAATAATTCTTAACTAAATTTCTGTTCATCAGGTTCCTTTGATTCTACCTCCTTTGTAACTAATGAGAATCTTGATCCTTCTCCATATAATCTCTTTCCATTTCCTAAGGACAAAGTTTGAATCTCTTTCATGACTCTATGGTCTTTCATAAGCTACTCTTCCAGCCTCATTTCCCCCTAACTTTTCCTTCACACCAGCTATACCATACCCAAATATTCTTCCCTCGGTTCTTCTTACCTTTCTCTTCATGCTTTCGAAGGAATACTGTCTTCTCCTTTTTTTCCTTTTTTTCTATTCTTAGTAATGTTAACTTTTTATGATACCTAATTGATTCATTCGAGTGGTTAATTCTTTTGGGTGCTTTCACTCCTACTATATTTGCTCTTAATGTGCTTATTCCATGCATGAAAAAGCACCGTCTGTCAGACATCTTTATGCTCTCTATAAATGGCACAGTGCCTGGCCTGTTAGTAGGTTTTTTAGTAGAAGTTGGCTAAATTTAAGTTGACCTCTGCTGCCAGTATGATCTAAGCATCTAATAATCACCATTTTTCTTTGTTCATTATCATCAGTAATATAAGACATCAGTATATTTATGAGTTTGATTTTATTCACTCAGCAAGTATTTTTTGAACACCTGTTATACCAGGCCATTGCTGGGTGTTCACAATGCACTATAATGGATTCTTCAGAGGTACATTGATGATCTAGTGAGAGAGAGAGAGTATGTGCTGTAAAGTGAGGTAAGCACACACTCCACCATGGCGGCAATACAATTGACTGTTGTCTTTGCTCTCTTGATTTGTCTTTCTACTATGCATAAAGCATCTGCTACACTGATGTCTATGATTTGGGTTCTGACTGCACAAGGTGCCTTGAACAGACCAATAGGGATAACACTGCCCTGCAGCTTTACCCTTGAGATAATCTTTAGGAATGAATTAGATGTTAATAATATCCTGATATATGTGTGTGTTGGGAAACAAAATAATGACATGTTAATGGCACTAGCACCCATAGCAGTTCATTATGGTTTATTACTTACTAGTGCTGTAAGCCAAAGTAATATGATGATACTTGTTAAACCACCTCATTTTAAATTATGTCTTAACTTCAAGCACTATGGTTTTCCTGTTTCTTTTACAGAAACGAGAAAAACTGCTTTTGGAATAATTTCTACAGTGAAGAAACCCCGGCCATCAGAAGGGGATGACGACTCTCTTCCAGCTTGCAAGAAAGCCAAGTGTGAGGGCTGAAAGGAATGCCCCAGTCTCTGTCAGCGCTCCCTTCTTCTCTTTTATAGTTCATCAGACACAACAAAAATAAAACCTTCGCGTATTTTACTGTTTTCATTTGGAGCTAGAAATCGATATTCTATAAAAAGTGTTATATTCAAGCCATTAAAACAACAAACAAAACCTAGTGAAGCATTAAAAAAACAAGGCTGCCAGCTTAATGAATTTAGATGTACTTTAAGAGAAAAACAGAGACTCTTTCTCCTTTGTGTAAGTGATAAATAACAGCAGGTATACTTGAATAAGATGTTTCAATGTTTTAAGAGATTCTTTAAAAATGTTTCTTGTTCATTTAAAAACTCATATTTTTCTACTTTATATACATGGCTTATTTTTTAATCCCACTACTCAAAGTAGTTATCTGGGTAACTATTATAACTGATATTGAGGCTGGGCACAGTGGCTCACGCCTGTAATCCTAGCACTCTGGGAGGCCGAGGCAGGAGGATCGCTCGAGGTCAGGAGTTCGAGACCAGCCTGAGCAAGAGCGAAACCCCGTCTCTACTAAAAAATAGAAAGAAATGATTTGGACAGCTAAAAATATATATAGAAAAAATTAGTCGGGCATGGTGGCACATGCCTGTAGTCCCAGCTACTCGGGAGGCCGAGGCTGAAGGATTGCTTGAGCCCAGGAGTTTGAGGTTGCTGTGAGCTGGGCTGATGCCACGGCACTCTAGCCCGGGCAACAGAGCGAGACTCTGTCTCAAAAAAAAAAAAAAAACAAACAAAAAAAAAAACAAATTTATATTGGGGATGACTTTTATTAATTGTTGATCTATTCTTGTTTTAATCTCTCTTTCATGTATTCATCAAGTCAGCATTCTTTCTAAAAGGAATTCCTATAAAATTTGTGGAAGAAGGGATATGCATGTAAAATGACACTTGACCTCTTCCTTTGCTACTTGCTACCTCCATGAGGTCTTTGGAATAAGATTCCTTGCTTTTAGTTGGAAACCCCTGACAACCTAACACTTATTTTCCTAATAACTATTAAAAATATCAAAGCATTGGACTCAACCAACTTTGGAAATTATTTTTTTTCTCTTTTTTTTTTATTTTTTTCTGTTCTTTTTTCTTTTATATTTAAATTTCTTTTCAGCAAAGGATTGAGTTCATGATTTTTTTTTTTTTTAATGGCAGGATCATCATGTTAGGTAGAAGTAGCCCTTCTCCCCCCACCCCCCAAATATCCACTTTTATGCTATATTGATGTAAAGGCCCCAGAATGCCATGGAATAGAGCAAGAAGTATAATTGAATAAAAAATTCTTAAGCAAGGAAAAGAATACTGTTCTGAAGGTCAGAGAAAAGATCATTTTAAAAAGAGAAAGCTATACCATTCTAACATATGAATAAGTAAAATATTGGTAAAGGGAAACCATTAAAACAGTACACCATGAACAGGTGAGATTTATTCCAGGAATGTAAGGATATTTCAGTTCTTTTTAATGCAGTGTACATTATTAATAGCTCAAAAGAGAAAAACCAGAATCTTCATAATAGGTGCCAAAAAGACATTTGATAAAATTTAAAATCTACTCCAGATTTTAAAAAGGACAATAAAAACCCTTGGCAAAATATAAATAAAAGAATATCACACATGTATACTTATATTCATATACAGATACAAAGCATGCTGGTTTTAAAAATAAAGCATTTTTGACTAGACTTCCTCTTGACCAGTGTGGTGGAGCAGCCTGCCCCATTCCCTCTGTAAACGGGGGGCTGCTGCTGCGCCTGCGCACCTAGAGTCTACGGCCTCCCTCTGTGCCATTTGCTTCTGCCTCCACCCCACTTGAATTCCCCACAACTCAGCTCTGTTTCTTCACAAGTCTGTTTATGCCAGTTGTATTTAGTATTCTAAATTATGTAAGTTAATTTAAAAATTATGAAAATTGGTGAACTGTGAGGGACAAAAAAGAATTCCCAGGAAATCTAAGTGGATACTTCGAAAAAGTTTGGAAACGGTGAGTCATTAAAAAGAACCGTCAAATTAGGTGTGAGGAGGACAGCTAAGATTTGGGGGTGATCTGGTAGAAATTCTGCACTCAGGTTATTCAGGTTGTTTCACGGAAGTTTAAAGATCTCTTTCTACTTTAAAGGGACCAGAACTCAAGAAAGGCAGCTTGGGATCTTTCTTGCATCGCTGCATTCATGTTCCCAAGAAAGGCTTTGACCTTTAAGAATGTATGTTTATATATTTTAAGCTCACGTGTTTAAGGGGGTGTGTGTTCAATTTTTTATGATGCCTCACCTTAATCTACTTTATGAATTAACTGTGTACTAGCTCCAATTGCACCAGATATGATAGGATTTTCATATTATAATAGGAGGTAAAATTATTTGTAGAGCAGGTTTCATTGTGATATTTACTTTTGTCAGAACATGAACCACTGATTTATTATAATTGCTACAAGATGACAATACCTAAAATCAAGCAAAGTGGCCAGTTATGTATAAATACACAAAAGCCAATAGGTTTTTTTGTTGTTTGTTTGAGACAAAGTCCTGCTGTGTTACCCTGTCTCGAGAGCAGTGGTGTTATCATAGTTCCCTGCAACCTCAAACTCCTGGGCTCAAGTGTTCCTCCTGCCTCAGCCTCCCAAGTGGCTGGGACTACAGGCGCATGCCACCACGCCCAGCTAGTTTTTCTATTTTTTGTAGAGACAGGGTCTTGCTCTTGCTCAGGCTGGTCTTGAACTCCCGAGCCAAGAGATCCTCCCACTTTGGCCTCCCAGAGTACTAGGATTACAGGCATGAGCCACTGTGCCCAGCCAAAAGCCAATAGTTTTAATTAACTGTAACCTGTTTAAAAATGCAATTTTAAAAGATAACTCTATTCACAAAGACATAGATTACTAAAATATATGTAGGGCCCTCTGTGAAGAAAATTCTTACTGAAAACCGGAAGGGAATATAGGGAATAAAGAGAAATTAAAGAACACTGGAATACACGGAGAGAGATATTCTGTTTTCTTGAATGAGATAAATTTTAAGTCAGATTCTCCCCCACGTTAATCTAAATGCCAAATCAAAATGCCTGTAGATGTTTGTGCTTGTTTATATGTTTGGTTTGGGGAGAATAAATTTGAGAATACCTAGGAAATTTCAGAGAAAAACCTAATGGGAGGGACTTGTACCACTGAATATCATAGAGTAGGACAAAAACTAGTACTGTAATTAGAGCAGACTGGTGCAGAAATTCCCAAAGATCACCGAAAGAGTAGGGAGCCCAGCATCACACTCCAATTGTAAGATGGATTGTTCAGTTATGTTATATTGGAACAACTGCTTATCCAGTTGGAATAATAATTGGCAGTACAGCCTGCCTGTTAAGTGCACAGAAGGAAGACAAAGTGCATTTGTTAAAATCCCAACTTGTGGGTACTTACTAGCTGTGACCCTGGGCAAATTACATAACCTCTCTGTTCCCCACTTCATCTATTCTCCCTATCTGTGACATTACTGCAAGTTAAGTAGATTAATATTTGTAGAGAGCTTAGAGCAGGACCTATCATATAGAGTGTACCAATGATTATATTTTATTATTATTTGATGATATTAACATATAACTATTGAAGTATCAACTAATATTATTTAGGAAAAATCTAAGTCAAATCCCTATTCGACACCCAATACCCATCCATAGTAAATTCAGGTGAATTAAAGATTTTACATTAAAAAAAAAACTTGTACAATACTAGAGAAAAATGTAGGTTAATTTTTAAAAATAATTTTAGATTGGAATAAACCTAAGCATAATCATCAAAGCCAGAAAATAAAAAGGTTTATTAATTTGTCTATAAAAATGTTAGAAAAATACAAACAACTAGGAAAGTACATTTACAATACATATTCCAAAAAAGTTTAACATCCTCAGCTTTTAAGGAATCATTTTTAAAAGGCAAATACCCAACATAACAAATGCTGTTTGTGTCCACACAGATCCCCTCTGCCAGGGAGGCATATTTGTTGCTTCAGAAGCTGAGTTCTAATGGCTCATCTTCACCCCTTTCCAGAGCATCGTCCTGAACCGATGGAAGTCACCTTACACAGAGATGCCCGGGAAGTTTTGTCCCCTCTGAGGTTGGCCTATGGCCAGTGACTGATGCAGGACATTACAGTCCAACCTTCTGACCACGGTGGTGTAGTTCATGCTCCTGAGCCCCCGTGGGATTAGGCTGAGAATGGATTTCTCCCAAAACCACAACTTTACCTCTTTTCTTCTGCCTTGCTCTGTTTCCCTTGTTCCCTCTCTCAATGAATCACTTGCACAAGAATCCTCATTTCAAGTGCTGCTTCCAGGGGGCCTGACTGAATAAAAATTGGGCAAATAAAGTTGATCCAAAAAAAAAAAAAAAAATGCCCAGTAAACAGAAAGATACTGAACTTTGCTAGTCACTAGGGAAAAATCATCAAAAATATATCTTTGTTTTGTTGGTCAACTTGAAAGATAAAAGAAGAAAAAGATTTATAAGACAAGTATTTTCAAGATTGTGGGGAAAGGCAGTAACGTATTGTGGAAGGGGATATAATTTGGTACCAACCTTACAGATAATTCTGTAAATTAATTTATTCTTTAGAAATAACTGGTTAGGTATAAAGGGTACATGGATAAGGATATTTACTGCAATAATGTCTAAATGTGAAAATAGAAACAAGCTAAATATGCAATAATGACAGGATTAGTTGAATAATCCATTATACATTGAAACAAAAGAATACCATGTATAAAGACATCTAGAATAAGTTGCTTAATTGAAAAAGTTATAAAACTACACAGTACCCATACATAATGTGCACAGAAATAATCAAAATGAATACCATGACATTGTGATTACTGGTGATGTTTGCTTCCTTTGTTATTTCTATATCTGCTTAATACTTAATGAGTATTGCTTGTTCAAGGGGAGAGGGGAAATTTTTTCATTGTAGGGGGAGGTAAAGACGGTACAGTAGATGTTAGGACATGGAGAAAAAAATGGAGTACAACAGGAGCATACCTGAGGGGAACTAACAAAATCTAATGGCTCGAGGATGGCTTCCCAGAGGAAATACAGCTAGACCAAGGGGAGGGATGAGAAGTTATGCAATGCAGTGGGGTGGGCTGGGGCGGGAAGGAGAGCCTTCCAGGGAGCTGGCACAGTGTGTGAAAACAGAAAAGCAAGTGCTGGGATTTTTTTTAAGGAACTGAAAATTCAGTAAAGTTGAAATTTAGAGTTTGGCTAGGAAAGTAAGGAGAGATAAGAATAAAGAGTTAACAGCAGCCAGATTTTAAGGATTTTATAAGACATTTTAAAAAGCTTTGATTTCATCCAGAGGGAAATGGGAAGCCATTGAAGGGTTAGAAAGAGGAGTGACTTGATCAGATTTGCATTTTAGAAAAATCACTCTGGCTGCTAACTTGAAAAACAGACTGGAGGTAAGCAAGCCTGGAAGCTGGAAGCCCAGGGAGGGTTGTTTGGGAATCCAGATAAGAAATGAGGTCATTTCAATGAGCGGGGAGGCAGCTAGCATGGGAGGACATGGACGGATTACAGGGCTATGGTAGGTACAGGACTTGGTTGATGGAAAGGGACAGGTGAAAGAAGGTCAAGAACAACTTCGAGGATTCTCCACTGTCCCCTACCAAGAGAGCAAACACAAGATGAAAGATTGTGGGCAAAGATTTGGTTCAAAGGGAAGGCAAGGAGCTTATAGAAATTGACTATTTGTGTGATTAAAAACTTGGAATTCTTCCCCTGAAGTGTTTATTTTTTCCATTAGCAGAGCTAACAAAGAGAATCTCTATAACATAAAAGTGCAAGGTGAAGCAGCAGGTGCTGATGGATAAGCTGCAACAAGGTATCCAGAAGATCTAATTAAGATCATTGATGAAGGTGGCTACACTAAACAACAGATTTTCAGTGTAGCCTTACATTGGAAGAAGATGCCATCTAGGACTTTCATAGCTAGAGAAGAGAAGTCAATGCCTGGCTTCAAAGAATCAAAGGACAGCCAGGCTCTCTTGTTAGGAGCTAATGCTGCTGGTGATTTTAAGTTGAAGCCAGTGACTGCTCATTTACCATTCTGGAAATCCTGGAGCCCTTAAGAATTATGCTAAATCTACTCTGCTTGTGCTCTAGAAATGGAACACAGAAGCCTGAATGACAGCACATCCTTTACATCATGATTTACTGAATAGTTTAAATCCACTGTTTCCTACTGCTCAGGAAAAAAAAGATTCCTTTCAAAATATTACTTCTCATTGACAATGCACCTAGTCACCCAAGAGCTCTGATGGAGATGAATGCTGTTTTCATGCCTGCTAATACAACATCCATTCAAGCCCAGGGATCAAGGAGTAATTTCGACGTTCAAGTCTTATTAGGCAATAAATACATTTCATAAGACTATAGCTTCCATAGATAGTGATTCCTGATGGATCTGGGCAAAGTAAGTTAAAAACCTTCTGGAAAGAATTTGCCATTTTTAGATGCCATTAAGAACATTCATAAGTCACAGGAGGAGGTTGAAATATCAACATTAATAGGAGTTTGGAAGAAGTTGGTTCCAACCCTCATGGATGACTTTGAGGGTCATGACTTCACTGGAGAAGTAACTGCAGATATGGTGGAAATAGCCTGAAAATGTGACTGAATTGCTGCAATCTTATGATAAAACATGAATGGATGATGAATTGCTTCTTATGGATGTGCAAAGAAAGTAGTTTCTTGAGATGGAATCTACTCCTGGTGAAGATGCTGTGAACATCATTTAAATGACAACACAGAACTTAGAATATTACATAAATTTAGTTGATAAAGCAGTGGCAAAGTTTGAGAGGATGGACTCCAGTTTTGAAAGCAGATCTACTGCAGGTAAAATGCTTTTAAACAGCATAACATGCTACAGAGAACTCTTTCATGAAAGGAAGAGTCAATCAATGCACCAAATTTCATCGTTGTCTTATTTTAAGAAATTGCCACAGCCAATCCAGCCTTCAGCAACCACCACCCTAATCAGTCAGCAGCCATCAACATCGAGGCAAGACCTTCCACCAGCAAAAAGATTACTACTCACTGAAGGCTTGTTAGCAATTATTTTTAGCAATAAAGTATTTTTAAATTAAGGTGTGTACATTTTTTTAAGACATAATGCTATTGCACATTTAACAACTACAGTATAGTGTAAACATAACTTTTATATGTACTGGGAAACTAAAAAATTCATGTGACTCACTTTATTGGATTATTAGCTTTATTGCGGTGATCTGGAACAGAATCCACAATATCTCCCAGGCATGCCTGTGGCTCCCATTGGAGGTCAAAAATCATTGACCTCGTGTGTTCTCTCCTGGGAGGCCTCTGACACTCCTGGTCCCTGTCTACAATAGCAGTAAAACCTAGTTAAGCCCTAATGGGAACTTCTTAGGGAGCCCGTGTTTAGCTTGCAGTAATCCTTATGACCACCAGGGGTCTCTTTCTCCCCATCGTTGAGACCAAAAGAGCTTAAACTTTGTATGGTTACAGTTCTCATCCCAGCTGCTCAGAGCGTGGCTGTGGCATTGCACCGCCTCTCATCACGTGGGAGCTTGTCAGTAAAGCAAAATCTCAGGCACCTGAGACCAGCTGAATCAGAATCTACTTTTTAACAAGATCCTCAGGTGATCTGTATACACATTAAATATTGACAGTGCAGTTAGAAATACAGGATATTTCTAATCTGCAAAACTTGGAAAACGATGAAAAAGAACACCTCCTAAATGGCCTTTTCCACATGGGACGTCCCCCCAACACTTATAGAAGGACTTAGAAAGAGGCTTAGAATTTGTTTGCTTTTATTATGAATATAAAATATACATACAACACGATATACATTTACACATTTACAGTTTGCATTTCCTTTTGTCTTTTCTGGACAAATTCAATTCTGCCTGGCCCCATTGCCTGCTCCGCCAACTGCCCTGTGCTTAAACTCATTGTCTCCTCACCTGGGTACCCTGTGTGACTTAGTAACAAACAAAACAAAACCAGGCCCAGGGGTAATATGGCTGACTTCACTGTCCTCACAGAATCACTTTCATTCCATTCTTTCCTTTCCTGTCACTACATGCCTTCCCTTGCTTCATTCAAACTTCGGCACTAAAAATTCAAGAGAAAAGAGGGTTGCAATAATCACCTTTGTCTTTTAAAAAGACCTTAAAATATCTTACCTGAGTGAAGTGACACCCAAGTAGGCACTTAGAGCATTGCTCATTCACCTAATTTAAGAGCTATCTATAGGAAGGCTCCGAAAGTGTTATACAAATTAAGCTTTGCTCACCAAATGGATGATCATGAAGGTCTGAATATCAGTAGCATAGAAGTTAATAAATAAGTAAACAAGAATAAAAATAAATGGAGTGAGTTTTGCTAACAGAAATTTAAATACCTATAACCCAAGTGCTTTCTCGAAACTTCATTAGGTACATCTTCACAACAAGTTGATAAACAGAAATTAGATTTTATGGCTAGTTGCTCTTCTTTTGGGCTGTGCCTTCAAAATGCGAGTGAACAGCTACTGATGAAAGTCTGTCGTTTCCCTTAGAATGTAGCTATGCGAGAGGTTTTGTAGGAGTTCTCTTTGAGGCTGTCGAATATTGCTTTAGTTCCATTCTGCCAGTGTAGCACCAGATCCATCGGGGTCTTCCCAGCCTAATCAAGAGAGAGGAAGAAACTTGACTTCCAGGTGCGAGGCATCTGTAAATTCACATTCTCTGTGTGTGTTCATGAGGTAAGAGATCGGTGTTTGGTATATGTTATCAAAGCATTTTATGGTTTCCACTGTGAGTGATTCACACTTTATATTCAAGCCAGCCCTTCACTATTTCTTACAGGGATGCTTTTGGCATTTTTTTTTTTTTTCTTCCCACTGAGGGACTATCCCAGGTATTGGTAAAATCACTAGTCCTTAGACACTAAGTAGCAAGAACCCCTCAAATCATCTTGAAATTCAAAAAATTCCTCCATCCATCTCCAGTATCCTGTGGAATGGGCTCTGGGAGGTGGCGGTATCCTTCTTGGTTAAGAATCAGTTCCTATCAGTTTGGAAAATAGTTCTTTGACT
Source organism: Eulemur rufifrons (assembly GCF_041146395.1). NCBI lineage: Eukaryota > Metazoa > Chordata > Mammalia > Primates > Lemuridae > Eulemur > Eulemur rufifrons. Next base: position 40,119,557 of record NC_091010.1, read on the forward strand.
GATAAGAACTGGTGGTAATTGAGTTGCTTTAACACCTTGGCTTAAGTACTCAGGTACTGCTAGGGTACTACTACTGCTCCTGAGAGCAGATTTTTCATACCTTCTCAGAATTTACGTTGTACTCTCCCAGGAAATTTATTTTTCTTGGAGTTGATGTCAATGACATGTCCAAATAAATATTTTTGAGGCCAAATTTTGATTTCCCTTAGGCACATGTCTCAAGATATTTAAAAATATTAAAATCATGTCACCTCTCAATTCTTGTCTATAGACATAAGAAGTCCTAAATTTTTCCATCTCTATTCATTTAGAAGTATCTGTTTAACCTAGAGATAGCAAACTGGCAGCTTTGAAATGCAAATCAGTCCAGAGATCTGTTTTGTTTTGACCCAAACAGACCTTAGATTTTTTTTTTTAGGTTAGAATTAATTGGTAACAGTCGGAAATCAAAAGATTTCCCAACTGGATTTGTGAACTCTATGAAAAAATCAGAAAAGTTGGCAACATGGTACCCATGTTTCCACAGAGGGACTGACAACAATGAACTAGGTTGGGGAAGGGCCACCAATGAAGTCATTTGCGTGATCTGCCTGGCCTCTGTGGGCATTTGAGTTAAATGCCCTGTAATTTTCATTTTGAAACTTCTCCACCTCTGTAGTATCTTTCTTGAGGAACACATATCAGTACATATGAATACAGAGTTTGGGACTGTGATAGAATATTGTGTGTTGTTTCCAGTCTCCTTCAAGATGTCATCAATAGCTTATTGGTCATTTGGGGGAACATCAATCCATTGGGTCAATGACATTAATAGTTCCAAAGCCCTTAGGCTGAGGTCTAACTGATCATTCAGAGATATGAGCCTTACTTGTGTATTTTGGGCTATTCTTCCATAAATTCCTTGCATTCCTCTCCATTGAAATTTATCTCCTGATTTTCTGGCTACTTACACAGTCTTCCTAAATTTGCATGCTATTTATCTTTGCTGGTAGTTTCTCACTGCCTGAAAAAAAATCCTCATATTTTCTGCAGCTTTGGAGATTTCACTGCATCTACTCTTTCTCTGATAGTTTAAAAAACATTATTATATAGACCAATCCAAATATCTAGAATGAAGGAACCCTATTGGTAACACTTTCCCATCTCAAGCAATCTCCATTTATCACCACTCTTTGCTCCTGTCACGAAGCCAGATTTTTTTAAATGATAAAATATTCCCCTCAGTTTCAGTAACACAAATAAGGGGAGAAAATTGTTTGCATTTATAAGATGACTGTTCCCTACCCTCCCCCCTCTTTTTGTAAAGTGATTCTCCAAAAGCTTCTTCAAAATTATCTCTTCTGTAATTTACATCCATTCTTCAGGGTGATATTTTTCAAGCTTATATTAGATGATGTTTGTCTGGGAATGGAGACCATGAAGAAAAGTTGGTGACGTTCCCTGCTTACAGATGAAGTTAAATTAATATGTACTTATATAAGAATTTTCAGGGCCTAAATATAGGAAATTATTTTGAGAGATGTGCAAACAAAAGTGGAGAATGGATGGAAATTATCTGAAAAAATATAGGCAAAAGATAGCTAGCCCTGGAAGAAAGGGATTATATTTCATGTTGTCAGGAGGGAAGGACCATTCTGAATTACTCGGATTGGATATTGATTGGCTACACTGACCACTGGAATTTTATATCATTTCAGGAATGGGGTGAGTGTCTATATTCCTAACTACCCGAGGCCTTGCACAGACAGGAATGGCCAAGGCAGATTGGACTCTTCCAACATATGTGTTTGTAAAGGTGAGCAATTTTAACCTTTTATTTTCAAGATCAAATTTTAAAAGAATTATTAGGCACTGTATGGGGCACAGAAGTCATAGCCAGTAACTATGGCTTCCCCCATCTCTGACCATGTGACCTGCGTCTTTGCTAAGGTTAAGTGGGTCCTTAAGGAAATGGGCAGGGGCATTTACACCATCAGAAGACCTCCCCAAAATACTACCATGGTGGGAATCTTTTGAAATGCTTCTGGAAATCAGAAAGCTCGCAAGCGGTGCCCTCGTTTCCAGAACTTACACAGTTCTTGATGTTGAGGTCCGCGCCATACATAATCAGGAGTCGGATCATCTTGTAACGGTTCAGTCTGACGGCGTCATGCAAGGGGGTGTCTCCTTCCTAGGGAAGCGAGTAAACAGGATAAAGGTGGGTCTGCGGCAGGAAGTGGGTCCCGCAAGAGCACGCTGGCTTGGGGGAGTGAATCCAAATAAATAAGCGATGAGGCTTTAGGAGGCCCACGTGTGCCCGGCTACTCACTCTGTCTTTGGCGTTGAGGTCCGCCTCGCAGGCGATGAGATGCTCCGCACACTCGTAGTGGCCGGTCCTCACCGCCACGTGCAGCGCGGTGCTGAGCAACTGGAAAATTGGAAAACTCTGCTGACTCGCCGGGAGTGAGGACAGAGGCTGGCCCAGACCCCAAGGCACGTGCGAAGGGGAGAAGTGGCCACTAGGTGCCAGCACCCTGCATGGACTTCCAGATGACTTCAATGGCGAGGTGGGAGTAGGAGGGGGAGGGGGAGAGGGAGAACTACCTTATCTCGGGCGCTGATTTTTGCTCCTTTGTTCAGCAACAATTTTAAAACATCCAGGTTTCCTCCACGGCTTGCCCAGTGGATGGCTGTGGATTCAAGCTGTACCGGGAAGGTAAAGGACACGACAGTGTTAGGAGAATGCTGTCAGGGGAATTAGTACTTGGTTTCTAAGCCCAGGAGAACCCAGGTTCTAGGGCATCAGTGATAACACTGGGGTGTCCCCATCTAGATTGTCAATTCTAACTGCTGGAGTTGAAGATTCTTGCCAAATGTTTTGGCTAAACTGTGGGGGGCTGGGGGAGTCTGTGTGTGCCCTCGCGCCTGCGTATAAGCACTTATATGCTTATTTGTGTGCGTGTGTGTGTATCATTAGGAAGCTCTTAATAAAGCTAATAAATTTTTTTTTTTTTTTGTAGAATAAGAGCAACCATTTATTGAGAATTTCCTTATACCAATGTGTTGCTATACACTCCAGATGCCTTGATCCTTCCAGCAATGTTTGAGGTGGGTGTTACTGTGCTTATTTTACAGATAAGAAAAACAAGGTACCAAAAAACTCAAGTTTCTTGCCCAAGAAAACACAATTAGTGGCAGAATATATATTCATACCTATATCTGCCTGGAACTTTTAACTACTTTTGCTAAATATACTCAAAAGTTCTAGACATATGTATTTAAAAATTCTGGCAGAATAAAAGTAGTCCCTTCTGAAATATTTTAATCTAGATCTGACACCTCATCTGGGGTCCCTGGTGCACTTTCCCCATCTCAGGCTGGTTCTCTGCTCTCATTTATGCCAGTTCCGCCTCTGAACCTCAGCTGTCATCACTATAGTCACTAAGTACTGCACTGGACACTCCCTCCTCACTGCTCTGTTGTTGTACCCCTGGCCTTCCAAATCCCACACTCATGAATTTTAGTGTCTTTCCATGCGAACTTTATTTTTGTTTCTTTAATTTTTTTTCAGTGTGTTTGTTTTTTGGATTCAATTTTGGCCAAGTCCTTTGATTTCTTCAATATCCCTTTTCCACTTTGCTATAAAGTCAAATTGAGCTGCATTTAAATACATAAAGCATTTTCCCAGCTCAATCTTCAGTTCATAAATTATGCTGTATACTGGCCTTTGTAGAAATCGCAGTGGTTGAATTACTGAGGTCTGAATAGCAGCTATTTTCCATAGATGCAATTCATTTTGTATGCAGTCTAGCCCCAAATCTCATCGACGGCAATTGGCATCTATCATATAAAGCGTGCAGCTAGAGAATTCTTATACATTGCTGGCAGCCGAGAGGCCACAAGCAGGCTGCCGTGTACAATGGAAGATCAGAGCTGTGGAAAGGCAAGTGTTGACTGCATTACTTCTCAGTAGCGCTACTGACTTGATAATGAATGACCCAACTCTCTGATGAGGATATTGAATTCTGTTCAACGGCTTTCACTTCCTACTTTTCAGTATGTATGGAAAATACTTTCTACATGACCCAGTCTCATCTCCCAACTTTCCTTTGTAGGGAGAAATGAGCTTTTGCCTCGTTCTCTGAGATCAATTTTCAATCCAATCAGCCCAGTTTTTCATTGGAGGTTTTCTTGAGCTTCATATAGTCTTATTTTGGCTCATTTCCAAGCAAAGAAATATATTTACCATATCACGGAATTCAATCTGGGCTCCAGCTTCTATTAACTTCTCCACAATTGCCACGTGTCCTTCCAAGCATGCTCTATGAAGAGCTGTCCGCTTATACTGTCAGAATAGAGATTAAAATAAGAGATAGCAATGCATATAAAATGTGCATAAATCCTTTTAAGAGGTATTAAGCTGGGGACTCTGATGACCTGATTGATAGAAACCCCAGTGCTTCTTTATGAATTAGAAATGTCAAAGTTAACTAAAATTGCAGAATTATTAGAACAATTTTCCTGTAACTAAGATTTGAGCTTCCTGCAAGATACATCTCTAAGTGCTCAAAGGTCTATATTAAGGGATATGAACTTAAAATCTCAAAACTACCTAAATGCTAACATTTCTCTTTCTTGTATTTTAACCTTCCTTGTTCATGTACCATTTGCTATTAGATCAGACAGTTTTCTTCTATCTGGGACTGTTGCTAGGTTGAATATCAAAAAGTATTCAATTCATAAATATATATAGATATGCACACACACATATATATTTTTTAGAGATTGGGTCTCACTATGTTGCCCAGGGTAGACTCAAACTCCTGGGCTCAAGTGATCCTCTCACCTTAGCTTCCTGGGTAGCTGGGACTACAGGTGAGTGCCACTGTGCCCAGCTTTCAATTTATTTTTAAGAGAATGGGAGACTGATTTTTAGGTCAACTTCAGAAGTGATCCCCTTCAATTCATGGGGACAAAAGGATTAATGATTTCTGTTAAATTTTCTTCATATGAATGGTCATACAAACAGTCTAATAGGCTACTAGAACTAGAACAACTCTAGGCATTTACTCCAATGCCCTACATTTACAGACAAGGAAACTGAGGCCCACAGAATGCAGATTAGCTGCTCAAAAACAAATAGCCAAGTAGTGGTAGAGCTGGTACTTGAACTCCAGTCTCCAGATTCCCTGTCTAGTGCTGATGCATTTGGGTCCAATCAAAGATGATGCTAAGACTATATTTCTCCAAAGGTGACTTTTTGGCCCTTATTAAAAGTCTTATCCCAAGGATTTAAGAAGTTAAACTGAAAAATCAGCCAGATGTATATGAATGCAAAAAATGATGCAATCCATAGCACTAACCCAGAATTTATGTATTTGTTTTTCGGACCACTGCACTCTGCTATTCTGCTACCGGCACATGTGGCAATAGCTGGGGAAACTGTTTCAGGTGGAAAGACTTTGGCATCATATAACAAGGCCGCAGTAAACCAGAAACACATAAAATTAATGAGTTGGATTTTGCAGTGCTTTGTATGAGCCTTACCTCATCACAAACATCTGGATTGTTCTTGTCTGACAAGAATTTTTCTACTACTGGCAGTTTATTCTCCAGAGCAGCCTTCAGAAACCTAGGCACATCTACAGGTTCTGTCTAAAGCCAAAAAATAGTATGAGCGTTACTATGAGCTTGCCAACATTCAATCAAACCCTCCACAGATATTTGTTCCCTGGAACACAACACTGGACATATATTACTGCAAAACCAAAGCAGCCCTTACAATGATTTCGGGTTCCGGTTCCTTCACAACTGGAACTTTCGTTTTCTTGTATTTTTTCCTTTTCTTCAGTTGAATGATTATTTCAAGGTCTTCTAAATTTTCAAGCTTTGATATATGTTCTAGTTTTTTCTTTTTGAGCTAAAAAAGAAATCCATATTTCAAAAATATGGTGAGTTCCACTGACAAGTACTCTGGTGGTATCTAAACAAAGTCTGCAAGGACTGAGATAAGTATGTGAACAGTTTGAGCAAAAAAAAATAAATAAATAAAAATTTTTAAAATAAATCTTTGACTTCAATTTAGTGATTTCTTATTCAAGTATTTATTTAGGGGTCTAATTCTCAGATAATTGCCTTCATCTTTACTTCTCTTGCTTGCAGAATCAGCCCTTGACTAATTGGAGACACAATCTAGTCTCTAAGTGATGATTTTATAATTAATGCCATAAACAAGCCCTAGATTTCTGTAGGACTCTTTTTTAATAATGCTCAAAAATTAAAGATTTTTTAATCCCAAAGAATCTGATTATAAATATAAAGCCCTGATATATCAATGTCATTCTCTTTCAGGTTTCCCGCTGAACAGAGCCTCTAAAATAGACTTTCCAGGGACTACAGCTAACTACTGTGCATTTTATCTGTGTTAGTAAGTGAGGAAAATTCACCCAGAAGCACAGACTCTGTCAACACAGATAGTAGACACAGTCAAACAATGATCCATGGACCACAAACCATGAGAAAAAGAGTTCTCCTTTGCTTGGGACTAACTACACAGTGTATATCATCAGAAATTCACCAGACATATTTATCTTTCCAAGTGTATCTTTCAATCAAAATATGGTTATAACACATCAAATCATTGATTCAGAATCCAGAGGTCATAGTCCTTTCAAAGAATTATTTCCCAAAACCTGTTCCATAAAAGTCGGTTCTTTATGGGTTAGAATTTGGTAAAGAAATATCTCTGGAGTGGTTGCCTTTGTTTCTCTTTTCTCTTCTCTTCCTCCCTGGCACCTCCAGCCGTACCCCAGCCCCAACCTCCCACTGGTGGATCCCACGGAAGGTCTCACCTCTGCCTCTCGTTGTTTCTCCCTTTCCCACTGTTGTTCCCCCAGGGTCAAGGAGTGGGCTGGAAGTGTCTTCAGATCTTCCTGCTTCTCTAAAGTAACAGCAGCTTCGTACTCTCCATCTCTGAAATCCTCAGGAAGGAATTCCCCTGCCTCTCCATTGCTGTTCTTCTTCCCTGTGACCTACAGGGGAGAAGGTGACAGCGTCAGAAGCATCGAGGCCCTTGCTGGGATGGTTCTGTGCAGAGGATGCTGCAGGAGGCCCTTAGTCCTTTCTCCTCCCTGGGGGCAGCCGCCTCTGTGCTGTGCGCTCTCAGATCTCGGGCTGCCACTCACAGCTACAGGTGTCCCAGGATTACCTTCAGGTGCTTGTCCTACTCTCTTGGTTGAATCAAGACTTAGGTTAGGTTGACATATTTAAATCTACTTTTATTTTGTTTAATCATATCTGTCCTAGGAAAATCACAAACCTCCTTTGATTATTGAAAACTCCTTCATTTTAGGTACTCTTGATGACTCTTGGCCTTCAGTTGTAAAGTTTCCAGACATTCTTGCAACAAAATTTCTTCCCTACAGCATTTCTTCACTATAGCATTTTGAAAACTACCTGAGATTCCACCCCATAGTATTGATAATAAAACCAAAGCAGAAGATAACAAACAAGAAAGATGAAGAGAATTCATTACTGGCAGCTCTATTTTTTCCAATTTCACTTATTTCATCACATAGACCAACCTTTTCCCATATATGACATTTTCAGAGTTCCTTTGCATTATGCCTTGAAAGAAGGGGACATTTCAATTTTCACATTAAAAAAAACAAAGATGAACCAGTTTTCATTGTGTTAAAATCATGTGTCTTACATACCAGCTCTTCTACTTTCAGCATCATCATGTTGGCTGCAGCGCGTCTGTGTGTTTTTCTCCTGTGGAAGGAACCCCTGGACTGAGCCCTGCGGAGGCCCTCCACACCGGTCAGCTTATATAGCTTGGGCCGGGTGAGATAATCTTCCAACCTGGGAGCCCAAGTAACACCCCTCCCCGCCCCCCCAAGCAGCCAACTCAGAGGCAGGTGAATTTTCATTCCAGACTCAGTGTCTGGGAAGCCAAAGAGGGAGGGGATGACAAGCTAACACCGCTGAATATGTGAATCAGGAAGAAATGTGAGAGGGCCATTCCTTTGGCGGTGACCACACCGCTCAGCAATGCAAGCCATCCTATTTATCGAGAAGGCAGGAGACAGCTGTCTGTTGATATTGCACCATATCATTGCCCTTTTCCCTTCTTTGTCAGCTTTCATATGACTAACGTATCAAGAAAATGACCTGCATATCACACTCCCAGTAATATCTTTCTGATAACCAGACTTATCAACACTTCACTTGGGGGCAGTTTGCCTCAGGACATCCTATTCCAGTGGGTAAACAGCCCCAGAGGAAAGGATTGGGGCTCTAAGGGTGCTTGTCTATATCTGTTTGGAATTCTCTGGAGTGATGTCTGGGGCTAAAAAGGCCCCATGACATGCCACCTTACCATCATTATAAGAAATTGAAAGGACTCAGTAATGCACTTTTATTTTATGATGTCACTGGCCATAATTAGCACATGACATGCTTAGTGTGCTTTAAAACAGCATACTAACTGGAGCATTTTTTCTTCAAAATGGATCAGAGTGGTTAAGAGATAGATTATATGAGACCAGTTATTGGCGACGGCATGACCCTGATTAGGTCACTAAGACAAAGATCTCAAATGCTATGGGGGAAAGAATCACCTGCTCAAGTTTGTCCAAAATGAAGATCCCTGGGCCCCACTCCAGGGGATTCTGAAGCAGTTTATGGGGATTCCTGGGAATCACCTTGAATTTTCAAAGCACCCAGATGATTCTCATGCATGGAGATTGGAGACCCATTGCCAGAGGTGTAATGAGCTTTGCTTTGGGAAGGGTTGAAACAGACCTCTGTTTTGGTTTCTCATCTCTGAGGTGTTAAATCATGTAAAAATATTTAGGTCTTTCTATAGTTCAGGGAAAACTGGGGTTTCAATCTTCAAGCCATTTAAAACCTTATTTTTGACCAGGCATAGTGGCTTACACCTATAATCCTAGCCTCTGGAAGGCTGAGGCAGGAGAATCCCTTGAGGGTAGGAGTTCAAGACCATCCTGAGTAAGAGCAAGACCCTGTCTCTACAAAAAAATAGAAAACTTAGCTGTGTATGGTGGTGCACGCCTGTAGTCCCAGCTAACCTGGAGGCTGAGGCAGAAGGATTGCTTGAGCCCAGGAGTTTGAGGTTGTAGTGAACCATGATTATGACACTGCACTCCAGTCAGGGCAAAAGAGCGAGACCTGTCTCAAAAAAAATAAAACCTTATTTTTTTTTTTTTCAGTAAAAGAAAGGAGGGAAGAATGAGAGTGGGGAGTTTTAATGGGGGGAAGTGTTAATTAGGATGTCATATTTGACCTTTTTGTGTCTATCTCTCCTCAAACTCACCCACTCAACAAACATGGCTGCTATTCTCATCTTTCTCCCTTGAAATAATAAGCTGGTGGATGGTGTTTCTGGAACTTTCACAATGAGACACTGACCCCTCTCCCAAAGCCAAAACACTGACAAAGCGGGAGCCTCCCAATCACTCCTGTATCTCACGTTCTGTTCTCATAATGGTCTATCCTAAAAGGGAAATCACCTGGTCTCTTTGAGGTGGACACAGTTATCACTATTTTCTTTGGTCTCTGTCTACTTGAGAAGTAGTCGTGGAAGCTTTTCCTACCATATCTTGTGCCTTCTTGTTCCAGGCCTGACCCAAACTGAGGGAATATCTTTGGGGAAGAGTCATGGGTTGTGAAAGGATCTCGAATACGGAATCTCAGAGCTGTCCGTCCCTTCAAAGTTGGAGCAGGACCAATGCTCTCATTTCACAGAAAGGATGATGAGGCGCAGAACTGTGAAGTAACTTGTTGCAGACACACAGCCAGTTGGTGGATCTAGGTTGGAAGAGTTTTGATTCCACACAACAGAAGCAGAGAATCACTGAGCCCAGAGCAGATTTCTTAGGGCAGGTCTCATCTAGACCCACTCAGGATGCAACAAAAACTGATTAAAAGACTCTTCAGTGTTCAGACCTCAGAGAATGCAAGTGACAGTGGGTAGGGAGGCTAACCAAGCCCTCTCCTTCCTCCAGTCATTTAATTAGCCCCTCAGACCTGGCTGATTCTATACGAGAGGCTCTGAGGAGTCTTAAAGAAAACTTTGTGGAGGATGACACTTCAAGAAGGATTGATAGAATGGGCTGAACTTCAAAGGAGTGAGCTGGGTGGATGTGTGGATTTTAGGGCTGGAGAAATCACTGTCAGGCCAACCTTTCCCGTGCTGATACAGTCTGTCCTAACAAAACACAAGAGGATCTGCTTTTCGAGAAGAGATTCTGGATACATTTACCTCCTTAGTAACACATAAAACAAAATTGTATTTTCAAATCATCCTCATTCATCAAATTGAGAACAAAACTTCTCAACTGGAGGAAAGTTTTCTGTCATTTGTTTTTAAGGAGCTTCCTTCGCATAAAAGTTCACCTAGTGGAGGAAATTTTGCTATTTGTATAGTTGGCTTTCTCATAGCCTCATACTGGACGTAACCTTTCCTTACTAAGATGAATTAAAACAACAAAGCTCCTAGTTGGTTCAGCAAACATTAAGCAACCTAATGTCGACCCTCTGTGACCAGAATGAAGAATCATCCCTGAGCTCTGCCAGTGTTACCTCATGAGCCTTTCTCCTCCTCCTCAGGATTTATTCATTTCGATGGATGATATGACATGTGACCAAAATTATAACCCTGTTTATAGCTGGAGAAAGTAAGAAGCAGAGAAGTAGGGCTTAAAGCATTTACTGCAGCCACCCAGGGATTGAAAGAGGCGCCCAGACACCACCAGGGTTCATGTGCCATAGCTCAGCTCCAAGGGCAATTTTGCCTTTCTTTATAAAGTATGAAATTTAAGACATTCTGCTTCTACCCAGACTTTTCATTTTTCTTATATTTTAACTTTATGAGTAATATGCACATTATTGTTAAACATTGAAATGACATAAAGAGAATGTTGCTTCCTTGAGGTCTTACTGAGTGTTCATTTGATACTTGATTTTTTTTTTCACTCAGTAACACGTCTTGGAGAGCCTCTTCTGTCAGCACAAACAAATCTATCTCATTATTTTAAACACCTGCATGGATTTCCACGTGTGGGCATACCATCTCTTATTTAACCATTTTCTTTGTGGACATGTGGGCTGTTTTTCAAAACAGTCGCTTTTATTTGCTACAATCAAAGACATTTTATGGCACATAAAATTTTATTGTTATTAACACTCCTTGTCCTTAGAACGTCCACCTCGACACTAACAGGAAGCGCTCCAAGGACTGCAGCCAGATTCTGACTTGGAAGCCTCATTCCACTGTCATAATTGCCCGTTTTGCCATCCCTCTTAATAGCCTGCCGAGTCCCAGCTGTGACTCACCTTCCTTGGCCCAGAGAAGCGGCTGACTTAGCCTGACCGGGAATCCAAGTGTCCTCACGGCAGAGCCATGGCTCAGTTGCACGTTCAAAAATGCCAAAGGGAGGTCGTAACAGTGAAGCAAACAGGCTGGAGGTTGTTTCCCCTCCCCTGCCAACCAGGAATGGAATCACCTGTATTTAAAAAGGAGAAAAAGGCCAGGCACAGTGGCTCACGTCTGTAATCCTAGCTCTCTGGGAGGCCGAGGCAGGAGGATTGCTTGAGGTCAGGAGTTCAAGACCAGGCTGAGCAAGAGTAAGACCCCCATCTCTACCAAAAATAGACAAAATGGAGCCAGGCAACTAAAAATAGAAATAAATTAGCCGGGCGTGGTGGTGCACACCTGTAGTCCCAGCTACTCGGGAGGCTGAGGCAAGAAGATTGCTTGAGCCCAGGAGTTGTAGACTGCAGTGAGCTGGGCTGATGCCATGGCACTCTAGCCCAGGCAACAGGGTAAGACTCTGTCTCCAGAAAAAAATAAAAAGAACAGTACTAGAGACATTTTGAGCAGAATTATAGCATCTGCCTTCATCTCCTCTCAAAGAACAGACTCAAAAAACTAAAGTTCTCCTTCACAGAGCTCTAGATAGAATGTGCACACAAACTGCCCTAAGACAACTGGACCACCCACACTAGAAGTTTCCTTTTCACAGATTTCAGTAGCTTCCTGAAGTTAGAGGTGGGTGAAGGCTGTCTCTCTCCTACACCTTACAGTACGTGCCTTGTTACTAGAAAATAATGTGTCTCAGTACAAACTCTGCCACGCATATAAACCCAGGTCAGCCAAAAGGCACAAACAGCCATGTGGACTGTTCTGTAAACTCAGTGAATCCCAGCCCTCTCTCCATTTAGGCCCTTGGATGATGTCCAGCATAAAAGGTTCACTTGAAGCAAATGAAACCACATTCTAGCAGCAGATTTCAGCTAATTTTCTAGTCTCCTCAGACTAAAGAGCCCTCCATGTATGGCCAAACCCAAGATCTGGTAGCGTTCTAGCACCTATCGTCATATAAGTCTAGGACTCCAAAGGGCATGGAAGTGCCTAACACATAGTGGGGCCAAATAAATATTTATTTGAGACCCATTCTTATATTCCTTTCTAGCTAAACCACTATCTCAAATTCTCCTTTCAATGAGAAATAATTTGTAACATTTCTAATGCTAATTAACAAATAATCCTTTAATGCTAACCATCCGTAAAGATAGTGAAAGTGCTTGTGGTTGCCTCCTCTGGAGTGAGAGCAGCTCTTTTGTGTTTTTCAAATGCTAACCCCAACAAATGTAATCTCCTAGTTAGGGCTTAGCAGGTGTGAACTGAAATTTCTTAGAGCAGTGGTTCTCAAGGCTGAGTACATCGTAGAATTGTCTGTGAAGCTTTTAAAAAATGCTGACGTCCAGGCTTCACCCCAAGTAAATGAAATCCAACTCTCTGTCTATGGTGCAGGTATTTTCAAAAATGGCATTTTTAAAAATTTTCCAGCTGATTCTAATTTCCACCCAGCATTGAGAATACCACTCTGAGGTATATAATTAAATGAATATGTATGTAAATATATGTGTGTATTTTCTTGAAGTTGTAGTAGACAGTCAAGCTATCCTTAACCTGGTCTCAGAGCTTTGATTGTTAAAGACTTTGCCTATACTAGGACTATGGGAAACACACACACATAAAATTTACTCATTTAATATTTATTTAGCTCTACTGTGTGTCAGGTACTTTTCTAGAGTTGAGATATAATGTACTAATGGCCAAAAGAGACAAAAGCCTCTGCCCTCATGGAGTAAGTATTTAAGGAAAACTGCAGACAATATAACAAGCTTTTGTGCCATGAAGCTGAGGACAGTGAGGCAAGGCCACAGCTGCATGGGTACAAAAGGACATGGGGTGAGGAATTGGGAACCTTGCCTCTAACCCTGGCTTTACCCTGTGTCCACTTGAGGAAGTCCTCTCACCTCTTACAATCTCAAATCCTGGTTAGAAAAGGAGAGCTTTGAACAAAATGATTCCTAGGGCCCTAACGTTATATTGAGGTCTCCAAATTGTTACTGAAAGCTCAGTGCTTGTCCATGAGGCCAAATCAGAGGAATGAGGACAAGTATTTGAAGAGAAGGAAAGAGATTTATTTCCTTGCCTGCAAAGGGAGGGAAAAAGGCAGAGTGTCATCCCAAAATCCATTTTTTCCTCTACCATAAGCGAAAATACAGAGCTTTTAAAGGGAAGGGTTCTCAGGTTCAGGGTGTTGTTGTCAACTATTGTTGCTGGTTCTGATCTTTTCATCTCCATAATCTGTTGGGACCACCCCCCACAATGGTCTTGAGCTGGGCCAGAGCTGCCCGGTATCTCCTGGGACTGCCTCAGGGGGTCAGAAAATTTGCAGTGTTCCCCCACCCCTCTGGCCCCTGCCCCGCCGCCCTGCAATCCCCTGTTACAAAATCACTGAATCAAAAGGTAGAAATAAACATTCATAACTTCAGCATCATGTGCAAAGAGCAAAGTTGATTCTGCAATGCCTCTGAAATAGGAAATGGTCCATAAACCTTTCACTAGCACAGAATATTTCAACTATCTTTAAGACATGCCCCCAGTTGATAAACATAAAAATCTCATACCTTCTGTTAACATGAGTAGAAATTTCAAGATCAACTTGGGGCCAAAATGAGATCAAAGCAATGGCAATTTTGAATATGCTTTTCCAAACTTCCCAAGATCTTAGAGATTTTGATAAGGCCTCCTCTCTCCTTCTTTCCTCCCTAGAATCCCAGACCAGGCTCTGGGCTCTGCCCCTGTAGAAAAGGTAATGATAAGTGATCAGGAAGGGCCATAAGTGACTTTCTTTTAAATTCTTATTTCCCCTAACAATGGGTTCTTGTGTAGGCCTGCTACACTAATTCCCAGCACCTTAGCCAGGCAGAGCCTTTAACAGTCAACATTCTGAGACTGTGATAAGGATGACTGGACTGTCTATTATAACTTTGAGAAGAATGGGTGTGGGTGGAGAATCAGTTAAAATGTGAATGCATAATGACTCCTTCTCCCACCCCTCAACTTTCTGAAAAGCAAAAGTTACTTCATGAGATGAAATTTCACTCAATGGACGGTGGGATGATGGAGAGTTTGCATTGAAGTGATTTTTTTGTTTTTTTTTTTAGAAAAGAAGTTCGATTGTCATAGTAACGCTCTGAAAAGATTTTGATGCAACTTTGGAATTACTTCACACCCAATTACAGAGGACATCCACTTGGGGTGAGAGATAAGTGCTTTTGTGATTGCAAGCATAGAAAGAAAATCCATTTAACCTTTTTAACCATTTATTAAAGCAGAGGAGAATTATTTTTAAATTGCAATTTCTGACTTCTAGAATGAGTATTGGAAAAATGTTTTCTTGGTGTAGTTTGGAGTTTCCTAATAAAAGAGCAAATGCTGCAGGACATTATGAATTCTTTGGGCATCAGAGAAATTTAGGGCCAGTAGAACACTGAATGGTCGTCGAATCCATTCCCCTGGCCATTAGGAAGGGCCAAGCTCAGGCAGGTAGGACCCTCTTACGTTAAAGACTAAAACCTCCTTTTGTCAATACCCTGATGCTTAAAATCTCACAGCAACACAGTTTCTTACGGTTTACCTAGATCTTGGCAGTTTTGTCTGTTTGTCTCTAGCTTCAGGAATGATCATCACCGAAAGCATTTATTGAGCACTCTTTACAATGACTTCTGCTAGGTAAGGGGAAAAAAACCTAAAAGGCAAAGTCCCTGCCATTGAAATCTTACATAAATTGAACTACTTCCTTCCACCGGTTGAAAATCCTTTACATAACTAGGTATTGTTAAGCTCTTCAGAACACAGACTTTTGGAACATACAAAGGGCTTTAATATTGTCTAATCCCACCCCCTAATTATACACAATGGAGCAAGTGACACCTGAAGAGTTTACATACATAGATATTATTTAGTCATTCAAGGCCTGTTTAGCCTGTTCCTGTGGGACAACATGATATTATGCATTTCCTGAAGTGCTGCAATAAAAAATACAGTACACACCATCACTTTTGTAACATTCTTGCCCAAAATGTTCAACCTGAATCCAGTCATGAGACAACATTCAGACAAACCCAGAATGCAGGACATTCAACAAGGCAACTAGCTCGAGCTCTTCAAAAAGGTCTATGACTAGAAAAACAAGACAAAAAAGTGAGGGATTGTTCTAGATTAAAAGAAACTAAAGAGCATGAACCTCGGTTGGATCCTGTAATTTGAAACACAAAAGCCATAAAGGACATTTTTGGGACAGTTGGGGAAATATGGATGGTATGTTAGACAATATTCTTGATTTAATGATAGTTTTCTTATGTGTAATGATGGTTTTGTGGTAATGTAGGAGAATGTCGTTATTTTTAGGAGATGTATTCTGAAGTATTTAGGAATGAGGTGTTATGCTTTGAAATGGTTCAGCAAAAAAGAGTGTGTGTGTGTGTGTGTGTGTGTGTGTGTGGAGAGAAAGGGAAAAGCAAGCATGAGAGAGCACAACTGTACAATATTAACAATTGATGAATATAGGTAAGAATATACAACTGCTCATTGTACTATTCTTTCAACTTTCTACATATTTCAAAATTAACAAAATGTTTTAGTAAAATAGGAAGCCTAGAACATAAATTCCACCCAGCAAGAGATGTTTGCTTCTCCCCCTGATGGACACCAAGCCACACAGTAGGCACTCACAAACACATATTTAATGAATAACAAAAGACAAGGCAGCCCCAGCTCTAGGTCGGAGGGAGGGGCAGGAGCCAGTGAGTGGGCGAGTCTCCCGCCCTGCACCCGCCCTGACTGTCAGCATTTTTGCAAGGCTCCCCCAGAGCCACAGGAATGCTACTGAGAAGGCTCCTGTGGGCAGTGCTCTCTCAGCTGCATCCACTTTTGGCGCTGCCAGTTGGGCAGAAGGTTGGGGAAAGAGGCCTCACTCAGCCAGAGTGGCTCATCCGTGACCTGCTTTCTCCCCACCTGCCACCATCGGACTGGACGTGGCATAGAGATGTTTCTGATGAGAGTATAAAAATGTGGACATCAGCCAGCACCCCGTGGCTTAGCCACCCCATGCATCCAGGGGAAAGCCTGCACCACTGTGAAACCTCTGGGACCGTGGGATCCATTAGACCCCACTCTACATTAGGATGCAAATGGTA
Source organism: Eulemur rufifrons (assembly GCF_041146395.1). Taxonomy (NCBI): domain Eukaryota; kingdom Metazoa; phylum Chordata; class Mammalia; order Primates; family Lemuridae; genus Eulemur; species Eulemur rufifrons. The sequence continues at coordinate 40,136,114 of NC_091010.1, forward strand.
AAACTGAAAGTCTTACAATATGGCAAGAGCTGCCTTCTTTCTTCATTTTATCTCCTTTAATGCCACCCAAACTATAGATTGTTTGAAAAAGATTACCTCATTTCCAAATTCCAGGGTTAAGGAAACATACATGTTAAGAAATGGCTAAAATATGAATAAAGGAAAAATGCCCCAGGAGGTTGATGGAGGAGGAAGGTACCAGGGCGGTGGTGAATTCCACAATGTTGCCCATCAAGGCTCAGCTGAAGGCCAAGAAGCTAAAGATTTCTTTCTTTTTCTTTCTTTCCTCCTCTTTTTCTCGCTTTCTTTCCTTCCTTCCTTCCTTCTTTCCTTCCCTCCTTCCTTCCCTTCTTCCTCCCTCCTCCACTCCCATTTTAAAACCCACAGTGATTGAAGCTTTGGTCTGTGAAGCTCGGGTTGGCTGGCCCCTGTCTCCACCCCAGGGCTGAGGGCTGATTGTGGAGCGATGCCCCTTCTAGTAGTGACTGGGTTAGAGAGAGGCTCAGACCCTTTTAACTAAAAAAAAATCCCCCCTTCCCCCACCCAGCCCCAGGCATGTCGTTTCTTTCCAGTGTAGACCTGCAAGGGAAGGATCTTGCCTCTCCCACTGAGAAGGAGCCTGGCAGTGCTTTCTAAACTGAATTCACATAAGAAAGGGAAGAGCCTGTTTGCAAAAACAGACTCTTCTGCTGCCAACACAAGCAGATCTTTTAGAAAGGAGGGAAACTGTAACCCCTCCAAGATCTTTGCTCTCCTTCGGAGGAGCCGAGGCTCTCAGGTTTCACAAAGGAATTTATAGAGCAGACTGACGCCTCTGTGGTTGGAATCAGCTCAGGACTAAGTGGAGAGCAGGAGAGGGACAGGCACCCTTCCCTGCTCTGTGCAGGCTGGGGATTGTTTACCAGGGGATGAAAACGTCCTCTCCCTGAAAAGGAATGTTTGGCACGGAAAGGACCTCTGGAGGCACAACTGAATGGCTCCCTGAGGAGTCAGTTTGGGTTAGTAACAGACCAGAACCACCAACCTGGACAAATCACACTGGGCGGGGCAGGCTGTGATCCCAGGCACTCCTCTGGGATGTTTAAAGCAACCTGCCTTCAAGGCAGCTGTCTTCTTTTCTAGATAAATTATGTGTGGCAAAAGAAGGAAAAGGAAAAAAAAAAAAAAAAAAAGGAGCGTAGAAATCATATCGAAAAATTAAAGGAATGTTTGATTTGTCCGTAAGCGTTCCCTAACTGTACCACTTTGCCCAGTGCTTGTCCTAGGTCCTTTCAAAATCACAATCGGGGGCAGCGAGATGGTGTGGAATGAGTGACTCTGGTTGCTGACATCCATACTGGGATGAAGGGAAGAAAGATGATGTCCTTCCTTATTTGGTGGCTCAGGAAGCCACATTCCCTTCTCATCTCTCTTCCCATAGAACCTGTGGTTGGTCAAGCTCCATTCGGCAGCCCCCACCCTTGGCATTTCCTTATCTAGGAGTCTTCACTGTGGAATTCCAAGGCCCACCCAGTGCTCCGGATGTGCCTCAATCCATGGCCTGCCACTTGGTTCCTCTTGTGATGACAAGCAGATAACATAGCTCACATGCTTTCTTTTCCTGCATACCAACCCGACCCCAGCTCTGAAAAGGAAACGAACCACAAACCAAGAGAGATGTTTTATTTTTATATAGACATCGTTAAGACTCTGCAATAAGCCTAGAATTGTGGAAAGTGCTTTCCCATGTTGTTCCAGTTAATCCCCTCAATCACTCTCATACTTTTAAAAATGAGGAAATCAGTAGGTGCAGAGGTTAATTAAATATCCAAGGTCACATAGCATGAGTGTATGTGGGGGGAGGAGTTGCCAATTCAAAGTCAAGACGCAAGTCCACAGCACTTTTATTGCAGTTAAATCCCATCACAACTAGGCATGACCCCATGGGCAATCACTGTCAAGAAGCTTTACAAAGTTCTGACATTGTTAAGTTCAAGACCAGTATTTGTTTTTTTAAGACATTGTATCAAAAAGTGCACTTCCATTATTCATCAACATCACTATGGTTACAACTCTAACTCATCTGCAATTGGCAAAGACCCTATATCTGAGAGACAACCAAAAAAAGTGAAGAAAATATTTGCTCAACAAAATAGTAAATAAATGGGTATAAGGTATGAAATCAAGTGAGTGGCAGGAATATATCCAAATCAATAAATATAAATGAGTTAAATGCCTCTTTTAAAAACCAGATACTCTTAAGATCAACAATTCCAATTCTGGATATATACCGAAAAGAATTGAAGGCAAGGTCTGAAACAGATACTTAACACCTGTGTTCATAGCAGCATTATTCACAATAGTTAAAATGTGGAAGCAACCCAAGTGTCTGTGAATGGATAATCAAAATGTGGTATATACATACAATGCAATATTATTCAGCCTTAACAAGGAAGGAAATTCTGACATATGCTACAGCCTGGATGAATCTTGAGGACATTATGCTAAGCAAAATAAGCCAAAAAAACTACTACCTTATGATTGCAGTTATATGAGGTACTTAGGGTATTCAAAATCATAGAAACAGAAATAGAATGATGGTTGCCAGGGGCTGGAAAGAGGGAGAGATAGGGAGTTATTAATGAGTATAGAGTTTCAGTTTTACAAGGTGAAAAGAGTTACGGAGATGGATGGTAGTGATCGTTGCCTATCATGGATGCATTTAATAGCACTGAACTATACATTTAAAAATGGTTAAGATGGTAAATTTGAGGAGGGGAAGAAACTGGAACTCGAAAAATTTTTTTTAAAATGGATTTTCTTTAAAAAAAAGTACTCTTTTTTTTTTTTTTTTTTTTTCTTTAAAGACAGTGTTTCACTATGTTGCCCAGGCTGGACTCAAATTCCTAGGCTCAAGCAATCCTCCCGCCTTAGCCTCCTGAGTAGCTGGGATACTCTTACATGGTGTAAAGCAATAAAAATCTAGCTATATGCTGTTTATAAGAGATATACTGGAATGACACTGGGAGATTGAAAATAAAGAATGGGCCAGGTGCGGTGGCTCACGCCTGTAATCCTAGCACTCTGGGAGGCCAAGGCGGGTGGATCGTTTGAGCTCAGGAGTTCGAGACCAGCCTGAGCAAGAGCAAGACCCTGTCTCTACTAAAAATAGAAAGAAATTAGCTGGACAACTAAAAATATATAGAAAAATTTAGCCATTATGGTCAACACCACCTTCTCTGAAAAAAGAGAAAAAAAAGTAAAAAAAAAAAAAAAAAAAGTAAAAAAATAATAAAAAAAGAAATTTAAAAAAAAAAAGAAAAGAAAAAATTAGCCGGACATGGTGGCTCATGCGTATAGTCCCAGCAATTCAGGAGACTGAGGCAGAAGGATTGCTTGAGCCCAGCAGTTTGAGGTTGCTGTGAGCTAAGCTGACGCCACGGCATTCTAGCCTGGGCAACAGAACGAGACTCTGTCAAAAAAAAAAAAAAAAAAATCCCAAATTGAAAAAAATTAAAAAAGAAAAAAAAAGAAAGGATGGACAAAGAAATACTATGTAAATGCTACCAAAATTTGCAGAAGGGGCAATATTATTAGTACCAGACAAAGCAAAATTCAAAGCAAAAACACTAAATGGAAAAAAAAAAGAATGAACAAGATCCAACAAGTAGTTATACCAATAATTAATTTTTGTGCAATAAATAACATGGCATCAATATATATAAATACCAAATCTGTGTACTTAGGCATGCTAAGAATGGGTAAATATAGTAAAAAGTACTGTTTTGGCCCGATAGGAACTTGCTGTCTCTTCCAGTGGATAATTTGTCTGCAGTGTATTTAAAGCAGGGAGCGTATGCTCAAACTTCCAGATTGGAAAGATCCAAAGTATTTCAGGGAGAGGTTATTTATGCTGCATGAGTATTTTACGTCAGGGAAGCATTATAACAAATAGACCATAAAAATCACACCACATCCTAGGGAAAAACAAAAAGCCACAGAAGGTTCTTGGAGTGTCTCTTCAGGAAATCCTCAGCACTCAGGCTCTTGCCAGTTAGCATCAGTCCCCAACCTTCTTGGCACCAGGGACGAGTTTCCTGGAAGACAATTTTTCCACGGATGATGGAGGGGTGAGGGGAGGTGGAGCTTATGAGCTTATGCCATGATGCCAGCAATGGGGAATGGAGCGGCTGTAAATACAGATGAAGATTCCCTCGCTCACCTCCTGCTGTGCAGCCTGGTTCCTCAGTTTCACAAAAGACAATTTTTTCCATGGCGGAGGAGGGGTGAAGGGAGGCGGAGCTCAGGCAGCTCAGGCGGTGATACATCCCGGCAGGGGACTGGGAACCACAGAGTTAGGGTGATGTGTTCATAAATTTCGTCTAACAAACTCATTCCAGTATCAGAAAATGACAAATCAATCAAACTTTAGGGGATTGATAGCTAAACTCTTCCAGGACTGTGGGCATGAATCCAGGAGAGAAATTTGTGCCAGAAAATTGAGCTCCTTCCTGCCAGAAATGGAAATAAAGACAGAAAGAAAACAGAAAGAAAACCAGTTCTTTCATTTCAACTCATATCTACTGCATTTTAGGCATGAGAGTAAGGATGCAACTTAGAGCTTCTCACAGGTGAGATGAAATTTTTAGAAAAAGTAAGGCACTAAAGTACTCCGTTCTTAAACAGATCTCATCTTCTCCAGCAAGGATTCTGTTAGTGGAGAGAAGGGGCCAGGTGGCCAGTGATGGGGAAGGAATGAACTGGATTCTAAATGATATCAGTCTAAAGGACATAATCTGAGTTGATATTACAGGGAAGCTGAAAACTAGTAAGTACTAATCTAGAAATGTTTTATTCTGAAAAGGATAAGTTAGACACAATGAATTGGTTAGAAATGCTGGGTAAATAGTTTTCCAAGCAATAGGAGCTTTTTCTTCTTGATCCTTTGTCAGACCCACTGAGGCAGGATCCCCATTCTTGAAAGGGAGTTGATGTTGTTGAGCCCACCAGTAACTTATGTTCTACACCTGAACCAAACAAATACCTTCAAACTCTGTGGGAAGAGGGGACCCTACTACCTAAGCCATTGGCCAGTGAATTTTTTTGGTGTGTGAATGGACTGAATACACACACACACTCTTATGTCTATCTAGATACATGGATGTTAATTTCAGGTCTCTTTCTATCTCTCCCTCTTCTTTCCTTGCATTCTCTTTTCTCTGTCTGCTCACTCTGGTCTGCCTGGCTGCCCCCCTCTGTTTCATTTCCTTTGTGTCTGCCAGGAAGTAGGTCTTGTCTCTCTGTGTGTCTCTCCCTGGGACTCAGTGCATGTCCCTCCGTCTGTTGCTGGCTGTCTGCCGTTCTTTCTTCCTCTCCGCTCCCTCCCTTCCTTTCTGCCTTCTGCTCCGGCGGTGGCTGCTTCCCTGGCGGCTCTGATGCGTTTTCTATTGATGGAGTGAGCGTTAAGAAGCCCAAATATGGTCATGGGTTTCTGTCAGGGTTGAGATCCTGGCAGCCAGGCAACGCTCGCCCCCTGCACAGTCGTTGGGAAACTCAGGGCTGTCAGAAACACGGGCCCACCTTCCACCCAGACACCTCAGGTCAGGAGGAGACAGGGTGATTTAGCCAGAGCCCTTTTTATAAAAGGCACCAAAGGCTCTCTGCTGGCAGCTGCCGCCTGCTACAATACAGTCAATTTTCCATCCCGCAGCAATTTACATTCATGTCTCTGTTATGATCACTTTGCTGTGCCCTTACTGGAAGGGAAACCATTTTCCTTAGCATCATTCACATAATTAGAGCAAATCCACTGGATAAGCAAAGCTCAGGTACAACAATGAAACTGCTGAAATATCTTATTTAAAAAAAAAAACAACTCACTCTCCTTAGAAAAAACCATTCAAAGAAATTACCACATCAAAGTTCTGAAATGTCAAGAATTCCTACCATTTCCTGCTTTGGCTAATGCCAGGAACCTTCTATAACACTGCAATTTCTTATTCCTGAGAGTGAAGGATAAAGGATAATTTTGTTTGCCTGTAAATTCACCCACCTGAGCAGCATTTTTTCCAGGGTGATGCTTGAGCAAAAGGCTGGCTGAAAAACTTTTAACCAACCTATGGGGCAATAACTTTTTTACTAAAGAGCTTTGATGAATCAAGCACCCCTCCATGGCCTTTTAGGGGATTCATTTTTCCTGAATCCTTCTAGAACTTACAGAAAATCTTCAAAACGGACTGCACCAACGTGAGCCGCAGAAGACAGCCGCAGCCGAGCTGCTGAGGGGCGGACTGTGGAGCCAGATGTCAAGGGCACAGTTCCATTTTGTGACATTTCCTTTTTGTGAATTTTTTCTTTTAGGGGAATCTAAGTCAGAAAAGCAGAGATGCCTTTCCCTTAAATTCATCGCTCAGGAAATTATTAGAAAAGGTTTCTATACCAAGGGGAAATTGGACTTCTAAAAAACAAAAGGTTTTTAAAATCTTGTGGAAAGGCTACGTATGGTATGAAACTTTCCACTCAGGACAAATTCTAAACACTGTCACGGGACGTTTCCTTTAACTCAACCTATTTATTACCATTTATTGAGCACCCACCACAGGTTGAGCCCTGGGATAAATGTTTAGCTTGCTGATTTAAATCTCACAATAACCCTTTCGTGCGATCTATTCTCTCCCCCGACACCCGCATTTTGCAGATGAAGAAACTGAGTTCAATGTGTTAGTGCAATCTGTTGAAAATCACACACTAGGAAGGAAGAAATTTGGGATTCAAACAACTCAGGTCTCCTGACCTTGTAGTCCGTGTTTTCAGATACCTGCCTCATGGCCAGGCTGGCTGCCCTATGGGTCAGCTAGAAAGAGAAAATTAGCTCTGAAAAGTGGCAGAAAACCAGCAACAAATGCACTAGATGCGTAGCTGCTTACCCTCCCCTGGGCCTTTATAGGAAATCTGTACAGTGAACTCCATACAGAATGTTCCAGAGACCACAGTAGCACAAGCTGTTTAGATTTGTCGAGCCGTATACCACCTGCAATGCCTCATATCTGTGATCTCAGATCATCTTTTCTAGGACTCTGTGACTTGGAGTTTATTGTTTCCATTTAAACAGGAAAAGAGACTACGACCCAGGGTGGTTAAGTGACTTGAGGGGTTGCACGCCTTGTCCAGGCTCTTTGAGCTCCTTCTCCTGGGCCAAGTCTGGTCAATTGATCATGACTGTCCCAAACTGTTATTTTGAAAAATAGTCCCAGGATGTGTCAAGACTTGGTGAGAAAAAGTGTCACAGCAATTAAACATGTCTGCATGGACACCAGCATGAGGGGCGGCAGCTCACCCGCCACCACGACGTCATCTCTGATCTAGTCAGTGCAACCCCATAATGCTATAGAAATGGAAATGGAAGCCTGCCTACCGCAGAAACTCTGAGACTTCTCCAGGTTCTCTCAGCAGTTTAACGGCAGAGTCTGGAAAGTGCAGCATTTTTGAGTTGTCTAGATCTCTTGTCATAGAGTTTTACATATGGGATTCAGGCTTGTGCTCACTCAACTCTAAGTCCCAGAATCCCTTACAGGTGGGAGATGGAAGGTATTAAGCAAATTTAACTGGGGCTGTTTCCAGAGAGGGCAGAGAAAGCTGGGATTGGTACAAGACCCTGCTGCTGCCGCAGGACACTGCTCAGTCCTCATCAAACACCTGCGCTTCTGTCTCCTGCCCTCACTGTCACCATCGCCAACACTGACCATTCCCACCTCTGCCCAGGGCTAATCCTTCTTGCCTTTGAGAAGGAGTCATATTCTACCCCACTGATCCCACAAAGCTGTAAGCCGTCCAAGGTTGGCTGACGTGCCCTTCCCGGCCCGCCCGGTATCTACCGCACGTAGGCTCTGCATGTATCCTGATTGAACTGAATTGATTCCATCCGGACTGGAATTGGATTAAATTGAATTGAATGGAACTAAATGTACCTGGATGAAAGTAAGTAGTAAGTTAGGCCTGGTGATCAATTAATTACGTGGTGAAAAAATTGAAATAAAACAGAGCTAGAATTTGTGAGACAGAAAATTCAGAGCACCTTCCTATCCCACATTCCCAATATCCTCCCGGAAATCACCGATAAACTAATCATAGTAAACATTACCAGTTAATTTATACCTATAATAAGATGTTGAGTGGTACTTTTCAACTTGTCCTAGATCTTGGGTCTAGGGCCTATAGCTAAAAAAAACAAAGAGAGTGTCCACACACTATAGATTTGGGGCCAAAAATCCTACCACAGGGAAGAGATGGTAGAATTAACCTTATGGAAGCCCAGTGACCACCCTTTCCACTCTCCTGCCTCGGTTTATATCAATGACTCTCAACTCCACTGGACTTCATGTCTTGTTTTAATGACAAATAGTGTGCAATGCCAATTTGCACATTGAAATATAAGGGATAGACAGTATAAGTGTATGTGTGTATATGTATTTGTGTATATATAATATATATACATAAACTTTCCCCCCAACCAGTAAAATGCCCTAACTTTCTAGAAACAATACAAATAAGGGGTAGATAAGTGATAATTAAATGTAACACGTTTTAGTAGGTATTTCTTGGGGCACAGCAATGCTAGAAGACACAATGAAGTACTTGCTTGGGCCTGCTTGTAATGAATAAGTTTGGATTCAAAAGAAAGCAAGCCCATATGAAGTTGAATATCATCAACACCTTGTCTTTATATTTAACATATTGAAATAAGTAAATAAGCAATTTTTTTTTAAACCTAGACTTATTGCCAAGTGAACAGATAAAATGCAGATTGACATAATGGCACCTTAAACAGCACAATTGGCCTCACCATCAGTGATGTGACTGTTCAAATGGTGAACAGCTGTTGGTAAATTTCCAAAAGAAACAAGTACTATATAATCTTCCCTTGATTTACATGGTAGTTATGTTTCTGGAAAATTTAGTGTATGTTAAAGCTATGCAAAAATACTTTGTGTTTTTTACATAAAATGGAGTTAGGTTCTAGGCCCAGATAATTATAAAATGTCTGGCAGGGCACCAGAAAGATATGCAGATGTGAGACATTTCTTCTGGGTGTGGAATTGTCTTGGCCATTTCAGGATGTCTGGAATCCCTAGTTCTGCCCATTAAGTATCAGAAGATCTCCCAATCACTGTGACAACCAGTAACAGCTCCACATATTTCTAAAGGGTCCCTAGGAGATGATGTCATCCCTATTGAGGACTTATGCCCACTACAAAAAAGACTGGAGAGGAGGGGACGTCTAAGAGATGGTGATCAGCCATGGAAATTTCTCATTTTTCTGGCTGGAGCTCAGTGGGCAGCTTTCCACCCAAGCCAAGTAAGGAGGAGGGTGCCAAGAAAATTGAGTATAGAAATTGGAGCTTCCAGCATGAAAAGGAGATTGGCATCTCCTTCCCCTGGTTGTATATCCACATCGAACTTGCTCTTCTGCGTCAGTGTCAAAGAGAATTGGAGAGATGTGGAGGTGGGGAGAGGTGGGCCACCACTTGGAGCAGCTGCACTGGGCTTGGCAATCAGTGACAATGAGTTTCCCATGGGACAGTTGGACACAGTGTATTGCAGAGAGCTGGTGTGAGCCACCTTGCTGTTATTCTACCCAAGAGGCTCACCTATGGGTGAGGATGCCCAACAAGAGGACGTTGCACATAGTGCTCTTGAGGAAGCAGAGGTAGAGGGAGAGCAGGGGAGAGACGAGGTGGAGCTGGAGTCAGATCTTCTGGTCAGAGAGCTGGACAGCAGGGGAGGGAGAAGGGCCCTTAAGGGTCTCCAAAGACCAGCTGCATGAATCGGTCACCCTGGAGGCACGGATGTGGGCCAGCATGGGTTGGCTAATTATCAACTAGTTACATAAAGACTAGTTCACCCTTTCTCCTTCCCTCTTCCCCATCCTAACATAGTAAAGGAGCAGGAACCCTGAAGAGTGGATAGGAAACGTGCAGAGCTCTGAACAACACAGGAGACTGAAGTTGTATATCATACAAGGCTAAATTTTAACAGCTGGAAGTAAAGAGAAGGTTATAGAAGATGTTGTTAAAGCATGAAGAATGATTTGATGGGGTATAAATGGGACTTGGGAGCAGCTAGTGAAAGAAATCAAAATGCTTCACGCCTGTCCTCCAGCAAGAGGAGACCTGGAGCAGATCTCTCTCCCACAGCCCTCGGAAGGAACCAACCCACTGACACCTTGATCTCAGACTTAGCCTCCAGCACTGTGAGAAAATAGATTTCTGTTATTTAAGTACCGTGTTTGTGGTATGGTTGGGTGTCTGTATCTGCGGTTTAACCAACCACAGATTGAAAATATTCAGGAAAAAAATGGATGGTTATGTCTGTACTGAAGATGTACAGACTTTTTTTCTCATCACTATTCCCCAAACAATACAGCATAACAACTATTTACATAGCATTACATTGTATTAGGTATTATAAGTAATCTAGAGATGATTTGAAGTACACTGGAGGATGTGTGTAGGTTATATGCAAATACTACACCATTTTATGAGGGACTTGAGCATCTGTGGATTTTGGTGTCTGAGAGAAGTCCTGGAATCAATCCCTGATGGTTACTGAAGGACGACTATACTTTGTTATGGTGCCCTAGCAAACTAATCAACTGGAAATCTCTGGCATTCCTTGGCTTGTGGATGCATCTCCCCGATCTCTGCCTTCAGGTTCACATGGTATTCTCCCTGTGTGCATGGCTGCCCCCTTTTGATAAAACACAGTCATATTGGATTAGGGTCCACCCTACTCCAGTGTGACCTCATCTTAACTAATTACATCTGCAAAGACTCTATTTTCAAACACAATCACTTTCTGAAGTACTGGGGGTGAGGACTTCAACATAGGAAGGGGGTAAACAATTCAACTCATAATAGTTACTCATTGTGGTAGATTGAAAAATCCAGCCACAGTATTTTATAGCTCACACCATCAAGAGGTAGAGCCAGTTCCCTCATCCCTTGAATCTGGGGAGGATCTGGGACTCACTCTGGCCCATAAAAGGTAGCAGTGGTGACACTGAGTGAGGTCTGGATCCCAGGTCTCAAGAGTCTTACAGCTTCTGCCTTCTCCCTTCAGCAACGCCACTCTGCAACCACCTTGAACACAGCTAGTCCAGCCTATGAATAAAGGGCCTTGTGGAGGGGAACTGAGGTGCCCGGCCAGCAGCAACTGCCAGGCATGTGAGTGAGACCACCAAGGACCTTCCACACTAGAGACTAGATGTGGCCCACTGCCTATTTTTGTATGGCCTGCAAGCTAAGAATGGGGTTTTACAATTTTAATGGTTAGAAAAATCAAAAGAAGAATAATATTTTGTGATTCATGAAAATCATATGAAATTCAAATTTTAGTATAAAGCTTTATGGGAACACAGTCACACTCTATTGTTCACATATTGTCTGTGGTGGTTTTTAATTATAATGGCAGACTTGAGTATTTGAGACAGAGACTGTATGGCCGTCAAAACATGAAACATTTATTTATTCATTTATTTTTTAGAGACAGGCTCTTGCTTTGTCACTCAGGTAGGAGTGCAATGGCACAATCATAGCTCACTTTAACTTTGTACTCCTGGATTCAAGTGATCCTCCTGCCTCAGCTTCCCAATTAGCTAGAACTATAGGTGCATCATCATGCCCAGCTAATTTTTTTTTTTTTTTGAGATGGGATCTTGCTATATTGCCCAGGCTGGTCTCAAGCTCATGGCCTCAAAGAATCCTCCCAGCTTGGCTTTCTAAAGTGCTGGGATTATAGGTGTGAGCCACCACTCCTAGCCAAAACCTAAATTAATATCTAGTCCTTTACAGAAAAAGTTTTCCAACCCCTGTGCTAAGCACAGACAACTCCCCAGCTGGACACTATTGCTCAAGTGAGCACAAGGGAAACAAGCAGAGGCACTGCTCAGCCAATCCACAGATCACAAGAGTAAATCACTGTCGCAAATGACTAAATTTAAGGGTGGCTTGTTATGCAGTAACAGGTGACCATTTTTAGATAACATTCACCTGACTTCAGTTAACTGAAAACTCATTTGTAGTATGAAGCCCAACAAAACACATCTGTTTCTGAAAAATAAACAAAAACAAAACACCTAAAACACTGAGAATCTGAGTGCTAAAATTCATAAACCTTTCTTCATGTGCATAGCAATTTTTTCAGGTAATTATTTTTAACTGACAGTTTAAATATTTTAACATCCAAGTTAAAATGACTAGTAGAATCCAAACTCTCCACTAACCTATGTTAAATGCTCTCAGTTCATACTGGATTTCATCCTAAACCCCGATTTTCAGAATCCTCGTGCTATCCAATCAGCAGCCTAAGATTTTGAGAAGATCTACTGCAAACAGTTTACAAAAGCTCACCCCTTCCTTTGCAGACTGGTAGGAGAATTGGGCTCCTGCAAGGTGAGCCCAGGAAGAAATGTGTTGCGTCAGTTCGTTTTCTGGGTACTGCTATGGTTAACTGACTTCCTGTGCAGGAGACACGGCCCCCGCCTCGCCACAGAAACATGCGGTTTCCAGCCGCTAACAACAGCGAGAGCAGGAACCTGGGAGGTCTGTGAAAACCTGGGTCTGAATCTTCCCACTGGACTTGCAGCTCCTGCCTCACCAGCTGCAGCTGAGTTCTCACAGGTATCAGGGAAATCACTGAATGGAGAGTTAAAAGACCTACGTTCTCCAGCCTGGGCCCCCTTCGTTATTTGCTTCTCCACAGGTGCAGAGTCTAGTAACATCTAACATGTGCTTCATGCATGTACTGTGTGCTAACAATGTGCTAAGTATCGTTCTAGGGCCAGAGCCGTACACAAAACCAAGTCCTTGCTCTCATGGAGCTCCTCATGGAAGAGAGAAAAATCCTACAGTGGGAGGAGCTAAACGATAAACACATGAACAAGTAAACATTGTAGACTTCATGGTGATAGGCCCATAAAAAAAATGAAACAAGGTAAGAAGTGGCTGTGTGACACAGGGGAGGAGGAAAGGCTTCTCTGATAAGGCAACGAGGCCTAAAGGAAGAGGGATGGACCCAGGCAGGTATCTGCAGAGAGCGCCTTCCGGGCAGAGGGAACAGTGTGTGCGGGATCCCTGAGGCAGAAGCGCGTTGGGCATGTTTGGGAAGCAGTACAGAGGCAGTGTGGGTGCAGGGGAGAGAAGGGTAAAGAGAGGAAGTGGGGCCACATCATGTCGGACTTTTGGGATCATTCCTAATGACATGAGAGATCAGCAGAGAGCTTAAATAGAGGAGTGACAACTTTTTATTGAAGTGACACTTTTATTTAGGTTTTAAAGGACCTTCTGGCTGCTATGTTGAGAACAGATTGCAAGGGGGCAAGGGTGGAGGAGGGGAACCGTTAGAAGGCTAGCACAGCAACACAAGCGAGCATCACTGTGGCCCCGTGAGGTGGAAGTGTCGCAGGGGAGCACAGAATGGGTATGTGTTGACGGTAGAACCAACCGAGATTTTCTGAGGGAAAAGTGGTGGCGTGTGAGAAAAAGGCAAGAGTCAAGGGTGACACTGAGGTTTTCCTCTGAGCAACTGGGGAGACAGAGCTGCCATATGCCGAAATGGGAAGGGAGAAAGGTGCTTTGAGGGAGAAGAATCAGGGTTTGTTTTGGGATGTGTTGAGCTAGAGATGTCTCCCATCTAAGTGGTAACCAGGCCCGACCCTGCTTGGCTTCTGAGATCAGATGAGATCGGGCGTGTTCAGGGTGGTATCACCATAGACAAGACAGAGATGTCTATTAAACCTTGGCGATGTTGCTGGAAGAGAGAAGGCAAACCCATGTCCAGAGAGGGTCCCCATCAGTCCTGGTAAAGACACATCACCATTCCCCAAGGGCAGAAGGGGTCCAACGTATCTCCTTTGGGAGCTGATCATAATCCCCAAAACACGATGCCATAATCCCAAAAGTTGAAATCCTGACAGATCAGAATCCTAAAAATAAAATTCTGGGACAGGTAATTTAAAAATTCTTTAAGAGGTATTTATTCATATTTTTATGAGATGATTTATTTGAGAAACATACAAAAACATCGCAGAACACTTCAAAGGCTACTTTCTACAATAAAATAGGCAATAATGACATACATATTTTTGAAAGCATAACTCTCAGGTATACTAATGACAGTCGAATGAGTGTAACAGTTATGAGTAGATGAGCCGTATTCATAAAGAAATACGTCAACAGGGGAGATGTATAAACATATATTGCTATGGTTGGCAATTGTATGCACCCAGCATTATAACTGTGGTCATCTGAAATACTGTGACGAACAACCTATCTTTTGATGAGATCAGTCAAAACTGCAGTGGGTCACTACCACAAATGCAGTTGCCCAAAGAGCTGAGAGCTCAAGAAATTTTATCTTTTATAAATGCAGATGTACAAAAAGGCAATCTCTTCATCTATTGAGGAAGTTTCAATGTTTTCACATACATGCACAGTGCTTACACCCAAAGTCAATGTTATGACAGTGCACTTTTGTGGAGTCAAATTTGCAAAAACATGCATAAAGTAAATTAGAACTCTAAAAATATCTACAGAATTTATACGTCTAATATTGGAAATGATGCAAAGAGGAAATACATAGCATAGCAAATTGTAAAAAATAATGCTGACAATTTAAAATAGTAAAAAAAAAAACTAAAAAAGAAAAAACTAAAAAGAAAATTTAACATATGAAAAAGTGTATTACAGAGACAGATTATGAGCAAGTGCACGGAGATAACAGTCCATAAGAGCTGGCGGACTTTCACACTCGTGAACCACATTTTGAAGCCTTGCATCCTGATGAAAAGCTGCTTCTTTTCTTTTAGGACATGGCTCTCCTCAGAGAATATGCTCACACTTATTTTCTTAGAGTCATTAAGTGTGAATGTCCGATTTCGAATCAAAAGTGTAGTTTATTATACCTCAAACAAGAAGCAGTACAATTAAAAAGTATGCACTTAAACTATCGACAAAGTTTTGCCATCTTAACAGTAGCTTGTTCATGCCAGCAATAAAGAAGCGTGGAGAGTGAGTCGTGATGAAATTGTGAAAGGCGTTTCCACAGCTTGTTGAGAATTGAATATTTTTCCTTGCAAGAAGTGATCCAAATCCTGGAAGAAGTGAGAGTCAGCTGGTGCAAGGTCTGGTGAATACGGTGGATGCCAGAGAGTTTCCAAGTCCAGCCTCTGTAGAGTTTGAACAGTGTTGTTTGTGCGACATTGTTTGTGTGCTCAAGTGTTGTCTTGCAAGAGGATTGGCTTGTCTCTACTGGCCAATCTCAGCTGCTTAATTGCAAGCATCCTCATCATTTCATCCGACTGGTTGCAGTAGACATCCGCTGTAATGGATGGACCAGGTTTCATGAAGCTGTAGTGGATGACACCAGTGATGGACTACCAAACAGACACCAGTAGCTTTTTTTGATGAATATTCAGTTTTGGACTGTGTTTTGGCACTTCATCTTTATCCATCCATTGTGCTGAACACTTGGAATTGTCAAAAAGAATCCATTTTTCATCACACATAATAATATGCTGTAGAGATGGTTCGTCTTTTTGTCGTGACAGCAAAGAAAGGCAAGCTTCAAGACAATTTCTCTTCTGACACTTGTTTAATTCATGCAGTACCCATCTATCCAGCGTCTTTACCTTGCCGATTTGTTTCAAATGATCCAATAATGGTGGAATAGTAACGTCAAACCTCGCTGCTAAGTCACACATAGGTTGAGATGGATTCACTTCCACTACAGCTTTCAGCTCATCATTATCCACCTTGGTCTCAGGTCACCCACGTGGTTCATTTTCAAGATTAAAATCACCAGAACAGAACTTCTCAAACCATGGATGTACTGTGTGTTCATTAGCCACATCCTTCCCAAACACTTGGTTGATATTTTGAACTGTCTATGCTACATTGGTTCCACAACAGAACTCCTATTCAAAAGTAACACAGATTTTTGACTTATTCATGGTTTTATAAAAATTACTCTAAAAAATATGAAAGACAATCACAAGCCAAAATGTGTGTTTGCAAGATGTACTGAGGATGTACCTTCACAATAAAAATAAAACAAGAAATGTCAAAGTGAAATGTCAGAGATAGCAACTGTCAAACTTAGTACTTAAGGAAATCAGACATTTCCTACTTAATAACATAAGTATGTGGCAATGCTTTCTTTGAAATTTTTCTATGGTTCACCAACATGAGCATTCCCTGTTAAATTTTTCCATATTCTATGCCACGCTTCTCTGTTGTTTTAGGTATGCAGAAATCCATTCTGCATGCACTCATATACAAACCACAAATTTAGTGGAAATAATATTAGTGATTGAACAGCAACACCCAAAATAATGCTTTACCGAGTTTCTACATACTCCTTAATCCAGTCAAGTTGACATCTAAAATTATGTCCAAAAGTCTACCCTTGCCAACTTGACACTCATATGGATCTCCTTAGCCCATACTTAATCCCCAAATAAAGAAAATAACAAGGTAATATTTCTGCCTAACATGATGCAACTATCCTGTGGTTGTGATTTTCAGGATTTTAGATGTCATAGATTTTAAACTTTAGGGATTTAGACTTTAGAGATCTTTCAGGATTTCAACATTCGAGATTATAGTGTTTGGGGTTGTGTCTTTAGGGATTATGATCCAAACATGCCTTCTGGTAATCTAGTAATGACGTGATCAATAGTCAGTGCCACTATATGGCTAGCTAGTTTCCTCAAGACAGAGTGCCACAGCAAGTGCTCGGGGTCAGTCTCTGCAGCTGTCAGAAAGGGCATTCATGAGTGACAGTAGCTAGAAGAGCCTTAAGGAGAGGAATCCCTTGATCTTGGGCCCATTTGTCCTCCCATCCCTGCCACATGGCCACTCATGGGCCTATTTCCCAAGTAGTGGGGTGGCTGAGAGGAAAAGTTGGCTCACATCCATAGGGTGACTTGTCTCACCTACCTGCTCAGTGACTTCTCTTCAAAGATACAAGTGTGTTGCTTCCATTTCCCCATGACTCTTTCCCAAACTTTGTTTTCTCTGGCCTTCCAATCTTTCTCCTCCCAGGGTCTGTCTTCACCCAGCCAAGCCATTTTCCACCTCTCTAGGACCTGTGTATATCTGTACTTCAAGCTGTTTCTTGCTTTATACAAACTGAATGACCAAGTACCCTGCTGGAAGTCTTGCTGACTTCGAGGATTTCCTTTAGCACTGTCCTTTGGGGCTACCTCTGAATAGTTCTGAAATGTGGCAGCTGTTCATGTTCACCCATCTGTGAACCAGGCTGGAGTTTTTCTCTCCTCTCGTACCTGATGGCAGAGGACTCCCCAGGAGGTCACAGGTTAGCACTGAGGATGAGGCATTCATGCAACAGAGGTAGGTGACACAGAGGTTTGTGTTACCTGTTCATGTAAACTTACTTGTACCTTTTGGGTCTGCTTGTATTCAAGTTTGAATGTCCCATTTCCATCCTATGATGGATTGCCTGACCTCATGACTTGCTGGACCCGACCATACCCATCTCATGATTAGTAATTTTATATCCCATGCTCAGGTGCTCGACCTCTAATAGGGCCTGGTACTACACCAGATGCTGCTTTGCAAATGGTAATTAATTCTCTGCCATAGATGACACGGCCTTGCTCTAGAACCTTTGGGTCTGTGCTGTGACTCTTTTGGTAGACCTTGGCGGAGACCCCACACACTGATATCTGCCGTTGCCATCTCTAGCACTGCCGAGTCTGATGAGTCATATGTCCTGAATGGCAGAACACTTTTCACTGTATCACAGGCTGAATCTGCTGCAGACTCTTGCTCTGGTCCCACTCAAAGCTGGCAGCTTCTGAGTCACTCCATAAATGTGTCGGAGAAGTAGTCCCAAGTATGGTACATGCTGCCTCCAGAATCCAAGGAAGCCCACTTAGTGCTGTGCTTGTTCTTAGTGGTAAAAAATGCAAAGTACAACTTGTCCTTTACTTTAGAAGGGATGACTCAAAAACTTGACCAAAGTAGAGAGTATCTGAATTTTCATGGGATGTAGCTCCCGCCCTCCGGTATGCATCTATTTTAGTACAGTATCCAAACTACTTGCCTGCCACTTCCCAGTTACTAGGTTCAATCCATACAGAGGACCTGAGTGATGTTCGGTACAATATCAAGATGATCAAGGCCCTTTGGACTATACTGTAACAGAGAACAGGAGAGACACCTGGGACCTCATCCTAGATAAAACAGTGGATGTCTGCAGCTCTCCAGCCCGAATAAAAGCCAACTATTTTTGATCCTCTTTTTGGTGTTGGTTGAAGAAAATGTTTCTACCAGAGTAATAGCAGGACTTAGTAGAAGCCCTATGATTATTTCATGGATGAAGAAACTGAAGCTCTGGAGGGTTATAAAACTTCAAGTGTTAGCCTGACTATGGCAGCACACTACAGGATCAGAGACACCTGGCCGGTCACGGTGGCCTGAGGTTACCTGGTCCCTGGAGAGAGAGAGAAAATGATAAAGTTTTCACTGCTGATAGGTTTTGCTTGCTTCACAGGGAATCATAGATCCTAGCATTGAGGGTGCTTTGGAAGTATCTAGCACAACCTCTTACCTGACAATGAAATCCCTCTGCTGCAATGTTAAATTTAAAGTTGTAAGTTCAGTAGACTGGGGAGAAGAAAAAACCCACAGCTTTGCAGGTATGGAGACATACTGCGTCAGTCAGCTTTTGCTATGTAATAGACCACCCTGAAACCTAGTAGCTTAGTACCTTTTTATTATTTTCCCTGAGCCTATTGGGTTGGCCAAGGGGTTCTGATAAGTTGAGCTGGGAGCAGTGAGGCTTGGTTACCCAGGCATCTGTGGCCGGCAGTTGGTCAGCTGCAGGTTGGGTAGCTAGATGGCTTGCTGATCTTGGCTGGGCTCTCTCACACGTCTGTGAGCCACTGGTGTGGCCTGGCTGTGCTCCATACGTCTCATTCCCTAGTAGGCCAGCCAGGCATACTCTCATGGCAAAGTCAGATCAACAAGATGAGTACACAGGAAAGAACTATAATCACTGTGTATTCTATATGTTAGTAAATAGAATAATAAATGGCTCATTGGCCAAATCATGTTGTACAGTGAGTCCAGGGTCAGGGAGTAGAGCAGCATGCCCTGGCCACAGTGGGAGGCGTGAAGAGGCAGGCAATCTAACACACATAGCTAAATTATGATCCCAGCCATAGTACTTACCAGAAAAATTACTCTCTGAGCCTTCGTTTCCCTAACTGCAAAATAAACAATAATAACATCTATTACCTATTATTTATCTATATAAAGATCAAATAAGATTTATACAAGGCACAGAGTACAGTGCTTAGAACATAAGGGACTTTAAAAAAATTGGTGGTTCTGATTATGAAGGGTGGTTTCTGGGCTGATAGACCTCTTGCTACCTACAGCTCAGGATGCTCTGGGGAGCATGTCAAGGTAGTCAAAAGCTAAAGTCCCTCCCCAGACACTTGGGCTAGGGGACTGGCTTTCTGAGGACCCACACTGGCCACAGCCAGAGGGCTCACAGGACTTTGGGGACTGCAGCTTACCACATCCCTAGGATTCCCCAGGGCACCACTCCCATCCTGACCCAGCCATCAGCTGGAGAAGATGGGGAAAGCTTGGTGCTTCCTTCTGAAAAAGCCAGAATGAGTATTTGCTAAGAGTCAGACAGACCAGTGTTCAAATTTGGCTTGGCTGCTTACTGGCTGTGCGACTGTGAACAACTATGTAATGTCCTGAGCCTCAGTTTTGTCCTATCCCACAGGCCTGTTGTGAGCACTAGTGAGAGGATATCTGTTTGGGACACAGGCTTACATGGACGTTGCCCACGTTGAGGAATGGGGGGCTGGAGGCAGAGCTAATGACCAGGGAAGCCTGGGCATGATTCTGGTTTTTCTCCATGGATGAGAAAAACTGTCCTGCCTGCCAGCAAGTTTAGTTCAAGAGCCAGGAGAATCCAGTGCCTGGAAACATTTCCTTACACCTAAGCCTATAGACTTCAAGGACAAGTTTTCCCAGAATAGTAATGTGATCCCAGGTATAGAAAGGCAACGACAGAACAAGCAGTGAGCTCCTCAAATCTGTGAGGACTTTGCTTTGTATGGATGCTGTCACCAAGTTCACGCCCCTTGTTAGGGACTCTGGAGCAAGTCTACTGATACATAAATTGCACCTCCTCCCACCCTGTGGAGCTGCCTATTTCTCAAAGTTTCTGGATCTTTGCCTAGATGAATCAGGCACACTATATAAGCACATGGTAGATGTGAAGCTATTTCTTCTTTGCCCACCCATCCACAACCCACCTTAGCTGCTGCAGCATATAAAATACTCAGCATAGCACAAATCCCAGGAAGAGCATGGGGTAAAGGCTGCCTCCTTCAAACTCTCCATTCCAGGCAGGTAAGAATAGCACAGTTAGGGTTTATACCTTCCCATCACCATTAGTTATTGAAACAGCCTTATCAGGTTCTGGAAACTTAGGCTTATTCTTTTTTTCTCTCTTTCTTTTTCTTTCTTTCTTTCTTTTTTCTTTTTTTTTTTTGAGACAATCTCATTCTGTCACCCTACCTAGAGTGCAGTGGCATCATCATAGCTCACTGCAACCTCAAACTCCTGAGCTCAAGCGATTCCCTTGCCTCAGCCTCCCGAGTAGCTGGGACTACAGGCACCCACACCACACGCAGTTTATTATTTCTATTTTTTGTAGAGATGGGGTTTCGCTCTTGCTCCGGCTGGTCTTGAACTCCTGGCCTCAAATGATCCTCCCACCTCAGCCTTCCAAAGTACTAGGATTACAGGCGTGAGCCACTGCTCCCGGCCAGACTTACTCATTTTTATTTTATTTATTTTTTTTTATTGAGACAGAGTCTCACTTTGTTGCCCAGGCTAGAGTGAGTGCCGAGGCATCAGCTTAGCTCACAGCAACCTCAGACTCCTCGGCTTAAGCGATCCTCCTGCCTCAGCCTCCCAAGTAGCTGGGACTACAGGCATGCGCCACTATGCCCGGCTAATTTTTTCTACATAGATTTTTAGTTGTCCATATAATGTCTTTCTATTTTTTAGTAGAGATGGGGTCTCGCTCTTGCTCAGGCTGGTCTCGAACTCCTGACCTCGAGCGATCCGCCTCGGCCTCCCAGAGTGCTAGGATTACAGGCGTGAGCCACCGCGCCCAGCCTGGACTTACTCATTTTTAAACACCCATCCCACATTCAATTCAAAGCTTTCTTTCTCCCAACCCTGTCACCCAGCTCAGGCTGCTCTGGGGGCTCTGGGTGCCTGGAGCACAGTGGGAAATGCAGCAGGACAGAGGTCTGCCTTTCACTCCTCTGAACTTACTTCTCTGGTACCGGGATGTGGAGCCGGGAGGTGGAAGGTCCTGCAAGACAATCTCTCTGAACGTGGCTGCCCTGGCAAGGTCCTCTCCTGAATCTACACTCCTTGTCTGTGGGCGGGACAAGTGGTGGGTACAAGGAGACTCACTGGCCAGTTATTCAGCCCCTCGGCATTGGTGGCCCCTTTCAAGAATCCATTTCCTCTCTCAGCTGGGGGCCTCACACTCCATATGCCGCTGTGCCCCTCCCTGTGGTGGTCCAGAGCCCCTGCGCTCCTTTCTACGCTCAATCTCACCTCTCCTTTGGAGACTGGCACAAGAGGATTGATTTTCTGTGCCTTTAGAGGAATGAGATCCTGAGGGTTAAGTTCCTTCCCCTCTTTGTCCCCCTACCCTGCCTCCCATCTCTCCCCCGGGCTCGGACACCACTGGGGTGGATCTGCAAGTCACGAGGCTGAACAGATGTTCAACTCGGGACAGAAATGGCTGTCTGCCCACCATGGCTTATAAGACGGTTCTCTTGGGCCTCACTTCTGTAGCTCTAGGGAGGGACTAATCGGTGGGCTTCTGCTTGAGAGGAGGGTGCTTTAAAAATGAAGAATTTCCCCTAAAGCAACCTCTTTTCCAGACTCTAGTCCCCTCTTACATCTCTCCTCCCCACAGGGCCCCAAGCTGGCCTGTCCAGTACCCTGTAGCTGGTGGCAGCAATTGAGACAGGCATCCTATAGCCTGAGTGGGGCTTTCCTTGAATTCCAAGGGGCTTGGAGAGCTTATTAATGTCTCAGTAGTTCATTATCTCTGCTCCATAAAACAAAGTCGGGAGCAGGAAAAACCTCAATCAATACTTGATAACATCCCAGGACATAGAAATGAGTTATTGGCAATGCAGAGACCTGCATTTGTCCCTAAGGACTTACGTCAGTGATGGGAGCCCCTGCCCGAGGCAATTAGGGAAATTCCTACTGACAGAAAAGATGTTGAAATATCTGTTTCCCACTAATATCAAGGCCAGGGGTTGAATTACTGGCCTAAAATGAACTTTTCTGGGCCAAGCAGCCTGACAAAACACTTAACCACTCTGAGACTCAGTTTCCTGATCTGAGAAAATCACAGATAAACTAGTCTGTATGCTTCCCAGTTCAGAGATTTTAAGAGTTAAGATAATGGAATGTGGAGATGTTGTGTAAATAAAAGAAACAAGTAATTTTTTTTTTTTTTTTTAGCTATTTGGAAATCCCCTTCATAATTTGTGACTAGAGATAAAATTCAAATTTATAACCCCAAATAATCTTTTCCTATTTCCCAAAATATTTGCAATTTACTTTTTGGCTAACTATTATATTCCATTGTGGATTAAGCCAAATGTATTTTGTCCTGATTAAAGACAAGCAAAATGGAGTGACTGCTTCAAATAGGTAAGTAAACTCAAAAAACTAAAGATGTATAACAAAGATATAAACTAAAACTCACAAGATATAATAAAGGACTCTAGTGACAAATGAAAACAGAGCAAGGGTGGTGTTGTCCAGGACTATTAAAATGATGTTAAGACTAAAAGTGGGTTTGTTGGAAGGACACCCGGGATCTCCCAGAACCCAAGGGCAGGCAGGGCAGCTGGCCCCAGGGGCGCTGGCACCGGCGGCAGAGCCACCAGGGCAGTCCCTCTTGCCAGCCAGCCAGGCACAGGGTCTCTTATCTCTGCTTCTCTCTGCCTATCTGCTTCCCTGTTATGAGGAGGGGGTGTGGGGGTGGACAAAGTGATGAGAAAGTCAGCTACAAAGTGCAGGTATCTCAGTGAGGCTTTTCCCTAATAACATTGAGTCTAGGGTTTTAATTACTTGTGATTCTGTTTTTAATGCACTTTGCTGCTGGGGGTGCCTAAGGAGCTTAAATTTGGGGTGCCTTAGGGTCACCAGGAAGGAACAAACAAACTAATAAAAAACTGGATAACAAGACAGAGAGAGTTAACTGAAAACTGTCCAGCCTTGAAAGATCTGAAGAAGGCATGAAGCCTCTCATACCCGTCATTCATCATGTTTATGGAGACAGTTGACCTGTTGACTTAAGCATATCATTAAAAAGGATCAGCTAGAAATAATGACAGTGTCAGAACCCGCTAACCATGTTGAGTTTTGAGAAAGAGTCAGTTCAATAGGAAAAAGTGGACCTTTACCTATTACTCAGACACCTTTGGCTTTTTTTTTTTTTTTTAAATAATTTCCAGACCTCACTATAATTTGGGCCAAAAGTTAGAGGTCCAGATTTCAGTGCAGGCTTTGACACTAATTTTTCAGAAACTCTTTTCCTGGAGCTAGCTGGTGAGTGGCACAGAATCCCTTCCCTGCTGCCTCAGTGGCTACGTGTTTTGATGTTTCAGAGAGAGCTGGGATCCCGGTTCCGTTACTCACCAGCTGTGTGCCCTTGCGTGTGTGCCTTAACCTCTCTCAGTTTTGCTCATTGTAAAGATGAATTGTTAGCTTTCTTTTTATGTCTGTGTGATTTGTCGTTTTCATTATATTTTTCAACTCTCTAAAAGCAGTGTTTCTCACCTATAATACTTTGTCCTGTATCTTCTACCACTGTTAGCATAATACTAGGCTGGGAGCCTGCGCTCCATGAATGTTTATCATTTTCTTCATTTTGGCATAAATGTAACACTCATTTATTCCAGATTCACCCTGGGCAAGATATTGAGTCTGGTTCTGACGACAGGGAGGGGGAAGGACAAATGAGGAATGAGAGTTTCCTTAAGGAAGGTCCAGTTCAGCGTGGGGACCAGACAGGTGGACACGCAGCTAACTCTTCTCTCCCACAACGTGTGACTCTAGGGAACATTTCGGGAATAGAAACTGTTGGGTGCGGAGCTATTTTCTGGACAGACTCTCCTGGCTTCCTGGTGGTCCACAGAGACACAGAAATGGAGCTGCCGAAGCTCACCGGTGCCCCGTTTTCCTAAAACAAGTACGCACTGGACATGAGAGCTATGCAGCTCTTTTCTAAAAGGTTCAGCGAGTTGCAGCGGAACAAGCCGCGGGTGGGCAGGGCGGAGGTGAGGAGGAGAGTTCTTCACGCCTGGCCCCCTCCGCCAGCTCCCCCCGCCCAGGGGGTCCCACAGCCCTCACCCCCGGTGGTCTCACAGTCCTCGCTGCTGCAGGCGGGACACTGCCCTCTCCCCAGCTCGTCCTCCTCCGGCCTGTCCTCGCTGATCTTCTGGGGTGGAAGGTGAGGTTGGGGAGCATGAGTTCAGGTTCCGTGGCTGAGAGGTGGGGGTGTGGCTGAATGAGAACGAGGTGGAGGGCGAGGGGAAGGAAAGCTGGGCTTCCATCTCAGCCTACCGCTAGTTTCCTCCTCAATCATCTAAAATCAGACACTCTTGGCCAGTAGGAGGATCAGCTGTCTTCTGATAGTACCCACCTAAATGTGGCCTGCGGGAGAAGCTCCCATTGCCCTCTGAACAGAACTTCGGTCCTGTTTCTTGTGAATTAACAATTCTGGCCTCATGGGGCTGTTTGTCCCCTCCATGTTCTGGATTATTGTGAAGCTTCCTGTTGTTCACTGACAATGGTGGGTACCTATTATCCCCGATTCCTCCCCTTCCCAGGTGGGGGAATAGGAGACAGGGAAGAGTGAAGATTCAGCCAACCTCATAATGATGTTAACAACACAAGTGCCAAAGTTAATTCAAGTAGCTTCCTTCCATAGGAGTCCAGGGAAGTGCTGGTCCCTAAAGAAATTGTGGAAGACATTAGCAGACTTTTGAATCTTAGTGTTGCTTATGCTGCCTTCTCCATGATTTCTAGAGAAACCTTGAGTGACACTTTCCTGTATACTGGGAGTACAGTACATACCCAGTGTAACTGTTTTATTCATTTCCATCGCTCCCCACCTTAGACTGTGAGCCACTTGGTGGCAAAGCCTGCCCCATCACCCCCACCAACTAAGAGCATACTCCCTGCCCCTCCCCCTGCCAAGCCTGGCACACAGTATTTTGTCAAATATAAAAATGCTTTGCCTCCATTGTAAATATTTAGTAAGTTCAGAATCCTCCCCCTGCCCACAAAACTCTCAGAGTCTCAATATAAAGTTAGTCTATGATGGATGAAACAAGATATATGTTAATACAAAGACAAACAAAAGACAGATTGCCTTCCAGACCTGATGCAGGAAGGCTGGGGAATTCTAGCTCCACTGGCATGTCTAAAGCAGCACAGACTGAATGGTATCACCATAACCAAGAAGGGTCCGGATGGTTGGACAACCATAGCTCTAGAAAAGGAGCGTCCAGGAACCAAGCACCTGCAATGCATCTCCAGGGCTGACCCACAGATGTGCCCTGTCTTTTCTCAGATATAGATGACTCAGCTCTTAGAGCCTGAAGCCATAAAATGCTTGAATCATACACAAAATTCCCCTTGTTCTGATTTCATGCTCACTAAGCAACTGACAAATTATAATTTGATTTCCCATGTATTTACTAATGGCTCACTTTGCTCTAAAAAGGTATAAGGGTGCTTATAAAAGTGGACATGCTTCAGTTTAAAAAATAAAATTGAATATAAATTGATTCCGTGGGTTTGGGTTTTGCCTGCTTCATATTCATTTTCCCCTCCTTCTCCTGCTGTTTTCTCTGGGAGAACTTTCTACCTCTCAGGTGGAACTGGTACCACTTCATCACAAGTTTCTAGAGAAGGCATGCAACCCACATCTGGCCAATCTGTGACTTCTGTCTGGTCTCAGTGGCGTGGCCATGTCACTCACAGAAACTCAATTCTGGGAACTTTGTTGAAATTATGGGGAACAGAGAAGCTCTTCTTCTACTGGCACTGCCCGGTACAGCCAGAACCACCAGGCAGGGAGGCAGGACTCTGAGAATGGACTCAACACAGAAGAGAGCAGAAGCGCAAAATGGAAGAAAGATACTGAGTGCCAATGAGAATTTTTTTTTTTTTTTTTAATTTCCCAGATCCGGCCATGGCTGAAACTAGACAAATTCCTGAATTTTTTTTAGTAGACATAATATATTGCTTTTTTTTTTTCAATTTAGTTTCTGGCTGCTCTCAACTGAGGGACCTGATTAATTCAGTATACGAGAAAAGTGAGGTGAGAAAAAAAATGAGGCTAGAGAAGAAAAAATGAAACTAGTAGTAAGGTGAGCACACCCACCCACAGAACTGCTTGCCATGAATTGCAGTATATTTGCTAATGTGGGCCCAACACGTCCACTCAAATTTTATAACTGTCAACACAGAGGGAAACCCTCTTAGTCATGTTAATTTGAATGCCCAGAAGATTGAAACTAATTAAGTTGCTCAGAAGAAATATAATTATTCCTGATTATAAAACTGGAAAGGAATCTCTACCTTGGGCTCCTTGTAAAGAAGATGCTGTATAAAACTGTGAAGCACACACTCAATTAACAATATTCTTACAATAAATATAACAATGAATTAATGAATGACGTGGGGCTGTTTCTTATAACATCCTGCAGAATAGACTGATAACAGAGAACCAAAGCACAATTCAATTTTAAAGTGAGGAAAATTGTGCAGGTCACGTAGGCAGCACCCTGCTAGAACAGCCAGCAAGACACAAGTGACGCCTCCAGGATGCACAAGTGCAGCTGCGCCTCTAGGGGACAGAATGGTTTGGAGCTATAACCCAGATAAAAATTCCTTTGCTTTGGGAAGCTGATCTAAGTCTTATATCTTAAGGTAATTAGATAAGAGGAATCATTGTCTCTTAAAGCCCTTTATACGCGGTGGTTTTCTATAAAACCACATCAGGTGCAAAGAAGAGAATGTTTGTCTTTCTCTTAGTTATGGGGCAAGTGGGCCATGGGAGTGGGCTTCCCATCTAGACTTCCTAGAAGGAATCCTTCCCTGCTTTAAAGGAGCCTTCCTGCCTGCAATTGGTTGAGACATAAGATCGTTTTTTGTTTGTCTTAATCTCACCAATTTCGGCACTGTGTGTGACTAGCACTGGAGTAGGCCCTGTGGAGTGGAAAGACAGTCAGGCAGTCCCTGCTTGCTTACCAAAGTGTTGCTAAACACATGTGAGTTGGACGCACTAGAAGTATATCTAATAAAAGTTTTCGGTTCCCACTGAGATGGAAAAGTCTGTAAAATCCCTAATAACACTTTGCCCTCTGGATGTAATCTTGGAAGCTAAGTTTCCAGCATTTTGCGTGTCCCACCAAATCTTTTTATTTATCTGGCCATTATCCATTTTAAAAATATATGAAAAGCTCATCTCTAATAATCACAAATTTTAATTCATTTCTTTTCCTCCTTGACTTATATTTCCATTCCATTTCTTCCGTAGAATTTCATTCTGTTATATTTTTATATTTGAAAGTATTTTGTTGATATTCATCTTGAAGAAATATACTGTTATAAATTGAAATTAATTCTTTTTATTCTTGTGACTTTAAAGTTATTGTTAAAAATTTTATCTGTATTCAGTTAACATACAGTAGTTAGTAAAACATGATGGATCAAAACAACATAACTATATTATAGTTTCTAGTAAGTGCTTATTAAACATGAGAAATAAAATTTTATGGAATAGTCTTAATGAAACTTAATGGGACTATATTTATTTTCAGTTAGTTTATATATTCATTCAGTGGTGGCAGAGCCTTGAAGTATCATTATCAGACATGAGACCCCATCCTAGGGGATATTCTGAAAAACTGAGAGAAAATCTACAGGAGCTGGTGGTGGCCAAAGTCACAGTTTAGCAATTTAATGAAAACTGTTGGAGTTTAAGCAGGTCATGATGAGGCATTCCTCTATCCCTCCTCTCTGAACTTGGAACCTTTAGAGATTTAGATGCAGGAGTTTAAAGGTGAAAATATCAGCTTTATTACTAGTAGCACTGGCTTGGACATTGTCATATAAAGTGGGAAATGACCAAACAGCAGACACACTAGCTCTGTTGGGGCAATGTTCCTTGGAAAAAACACAAAGACGGGAACAGTAGCAGGTGTCCACAATGTCCACTGCTTTCTAGGGCAGAACAAAGTGATCGGTGGGGCCAGACATCAGATTCCAGGAAAGGGACCCTGCCCCTTGGGCTGTGAAGCTTTAAAGCTGCATTAGTAAAGAAACACCAAGCCCTCTTCTGGAGTATTAGTGGTCGGAGTACAATTCAGGGTTCTGGCATGGCAGAATCTTGGCCCCAGCCTTATCTTACCAGCACAGGATTTGCAGCTGGGGGATCTTGAGCCTCTCCCCTTGCATAACCAGGAAGCTAAATCCAAGCCTAGCCATTACACCTGTATACCCTGGCAACTTAGCAGCAAGACTCGTCCCCTAGCATTTATGATTAGGGAAGTATCACCTTTCTCCAGGCCAGCTCAGGGGCTGGGTCTAAGCTTCAGGATTGCCCAGGATTGGTTGCCTTCAACCTGGGGCTGTAACTCATTTCCCTGGAGCTTTGCATCCAACTCCTTTTCTAGAAGGCTGACGAGTGAGAATCAGTCTTAGACAAATAAAGGCATAATTTTTGGAGCCACACCCAAACGCACTTCCTACTTCTTCCAGAATTATCCTCACTTTTTCAGAGCTGCTGGTCTTCTTGTGCAGGGACACAGGAAGTATGTGTCCTGTGGCAGGATGCTGTAAAAGAGAATACTCAGAAAAGGCTGAACTCCAGTCCTTCTCCCAAATCACCAATCAGCTTAGTTACTCACCTCTCCTTGGAGAGGGGAGAAAAGATCTATGAACCACTGGCAATGTTCCACTGATACTTTTCCCTCCTGGGGAGGGAAGCACAAGTTTCTTGTGCTCTATAGAAACGTGCAAAAATTTGATTTTTGGATCTGAAATAAACTAGATCTAAAAGTTCTGGAGATAGATGGACGGTGGCGGTGACGCCACAATGTGAATGTACTTAATGCCACTGAACTGTGCACTTAAAAATGATTAAAATAGTAAGTTTCTTGTTATATATATTTCACTATAATCAATCAGTAAATGTAAAGAATGAATTGGATAGAATCATGGTTTTGATTTTGTTTTTGCTTTGTTTTGAATAGTTAATATATTCATGTGGTTTTAAATTTAGAAAACACAAATGGCCCCTTCAAAGCCTATTATCCCTAGCTAATCCATTTTCTTCTCCAAAGGCAAACAATACTATCAGCATTTTGGTATTCTTCCAGAGATATTTTATGCATTCACAAGCAAATACATTGTTTTTAAATTTTTTAATACAAATGCTATCATATTTTACACATTTTTCTGCAATTTGCTTTGTAATGTAATGAAATTTCTTGGGGAATGTTCCGTATCAGGACATCAGCGTTCTAGCACGCATAGCTACATGTTTTGCCATAGTACACATTTCCACAGTTGATCTAACCAGTCTCCAGTGCGGTGCAAATCTAGGTGTTTTGACTCTTTTGCTATTCCAAACAGTGAATAGCCTCTTGTATATGTCATTTCTCACATCTATCTACCCTTAGGATAAATTCCCAGATGTGGAATTGTCTAACCATGGTTTTAATAGTTTTCAGCATAGGCCAACTTGACCTTAACACTGTTGAGTAGACATTTGAAATGCAGTACTAACTGACCGAGTGAGTGGAAGAGCCTGGATTAAATTCCAGGTCAACAACCATGCTCTTTCCACTAATCGATATTGTTCTTTTTCTACAGTTCTTAAAAATAAATGAACTATTCCCAAACCTACCAGGCCCAGGGGAGGTCTCAGTTTATGGTCAGCCAATGACTGTCTCACTATTTGGAACTTGTCCTGATGGTCTACAGATGTTGAAGATAAAGAGAGGGATCTCTCAGGCATAAAAAATATCTTCAAACAAGGGAGGTCCAGGAAGGCTGATGTCTTCCAGGCTTGCCTACAGCCTTCCATGGCTCGCACACCAAGGTGGAAACAGAGAAGTCTGAGCTTGGAGAACAGTTGATATTGCTAGTCAGGGAAGAACCAGAGGTGAATGAATTTTGTGTGACCGGGAAGAATTTTCACATTATGTATACCAAAATGCTCTGAACTACAATCACGTACCGCATAATGACAGTGTAGCCCAAGGCATTACTCATGTGCTTGTGGTGACGCTAGTGTAAACAAACCTACTGTGTTGCCAGTTGTATAAACGTATAGTGCATGTAATTATGTATAGTACATGGTACTTGATAATGATAATACATGCCTATGTTACTGATTTTATATTTACTATACATTTATTGTTATTTTAGAGTGTACTCCTTCTAGGTATAAAAAAAAGTTCACTGTAAAACAGCCTCAGGCAGGCCCTTCAGGAGGTGTCCAGAAGAAGGCGTTGTTATCATAGGAAATGACAGATCCATGCATGTTACTGCCCCTGAAGACCTTCCGGTGGGACAAGATGTGGAGGTGGAAGTCAGTGATATTGATGATCCTGACCCTGTGCAGGCCTAGGCTAATGTGTGCGTTTGTGTCTCAGATTTTCGTTTTGTTTTGTTTTTTCATCATTTAGAGAATACTTTATTAGTTTCTATAATCAAACCCATGTAGATAAGACCTTACATATTTAATACAGTGTACTACCCCTATACAAATGAAAAAAAAAAATTAAGTTTAACGTTTCTAGACCAATATGGCTGTTAATTTCTGTACAATGCCAACTCAATACGGTAAACTGGGATATTTTTTCCAAAGTTGACAGCAAAAAAAAAAGTTTAAAAAGTAAAAAACAATTAAAAAAATTTAAAAACAGAAAAAAGCTTATAGGATAAAGATATAAAGAAAGAACATATTTTTGTACAGCTTTATAATTTGTGTCTTAAGTATAATTACAAATGGTTTAAAAAATTAAAAAGCTAATTACAAAGTTACAGTAAGCTAAGATTAATTTATTACTGAAGAAATTTTTAAAAATCAATTTACTGTAGCCCAAGTGTGCAGTGTTTATAAAGTCTACAGTAGTGTACAGTAATGTCCTGGGCCTTCACATTCACTCACTGATTTACCCAGAGCAACTTCCAGTCCTGCAAGCTCCATTCATGGTAAGTGCCCATACAGTGTACCATTTTTTATCTTTTATACAGTATTTTTATGATATATTTTCTATGTTTAGATATGTTTAGATACACAAATACTTACCACTGTGTTATAATTGCCTATAGTATGCAGTACAGTAGCATGCTATACGGGTTGGTAGTCTAGGAGCAATAGGCTATACCATATAGCCCAGATGTGTATAAGTACACTTTGCAAAGGTCTTGTGTAAGTACACTCCATGATGTACACACAATGACAAAATCACCTATGATGCATTTCTCAGAACATAGCCCCATTGTTAAGCAACACATGACTGTATTTAAGGCCCCTCCTATGCAATGCAACTCGGGGTGGCATAGCACAGAGAACTCTGGCACTGCATACAGAGGAGCAATTCTGGGGACACCAGACAACAGGCATTGCACTAGATAACAACAACTCTGGGTATATAAATGGTTAATGAGAAATTTACTTAAAGTATGAACTTTAAGCCATAGTATTAAGAGAAACTAAGAATTCCTCAGAGTTAGTATTTCCAACCTTGATCTAAGGGAGACTCTATTCTGAGTGTTATAACAAAGGATCCCCAGATTCCCTGGAGAAACAGTAATAGATTGTTTCTCACCACCATCAAGGTCCGGTGTGGCTGCACGGGGGAGGGCGAGGAAGGCCCTGCTCCAGGAAGTCATGGCGTGGTCTGGAGGGCTGGCACTCCCCTGGCCAGGGCTCCGTCAATGGCTCCTAGGGAGCAGGAGGCTGGGAAGTGAGTCTTCCTCTGTGCTCAGGAGAAGTAGGATTTGGGGGAACACATTTGAGGGGCAGTATCGCTGCTCTGTAAACGTAAATTGGCTCAGAACATAAGTGGAAAGGGACACAGAAGAGGGCAAAAAATATATGCAAACCAGGACAGTGAAAGGAACAAAGATCTGAACAGGACCAGATAGAGACATTCGCCTATAGACAAGTCTTTGGTAAAAAGGACATGGAAATTGATTCCAGAACTCTGCTCTGTATTACTTATGGCTTGTAGGACATAGGAATGTGTTCAGGTTAACTGTGTAATAAACTGAACATAATTCTCATCTCGAAGCTGGAGTCAATCACTCTCCATTGGCCTTTTTTGCTGTCTTTACAAAGTCATGGGTTCAAGGACTCTCCTGGGTACTTCCAACATGAGGTGTCTGGGCTGGGAGAGTTTTCCTGGCGTTGAGGTTAAGATTCTTGGTCCAGGAGTACAGAGCCACCCTGGCTGGGTTTATTCCTCCCTGGTGTGCTACATCTTTCACTTTTATACTGGAAAAACTAGTGAGTGAGCAAGTGTCGATGTCAGGGTCCCTGACAGGGCTTTTCTGAAGCCACACACCATGACAAACCTCAGGGATGTTAAAAAACAAACAAGCATAACCAAGGCAGCCCAGCTATTTTGAAAAGAGATGGAGCTTCATTACTTCAAACCCAAGTTCCTGGGAGCCTGGCAACTACCCTATGTCAAAATAAACATCCATCTGCCAGCCCTCATGTTTAAAAACACAAGTAAGCTCTATTCTCTGAAATATAAGCCTTCTCTAACCTGAGAAATGTAAATAAATGTCTTTGAGGGCGGGTTGATGAGGGTATGCCTGTGCGAGAGTGTGTCAAAGCTGTTACATGGATTTGTGTTACCGTGTGTGTGTGTGCGTCGATGTGTGCGTTTGTATGTGTGTGAGATCTGAGCAGAAAGAGGAAGGCAACTCAAGTGGATCCATGCTTTGCATAACATTTTATGAAACTCTGCAGTTAATTGGCTGTAGAGAAATGGGAACCCACGAGTAACTGACATTAGGACTGTCGAAAGGCTCCCGGAAGGCCTCACCCTTGCTGGCTCTGTAATCACAAGCACCTGCAAAGCTCTGCCTTGCCGAGGAGAGAGCAGAGCACACCTGCCAGCCGACATCTGCCTGGAGGAAGAAAAGACAGGGCTTCGACCCTGAGCACATGAGCACTGGCCCCTCTTCCGTGCTCGGCCGTCATGCTCAGTTGCACCGCACGTGGGTCTGCCTGTCACACTGCACTGAACCCTGCGGCACGGTTCCAGGGCTTACTATCTGCACTCTGTTCCCAAAAACCTGTTGCCGCTACCTGTGTGCACTGGTTTCTATAACAACAGGCCCTGTCCCCAGAGTTTCGTCTCACCTGCCAGTGTGGTGCATAAGGCCACCCGCCAGTCCATGCTGAGGTGGCCCAGCCCTCGGCCTGACCCCTCCAGCCCTGCTGTGCCTGCACCTATTCCCACCCAGACCCCAGCTCTGATCATCAGCATTTCCCAAGAGTGGAAAGAGGAAAATGGAGACTTAGTAAATATGTAAATAAAAGCACAGCTTTCGTAAGCAGTTCTAATCTTGGCATAGTTTGCATTTCCTTCACTGTTGCTTCATCTAGGTACTTTGAAGCTTGCAGCAAGGAGAGACAGCTGTCAATTAGCTTGCCATGATGTTTTCTCAATCATCTTTCAGAAGAGAAGTCAAATTCAAGATTTTTTAAAATCTGGAAGCAGAAGCATGCTGCATTTATGGAGATGATATCTTTTTGTGGGTTTTCCTGTCTTTCATGTGTAGGATTTTTCTGAGAGACCAAATCAGGGGAAGAGAATAGGTGAGGAGTTGCTCTGTGGGCTTGGTGCACTCTGGAAGGAATAAGGTTGCACAGCAGAGGTAGGAAAGTCTTAAGGACTGTGATTTTTTTGTATTGCAACTGGATTCACGTTTGCAGTCATCCTTTTGACCAGAAGAGCCATGTGAATAATGTGTGCTCTGAAGGAGAAAACAGAGCTGCTCAGTCTAATGTGGAAGTGGAGGGGAGAGCGCTGCAGGCTGCATGAGCCATCGGCCCCGGCAGTTGCGGGGCCCCGGTGAGAACATCAGTGCTCTGGGCAGATGCTGGGCTAGTTCTTTCTATACCAGTTGTAGTTGCTAAGAGCAGGTGACCTCACAAACTGTTTTAGCAACTTTTACTGCTGGGAATCATTCTCTGGGGAACCTCAGAAGCTGGCAAAATAAATCTTTGTACTCACTCTGCTTATATTCTGATAACACTAGCGAAAATCGTCTGCTTTGAAAAGGAAATATTTTTCCCAAGCAAATGCAACTGATGGAATAGATTCCCTGCATGCGGCTTGAAGATGTTAGAGAAATAATAATAATTGCTTTCGTTTTAATACGCTTTGCAGGTTCCAGAGCTCTCTCACAAGCTCTATTTCACTTGGTATTTGCAGTTACCATGTGAGGTAAGCAGAGCTGACCTTGCCTGGCTTCCCTATCAGAAGCTCAGTGGGATTAAATGGCTTGCCAATGTCACAAGGTGAGTCGTTGACACAACTTGCAATGCAAATATTCTGATAAATAAGTTACCAGACTTTCTGTTCTATCATTCCTCTAAACTTAAAAAATAATCCTGTGAGTTAAAAAAAAAATGTAATGGCCACTTACGCACAAGCCCCCAGAAAATTCACAGGCTGATGAAAGGGATCTATTTTGGTGATTCAAGGGAATATTGAGCTGCTGGTTTTGAGCAAAAGCAGCTGATGCAAATAAGCATGATATATTCATATATTCATCCATTTGAAAGAAATTTGATGGCAAGAATTTTCTCCCAACAAAACAGATTTCAGGATGTGCCAGCATCTGTATAAATGCATGTCATTCTCTGCAACCTCCATGCCTAGAGGGGGACCACAGATTCCTTGAGCATGAAGACTGGGCAGAATCTTGGAGATAATTTTATTCAGCCTCATGCTACCTGGGAGGAAAGCAGGTTCCCGGAGCAGTGCCTCGTCCAGGTAACACTGTTAATAGGTGTCAGAAGTAGGCAAGACCCCAGACCCTCAGACATCACACTCAGTTCAGTGGGACACCCCTGAGTCCCTGGGAGATTCCAAGTTCCTAAAGCACCACTAGATTATACTCAGTGCAGTATTTAAGCAGATGAGTGCAGTAAGGTCTGTTAGTAGGATTTAGAGCAACAAAGGCTGAAATCAAAGGCCTTTGACTAGCTCAGGGTTGTTCTGACGGTGTGTCTCTCCAGAGTGTGGGCTCAGTGAAATCAACTTCACCTCGGCTTTGCCCTAGAGCCTCAGCAGTGGGGTGTGAAGCCAGAGTTGGCTGGTGCTTGGTGTGGCGTGATGGCCGGGACAGGGTTTGGCTCTGTGCTCCCTGTGCTTTCTCCATGGCTTAGTTTATCAGCCAGGGCACGGGGCGAGTCCCAGAAAACCAGACCAAAACAATCCTAACCCGTGTCGCAAGGGGCTACGGTATTTATTCAGGGGCTGTCTCAGAAGGCTTTCCAAATAGTCCATTGGAAGATTGGGTTTTTGTGGGGGTTTTCTGTTTATTTGTTTTGTTTTTTTTTTTACAAACCTCAGGCCAAGACCAAACCACTAATAGTTATGTCAGCAGCTTTGCCCAAGGTGTTCCTGAGCTGTTGTCAGTAAGCTTCTCAAAGAACATATAGGCTTGGGATTTGTACTGTGCCTTTGAAGGAATGGCCTGAAAGCAGAGTCAGTAAGAAACTTTGCCTTGTATCTCTGCACCGGGAACTTAATCAGACAATATTGTGTTGGGGGATGCTCCCACGGTGTGGCAGATACTGCGATGTTCTGCTCTGACCCCCCTCAGGATGAAAGCACATACCCTCCCAGTTGCCAGGAGTGTGGCCCAATCACAGCCCATAGCTGAGTCCCTCCCCAGGGGTTGTTTTTGGTCAGAGCTTTCTGCCTTGTGCAAGATTACAGCCCTTTCCCTGGGAACAGCCTACATCTGAAGACTGGTCAATGCAGGGGTACAAAGGGTGGGCCCCTTTTGCTCAATTCAGGACATTCCTGAAGGACTCCCACCCCCAGCTCCAGAGCTTCCTGGGGGATTGGCTGAGGCATCTACGCTGCTGTGTCGGAGTGCAACCCTGCCCAGTTCCCCAGTGGACCGCCTGCATGCAAATCTTTGTCCCAGAATCTTTTTCCTGGGGAACTTGACCTATCACAGACAACACACACACACACACATATTTTTTTCTCTTTTACCCTCTTGGAGGTCAAAACTTGATTCTTATCACCTGATGGAGATGGCTCCATCAACAACTCCATATCAAATACCTGGAAGTCTCCCTTTTATCACAACAGCCAAAATATTTGTACTCGTTCCCCACTGAATGAATGGCTTACAATCACACCCATGCATACCCGTGTAGTTCTGGAGGTCAGAAGTCCCAGATTAAGGTGGTCGGCAGGGCTGGGCTCCTTTGCAAGCTCTAGGAGAGAATCCCCTTCCTTGCCTTCTCCAGCTTCTCCAGCCATTGCTTGGCTCAGGACCCCTGCCCCCACTGCCAAAGCCAGTAGTGTAGCATCTTGCTACAGTGGTCACATTGCCTTCTTCTTGTGTGTCAAATCTCCCTTTGCATCCTCTTAAAAGGACATTTGTGATTGCATTTAGGGCCCACCGGGATAATCCAGGATGCTCTCCCCACCTCAAGGGGCTTAATTTAATCACCCCCGCAAAGTCTCTTTTGCTGTGCAAGGTAACATTCACAGGTTCTAGAGATTAGGACGTTGGTACCCTTGCAGGCTATTGTTTAGCCTACCACAGGATCATACAACAAGTTCTGAGAGATACATTCTGATTTCAATCCATAGTTTACCTTCACCCAAAAGTGAGGTGGCCTCCAGATCTTCTTTTTGTCATCCACTTGCTATTATCCCAGACAGCCTGGTTTCAGTTGGGTTACTTACTTCTTAATTCAAGACTTTATTAGGAAACACCAGTAATTGTTACATTTTACCTGCTACTGCTAGAACTCTCTCTCTCTCTAGCTGGGTGTGGCGGTGCACGCCTGTAGTCCCAGCTACTCAGGAGGCTGAGGCAGGAGGATCACTTGAGC
Source organism: Eulemur rufifrons (assembly GCF_041146395.1). NCBI lineage: Eukaryota > Metazoa > Chordata > Mammalia > Primates > Lemuridae > Eulemur > Eulemur rufifrons. The sequence goes on from NC_091010.1 coordinate 40,173,386, forward strand.
CCGGGAGTTGGAAGTATGCTGAAACCACTGCACTCTATCTAGCCTGGGCAATACAGAGAAAACAAAACAACTCTCTCTTTCTTTCTCCCCTTCTACCCTTCTACCCACCATATTCTATGTCCGCACTCATCTTGGTGACTCTATTGCCTGTGCTGGAATAGCATTCTCAGCACACTATGGCACTGGGTGGTGGGGGTGGGGGTTGAATAGAATAGTGGTTTAAACCTAGTGGGCAGATCCCATGTCACTTCCATAGAGCATTCTCTGTCAATAGCAACTTGGGATGGTACCACATGACCTTTTGGATCTGAATTTCAGTGGCTGGCTTTCACACGCTCGTTGACCAGAAATAAGGTTGATCTCAAATTCTGTTAGTGCCAAGAAATCCTCTACAATCTCATTTCTACCGTGTCCCCAATTCTTGCAGCATGTTGTTTCTACGTCGTTTATGGATGATATAGCTTGATCCACATATTTGTCTGCTCCACTAGAATGTGAGTTCCTTTCTTCCTCTTTCTACCCCAATATGGCAACCACCCAGGGTCCACCTGAGATAACTTGGCCTCTACAGCAGAAACCCGCTACATGCAGTCTGTGAGCTGGCCTGGAGTCCCAGCGGCCCTGGCTGTGCCACACACACACAAGGACAGGCACCAACACCCGGTGACATTTTGACAGTCACAGGGAACCTGTGACTGCTATCCATAGATATGATAGGCAAGGTTGTGACCCTGGGGAAAGCCCTTCACGTGGGTCTTTCCTTGTTGCATTTATTTTTAGCTCAGATGAAAAACTGCAGCTGTTTTTCTCAGTGGCAGGCATCAAACAATAGCCAAAAGGAATAAGAAATAATCATGACCTTTCTCCCCATTAGGACATACACACCTTGCGTTTGGGACCATGTCTCTCTGACAACTAGAGCTCCCATGCTGGGCTCGTGGGATATGCACAAATGTTTATTGTACTGCAGAACATTCAAAGGGAAAAGACTTGAATTCTGGCCCTAAGCTTTTTAAAAATGTTTCTACATTTTTAAATTAAGAAATATTTCAAACATATAGAAAAGTGCAGAAAATAAAATAGACAACCATATGCCTAACATCCAGATTAAACAGCTGTTCGTATTTTTCCCATATTGACTTCAGATTACTTCTAACAAAGGAAAGACCAAAAGATGTAGCTAAAGCCACCACCCCTTCACTCACATTCCTCTCCTTCCCTCCATAGAGGAACTTCTGCCTGAAGTTGGTGTGTTATTCCCATCCATGACCTTGCACTTTCTTTAAATATTTGTCTATACAAAACAACATTTGCTATTGTTTTGTGTGCATTCCGAATCTACATAAATGGCATCCTATTGTATATATTCTCTTGCAACTTGCTTTTCTTACTCAGCAGTATATTTTAGAGACTTATTCATTTTGTGTGGGTACAATGTAGACCTCGTTCAGTCATTTTAAGTTAATTAATTAATTAATTAATTAATTTTTTTTTTGAGACAGAGTCTCACTTTGTTGCCCGGGCTAGAGTGAGTGCCGTGACGTCAGCCTTGCTCACAGCAACCTCAAACTCCTGGGCTCAAGCGATCCTACCTCCTCAGCCTCCCGAGTAGCTGGGACTACAGTCATGCGCCACCATGCCCGGCTAATTTTTTCTATATGTATTTTAGTTGGCCTTAAGTTAATTTAAATACCACAGTTTATTTACCCATTTCCCTACTGGGGGAAAATTCACTATTTGTTGGTTATTTGCTTTACTGTTGTTGTTTGCTGCAATGAACATGCTTGTGTACGCATCTTTGTGCATACCTATGTAATTTCTTAGTGAAACATCTTGAAGTGAAATTTCTAATTAGTAGGAAATGCACTTCTTCACCTTCCCCAGTATTGACAAATTGTTCTCTCAAGTGTTTGTACCTATGTGAACTCTCACTAGATTAGAAATTCCTGTTTTTCCACATCCTTACCATCACTTGTGAGACTTTCATTCTTCTAATCTGATAAGTGCAAATGGCATTTTATCGTTTTAATTTACATTTCCCTAATTATTCATGAGCTTAAGCGTTTTTACATGTTTAGTAGCCAGTTTTGTTTGTGTGTAGGCGGTGTATGTGTGTATGTGTGTCTGAGAGAGAGAAAGAGACCAGTTCTAAACTTTTGCACTTTTATACATTTACCATTGTATTTATTCTGAAGTTCTTATTTGAGTTGCAAATATCTTCTCACAAACTATATCTTGCTTTTTTATTTTGTTTCTGTTACTTTCTATTATAAATAACTTTTTAATTGTCACGTAGTCAGATTCATATGTCTGTTCAAGGTTTGTGGGTATTTGTCCTTTGGTTAATAAATCTGTTCCTAACTCTGCAGTCAAGATATTCTCCCACATTGTTTTCTAAAAATTCTAGATTTTTGCTCTTCATATTTAAATCTTTGTCCATCTGGAATTTACTTTTGCTTGTATGATGAGTAAGGATCTAATTTTATCTTTTTCCAAGCAAAAAGTTAATTGTTAAGGATAATCCAGACTTTCCCAGTTTTTGAAATGCCACTTCTGTTACATACAATTTCCCATATGTAAGTGGTCGGTTTCTAGACTCTATACCATTCTGTTGGTTCATTTGTCTAACCTATGCCCATACCAGAATTTTAACATTATTATGGCTAGTTTTAATAGCTACTGCAGTGATTTGCCCCTTTTTTTTTTTACCTAAAAAATGTATGCCTGTAATGTTTTGTCTTTCATTAGTCTTTTTCCTTCCAGTATTTTAGGATCAGCTAGTGAATTCTTATGAAAAATGCTATCAGACTTGATATAAGACATGTACCTAAAAAGATAAATTTGGGAAAATTTTGTCCGTTGTACAATACTGAGTCTTTTCAACCATAAAATCTATTTAGGTTTTCTTTTTATATTTATATTATTTAATATGGGTTTATAATTTTTTTTGTAAAGATTTTGCACATTTTATTAGCCATATTATGAGATATTTACAGTGCTTGCCGTACCTGTAAATAGTATCTCTTTTTTAAAATTACAGTTCCTAATAATTTATTATAAGAGTTCATGAACTGTTTTAAAAAAATCAGTTTTAAATTAGGCAACCTGTTGAATTCCCTTATTTCTTCTAATAGTTGACTATTACTTCTTTTGGATTTTAAATAATAGATAATAATAACATCCATAAATAATGATACTTTTATTTCTTCCTTTAGAATCTTTATTTTATTTCTTCTTCTTGTTATCACTTCACTGGATAGGACTTACAAAGCAATGTTAAATAAAGGCTTTTGATAGTATGCATCCTTGCCTTGTTCTTGTACTTAGGTGGAATTATTTTAGAGATTCACAGTGTATGACTTTCACTGTAGATTTATAGTAGATATTTTTATTGGGTTATTCTTTTTATTCCTAACATGCTAAGAGATTTTGGTCATTAATGGGCATTGAATTTTATCAAAGCATTTTCTGTCTTTTGGTGTGATCATATATTTTTTCTTCTTTATAATGCATGTGTAGTAAATTACTCAATAGCTTTTCTACTGTTAAACTTCTATTTCTTGAGTAACCCAACTTGGTCAGGATGTGTTTTTAAACACTAATAGATTTGGTTTGCTAATATTTGATTTCAAAATATTATGCATGTTCATAAATGAAATTAGCCTATACTTTTCCTCTTTTGTATAATCTTTTCCAGTTTCTGTTGTCAATGTTATACTAATATCATATAATGAGTTGAAAAGTTTTCCCTCATTTTCTTTTTTCTGGAACAGAGTGTACAAAAGAGAAATTAAATTTTTCTTGAAAATTGGGAAAACTTACCTGTAAAACTATCTGAAGGATAGATTTTCAATTGATTTTTAATTACTTATTAAATGTTTAAAGACCATATGTTTATTTAGCTCTTCTAATTTTTTTGAGTTATGTTTTATAGAAATGTTTTTATTTTATCTAAAATTTCAATGTTATTGGCATACAGTCATATATAGTAGTCTCATGACTTTGTAAATGTGTATTATATCTATATATACATATTTTTTTCCCAATATGTTTCATTTGTTCTCTCTTTATTTTTCTCCTGATTTTTTACTTTTGTCGGCCATCTCAGTTGCTTGTTTTCAATTTCACTAATTTTTGCCCATAGCTATATCTTCTTTCCTTTGTATTTTCTTGCATTTACACTCATTTTTTCTAAGTTCCTGGATTAGATGTGTTAATTAATTTTCAAACTTTCTTCTTTTCAGATGTGTGTCTATATATGTGTATGTATGTCTATAATTTTCTTTCTGAAATATTGCTTTAGCTACATCTCATGATTTTGATATTCAGTTTTCTCTTAGTCATTCAGGTCTAGATATTTTAAAATTTCCATTATGGCCGGGCGCGGTGGCTCACGCCTGTAATCCTAGCACTCTGGGAGGCCGAGGTGGGCGGATCGTTTGAGCTCAGGAGTTCGAGACCAGCCTGAGCAAGAGCAAGACCCCATCTCTACTAAAAATAGAAAGAAATTATATAGACAGCTAAAAATATATATAGAAAAAATTAGCCGGGCATGGTGGCACATGCCTGTAGTCCCAGCTACTCGGGAGGCTGAGACAGGAGGATCGCTTGAGCTCAGGAGTTTGAGGTTGCTGTGAGCTAGGCTGACGCCACGGCACTCACTCTAGCCTGGGCAACAGAGTGAGACTCTGTCTCAAAAAAAAAAAAAAAAATTTCCATTATCATTGCCACTTTGACTCATTAATTATTTAGAAGTGTTTTTAAATTTCCAAACATGGTTTCTTTTTTTAGTTTCATTTTTATAATTTATTTTCAGTTTAATGGCATTTTGAAAGGGAATGTGGTCTGTATAATTGATTCATTTGTTATTTTTAGATACCTTTTGTGGCTAAGAATGTGGTCATTCAAAAATAAGCTCAATGTGTCTTCTCTAATTGTTAGGTTCAGGAAATGTTATGTTCAAGTTACTAAATGTGTTGTTTCAATCTTTTATGTGTTTACTAATTATTTTATTTGCTTGAGCTATTTAGTATTGAACATTGTGTTAAAATATCTTATTGTGGTTGTGGATTTCTTAATTTTTGTGTGTGTGTGTGATTCTGGTCATTTGTGGTTCACATATTTTGAGACTACATTCTTAAAAATCTACAATTTCAGAATTTTTAGATCTTGTGGAGCGGTTCCTAGTCTACCTACGCAATAATACCTCCTTTATGTTTACCTGTTCTTCCTCTTGGAACTAAATCAGGCCCAGGGGATCCTGACACCATTGCCTGTACCCCATTCCCACTGCCCTTGGAGTAGGTTTTACAGCCCACCTTCCAGAAGCAGATTTTGCCAACTTTGCCACACGATGTTCTCCGTGTTTTCACCTGTGCACCTCCTTGCTCAATGTCTGGTGCTGGCAGGGAGCATTTCAACTTATTTTGTGATTCAACTTTTAGCCATCTCCCACTTTTGCTAAAATTGAAGATTGAATTCTATTCTCCATTCTTCTGGTTGCTTTTGGATGCTTTCCTAGAAATACTGACTTTTACTGCCATCCTCACACTGGAATTTTGACATCATGATTTTTGACATAATCAATATCTTTGCCCTCCTCCTGAACATTACCTTAGCATGTATTTATAAATACACTGTTTTTCTAGAGAAGGTAGCATTGGACTTCATTCTTGAAGGATAAATTGGTCTTTATCCTTTGCTAGAGAGAGGGAGTTAACTTCACAGCCCCCTCCCCTCTTTCCCTGGAGCAACGTGGGAGAGTGAGAGGTTGGCACTGAGGATCATATAGGACCAGCACACTCAGGAAACCTGTCCGCCTGGAAATAAAGGTTTCAGTGAACATAACAAGAGACAGAACCAATGAGGCCAGACTGAGGGAGTAGATCTAAGTTGAATACAAGGAAGAAGAGTTGTCTTGGGATAGAAATTAGCCGTCCCACAAGTAAGTGCATGCCTGGGAGAAATTGAGGCAGAAGGCCAGAGGGTCCTTCCCTGGGAAACCAGTTGGGTTAGGCCAATTCTAGTCTCCTTGTGAAGTCCAGCCTGCCCAGCTATACAGGGAGAAGCCTTTGGTAAGGGACAGGTGTAAGAGTTATGCACTAATGACACCCCCACCTGGGGAGAAACAAAACCTCAAATATAGGAAGGGTAGTTCTTTTCTAAAACCCGAGCCAATGGCAATGGAGGGAACAAAGGAGGCGGGGGAGAAGATACTCTAATGAGCAGAGCTTTGCAGCCATATTTTCTCAGAGCCACTAAGTCAGGCCCAATAATACATAGGGTCAAGAGTATGAGAATTTTGGCCCAAGATGAATAAACCTGGCCTCAACAGCTGCCACCCACTCTGGAAATCTGTATGTTCAAAGAATGTGAGCACTTGAGACTATTTCCAGTTCCAGCTGCTCCGCGGTATTAATAAAGGTCTAATTGCTAAAACCACGTGGAGTGGACGTGGTGTTCATTTTCCTGACACATGGAAAATGTGGTTTGGAGGCTGAGCTGTCAGGCCCAAATCGCCTCCAGACCCTCCCTATTGCAAGCACATTTCATCACCGGGCAGGACTTGCTAAGTTTGGTGGATGGCCTCATTTTGGCTATTTGTATCCTGACACTGGAGCCAACATGACAGGTTAGAATTCCCATCAAAGGAATGTGACACCAAGCTTCCTTTCAGCTCCATTTCCCAGGTAATATGGCATGGATAAAGTCCCTCAGATTGTCAGACCTGAAGATGAAGGAGGAATTTGTACAGCGTTTAGCTTGAATATGTAAAGTGTCCCATAATTCTGACCAGGTAACTTAATATAGAGGATGCCACCTTGTAACTTGGAGACTCTCTCTGCAGACAGTTTGGCTTCCTTTGCAAATGGAGGAGGGCAAGGGCGATGGGGCCACAGCCACCTGCCTGTGCAGGGAGAGACACAGGAGGCTCAATGTTGGTGGGGGACAGTTCCTTCTTCTTGCTTCACCCCACCCCACCCACAAATAGTGGTTGCTAGCTCTCCTCCAAATCTAAATGTATTTTACTACCTTATTGCCTTATGGTACTACAATATATATTCACAAAAGCTAGTCATAAGTTGTCCCATGCTACAAATACCAAAATCCACAAATTTCTGTTTTAATACGTACCTCCAATTCTTTATGGGGAATCTCCCTCTCTAAATTTAGTCACTTTAAATTTCTTTTTCTGGCTTGTAACGGGAGTGCCCAACTAGGACTTTATTCCTTATTGGGTTTTCCATGGAGGCCTTGGGCTTTAATGCATTAAACCCCTCGGGGTTCCATGGAAATATGCCTTCCTGACTTATGGGCCTGCCCCCAGGGACACATAAATCCTTGAGTTTCAAGAAGCCCTGGGCATTGACAGGCTGCATGACATAGTGATTAAGAGCCTGAACTCTGCAATCTGACTACCTGGGTTTAAATATTAATTTACCCATTTATATCTCATGTGGCCTTGGGCAAGTGTCTTAAACTGTCTGTACCTTGGCTTTCTTAGATGTGAGTCAGGAAAAATAATAGTACTTCTGCATAGGGTAGTTGTGCAAATTAAGCTATCATGTGCAAAATGCTTTGCAATATATGCCAACCATTATTCTTGTCTCCACAGAAAGAACATGGTTAGACCAAGTAAAAGTGGGGTCCTAGTAGCATCCTCTTGAACATGAGGGTTCAGCTCAATATCCTCTTCCACTGAAGACTCAATAAACAAATGACAAATTTCCTCAACAGAGCTGTGATGTTTCCAGTGTAACCGGTGTATAATAGGCATGAAATGGTTAAACAGAAAAATCAAGGATGGTTTCCACTACTAGAGGGGTGGATGTTTCATGATGCTGATTAGGGAGTCCAGGCTGAGAGAGGCTCTTTGAAGAGTCTTGGCCCACGGTAGCCAGAGACAGCTCAAAGAGAGACAGATAGTCCTGATTTATAGCGAGCTCAGCAAAGACCCAGTGCAGAAGAGGAGAGGCCATCCTTTGGTTAAGTGGGCAGCAGGAATTTTGCAGAACGTGCTCTGGGGGCTCCGCAGTGCCCGAATCTGTGCAGTAGTCAGTAGGGACAGCTAGAGCAGTTTGGGGTGAAGAGAGTGCTTTAAGCCCAAGCTTAGCAGAACCACTAGCAGAGACAACTGGTGTGGCTCGCAGGCCAAGCCCCGCAATTGATGTCAAGCCAGAATGATGAAAGAGGATTCACACGTGGCCACATTCAGATGTCATCTGTACAGAGACATCTGCTTAGAAGAGACGGTCATGCTCACTGTGGGGTGCTGGGAGCCCCCCAGATCCTCTAGCAGGGATGCGAGTGGGATTTAGTACCCAGCACACAGCCCTCAGGTGTGAATCTTCTGTGGCGTTGCCTTGGCTGAGCTGCCTCCTGCAGAGTCACATCCCTTCCCAGGACAGCCTGATCTAATGACTGACAACATAGGGGTACAAAGGTTCAGTCTTCTTCTCCCAATCAGGACTGTCCTGAAGTCATCCCGTCTTCAGAACTCCCCACAAAAGCAGCTAAGTCTCCTGAGGAGATGGCCTTGAGGCTTGACCTCTCCCTGTGCCCAGTCTTGCTTCCTTCTGTCCCCTCCACAGCCACAGACTCCAACAGCACTCCCAACAGACGTGCTGCATGGTAATCTTCACTCAGACTCTCCTTCCCTGGAGGACTGGGACTGTCACTGATCAGCCACGGGCTCCTCTGCATTTTCCAGCAGGTAGGAAGACTTGCATGGGTGGAAAATACGCCTTCACTGGGTTAAATCTCTGAGATTTGGGATTTGTTTTGTTTTTTGTTTTCTCAACAAAGCCTAACTTATTCTGTGTTATCGAATGCGTCAGCCACATTCATGGAAAGACTTTTCTAATTCCAGAGTGAGAAGCAATCAGAAGTTACTATTTGAACACACTCTAAAATATTAGTTGTCATATATGTCTGCTGAAGTTAACTGTAAGGGGAAAATAACATAGTTCATCCCATATCATAGATTTAGTTATTTTCAATAATAATATTTCTAACAAGTCTTTTTTTTTGGGGTTTATAAATTTTAGTTATTCTAAAGGTAGTATTTCTAATGAATTCTTTTTTGTGTATTTATAAAGCCTCAAGTAAAATAAACCAGTCAGATATTTTAACAAATGAATCTGAACAGAATAGATCCAACTGAGAATTGCAGTCAGTATTCTGATGCCTTGAATAGAAAAGATGCAATAAATAGAAACATAAATAAATATGTGCACACGCACATTGATTGATGCTTTTCACCAACACTAATTAAGCATCTAGTGTATGTGTCATGTTCCTGTCATTTTGCTACATGGTGAGGGGTTCCTAGCCTCAGGGGGCTAACTGGTCGGTGGGAGAGGTAGACGGTATCCAAGCTGGCCATTGGGATCCCGTGCGGTGACATACGACAGGGCACCCAGGTGGCCGGAGGGAGGGAGCACACTCAGCTCTGCCTGGAGAGGGCCAGAGAGGGTCCCACAGAGATGACTCTTAAGGTGCAGCTTGAAGGACAGTTGGGGCTCACCAGGCACATGAAGGAGGGAAAGGCGTTTCAGGCGGAGATGTGGGAAATAGCAGAATGCATTCGGCCCCGACGGAGCCGGCGACGTAACCTTGCAGTGTGCTATGGTTTGGTCTCCTCCAAAACTCACGTTGACATTTAATTGCCATCGTGATGGTATTAAGAGGAGGACCTTTAAGAGGTAATTAGCACACGAGGCTCTGCCCTCAGGAATGGATTAATGCTATTATTGCGAGAGTGGGTTAGGTATCAAAGGGGTGAGTTCCTGATAAAAGATTGAGTTTGGCTCAATTTCCTCTGTCCGCCACGCGCACTTCCTAGCCACGTGCTGCCTTCCGGGTGGTGCGATGCAGCAAGAAAGGCCCTCCCCAGATGTGGCCCCTCAATCTTGGACTTGCCACGCTCCAAAACCGTGAGCCAATAAATCTCTTTTCTTTATAAATCGCCCAGGCTGTGGCATCCTGTCACAGCAGCAGAGAGGGGGCCCGGTAGGTAGAAGATGAGGCTGCAGAGAAAGCACCGGCTGGGGCCGGGGGTCTGTGTGCCCTGCCGTGGGACTGGGACGTTTCCATTTCTGCTTTCATTTGGGTATTGCCGTGCTCATTCTGGCCTTTTTAGTCGTTGCTCTTCTGTCATCTAATGCAGACACAATTTATTTCTAAGAGGTAGAGTTTGTGGAATCAGAAACTCCAGGCATCATCAAAACTAATTTCCCGGCCGGGCGTGGTGGCTCACGCCTGTAATCCTAGCACTCTGGGAGGCCGAGGTGGGCGGATCGTTTGAGCTCAGGAGTTCGAGACCAGCCTGAGCAAGAGCGAGACCCCATCTCTACTAAAAATAGAAAGAAATTATATGGACAGCTAAAAATATATATAGAAAAAATTAGCCGGGCATGGTGGTGCATGCCTGTAGTCCCAGCTACTCGGGAGGCTGAGACAGGAGGATCCCTTGAGCCCAGGAGTTTGAGGTTGCTGTGAGCTAGGCTGACGCCACGGCACTCACTCTAGCCTGGGCAACAGAGTGAGACTCTGTCTCAAAAAAAAAAAAAAAAAAAAAACTAATTTCCCACAGTTCATACCAGTAAACATAAGACCCCAGTGACTCAGCCCCAGCTTCCCCGTCACAGGCACTTGGCCCTGGGCCCCAAAGGTCCCCCAAGCAATTCTGAGGGTCCCTACAGATGCTTTCTTATGTGTGTTATTAAGATAACCGGCTCATCCTAGCTAGTCCAGAACTTTCCTGATTTTAGCACTGCACATCCTGTGGCCCAGGAAACCTCTCAGTCCAGGGCAAACCTGGATGATCATCCTAAGCGTGTTTAGAAACATGTATGGCCTGCTCATGTTTTTCTGCTCAGGGCCCCTCCTCAAGCTGCCAAGCCTCCAAGCCACTGCCCTAGCCAAGCACTCCAGGGGACTCTGATGGCTTCCAGCAGCTCTCCCTGGCCAATCTCGGTCTGGCAATAGCTGCCACCTTCTAGTTTTGGGACGGGGCACAGAGCCCTCCTCAATTTCAGGCCTGAATGCTCACCCCACCCCCCGCCCCCTTTAATTTCCCACAGCCCAACAGAGGATGAACAAAACTTCTCAGCAGGGTCAGGGATAACGGAGGGAAAGCTCAGCCTCAAGAGTAGTTTCAGCTTTTGGCAGAGGCAGCTACCTGAAGCGCACCTGCCAGAGCTCTCCGCAGGTGTCCCTGGTACTGGGTCAGGCTCCGTGTGAAAGGGTCAGGCATACACCTGTTACCAGAAAGTCTGGCCTCACTGTCAAATGGCTTGGAGAGAGAAAAGACTTCTCCATCCCCTCAGTTTCAGGCTGGTCTCCCAGAGAGGCAGAAACTACTGCTGCCACCCAGTATTCATTCTCCTGCTTTCTTAATCATAGCACTCTGATTTATATAGCATGGCAAAGTGCCCAGATAAAAGACTATTTCTCAATACCACAGCCAGCTGTGGAAGTGTTTGGGGACTTCAGAAAGACTGTTTAAAGGGAGAATCAGCGGGGGGCGGGGGGTGCGGTAGGAGGAGGGGTGTCACCCCAAAACACATACAATTGCACACACTATTATTTTTCCTCTTTCATTTTTCCTCCTTCCAAGCTTTGATGTGGATAAGATGGCTGGAGCTCCAGCAGCCATCCTGTGACCTTGAGAACAAGCCATTCATTGAGACTAATGAAGCAGAAAGAAGGAATCCTGAGTCCTTGGGAACCAAGGGGTTACCCTAGTAACTCTGAATGCCTACTCTAGACTTTATTTTAGAAAGCGATACAAACTCTTATGTATTTAAGCCACTGTTATTTGGGGTTTAACCTAATCCTGATATAATTGGTCTTTCTTGAGATGATGGACAGGGGGAATTTCTCCTTCCTTACAGAGCAATCCCAACCCCCACCACTAGGGGGTGGCCTTGCCCTGTAGGCCTCAACATGACAATTACATCGCTGCATATGAGTCCTACATCAGTACGTTTTGTGTAATTCAGTCTTAAATAACAGTGTCCATGTGACAGCAATGGCCCAGTCTGGGCTGAGCTGTGCCAAACTCCATCCAGCTCCTCTAGGAACTGTACCCAGGTCTTCTATTCTGTTTTCTATACCCAGTTCTTCGGCTCTGATATTTAAGCCCCAGAACCAAAGAAAGTATGCAGAGAAGCATTCTGACTCCGGCAAACACGCAATTTGTATTTCCAAACAGAACAATGAGCTTCTACTCTAAACAACATTCAGGTTAAAGGTTACTTGATACTTGCTTCTTCCCCTCGTCTCCCCAGCAAGAAGCAGTGGGTAGGTACTTGCTTCACACCTGTGTAAAGATACCCACCTGGTGTTTCTAATAACGAGAGTCTCCACTTCCTACAAGGTGGAAAATCACTTGCAGCATTTAAGCGATAGTTTTTGCAGTTCACACTGATCAAAGTTTCAAAAATCTTTAGGCAGAGTTTCAGTCATTAATAATCTGAGCTGAGGGGAATAATTTATCTAACTCTCACTCAGGCTAAAAGCAAGTTGCTTTCTCAAAATGAAAGTACAGTACTAGTTCTATAAAACCCACTCACAACTAACCAACAAAGGAGTTGTGGTCTGAAAGGAGGTTATAAAACAATCCTCTTCTGATAGTTTCAGATCGCATCACTTTGGTACCATCTGAGCTCTCCTCGTCTGTCTGGAGTTTGCATGCCAACACTGTCCAGTTAATACGTGGGGGCCAGAGGCATCATGGAGAAGTAATGATCCTGGTTTTTTTCCCTCAGTTTTCTTACTAGACTGCCATATTAGATAAGAATAAAAGAAAATGTGTGAATATTCTTTTATTGAGAAAATTTCTTTTCTCACATCTCCTTAAAGACCATGCAGGTTTTCATAACAACAATAATAATAAAGCCAATGTCAATGGAGAAGAAAGGACCAAAGCTAATTACTCACAAGAATAGAAACAAGTGTCCCTTGGGAGTAGGGTTTAGCAAATAAAAATACAGGACATCTGTAATTTAAATTTTTTGCAGTATTTGGGACACATTTATACTAAAAAATTCTTCGATGTTTATTTAAATTCAAATTTAATGGAGTGTCCTGGATTTTACCTGGCAACCCTAATTGGGGGTAAAGAATCTGTTCCTTCCTCGTGGAGGGTGGGAAGAACAGCAAAAAAAGAAAAAAAAAAAAAGAAAAAGAAAAGAAAAAGAAAAAGAAAAAGAAAAAGAAAAGAAAAAGAAAGCAGATTCTGGACTCTATCAAGGGGGCTGCCCCTGGGAAAGTCACTGATTAAAAACAAAACAGCCACAAACCACCAGGCCTTGTGCACAGGTCTCTCGGAGTAGCTAATGTCTTTTGTTATTTACCTTTGCAGAGTCCCAGGTGCCCTCCCCCTCTGGGTATTTGAGAACTCGGTTAGGGATGCTGACCAGCTAGATAGTCGTGACCACTGGCATCTCCTCAAGCTCCAAATCTCCAGGACCGTGTGTTCTGTACGTTCCGGGTGGTGATGAAATAAGATTCACACTATAGAAAATTATATCTGGAAAATAGAATTGACGAAGAGAGACTGTCAGCATGGAGATTAGTTATAAGGCTAAGTCAGTAGTTTCAGGGGCAAGGTGACAAGAACTTGAACAAAGAGAGAAGCAGTAAGGACAGAGGAGCAAACCCACCTTGGGTGAACATACTCCATGCTGGAAAACATTTTTGTGCTAAAGCACTGAACAGCGCCCTAAGAGAGCCTCAGGAATATGCTTTTATTCCTCTTTCTCGAAACTTTGTTAGAGTCTGTTTAACTGTATTCTAAAATTCATGCCCTAGTAGAGCAGTCTTTTATCATCCCGAAATCTTTTGGGAAGTACAGACTAAGGGAAATGCTGCAAGGGAAGCATGAGACACGGTGCAAAGCGCAAGGGTTCTACGGGAAGCAGGGGCAGAGTTTTCAGAGAAGACAAGGCAAGAAGGCTGGGGTGAAGTGGAAGGACCCGAGCCTGAGTGAGACAAGACACTTGGGAGGATTTTTTTCCCTTCTGATTGAAGGGGAGAGACAGAGGAAAACTCTGGAAACAAAGGGTCAGAGGCTCCAAAGGCAAACAGCTCCAGGAGCCAGGCCGGTGACATACACAAGTGAAGCAGGCTTGGTTTAAGGACATGGAAGTGCATTGTGTGTGGAAGGGGCAGATACCCACGAGCTCCAGCCAACTGCCGTCACGTGGACATGCAGTGTTGCCAGGTCTTGTGATTTTTCAAGAGAAGCCAGAAATCTAGATATTTCTGTAAAATCACCCACTGTCTTTCATGTGGGCAACAAATTCAAATTTTTTCTAAACACCATGCTGGCCAAATAAAACAAGGGCCAAATAAACCCTTGCGTGGCCAATTTGCAAACTCTGGTCTAGGGGGAATGGGAGGTTGTTCTTTGAATAAATCCCACCAGCCATGGCAGATATACGGGCTGCTTCTGCTAGAATGTAAACAAGTCGTGGGAGCATACCATTTCAAAAAAGAAAAAAAATCCTATTAAATCCACTGGCTAAGTTTGAAAAGATAATAGAGAACGTACTGCTATGTAAGTTTAGTCTTGTTTTTGGTGGAAAAAAATTTATAAAGCCGAACAAGAAGGAAGGAAAGTGATCTTCTCTGAAGTAGTCTCTGATTTATGTCTATAAAAAGTCAGGATGGGGGAGAATGACACTTCGGAAAAGACCCTGGCCTAGCCTCTCTTTCAGGAACTAGCACTGGCAATTAAAGTCAGTCATTTCAACATGCATCCCAGACAGTACATAAAGAGTTCTCGTGAATTAGTAAGACAGTACCCCAAAGGCACATGTACAACTCCCAGAAAAGAAAATATTTTAGGTTTTTAAACCTATAAAAATGCTTGACTTCATTTATCATCTGAGAAATCCAAATTATAACAATGTTTTTAACCTACAATATCAGAAAAAGTTAAAAAGAAATTTAGATTATGCACTGTGTTGGCTAAGATGTTGGAAGACTGGCACTATCGTACACTGGTGGTGAAATTTTAAACTGGAATTTCTGCTAAGGAGAGTAAATTGACAGGCTGCATTAAAATTAAAACTATGTATATTCCTCGACCCAGAAATTTCTAAATCTAAGAATTAATTACGTACCCTTATTCACACATTTGTGGAAGGACTTATATATTTATAGGAATATTCATTATGGTATCATTTATAATAGCAAATTATTTGAAATAAACTTAATGTCCATCAGTAGGAAAATAAAATGATAATACACCCAAGCAATAGAGTACACTGAAGCCATTAAAAAAAAAAAAGAGGCTCTCTACGTACTGAAATGGTCACTTCTCCAACATATATTAAGTGAAAGAGCAAGATTAAGAGGTGAAAATTGTATAATAACATATGGGATTGTATAAACATATACTTCATTTGCATACTGTATCTCTAGAAGGTTTGAAAAGCATCTTTTTATTTTATTTTTTTTTTGAAAAGCATCTTTTAGAAAGGAGTGCCTCTGGAGATGGCTGGCAGGAGACAGAGATGTGAGGGAATTAGTTTTTTGCTATATAATCTTTTGTAGATGTTGAATTATATATAAAATAAATAATATGTAGATAATACACTATGTATTTATAATGTAACATTATGTATGATAAGTGTATAGAATATATTATTTATATTAGCCCATTAAGAAAATTTAAGAAAAAAGTTCTATTTACCAAAAAAAAAAAAAAAAAAAAAAATCACTAACTTATTGTCAATCCTCTCTAAAATCTCCTTTTACTTTTGAATTCCAGGGTCAAACTTTGGCTTCAAATGACTAGGAACTCTACCACAACTTTGGCTATTGAACTAATTGTGGTTATTTTTCTTCTGCTATCTCAGATTCAGATTCAAACCACCATTAGCTTTTCTATCCAACATGCTGGTAAAAGTACATCCAAACCCATAAATGTGAAAAAAAAAAAAAAATAGAACAAGTACAATTCATCTATGTAAAAGTTCTGAGTCAGTTCCTTTTCAGGGCGTCCAGACAGCTCCTGAGCTTTTCTCTGAATAATTTCTCTAAGTAGAATGATAAGGCAGACATTTGAATGACAACAAGCCAACCCTGGGTCTGGTGTGCTAGAAGTGGAAAATTCCGTGAACTTTTTATGTTCCCACTGTGTATGAGCACAGATTATCTTTCTCGGGCAGACACAGAAGCATATAGAGGACTTAGAAATTCCATTAGTTTCAGAGTCCAGTGCCAATAAATTTCATAAGAAATGGAAGCAAGGTTATTTATTTGTTTTACAGCATTCTAAAGACTGCACAGAGAGAGACTATTAGAAGAGTTTAGATCAGTAAGTGACTAAAACATTCACAATTATTCACCAAGTCCCCCAATATTTCCTGACACCTCCTAAGTACTAGGGGCACTGGGCTAGGTGCCATGCATGGCAGGGTGACAATGATGGGTAAGAAGTTTCTGACCTAATTCCATGCTTCCCAAAGTATCCTCTGAGGAGCACTGAATTCTGAGGAATGTTAATATTGTTATAAGACAAAAAAAGATTTTTTTGATGATTAACAATCAGAAAATAATTAAGCAAAGTTTTATTAGCATGGGAATTTTCAGATCTTTTAATATGCCAATGTGCAATGTGAATCTTCTAGGGAGGGGCATAGTATACAACCTTTTCCAAAATTATCTGGACACAATTAGCTTTTTGGTTTGGGCAGCTAGAGAAATTAATGGGACTAATGTCTGTGCAACGTATGTTAGGGAAGCAATAGGCTTCGTGGAGAGAGAAACATAAATACACATGTGAAAAGTCAAATAGCAAAATAAAACTGCCATAAAGCAAGCTGAAGTTAACTGCCCAAATGTTTGGTCTGGATCTGAAAGCAAAAAGATAGTGGTGGCCTAGAGTTTCAAAGGCTGGGCAGAGCAGAAAGAGCTGGGGCTGAGCCTGGAAAGAAGGAACGTGTTCGCCAAGGAGGAGAAGCAGCTGAAAAGTGATGGAGCTATTTGGAGGATGATGGAGACCAGCCGGCTACAGCAGGGAGCTCATTATATAGGACCAGATTGTTAAGGACCGTGACTGCCAGGGTAGGAAGTCTGAAACTTATCTTGCAGGCAATAGGGAGCCTTTAAAAGCCTCTAAGCAGGGTGCTGAAATGGTTAAAGTGGTCTTGTAAGACAATTACCCTGGTGCTTATTTGCAGAAAGGATCAGGGGTGGATGAGGTGAGTGAAGTGGGAAGAGAAGGAGATGGGGGGGCCAGGTGCTGACTGTGAGATAAATGTCTGGAATAGGGTAAGTACACAGACTATGCAGGACATCTGGAATGAAGAATGGACATAAGGTGAAGACTGGCTGTGAGAACTACATAAACAGGTATTGATGAATGATGTGAGGTTTGGCATCAGGATGAGAAGGTACCATTTGCACGGGGAGGACAGTTTTTGGGATATAAATTTTCATTTTGCTCTGAATTTTCCTAACTACCCTCCCCACTTCCAACCCCCACTAATTCCACCAAAGTAGGAAGTCCTTTTCTATTTCTTTGCTTGAAGGATTTCTGCCTGAAGAGCTGTCAGCTCTACTGGTTTTGTTTTTGTTTTTGTTTTTGAGACAGGGCCTTGCTCTGTTGCTCAGGCTAGAGTACAGCTCACTGCAACCTCCAGCTCCTGGGCTCCAGCAATCCTCCTGCCTCAGCCTCCAGAGAAGCTAGGACTGCAGGCACGTGCCACCATGCCTAGCTAATTTTTTTTCCCCCTATTTTTTCTAGAGACAGGGTTTCGCTCTTGCTCAGGCTGGTCTTGAACTCCTGGCCTCAAAAGATCCTCCTGCCTCCCAGAATGCTGGGATTACAAGCATGAGCCACTGTGCCCGGCCTCTATTTATCTTTTTTAAAGCCAAAACTCACCAAGGTGTTGGATGTACCAGAATGATGACCACGAATAGCCAAGAAAGGAGGTCTTTGAAGGTCAGGGGGAGAGAGGGCAGCAAAGGTGGATTCCAAGAGACTAGGAAAAGGGTCCCATGACAAGTGTGCCCCCAGTGGGCTCCTGGCTGCCCTCCAGGAAGTTGGCTAGCTTCAGAGAGGATGGCTGCAAGGTGTTCCTGGAGAAACCAGAAGCTAGGTCCTCTCAGGAAGAGTCAAAGAGTCCCATGCCTCAGATTTAAAAGTGTGGCAGAACCCAGCATGGGTAAGGATGAGGAGCAATCAGAGTACTAGGTGCTGGGTGAATAGAGCCCACTTTGGAGAGCCATTTATTAATAGCTCTAGCTAGTACAACTGAAAAGTCCCAGAAATCCCCTAAATATATCACTACATATGGGCCCAAGGAGATAGGTGCAAGAATATTGAAGGGCAACATTGTTTGTAAGAGTGGAAATTAGAAACAGTTTAAAATCCAAGAAGAGAATGTATAAACATATTTTGTATATTCACAAAGTGGACCACTAAATGAACAAACTAGAGCAACATGGAAAGATTTCAAAAAACACAGTGTTGAATATAAAGAACAAGTTTTGGGAGGAAATTACCATTTATATAAAGATTTCCAATATGAAACCATGCAAATGTATATTATGTATTATTTATGGGCATATACACAAAGCAAAAGAGTCAAGCCAGCATGAAATTCACAACCATTAAAGTCAGGATAATGGTTACATTTGGGGGAGAGGGGGGAGAAGGGAAATTGGATTAAGGTGGGATTATAGAAGCTTTGATTATATAATGATTTATTTCTTAAAAAATAAACTGAAGGAACTATACCAAAATGTCAAGATCTGTCAAAACTTAGAGGGGTACACAGATGTTTGTTGTATCACCCTTTGTTGATCTGAACTTTTGAAATATTAACACTTTACAAAAGTATTTTTAAATTATATTTTAACAGCTCTGTTGAGGCATATGTTTAAAGTGAACAATTTGATAAATTTTGACATTCACATACATCCTTGAAGAAACCATCACAGCAATAAAGATAATGAACACATCTATCACCCCCCAAATTTCCTCATGCTCCTTGTACCTTCCTCCCCATGCCACCCCTGCTCTGGGTCAACCAGTGGTCTGTTTTCAGTTCCTATAAATTGATTTGCATTTTGTAGAAATATATGTAAATAGAATCATACAGTTTGAGTTCTTTATTGATCAGCTTTTTTCACTCAGCATAATTATATTGACATCATCTATGTTGTTATCAGTAGTTCATTTCTTTTTATTGCTAAGTAGTATTCCATTGTATGGATATACCACAATTTATTTATATATTTATCTGTTGATGGACTTTAGGATTGAGATTTGAAAATGTTTTATTTTTTATAAATTCTGGATAGAGTCATTTATCAGATTTGTGATTTGCAAATATTTTTTCCCAATTTGTGGTTCCTTTTTTTCATTTGCTTAACAAAGTCATTCAAAGAGCAGTTCTTAATTTTGATAAAGTTCCATCTATCAGTGCTTAAGAACCTGCAGGTATCTTGGCATAACCTTTAAAGGGCAGGGCTTAGCCCCTAAAATGAGTGAGATTGAACTTCCTGCAAGCTTGGGGGAAAGGGATTGCAGAGTCAGATTTATATTGATTTAAAGAAAAATAAGAAGTATGATATTTCTTGACCACTTGGAGTTCATGATAGGAAATTTATATTTGCGACAAACAGACATAGAGAAATTGGGTGGAAGGGAGGGTTTAGAGGTAGCTGGAAACATGGGGCAGGCAATTAAACAGGAGGGCTAGAGCTGCAGAGAGAGGTCAGCACTGGAGGTTGTAGCTGATAGATATTTGCCTGGGGCAAGTAGTTAAAGCCCAGTAAACAGATGAGAGCTCCCAGGGAGTGAGGGTGGACAAAGAACAGTCCTGGACGTAGGTCCCTGCCATGGCACGTGCAGTCAGGGTGGGTGCAGGAAAAGGAGACAACAAAGAAGGTGTAGACATGATGGGGCAGGTGATGAGTCAGCATACTCCAACAGCCAGGAAGCCAAGGGAAGAAAGCGTGAAGTTAATAGCAACGTACTCTTCAGAGAGGGGAAGCATATTGAGGCCGAGGAGCCATTAGACCCAGTGACTGAGAGATTGCTGATGTCCTAAAGAGTCCAAGTTCAGTAAAATTGTGAAGGCAGAACTTCGGACACTTTAAGAAGAGGGTGGGGATGAAGACACCTCTGAATAAGCATAGATCATTGGAAGAATTTGGCTGTGAAAAGTAAGGAAACTCAACTGTGTTGTGAGTGGGGAACAAGAGGAATAAGTAGAAGAATTTACTGATAGGAAAAACCTAGGATGTACATTTAGCAATGACCATTTTCCCCATCCTCAAATATTAATACTGTAAAACATTTGCTATAATTCCAAAGCTTTATTTTTAGAGAGCTAATTCACTCAATTCACCCACCTAGTGTAAAAATAAAGAAATTTGCATTTAAAATGTAAATGTTACAAGCAATAAATGCTGTTTTCAAATCCTTAATACAAGTGGAAAAATTATGATTTTTTTTTTTTTTTTTTGGTCGAAGTCAGGAGTTCTAGCAACCGGCTCCTTTTCACTTACCAATTGCTAATGTGAGGGAGGAGGGGAATTGGAGAATTGGGTGGGAGAGCTTCGGAGAAGGGAGTGTGTGAGTGCAACTTGGCCAATGGGATGGCCGGGGGCGGGGGAGGCTGACTTCCCTAAGGCCAACCTTGGGGAACTTCTGCCACCAAGCTAAAGTGTCGCGGAGGACACCTACTTGTTATCAGCTTTGTACAGTTCACCATTCTTCTCTCCATACAATGCAATATGCCTTGTGCATGAGACATTTTTCAATAAAGTCCCGAGAAAATCATGCAAAGAAGATGCTGGAAACCTGTGTGTGGGGATGCCAGTGCCCCATCTCAGATCTTCACCAATTTGAAATTGATTTGAAGAAATCAATCTAAGAAGTAGAAAAATGAAGTTAACTGCAGATAGATTATTTTTCTGTTCCTATGTTTAAAGCAGAATGCTGAGACTATCAAAAACTAGAGTAGGTGGTGCTGGTTAAGGAAGAGAATTATGATCTGCTCGTCTTGTAAAACGAGCTGCTCAGCGTGCAGCAGCGCTGCCATGGACCCGCAGCGTCAGCATCGCCTGGGAGCTTGTTCGAAAAGCAGAATCTCAGGTCCCACCTGACCCGCCAGAATGTGCATTCCCAGGCGATTTGTCTGCACGTTCAAGTTTGAGGACTGCTGTCTGAGACCCTCGGGAACAGTGAGATGACTGGAGCATTGAGAAGTTCTCTAGGGATCAGACAGCTGAGAGAGAAAGCTCGTCTGTCTGGAAGGAATCAGCCGTTGGTTAGTGAAACATCAATCTGGGTTAAGCAAGAAGGATTTGAAAGAGAATCTGAAAGAGAACAGGAAGCTGGCAGCTGGGGAAACTGAGTAAGAGGATGGATCTAAGAACAAAGTATAATCTTGCAAAAGCAAGACAGCCCAGACCACAATTTTTGGGGAGCATAGATATCACTGAAAATTCTTTATCCTCCTTGGTGATTGCAGGAGACAATTACTTCCAGCAAGGAAAGGAGCAGTGGGAATGTGGTTGGCAGGAGGCCCGTTTGGTTTGCAGGCAGGAACAACCCTTTGTGACAGATACGCATGGCGGTCATCTCAGGTCAGTCAGCACTGACACTCGGGGGCTTGGGCCACACATGCCCCCAACCCTCCCTTCCTCACCCAACCTCTGCACCACTGCGCCACGCGGCCAGGCCTCCAAAATTTGCCTCAGCTGTCTGTGTTCCTCCACCCTCCTGGCTTTCACCTGCTACCTGTCATCAGGATTACCTGGGAACTCTAGTTTACAATGCTGACTCCCGCCCTCCTGTTAGGTTTGTGTGGATGTTCCCCGGTCCCTGATTCCCAGTGTCCAGAATGAGTACTAGTACCGAGAGGAGCCGACGACGGAGTGATCACACACACAGAGCAACGTAATACAAACAGTTCATCACATAAAAGAAAGAATGAAAGTAAAGGAAGCTACACAAAAGGAAAATACAGTCCGAGGAGAATAGAACAAGCCAGTCTCCACGAGTGCAGAAAGACGCTGGAGGCTGCGCACATGTTGCCCTTTATAAGCCCACTGGTTTGTCCAACCTCTCCCCTGTCACGATTGGTGGCGGTTTCCTGCCTTTGGGGGTGATTGACAGGTTGTGGTTATATAACAGATCACATGGCAGGTTGCATAACAAAGTAGGTTATATACCAGTTTTCCTTCCTGCGCATGCGTCTTTTCTAGAATTCTCCATGAAGCTCCACCCATGTAATGCTAATTAGATGGTAATGAGCTCTAAGTCCGTTAAAGGTTACTAGGAACTTTTTACCAAGTATGTTCACTCAGGGAACAGTTCCTAGCTGCAGTTTGGTTCCTAGCTACAATTCTGTTCCTGATCTCCGCCCCTTGCCGTGTCCTTGCCACCTGTTTATCCTCCACCAAAACTACCACTCCCACCGGCAGGCCCCTGGGGGATTCTGATAGTGGAACCCAGAAAATCTGTTTGTAACAAGCACTATAAAGTCATTCTGCTGCAGGTGTTCCCAGACTAGGATTCCAGAACCATCGCATAGCACCTTCCTTCTGCTTTGCTCCGTCGCTGCTCAGGGTCTTACCCACTGGACAGGCAGAGGTGGTGAGGACGCACAGGCTCTCAGGTATGTGCAGGGTCCTCTGGAACATGCATCCTCTCTGCCACCCTCCCCTTGGCAACCTCCGTTTCCCGGGCTGTGTTCTCCTTCTCTACTCCTTCACCACTCCTGCCCTCTGTCTTACTGCCTTCCAGTGACCTTCAGACAGGGACAGGCCACTCATCCAAACCTTCAGCCTGCACAACTCTCAGCCACTCTAAACTCCTTCCAACATGTTCTTTTCTGGCTAACTCCAGTTCCACTTTTGGAATGCTTCTCTGGATTCCCGCCAGCTTTTACCCTTCTCTTCTACAGCTTCTCCAGGTCTCCAATTACCTCTGCAGGGGCATATTCAAAAGTCTATGCTCCGCCTCCTTGACCTCACAGCTGTACCTGCCACTGCCAATCACCTCTTCTCCGAGCACCCTGGCCCTGCTGCTAGTCATGTTCAAGGCTACACACACTTTGCCTTTGCATGGAATTCCTCCACTGCAGACAGACCTCAGGATTTAGCAAGCATTCCTGCTTGTCACTGTCTCATGTGCTTCCTTTAATCCTCTGGAAGTTAGAATAACACCGTGGGATCCTAAAAGATGAACTATCCTCACAATTGATTGTCTTAGTCGGGAATGCTTAACGATCTGGTCTCGCAGTCAGGACCAGCTATATAATCTGCAGAGCCCAGGGCAAAATGACAATACGGGGCCCTTGTTTAAGAAGTGGTAAGAAATTCCAAGACGATGGCAGTAGAGCATTAAACGCAGAGCAGGGCTTTTTTCAGTGCGAGGCCTGTGTAACTGCATAGGTCACACGCTCAGGAAGTTGGCCCTGCTCATGGTTTCCCAGCCTGCCTGCCTGGCCACTATCAGGACCAGATAAGTTAGTGAGAACATGGTAAGAATTCAGATACGCTCAGAGCTCACATTCCCAAGGTACCAGCTAGTTTTCCCAGGGAAACACCATCCATGTTCACAGTTTTTCCTTCTCACCTCTGTCACCTCTAACACAGGCCTTATCATCACCAGAAGGAAGGGGGAGCGTGTGAATGACACAGCATAGCGCCTCATCAAAACCGTGGAAGAGACAGCTCAACAGGGCAGGTCAGAAGCATCATTTCATCTCCGTTGTTTTCATAATCAGAATGTGTAATAGTGTGAAATTTTATCCTAAATGCTGAAGTCTAGCTCTTCCCCACTTCAAGCCCCTAAACCCTACAAGACCAGACTAGAGATAGAGACTGGAATCGTAGCAGCAGCAGCAGCAAGTCTCCCTGGTTTCTTTGGGGGCAGAGCCAAAAAGAGATAAAGAAAGTGTTGTATTAGGCAGCAGTAAACAGGCAAGGGACAAGCAGGCCTTTAATAAAACAGACCTTTATTGGGGCTGAAATGGCCCAGGGCTGACCCCACCCTAAATCCTGGCAGTGTCCAACGACAGGAATTCAGAGGAACAAAAACGCTGGCATTGCCTGCTGCATCCCTTGCATACATAACAGAAAGCATTGCAGAAACTCGCAAGGAATACATAAATATCATTATCCAGTATTTCAGCCAAAACTTATTTTTTAGTCTGGACGACTATGCTATTCTGCCTTCTCTGACTCAAATGTCTGTCCTGTGACTCACAGGGAGGGCCTTGGGGTAATGAAATATCCCAAAGACCTAAAATAGGTCCTTCTCCCTTCCTCCAACATCAGGATGAGTTTCCGAAGGCATTTGTTTCCTTCTTAATTAACTAGGCATGAATGATAATATTGCCTGGGCTGAAGAACTCATTTCTGTCACTGGTAAATATAAATAATGAGCCCCGTTCATAGAAAAGCATGCCAGAATTTCATTGATTAACATCCCGGGCCACAGCCTCTCTTTGAAATTAAAAACACTTTCAATGACTCTGAAGAGAAAAGACATTGCACGAAAAATATTTCTAAGACAAGGTTGTCATTAAAGCATGCCAGAAATAGAACTGTTTTTATTTAACCATCCTCCCTCCTCCCCGCACCCCTCTTGCCGGCTGTGAGGCTGCACGCAGTTAAATCACAAGAATTACAGAAAGTAATTCCATCCATTTGGATTTCAGAAGCTTCAAAAGCAGACCTATGGATAATGCTTGGTTGACGTATCTCTTTCCCCCGCTGCAAGGGATAATTAAGGAAGTGATATGGCCAGATTTAAAATCCAGCTGTGTAGTAATTTATAGGAGAATTTTTCAATTTCTTAGCTACACATTGGATTCTGCCCCACAGCCAATGTCTTAGTTTTGTTTCTCATCATCCTCCCCACACGGCCCCCTAATTGGTCCCCTTGCCTCCAGCTTTGTGCCCCCGTCTCATGGGGACACCATTGCCCGGCAGGATTTGAAAAATGGTCATCAGAGGGCCAGACTCACTCCAGACTTGTTTGGCTTTGCGAGTCCAGTGTGTTGCTTGGTTTCGTTTGGTTTTTCAGATGTTGAATGCTTTTAATCAAAGGTGGAGGGTCTTGAATAAGAAATTGAGGCGGGGAGGCTGAGGATGCAGTGTACTCAAGACCCCTGCCACCCATCGGTACCTATCTCAGTCCTTGTACCTCTGCCGGCCTCTGGTCTCTTCTGCCAGCCCCGTCCCCCTCTGCGTTGGGCAGGGACTGCTCCTTGGCTCACCACAACCTCTCGCCTCTGATTCCCATCTCTACCTGAAAATCCAACTCATCTTTCAAGGTCAAGTTTAAATGTTACCTTTTCCACACAGTATCTGTTATCCTTTGCAGTCAGTCTAGTGTGGCAGAGAAAGCATAGGCATTCATCAGCCAGACCTGAGTTTGAATCCCAACTCCTGGCACATGTGCCTATCATTATCATTATTATTACTATGTGCTTTTCTTCTTTCACAGAATATATTATAGCACTTTCTACATTTGTCTTTTTTCTTTACCAGAGACAGGGTTTCACTTTATCACTCCAGCTGGAATGCAGTGGCCCAATTATAGCTCACTATAACGTTGAATTCTTGGGCTTAAGAGATCCTCTTGCCTCAGCTTCCTGAGTAGCCAGGACTACAGGCACATGCCACCATGCCCGGCTAATTTTTTAATTTTTTGTAGAGATGTGGTTCTTGCTATGTTGCCCAGGCTGGTCTTGAACTCCTGGCCTCAAGCGATCTCCCACCTTTGCCTCCCAAAGTACTGGGATTACAGGTGTAAGCCACCTTGCCCAGCCTACATTTGTCTTTCTCTTTCACTGAATCACAGTGCCAGAACCTCATCTGTTACATGTTTGCATTCCCCATAGTGCCCTGCATGGACCTTGTACCTTGACACTCAGTAGACGTTTATTAAATGTGCGTTTGCTCAAATTGCCTGCTTTGCTTTAATGAAACTGACAAACATTTGTTTAGCTAATAACCCATGGGAGAAACAGGGCTGAAAACTTTGTCAACTCATACCTGTACTTTCTTTCCTCATTTTTAGATATTTATTCACATGATTCAGATTTTTATCCCCCCAAACTATAATACAGTGGTAATAATTTATTACTTGTAGGGGTGTGTGTGTGTGTGTGGATATTGATTTAAATTTTTATTATGGTTATATAGTGCTTCTTATGAGCCAGGAATAAGTCTAATTACTTCACAAATATTTCATATGTAATCCTTACCACGATGAGGAAACTGAGGCTTGGAAGTGTTCAGATTAAGAAACTTGACTAAAGTCTTGCAGCCAAGACAAGGTGAGCTTGGAGCCAAACCCAGGTAGTCTGACTCCAAAGAACAAGATCTTTACCACTACCTAGTACGGCCTCTGGCATACTACTGCCAGATAAATTGTAAAGCAAAAAAATAAATGGAATTGAGCTAATTGGTTACTGTTTCACAAATAATATAACCTGATTCAACTGATATTTTGATTTTGCTAGACTAGGTGTCCATGTGAGTTTGCATGAGATTGAAAATGACTGATAAGGGGTTTGCCTACACAGCTGCTTCTGCGGGCCGTGGTAGGTAGTGCTGGGTCTCCTGGAGGTCCCTTCTGACCTCGTCTGTAGATCCAGGTCTAACTTGCCCAGAAAAGCAGTCACAGGACACAAAAGTGCCCAGCAGCAGGGGGATGCTCTGGTGGTTGACCCAATCCCTACGGAAGCAGAGGTGGCTGGGAGCAGGAGAAGAGGACGTGTGCCAGGGACTGTTGCCTCAGTCAGCAACAACCAAGAAGGCTTGGTCCTGAAAATGACTCAAAACTTAGAGCTGAAACTGTCTGGAGTATTCATGGAGTTGACAGCAGCAGCCTGAGGCCTGAAAAGCTCATGGCCCTTCTGGGGTAGTGGGAATCACTCATGCTTGTTCCTCTGCCCCAGGGGCTCCAGACATACCCACTGACAGTGAATTGCTACTTTTGTTCCAGACTCCAAGACCACAGGACACCATTCCCACAATGTAAGCTATGGCAGTGCATCTCAAACTAATGTGCAGACAAATGACTTGGGAGTCTTGTTAAAATGCAGATTCTGACTCAGTAGGTCTGGAGTTGCCTGAGAGTCTGCATTTCTAACAAGCTCTTGCGTGATGCTGTTGGGGCTGGTCCACAGACCATGCTCTGAGTTGCAAGCGTTGATGGGACATCAGCCTATAATGTGTGAGGGTACGTTGCAAATCTTTAAGAAAAGTCTGTAATATACAGAATTTTCAGGATTTATTTGCCCAAGGAACCCAGTTAAGTAGAACATCTATTAAAATCTCTATTAGTTAAGATTAAGGTTCAACTCTGAATAACAGAAAATCCAAAATAACAATGACATTTTTCCTTTCCATGTAAAAGAAAGCTGGATAGTCTGAGGTTGGCGTGGTTCCTAACAGCCCCAGGGACCCTGTCTCCTGCTGCTGTGCTGTTCTACCCTCCTTAGCATGTGGCTTCCACGTCAGTGTCCAAGACGGCTGCTCCAGTTTCAGCCATCACAAACACATAAAGTCAGCAGGAACAGGGAGGGAAGGAGAAGAATATGCCTTCCTTTCCTTTCCCAAAGCACTGTCCTTTCCAATGACACTTCCAAGGAGTTGCACACACTATCTTTGCTTTCCTATCATTGGCCAGAACCTCATCATGTGGCAACAGTGCAAGGATGACTGGGCAATGTGGTCTTCATTCCGAGTAGCCATAGTCACAGCCAAAAACCAAGGGGCACTAGTACCAAGAAGCGAGGGGAGTGGATGCTGGGGAATAACAAGCTCTTTTCATCACGGTCTCTTAAAGAACTAGTAAAAATAGTCTGGGGAATGATGCTCTGGTCTGACCCCTTCATTTTGCACACCTGGCTGGTGAATGAGCCAGGACAATGAGCCAGGACATCTGAGTCTCTTGGCTCCCATTCCATGTCTTGCTGAATTACTCCACAATTCCTCTTCAGATGACATTCTTCCTATCCCTGGTGGCAGAGAGGGGACCCTAGGGAGTCCCTATCTTGGCTGCCCGAAGCTAGCCCTGTTAGGAGCACCTGGCTGATGGACTGCCCTGCCCAGCTCCCACTGGGCTCAGAAAATGCATTAGTGTCACAAAAGAGAGGCAAAGACATGGAGAATAAAATTGTGGTCATTATTTTGTTGCTGGACAGCTCTGTACTAACAGGCAGACAACAGCATCAAAAGTTATATTATTCATGAAATTTTACAGCGAACCTAGTTTGTGGCAGTGTTTCTGTGAATTTCTCCATGACCTGCTGTGGGAGGCAGTGAGGCTCATTCTCTATCACTGAATTGTTGTGCAAAATCAGTTATGTCTCAGTGCTGAGATTCCTGTACTAAATAAGAAAAGAGTAGAATGGGAGCTGGGAAGAGGCAGATAGAACATTTACGGACTGCCTACTATGTGCCAAGCACTAGTCTGGGTGTTTATGCACTCGTTTCATGTTCATTACAATTCAAGATACAGTCTGGTAATAACCAAGCTGGGAGTTGGACCAGGTATCCACATGTCTAAAATTCGTCTCTTTTTATCAGGTTGCAAAACAGGAGCCTCGTGCACAGCCCGCTTTCTTTCCCCCCCACCTCCCCTATCCAACCTTCCCCCTACCTACATTCTTTCACACATTGACTTTGTGTTCATCTTTTCCCAGTAATTAGTAAATTATAACCCCCGCATCTCAAATTCTTGACATTCATTTGCTGTTTCCCAGTAATTCATTCCATTTGGTATTTGCTTTGAAAAGGAATCCGAAGTGCTCGCTAATGCGGCTCGCACTCCCTCGCCTGGACCGGGCTCTTCACCTCATTTATCACGTTGAGCTGCTGGTCCTGAAGTCTGACAGGCAATTCAGGCTTTCTGAATGCAATTCAGGCATTGATTTTAATCTATAAAGCTTCAGCGTCTGGGTCCTGGCTGCCATGGAAATGAAATCGCTTCTTGGATACTTTTCCACATGCTGCTGCTAACTGTCTGAAATGTGGGGTTCTCAGAGACACTTCTAGACTTCTTTTGTAAAAATGTCCAATATGAATAGTTTCCTAACTTTAAACGTCATCGTTATCGTGGCAGAGAAATCCCGAACAAGGACAAACACCTGGAGTACATGCCCCTATGCACTGCATATATTGATAATGTCTGGTTGCAAATAGATTAAAAAAATACAGACCATGAGGTGGCCAACACATTGGGTTTTCAAACAGGAAACCTCTAAGCACAACAGGACACTGGGTACCAGGAAACCAGAGGAGAAAGCATGATGTTTAGACTTTGGCGTGTAATCTGATTTTCTCTCACCCGCACAGGGGAAGTTGGTGGCTAAGAAGTGATTCTTAGATGTTTACGTTGTCAGGGTGGGGACAGGAAAAGTGAAAGCTTGGTGCTGACACTAAAAGCGTGGTGGTAAGAAATGAGCTGTCATTTCAAGCCACCGAAAGAAATGGAGGAATCTTACATGCACATTGCTAAGTGGAGGAAGCCCATCTGAAAAGGCTACAGACTGTCTGATTTCAACAATGTGACATTCTGGAAAAGGCAAAACTATGGAAACAATAAAAACAACAGTGGTTGCCAGAGGTTAGGAGGGGGGAGGGAAGAACAGGCAGAGCAGAGGGGATATTTAGGGCAGTGAAACTGCTCTGTATGATACTATAGTGGTAGGTACATGTCATTATCCATTTGTCCAAACCTATAGAATGTACACCAGCAAGAGTGAACCCCAATGTAAACTAGGGACTCTGAGTGATAATGATGTGTCCATGCAGGTTCATCAATTATAATAAATGTAGCACTCTGGTGGGGGATGTTGAAGAGGGGGGAGGGTTATGCATGTGTAGGGGCAGGGGGTATATGGGGAATAAATCTCTGTACCTTCTTCCCAATTTTTCTGTGATCCTAAAACTTCTTAATAAAAAGTCTTAAAAAAAAAAAAAAGAAAAGAAAAGAAAAAAAAGACTGGAAAAAACAAAAGTGCGGTGGCAGGCAGCGAGCCCCGGCAACATGACACCACCTTTGTTCCCATGGGCCATGGAGGCTGGGAGAGCAGGAGGAAGATCAGAGCCGTAAAGGGGATTTAAACCTCTCCACCGCAGCTCCGCTTTCATTCTCTTCCCCAGAACGTTCTGGCTGTCTGCCCTTACTGCTCACGTGGTGCTCATTCCAAAATGCAATTCCTCGCTTCAGCTTTTTCTATTCTGATGACATTGGCATTAGCAAAGGATGTGACAAAGCAGTTGACATGTTGACGTATATCCCTAAAAGGATAGAGCTTTAATTTTTTAAAAATAAGAATGTGTCCAAAAATCAGAAACTTGAGTAAAAGTAGAAATAGAAAAAAGATGAACCTGAGGCATTTTCAAGTAGCAAATGACAGTTGAATCCACTCGTGGAACTTTATTTTTCCTTCGAAGAAAGCTGCTAGACCATGACTTATCATACAGGAAGAGTTGGATGGAAGATGGGTTTAATTGGGTCCCTGAAATATAACTTTATATACAATGTTCGGTAGCACATGTGACTTTGGAAGTGGACGCCAGTCTCAACTCTCATGAGCAGTGAAGTATAAACTCGACTACAGTTTTCCAAGTTCTCTTCCTGCCCTTTCCCAATGATCCAGTTCTGTTAAGGAAGTGAAAATTCTACCAACACCAGGAACTACAAGTTTAATATTATAAGTGATCTCTTTAGGGTTGGTTGCAGCAAAGCCAGGCCAGGCTGGGAGATGCAGCTGACATCAGATGGCATCAGCTCAGGTCAATGCACGCTGACTTTTTTCCCAAACTACAAATTGTGGCTGATTGTGTGATATGAAAACAACTCTGTGATTGAGTCAGTTCCATTAAGAATCCCTCAGGGCAGTTGCTTGGAACATAAATAGAGACTGACTGCTTTTTTACTTTCCAAATGTGCATTGTGTGGCCTGGGAGTGAACAGTGGGCAGGAAAGATCAGCTCGCTTTACATTTGGACAGTTCCAAGCCGGCCCCTTGTAAAACCCATCAGGCACTGCAATGGCAGGGGAGGAGGGGGAAACTCGGGATGATAAGTTGAGTGTGGAATGAGGACTTGGCCACCTCTGAGTATCACCACCATGATCGCTTCCTCTCAGAGGGCTCTGGTGCATGTCATCCCTGCTCCAGGTCCTCCTTAAGCTCAGCTCCTCCTCCATTGTTGAGTAAGTACAGTGGGCGCTTCCTGTGCTCAGACTATGGGTGCACTGCTCACCAGCACTTTATTGGATTGACATTTGGATTAACAAGCTCCCCTCAACCCCACCATCACGGATCACCCACAAGGACCCTGGGATGCACCCTGAGGTGAGGAGACAATGCCTTGGCCCTTCAGGGGCTCACAGCAGTGCTTTTCTCTCAGCCAACTGCCTAATTACCTGCAATGGCAAAGTAGGGTATTAAAGGTCAGGGCTGCCTACCTGGTTCCTCCCAGAAGACTCTGTGCTCCAATTCCCATCCGGATTCTTGGATATAACAGACTCCAACTGGAGCTCACAGTGATTCTCCCTTTTCTGAGAACAGCCTTGACTCAAGGGATGGGACCCCAGCGGCTACGTCTGTGTTACATGGCCCTATTCCTTTCATACCTGACAGATCCCGGAGAGAATGAACCCAAAATGGGTTGATCAGGACCCCACCTTCCTCTCCACAGTTGATTGCCCCAGGGGTAGATAAAATGTTAGAAGTTTGCCCACAACTAACAATTGTCCTTTAAAATGGCCAGAAACTTAAACTGGGACACCTGGCCTGGGTAGGCCAGGCTTGCTGGATTATTTCTACAGAACTGGAGTTAAAAGAAGAGGAGCATCTCCCCTCTGGAGGCAGAAGCCACAGGACATAAGACTTTAGCCCTGTGAGCAATCCTGTTCCCCACGAGGCCAAAGTCGCTGGTCCACAGGTCAAGGCAGTGATGCTCTTCTCTCCAGAGAGAGAAGCAGAGATGAGAGACAGAGACAGGGTGTCCTGGGGATGCTTGATCCCTAGGGTCCTGCTGCCCTTCCCCTCTTTGTTGGCAGTTATATGAGGCACCCCCATATCCCTCCAATAAATTCTATTTTTTCATGAGCTAATTAGTGTTGGGTTTCTATCACTTGTAGGCAAAATGACACCTTGGGAAATTTTCTTGTCCTGACAGCTGGCCTGTCCCACAATTAGATGACCTTTCTTCCTATGTTATTATTTTTTTTTTTTGCCTCAAATCATCCCTGTGTCCCCTCTTTCCTCACTGATGCCCCCCCCTTTCCTCAGTCACAGCCTGCTGCATGGGCCACCATGGTGTTCAAGATTTCTTGAGGACACCACTCCCTTGCAGCCCTACACTCACCCGGCATTCTTCCCCTCTGCTGCGGGCCACACCTTACCTTCTCCCTGTGAGTGGAATTCTAGGTCTTCTGGCTCAGTATCTTCCCCTCCTTCTATTGCATCCCTTCTCCATGGTTGTGTGGGATTCCTGGCAGATGATGGTGCACAATTGGCCAATATTCCCCTTGCTCCATCAGGACTGTGAGCTTCCCTGCCCCCAGGAATTGTAATCAGTATCCTTTCTTCTTCCTTTCCCTTTCCTCTTTTAGCATTCGACCCAAAGCCATGGACAATTAAAAATTATCTCCCCTTTTAAAGAATCTGAGAGAGCCCTGCTTTATGGCTTTATTTTGGAACATTTGACCTTGATTCCAATAGCCTTTTAGAGATCTTATTTCTAAAGACTATATATAGAGGCCCTTGACATTCTCAGATTTAATACTCACCATCACCCCATGTAGCAGATATTTTGAAGGCTGCAGAGCATTTGAATTTCTTTCCTATGTTTGTGAAATTGGTGGGAGGCAGCACGCACTTTCTTCTGTAGAAGCTGAAAAGGGCTGATGTTCACTCTTCCAGCCTTGCTTGCTGCTAGAGCCTAAGCACCCAAAGGAGGCGTGGCCCATCAGATGCACATCTGGGGCTTAGAATCAGAAGCTAATTAGGCAAAGAAGGAGGACGCATGGATTATTCATCTGTCAGTGGCAGCAAAGGCAGCAGCGGCAGCAGCATGCAGTCTGTGGGGCAGTCATGGCTGCTGTGGCACCAGTGGTGTCCAGTGCCTCCTGGCAGGGGCACCACTGTCCAAACTGGACAGCTTGTGTGTCATTGACCTTGGCTATGGTCTGGATGCCCGCTTATTTTCTAAACCTGGTTCTCTAGCCTTCCCCAAGGACTCTGTGATGTCCCCAGTGTCCTTTCTCATTTACGTTGCTCACAGCAAGAAACCATGAATGATACACCCTCACAGAGTTCACCGTAGGCAGTCATTTTTATTTTTCCTGCAGCACAAATTTGAAATACGTAATCTGGATGGCTGATACGTAAGAGCTGGTCACTTCATTAGTGAGTGAGCCTAGCAGACTGCAGGTGCCGTGATTCAACACAACTTTAGTTTTTCCTTGTGAAATGATGAAAGACACTTCTTTGGGGAGCGTGGGAAGGGGGACTGTGCAATTGCAGCTGTGGAAAAAGTGATAGAAATGCAAAGAAAGGAGGGGATGTTCTTACTGAGAAATCACTTTGGTTTGCTTCTCTCATTTTGGGGGGAGGGGAAATTATATTCTGTAGTGATTTGTGACTGGTTTATAAACTAAACAAGGATGACATTGACAGTGAAAGCAAATAGTTAGAAAGCAGACATGATGGTCACCCTAAGTAGTAGTAGAGTGGAGATTGGAGATTCTAGAAGGTCTTGGGGGTCTCTCAGGCACTGAGATATCTGTGGCAGTGTCTCCCTCACAGCACGCCCTCCATGTTCTTCAACCACATTCTAGTTCTTTCTATTCAGGACCAAAGCTGGAGACAGACAAGTGTCAACATGCCTGCTGCCCCTTGCCCACACCTCCCTATTCGCGCAACTGGCAATCCGTTCTGCATTTGCACACATTCCTACAGAGGCGATTTCCATAGCAACAGTAGGACTGTATAAAAAAAGGCACCTGAGTGATGCTTTAAAGATAAATCACCCTCTTTAAGAAGTCCTCCATTCTAGGGAATTACAGGCTATTGCCACTTAGAATTTCATAGCTTTTTGGCATGTATATCCATATGTACATGTCTAACCCCAGTTCACTGTTTTATGGCTTAATTACAAATGTTTTTTAGGCCAGAAAATAAAGAGAGATCCTTGCTAGACAGTTGCAGTTTAGAAGTGTTTTAATGAACTAAGAATGAAGGGGGGGGGGGGGGAAGTCCCATATTATGAGTGCCTACTGTGCACCAGACAGTTTTACCTAATTTGTCTCCTTTTCATAGAAATCCAGGCAGAACGAGGACACCTCTGCAACGCAGGCTGAGCCTTATGCGAAATTGGCAAATTTCATGTGCGACATCCTACTCCTGTAACTCATCACCAAGGAAGCCAGAGAAAGAGAAGGGATTAGAGGGAGGGTCTGCATGAGGGAGGGTCTGCATGAGGGAGCCGGCAGGAGCAGGAGGGTGGTGGCGGGAATGTCAGTGGAGGAGCTGAAAACACAGGGCTCAGGCTGTCTCATCAGAGTGGAGGGGAAGGAGTGGAATAGAATGGTATTGATTCGTTTTCTTACTTGAAGAGAGTGATGCCCTGCTAGCAAAGGGTGTTAAGTAACTGGAGCTTGCTTCCTTGAAACCTACCTCTCAGCCCCAATGACGTGTCTCTGTCTTTTTTAATTTAAAGAATTTTGTACACAGTGCTACATTTTAAAAAAAAACAGTAATTTTTCAGTTCCTTAATCTTTCAATTTTCCTGATACTATTTTACTTTTTTTTTTTTTTCTTTTTTTGGTGGCTTTTGTGCTTTGGAGCAGATATGACAAAGAGTTGTCTCACCTGTGCTTGAAAATTCAATTCATTCATTTTCAATCCATTCGTTTTCTTTCATTCATTCATTCACACAAGAAGTATTCCCCAGTCTCCTATGTTGCTCCAGTGATGGCGCTTTAAGCTAAGAAATGCCCATCAGTCATGTGCCTTCCTCTCTTAGCACTTGTCATCTAATTGAAAGAAAGAAATTAATTAGTTCAATTATATAGTATAATTCTACAATGATATAATTACAAACTGGGATAATGTTAGAAATGCTGGGGAGTGGCCCATGTTCCCACAACACCCCACCATTAAGATCTCTCCATGGGAAGAATGGATGAGTTAACACGTAAGTCATCCAACCCATAGCATGAAAAGTGCAGATTGTCTTCCTCCAAATAGATTGATGAGCTTGGTCTTCTGAGGAAGTGGATTTATGGAATCGATGGGTAGTAAGGGAATAATTTGGAAACACGGGACATCGTTTGGTGGGCAAGCCTAGTAAGGGAGCTGCCAAAGCCCTATTTGCAACAAGAAAGCACCAGGTGCCAGAGAAGGAGGAGGACACAGTATGAGAGGCTGAGAGTACCAGAAACAGATCTGTCCTAAGGAGGGTCTTACCCAATGTCGCACATACCTAGAGAAAGCAGGACTATGAGCTATGGAGAGTGATCTTAAATTCGCTTGTTATGAGGACCTGAGCTATTCAAAGCTAATTCTCAATAACTTGAGGATTAATAACAGACACAGGTGTTTGGCATTCTTTCTAAAACTAAGTGCCATCTTTTTATTAGAGGTTTTCCGGATGGCTGCATTCAATCCTTCCAACTACACCAAATGGGAAAGGTTCCACTACTGGGACTGAATCTACATCTCTCTCCAGTTGTTCCCCATCAAGCCTGTGCTCCTGAATGAGATAACATTCAGGCTGAGTTCAGTGAACACCCTTTATTTCTGGTTAGGACTTAACCCCTGGTTATGATGTATATCTGGTTATATGCTTAGCCCCTTTTTCCTCTCATACCTTAGTGAATTAGATTAAATAACTTATACTCTAAGTCTCTCTGCCATTTTCCTTTATTATAGCCTAAACCCTAAGCCAGAAGAAGGTATGAGAAGTCAGCCCTTGGTTTGCTTTCCCCTGGGCTCCCACGTGGCCCTGCATATTCCTCTTGATGAAAACAGCTCCTACGTTGAAGGAACAGCCAATGCTGTTTTATTATTCTGGAGGCAGAAGTGAAAAGAGAGAGTTCCCCAGAACTATCTGTCATCCATTCACCCTCTGCGCCAGAGTCTCCATTGCCAGGTCTTGAAGAAGAGTATGTGGGCCCACTGCTAAGCTCCTGTAACGCTCCTCCCTGACTTTGAGTTGGGGGTATAGAGTGTGCAAACGCCTTCCTAACTGAGGGTCAGTTGGGACAGCTCCTGCAAGGGCTGTTCTCTTTCCCTCCATAAAGAACTAATGTGGGTTTCCTCTAGGATTGCCCCTTCTCTGAACTCAAGCAAGATTCCAAACCTTCTCTTAGAGTCTGGATCTCAAATGGGATTTTCCTTTATGTGGATGGGAACATTTGTGTGCACTTCAACTTCAGTTTAAGAAGTGTCAACGAGCTTCCTCTATGTACCTAGGTTCGAGTGATCCTGGGACTGTAGAACTGTGTCCTATCATATTTTACCTACCATGTGGCTTGCCCATAGCCTTTGCAAAAGGAAAGTTAATCAGTCATTTGAATATAAGGGAACTTCTCTGCTTTCAGGAAATTTATAATCTCGTGAGAGAGGTAAAGACACATACACATAGGAAAGATATATAAAGTAGTGTGGTGCAATGGGAAGTGTTTTCGGCTGGAAATCAAAAGCCTATGTCAGAGTGGTGGTCCTGCCATCTATCAATAATTACTCAACATTACTTCTCTGAACCCCAAGTTCCTCATCTGTAAGGTGAAGAAGTTGGGCTAGATCATATCAGAGGACTCCCTATGGCCGCTACCTCCAGCCCAGACTCACGATCTCTTCTCTGATCTCCATCTCCACTACCTCCCCCACCCAAACAACATTGTCTCACTTCTCTACACCTGTAAAAGCTCCTGGTCTCCCTGCTTCTGGTCTCACCATCTTGGAGTTCATTACCACAGTTAGAGTAATCTTTTGAAAACACAAATTATATCTCACCCTCCTCCCCCCCTGCCTAAAATCCTCCGACGGCTCCTAACTGCCCTCAGAACACTAACACAAGCCACATAGCTGGCCTCCCACTCCCACCATCTCTCTGACCTTCCCTCCTGTGCACTCCTCCTCACCCACTACCCCCTCACCACCTTCGCCCAGACCATACCCAACCAATTCTGCCTGCTCTTTCACCTAGGAAAGAAATTCCCTTCCCAGTGGACTCATGTCCTGGGCTGTTTGTTCCAGGCACACATAATTCTCTCTCTATCCTCAAAATAGGACCAAGGGACCAATGAGAAAAGCAGCAGAAATCAAGATTGGATTCTAGTTCAATTGAGAAGTTAAGTGGAGGATAACATTAAGGTTTCTAATTGGGGAGACTAACAAAGGCAGGAGTATAGAAGAGGAAGAGCAGGTTTAGGATCTGTTAAAGGATTATCTGGTAGATAGTTTATTAAATCTTCACCGTTCTTTAAGTCCTGTCCCTTATCTAGGGCATACAGGCTTCTTTTCTCATGAGGAAGGTGTTGGGCATAGTTACGGCTAAGCTGATGGCTATGCTCGGTGTCTGGTCTGCTTGGCCAATGCCGTGTTCTGATAGATCGGTGCCCAAGTGATCCAGGTGTTAATATTTTTCAATATCACAGCTGCTGGTGGTCTTTCAAGTGTCATACTCCCCACTCTGAACCCTCCTCTGCTCTATGCTAGACGCCATCCCCAAGAAGAGCTTCTCAACATTTTCCTCCCTGAGACCCCTAAAGGAAGAAATTCCAGGATTTGAGGTTGTGGCGCCACCCGAGAAATAAGCCAAATTTATTTGAAGGCTCTTCTCTTTAATTCTTAAAATTCATTAGCATTTGCATTCTTCCATAAGAAATCTGCATTTGTTTTAATATAAAAATAATGTTTTGAAGTACTGTCGAGCCTCCCAGTTTAGAGAATGGGCTTTGAAGTCGGAAAGGTAAGTGGAGGCTTGCTGTTCTGCCAGTCACTTGTTGTATGACCCGGAGCGAGTTCCTTGACCTCTCTGAGCCTCTGTGTCCCTCACCTGGTTGTTGAGCACGTGGTAAGCATTCCATGGATTGTAGCAACCTGAGGGCCAGAGTCTGTGTTTTGTTCACCTTTGTATTTGTCACAGCAACTAGAAGAGTGTCCTGTCCACAGAAGTCACTTTGCGTGTGTTCATTCCTCTACATCAGACATAAGCGCACCTCTGGTTATCCCATTTTTACCACTAGATGGAGAGCACGTATCCTAGAAGTTTTAATCCATCAGTAAGTGAGTGAGCAAACATTTGTCTATGGCGTCTTAACCAAATCAACTTACTCAATGACAACATCATTAAAACTAGCTCTCAATAAATGTAATTGTAAGATAACTTTCAGAGCTATTTATCCTTAAAATAATGAAAAGGCAAAAATAAGGGAGAAACACTAACTTCAGGATAGTGATTACTTCTGGGGATGGGATAAACCTCTTGGGTGGGAGAAGGGAACTCTACATGTATTTGACAGGTTATTTCTTATTTAAACAGAGATATGAAGCAAAAATGTCCAAAAATGTTGGGTGAGTTCTCGGTGATAGGGTTGAATACTTAGATGTCTCATTATTTTCTGTATCTCCCTGTGTTTGAATATTTTCATAATTTCAAATATTTTTAAAAGTGGGGGGAAGGACTCCAAGGTAAAACTTATGCTTACTGTTTATAGCTCTATACATAATTGCCTAAGGCGCTCCTTAATGTTCTCCTCAGAGATACGCAATTTGCAACAGAAAGCTACAACAGAACAAAAACCATACAGTGTCTCTCCACTTAGTCTCTCAAGTTGCCAGCCTTATAATGAACCTTACATTTTGCACTGAAATTAAAGTCCTTTAAGGGTCATAGCTTAAACTCAATTGGCTCATCAGTTCTTGTCTCCAAACTGAATTGTTTTCAACTCATCTGAACGATGAAGAAATACTGTTTCTATATATCTGTTCTGGTTGCTATTGCATGTAACAAACTACCCCAAAACTTAGTGGCATATAACAACCATTTTATGATGCTCATGGATTCTGTGGGACAAGGATTTGGACGGGACACAGTGGGGATACCTTGTCTCTGCTCCATGACATCTAGGGTCTCAAATTGGAAGAGTCAAGCTGGAAGTGAATTAACAGCTGAGAGTGACTGACTGGATGGTTGGGGACAGAAATCATCGGGAGGTGTCTTCACTTGTGTGTCTGGTAGTTGACACTGGCTGTTGGCTGACACTTCAGCTGGGGCTGTCTACTGAACAATCTACTGATTACAAGCCAGTCACTACAGTTGGCCCAGATTGTAGGGCAGGGGGCAGAGACTCCCAGCTCTCAGTGGGAAGGGTGTCAAAAATTTGCGTGCATATTTTAAAACCAGCACAATATTCTCTTAATTCTGCTCTTATGGTAAAGTGGGATTGATAAACCTGGACCCCCCCTTTCTCTTAGTCCACTCATTCAAGTGATCCATATGGGGGAGCATTTGAGTGTGTCCATTAACCCATCTAGGAACATGTCTGGCCAAGTTCTGGTGGATGAAGTATAAACTAACATGGTTATTGATTTTACCAGCCCTATTCTTTGTGAGAGCTGACTACTTATTTTTTCATGAACATTAAACATATAGGTATACATCATAAATAACACATCTAACAAAATTTTCATCACCAATGAAATATTTTCTAAGGTAGACTTTATTATTTATTGCTGCATAACAAATTATAATTTAGTGGCTTTAAAACAACAAACATGTACTATCCGACAGCTTCTGTGGGTCAGGAATTTGTGAACAGCTTAGCTCAGTGGCTGTGCTTCAGGGTCTCTCATGGGGTTGTGGTCATGAGGTTGGCCAGGACTATGTCCTCTGAAGGCTTGACTGGGGCTGAAGGATCTATCCCAGCATGGCTCACTCTCACGTGTGCCTCTCCGAAGGACGGCTTCAGTGTTCTCACAACACGACAGCTGGCTTCTTCCAGCCTAAGAGATGCTAGAGACAGAGAGCAAGGAGGAAGCCATAGGGATCTTTTATATCTTAGTCTTTGTAAATGACATGCTGTCATCTCTGCCATGTTCTATGCATCAGAAGTGAGTTGCTAAGCCCAGCTCACATTCCAGAGGAAGGGAATCAAGCTTCCCCTCTTGGAGGGAGGCGTAGCAAAGACTTAGTGGTTATGTATTAAGTCTACCAGAGGGAGTTGGAAGGAAGGTTTCTCTCACTCTATCCTGAAGGTATCTGCCTTCAGAATCGGACTCCTGTGCTTATGTAGGGGATGATTGTGGGGAAACAAGTTGTTTCAATATGGAAAATCATAAATCAATCTCCACTTTGCCATTCAGACAGGAAATACACCCGGACTACTCTCTTCTATTCTGCTCCTTTATGGGATGGGAACTAGGATTCTTGCCAATAAAAGGATGCTCTGTGTGTTTTATCTTTACAAATAATTGTAGTAACATCACGGGAGTGTGGGTATTCCAGTGCCTATTCTAGTCACCTCTTTGTCATGAGGGTTAATTTGGCCACCCAAATGGCCTGGACAGGTGTGTTCTTTTTTGTATTCCATCCTATTACATATCTTTCAAAACTCCAAACTTGAACGGTCAGGATGATAGATGGGGCTGTGCTTCAGGCCAAGGTACATCATAAGAAGCAGAAAAATTGCCATCTGCAAAAAGCAAAACCCAGTGAAGTAAAATGCAATCCTGAGTAATTGTTTCTCATCTTTAGTGAGGCATAGCAGAAAAGATGCAATTCCTCATTTATCTGAGAGAAGGAAACAACTGACACCCGATTCAGATACCTAAAGGAAAATCTGTTACAATTCCTAACTTGGGACGTACCCGTCCTCAGGATGGGGTAGCTAGGTCACTGACAGGAAGGTGGGGGCCGCTCCCTTCAAAGAAAAAGGGTCGAATTGTATCTGGTTCTGGATCTAATTCAACCTGACTACTTAGCAGTAAAGATAAATTGAACCCAAAGAGAAAACTGAAAATCACATTTTCCTGGCAAGTCCTTCAATGGGCTTAGTGTGTTTAGATTTATGAGGGGGTGAATGACCTTCTTCTGCCACGGTTTTTCACATTTTCGTTTCTCCAGCACTGATTTTCCATCTGGCCTAACCAGAGCCTGAAGTTGCTGAATCGAACAGAGCCAATAGGTCCGACTTGAGCTGGCTGGAGCATGCCCAGAACTGGGAAAGAAAAACAGGCTTCTTTTCGCAAGGGCTATCGAGCAGCAGCTGGCTCCTCCCTCCTCCCTGCCTGCCTCAGATCCCAGCCCTGAAAGAGAAGACGTCCTGTTGTTCTTCCAGCTCCACAGATGCCACTGCGGGTGGCGCAATAGCTGGCTTGGGGTGTTTCCCACTCAAGATGCTGGCAGTATTAAGCGTAAGGACCTTGTCAGATAGACCTGGTTCCCGTCCCAGCGTCCTGGGGTACCGGAGTCAGAGACGGCCATCCTAACTCTTCTCCAGCAGCCCCCGAGAAAACATGGAAGAGCAGTGCAAAGTTTCCACGTGCTCAAGAAGAGCTCAAGGGTGGCAAAGCGCTGATAGAGCCAGGTGTCTGGCAGAAGTGACAAAGGTACATTGTAACAGAAAGCAGCAAGACCAGGTGAGGTCATGGACACCCCTGGAATGCCAGTAACCAGAGGGGGATACATCTCAGGAGAGGCAGCCCTTCCCAGAATGCCATGTAGGCTACCCCACACAGGTCACCTAAGGGAGGCGGAAGAGAATAGAGGAAATCCAGAATTGATTGAATTTGAACATCAAAACACTGAGAAAACCCAGAGGTTTTCTAGAAATGATTAAGGTTGCGTGTTAGGACAGTAAGTGAATTAAGTTGCGTTATAAAAAATAATACATTTTTTTTGCACACTCAGAAGAAAACGCAAACCTGCTCATAAATGTGTCACACTCTGTTGTTCCTATGCCTTTCCCTGTATTTCGTGCTATCCCGAGGGGGAAGTGGCTGTTTGGGGTGAGTGTGTCTCTCAGCAATTCAAGAGGTGGCTACAGTCACACAGTGTGACATGACAGCACCAGAAAGTCTTTTAGACCACAGGTCAGAAACTATTTTCTTTAAAGGGTCAGATAATGAACACTTTAGGCTTTGCCAACTATGCAATCTCTGTCGCAACTCTTCAACTCTGCCATCGTCGCACAAACGTGGTCATACTCAATACATAAACGAATGGGCCAGGCTGTGTTCCAATAAAACTTTATTTATGGAAACTAAAATATGAATTTCATATAATTTTCCTCCTTCACAAATATTATTTTACTTTTGATATTTTTCGAGCATTAAAAAAAAATGTAAAAACTATTCTGAGCTCACAAGCCATGCAAACACAGGTGGTAGACTGGATTTGGCCACCGGCAGTAGTTTGCCAACCCTTATTTCAGGCTGGTCACTGATCTGCACACTGAACACTAGTTTATTCAGGTTCGTGGCTCTGGGTAAAAAGGTCCAACTGCTTAGAAAAGTGCCCTAAGGTGATCAAGTCTCCCTGGGAATCACTAATCTTTTTTTTCCCTACATCTTTTCTCTTCCACTATGCTGTGGCTTTTCACATAGTTTCAAAACAAGGGACAAGCTTTACATTTGACTTAGAAAAGCCACACTCACATTCAAACTACTGCTGTGGTTGCAGAAGATATCCGCTGGGCTCTCAGTGCCAGGAAGACGTGGCCTGTGTTGTTTCCTTGCTACTGTACTGCTGGGGTCTAAGGTAGTATCTGACACAGAGTCGACATTAAATAAATGTTCGTTGATTGAATAATTGAGTGATTCAAAAGTCCTTTTCAGCACTTTTAAAAATTGTTTTATCACTCTATCTTACATGCGTTACACAACACTCCCTTTAAAAATGTCTGT
Organism: Eulemur rufifrons; assembly: GCF_041146395.1. Taxonomy (NCBI): domain Eukaryota; kingdom Metazoa; phylum Chordata; class Mammalia; order Primates; family Lemuridae; genus Eulemur; species Eulemur rufifrons. The sequence continues at coordinate 40,216,321 of NC_091010.1, forward strand.
AACAGTGATTTTGAATTCAGAAGAATCTTCGTGCATAAATAGATTTCCTTCAAAAGCTGGACAAAAATTCCATGTCAGTGTGAAACTGTCAAATTATTGTTAGCTCTGTTTAAAAGAGGACATGTTTGTACCAAGAAGTGAAAGAAAAGTAACTGCAAATATCAGAGACTGCTGTTGGTAAGGAAAGAGCCACCCTGGGCCTCTCTCCTGATATTAATTTTGTGCCTTCCATTTGGCCCATGGAGGTGGCTTCTACCATTATGCCCATGACATGAAAAAGCTACCTGGGTAACAAAAGGCTGGGAAACTTACCAGGGACCCACGACATGGGAGGAGTCGATGCTGAAAATCCTTCTGCTCTAAGTTGGCAGGTTTTCTCCCCATTAAGCCACATGACATCTAGGCAGAACAGAGCGAACCCAGGGAAAACCACACAGCTTTTGGCCGCCGTAATTCAGCATTTTAGTTGAATAAGCATCATAGCTCTCCTTTCAAAGTTTTCTTTTCTTTTTAAAATCCTAAGTAAATTTGCAAAGGGAAGCATGAGAATGTGAGGGAATTTGGGATGATAAGAAGAGGCAAAAGAAAAAGATCAAAGATTAGTTTCTCTAAACAGGGTGGCACCTTGGCACCAAATCCTGGGAACAGATGCTGGCTGATTTGAATAAAAAAAGAGCAGAAGTAACCAAAGATAAGAAATAATTGGCTAAAAGATACAAAACCATACTTCTGACTGGGGACAATAAAGTTTTCCAAGCCAGCGTTAGAATAACTGACTTTTTAAAACCAACCTCAAAGAAAATTAGGAAAAGAGAGGCATTTCTAAATATTTTCCCCCTAGTTGAATTAAGACATGGTCAGAGAAGAGGAGACCCTTTCCAAAGTCTCAGCAGGATAAATCAATCTTGTGGAGGCCTTTGTGTTCTTGGAGAATGATGTCAGGACCCATCCCAGGAAGAAGAAAGAAATGTTTGCACTAAAGGTCACTTGAGAACTATAAAGAAAAATGCTATTTGTAATGACTTAGAAGAGCTCCAGGAAGAAGAGGAGTCAACTCACTGTTTTGCAATCAATGGAAAAAAGAAAAAAAAAAACAAAAAAACCCAAAACTCTTCTGGTTGAAAACATTCTGAAAGTTATTTAGACAGTCTAGAAAGTCTATGAAACTTTGAGGAGAAAGAAACCAAAAGTGTGATTACAGGAAAACTATCATATTGCTTAACTGTTAAAATTATGTTGTGCATTTACATATGTGTTGGCCATAATAAAATAATTGAAAATGTCTCTGACAGTAAGCCGAAGGTTTCTAACAGTCCCTCTACCCTATTTACTAATTGACTCTGAGAATCCTTGGGTTAATCAGAGATTCGTGGCTCATGGAGATACCCAGGAGTATAGGAGAAAGAACCGTAGCCTGTGAATCAGAAGACCTGGGGTCGCATTTCAGCTCCATCACCTTCTAACACTGAGAACTGCTACATGCCATTTAACCTTTCAAAGCCTTAGTCTCCTTATCAGTTAAGTGAAGATTGAGTGTTCCTTGAATGCTGCTTGTTAAATGAAGTCTGTACATAGAGCAGACACATGGTAGGTGTTCAGTCGAAGTAGACCTGAAGCTGTTGCAGCTGAATTAACTTAGTGGCTATCTACCTTGAGCAATCACTATGTGGAAGTCCATTTATTCCCACTGTCTCGGTCTTCCCAACAGCCCTATGACCAGGGGTGGTCGTTATCCCCTCGATAGGCTGGACAGGTTAAGAAACTACCCACAGTAAGTGGCCAAGCCAGGAGGCCTGGCTCCAAGCCCCTGCTCTTACCTGACCAAATATAAGGTGAAGAGTTACTGGACTTATCTTCTTCCTCTTTGTTTTTATTGTGACATAGGGAACAAGATGAGGAGGTTTTCCTCTCCCAGTAGCAAAAACAACTACTGACCTCAGTCCAATAACCAAAGTTAAAGACAATGGCCTTAAATATGAAAGATACAGTAATAACTAACACTTTATGGTCCACACAGTGTTCTAGGTGCTTTATTCTCTGGGTTCATTAGTTGTCTCAGCAATCTTCTGAGGTAGGTGCCACCATCTTCACCATTTTAGGAGGGCTCTAAGCTAACACGCAGAGCCACTGGGGCTCCAAAGTCTGTTCCCAACCATTGTACTGTACGTCCTCTCAACGCTGCGCTTTCCAGGGCAAGACAACAAGCAAATATTGAGGTTGCGCTGGCCAGGTATGAGGGTGGGCGGAGCATGGTCAGCAGTGTAGCTTCAGGACAAAGTGAAAATTGAAGCTGGAAGAAAAGTAATATTTATTGACAGCTTATAATTTAAGTGAGCAGGGACATTTTAAGTTAATAACATCCTAACTGGGGTTCCACAGTCCTTGGACTTCACCAAAGTTAATAACAGGGGCCTATGAGCTATTTCTAATATCTCAAAATGTCTATTAGTATGTCACTAATCATGTAAAACATAGTCTTTGTATATGGTAAGTAAGTTTTAAAGAAGAAAACTTATAGGGAAAAATTTCATTTTTAGACCTGAGCAAGTTTTCAAGTATTCCTAATTCTGAAAACAAGTGAATTTTTGTCCTGTCAGAATTGAAATAATCCTCACAGATGTCAAATTTACCCTAATAGAGAATCCGTATAGAGTGTCCATTATCAAAGAGAATTCAACAAGACTCAAAGACTTCAGGAAAGGGGTTGCCGGCAGACATGAAAGGCAATTTTAGCCATTTACTTAGAATTGCCAGTCACCATAGGAGCAGAAGAGGCATTTTTCTGCCAACTGGTTGAAGCTTGTGCCAGAGTGATCCTGCTGTTTCTTAATTGTCCTAAAAGCTTGTAGCCAGCAATTTCCCTGCCAAGCCTGACCTCACTTTCACGTTTTTTATCATATGCAGATCACGAAGTGTCCCGTTCAGAGTGGGGAAAACAAGAAATTACTTCCTCGTCCTTACTCTTTTTTGGAACTCATCATACAATCTGTATGATGTTTCTGTAAAATTATACATTAGTGGCCATCTCAAAACCCAGGTACCTCTTTTTTACAACAATCCTTGAATACTTTTTAACATATGATTAATCCTCATGGCAAACTTATAAGGTAAGGAGGGGACAACAGTGTTACTCCCATTTGTGAATGATAAGAGAACAGAATTATGACTGATGGACATAAAAATCTATGTGTGGCATATTAAGTTGCAAGTTGCAGAATGAAATAGAGAGTATGATCTCATTTTTGTATAAAAGAAAAGTCACAAAGCTCTGTGTGTGTGCACGCATATACACTTGTGTGTGGAGGTGGGGGTAAAAGTTTGGCACCAGGTCTTGCAGTATACAGTCTAGTTACCTCCTAAGGTGGTAACGTTAATGCCTAATGGTTATCTCCTAAGGTGGGAGTGAGAGAAAGGGGCTATCAATGAGAAGGTTCACTTTTATATCTATGTACCTCTGTATTGTTTGAATGTCTTACAATAAGCATGTATTGTGTTTACAACTTCAAAAAGAATTTTAAAAAAAGAAAAGTTTAAAGTAGGTGATAGCTGTCCCCCATAATGAATAGCCTTATCTAGTTTATTCCATTGGATTCAGATTTCCAAAGCCATTTTAAAGAGACGTTAGAAAAACTTTTCTCAACTCTGGAAGAAAATAGCTGCTTGACTTCTCAGTCTTGTGAAAAAACAACCTTCCGTTCAATCCCTCTCGGAAGCCCTTGCTCCTGAATCGAATGGAGACTGATTTGGGATGATCAGAGCCTTCCATTAACCATCTCTTTGGCTTCATGGAGTTCTTTGAAGAACAGAATAAAGATTTCAAAAAAGGGAAAGCAATCTTCATGATTTACTTAGATTTTTGTATTGATACAAGCCTTTGATAGAGTTCCACAATAAAGGCAATTTTGGGATGAGTAGTTCAGATGGCAAAGCCATTCCATCCAAGTAGGAGTGTGACCAAGGAACTGTGGTGTAGTAGGAGGAGAAAAAATTTGAACTTTGACAGACCTGCATTCAAATCCTAACTGCTATTTAAGAGCTGTTTGGTCTCAGACAACAGTCTACTTAGTTTCTCTGGGACTGTTTCCTCTACTATAAAATGGAATGATATGGAGGCGAAGGGTTACATGTAAAGGATATTGCACAATACCTGGCTCACGGTAGGTGGTCAGGAATTCCTAGGCTAATAAAAGAAAGTGCAGTTGGTTTTAACCTGTATTGATACGTATAGTGAACAAAGAAGAAAACTTAGAAATGTGAAAGATTGGGGGGAAGTAGTGACGATTCTGTTCATGGGCTAAGCACCCCATTATGTTTCCTATCTGGCCATATCGTTCCATCACACTATGCAAAAACTATTTGACATATATGTCTTACCAAGGAAGGGCCAATGTTGTCATGAAACAACCAACATGCAAATACTAGAAATTTAACCATTTGTAGATTTATTTGCAACTGGGTTGTGTTTGCAATTGGAGATGTCTAGCTCTGCCATCTTCTCAAACATTCTACATCAAACAGAGATGACAAAAATCTATTACATTTCTTAGAAACATTTCTCTTATGGCTAGACTTGGCCTTGGAGTATGAAAACCAACCAAAGGAAAATCTCTCAGTACTTACTGAACAAGAGGCAAAAAGAGGAATTCCAATGTGGCAAATCCAAAGGTATTCGTAAGATGATAGGTCTTAGGTTTTCCAACATGACCCTGGAAAGACACCTCAATGCCTTTCATTCACCTCATATTTGTGAGCAAGATACTACGTTAGGCCCTACAGGAGATTCAAAGATGGATAAACGTGGATCCTGCCCTCTAAAAATTCATAGTCTTATAAAAGTGCAGAAGACAGTGACTCACTAGGTCATCTAATATTCAAACACACTCACTGATTCTTATCATCATTAAATATTATAGCTTCCCTGGAAAGTGTTCTCTGTAATGCTTCTACCATTAGCTGACATGGAGTGCTTTCTCATGGAAAAGCCCAAAATCTCATGACAAACCATCAAAAAGATAACAAAAGAGGATCATAAAGACCCTCTTTGGGACCATGATCTTGGAGGGCAGCTCTTGCTCCTTCATTTTCTATCCCTCTTCCTATAAGCTGACCACCAGAAGCACCACATTCAGGTCATTGATTGAAAGAGGTGACTTTACAAGAGTGTGAGGAATATTGGGACATTTTCAAGACCTATCTTAGGACTAAGGCAGTTTTTATAGTACACCCCTTTCTTTTCCTATCTGGCTCCCTGAGTCTGAATTTTTCTTCCCAATACCATTTGCTGCTACATCTCTCCAAACACTGAAGACGTTCCCCCAGCTCTCCTTGTCCTGAGGCATTAAGACCCCCAGATCTGCCTTTCAGGAAGCACCCCCACCCCTGCCCCAGATCCTGGGAAAATGGGGACCCTGAACCAGCCTTTACAGGCATCATCTGCCATACTTTCTCTTGCTTTCCATAATTCTCTTCTCTCCCATAATGGCTGCTAGCACCCAAAGCCTGCACTCCACTTCAAAGTTTTTGCCTAGACAGTTGGAGACGCGAGTACAAATCACAGTTTATTAACTTAGTCTGTTAATCAGGTGGCCTGTGTTCTCATGCTGTCTCCGTGGCCACAGGTGAGTCACTTCACCTCTCCGGGCTTCAGGTGACTGCACATGTGGGGAAACTGCATCCTTGCCAAAGGAGCATTCACTGGGCATGCACATGAAAACACACACATACACGTGTATTTTCAGAATGAGTTATGGATGTAGCATGAATTTCCCAACTTCGGTGTTTACTAGCATTGTGCAATCTTGGGCAAGTTAGTTCTCTGAGTCTCAGTTTCCTCATCTGTGAAGTGGAGAAAATGACATCTATCTCTGTGTTCTATGAAGAATGAATGCAATTATACAGAATAAGCACTTGGGACTGCGCCCAGGCTCAGAGAAAGACCAATTCACAGATATTAATGGTGAATAAACATATAAAAATATTTAGCATTCATTAATCATTAATAATCTAAGAAATTAGAAAGACTACAGGGCAGGCAAAATCAACAAAATTGCAAACAACCAAAATGGCTCACAATAGGTAATTGGTTAAATCTGGATACCATAGAACATCTTGAAAATTTCTATTTACAAATCAGAGGAAAGATTTAGTAATGTTAGTGCCCTTCTCCCTGTTCCAAGGTCATGTGCTCTCTTGAGGCTCCCTGTGCCTTTCTTTCTTTTCTTCTTTTCTATCATCTTAACTACATGATTCTTCAATTTCCCCTCTTTTTCTCCATTTGCATTGAGAGTAGTAGAAGGCTGCAAAGAGAGTGGATTTGTAGCCTTTAAATGTGCCAACTCACACCAACTAAGGAATTATAGTGGCTGTACCTATACTCTTTTAGCCTTGGTGGTCAGAAAAGACAGTATGCTCAAACTGTAGAACTGACCCTGAGGTTCACTGAGACTGGTCTAACCATTGAAATCACAACATTATGAACAACTTTTTATTGCCATCACATCATATTCTTGTGAGGAAAAGCCAACAGCAATATTAGATGACTTCCTAAAAATATTTTCTCAAACTTTTTTCTGCAAAAATTATATGATAGGAAAAAATTGTGTATAATTTTAATACCCCCTTTTATATATTTTTTTCTTAAAATTTATTTTTATGTGGCTTTCCTGACTATATGTTTATTCTTGAAAATTGAAAATTACAGAAAATTATTTGGAGGAAATTAAAATTATCCATTGTGGCGCCATCCAAAAAGAAATATTGTTAATATCTGGAGAGCACTTTATTCTTTTTAAATGCTTTTATTTTCAAAGTTAAGGACACCTTTGCACATGTAGTTTTGTGCCCTGATTCCTTGATATGAGCATTTTATGATGCCAATAAAATTTTTATAAGCAGAAATTTCCAAGACATCCTGTTGTATCCAGATTTAACCAAATGCCTAGTATGAGCCATTTTGGTTGTTGGTAATTTTGTTGATCTGGCCTATTCTGGCTCCCTTCTCCTTCATCCTCTTTGATTACTAGTGATGCTAAATATTTTTATACATTTATTCACCATTAATATTTGTGAGCCATCAGCTCTGACCATTTTTAGTCTCTCCACTATTTATTTTTATAGTGATGGTGGGGTTATCGTCACTGTCTTCATCCCGGCTTTCCAGACCAAGCACGGTCAAAGCCAGGTTTGCTCAGAGACTTGGGTTGAGAAGAGAACTGCAGACTAGAACATACATGATCCCATTCCCAGCATGGATATTCCTGGTACTGGCATTCCCTAGGACCAGGGAGTGTTGAAAAGAGTTGTTTTTGATGCCACAAAAGTCTATTAGAAAGTGGATTTCCAAGGACATCCAGGCCTGATGTGTGGCCGGCAGCTGAGTGAGAACCTAGTGAGTTACAGGCCTTCTCAAGACAGCTTTAAGCTCAGCTAGAGGAATGAAGTCCTGGGAATAATAATTAGTGGGATAAAACATAAAATCTTTTTAAAATCTATACACAGAAAATTGTTCCTCAAGGGAGGAATTAATTTTCTTCTAAATAATTCCCCTTTTGCCTGAACAGAGAACACAACATAAATACCCATGCTCCAAATTTGGGATTGTACACCAACCAGGACCTTTTCATGGCCATTGTCCTGCCAAGCTCACTGACAACCAGATCCAGGAAGTCAAGGAAGCCAATTATAAGTTGGAGGACAAGTAGGAGTGCTGGCTCCTTTTCCAAGGATAAAAACCAGTTATTTTACCAGTCACCCTAGGAAATATCTGGTCTTTCCTCAGACATACTTCCTAGGCTTGATGTTTTGTGACTTCTATAACTTTGAGGCACAAAAATCCACTTGGTCTCATCTATGAGGACATAACACTATTGAAGTCAGAGATGAAATCTTTAGCTTGAGAACTCCCACTACACAGAGGCTGCCCAAAGCTCTCAGACTAGGAGTCACCTGGAAGGCATATTGCTTTGCAAGATATCAGTGCCCTGGAGGGCTGGATGTCACTGACTGAAGGGGAGGAAGTGGGCTGGAGCAAAGTCAAGGGCTAAGGATACCATCAAATACAGATCAGCCCTTGCCATTGCCCACTCAGTGCCCTCCTCTCACCCCACATCGCTTTGAGTACACACCACTGTTCTCACGATGGCCTCCAAGGACCTCCACAATCTGGGCTCCAGCCCCCGCACCGCTTACCTCTCTTTTCTCCCTTTCCTTCTACTATTCACTCCATTCTCTGCACAACAACATAGAGGGCGACAAAGCTGTTCCCCATGCCTAGAGGAGCATGGATTCAGCTCAAACACTAAGGCCAATCCCAAGAACCTTGCAGCTGGATGCTATCACATAACTGCATTCCCAGTAGCTGAACAGCACAGCACGTTCTTTCTTGAAAGGAAATCCCAAGTGATTGACTTGCACGGCTGCCACTCTCTGCAAGGTAATTTTTCCCAAGAGGCTTTCCCCAGAGCCACCCCCCAGCCTGCGAACCACGTGTGGGTTGGATGTCCCAACTATGTGCTCTCTCAGCGTCCTGTACTCCCCCATCGCTGCACATTCACACTGAGTGCAATTGCTTGTTTACTTACCTCTCTCTCCCACTAGGCTGAGGACAGGGGCTGTGCAATCTTATTCACCATTGTGTCCCCAAACCTGCCCAGGGCCTGGCACATAGAAGATGTTCAGCAGATGGCTGTTGAATGAAAATATAAATTAATGATGATTACCAGCTGCCTCCTTTCCCTTAACCTGCTACAGAATCAATAAACTAACCTTGAACTTCAGGGATATATAAAAATAAACGTATCATTGAATACCATCAGGCCAGCCTCTCTGTGCTGGTTGCCACATTCTGTTTGTTGATTTATGCTAATAATTACTACCACTTTTATTTTGGATTTGGATGCAAAACTAGAGTGTTACTTGAAAGAAGGCTCCCACATTTCTAAGTGTAGGGAACCCTGGTAAGGACATGGCACTTCAAAGGGCTCAGAAGAAATGCATCACACACACATGTGCACACACACATCACATCCACACACCACTTTGTATTAATAAAATCGAACTGACCACAGGTAGTAGAATATAAAAATGAAATCTTTATCTCAAATCAGCCCCAGACCCTCCAACCCCATGGTTGAGCCAAAAATGATATAGTATGTCTGTAAAGATCTGAAGGAGGATGGTAGGGAAGGACTCACGGTTTCCCTGTATAGGCCAAGCTGTGTTTCTAAACCTTGGCTGTGCAATGGAATCACCTGGTGGGCTTTTAAAAATCGCCAGTGCTCAGGCCACACCTGAGACCAATTCCATCAGCATTTCTGGGGGAGTGAAGCAGGGAAGGACAGTGTTTCAAGTACCCCAGGTGCTTCCAGTGTGAAGCCAGGGCTGAGAACCACTGTTCTGGATTCTTCCTCTCATTGGAGACTCACTGAGCCCTACTGTGTGCCAGGCAGTGCGGCACTATCTCTTCCTTTCATTTACTGATATAAAGTGCTATCTCATCCATTGTACATGGACTGGCCTGCACCCTGGAAGGGAGCCAATTTTATAAGCCTTCGATATTTACACTATATAGTGAGGGCACTGGGAAAATAAGAGAAAATTGGTTTTTGTACTCACTTTCTTAAGCCATCCCCTTAATATCCAAAGAGAATCTTTTCGTTCAATTCTTTATAAGAACATTGGCTCTAAGACCAATGGAGAGCTGAAGCCATTCCATAGATGAATGTTTATTTATGCACTTCAATTTACACATGATGGGATAATAATTATTAATGTTTGGGGGTTCATAGCATTCTCCCTCCATCTTTGCCCACTAAGTTCCTTATTCCTCTCACTTTCTATGAAAAAAAGGGGAAAAAAATCTGACTGTTGTTATAAGAGCAACTAGTATAGAACACAACCCTCAATCTTCAGGGTGATTTGTGGGGTTGGAATCTGTGTAGAATGACACACGGAACAGGGAAGGGGGGATCAAGGGACCGAGGGGGCAGAGGAAAGAGAAACACCAAGGAGTTTTGGGGTGCTAAAAATAGAAGAGGATAGTGATTTTAATGAATTTCTAAGTGCTTAAGTGTTTAGATCCACTTATGAGTCTGTGAAAGTACGAAGTGTAAAGACAAACTTTTATGTGGGCCGTGCTGCCAAACTCTAACATCCCCCTGGACAGGACCGCAAGGATCGTGCCTTTCTGTCTGTTACACAAATAAGCTGGGCAGGCAGGTCAGCTGGGAGACTTAAAATGTGGCTAGTGCAACAGAGGTACTGAATTTTTTAATTTTTGTCAATTTTAGCTCATTAAAATAGGCAAACATGGCTAATGGCCACCCATATTGGACAGTGCATCCTTACAGTGTTATAATGACAGGACACTTGCACACCTATACATGTGTCTACACATATATGCACACCTACCTACATAAATAGTTCTGTATTTGCACATACTTATATACCCTTATACCTCGAGCATGTACATACAGACACAACTAGACACAATTGCATAAATGAGACACTTAAGTTATTCCTGTGGAAGGGTAAGAACAATAAAAATTGAAACTGGAAATAGTGCATGGGTCACTATGGTAACTAGAATTGGAACAAGAAGGACACGGTGTGTCTGACAGCAAAGTGAATTGGGGTGATACTACTTTTTTAACTGATAACAAAAATAAAAGGAAAGAAAATCCAATGAGACCACCAGTGGTTTGGAAGCCCAAGCTTGTTTCCCCCGATCTTTTAATCTTTTAGGAAAAGACCTTCACAAATGGCACGCGTCCTTGTAAGGCAGACTCGAACTGTTAAGGATGGTCCCATTAACTGGGAGCAACTCCAAAGGGCACAGGCAAGAAAGGGAAGAAAACATTTCTTAGTGAGGATGACTGAATTCATTCAAGAAAATTGTGGGCATTCTGATTTGCAGAAGTATTTATTTCAAAGTAATTAAAATTACATGAGATGGAATAGATGAAGTCCCAGCTGTCAGAATTATTAGTTTACCTAAAAACTTTACCATTCATGGACTAGACTTTCCCTTTTATTGAACAGGTAACTAAATCCTACCTATATGGACTAAACAACTCCTCCATCCAGAAAGTGGTCTAATTGTCACCAGCTAGGAATTTTATGACTTGCTTTCCAGTGCTTATATTATCCACCTAAGTTTGTTGGTGTGTACCCTTTACCAGTACTGGCCCTGCAGTTCTTTCAATATGCTGCTCTCCTGCCTGCCTCTGAGTCTTTGCATGTGCTATTCCCTGTATAGGAAACACTCTTCCCAAGTTAACTTGTGCCCATCCTTCAGCCTCAACTCATAATCCTTGGGAATGTCATCTCTGTTCACCCTACCTAGCACAGATCAGATTATTTTTTTCTGTTTTGTGTTTGCATAGTACCCTGTTTTTCTCTTTCATAACCCTTTTCATGGCTATAATTACTGAATTATTTGTGCATTTAGTGTTTAATTTTCTTTTATCCTCTGGATTGTTAGCTCCCATGAAGTCAGATACTGTAATCTGCCCTGTTAATCACTGTGCTGTATCCCCAGGATTTAGTACAGTACCCAGCAAACAGTATTACTAGATGCTCAATAATATTAATTAGATGTCCAATAAATGAATGAATTCATTTAAAAACTTTTCACGTGAGCTTTATTTGTCTAATTCTTCCCTTCCTTCTATTTTGTATTATCATAAGCTGCGCTATTACATAATTCTGTACAATGGTAAACAACTCAAAAGAAATCCTAAGCCTTGCACATAGCTGACTAACGCTAATATTCCTTGTGCAGTTCCCCTTAAGGTCTGATAGACCATCTGGTGGTAAATCATTTAAGTCACAGCAGCTATAAACATGTTAAGGCCCAGCATGAACCTGGTCTGACATCCAAACAGTCTTCTGGCTGTCACAGAAATGCCGCCATCCATTTCAGAAATGTGCTTACTACAGAAATACGACGCTCAACTTGCTATATTTATGAGACACTGAATTTTCAGGATGCCTTCAATCAATAGAACATAGATATTATATTCTTACCTGAAGGCACTAGTGTTGTGACTGGCTGTGAATTTGGGAATGAGGGGAATAAGATGGCTCTCAGAGAATTATTTTAATCCAGAGATGTGCTAACTTACCTTAGGGAGCGTGGCTCTCAGAACAATTAGACTCGATTGTAATGAGAACCATGGAAACATTTAAAATACATGTTGATCAGCAATGGAAACACAGAAAGGAAGAAAAACAGCAGCAGAAGAGGTCACAGGCATCAGAACTTGAGGAACTATGGTTGCATTGGCAAAACGTTTTCTTCCTGGTGAGAGGATTGATCAGGCTACCTGTGTCTATTCAGATTTAACATCCATTCCATCTAACTGCGTGTTTTGGCTGTATGCTTACCAAGCTACCTTTGATTATAATTTGGTTTCTTACATAAGTCTATCTACTGGGAGAAAGTAAGTTAATCTTGCCAATATGCATGTCCCTCTTGGTGTCACCGTTCTGTTTCTCATTGGAAAGACATGCATTGGCACAACAGTCTTGGGGACATGGTTAACCTGGGTTCCCTCTCAACGGGTACAGCCCCCTGGGCGGGCAGCAGGAAGCAGGTTTCAGAGCTTGCATGCCACAGAAGGCTGTCCTTGCACGCCCCCACCCGAGGGGGGTCACTTGCCCTCCAGCCTCTCTGGGCAAAATCCCAATCTTGCTTCTGAGTCTTTCCAAATTTAAAACGGGAGATTGGGGAAAGTGAAATGTTCGCTACGACCAGCCACCCGCTCCTAGAGATCCTCTGGACGATTTCAGGGATGAGACTTGAGATCCAAGTCACATTGTGGCGATAAAAACTAATGGCTCAGGAAAGACAATGAAAACTGGGAGGCAGCCAGAGAGGAAAGAGCAAGTGGTTGGTATCCTCAGAAACGGAGGAGACAATACATAGTGCATCAAAGACATGAAAATAAACATGGTATGATGTAACTGAGTTACAAGTAAACTTTTTTAAACACACTGATTAGAGTGGAAGGCAAAGGCACAAGTGGCTTAACCCCAGCTCTATCACAGCCGGGGGTCAATAGATAATGTTGAAAGTCTATAAAGAAATGTAGGTAGAAGCATGTTATTTAGAAATCTAGGGATAACATGCAGAAGACATAGCTTAAAAAGTTCTAAGAGGTCACCTCTAGTAGCATGATTAAGAAGGTTTGGGACAAAGGAGGTTTTATAAGTTCTTTTATTATTATTTCTTTATTATTTGATTGTTGATCGTCTGCATTTTGATTCATTTGTTCATTCAACAAATATCATTAAGTGCCAACTATGGGCAAGACAGAGACTAGGCACTGGAAATACCACATTAAACATAACAAAAATCCTGCCCTCAAAAATGTAGTAGAGGAAACAGAAAATAAATTAGCAAGTAAGATATATGGGTATGTCAGATGGTGTTGGGTGCAATCAAGAAAAATAAAGCTCTTGTATATGAGGTGAGAGATTTGAACACAGACTTGAAAGAGTCGAGGGAGGGGGCTGTGTGGATTCCCGGGGGGAGAGTGCTCCAGGCAGAGCAAACAGTCAGTGCAAAGGCCCTGAGGTGGCAGGGCCTAGGGAGTTTGAGGAACAGCAAGGGACTAATGTGGCTGGAAGAGAGTGAATGAAGGGACACATTCTGAGAGGTAGTGGTGGTGGGATGGAAGAAACATGGGATAAGGCTTTGTAGCTGCAGCCAGATTTTGGCCTTTAGTCTGAGTGAGGTGAGAGAAACCCCATTAAAGGGATTTGAACAAAGGAATAACATGCACGTTTTATTTATTTGTTTAAAATTCTGACTTTGGTTACAATAGAGTTTTCTGAAATTTTCAGGGGAGGGAGCAGCGGGACCAATAAGGATGAAGACCAGTTGATAAGAATTTTTAAAATTATAAACAAAGAAATAAAGTTAAAAAAGCTCTCCTCTTAATTTATCACTAAATTAAAAGATATGTTTTCTTGTTTTAACATGCAAACATCTATGTGCTAAATATTTTTCACACTGTAACAGGAGAACTTTCTATAGTTGCCCTTGGAGATTGTTTTAAAATGGTTCATCTACCAACCAATGCAACCAAGGATAGAGTTTTTAGAATTTGGAGACTTGAGCAGCTCCTTGGGAATCCCAGCCTACTCCCTTGATTTTAAGTCATAAGCATTTCTGTCCCTGTTGTTCCCATATCAGTGGTTCCCAAACCTGTTGATCATTACAATCATATGTTAGAACGTTTTACAAAAATAGACTTCTGGGCCTCACCCCACCCCTCCAAGTGATTCTGAACACTTCGGCTGGAGGCGGGATCTAGGCAGTGATGTGTCAAGGGCAAGGCGGTGGCAGCAATAGACCCAGGTGCGGGCAATAAGTGGGTGCATTGTCTCTGAAGATTTAAAGAACAGTCATAGAACCAACTAAAAGTCGTCTCCTTTTTATTATCCCCATGTGCTGGCAGTTCTAAACCATGTCAGTGAATGTCTTAGTCCATTTTGTGTGGCTATAAAGGAATGTTTTAGTAACTTATAAAGAAGAGTTTATTTGGCTCACGGTTCTGCAGACTGTACAAGAAGCATAGTGCCAACATCTACTTCTGGGGAGAGCCCCAGGAAGCTTCCAATCATGGTGGAAGGTGAAGGGGAGCAGGTATCATACGGTGAGAGGAAGGAAGAAAGAGAGGGGAGGAGGGTCCCAGGCTCATTTTAACAATCAGTTCTCATGGGCACTAAGAGTGAGATTGTCACCAGACCCTTCATGGGGGATCCGTCCCCACAACCCAAACACGTCCCACTAGTCCCTGCCTCCAACATTGGGGTTCAAATTTCAATATGAGATTTGGAGAGAACAAAGTGATAACATACTGCTTCCCCCCGAAAATTTTTTTTGGTCTAAGTTCTAAGCAGTTACTGTTGAGTTTAAATAATGTGTATGCAAACTCTAAATTACACATTGTTATTACTTGTCCTTTAATTAACACTGTATTCTACCTGGAAGTGAATTTGGAGAACTCCCGGCTACACAGTCAGCCACACAGCCTCACCTGTACATTCATTTGAAGAGAAAGTTTTTAACAATTGGGAGGTTTGAGTTTGCTTTGGTTTTAATTATTGGTGCCCTCAGCACCTGCGGCACTACATTTTCCTGCAAACTGTGGATTCTAAGTAAACAAGACAACAACAAAAAATAACACACACAAAACAAAACAAAACAAAACACAAAAAACCCACATGTGTTAATAGTCTTAGTAAAGACTGAAAAGCAGGATTTGAGTTACTTCAATTCTGTCATTCTATGTAATCACCTGGAGGTTTTTATTTGTGTTTCAAATTTAAAACAGGGACACGGGGCATAAATTATGAGGTATACTATTACATTTTGAGAAGGATGAATTTTCTTTCATTCGTGGACTATTTTACTGAATAATAATTTAAATGGAAAGTTCTTTCTTTTTGATTTTATTTATAAACTAAAAATAAGTCAAGAAAATGTTATTTTATATATGAAATTATATTATTTTATCATATATACATTATATAACATATATACATCATATATAACATTTATAGATTTTTATATATTATCAGTTATTACTGATTATTGCATAGTTACTATGAAAATAATTTTCTCACGTAGAGGAGGAAGGTGTTTATCTACTCCAGGTGTCAAATGTGCCAGGTTCTTCACTGGATCTAGACGTCTTTATCTTTTAAGAGTTCCCCAGGTAATTCTCACATACAACCAGATGCGGGAAACAATCTGTAGCATGTTTATCACTTGCTCTAACTCTATTTCTATATTCTCCACCTCCCTTCTCTATACTTACTCTACTCCCAGTTTTCCCCACAATAGTTTTCCTAAGGTCCCTGCGGTAAACCAAGGGGTGTTAATTAAAACCCTCGTTGCTTCTAGGCAATGGTGTGCGGTAAATGCTTAACAACTGGCTCTCTGGGGCATTTATAGCATTTACTGATTTCCATAGTGTAAATACTCCCAACATGCTGATTTCTAACCACCGTGATAGCAACCTGTTTGGGAAGTTTCTAGAAATTCAACAATTAGCTCTCCCATGCTGGTACAAGTCAGTTGCAACATATCACTGTTCCCAAGGAATCCTAAGACTTTCTGCTAAAAGGATAATAAATTCCAGTGGAAGAGTTTTGCTCACATTTTAGAAACTAAAGTCCAGTTTTCTGGATTATTTCTTGAATTTATAAGTTCATCTTGAAAAATCAGACCACTCTTATGTACACTTTCCTACAAGGGTCAGGAATAACCCTTCATGTTCTTTTCTTTATCCATTTTCTATGACATTTAACCAGCCCTACAGGCAGGAGTGCTTTTGAATGAAAAGTTGACTTTCCAGCAGTCTGTGTGTAAACGCACACCCACAAAGTCTTCCTTCTCCCATTAGTTTGTCAATGGAATGTCCCCAAGAGCATGTGCGCTACTTCCTATTCCCAGCCAACCTGTTCCCCCATATAATTCAACTAAAGTCTTTCTTCATTCTTTCCCCTTAGAAGGGGGAGCTAAGGGATGACACAAGTTCCCGTCCTGACTTTGGTATTTCACCTACTGGTTAGAAGCATGACCTGGGTTCAAGTCCCAGCTCTTACTACTTACAGGCTGGGAGACCCTCTATCCTCTCTGAGCCTCAGTAATAGTTGCTAACTCATAGGGTTGTTGTGAGGTTTAAATGAGATAATACTAGGAAAAAAATGCATTGCCCGTGCCTGAGACATGGCGAGCCTCGGCATATGCTCTCATTATTCTAATTACCCTGGTACGTATTAATGGTATTACTCCCCTAGACTTGTCAGTTACCATGGAAACGCATAGCTGAGGTGCTGATGTTCACCGAGGTACATACTCCACTGGACTGAAAACAAACGAAGGATCTTTTCATATTATTCAGTGCTTGCTCTTATAATGACTTGCAAAGTATTGTTTAGAAGCAATCCCAATATATAATTTCTCTGTATTACTTTGTACAAACAAAGCCACCTTACTTAATTCCTTCTTATTATTTAACTTTTGACCTATTGTGCTTTATTTTCTTAACTGTTTTGTGAACACACAGGAACTACATCTTATTCACCAGTACACTGCTTCACAGCATTTAGCAGAGTGCCTGGTAGGAAGTGGGTGTTTAATAAATATTTGATTGACTATGTTGTTTACAGAAAAGGTTTGCACTCTACTTTTGTTTGCTTGGTTTCCTGCTGTAAATCTGTAATATTTTCCTATTCTTAATTCCCAGGGAGTAAGGGCTATGGAGAAAGCAAAGCAACTCCTGCCCCCCACACATACCAGGAATGTACACCATTTATATTAATACAAAGTATATATGGATATGGATATATTCAGTTAGAAGTGACTAGTGGCGACAATTCCCAGGCAATGCCCTAGAATAAAGAATATGGTTTCATCACAATGATAAGAATGCCTTAAGGAGCCTCAGACCTGTTGCATATGTCTGTGTCTTTGTTAGAGACTAAGTAGCCCTCAAAGGGCATGTTGGGAGTTGAGCTACAGGCTGTGTGCACGACCTGTGTTCAACACCTGCCTGCCTCCGCACGGATTTCCCAGACCCCATACTGTTCTTATAGTGGAAGCAAGAGGCAGGAAGCATAAAAAAATTTTGGAGGCTTTGTACCAGCTGCATGGCTCTGTGTACACACGAGAGACAGCACTTGCTGAATGATCGCAGGGGCGAAGGATAAGGAGAATCGCAGATGGAGCCAGGAGTCTGACTTGAACCATGGGGTGGATGCTGTCTGCTGAGTTGGAAAACTCTGGTGGCAAAACGGGCTTCAGAGGGAATAAAATTGTCTGATTTTGGAAATGTCAAGTTTCAGATGCTTATAAGTTACTGAAGTGCAGTTGTCAAGAAGGAAATCGGATATTGAATAGAAGAGACCAGAACCCTAAAGAGGAGTCTGGTTGGATATACAAGTTGGGGTGGGGTTCATCAGCACGTGGTTGCCACTTGAAAACAGATGAATGGATAAATTCACCTGGGGAGAAAAGTGAGAAACTCCTATCTAGAAGAGGCAGAGAGAAGATTGAAAACTTGCAGAGAAACAGGGGCTGGACAGAGAAGCAGGAGAAGGACCAAGAGAAAGTAGGGTCAGGAGGAGCATTTGAAGGGGAAGGTGTTCAAGGCTAGTCTCCTCCGGAAGCAGACTCTGAGGCAAATTTTGTCATCCCAGGACCCTAACTGAGGGGTCTCTTTGAGTTTGACAGCCATGGAAGGAAGGGAAGGAGGAGGGAGTGGGTGGAAAGACAAGTCAAGCTTCCATGCAGAACCAAAGGCACCTTGGCCACCCACAGGCTGCTCTGAAGCTGGAGTCTCACTGGAGTGGCCAGGCCTCCTGCCACCCCCACGCAGTCCTACTGCATGTGGAAAGAGGCGTGATCTTGGCTGAGGGTCTGTGTGCAGCTGAGGTGGTCCTTGAACAGGCTCACAGCTGAAGGCTCTGCCCTCCTCACCCCAGCAGCTGGGGCTATGGCCCTTCACCGAAGGGGGATCTGGGTGGTGGGTCTCCGCGTCACCCAGAGAGAACAAGTCATCAGCAGTGCTGAAGGTTCAGGTGAGGTGAGGGTGTGAAAGTACACATTGCTCTTGACAATACGGCTTGGTGGCATGATGGGTTGGAACTCAATGTTCAGAGGGTTGAAGAATCTGGAGGTGAGAGAATGCAGGAGAGTGTGCCCATGACTCTTGCATTTCAAGGGGACCTCAAACGTGGGGTAGAGGCTAGAGAATGGAATGGGGATAAGAGAAGGGTTTTGTAACTAGCCCCGCAATAAAAAAATTTCAATGACCCCTATATAATCAGCTCCCTGAACTGACCACTTGACCTTCTGAGTCGTTTCCCAGAAATGGTGGATTTTCTTCAAGACAAAGGACCTGAGATTCCAAAGTCCCCTGGGCAGACTGCCTGACTGCAAGATTCACCATCCCCCTTAACCTTACCCCAATGCTCATGGCCCCTTGTTAGTTACACCACGACCTGCCCCTCCTTTAAAAGCCCATGATTTTAAAGAGATGGGTTATTAGAAGAGATGGATTTGAGGCAACTTCTCCTGTTCTCTCAACAAGATGTCTGTTGTATTAAAAAATTCCTTTCTTCCTTGGCAATCTTCATTGTGTCCATAATTGGATCTTTATGCAATGAGCCACTGGCCTTAGACCAAAACTCCCTTGCAGTTTCAACAACAGTTTTTGTGTTGTTATTGGCTTTAATATGGACACAACTGCCTTCCCATGCTTGGGTTCCCTGAGGCACTCCCATACCCTTAAAATAAATTACCTTTGTATGCTTAGGCTATGTGAAGGTGATTTCCTATTACTTGCAACCAAAATGTCTCTGTCAGTTAGGATGTGATCAGAGAAGCAGACTAGTATGAGTGCTGTGGGATAAGGGATTTTTTTTTTTTTTTATAGGATTCAGACCTTACACAATGGTGGGATGTGTGAAATCTATGTAAGGCTGTTGCCTCTGTTCCTGCCGTTGGACCTGAGCCACGACAGATCGGCCAGGCTGCCAGGAAGGAAAGCTGCACGGGAAATGGGGGAGAGAAAGGATGAACTAGAACCCATGCAGACGAATGGAACTCACGAGGACAAACTGGAATACACAAGGACAAACTACCTCCAACCTCAACGACACGGGTGACCTTGGGAGAAGCCAGCGCCCTTTGCCATTGAGCTGCACGTCCACCTGGCCCAGGCCTCAGAGAAGCTGAAGGAGAAAAAGCAGTGGAAGGTGGAAGAGCTGGGAGCCTGGGTGCTGCCCACACCAACAAGGGGACCAGCAGGCGGAGCCAGCAGATCAGCGACAATGTGCATGAGCCGCCACCACGCCTGGGGCAGAAAAGGCTACTTCACTTCTGTCTTCCACATCTCAACCAGATTTCTCTGGTGGCCAAACCTAATCCCAAATAATACAGAGATGTAACTGTGCTTCTCTAAATGTAAAAAGCCACCACAGTAAAAAGCCACCACAGAGCCCCCAAATAACAGAGGGGTGATAATTTCCTTGCAGAATTATCGTAAAGGACTAGAGCCAATACCAGTACATCTGGGTAGAGTGACAGACGCATAACTGACCTCAATAATGAGAGGGGAATGATAATGCTGTTGATGAAAATAACAGGATAGATTGTTAAAATGTTAATTTATGATTTCTTTTCCTTATATTTTCCTGTGTACTTTCATGAGATAGCCCCAGCTGTCCTCCAATATACAGTCTCTTCTTCTTAGTACTAGGATTCCCTCTGGTACCATATTTCTTTTGAGCCAGGTGTGGCCTTGTGAATTAGTTCAGTCAGTGGTTTGGGCATAAAAGTGACACGATAGCTTCTAGATCATCTCCTTAAAGATGAGTTTCTGATCCTGGACTTTCTCTCTTTCTCTTTTCTGTGGGCTGGGTCACAGACATGAAGGTGACCCAGCTTTGGCCATACAGATGGAGGCAACACCTGGGAAAATGGTGGGACTAGAAGGCGGAAGGAGGCTGTGTCCCTTTGTGACCACACAGAGCAGATACAGCTGCTGCGACTGGCCCAGCTCCAGGCTGCTTTACAAGTCATCTTACTTTTGGGTCTTTTATCACAGGAACTTAGCCTGTACCCTAAATAAAACACATGCTATTTCCTTGTATCTAAGCTTTCTTCTGAAGGCCTAACGCAGAAATTTGCTTGAAGTCTCTCCTGGATTTAAATACTTACATTTATTGAATAGGCATTCCTGGGAAAGGAAGAGAGAGTAAGGAATGAATTTTGGACAAGAGGAAAGAGAAGAGGACGGAGGTCTTTGGGGCCCATCAGCAGTGGGGACCCTCACCCCACAGAGAGTCCCAGGAGTGGCCTGTCTTAGGGGGAACTGCTGCATGGTGCCCCAGGGAAGCTGGACCCTGGCACACTGGCTCCAACTCACATCCTAGAATACCATGGCGTGTGTGTGTGTGTGTGTGTGTGCACGCGCAGAGATGCCACATAGTAAGGGACCATTTGGACTTGAACAAAGGTCTTAGAAGTAACCAGCCAATCAATTAGCAAAGGGGTCATGCAAATGCTCCGCCACTGGAAAACCCGGTAGCATTTTACCCAACAGCCATCAGGGTGGAGCCTCAGTAATAACTAAGATGGATTTCCCATTAGCTTGGCAAGATGGAGACTGAGATAGGTTTAATATTATTTTTTAAAATACAGAAATACAGTATTTCTGGCACTACAAAATTTGTGGGTATAGATTCAATTGAATCCATCATCGTTTTGAGGTTTTTTTTAATTATTATCCGAGAGTCACACCAGACTTTGTATCTACACCAGAGTAGTCCCTGCCTTGGCTCAGGAACTAGTTAAGGCTGAGATGCAGAGTGAAGATATTTGTGTGTACAGTGAGGAGGACCAGGGAGGCAAGGCAGGAGGCACCCTGGGCCCTCAAAGCACTACGGCTCCAGGGCTGGCTGCCTCCAACGTGTGCCAGGTTATCTTTCTCTCTCCCGCACAACTGAGCTTGACAAAATCAAACAGGGGTAGCTTGGGGACAGTGGTTACTCTGTGTCCTTTCTCTCCGGCTCCTCTGGGAGCAGTGAGCTCCAGGGAAGCAGCATCACCAGGGGGTGGGGGGCGTCAGGGCCTTCCTTGGAATTGCAGAAGAGCCACAGCCAAGAAGGACTCTAGATGCCCTACAACACAGCCTTTCCACTACCGCCACGGGCAAACCAGGGCCCAGAGAAGAGAACAGGCTTGCCCACAGTTACACAGCCAGTCGGAGGCAGAGATGAGACAGGGACCAATGATCTTGATTCTCAGACCAGTCCCTAGTTTGTTATACAGAGGAAGAACCCAGAGAAAATTTTGTCCACTGATTTTGTTGGGGGAAACTTAAAAGAGGGTGAAATGTCCATATTCCCCTTCCATAATCCTGCCCAGGTACCATAAATTGTCGCTATTCATTTCCACTCCCAAAGCCCTAAGCCTGTAAGCTCTTATGTTGACATAAGCATGAAGAGAATTCCAGAACTCCTTGTAGATGTGGAAGGGGATGTGGAGGCCGAAGGATGCTGATGTGTGGGCTTCCAGAAGGCTGATGGGGGAGCTGTCTTCCAGCTGTGCTCCAGCCTCTCTCTCATTCTTTCCCTCCCTCCCTCTCCCTCTACCCTTCCCCTCTGTCCCCTCTCTCTCTCTCCACCTCTCTCATAGACATACACACTGCGCCAGGCTAGGGGAGGGGTACAAGAGCAGGTACAAACCTTTGAGATGCTTTGTAAATTACAAAGGGCTAACAAATTGTGCAGAGGCTCCCCATAAAGGCCTGAGATTTTATGGCCCCAAAGCAGGTATAACAAATGTTAGAGAAGGCCAACAAAGCTGCTTCTTGGCAGCCAGGTATCCCCGTCAGGGAAGCGAGGTGCCAGCCCAGCTGTCTGTCCTCAAACCCTTCCTTCCTCCCTCCTTTCTGCCCTCTCTCCCTTCCTCCCCACCTCCTTTTCCTCCCTTCCTTTTTCTCTCGTTAACTAATCCACGTACACTAAACATGTATTTGAGTTTCTTCTATGAGCCAGGAACCCTGCTTAGATGCTATGGTTACAAAGACAACTTTTAGTCTCTGCCCTAGAGGACACTGCACCACGTTTACAGACCATTCGTTCATTTATTCAACACACACTTATGAGTTGCTGGGTTAGGAAAAATACAGCCCCCCAGGATTGGAGCTTACACTGCCACATGCCCTGCACAATTAGCAATTCCCTTGTGCTGAGCATCTAGAGATATACAACATTCTCCTGAAAATTAATTACAGAATCATCTTTCCTTTGTCCTCAGCCCTGTCTCAACTCCTAAACTCCTCCATGCTTGTGTCCACTAATCTTTCTTCCCAAAAAGGGAATAGTTGGTGCCCGAAATTCTAAACTCCCTGATTTCAGACAAGGCCTGGGGGAGTATAAATAAGCATATGAATATTTAGCAAAAATGACTGCTATGCGAAGCTTGAAGCGCTGTTGTCATAACGCAGAGCCCGCTTTAATCGCAGCCACAGGGAAAGCATTTGTCGCTGTCTTATCACACAGGAATGATTTTCCCATTGGCAATGGCAGCCTGCCAGCTGGCTGTGGAGCCAGCGCCTTCTTGGTCCTTCAGATCACAACATCATTGGCATGTTCTACCACCGCCAGGCACTGACATTTCTATTTTTGCAGGAGGTGCTGGGTCAGGAAACAAAACTGCAGGATCACAGACTAATTCTTATTTACAATGAATGTGAATCTCATTTTGGCCCAGAAGCCTATGAAATTCCAATCCTTATAGTTCAATACAGCTTGGAGCTGTGCTGATTGAAGTCAGCCAATGGTCTTTGGGTCTTATCATTGCCTTTAAATTCCAATGTGAGGTGGTAGAACATATCTCTGTAAAACTGCAGTAATTTTCCATTTATAAAAAAAAAGCAGTAACCCAGCTGGGGACATCACCTTTATCCAAGCCTGGCTTAGAATGAGCACGAAAAAGAGATGGCTTGTATGGGAAAACAAAGTTCTTTGGGAGAAGGATTTGGAGCCACCATTAGTTGCCTCTCCCAGAAAATGCTGCCCAGAGCTCCCTTCAGACTTTTACTTGAGACAATTCGTAGAATTTAGGCTCCATGATAACTGTCTCTTTGAAATATTTTAAAATTAGGTTGGCGCTTCTAATTCTAGTCAAGATGGACTGACAGGGATCAGATTTACTTTCCCAAATAAAAACAAAACAAAACAAATTGACAGAATACATGAAATAACAGTTTTCATGACCAAACAGCAGTCAACAAAGGATCTCTGAGAACTGAGAAACAAACGAGTACGGTTATTGTCCCAGCTGACTGGCTTGGGAGGCTTCACAGGTGGCAGTTCAGGAAGGGAAAGCACAGGCAGAGTGTGGTGGGCTCCCTGGACAGAGGGATGGGGCTGAGAGTCTGAGAGGCCAAAGCAGCTAGAATTCATAGGACAGAACACAGGGGAGGAGAGACCAGCAAGCAAAGAGCGCCCCGAAAATCTCAAGAGCGTCCCCCGTTAGTATTTGGCTGAGTCACGATCGGTGCATACGTGTGAAGAACTACATGGGGCTGGGGAAAGAACCACTTGAGAGGATCAGAGGCAGTAGCGCCCAGCAGTCACATACAGGTGGGAATGGTACCTGTTCCCACCAGCCACACTGAAAGGCCTTATGATTCATGAGCCTTGGGTAAAGTACACAGAAGGGACTTACTTTGGAAGTGAAGAAAAATTAGCTTTGCACAGAGTATTGCTCCAGTCCTGCTTAATGAGTCTTAAAAGCAAGACCCAAAAGGATCAAAGTATTTCCAAATGACTGTATCCCAGGAAAAAAGCTCAAGAATCTTTACAGGAATACAAAAACATTCAGCACACAACAAAGTAAAATTCGCAGTGTCCAATCAAAAATTACCAAGCATATAAAGAAGCAGGAAGACACAGCTCATCACGAGGAGAAAAACCAATCAATTAAAATGAATTCAGAGCTCACATGGGTGTTAGAATCAGCAGACGAGGACATTGAAACAGCTATTATAACTACAGTCTTTATGTTCCAAAAGTTAAGTAGAGACATAGAAGATATTTTTAAAGAAGACTCCAACTCAGCTTCTAGAGATGAAAACTGCAACATGTGAGGTGAAAAATACTTTGAGTGGGATTGATGGCAGATCAGACATTGCAGAAGAAAATATCAGTGAATTTGAAGACAGAACAATAGAAACTATTCAAAATGGCTTTAAAAATGAGCAGAGCATCAGTGAGGAGTGGAGCACCTCAAACAGCTTAATGTAAGCATAATTGGAGTCCCCGAAGGAGGGGAGAGACAAAAAAAATATTTGAAAAAATAATGGCCAATATTTCCAAATTTGATGGAAACTATAAACCCACAGATCTAAGAAGGTCAACAAACCCCAAACACAAGAAATGTAAAAAGAAAAAGAAGAGAAACAAAAAAGAAAAAAGACACCAAGGATTATGATAATCAAATTGCCCAAAAATCAGTGATACAGAGAAAATCAGAGGCACAAAGAAAATGATAACAGCAGATTTCTCATCAGAAACAATACAAGTGAGAAGACAGTGGAGCAATATCTTTACTGAAAAAAAATTTTGAACTAGAATTCTATACTCACGGAGAAAATATTTTTCAAAAACAAAAGTGAAATACTTTTTCAGAAATGGAAAAGCTGAAATAGTTCATCACTAGCACACCCACACTATAAGAAATGTTAAGCAAAATTATAGCAGATGGAAATATGAATGTACACAGAGGAACAAAGCACTTCAGAAATGGTAACTACATGGATAGATACACGATTCTTCTTATTTAAATACCTTTAAAATATAATCATTTCAACAAAAAGTGTAACAACGTAGTATGGGATTTATAATATACATGAGTGTGTATAACACCATGTAAAATGTGTGATAACTATATCATAAAGTCCAGGAAGAAAGAAATGGAAGCATATTGTTGTAAGGTTCTCATACCATGCATGAAGTGGCATTCACTTGGATGTAGACTGTGATAAGTTAAAGATAAATTCTGTAAACCCTAATGTAGTCACCAAAATAACAAAACACAAAGCTAAAACTTATAAACCAACAAAAAAGACAAAATTAAATCATGAAAATTCAATCAATTCCCAAACTATATTGTCTAAGACACTAAAAACAAATCCTGCTGATAGTCGAGGCAGCAATTTGCAGGACTTAGGAACCAGCAAAGGATTGAGGGCTATGAGAAAGAGTAGAATCAACTGAGAGAGGAGAATGGAGGCTGAATACAATGGAAGGGTGGGAAGAGTCATAGAAAGAAAGCAGGGGAAATAGGGAAGACAGAATCAAGAATGAGGGAGTTATTTGAGACACCTTCTATACTTTACCATTTTAAAATGGTAAAGGCTTGCCCTCTTTCTCACCTTGGGATTATACAAAAAATATATAAAAACCAAGTTAATCACTATATCTTTCCTTATTTCTCAACATCACCAACCACTACATTCAGCTGATGACTTTATCTCCTATGACATTGAAAAGGATAGCAAACATTGTGTGGGAACTCTCTGATCTACCCATGAGCAATTCTACTAACCTGCTACAACTGTCCCTAACTGCTGCTTCCTGCCTCCTGGTTCAAATGAAAAAATATTCACATCCCCCCCCCCCCCACCGCCACTTCTCATCTTACCCAGCACTTGGCTCTTTCTTTTGCATCAATGTCTCTTCCCCATTACCAGATCATTCTTTGTGGCATAGATGTGTGTTCTATTGTCCCTGTGCATGCTGCTTCCCACGTGAGCACTGTGCTAACCCTCTCTCTAACCCCTGCCATGCTGACCACATTTTGTGGCCAATCTTGCTCGTTGGTTTCCTGCTATGCGTTCGAGTCCTGCCCCTTAACCACTAGTAGTTTTGACTATACCTCTGAATCTCACTACATCATACACATTCTGTCCACAGCCATGGTCCTCTTCCTTGTCCCTGTCATATGTAAATATATTAAAATTATCCTATGATATATTCAAAGAAAATAATAATATCTCCATTTAAAGATTAAAAGACTGAGTGAGGTCAGATGATTCATCCAAGGTTACATAGTAAGAGGAAGAGCTGGGATTTAAGCCTAGGTGTTCGGACTGCAAATAATTTCATTACACCAAAATAGCTGAGATAATGGTAATGACCACAGCCTTGGGTGAGCTTCAAAACTTGGACTCCTCTTCTGATAGAACCTGATCTGGGAAATTTCTGGAAGGCTGATTCCCTTTATCAGTCAGGAGAATACTCCTGTCCCCTTTGCTATTCTTCTGTCCCTCCAACTCTTCAAAAGTCCAGCCCTTGCGTAAGAAGGAATCTCTGTTTCCTCTTTGGCTATAGGTCATTTTGATCAGAGGTAGGGAAATGAGGTAAGAAAATCAATGTAGGCCAAGTTCCTACAAAATGTCCTAACCTACATGAACTCACAGAGCCATTACATCTTGTGAGTAGGGAGGACTCAGGACATCAGCTATGTTTGTGTGTGTGTGTATGCACGCATGCATGTAGGTATCTATCACTTGAACTAAGATGCAATCCACCAGCTATTTAATGGAAAATTAAAAGAATACAGCAAGTTGGAGGACTTACAGTACTGTATTCAAGACCTATTTATAAGTTAAAGCCATCAGAACAGTGTGGCATTATCACAAAGACAGATAAATAGAGAAAAGCAAACAGATCATACAATGTGAGGGTTTATTTAATCTCTGAGAAGAGAAAGCATAAGGCCTTTCTGTTTACCACATATAATATAAAACAGAATGATGGATCTAATTTCAAGTATCAGTCGTATCAACAATTACAAATGGGTAAAAATCATCTATTATGTCAAATTGATACTCAGAGAAAGATCCAACTATATACTGTTTATAAGAAACATTTTATAGAGGAAACAAAAGAAGACTTAAACACATGAAGAAGCATGCCTTGTTCTTAGACAGGAAACATCAGATTGTGAAAATGTCAATTCTCCCAAAGTTTAACTTCCAATTTTGGAACACTCCCCAATAAAATTACCATTAGGAATCATTTGAAACTAGACAAGCTAATTCTAAAGTTCCTATGGGAAAAAAATTATAAAATGGCCAAAGATATTCTAAAAAATTAATAAGTAGATGTTAATGCATATTGTGAAACTAAAATGGTTTAAGTAGCATGATAAATGAATTAATAAACAAATAAGTGGATTAACACAGAAAGCCAGTTACAGATCCAAATAAACTGAGAAATGGACAAAATTTTTAAAGGAATTTCAATTAGTAGAAAATTATTATTCAATAAATAGTGTTCAGACAAATGGGTGGCCAGCTGGAAAAAAATAAAGGTAAGTCATGTACCTCACACCACACACCAAAATGAGTTACAGAGAGGATCAAACATTTGAATGGGAAAATGAATTCATAAAAGTACTAGAAAAAGAAACTTTTATAAGTTTGACACAAAACCCAACCATGAAACAACAGGTTAATAATTAACTTTTTAAAAACACACATGGGAGCACATACACATATATTTTTACATGTCAAGAGATACTGCCATATCCAACATACAAATGGCAAAGTAGCAGGGGGAAAAAACCCATATATAGACAAAGGCTAAAAGCCTTAATTTAGTAATAGTAAGTACAACAACAAAAAAAGGATCAACAACAGAAAAATGAGCAAAGTTTTATTTTTTTAGACATATATTTTAAAATACTCTAGTGAAAATGGTTTTCTTTCATTTCCCAATCTATCTTTCTAACACCTTTAATATAATAACTATTATACTTTGTTGAAACTTATTTTTTTAGATGATGTTCCTTCTATGTTTTCTGTTTATTCATTTAGCCTTCCTCAGACACCAGATATTAAATTTAAGTTTCATCATCCTAGGCTTCCCTGATAACCCTTTGAGGACAAGTCTCGGGTTGAATAGTAAATTCAAGTCAATTACCTGCTACTAGGGAGACCACGTGGCTTGGTCACATGGTCTATTTAACAGCTAAAACTGGGTTCTTCTCATTACTCTACTCTCTCTTCCAATTGGTGGGTCTGCTGAATATATCACAAATACCTGCCACGTGTCCTGATTCTGCCCCTTGGTAGACATGAATAACTGATCTCATCACCCTTTCATGTTGAGCCCACATACGTTGAGCTTCACTCTTATTCTAGACAGACCACAGTCCCTTCAAAGAAGAAAAGACATTCACAGTCCCAGCCAGGGGGGATCTAGGTCTGTTTCCTTCCTGGGTGGCATTTACCATAGCATTCAAGGCCTTCATTCACCCCTTCCTGAATGTTCCAGCTGCACAACACCAATGTTCCAGCTGGTGCCCTTCTAACTTCACTGTTCTTCCAGTGTTAATGGAAAATAGTGAGTAAAATGTTTTTATTTTTGTTCTTCTTCTAAGCCAGAGGAGTCCCTAGACTCTTATGTTTATAGGATCCCCATTAGGTTTCCATATTTGTAGGTATTGGTCCTCAACCAAAGTCAGCCTGGATTTATATTTGAAATTTCCTAAAATGTAGAGAAGAGGAAGAGGAAGGAAAAGGATGTTATTGTTGTTGAATGCCTATCCACTGAGAACAGCAGAAGAACCATTTTTGGTTTTGCCCAAATTAGCATTGCTAGATAAATTGGGAGCCCTCTATCTTCCTGCTTGCCAGGAGAGTATGCCAGCTAATTTTAGCCCACTGTGTAAATATAACCAGCACTGGCATGCACTGGCCTTTACCATCCACAAGGGTCAATGACAGCCTGTAGCAGCCAGAGGAGTATCTACACTGGCCCAGTATTGACCAAACTTCCTGGGTCTTTAGGTCCCTCCTCCTCCCAGACATATTCATTTTCCACTTGGAAATACCCAGAAGATCCCTATGCCTGACCCCCTGTGCAGGGCATGGCCTGTTCCCCCCATCTGAGCAGAAAATTGCTGCAGCAAAGGCAGCAACATCCTGCAGCCCTTGAGGCAAATGCAGCCTCAGTCACTTTCTTTCAACACTGTAACTTTCAGGCAGAATAGCTGAGAATGAAGTTTTAAAAGAAAATATTTAATATGGTCCTATTTCTTTTTTTCTTGAAAAATGAATGCCCTTTTGACTCAACTTCTGGAACACCCTCTCCCCCAGTGAATATGCTGCAGCTAAATGTAATTGTTTTCTAATCTAATAGCCAGAAGAGGTCACAATAGAGCTTATACAAGCAGCCCTCTGAATGCTGTCTCCTCCAGAACTTTGCAGGGGCAGATGACAGTCTCTGAGAGGTGGACACATCCAAAGCAGAAGTAAAGCACAGAGAAGGAAGCTGCTCCAAACCCTGCCTACAGCACGAGTTTTGAGCTATTGCATATGGGGCATCTCTCTCCGTCCTTCAATATCCTCACCTGCTAAATGGAAGTATTCATAGTGCTTACCTCTGAGAGCTGGTAAGGAGTTTAAATGAGTTAACACATGCCAAGCCTTTAGAAGAGTTCCTGGAAAATGATAAATGCTTAATAAATGTTGATCATTGAAATCAGGCCTCCCCATTGACTAATTAGATACATAAGCCTGGATTTTCTCATCTGTAAAATGGGCTTAAGGAAAAGCCCTACCTCAAGGGGATGCTGTTCCAATCAAAGACGTTGAAAGATGTGAAGCTCCTGGCTTCTGCCTGGCACCTGTGTGTGCCCAGGGTGTGGCAGTTGTTCTCATTTCTTAAGGTGCTTGAGAATCTTCACTCGTCAGTCAAAACTGCTGACAAAACACTCAGATTGTTCCAAAGACAATTTCAGAGTGGCTAAAGACATTTAGCAAGAGACGTATATGTGTTTGTTTTTGATATTTTTTCTTGATGGCTACTAAGAGTAAAAAAATGATAAAGACAAAATGGTTGTAAAATATGTAAAAAATAACCATAGAACAGGGTTCAAAAGACAAAGAAAATATTTCTGGGTTGTTTTTTCCCCCCTTTATCTTGTCGTTTCTAGATTTTGTTTTGTGGGTTTTGTTTGTTTGAATTTTGTTTTCTGGGTTTTCTTTTGTTTGTTTGTTACCGCCTCAAAGTTAATCACAAGAAGGAGAGTATGGCAGAGTTATTAGCCAAAGTGGACTAGCTATGCTGTTGTTCTAGTCCAAAGATCCTTGACAGACAAGTGAGTCATAATCACTGAGGCAAGTAAAACGGAATATCATTTCACTGTAGATGACATGTCCCTATGAAAGCCCTGATGAGCTAATATACACTAGAGTATTATCCACCGTGTTCTTCTCATGCGTTTAAGTATGTGTCATGGTTTTCCTTTTCAACAGCCAGTCGATCCTCCCATGTTTTTGCTTAGACTGATATTAAAGTTAGTTTGCATTTTCTGAGGTGGCCAAGCGATTGGGGTAAGATAGTGACCTGGAGAGAGAGTTAGTTCAGAGTGTTAAAAAGTGGTAACAGAACAACTGCAAAGCAAATAACCTAAAAACAGAGATCAGGAGGAAACTCAGTATTTCAAGTGGAATACGGCTAGATTATTATTATTTTTTTTCATGGAGAAGCATTTCTTTTAGATAAACCACTGTTCATATTCCAAACTCCCAGGAGTTTTTCCTCATTTGTTTCTAAGGACTTAATTCTAATGATGGAGTTACCATGTGTGGTCCTTGGCAAACGCTTTTCACTGTAGCTCTTCCCACCCTCCCCGGGACGCTCGGGGAGCTGTGGTCAAACTGCTCTCTTGTGTAATAACCGGCTGTGACAAGCGGGGGAAATTTCTCTACCTTAAACCCCTGTATGAAAAGGACACATCTTTACGGATCTAGTGAAAAAAGCACAGGCCCCGAAATCAGAAAGACTGCGTCTAAAACCCTATTCTCTAAGCCGCAAGTTGTGTGACCTAGGACGACTTCCTGAACCCCCCAGAACCTCTGGAAGGGACCACAGTCCTGCTTCCACTGCTTGCTCTTAGCTCAGTAGAAGTCAGCGCTTTGCACGCACGCATTTAAGTCTCGCAAAACCTCTGTGAGGTGGGTGTTACGATTAGTCATATGTGATAGATGAGAAAACCAGAGCTAGTCAGTGATTTGAAAGTCACGCCTTCTGACCGGAAGGCTTCTACGGTGCTGCAGGCGCACGCCGCACACGGCTGAATGGCCCTGGCGAGAGGGTGCTGACACGCACGGAGAATCGGTTCACGCGGACTCGAAACAGACCGTGCCGGTGCTTGTCACTAGTGGGAGTAGATGGGAGAAGATGAATTTAGCTTCCCTGCATTAGTCCTCCTCTCAGCCCATCTGTCTCCCTCCCTTTTCCCCACGATTTTTCTGAACTGCAGGTAATTTGGTTGACTAGAGTGGCTACTCTTTTTAAAGCAGTAAGACATCCATTTCGTTTCTTCTGCTCACAGACCTTGCTCCTCTGCACCTTCCCCCGCAAAGGCACATACATACACGCACACACATGCACACACACATGCATACACATACATGCACACACACACACACACATACACACACTACTTCTCACCGCTCATACCCTGCCATGGCCATGAGACTTTGCCATGTTGCTAAATGGAGCCTGCTAAGGGCCCAAAGTCTGACAACCTGGAGTGGACTTGTCTGCATTAGGAGATTAAAAGGCCAACACGAAAAGAAGCAGAGAGCGGCACAAATGAGAGATACACAGGTGATTCAACCAATGGCACCTTCTAAGGAAAAGTCCAAAAAAAAAGAGCCTATTTCTGAGACCCCCGGTGTCTCTGGGCTCTATCTACCCTTCCAAATTCCGGCTGTTCATATCTTTCTTCAATTCTGTGAGCTTCTCAGTATTCCTCTCAGCTACCTGTACCAGTTTGAGAAAGCAAATTTGAGTTGAGTCTCTGACATTTGCGGCCAAAGAAGTTCTAATTTAGTATTCTCAAGTCTTACATCAGAAAGTCGAGGAGAAAGAGAATCCTAAATGTAAACATTCTTATTATTTGTCTGAGGACGACTCAGCGCTCATTCACTCAAGAAACTTTTATTGAATACCTACTACATGCCAGGTGCTGTGCTGAGGGTGTGCAATCCAAGGATGAATAAAATAGGGTCCCTGCTCTGAGTCTAGAAGAGGAAGACAGACACTGAGTCAAAATGAAAAAAAAAAAAAAAATGTCCCCAGTGTTTTGATACAAGTCACAGGGAACTATAGGTACAAGAAGAAAGAAGTAGTCAATTCCTTCTGTAAGGTTCAGGAAAGTCTTCAGAGAGATGATAATGCTTTGCTGACACTTGAAGAACAAGTGTCATCTAGGCTTTTGCTATTCAAAGTGTGGGCCTTGGACCAGCACATTAGCGTCACCTGTTACAGAATCTGAGGCCCCACTCTAAGCTAATGAACCAGCACCCGAATTTTAAAAAAAATCTCCAGGTGATTGGTGCCACATTAAAGTTTGAGAAGTGCTGATCTAGACAATCGGAAGACTAGAGGAAGAGTAATTTCAGAGAGGGGGACAAGTTTGAACAGAGGCTGGCAGACATGATAGAGCATGATGTGTTTATGAGACTGTAAATCACAGCAGACAGTATCAGAAAGGATATAGCACAAATACAGCAAGTCCAGACCACAGAGGGCCTTGTGATCCATGCAGAGAGGGCTGGACTGTATCCTGTTAGTAATGGGGAACCAATGAAGTAAGAGGGTGATATAATCACATTGCGCATTTAAAAGTGGAGTAAAAACTTTTCCAGCAAGCAGAGTAATAGATGAAGTTTGCACAGGATCCCAATAAGGGGGAGATTTAAGGAAAGAGAATAACATGATTTGATTGATTTGATTTGATGCAATTTCTTTTAAAGTTTTAAAGCTAAATGCCTGACAACAGTGTGGAAGACGGATGGGAGACAGGGCAATATCAAAGGCAGGGAAGCCAACTGGCATCCTCACATCCTGGTAGGAGACGATGAAGATCGAAACTACAAAAGTAGCAGCAGGAGTGGAGAGGATGAGAGAAAATGAGGTGGAATCCGCAGAACTCACGCAAAGGTTGGAAACGGACGCTGCACCTGGGTGGGGCCGGGAATCCTGGCTTATATGGTAGAAGGGACATGAGAGAAGAGTCAGCACTGGGACAAAAGATAGGAAGTTCTGTTCAGGGCCTGTGGAGTTTGAGCCCTTCGAGGAACGTGCACATGGAGGTGACCAGACATGACACATTAGCACCAAAGGCCAACCCTCATATACAAGGTCTCTTAAAATTCCTCGATTAGAACCTACTTTATTTACTTAGAAAGCATTTAACTAATGCTGTAAGCAATTAGCTGTGATGTAGAATTCAGGGGCTGTGAACTCAGATCCTGTAACCTAGAGCTGAACTGCCTGTTACCTGTGTTTGCTGCACACACAGCAGGGAAGTGTTGGCAGAACTTGGAGAGTGATTCTGGGGACAGAACAAGAGGACTTCTTTCTGCTCTTCCTAAATACCCCCAGTTCCCTGAAGCCTTAACTACAGTTCAATGTTAACAGCTAACCGTTGAGCATCTACTATGAGCCAAACACTGCTAGGTACCAGCGACACAATAATAAGCAAGAAAATTCTCACCCTCACTGGGCTTACCTCTAGCAAGAGACACAATAGTTAAACTGAAAATAAATGTGGCAGATGCAGAGACCTACTGCACAGTTCTCCCTTCAAGAAAGTACTTGCTGCCCAGCCATCAAGAGTGTGGTTAGCTGACAGCCCCCAGAACTTTGCATGTTGGCTCAAAAGCCAAGGTCACACTGTTCTTACAGTGACTCCCAGACAATGGCCAAGCAAAGCAGTGGTAAACTGAGAGCACACACATTTTTGGGTGACCTCCAGCTAGAGTTGCTAGATTTAGCAAGTAAAAACAGAACACCCAGTTAAATTTGCATTGCAGATAAACAATGAATTTCTTTTTTTTAAGCATAAGTCTGTCCCAAATATTGCATGGGACAGACTTATACTTTAAAAAAATTAACTGAGCATCCTGTGTTTTCTCTGGCAACCCTACTTCCCAGCCAACTGAGCAAGGCAGTAGTAAAAAGGCCTCCTCATTTCCATTCAATCTCAGACTCTACTAATAGGCCATCTCTGCTGCAGAGCTCTTCATGGGTTGGCAGAGACTTTGTCATGCCTTCATCCTGGTCTGATGGCTCTCTCTGCACAACTATGATTTGTCTCCTTTTCCTTTCACAAGTATTGCTCTCTCCAAAACCTTTTAAACTTCGAACTCCATCTCATCATCTGCTTCCCAGAAAACTGAATTTGTAACAGTCGGTACCAAGAATGGTCTCAGAAAGCAGGTTGTAAGATAAAGGGTTGAGGACTGGGTACCCAGATGGTCCACCACTCACAGGACTCCAGCCCAGGTGGTAGGTGGTGTGCAGACAGCCCTTGCCATGAGATGAGGGTCGAGTTGTTAAACTTTCGCCAACGGTGGGCTGCAATGGCATGCAGGCAGAGAGGAGTGCACTGATTCAAGCATTCTGAGTGTACAGGGGGATTTGTAAGCATGAGAATAATGGAATTTGCTGAGTTTCACTAAGTTGTATTGATGCCCTACAGGAGGATAATGAAAAGCTGAGAACGGTTAACAAACAATTGAAACTAAGTCTGAAGGGAGTCTCTGCAAAGAATCCCTCTTACTGTGAGTGAGCAGAAAAGGCCGAGATGAAGCGCAGGATTTAATAGAGTTACTGAACTTCAAAGACAACTGAGTGCTCAACCAAAGCAGGGCTGTTATGTCAAAGTCAGGGCCCCAGTTGGCAAAACCTGGGACCCTGACGTGTGGGACTGAAATGTTTGGGTGATGTTCCCTAGCCTCCTCTGAACCCCCTGAGCCTACAGGGGTGGCTCGCCCTTCTCAATTAAAAGCTGACACATTCCTTGAATGGGAAGATGACACCAGGGGCTGTCCTCCAAAAGGCAATATGTGGCTCCCTCCCCCTGACCTGGACATCAGGCCTATAACCAGGGTTAAGTCTCAGCAAGCCGCAGCCAGGAATACACTGGGTCTGATAAGGGAGAAAAGTGACCATGACCCCAAGGAGCTGCAAGATGGCACTAGGGTGAACCAGCAGGGATTGGGGTGCTTGATCAAAGGGCCTGGAACATAAGTGTGGATAAGGGAGAGTTTTCTTTGACTTGGGGTCACTCTGTTGAGATATAGGATTTAACACCCCAGGAGATGATATGAACTTGCTTACACAAACTTGCTGCTAGGGTAGCTCCTAGAAGCCTGGAGAAAGTGATGGCCCCTGTTGAAGTGCTGAAACGCCTGATTGCTATGGAATACACAGGAGAACTTAAGAGGCACAGGGATGTGGACTTGCAGGAATGGGGGTATTATAATATGTGAGGCCAGAAGGCCAATCAGAGGACATACCATCTACCAAGGCCATCAGGAATGTGCTGGAGAGAGAGGCACAGCCAGCATCACTAAGTGGTTCCGTGGTGCCCCTCCTCTGGGGCCAGGACTGACAACAGAAGAGTCTGCCACAGAACCTGGTTCACTGATGACAATGGGACTGTTGGGTTCCCCCAAAGCAAGTGAGGCCAGGTGGTGGTACTTAACCACCAGAAGCCAGGTGGTTGTAATTATCATGACAACCAACAAGAGCAGAGTGGCAACCAAGAGGCCCTAACCCAGAGATCATTAAACTCAGCATTCCAAGGAACAAAATAGATCAACAGCCAACAGGGTGATGTTTAATATATTTAATCACAAGAGAGGAAGAATGGATGAGTAGGGGGGTGAGGGCAATTACCCCAGTAAATGTCAAAATAACCTTGCCAAGTTTCCAGACCTGGGCCAGTTTTCAGGTTTAAAACCCATTGGCTGAAGAGGTGGCTGGGTCTGCAGGGGGAAGGGCCCTACAATACCATGGCAAGTCCACACGGTAATGATTCCCAAAGTCCTTCTCCAAAGGAACCTATTGCCATTTACTTGATTGTACACTGAGGAAAGAAATAGCCAGACCTTCCAACGACTATTGGACATGGGGTCTGAATGGTCACTGATACATGAAGACCTGATGCATCATCGTGGGCTCCTATAAGGAGTGAGGAACGTAGGTGTCAGGCAATCAATGGATTCCTGGCCAAAGTATGGTTTGTAGTGAATCCACTGATCCACTAGCCCACGTAGTGGTCATTTTTTCCTATTCAAAAATGCATAATTAGTATTATAATACTTAGCAGTTGATGTAACTCCTGCACTAGGTCCTTGGCTTCTAGACAAGAGCTGTCATAATGGAAAAGGTCAAGTGCAAGTCTCAGAAATTACTGGCTACAATAAGTAAATAAAAAACAGTATTGCCTCCTGGGGGAATAGTGAAGACCAGAGATCCAAGGATGCAGGGATGGTGGTCTCTCTGAGATCTCCATTTATTCCCTAGTCTGGCCCCTACAGAAACTGAATGAATCCTGGAGAATGACTGTAGTGTAGAGCAGTGTATCAAGTGCTACCAAGTAGTGACCTTGATAGTATCTGCTGTGACAGAGACAGTACCAATGCTGCAGCAGATAAATAGGGCCTGCAGTTTATGGTATGCAACCACTGATTTGGCAACTGCATGCTTTTCAATCCCAAACAGAAAAGGCCATCCGAAACAGTTCACGTTCAAATGGAACAGGCAGCATTGTACACTTAACAATGTTGTGCCAGGGCTATGTTAACTCTCCTGATTTCCATCAAAGTACAGTCTAAAGAGATCTGGACCATCTGAGTACTATGCAGAATATCACATGGACCCAGTAAACTGATGACATGATGAGCAGGATATAGCTATCGCACCGGAAGCCTTGGTACCACACTGGAGCCTCAGAAGGTGAGAGGTAAATCCTGGGAGATTTAAAGACCTGCCACTTTAGTAAAGCTTTTAGGCATCCTGGGTTCGGGCCATGCTAGACATTTTGTCCAAAGTAAGAGACAGATTGCTCTGTCTTGCATCCCTACCAAAAACAAGGAAGCACAATGCTGATAGGCCCTTCAGGGCCTGGGATTGACATATTCCACACCTAGAACTATTGCTCTGGCCCGTGGGTCACACCAATGGGATTCACCGGTTGTGTCACACACCCCACTGCCCAGACACTCTGTTCTGATGACGCTGGAGTGGCCTGCTGCAGGTACAGCTGAGGCACCAGCTCAGAGGCAGGGGAGAATCTGTTCCTTTTTCCTGTGAGAATAACGTGCCATCCCCCACAATGCAACCACATATACTTTCCAGCAGAGGCCTTTAGATGGCACCAGGTTCCCCTGAGGAAGACTACATGTGTCAGGGAAGCTAATGGGTGATAGCAGGGGTGACCCTCTGGGGACCTTCTGTTTCCTAGCCGCCTATCTCTGCAACTCTAGGCTCTGGGGGGTTAGAAGTGCTGGCCCCGCAAGGGGACACCCTCTCACTAGGGACACGGCAAGGGTCTGTAAGCTGTGGCTGCCCTGAGAGCACTGTGGGCTCCCTGTGTTCAGAGATCAGTAGGCAGGAAGAGGAGCCAGCATCTTGTCAGGGATAACTGACCCTGGTCACCCGGAGGAGGCAGGCTACTTTTATGCCACAGGGACAGCGAAGCAACTCTGGCCTGGGAAAGATTTGCAGTTTGTCCCACTGACCTCCTTCTTCTAAGTTTCCCCTCAGGAAGAAAGGCCCACCAGAGCCTTGGGAAGCTGCCCCTTGCCCAGTTTAAGACAGATACAGAGATGTACCATTCAGATCCCCTTTCAAAAAAAAAAAAAAAATCACAACTCATTGCCTGGCTACAAGGACTGTAGTTCACTGGCATCCTCTCATCCTCTAGCTCTTAGCTCTTTTACAGTTGATCTCAGTCTCCCAGTCAAGGTCATTCCTTCTCAGGGAAGCCCCCAGCCAAGGACGGAGCACATGGCCTGGCCATTTTCATCCAACACAGAACTGCTCCAGGGGGCAGTCTGCTCCAGAGAGCCCTGCTGGCAGGCAGAGATCTGCATCATGGTCTCG
This sequence comes from Eulemur rufifrons, assembly GCF_041146395.1. NCBI lineage: Eukaryota > Metazoa > Chordata > Mammalia > Primates > Lemuridae > Eulemur > Eulemur rufifrons. Next base: position 40,254,832 of record NC_091010.1, read on the forward strand.
CAGGCTCCTAGGTTCCTTCCTCTACCAGGCTGAATGCCCCCCCACCCCGCCCCAAGCTACATCCACATCCTAATTTCTAGAATCTGTGAATATTACCTTATTTGGAAAAAGAGTTTTCTCTGCAAATGTGATTAAGGATCTTGAGATAAAGAGACCATCCTGGATTATCCAGGTGGGCCCTAAATAGAATCACATGTATCCCAGTAAGATGAACACACAGAGGAGAGAGACACAGAGAAGAGGAGGACGCCATGCGACCACACAGGCAGAGACTGGAGTGACGCAGCCACAAGCCGAGGACTGCCCGGTGCCACCAGAAGCTGGAATAGGAAAGAAACAGATTCTCCCCCGGAGCCTTCAGAGGGAATGCAGCCCTGCTGATACCTTGACTTTGGACTTCTGGGCTCCAGAACCGCGAGAGAATAAATTTCTGTTGTTTTGAGCCACCAAGGTGGTGGTGAGCTGTTGTGGCAGCCGAAGGAAACTGACGCACTCCCGTTTTCTTTTGGCAGATGTCACCCCTCAATCTTTTCAGCTCCTGACTACAATTCTGCCTTTGCTTCTTGGAGCAACACAGCCTTCGACAGTGGTATACAATGCAGGATGGGAAGGGCGCCTAGCCTCAGGCGGGGCCGGCAGATGGTAGAGGGCAGGAAGGCGATCTAGGGCAAGTGACGTCTCAAGTGGCCTGAAGGATGGCAGGAGCCAGCCAAACCAAGAGATACTAGAGAGAAACTGAGTCACACTCAAGGAGCTGAGGGAAAGGGCCAGTTGTGTGAGGTAGGGGCGGCCAGGCAAGCAGGGGCCAGAGCAAACTGGCTGTGTGTGTGATCTTCACATTTAATCCTAAAGGATTTTAAACTTAGGTGCCTGGAGCAGCACTTCACTAACAAAGATGAATTCATTTGACTTAAAAGAATTGCAAAAATACAACTATTCTCGATAAAAAGATGCCGTAATAAGAGCTGCCTGGTTATCCATGCCTTTGAGACAACAGCTGTGTCTGATCCTAGGCTGAGAATGTTTCCCCTGGGGAGATGGAGACATTCTGGTGGCCTCAAGCAGCCTTCTCTTCCTAGTTTGATAAGGATAATCTATAGCCTTTTCTCAATCGTATGTAAAGCCTTATGCAAAGGCAGCTTCAAGTCCCACCTTCCATCCAACCAGATGGTCAATCCAAAATCCCTTCTAAATAGAGATTCTAGAGCTGCCTTCGGCCATGAGTACCACCAGGACAAGAAGGATTTTCAGCCTAGGGAGGATTGGAGGGGAGGTGGGAAAGGCTGCAGCCTTAGAATTATCCCCAGGGAGTGGCCAGGGGACTCAGGGGCTGTTATCTCACAAGAGCAGCTGTGGGCTCTGACCAGCACCACCACGCTCTAGCAGGGCCCGGCCTACACAGGAAATTGTTATCTTACCTCCCTTGGGGAACAAAGGGGAAGCTTTGTTTGATGCAGACTTCAAAAAAGAGTGGCCTGAGGGCCACCATCTGGTCTGTTTGCTTTGGTCCTCCAGTGCTGTGCTGTTGATTTTAATTGAACCAACATTCATATCCCTCGACAGTCCAGGACTTCCAGGATCTCTTGTCAGTGTGGGAGCCCTGGCTTCAATTCACCCCCATTCCTGCGGGGATGAGAGCCCAGCAGCAGCAGTGGCCACCCCCTTCCCACGGGACAGGCCCGCTCGGGTCTACACAGCACCCCACCCTCACGATTTTCTGCTCAACGCAGAAGCCAAGGGTTTTGTTTTTCTAACACAGGCATAGGACTATTGATCTATACCCATATGCCTTCCAAAAGCAGGAAAATGAATGCTACATTGAAAGGGCCAGAATTTCTAGACAAATAGGAGAGACTCTGCAGTATTTTCCCTCTGACACCAGCCAGCTTCATTTATTTAATTTGCATGTCTGAGTCTGTGCCTCCTGGCTTCAGTGTTTTTGCCTCTCAGTCCCCCAGCCCCGGCCCAGTTCATCTGTTCTGCCTTCGGCGCCCGTCCATCCTCCGCAGTGGTGAGCTTCACCCCAGATGGTAATCATGCAGGCAAGTACCACAAGGGACCATGCCTGGGAAACTGGGAGCTCCGAACTTCTCCTGGGAAGAAGCCATAGACAAAATCCTGGGGGAACCACAGGGAGAACTTCAGCAGAAGAAAAAGATTTTATCATTTCGTTTCAAGTGCCCCTACTCTCCTCTCCTCTAATTGGTTAACACACCCACATACCCAGTCTAGACCATGCCTCACTATTAAAGGTACCAAGAAATGGAATTAGAGTCTGCTTGTGAATTACTCTTCCTTCTCCATCAAAATCAATGGGGGGAAATGGTCAACCCTGAGGAACTGTGCAGTGCCAGCCCTGTTAGAGGTGAGGTTTCCTCTCTCCACTCAGAGGAGCAGAGGCCCCTTTGGGGTACAGTTGAGAATTAGCAGTGGCGCTTTCCTTTGCTAACTCTGCAGGCTGGAGTGTACTACAGGGTGGGGTGGGAGTGAGACGAGGTAGGAGTGGAGCAGATCACCCTAGCAGGGAGGAGTGTTTTATCATTGACATTGTTCAGAATTGCTGGCACAATTCATTATTCGCTAATTCAATGGTTGCAACAGTACTTTTTATTTCACTGTATTACTGCTTTTAAATTCTCAGAGAAAGGGCACCCTCTTATTGCCTGCACACCCATGGCCCATCCCCACATGTGTCCTTGGTGTCCCCCCTCATTGCAGCCCTCCATTACCTTTAAGCTGGATGGGCCCCCTAGAGCCACACAGCTGAGCCTGTTGTTAGACCAGGCCTAACTAACTTGCGGGTCTGATCTAACTGATCCTCCCAATAATGCTGGCAGGTGTGTCAACGAGCTCCTTTTTCAGATGAGGAACTGAGGCTTAGGGAGGTGTAGAGACTTTCCTAAGGTCACACTTGGAAGTAATGAAGCACAGATAAATTCAGGTTCACCTGATTCCAACCACTTGTGCTTTACTGATCCGCATACCCTCTTTGTTTCTTCTGGTCAGTTTCCCAATCTTTCCAGCTTCCGGCCTGGGATCTATATTTCCTGTAATTTAGCCTTAGTTCATCCCCTAGGATGGAGCACTGTGGTACCTTCTTCCTGACTCAGACCTTTGCTTTTCTGATCAACAACATTTAGGATTCTCCCTCTTTCCATGCTGCCACTAGCTTTCCCAAGGAATATCCTGCACCTAACTCAACCTGGCCTGTTGGAGGTCCTTGGATCTTCGTAGATTTGCCTCTTTTCTGGGAACGGGATCCGAAGAACAGGAAAATGCAAGTATGTATTTGTGTGTACTCATGTGTGTGCACATGTGCATGTGGAGGTCTGGAGGTGTGGCGTGGCATGGAGGTACATGGGATGGGGCGGTTTTAATTGGGACAGAGAAAGTAAATAGAGACACAGAAAGAAAATCTAGGAGTGACAGACTCTGACTGGCTGCCCTGCACACATTATAAACATTTCTTCCACAAAGATTTCCTGCTTGGAAGCTCATTCCCTGGGTTAGCATTGCCTTTTTCTGTCTCACGCTCTTCAGGAACAATTCCTTTGTTTTGCTTCTTGAACATTCAATCAGTGATCAATCCAGCAATGCCATTCCTCCCTGATTTGCAGAATGAAGACTCTTCATTGGTTCTTCAATAGGTCTTCTCTCCCTTAGGGACCCAGAACTTTAGGACACAGGCTTGTGTACCTGCCATTCCTAATGCAAAAGAAGGAGCTGGGATAAAGGTGTATTTTAAATTAGCAATGCCATTTAAGTGTTACAAAATGGTTTTAGAAATGGATTTTAGTTTTATACATAATGCATATTTGTTGAAGAAAAGTTAGAAAATCAATTTATGCAAAAAGATAAAATCTTACCACCCATACAGAGAACTGTTGATGACCTCTTATTGCATATTTTTCAAGACTTTTTCCATTAATACGAATGTGTGTGTGTGTGTGTGTGTGTGTATGCACATGTGTCTTTGTAATGAGAAGCACATACGGTTTTATAAACTGCTTTTCTAAGGAATTGATTATTGTGGCTTTGGTACAGTTCAATGATTTTCCAGAAATGCAGGTTTCTCTATGTTACACTTTCTTAACGCTTTGTAATTTAATGCATCATTTACCAAACAAGTGACTATGGGTGGACCAGGAGCAAAAAGAATCAATTTCTTAAAATTATGTTTCTGACCTAAGGTCAGCCTATTATGTGCTGGAAGTTGTACATGCATCATCTCCTTTAATCCTTACATTAGGTTGATTTTATCACTTCCATTGTATAGATAAGGAAATCCAGGCTTAAAGGGTTAATTAACCCACCCAAGGTCACATAGTTGAGAAGCAACAGTTCTCTCTGACATCAAAATCTAGCTCTTTCCAACTTGCCTGTCAGTGAAACAGAATTTGACTTGGAGGCAGCAGGAGAAATGTGTAGCAATACTGATAGTGTGATTTAGATAGTAAAAGAAAGTGTCCATTACCATGGGGCCCATCTCCAGCATTTGGTGTGAATGGTTCTGATGGAGGTCCATACAGAAAGTCAACTTTCGTCTCTACCGATGGACCTACTCCTTTTGTTTTTGTTTATGTTTTTTATTCTTCAGCTAAGACAACAGAAGACATGACTTATTGTATATATGTTACACTCAGCCACAACAGAGAACAGAACTAGTCCAGAATGTCACAGGTCCAGGACCAACAGGGACTGTTTTGGTATGAGCAAGGTGGGTCTCTCAGAGGGGGTCTTGGCAATCGATGGCGCTGAAGTTCTAGTTCCACGGAGAGACAAGTTCTAGACCATAGCATGCAGTCCAACAACTTATACCAGCGTCACCAGCTTCTGGCATTCCAGGTTTCTGCTCCTGTGGCCCCCAAGGGTGTGCAAACTAGCAGTTTCCCTGGACCTCTGCCTTGCCTTTCTTCTTTTGCACTTTGTGCACATTCTCTTCTTCCTCCACTTGGCTCCTGTGGCATGGAGGTTTCTAGGAAGATAATGGCACTAAGGCCAAGAGCTGAGCCTACTGTTAAGCAACCCAATCTGCAACAGTATGCTTTTTGGAGCAAGAAGGAAACTGAGGAAACTGAAGCAGCTGAGCAGACTCATTAAGAGGCAAAACCATATTCGCCCTCTTGGTACAGAGAAAAGTAGGCAGATATTATTGTTAACTGGGGCTCCGCTGACTGAAGTTAATTGGCAACAATACCAGCCCTAAAGTAGGCTCCAGGGAGTCCTAGGCAAACACACTTAGAGCCCAGGGTCTATTAAAATCAAATTCTTCTTTGGAAACGGGTCCCTTCTGCTTCCTGTAAAAATTCAGGACAAAACAAGTGAATTTCCCTGTGGTCACTCATGGATATTGGCTGACCACATTCTGAAAGAGCAGGACAAACAATTGCTTCATGTTAGAAATCCTTTTTTTCTTCTGGGGATGAAACCTGAAAATGTACGTGCCCACTTGCAGATTTTGGTATTTCTGCTATAAGAGTTGGAGGATTAGCACTCTATAACTTTGCCCTGTGCTTGAAAGGGGAATAGTTATTTGCTAGTACTACAGTCATTCATTTCCTTCAATGCTACAGTCATAACTCTAAACCATTTTAACGTCTTTGAAGAGAATTAATTAGCTCTTCTGTTGATACTTCTAAAGTGCTGTAATGCAGGTCTGGTTTTTACTCAGCCTTTGAAAGAATTTCCATGGCAGCCATTTAACAGATAACAGACTTTTCCGGAAATACCCAATGCTTTGTAGCGTTTAAAACGAATCATGTTTGATGGACATTTATTCAATTAAAAATATAATTACTCATTGATAAAAGTATATTACTGGTAAAAATTCCTTTAAAAAGGAAAGATGTGTCTTATAATTGATTTTTTCCTTGGTCAGAAAATAATGCCATGGCCAATATATTTAATTACAAGGAAACTTTAAAGTGTAGGGCAGTATTCAGGACTCAGTGCCAGGAAAATCTCCAGAGTGAAATTCATTTCTCCGGGTGGCACATTCCTATGTCTGACAAGACATTTTCATTCCAAATGCTCCTCTCCATTCATATTTAAATCACATCTATCGAAATCATTGAGCACCAGCTCTGTGCCAGGTTAATTTGGCAATCATTATTTTAAATAATCCTCAAACTCAATTCCATATAACAGGTAGTAGTAAAGTAGCAAAATATCTTCATTTTCCAGATAATAAAATTAAAGTTTGGGAAAAATCAATTGATGTTGCTAACGTCACACAGCTAGCAAAGGTCAGAACCAGAATTTGAAGCCAGGCCTTCAGCCTCTAGCGCCCCAGGGCACACCTGCGTTGTGAAGGGGCTGCTGTGAGAATGTAACCAGCTGCACAGGCACGCACCCTTCTGCCCCTTCTCTCTGCCTTGTCTGTAGGCTGGGGCTCAGGATCTAGTTCCCAGACCTACCTGAGACTGGGTAATTTATAATGAACAGAAATTCATTTCTTATGGTTCTGGAGGCTGGGAAGTCCAAGATCAAGGTGCTGACATCTGCTGAGGGCCTTCTTGCCATGTCATCCCATGGTGGAAGGGGAGAGAGTGAGAGAGAGATAAAAGGGGGGCTGAACTTGTCCTTTTATAAAGAACCCACTCCTGCAATAACAAACCCACTCCCACAATACTGGCATTAATCCGTTTGTTCATGAGGGCAGAGCCCTCATGGCCTCATAGCATTTTAAAGGTCTCACCTCTTAATACTGTGCTGTTACAATGGCAATTAAATTTCAACATGAGTTTGGGAGAGGGCAAACAGTCAAACCATAACCTAATCCTCAGCTTGGGCCCCAGGCATGTGTATTTTAAAAGCTTTCCAATTCACTTTCATGTAGAAAGCATCAAGAAACCTGCTTAAAATCTATGAATTCAATTCCTTTGGCCTCTGCTCATAAATCTCATTTTCTGCAAACCATCTTCATTTTGCTGTTACTCCCTTTGGGATCCATCCATCATAATTAATATGGGGTAGCCCTGTGAGAGACTGCCAGCTCCAGGAGACAGAATGAGAGAACTTGTGGCTTTTTCCCATCCTGTAAAACCTCCTCAATATCTTCTCACTCATTCAATGGTTAGGTTAAAAATTCAGGGACGTTTTCCAAAGCTAAGAACACGAAAAGTCCCACAGATTTTTATTCAAATCCTTGTGATGTGATTCTGGCCGAGCCATTCAACTTCTCAGGACCTGTAAAATAGGGATAATCACAGACACAGATCTGAGCTGTTGGGAGCTCATGTATTGGTCTCAAATAAGCATGGGCCACCTTCCTCCCATCTGGTCTAGCCAGGGTGTTGCACTGAGAGGAAACAGAAATCAATTCCAAAATACCTTGAAAAGTAATACATAAAAATGGAAGGCTCTTTAAATATGACACAGAGGACTTAGAAATGGCAGTACATATATGATTAAACCAAGGACTTGAGCACCAGTCTGCCCAAGTTCAAATCCTGGTTCCCCCACTTATTGGCTGTGTGTACTTAAGCAGGTTACTGAGGTCATCTCTATGTCTCAGTCTCTTCATCTGTAAAATGGAGGTAATAATATTATTGACCCCTTCAGACTATAAACGACAAGAGGTGGAACTACCGAGGCAGAATGAATATTTCTGAGGTCTGCTGCATTGTTTCTTGGGGACCTATCTTGATGTTGTTAGGCTAAAGCATGCAGAATGTAGATGCAGGACCCGTGTTTGTGCCCAATCTTTTCCCTACCATCCTGACTGCTACCCTCGCCTCTGCCCTCACATCCAGTTCCAATGGTCCTGAACCTCTGGGAGCTCAGCTTCTCCTAGAGCCGAGGCCTCGAGGCTCAGGATTAAATACAGTACATTAATAGATATAAGGGACAGTGTCTAGGCCATAGTGCTAAAAAGTGTTTGCCGTGAAAATTATTATTGCAGAACATAACATAGAGCAACACATCCTTGAACCCTTCGACACAACCAAGTCTCCAAAGACCCACTCTTTCTCTCCATAACACTCCTGCCTCCTTTGCCAGTGTTCTCCGCCTGCCTTTCAGATACCTGCTGCATGTTCCCCCATCCACACAGACTCCTGCTCTTTTGCACATATATAACATGGTTCACCCCTTTCTCTACTTCTCTTGTTTCTTTAGTCCAGCTACCTTTGCCCCTGTCAGCCTAACAGAGGTTGTCAAGGGGCTGGGGAGGCAGAAGGTTGCAGAATGTTTTTGTCTCAGACACACATATATACATAATATATTTATGATGCTTTTACCTGGTGGGCACTCGATGAGTCTCCTTCACACTTTCTTAGCAACTACAGAACAAGGGCAAAGCGACCCATTTCAGATGTTTATGGAAGTCTGATACCACCAATTCCTTCTCATTCACAGTGTGTTAATTCACCTATCTGATGACTCTAGTTTTGCAAACCACCAATATAAACAGATCCACAGCTGTAGGGGATATGCAGTCTGAGACCTAGAGTTGCGCTGTCCAACATGGTAGCCACTAGCTACATGCGCCTAGTTAAAATTAAATTCATTAAAATTAGTAGTATTAAAAACTCATTTCCTCAGCCACACTAGCCACATTTTGAGTGCTGAGTAGCTACATGTGACAAGTGGCCATTGCATCGCATAGCTCAGACATGGAACATTTCCAACACAGCAGGACGTTCTATTGCACAGTACCCGTCTCTAGAGAGAGAAACAAAGCATGACACATAGAACCTCATTTCAGTTCTTTCTGAGCCTCTAGGTCTCAGCTATAGGAGAAGCTGAGCCCCCAGAGATTCAGGATTGTTTGGATTGGATGATTGGGCAGAGGCGAGGGTGGCAGGAACCAACATGGACACAGACACAGGCCCAGCATGTAAATTCTACAAGCTCTACTCTACTTAAGATCAAGATGAGTCTCCCAAGAATTAAGGCAGCAGGCCTCAAAAAGATTTATTCTACCTCAGCCTCTCCACCTCTTGTAACCAACCTGCCTGGGAAAGGAACTCTGAGGTTATTTCTTGCCTTTTAAAGTAAAGTGGAAATGGAGAGCAATTATCAGGACATTTCAAAGAGATCAACGTCTGACATAAGTGACCAGCAAGGTTGATGCAAAAGAAAGTTTTTTCCCTGAATTATCCAGATTGTTGCTTTGATTCTTGCACAGACACAGCCTGAGAACTTGCTGCTCACCCTTGTTTGTGATTTCCTCACACCGTGAGAACCGTAGGAGGTGGGAACGGCAAAGACAACAAGGAAGATGTGCCGGCAGACGTGGGTCAGGCAGGTGGCAGAATATGGTAGCAGAGGGTCTCAGGTATCAGCTGGTTCTTGAGTGGTTCCCATGGCTGCTGAAACACTGATTTCAAAGACATTCCTTCCTCTCTGGGCCTCCTGCCTGTGGACCTTTCTTTTCTAGTGCCTCTCAGAAGTTTCCATATGCAGAGCTGATGAGTGGGGATTTCTAGCCTTTTCTTTAGGAGGTGTTTTTTAATTAAAAGCTACTCAGGGAGGATCTGAGCTCATGCTTAATTGGCATCAGTGACATCTCAGGGCACTCACAAGGCAGGACAGCAGCTGTCCTCAGTAGTCATGTGTCAGAGGAAGGGCAAGGAGGGCGTGTAGTCCCACAGTCTCTATGGAGTATGACTTCCCTGTCCAGGCAAGAGCTATGAGTGCACAAAGTGGGCCAGCAGCCTTCTTGGCACCTGGGCAGGTTAAGGAGGCTTCTGAACTCTCCTGCCTCGGTTTCCCTCCTTTTCCTTCCCCTTTTCCTACTGCTTCACAGGACCAAGACAGAGAGAGACACACCCTGATGCTTATACAATTTGTGAGGTCTTCTTTAGGAAAAAGGATAAAAAATTGTGAATACAAATTAGGTACCAAAGTGAATAGTTATTTAGACTTCAAATTCCTGGAAGCTTAGAAATTCAGAGCCATTCCTCTGAGATCTCTTTAGACAATCTGCCGGAAAGGACTACATGGAAATGCTTCCTTATGGAAAGGTGCCTTTTCCTCTCCACCTAGAACATTCTGCAGCAACCTGCAACAACCAGCATTCACAGGAGATGTGCAAATGAGGGTCTCTGGAGCTCAAACTTTATTAGCTTCACAGTAAATCCACCTCTGACCATAGATCACAGGGTTGTGAAGTGGAGTTGGAGGGTGAACCCCCAAGTACTCTGGCCCTCCACTTTTTTTCTTTTACACGTAAGAAAATGACCCCAGAAAAGTAAAGTCATTTCCCCACTATCCCATAGCTTTTAACATTGGGAATGACAACCCAGGTCTCCTGCTTCCCAGCCTATGTTCTGGCCTCTAAACCACTTTGTATAACATGAGACAGCATCAGGAGTAGTCAGAGCCCTGCTTAGGGCCAGAAGATTTGAATAAAAATTCCTGACCTGCATCTTACTAGCAGTGAGATCTTGGGCAAGTCCCACAGCTTCTCTGAACCTTAGCTCCTTTGTCTAAAAATGGTCAGCACCTTACAGGTCCCTTTGGTTTTTGTGTGCATTAAGTGAAACGATATATGTGAAAATGTATAGAGCATCAAAGGCTCTTAATAAATACCTATTGCCTCATTGTCTATAATGTCATCCCTTAAACTAAGCCTTTCTGCAGGATGGTGTGTGTTTGGAGGAGGGGCAGATGAAATTAAATGATACAACTAAGATTTCTTAAATTGTTTTTTGCCAGTCTAAATGAAAAGTAACCCCACATCCTTATATCCTTTTTGCAATTCAAACAACCCAGGTGTCAGGTTTCCAGAGCAAAAAATAGCTATATAATTAGCTCCAACCATCTAGAAAAATAAAATACAGAGGTTATTTCCAATTAATATTTTCTGCATTCTGCCTATGATATCTTCGTGGCTAGTTTTATGCATTTAAAAATATGAATTTAAACCAATACTTAAAACACAGGGTATTGATTCTATTTCCTGCTTTACCTCATGCCAGGAGAGATCTCATGCTGTCATATACACATTCGAGCAGAAAGCCATTTCGCTTTTTCCATTTGTTTTCATTACTTTTTTTCTATATTTGTTCTTTGACACTGTTTGTATTGAAGCCAGGGTTTGCCTTCTTTTCACTTTATCTCTCCATGGCAACAGATAGATTGCAACGCCACACACAAAAATGCAGAATTACAACCTCCCTGCTGGATCAGCCAGAAACTGTATATGGTGTAACCGGTGATGGAAACTTGGGGTAGTTAATGAATAAGCCAAATCTTTCCTTTTCAGACAGAATATAAATCAGAATTCCTTTTTGCATCTTCTCTTTTCTCCCTAGGAAACACCCCTGGTAAGCACTCAATAATTACTTGTAGAATGAAGGATTGATTGACTATTAGCATTTCCTTTTCTAAGTGCTCACCATTCATTTGCTTAATAATGAATTTGAGAAATTGTGACTATAATTATTATAGTTTGTTGAGTGCTTTCCATCCGCTGTGCACACGCCGAATGCTTTATACGCACGGGTTCATTGCACCTTTTCCACAGCCCTATACAGTGGTCATTGTCATCTGTTTGCAGATGAAGAACCTGGGCTCAGACAGGTTAAGTGACATGCTCAAGGTCGCAGCTCACAGCTAGAAAGAGGAAAAACTGAAATTTGCTCCTTTAAAGTCTGTCTGACATTAAAGCTTGGGCTCCTAAATTATTAATGGTTAGTCCAGAATTTTGCAGGGAGATCATCGTCAATTCTGTTGATCTCTTATTTTCATAAGTGACCACTCCCAATCTCTATTTCAAAAGGGGGTACATTTGCTCACTTCTAATGTGTTGCCCGTGCTTTCTCAGAGATTTCTGACAGTGGGTGTATATTACAACCTCAATCTCCTTCAGCGTCTAGGGTTTGCCTCAATCTGGAGACCTGAAATCATCTGAAGCAGCTACATGTCCTCTTTCTTTATAATGTTTGCTACAGTCCTTCCAGGATCAAGTCTGAGTCCTTTGTTGAAGATTATTCTCTTTGATGATTCATTCTCCCTAGAAGCACTAAAAAGATATTGACATGATCACATGCTTTGGACTCATGGCATTGAATTCCGTGTGACTCTGGTCAGATTACTACTGAGCTTCAGTTTTCCTCATCTATAAAATGGGATTATAGTAATATGGTATCAATCTCTTAGTAGTCTTCAGTCTTTTCTTTTTCCTTTTTGGACAGCAAATAAGAGATTAAGCTCATCCTTCAGATATTTCATCTTAAATATCACCTAAATAGGTTTTTTTCTGATCATTGCTTTAAGTAGAAATCCCTCCCTTGTCATTCTATATCACACACACACTATTTGTTTCCTTTGTATTAATAGCACTTATCTGGAATTTGGGTGCTTGTGTTGCTATTATCCTTTTTCCTTCCTGGATCAAGCACCATGAGGATAGGAACAAAATCTGTGTTAAGTCCCATGGTGTATGTTCACCATCTAGTACAGTGACTGGCACATAGTGTTTATCCAGTAAGTACTTGTGGAATGGATTTTAAAAAGTGAATGAATGATTGTTCTTGCCTGTTCCTCATCAAAGTCGGCACAGTACACCACCACCTCTCAAGTCACCAGGCTCAGAATTCAGGTGCCGTCTTGGATCTTCCTTTAGTATTTACTCCAAAGTCCTGTGGAGTTTTTCTATGCAACCTGCTTCAGACTAGCTCTTTCTTTTCCAGTTGTGCAGCCTCTATTGAGTCAAGACACTTTTATGTCACCCCCTGAATTACTGCAAGAGCCTCTTGAAACCTCCTCTTGAAGATCTCTATCCCACCCAGTTCTCCTGCAAAATGTACTTGGGATTCTTTTGTTTAGAAATTTACTGCAGCTTTATGTCTCTTCAAGGATAGGTTTGAAATCCCTTCATTTGCTCATTCTTCCCAAGACCAGATCTGCACTAGAAAAATCTATAGGTCTCTAGTATAGGGCTTGCTCATTTCTGTTCTACTCTTTCTCTTATACCATCCTCCCAACTGAAATTCCCTCTCCACTCCTTTCTGTCAAAACTTATCCTTTCCCTATAAACCCCTAGTTTGAAATCCACTTTTCATGATTTGAGATGTTACTTCTCTCTCAGCTCTATCATTAGCTAGTTTGGAATCATGGGTAAGCCCTCTAATTTCCATCTTTTTTTGGCAATTTACTGGAAATGCTTACATAGAAATGCTCCCCAGAAGACCGAACGTCATGGGATTCATGGTGCCCTTGCTAATTAAGGCTTCCTTTTTGTTTGGGACCAGGGGGCTTTATAACTTGAAGCAAGGCAGCAAAATAAGATTTTAGGTGAATGAAGAACATGTCTTTCTTTTGTCAGGTGGGAAAGTGAGTCCTGTGAACATGAACCACTTCTCAGGCAGATCCAACTTAATGAAAAGATAAAGTTTAGTAATAATAATATAGAAGTTCAGGGTCTGGAAATTGATTCTCTTCAAATATCTGTTCTCAAGTACCCCTTGGAAAATATTCCCACCCCCTTAGAAATAAATACAAATGCTCCAGTTTAAAGATCAGTGGACTACAGAAGTTCTTTCCAATTTAAGATTCTACATAATTCACATTTAAGCTACTATCTGGGCATCCTGTGAAGTGCAGATTCTGGAGCCAGGCAAAATGCATGCAGATCCCAGTATATTCCACTAATTACTAGCTGTGTGACCTTGGGGATGTTACTTATCCGGTCCTTGCCTAAATGGAAATAATAATAGTACCTCTCTCATAAGGATATTGTGCAGAGCAAATGGGTTAATGCAGGTAAGGCACTTAGAATAATGCCTGGCACATACATTAAGTGTTTAATAAATATTCACTACTACTGCTGCTGCTACTACTCGTACTACTAATATAACTAGAGAAGACACTCCGGCAAGATTTTAAGAAGTCAGTCATATCTGCATGCTTGAAAAGGTATCTGCAGGTCATAATGAAAGGTAATGAAACCATGTGCAGTGATGCTTCTAAGGAAATTCTTTCATTGAACAAATGCCTATTGATCATGAACTGACTGTGCTAGCTGTTGAAGAACAAATAAGTCAAAGCCCTTGCACTCCGGGAGCTAACAGCTTGAAAGGAAACATTAAGTCAGTACACGCTATCACGCAATTAAAGGACAAAATGACTGGCAGACCATACTTGCTACACAAAGTTAGAAAAGGGGAGAGCAGTAAGGGCTGAGGCCTAGGGAATTGAGCTATGCTCTAAAGGAAGATTTGATTTGGATAAATGTGGAAGGGACTGAACATAGGGAAGCTTTCATATTTTACTCAAAGCCAGAGCAATCTGGGCAGGATGAAGAGCTAGTGTAGGAGACTAGGTTGGTGAGAGAGATGAAACAGGCTCAGTTAACCAGCATTTGATCTTAGTGAGAAAGGGATAATGGCCCCAAGCCAACAGAATGACAATTGCAAAGTCCTTTTCTCATGTCCAAAATGTCAACCGCACACTTTCAGGAGTAACCCTAAACTGACAGTAGTTCATATGGAAAAACACTCAAGATGAGGTAATTTAGGGATCAATTGATTGCAAGATCAATGTGAGTAAGAATTTTTCAGCCGGGGTTAAAATTCCTAACCCAGCCTAGGAGGCTGCTGACAAGACCAGGGAGATCATTGTTCAGCATGAGGTTTTTTTGTGCCTTTGAAGTGACTTTTGAAAAAACTATTTAGAGGATTAATTTTGGTTTTCAATTTTAATATACAATGCTTTAAGATACATATTTTTAAAAAATCTAGTTCTTGAGCTTTTAAGCTAAGTTTACAAAACCTATCACTCAATTCTAGTAAATTTAATAATTATTTTTAAAGGGACTTTGAAGCAATACTTGTCCCTATGTATAAATTTCAAGACATTAAAATATTTGAACTATATTTATAAATTTAATATAGTCTGTTATATTTTTGTAAGTCTCTTTAACATCTGACTTAGCAAAAGACAAAACTCCCCAAGCACTTAAGTAATTAATATAAAAATAATATATTTATAAATATGAATCAAATTCTCTGAAATGTTCTAATACTGTATATGTACTTATTAAGATTTTTCACTTAAAATCATAAGTCTAAGTCAAGTTCTTGATTACTCATTTTAAACTAGAGTAACAAGGATGACCCTCAAAAAATTTCTAATTATTTTAAATTCACAAAATACTAAATGTGTGCCAATTCCTTGATATAAAAATATTAATATCTTGGGTTTGATTTTTCTTAAAACATATCTACATACTTCTGAATCTTCCAAGGTTGGAAAAGGATTAGCGTTTAAGTTAATTATTTTATTATCCTGCCTAAGATGGGGAATTACCTTCTTGTAGAATGTGTATAATGTGGGGAATGGCTTTCTCAGAATGAGATTACAAAATGATCAGAGATTTCAGTGGAGGACTGTCTACATTTTCTTTTTTGGAAAGCTTGATGGACTGCTTTGAACACAATTAGTTTTTATTGTAATATTGCATAACATCAGAGTGTTTATGGGGGTGAAAGGAGGGGGAAAAGGGAGGACAAGTAATCCATTTCCCTGGACTCAAGTTTTATACATTACCTAGTTTTTGTTCTTCTTACATATGTCTGCAATTCCTACCCAAATTGATAGTTTGACTGTTTTTTGCATTTCTTTGGTTCTTAAGACAATGTCTTTTCCATCCAACTGCAAAAGTCCTTGTACTTGATTTGGAATATTTCAGTTTTTTTTTTTCATGTATTTGTGATTGCTTTAAGATCACATAACCTTTGCAATTAGTATTAAGATATACAATTAAATTCTGGGTATTTCTCCAGGTTTTGCCTTACCTTTCATCCTAATCTGTAAGGCCACTCTGCTGATAGTGTAAATCTATGGTATTTGGTGCTGGGCAGGCCATGTCATGTGTCTTCTGCCCAGCACTGATCCAGGTGCTTTAAAAGAGATCACGACAATGCCCTGAACACCTTCCAAGGACAGCCATCTGGAAAAGTGGAAGAACGGAAGGGAAAGTTTAGGAAAACATGACGACAACATGCAAATGAATGGCTATCCCATGAAGCATGAGTATGCTTCTTTTATTTGACTCCTGAGACCACTGGATAGATGTAACAGAGGAGCAAACTCAGTTCAGCATAAGGAAGAACTTTCTAATAATTGGCTTCCTCACAAGGGAATAGACGATCGTGGGAGAAAAGTGAGTCCCTAGTCACTGGAAATAGCCAAATAACCTGGGTACCCATCTGCCAAGAAGGTACTAGAAGAGTTTCTAACAACAGTCACAAGGTTGACTTAAATGGTTTATAAAGTCTCTTCCATCTTTGAGAATCTCTGATTACATAAGACACAGTTCACAAAGCTAGATGCCTCATAAAAGGCATCTACATGTCAAAAATGTAGTGGTGTCATTAAATTGCCCCACTTACTGGAACATGGGCATGTCAAACCTCCTTATGCTGGAAGCCTTCTTTCTTCCTGGGACAGAAAGCCCTTTGAGTTCTACAGAGAAATCAGAAATGGAGATGGATTAGGGAAGTGAGTTGGAGGGAGAAGGGAGGGAAAGAGCTACAGCAACAGCTGGAAGAAATTAAAGCCACAATAGAAATCAAAAGGAACAGATACCTTGAAAGGAAGGAGAAAACATTACCACTGTGCACTTTCAGAAGGGGAAATGGTGAACAAAGCTTTATTTCAAGACTATAGCCCTTGAAGATAGAGGTATGTGTGCATATATATACCATGTGTGTATGTGTGAGAGAGACACAGGCAATGATGATTTGGCCAAAGTATAAATCAACTAAATATGGTTCATCAGGCCTCAAACAAAATAAGTCATTTGAACACTTCATTATTATTAATCATTATATTTTCATAATATTAGCTAACATTTATTGAATCCCTGCTCAATGACAGGAGCCACACCAGGCATTCTCTATATTCTATCCTATTCCACAGCAGCTGCAGATTTAGCATGGTACAGGAAAGCCAGGGAAGCCTAGGGAACATTGTAGAAAAATGTCCATTGACCACTCCTCAGATCACACAGTTAAACTTTCACGTTCTCTGGTCAGATACCTGGCTTTGAAACTCAGCTCCACCATTTTACCAGATATGGAAAACTTAACTTCTTAAAACCTCCATTTTCTAGATGTAAAAGATGGATAAATGATATACCCACTCTTTCACAGGAGGAGTTGTGAAAATCAAATGAGGAAATGTATGTAAAGTGATTACCACAGTACCTGGCACACAGTAAATGTTCAAGAAATAGAAGCTATTCTTCTATCACAGGGGTAGGCAAACTTTTTCTGTAAAGGGGCAGATAAATCTTTTAGGCTTCGTGGGCTTGTATCATAGCTACTTAACTGCTTGACTACCTTACCTATGGACACTGAGATTTGAATGTTATAGTAAGTTGTTAATTATGGAATGTCTGATTTCCTTAAGTACTACGTTTGATAGTTGATATCTCTGACATTTCACTTTAACGTTTCTTGTTTTATTTTTATTGTGAAGGTACATGCTCAGTCTTTCAAACTCATGGTCTGGCTTAGGATTATCTTTCAAATTTTTTTAGAGCAATTTTTGTGAAACCATGGATAAGTCAAAAATTCATGTTATTTTTGAATCTGAGTTCAGTCATGGACCCAAGGCAGCACAAACAACTCGAAATATCAATGAAGTGTTTGGGAAGGATGCAGCTAATGAACGCACAGCACATTGATGGTTTGAGAAGTTCCCTTCGGGTGATTTTAATCTTGAAAATGAGCTACATGGGGACCTTGAGACCAAGGTGGATAATGATGAGCTGAAGGCTGTAGTGGAAGCGAATCCATCTCAACCTGTGAATTAGCAGCAAGGTGTGACGTTACTATTCCAACGATATTGGATCATTTGAAACAAATCACCAAGGTAAAGAAGCTAGATAAATGGGTACTGCATGAATTAAACAAGCATCAGAAAAGAAATCTTGAAGCTTGCCTTTCTTTGTTGTCACCATATAAAGACAAACCATTTCTACACCATATAACAATATGTGATGAAAGATGGATTCTTTTTGACAATCACAAGCATTCAGCACAATGGTTGGATAAGTGCCAAAACACAGTCCAAAACTGAATATTCATCAAAAAAAACCCTAATGGTGTCTGTTTGGTGGTCCAGTGCTGGTATTATCCACTACAGCTTCATGAAACCTGATCAATCGATTACAGCAGCTACCTACTGCAACCAACTGGATAAAATTATGAGGATTCTTATGATTAAGCAGCCAACATTGGTCAATAGAGACGGGCCAATCCTCTTGCAAGACAACACTTGACCATGTGTGGCACAAACAACACTGCTCAAACTACAGAGGCTGGACTTGGAAACTCTGTCATCCACTGTATTCACCAGACCTTGCATCAAGTGACCACCACTTCTTCCAGGCTTTGGACCACTTTTTGCAAGGAAAAATATTCAATTCTCAACAAGCTGTGGAAAGACCTTTCACAATTTCATTGCTCTCCAGGCTTCTTCGCTGCTGGAGTAAATAAGCTACTGTTAATTAAGATGGCAAAACTGTGTTGATAGTTTAGGCACATTGATTAACTGTACTGCTTCTTGATTGAGACATAATAAACTATTTGAAATCAGACATTTCATATTTAATGAACTAAATAAAATTTTCATATATCACAAAATATTCTTCTTTTATTTTTTTCAACTATATGAACAAAAACCATTCTTAGCTCTCTCAGACTGAGGGCCATAGTTTGCCGACCCCTGTGCCAACATTCAGAAAACCTTTGCCATAAACCAGTTTGCTCAGGTCACAGACATTGTCCACAGAAGAATACTCTTCCCTCTTTGATATCTCATTTTCTCTCTTTAGCTACAAAATGGGGGGAAAAAAATCTTTGCTAAGTGTCCCCACTGTGCTAAATCTTGCAAGAAGAACAAACTGCCCGTTTGGCACTTCCAACCCTGGTGGAGAGGCAAAGAGTAAACTCATGGGAAGCTGATGGCCACAGCCACCATGTCATTGCTCCCACACTCCCCACACATCCACCAAAACCTGTGTGCCTCCTCCCTGGGGCATCTGAACTCACCACTGCTTTCTTCCTCATATCGCAAGATTCCCTCCCCAACCTAGATCCCCTGGCTACTTCTTAAAGCTAGCCTTTCAAGCAATTTGAGCTCCATTAAAGTTTAAAAAAGTGTAAACTGATCAACATAAGGAAACAAACAGCCTGACTAAGCTGCTTTTGTGAGCTTTCATTACCACCTTTTTACCAGACCCATGGTAATGGATGACATCTGAAATAAATTAATATTGCTCAAAAAGGGATGTCAGCAAGGCATTTTATAGTACATAAAGATGTGTCTTCTGCTACTTTCCTGGAGAGTAACTTGGCAATATATATCAACATTCTGAATGTTGCCAATCCTTTTGACTGGGCAGTTGACCTTCCAGGAATGTGCCCTTAGGAAATAATCATACATATACACAAAAATTTATGAACAACATGCTCATCACGGCCTGTGTCCCTCGGGCTAAAATCTTAAGAGAGACTAACTGATTGGCATAGTTGGGCCCATGGTTTTTCTACCTGTGGTCCTAACAGCTATGACTAAAAGGGTTAGGAGGTGCGCAGTCCCCCTCAGTAATCCCGCGGGGGTGGGGTTCAGGGATCGCGCATAGGGAAGCAACACTTTTCACACAATATTTAATAACACAGCAAAACAGCCACATTCTAATGGCAAATGAAAAGAACAGGATATAAACTGTACATATGACAGATCTTAACTTTGAAAATACAACGTTGATAAAAAAAGAAATGTATGTTTACAGAAATGAATTATTCAGTAACTAAGTTAAATATGAACATGTAATCAAAACCTATTTGTAAAGAAACTCTCAGCTCATGTTCAGGATACAGCGGGAGCAGGATGGAAGATCCTAATCATTTCCAGGCCCCCCCACCGTCCTCAGACTCCCACGAAGAGGCAACGGCAGGAGGTCACACATGGTCTACAGCAAGAAACAGCAGCGTGAGCTATTAATAGAAAAACACATTGAGACGAACAGGTACCCCACCTACCAGGACTGAGAAGCCCTGGCAGAAAGACTCAACCTAAAGGAGCCTCAAGTGCAGGTGCGGTTCAAGAACCGCAGGACCACTCTTGGTAGTGGCTCCAGCAACAACTGCAGCTATGACCGGGCTGGCCAGGCTGCGGAGCCCCCGCCCCCGCCCCCAGGAGCCCCGTGTTCCCATAGGGTGCAGCTTCCCAGAGCCCCCTCCACCCGGCCCCTCGGGAATCTTCCCAGCCTTGACCAGGCCTGGAAGGGAGGGCCCTGGGTACGGTGCCCAGGAGAGGGTCCCGTTTACTCCAGGGGCTGCGCTGTGTCCAGGCCCATTCCAAGACCCAGGCTCCAGCTCCACGCCCGGCCCATTCCCAGGCCCAGGGTTATTCCCAGGCCCTGCCCCAGACCCAACCCCAAGCCCATTGTGGCCTCAGAGCCCCTATGCCTCCGACTTACCCACTTATCGCCAGACACTCCATTATTGCTGCCATCACAGGGCTCCTCTCACCCCAAGACCCTTTCGAAGGCTTCTTGGTCTCTGCACCCACGTCTGAGCACCAAATGGGGGATGATTTTGTGGACAAAAGACTCAGGCCCCAGGTCGTTACTGGATTTCTAGGGAGTTGTACTTGCAAAGTTCAGCAGATCCCAGGAGGCCCAGAGGGCCTGGAGCGGTGGCTGGTTGGTCTTCAGCGCTGGGTATTTTCTGCCGGCGAATGCGCTGCCTTTTATCCAACCTGCTGGAGGTGCGCATTTGCTGCCTTCACAGTGTGGCCATCACAGGTCGTCCCCGCTATGAATGTCCCCACCTCACCTTTTGGGTTGAGCAGGAGCA
Organism: Eulemur rufifrons; assembly: GCF_041146395.1. Taxonomy (NCBI): domain Eukaryota; kingdom Metazoa; phylum Chordata; class Mammalia; order Primates; family Lemuridae; genus Eulemur; species Eulemur rufifrons. Next base: position 40,275,654 of record NC_091010.1, read on the forward strand.
TTTCAGTTCACTAGGAGTGGAATATCTGCTCACGGGTATGTTTAGCGTTAGTGGGTGGTGCCCTAGAGCTTTCTAAAGGGCTTTTCCTAGCGCTCCTGCTGGTCAGCGTCCTCTCAGACGCTTAGAATTGTGAGACTTTTAAAAGTTTGCTGATCTGGTGACTTGTAGCTTCGTTGTGGTTTTAATATTCATTTCTCCAATGATTGAGAGGTTGAGAAATTTTCACATGGGCGTTAGGAATCTTTGTATACTGGTATTCATGGTTTGTTTGCCTTTCTTTTTTTTTTTTGCCTGATTTTGTAGTTGATTAGTTTCTTTACAAATATTTATAATATGTTAACATACAACTTAATTGGCACTTAATATACTGCTAATATCTCCAATTCTATGCCTTGTCTTTTTACTTTTTCTGTGGCTTGTCTTTTTACTTTTGATTATGCTGGGGTGCCACTAAAAATATTCATTGGCAGACTGATACGTTAGTAAATCCCCCCCAAACCCCAAAGATATTCTAAATACAACCAGAACTTTAAAAATTAGATTCATAGACAGAAACTGACATCTCTAAATTGCCTACTGGTGATAAAAAGTTTGCAGCATGGGACAATTACTGGAGAAGCACACTGTTAAAATAAGTTTAGATATTGGGTGAGGTATATCTCCCCACCTGCTGCTTTATCAAGAGCCTCTCAGATTTTATTGGCTTTTTGCCTTTCCATAAAGTTTAAAAATGAGCTTTCAAGTTTCTTCAAGAAATTTGTGGGGGATTTTAATTGGAATTACATTAAATCCATAAATGTTTTTGAGAGGAATTGACATATTTACAATACTGAGCTTTCTAATCTACTTATGGTATTTATTCATACTCATTCATTTGGTCTTTTACAAGGGCTCTCCACGTAGTGTTATCATTTAACCATAGAAGTCTTGCATACATCTTTCTGTAGATCTATTTCTCATACTTCAAGTTTATTATTGCCTCATATCTTAGATGGTATTTTTAATTTCATTTTTTAATCTGTCTCGTATATAGAATTCAGTTGATCTATTTATTTTGTTTCCAGGAAGCTAGCTCAATTCTTTTTAATTCTAATAACTTATCTTGACATTACAATTTGGAAAGGAATAAAGTTCATGGTCATCTTGTAAAAAAAAAAAAAGAACTGTCAGAGTTATTTCTCTCTTCTTACAAACATTTAATACGTGCCCCTCCCACCACACTGCAACCATCAATTCTGTGGTCTACTTCATCCTAGAATATCACCACCAACAGTTACAGAAACCTGTTCCCTCACTTCTGTGATGATTTTCATGGCTTCACAGAAGGAGACAGTGCCGAAGCCAGAAAAGCTGTGGTGGGTAGTGGCAATATACTGCAATTGGACTTCAATGAAAATTATGTCATTGACTAACTAGAGTCCCATTCACAAGAATTAACCAATGAAAACCTTATGGAGCTAGAGAAGCAGCTGATAGAAACGCAAGAACATGAAGAATTGGGAGATCCAGAGCCAAGAAAGTTTATGGCAAAAGAATTAGCTGAAGGCTTTTGTCTCATTGAAGCAAGATTTGCTAAACTTGAGGAGTAGGATCCTAACATTGAACAGTTAGTGAGATCAGCTGCTACAAGGCCATTTATGATGAAAAAAAGAAAAAGGCTATGCAAAAAACCCTCGATACTTTTTTCAAGAAACTGACTTCAGTGGTAAGCTCCCCTCTCCTAGCAACAGAATCAAATCCTGATTCTCCAGCCCCTACTCCATCCTCTTCAGCACTATCTCCATAATCACCTTCTGATTAATGTTATCCTGCATGCTTGCCTCAAAAATGCCCCTTCCAGTAAGCAAGCCATTCAAACATTAGGTGAGTGTTAACTTTTAATATTATTTTTTGAAATTTCTCCTATTTCCTAACTAAACTTTTTGTATGAATTTGTTTTTATGTTCTGTTTGTTTGAATTAAAAGAAAGAGAACAATAGTTTCTGTAACTTCTTATTGCCATACGGGGGTATTATGATTGTTACAGTATTATACTGTATTATTATTACCACATATGAGCCAGTATGGTATTGTTATTATTATTATTACTGTATATGCACTGTTGTTTAGAGATCCAAGTTACATAGAAATCCAAAGATGTTCTCAGGAATGTATCTCATCCATAACCCAGAGACCACCTGCATATGGAAATTAAACAACATGTTCCTAAAAGATCTTTGGATCAATGATGAAATTAAAACAGAAATTTAAAAATTTTTTGAAACAAATGAAAATGGAAACACATCATACTAAAACCTCTAGGAAATAGCAAAAGCAGCAAAAGAGGGAAGTTTACAGTGTTAAATGGCTACATCAAAAAATAGAAAAATCACAAATTAACAACCTAATGTCACACCTCAAGGAACTGGAAAAACAAGAACAAACAAAACCCAAAGCTAGCAGAAGAAAAGAAATAACAAAGATCAGAGCAGAACTAAATGAAATTGAAATCAATAAAAACAATACAAAGGATCAATGAAACAAAAAGTTGGTTCTTTGAAAACAGTTTTAAAAAATTGGCAGACCACTAGCTAGGTTAATCAAGAAAAGAAGAGAGACTATCCAAATAAACATAATCAGAAATGAAAAAGGAAATATTACAACTGATACCACAGAAATACAAAAGATCATCAGAGACTGCTATGGACAATTATATACTCAAAAACTAGAAAACCTAGAGGAAATAGATAAATTCCTAGAAATATACAACCTCCCAAGATTGAACAAGGAAGAAATAGAAATCCTGACCAGGCCAATAATGAGTAGTGAGATTGAATCAGTAATGTAAAAAAAAAAAATCTTCCAAAAAAAAAGAAAGCCCAGGACCAAATGGATTCACAGCCAATTTCTACCAAACATACAATGAAGAACTGGTACAAATACTCCTTAAACAGTTCCAGAAAACCAAGGAGGAGCAAATCCTCCCTAACTCATTTTACAAAGTCAGTATCACTCTAATACCAAAGCCAGACAAGGACACAGTAAAAAAAGAAAACTACAGAACAATATCCCTGATGAATATAGATGCAAAAATCCTCAAAAAAATACTAGCAAACTGAATCCAACAGCTCATCAAAAAGATAACACATCACAATCAATTGTGTTTTATTCTAGGGATGCAAGGACGGTTTGACATGTGCAAATCAATAAATGTGATTCATTACATAAACAGAATTAAGGACAAAAACCATATGATCATCTCAATAGATGCAGCAAATCATTTGATAAAACTGAGCATCCTTTCATGATAAAAATTCTCAACACACTAGGCCTAGGAGGAACAACCCTTAAAATAATAAAGGCCATATATGACAAACCCATAGCTAATATCATACTGGACAAGGGAAGTTGAAAGCAATCCCCTAAGAACCAGAGCAAGATAAGGATGCCACTTTTACTATTCCTATTCAACATAGTACTGGAAGTCCTAGCCAGAGAAATCAGGCAAAAGATAGAAAAAAGTCATCCAAATTGAAAAGGAGGAAGTCAAATTATCTTTGCTGATGATATAATCTGATATCTAGAAAACCCTACAGACTTCCAAAAACAAAAAACCTCTTAGATTTGATAAGTGAATTCGGTAAAGTTTCAAGATACAAAATCAACATACAAAAGCATTCCATACTCATGGATCAGATGAATTAATATCATTAAAATGACCATATTTCCCAAGGCAATCCACAAATGCAATGCAATCTCTATCAAAATAACAACATCATTTTTCACAGAATTAGAAAACACCATTCTAAAATTCATATAGAACTGCCCGGCCCAAAAAGCCCACATAGCTAAAGCAATCATAAACAAAAAGAACAAAGCTGGAGGTAAAACATTACCTGACCTCAAAATATACTATAAGGCTATAGTAACCAAAACAGCATGGTACTGGTACAAAAATAAACACATAGATTAATGGAACAGAATAGAGAACCCAGAAATAAAGCCAACTATTATATCTATAGCCAACTGATCTTTGACAAAATTGACAAAAACATATACCAGAGAAAGGATACCCTTTTCAATAAATGGTGCTGGGAGAATTGGATTGCAATATGCAGAAGAATGAAAATGGACCCGTCTCTCTTACCATATACAAAAATCAATTCAAAATGGATTAAATACTTAAATGTAAGACCTGAAACTGTAAAAATTCTAGAATAAAACCTAAGGAAAACTCTTCTGGACATTGGTCTAGGGGCAAAGAATTCATGACTAAGGTTTCAAAAGCACAAGCAACAAAAACAAAAATAGGCAAATCGTTCTTAAACTAAAAAGCTTCTGTATGCCAAAAGAAATAATCAACAGAGCGAACAGACAATCTACAGAATGGGAGAAAATATTTGCAAACTATGCATCTGACGGGGGACTAGTATTCAGAATTTACAAGGAATTCAAACAACTCAACAACAACAAAAAACCCATTCCTTGTCACATTCCCTGAGCCCTTTCTGCACCAATGTAATCAATCTTTTGTTAAATTCTCCTTAATTACTCAACTTGAGTGAGCTATATGTTTTCTGCTGAGTCTCAGAAAGGTAGATACTCACATTGCTCTACACATCTTGGCTCCATAGTACTCACTACCTGTTCATATTCCTCCTACAGACTCTCCAGGGCTCTCCAACAATGATGTCCTCACCACGAGAAGTTCAGTCTTGTGCTCCTAGTTTCTCCATTTAGTTCAAAGGTTGTTATACCCATTCTTGTCATCATCTCTACTAAAGTTCTGGCCAAAATCCTAAAGGTGGTGGGAGGTGGGAGGAAATAGGAGAGGTATCAGAAGGTAGTCCCACACACATGCTGGTTTATGATGTGTGAATTATTCATGACACACACCAGAAATATCACATTTGCTTACTTTTTCTAAATTAAATGAAATGTGACTTCAAGTCTATATATCCTGAGGTTAGAGGTGTCTGTTATAAGTGATAGGTGATCTCTCCTTTTGGATCTACCCAAGCAGACCTTCAGGTCACCTTGGAGTAATCTTAGGTTTTTTAACTCAAAAAGCTCATCAACTCTCCACAAACCTAAGATATTTTAGAAAGCAATATGGACAATGCCATCTAGGTGGATAACATGGTATAGACACCACGGAAGATGTAGAGTATTAAACGAGAGCTTTCTAGCTTGTCAGAATATAAAGACATCTGTAGTGAGAAAGTTAAACAAAAGAGTTTAAAAACAGTTCAAGAAGATTCTCAGGGCAGTAACTATACTCTTGCCACCGGGGCTCTTGCCACACTGTGCCTGGCATGTAGTGGTCACTCCCATACATATTGGTTCAATAACAGGCACAAGGCAGCTTCCCTCAGTGTTCCACACAGCCAGCCCTCTGGGGTCCCACCCTCTTCCTCACCAACTTCAGCCCTATCCCCATCTTTAGGAACCACTTCCTCTTACCTGCTTTGGCTTCTTCCTTCCCTATGCATGACCAGTGGCATAATCCTCTTGATTTAAATGTTTAGGCTTTCACAAAAGCAGAGAAAAGACCTCAGGCAATTTCTGAAGTATAGCCCTGCAAACACTCAAGAGGCCAGGACCACTAAGGAAAACTGCTATGCCAGTCAGGAGAAAGCTTCCGTCCTGCTAGTCTGAGGTATCACTGGTGGCAGGATAGGGTGGTGGGGTCAGGACCATGGCCATAGCACAGCAGGACTAGCTCAAAGCTGGAACTGGTGAGATTCACCCAAGACTGCAGAGCCCTGACCTTTGCACCCGCTGATTTGGCTTTGAATCACATGTCGGCTCTAGGCAGAGTCTGATATTGTTGTCTTATGTCTCTATTTAGTTCTTGAATTCTCATTTCCCTTATTACAGTTATATATCCTGCCTTGCCAACTCCACTCAGTTCTTGTAAGAGCAGGGACCCAGATATAATACATAGAACTCTATAGGTGCTTCAGAAATGAAATTATGACCTTTTAAACTTAAGACAAACCCCCTCTCTTTCCAAAGTAACATCCTAATTATTTTAGTCTTTCTTCTCTTATAGGTGGTTCCTCCTCCAATGCTGAATAATTATAGTTACTATTCTCCAAATAATCTTCCTATATACAAAAAAAGGTATGTCAGCTACAGAAAAGTCATGTTTTTAGAGAAGCACACATTTAATTTTTTGTGTGAAATACTTCATACTTAATTTCCCGTACTAGGATGATGAGACTGAACATTTTCTTGTCTGACTTAGGTGAAGCAATGTATTCGAGGATCAAAGTGTGGTCCACAACCTTTGCGGTCCCTGAGATCCTCTTAGTAAACATAAACTATTTTCATATTAATACTAAGAAATCATTTGCATTTGTTTCTGTGCTGGATTAGCACTGATGGTGCAAAACCAATGGTGGGTAAAACTGCAGCTGCGTTAGCACTTGTAATCATTGTGTTCTTCACCACCACACACCCATGGTTTTAAAAAAATCCAATTTCACTTGAGAATGTTTTTGATGAAACAGTGAAAATTATTAATTTTATTTAAGCTTTGACCCTTGAGAACCCATTTTTTTTTTAATATCCTGAGTGACAAAACGAGAACAACACAATTACTTCTGCATCATTATAAATACGAAGGCTGTCTTGAGGAAAAGCAATCATGCAATTGAATGGTGAGCCACACACATTGCTTTTCTCATGGGACACCAGTTTACTTGAAAGAATGACTGATAGACAAAATATAACTATAGGATTTGGCAGATATTTTCTCCAAAATGAATGAAGTGAGCTTATCACTACAGAGAAGTGAAACAGACAGAATTTGTTACCAATGATAAAATTCTAGTTTTCAAGGAAACATTGGAATTTTGGAAAACTTGTACCACTCATTGAGAACTGAACAGCTTCTGAATGCCTAAAGACTTTTCCGAGGAGATCTATGGTGATATTAACAAATGCATTTTGTTTTTTACTCTTTTTTAAAAAATTCTTATTTCAGCATATTGTGGGGGTACAAAACTTTAGGTTACGTATATTGTCCTTGCTCCCCTCCCCGCTGCCGAGTCAGAGCTTCAGACATGTCCACCCCCTAGACAGTGCGTATCGCACTCATTATGTATGTATACACCATCCCCTCCCCCACCCACATTGGCCCGACACCCGATCAATGTTATTCCTAAATGTGCTATTGGGTGATGATCAGTGAAACCAATTTGATGGTGAGTACACGTGGTGCTTATTTTTCCATTCTTAGGATACTTCACTTAGTAGAATGGGTTCCAGCTCTACCCAGGAAAATACAAGAGGTGCTATATCACCATTGTTTCTTATAGCTGAGTAGTACTCCATGGTATACATATACCACATTGTATTAATCCACTCATGTATTGATGGGCACTTGGGTTATTTCCACATCTTCGAAATTGTGAATTGAAAAAATGCATTTTTTGATATTGGAGAATGAAACATGTAAACATTTAAAACATCTATAGAACTTAGTAACCAGTAATTTCCAAATGAATAATTCACTATGTTACATAAGTTATGCACTTGTTTAAATTTTTTAAAAAATTCAAAGTGCAAGATAAACCAATGGATTTTAATATAACAGAACATTAAAAGTTAATTAATATGAGTTCATATTCCACATTGTAATTAACCTCTAAAAAACTAGCACTTGTTGAGTTTTGGTATAATAACAAAAAAATATTCACAACTATCTAAAAGGGCTATGAAAGTAAACTCCTTTTCTGACTACATATCTGTGTGAGGCCAAATTGTCTTTATATACTTCATTTAAAACAGTATTGCAACAGCTTGAATGCAGAAACAAATATATTCATCCAATTTTACATACATTAAAGAGATTTACAAAAATACAACTCATGTCATACATTAAAGATTTACAAAAATAAACAATGTCATTCTTTTCTTTTTTTTCTCTTCTTTTTTTTATTTGGAAAATATAGTTAATTAAAATTGTTTTATTTATATTAACATGTAATGATTGAGTTTATTGCATTTTTAAATGAATTAATAAATAGCTCTTTGCAGTCCTCAATAAGTTTTATTTTTTGGTCCTGAGACCAAAAAATTTGAGAACCGCTCATCTTGGATAACTCAACTTGTAGGTGTCTTTCTTTGATTATACTAACTGGCAGGGAGTAACATCTTTAAACTATATACCGAACATCCTTAAAGTCTAAAGCAGATTATTTCACCCATGTGTGTTATCTAACCCTTGCCGACCCTGAGGTTCCTGTGGTGTGCTTATGGCAGTTCTCAAGGCTTGAGTGAAGAACATTCCATATTTCACTTTCAGAGAGTGACTGAGTATTACTTGAAAACTTGGAGGTTTTGCCTTTCCAGGTCATTCATAAAGACGTTGAGTAAGATTGCCCTCTGTATTTAGTATCCCTAAAAGGCATTCATTTAGCTTTATATGTTTTCTGTCTCAAAGATGGCTATCTGCCCTCTACTAAACATTGTCTTCAGTTTTGTGAAATCTCAACACAGGATTTTTCTGTGTTGTGTAGTGTAGTCAAAGGCTGGTAATAGGCCGGGCGCAGTGACTCACACCTGTAATCCTAGCACTCTGGGAGGATTGCTTGAGGTCAGGAGTTCAAAACCAGCCTGAGCAAGAGCAAAAACTCATCTCTACAAAAAATAGAAAAATTAGACAGGTGTGATGGTGGGAACCTTGTAGTCCCAGCTACTCTGGAGGCTGAGGTGGGAGGATTGCTTGAACCCAGGAGTTTGAGGTTGCAGTGAGCTATGATGATGCCACTGCACTTTAGCTTGGGCAACAGAGAGAAACTCTGTCTTCAGGAAAAAAAAAAAAAAAAACAGGCTGGTAATAGCTAAAATCTACTACATCCATAGCTTCCCTTCCCTACGAGTATATGTAACCCCTCAAGGATTCCTATGGGATTTTTCAAACATGATTTCTCCTTACAGAAAAATTTCCCCAAACAGTTCAGGCTTACTTCAGTATTCCTCAATCTTGCCGTTCAAGCAGCTTATTCCATGGGGTCCTCGTCACTCAAAGAAGGTTCATATTAAAAATGGCATTCCCTGTTCTATGTGATCCTTTCATTTCTGCCTAATTGCTGATATGAACTTGATCTGACAGAAGTTACATGCTTTTCTGTTTCTGTCATTTGTGGAATCTTTCCCTTCTCCTATGAGCCCCTTTTATTTTACCTCCAGTGATTTCTTTTATTGCTCCAGGGGATAACATATGATTTTTTTCTTCCAACATCTAATTTGCAAAATTGGTGACAGTCATTTCTTCACAAAAGTATTTTTAAAGTCTTCAGGTTCCCTTTGTATTATTTTTTAATGAAACTACAGGTATTTATTTTAATCTAGCCATTTAGTTTTACTTTGCTTTTTTAAATGAAGCATCATAATTGATTTTTAAAGTTTTCCTCTCCCTCTGGATTCTGAATTCAATCATGTTGTCACTGTTATGTAATGGTTCACCCACAGCTACTTTCTGGAGCTATTCCTGATCACCACTCAGGACAAAATGCAATATATTTAATTCCTTGTGGAGCTAAAGACTAACTTTCCTAAGAAAGAATTTGTATTATCCCAAACTCCTTATTGCTCTATGTGGTCCTGATTCAAGAAGAATTGCTACACTTTGTATAAATCTTTCTTCAGGGGTAAGTCCCTGGTTCTTATCACTTGATCTAATTTTGTAGCTTCCTTCCTTATTATAGCCTGTCAGCTGAGGCTCATCATTGAATTCAACAAACATTCAAGCACATACTGGAATAAACGCTGTGGGGGATACAGAGATGGAAGACAATACAAAAGACTGAGCACACTATGGCCTTTCACTTCCAGGAGTTCAGTCTCATGGAGGAGACAGAGGCTGACATGAGCAACTCCAACGGGTACAAACATAGCACTTTAGGAACACAGAGGATGGCGCAGGAACTCCTGTTACCACAGCTGCATTATTGAAGGTTACTGTGCCTTATTCTCCATCACCCTATTGTGTAGCTCTGGTTTCTCTGAGCTACACCAGTCTTGGCATCTATGAGGCTCAGGCAGTAACACAAAGACACTTTCACCCATCCATCTCAAGAGGTCATATTTGACACCCTGTACTTTCCAGTGCACCTGTGTGTGTGGGGGGGGCAGTCATCTGATTGTTGTGTTGTTCTGTACTGCCTCTTCTGACACGTGCTTGGATGCCAACGAGCACCAACATGGCGGCCATGCATGCCAGAGCCTGTGGTCCTGGGCTCTGCTGCCCTTGATGCCGTCACGAAAGAAGTTCTAGAAGCTGAGACAATATTTTTATCCCGTCTTTGAGGTCCAAGAAATGGTTGATTACAGCTATTTTAAGCTCTTAGGATGGCCTGTCTCTCTTGCTTAGCCCACTCTGAAGAAGAACTTGAAACAAGCTCTGTAGAGTGGGGATGGGGCGAGAGAGCCGACTGAGGAGTCTCTACTCCTTTCATCCATGTGTTGAGCACTCAGAAATATATATTTTTTCTCATCATAGTAAATTCTCTGCCTTCCTGGACGTGTACTGATTCCAGAGGTTGTGAAACTTTTTATATCCTCTCTGCTGAGCTCTATGACCAAGGTGTCCCAGAATCTGACCATCAGCTTCACAGTCCATTTGTTGTTCATCCCAGGAATGAGGCCTCCACACAAATAAAAGTCTTGATGGATGCCTATCTGTCCCAGAATTTCTGAGATGGGCATTCAGATCAGGCCACCACCCCAATCCTCTGTGTACTTTTCTAGCAAGATTTTTCAATCATTAGGACTTTAGTTCGTAATAGTGTGTCAATATGGGTTCATTAATTGTGACAAATGTACCCTATGTAAGATGTTAATGATAGGGAGTACTAGACGTGGGGTGCATAAGAACCCTGTGTACCATCTTCTCAATCTTTCTGTAAGTCTAAAACAGCTTATTTTTAAAATTACCAAAAAAGTAATACATGCTCTTTTTCAAAATTCAAATTGTACTCAAATTATATATAAAGTAAAAAAGAAAAAAAAAAGGTCTCATCACACCCTCCCACTAATCTCCCTCCTCAGAGCCTCAGAGATAGCTACCATTTCAAATTTGGTGTTTTCTTCTATTTTCACACACACGGACTATTTTATATATATATATACACACACACACACACACACACACACACACACATATATTCACATATAGATTTTTTAACAAAATAGTATTATAGTATGCATATTGTTTTAAAACTTCTTGTTTCCCAGTAACAATATAGTACTGTCTTACCATGACAATTCATATCATTCTAATTTTTTTCATCAGATTCATGGTGTTCCATAATACAGAGGTACCCTAAATTATACACCAGTCCCCTACTCATATACATTTATATTGTTTCCAATTTTTTGATTTTTCAGACAATACTACAATGAACATCTTGCATGACCAACTATGTATATGCACATGTTTTTTTCATAGATAATATAATGCCAAAAGAATAAGATTTTAAAATTCTTACCAATCACACAGCTCCTCACATACAAATGGGGGTACAAATGTTTTTGTTACATGGACACCTTGTATAATGCTTAAGTTTGGGCTTTTAGTATGCCTGTCACCAGAATAGTGTTCATTGTACCCACTAGGTAAGTTTTTACCCCTCCTCCTTCCACCATCCCCCATTCCTGGTCTCCAATGTCCTTTACATCTCATTGTGCCTATATGTGCCCATCATTTAGCTCGCAATCATTAGTGAGTACATGTGATATTTGTTTTTTCATTCCTGAGACACTTCACTTAGGAGAATGGTCTCCAGTTCCATCCAAGTTTCTGCAAAAGACATTATTTCATTTATTTTTATGGCTGAGTAGTACTCCAGGGTAAATGTAGACTTACCATTCGATCCAGCAATCCCACTACTGAGTATCTATCCAAAAGAGAAGAAGTACTTTTATCAATGATTTAACCCATCCTATAAGTCTGCCCCCATTCCTCACAAGAGGTTTTCATAGCCTGCTAGTTCATGGTTCCTTTGCCCAAAATCTGAACTATGTAACTCACTGTATTCCCCAATTCCTAGTACAATTCCTAGCACACAGTGGGTACCAAATAAGCACAAAGGAAGGAAGGCAGTAAGGAAGGGGGAAGGTACTTCAGGACATTCATTGTTTTATTAACTTCTTTCTGATATCTCTAATTTGACTTTTCTGCCACTCTCTGAGAGTAGGCTGCTTAAAGAGGTCTTAATTTTGTCTAAGAGCCAGGCTATGTAGTGATGGAAAGTCATTGTAGAAAATTTTTTTCCTTGGCCCACCTCAAAATTAGGGAAGAGTCAAGATGTGGTAGATTATTTGCAAAAAGGGCCACCATAATTCCTATTATTTGTGTTATCCTCTCGTGTGTCTTTGGGCTTGCCCATGTAATTTGCTTTGGCTAATGGAACAATAGCAAATGTGACACAAGAAGAGACTTTAAAAGTGTTTTCATATTTGGGCTTGTTTTTTCTTGCTGCTCTTGGGAACCCTGAGACCACCATGTGAGAAAGCTACAATGTGGGGTAGGCTATTGGAGGTTTAAAGACCACATGTTGTAGAGACAAGCCTCTCAATCACAGTCTCCTAAATCAACCATCCCGCCAAGCACCAGACATACCAGTGCTGCTATCTGAGATCATCTGGGCCCCAGCCAAACTGCCACCTGACTGAGCTCAGACCAGTAAAACCATCCAAAGCTGACACAGATGATTATATAAAATAATAAATGTTCATGTTTCAAGCAACAAAGTTCTGAATTGGTTTTTATGCAGCAAAAGCTAACTGATACATAAGAATTCTCTGGAAAGGGATAGCATGAGAAAAAATAATTTAGGTTAATCTTTCACCTTAACAAAAATGCAAAACCATACATAAAACATTAGTAAACTGAATCCAACAACATACACACACACACAAAAGGCACCATGAACAACTTGGGTTATTCCAAGAATACATGAAATTTGTCACATCATTCTACAAAAAGAGGGAGTAAATGTTTCTAATTCTTTTAATGAATAAAAAAATTATTCAATAAATTTCAAAACAATTTCTAATAAAACCTTTTAGCAAGCCAGGAACAGAAGGAAATTTTAACATTATAATGATTATCTTCCCCAAAACTCATATCAAATATAGTTAATGATAAAACTTAGGACTTTCCCTTTAAAGTGATTAGGATGTCCACTACCACTGCTTTTATTCAATAACATTTTGGAAGTCCTAGTCAGTACAATAAGACAAGAAAAATAAGATATAAACAATTAACATAAAGAAAACAACTTGTCATTCACAGACGATGTGATTGTGTAATATAGAAAAATCCAGGAGCATCTAAAATCATTAAAAGTTTAAAAGATTTAAACATGCTGGCAGGATACGAAACCACCATACAGAAGTCAGTGAGATCTTCCTGAATAACAGCACTAACCAATTAGAAAAAGAAAAATTTTTAAATAATAATTACTTCAGTCAAAGCCCAGTCTACCCTTGGTCTGCTTAGTCATCTTGACTGTATTTCCACGTGACGTGGATGAACTAGTTGCATATTTCTAAGTTCCATGAAGGCAGGAACAATGTCTATTTCATTCACCACTCTAATGCCAGGCACAGAGAGGGTAATCAATAAGCATTTTTGTCTAACAAGTTTGATAAGATGACCAACTGTCCTGGTTTTCCCAGGATTGAGGGTTTCCCAGAACATGGAACTTTCAGTGCTAAAACCAGAACAGTCTTGAACAAACTGGGGTAGCTGGTCACCCTACCTGTCAATAAAATCCAAATGGAAGGGGAAATCTGAGTGTCTGTGTTTAACCAAGGAAGAAGTCACTGCTTTCACAATTAAAAAAGAAAATGAATGAATTTTCACTGAGGTTGTCTTTGTGGGTTATTAACCAAGTCAGGCTGAAGTTAATGGGTGGAGTATGAAACAGTGTCTCTCCATAATAAAACTTGTACAGTGATATTTTGGAATCTATGACAACATTAAAACCGCCAAGATTATGTAGAACTTATAAATATAAGATTCTTCCTACACCATGCTAACACAATCTAACAGCATCCCAAAGTGAGAAGCCATAAAAGAATTGTCTTCATTAAATTGCAAGCAACTGCAGTATCTTTTCTCCCAAAAGCAACCTGAAAAAAATCTAAAGGGCCTGTTGCTCTGGAAATAATAGTGAAAGAGTACTCATCTGATGAGACTATTTCTGATGAGAAAGATAAGCAATTAATTTGCATTACATTCAATACCCGAAAATTAATTTTTCTAAAATATCCTCAACGGCAGCACAGATTTTCTATTTTAAAGTAATATTCATTGCATTCAAAGTGCTGGGAAGGGGAACAGTGGCATAGATTATTCAACAAATAGATATTATCTGCTATGGTTTGAATGTATATTTCCCTCCAAAATGCATATGTTGGAACGTAAACCCCAAGGTGATGGTATTAAGAGCTGGGCCTTTGGAAAGTGATTAGGCCGTGAGAGACTAATCCTACCCTCATGAATGGGATTAATGCCCTTACAAAAGAGGCTTCAGAAAACTGCCTGGCTCTTCCATCTCTTCCACCACATGAGGACGCAGCAACAAGGCACCACCTTGGAAGCAGAGAGTGAGGCTTTATCAGACACTGGATCTGCCAGTGTTTTGTGGATGGACTTCTCAGCCTCCAGAATTGTGACAAAAAGATTTGTTTTTTTATAAATTACTCAGTCTAAAGTATTTTGTTTATAGCAGCAAGCATGGACTAAGACAATATCACTTACCAAAAGTGTCCTGTCATTTTCCATGATATACCTATCCAAAAATAAACACAAATTCCTTCAGCATGTGTGAGTTTGTGAAATACATATTTGGTCTTCATCCCTGTTTCCTGACATATAACTCCTAAAATCCTTGGAACCTCTTGAGTAATAAAAGTGTCTTTTGTATGCTAATGAGGTAAATGGTGGCTGGGGGCCATAGATAGCTTCAGGGTGGGGGCTGGTCATTGGAAAGACCAAGGCATATTTACAGCATGGACACTTTCAACCCCACCCCACAACCTCTAGGGAGGGGAGAGAAGCTGAAAGTTAAGTTGATCACCAATGGCCAATGATTTAACCAATCATGCCTACGTTATAAATCTTCCATAAGACCCCAAACGAACAGGGTTCAGGTGAGCTTCCAGGTAGCTGAACAAGTAGAGGTTCCTGGAAGGCTGCTCACCTGGAGATGGCATGGAAGCTCCACGCGCCTTCCCACATACCTGGCCCTGTGCATCTTTTTCATCTGGCTGTTCATCTGTATTCCTTGTAATGCCCTTCATAATAAATGGGTAAACATATTAAAGTGTTTCCCTGAGTTCTGTGAGCCACTCTTGCAAATTAATTGAACCCAAGGAGGGGGTCATGGCAACCCCAATGTACAGCAAATTGGTCAGAAGCATAGGTCACAGTCTGGGGCTTGAAATTGGCATCTGAAGTGGAGAGCAGTCTTGTGGGACTGAGCCCCTGATCTGGGAGATTTGACACTACCTCCAGGTAGGTAGTGCCAGAATCAGATTGAATTATAGGACAACCACCTGGTGTCTGCTACAGAATTGCTTGGTGTGGGGGGGGGAAATCCCCATACATCTGGTCATGGAAGTGTTCTGTTTTGAGTATTGTATGAGCTACTGTGCAAGACAGTAGGAAAAGACAGTTTGGTTTTTCCTATCTCTCATTGATTTCTGGTTATATGGGGAAACATCTCCACACCCATTTTGGTGTCAGAAATGTTGAGTGGTTTGTGAAAGTAGAAAAATCACTTTGTCTTTCCCTGTGTTTTACAGAATCCCTATGTGACTTATTACATCCAACTGAAATCTTTATTTCATGTGTGACTTCTGCCTCATTCTTCCTCCATGTTGGACAAGTCTTAATGATTCTGCCTTTATGATACTTTTACAATTCTTCTCTTCTGCCTAAGTTGATCCTACCTCGGTCTAATATATGATGGAAATAAAAATGGAGAGCAGATAGATTGAGAGTACTTTTGGATCAATCAGCTAAACACTGAAGGAAAAGGAAAAGAAGTAACATTCTGAGTACCTACAGTGTGCCATTAAATAGGTTGTCTGATTTAACCTTTAAAATAACTGATAGGTAGGCATTATCCTTATTGACTTATGAGGAAACTGAGTCTCAATATATTTGAACATATTGAACAAGTTCATTCAGCTACTGAGCTACAGAACTCAGATTCGATTTCAGTTGACTACTTCCAAAGGCTGTGATCTCCCATTGTATCTCATTTGGGTGAACACACCCAGATGGTTTGAGTATGATGAAAGAACAATTTGGACCGAGATCATGAAAAGTAAGTGTTTCTGATTTTAACTAATAAAAAATACAAGAAACTAAGAAAATTAACTTGTATAAATATGTAATCTTAATTTTAGATTCTATTATGGACAGAATTTTTAACTTCAAATATTGATTAAGCTCAACTAATAAATCACATGTAAAATAAATTTTGCCTGTTCCCCTTCAAAAATACTAAAACTCATGACTTTGTAGATAAGCCTGTTTTCTTATTTTAGCTCCCATGTATATTAGTAGCTTAAGTTGGGATTTTACCTTATTTCAAAACTTCATTTAACTTAGGATATCTCATTTTGGATCAGATTATCTAATTATCTGATACATAATGCAATGGATAAACCAAAAAGCTGTAACTGCTAGCTATGGTTTCTTACATTAAAAAAAAAAAAAAAAAGAAAACTTTGCCTCAACTGCTTGCTTTTATTAAAATTTACTTTATCTTGTTTAAGTGATATTGGTACATTGGTACCATTGTATTCTTTGTTATATTATTTAATCATACTAATTTTATTTCCTTGAATTTATTTTTAGATTATGAAAAAATTCATGTCATTATGTCAAGAATGCAGTTGTGTATAAAGAAAAATTTAATAGAACAGATGAAGTTAGAGAACTAGGCAGGTGTCAGTTTATATAGGGTTCTACAGGTCAGATAAACAAGTGGACTTTACTTACATTCAATGGGAGGCCAATGGAAGATTTTAAGCAGGGGAATAACATGATCTGATTTATGTTTTTTAAAAAGTACTCTACTGTTCTATGAAGAATGAATTGTTAAGGAGAAGGTAAGAGTGTTATTCAGGTGGCGAGGTGAGAGATGTGGTCAGACAATGTCTGGGGGAAAGACAGTGGTGACTGGAAATGGGGAGGAAAGAGTGGGAATAGAGAGAAGGGTCATTTTGATATCCTATTGGATTGGATTGGGGCATGGGCTGGCTAGCAAGAACAAGGAGTCAGAGATATCTCCTGGGTTTGGGAACTAGCAATGGATGGCAGCATTTCCATAAATGAAGAACAAGGGAGAAGCAGGATGCTTCCCCTGTTGTATAGGGGTGTGTGTGTGTGTGTGTGTGTGTGTGTGTTTGGGCGATGGTGTGCCTCCTGGAATTTTCCACAACATTTTGTGCTTTCCAGTTGTGGCAGACAGACTCTCATGTGGCCCCATGATCCCAGCTTCCTGGTGCTCATGCCTTATGGGACTCTACCCCCTTGAGTAGGGCTGGGACCTGTGCCTTGCTTCTAACCAATGGAATGCAGCAACTGTGACAGGATGTGCACAAAAACATGTACATGATGGCATTACATAACATCGTGACCCATTTTGCTAGGAGACTCTCTTCCTTGTTGGCTTTGCAAGAGCAAGCTGCCATGTTGTGAGCTGGCCCATGATGAAGGCCAAGTGGCGAGTAACTGGGGGCTGTCTCTGGTTAATAGCCAGCACAAAACTCAGGTCCGCAGAGCAACAACTTGCAAGGAACTGAAAGTTGCCAACAACCACGTGAGTTCAGAAGCAGACCCTTTCCCAGTCAAGCCTCAGGTAAGACAGCAGCCCCAGCCAACACCTTGATTATATGCTTTTGATACCCTGAAGCAGCTAAGCTGTGCCTGACTCCCAATCTGTAGAAACTGTCACATAATAAATGTGTGTTGTTTTAAGCTGTACATTTGTGATAATATTGCTAAGCAGCAATAGATAACTATTATTATACCAATTTTCTTAAAAGATTTTCCTAAAAGAGATCATAGTTGTAATAGGATTCAGATTTCTCACATGTATAAATTATTATTCTTGTTTTGAAAAAAATTTCATTTTATAAATGTCTAAGATTTATAAAAATGTAAGTTTATATACTCTCTCCAATAACAAATGCATAAATTTCATACCTGCCAATTTAACACTTATAGAGTCATGAATTATCAGGAAATGTATATAGGTAAAGCAACTTGCTCAAGTTCCTACAGCTAGTTAGTGAAAAATCCAGGAACAAAACTTACCACCCTGAAATGTGATTTTAGCATTCATCTGACATATAACCATGAGGAAAATCTTGACAATCTTCCATTTTTTAAAGTGTATACTATCAAAACCTTTCAAGAACTCCTAAAAGGCAAAAATTTTCTCACCTAGAAAGTATACTGCCATATGTAAATTTCAGCATTATAAAACTCATCAGAGCTGAATCAAACGGCTTTCATTTGTATTTGACTCCTTAACTTGCTCTAAATTATTTAATGATAAAGGAGAAAAAAAAATTTAGCTTTTCTATTTCATTCATACATATGCAACCATAGGTAGATGAAAAAGAAGAAAAGCACAGCCTTTGGACTCACAAAGCTACGAGTTTGAAGTGGCGTAGACAGATTTGTCTTGGCTTAACAAAAGGCTGTCCTAAAAATGTTTCATTTGGTCTTGATAAGAAATAATGCATGCACAGCACCTGGCACAGAATAAATGTATGTTATTGTTATTTTACCAAAAGGAAAAGGGAGGTGCACAGGGACAGTGTGTACCCAAAGTTAAGCAAGCGATGCAGTGAACCATACCACCCGATTACTTTGTAATTCCCCATAATTTTACTTTCATCAGTTTGTCATCCTATTTGATAAAGACCCTGATAACAAGAGAAGGGAATGTTCAGCAGCATGCTGAGAATAACTGGGAATGATTCATCAAAGTGAACAATTGCTCAACCATTGCCAGGTGTGGAAAGTGGAGGAAAGTTGCACTCATAGAAACAAATACTTTTGGACTTAATGCTAGAAGCCTGAGAAATGTTAATAAATAAACTGCAGTTTTGGGTGGACAAAACCTTATATCTCAATTCTTTTTGGTAGACATATATTGAGCACCTAATATGGATCAGACATTGTGCTAAGCATTGGGAATGCAAAAATGAACAGGATACAGCCTTTGACTTCAATAAAAATAAGTTACAATAGAGTTCTACAGTAGAAAAATATACATAGCCAAAATATAAATGGGCACACAGTTAAATAAAAGATTAACACTACCCCGGGAGTCAAAGAAACCTTATTAGAAAAGGAGATGTCTGAGTTGAATTTTGTGGGATAAATAGAAAAATAATCAGGAAAGGGACAACCATGTGTAAAATCCCAATAGACATTTCCCAATTTCAAAACTAACTACAGTAATTAATACAGTGTAGTATAGGCATAAGCATAGATATATAGATCAATGGAATAAAATTGAGAGTCCAGAAGTAAACTCTCATATTTAGAGACAATTGATTTTTGATAAGGGTGCCAAGACAAGTCAACGGGAGAAAGAACAATTTTTTCAACACATGTTGCTGGGACAATCAGATAGCCTTATGACAAAGAATGAATTGGATCCTTACTTAACACCACATACAAAATTCAACTCAAAACAGATCAAAGACCTAAAATGCAAGAGTTAAAGGCTTACAATCCTTAGAAGAAAATATAGGGGTAAATATTTGTCATCGTAGTTTACACAAAGCCTTCTTAGATATGACACCAAAATCACAAGTGACCTCCCCCCAAAAAGGAAAAAATTGGAATTCAGCAAAATTAAAAACTGTTGTGCTTCATAGGATACGCTATTAAGAAAATGAAAAGACAGGCCACAGAATGGAAGAAAATATTTGAAAATCATATATTAAATAAGGGGCTTGTATCTAGAATATATTTTTAAAACTCCTACAACTCAATAATTAAAAAACAATCAATCAACCAATTAAAAAATGGGCCAAGGATCTGACTAGACATTTCTCCAAAGAAGATACACAAATGGCCAGTAGGCACATAAAAAGATGTTCAACATCATTAACCAGCAGTGAATGTCAATCAAAACCACAATGAGATACCACTTCACACTCACTAGCATAGCTGTAATAAAAAAGATAGACAATGACAATGGTTGGCAAGGATGTGGAGAGATCAGAACACTCATACGCTGCCAGTGAGAACATAAAATAGTGCAATCACTTTGGAAAAACAGTTTGGCTGTTCCTCAAGGTTAAACATAGAGTTACCATATGGTCCAGCAATTCTACTCCTAGGTACATGTCTATACCCAAGAAAAATGAAAACCTATGTCTATATAAAAACTTGTACATGAATGTTCATAGCAGAATTATTCATAATAGCCAAAAAGTAGCAACAACCCAAATGTTCATCAATTGATGAAAGGATAAATACAATATGGTATATCAGTACAATAAAATATTATTTGGCAAAAATAAGGTATGAAGTACTGATATATGTTACAACATGGATGAACCTTTGAAATCATGCTAAATAAAAGAAGCCAGTCACAAAAGGCCATACATTGTATGATTCCATTCATATTAAATGTCCAGAAGAGGCAAATCAATACAAACAGAAAGCAGATTGGTGATTGCCTAGGACTAGAGGGTTTACAGGAAAATGGGAGTGATTACCAACAGGTATAAGGTTCCTTTTGGGGTGATGAAAATATCCTAAAAGTGATTGTAGTGTTTGTTGCACAACCCTGTAGGTATAATAAAAACTATTAGACTGAACACTTTAAATGGGTGAATTGTATAGTATGTGAATTATATCTGGATAAAGCTGTTAGGGAAAAAAGGCATAATAGATGGTGGATTATTGAGTGTGTAAATGCTCCCAATTCTTCTCCCTTCTCTGTATACATGCCCTTTGTCAAATGACTTTCCGCTTCCTCTCACTAAAGAGGTGGAGTCATTTCCCCACCCACTGAGTCTGACATTGTGACTTGCTTTGTCTAATAGAAGGTAGGGAAGTGACTTGGTGGCAGTTTGGACCTGGGGATGCAAGAATGCTTGCATGTTTCCATTTGCCCTTTGCTCTTCTGCCATAGCCATGAGAACATATCTGGACCAGCCTGATGGAGAATGAGAGACAGGTGGCACAGAGAAGATTCTCTTCACTCATCTCACTGGAAGTCATCCTAGCCCAGCCAATAGCCATCCAATTCCCAAACATGTGGAGCCTCGTGGTGACCAGAAAAACCACCCAGTCAAACCCTAATTATCAACCTTCAAACTTATAAATTAAGCAGATGTTTGGATGCTGTGTTTTGGGATTGTTTGCAGCATTTTTGAGTGTGTGGAAATAGGTAACTGATATAGGAGGATAACACAGCATTCAAGTGTCATCTCAGAAACTTGAAGGAAGAGAATAGAGAGGATAGGCAAGGAAATTTGGAACTTTCTGGACCCCAAGTCCCACTTACAGAGAAGTGGTGGGAAGGTTAGATATATATATATATATATATATATATATATATATTCAATTGTGTGTGCATGTGTGCACATGCATATAGATATAAAAATGCTGGTCAACAGTAGTACAAGGTGATTGGAAATTCCACAGTGACATTTTAAAAACATAGGATATACTATTTACTATCTACTAGTGCTCACGCGTTGAAAAATTTACCTTAATTTTTTTAATATACAAGTTTAGCCAAGCAATATTACAATCTTTGGTATTCTTGCCAAAAAAGTATAACCTTAATCTATTTATGAGAAAATGTCAGAGTAATACAAATAGTGGCACATTCTACTAAAACCTGGCCAGTACCCTCAAAAGCATCAAGGTCCTAAAAGGCAAAAAAAGAGTAACAAACTTTCCCACATTAGAGAAAACAAAGGAGATATGGCAATTAAATGAAATGTGGAATCTTTGGGTTTTGGAATTGAAAAGGGGCATTAGTGGAACAATTGGCAAATTTTGAATAAGATCTGTAGACTAGTTAATAGTAAAAAGTATTAAATCACTGCTAATTTTCCAGTTTCAATAATTATACTATGAATAAATAGTCAACATTAGGGAAGCAGGGTTAAGGGTTATATGGAAACCCTTTGTACTAATTTTTGCAAACTTTTGCAAGTCTAAAATTATTTCAAAATGAAAACTTTTAAAAATTTAGGCCAAATGTAATGTGATCACATTTATAATTTTTTTGGAAAGAGTGAAGAGTAGATAGAAAATTGTTAACAGCAACTATTTTCCACAAATAATTTGTTGATATGCCAGACGCTATTTTGGTACTGGGGCGAGAGCAGCCAATTAGACAGAAAAACCCCTACATTCTTATGGACTCTCTCATATGGTAGGTAGAAAATATACAAGATAATTTCAGCTAGTGCTAAATACTATAGAAAGTAAAACAGGATAAGGGAGTAGAAACAGACTGGGTGGGCTACTTTGGATTAGATGATCAGGAAAACTCTCTTTGAGGGGGTATTATGATTTGAATGAGACCTGAATGACCTAAGGAGCTGACTTTGTGTGGAAGGAACATTTTAGGCAGGGAAAAGCAAAGCAAAGGCCCGGGGGCAGAAGCAAGTATGAAGTGTGCCAAGAAGAGAAAGGCCAACCTGGTCCAGGGTAGAATATTACCAGGTTAGACTGGACCAGTAGGCATTGTCCAGAACAGGTAGGGCAGTGTAAGGAGATGGTGTTTTATGTACAAAAGGAAGTGATTGGATGGTTTTAAGAGGGTGGGACATGACGTGACTGGCATTCTTTAAAATGTCATTTCATTTTGCACAAGGACAAGAGTGGCAGAAGAGAGGCCATTGCAGGAGCCTAGGGAAGGAGAGGTGGTCACTTGATGAGGGTAGTCAGTGAAGGGGGGAAGCAACGACTGACTCTGGATGTGTTTTGTTAGAGGTAGAGCTGACTAAATTTTACAGATGGATTGGATGTAGGGGGTTAGGGAAAGCAAGGAATCTAGGATAATTCCTTGTTTTCTTGTCCAATTTGGGTGGAGTTTGATGCCATTTACCAGGAAAGAGTGACGGAAGAACAGTTTACCGGGAGAAAAAAATCAAGAATTCTGTACATATTAATAAATTTGAGCCATTTTTAGGCCTTCATTATTTCATGTTTTTGCAATGATTGTATAACATATATATGTAAATGTATATTTTTTTAGGACCTTACATTTTTAAAAAATTAATGAAGCAGGTGGTGGAACATTCAAAAAATGAAGTACCAACCAGGTATTTCAATTATTTAAATAAAGACAGGGGGCATATCTCACCTGGAAAAGTTACAGAGATGAGTCTGATATGTAGGACAAATGTTTCCATCCTAAAAACAAGCATGTGTAGAATTTACAAGTAAGAGTGATGTATTAAATCTGTTTCTGAGCATGAACAATGATGGGCATCCATAGGTGGACCTATGTCATTACAATTGTCATTACAGCAGTACAACATTTTTCAAGAGAAAAACAAAATCATGCAACCGTCCTTAAGGCTTAGAAAAGGAAACTGATCAAATGTGCACATAGGAGGAAATAGAATGATGATTTTTCTTCAAAGGAATGATGCCCAGGGAATCTGGAAACTATAGGAGGGTAATTATTGAACAGATTATGGTACAGTGGTCAAGGGTGTGGACTGTGGAGCCCAATGATCTATGCTCTACTCTTACCTCCACCACTTACTAGTTGTATAACTTTATTCAAGTTTTGTAACCTCTCTGTGCCTGAGTTACGTCATTGTAAACAGGGATGATAATGTGATGCATCCCACATTCCCTCTCCCCAGATTCTGCTTCTCAGCTGCTGGGAGTCTCACCAGGAGATGGCCCTTAGCTGTTAGCCCTCTTTGGGGATTGCCTTGGCTGAGGAAATTTTCTCTCCCAAGTCCCTGCGTTGCCTCCTTCCAGGGACAGCCATATCCAATGACTGATCAACAGAAGGTATAAAGGCCTGACCGGGTTGCCCCAATTCAGGGCAGCTAGAAGGGGCTTCCCAGCTCCAGAGTTCCAGATGGAGTTGGCTGAGGCCTTTAATGGGCCTGCCTTCCAGCTCACCTGCTCACTCTGCCCAATCCTGCTTTCTTCCGCTTCCTTCTCCAGGTGCTGATTGCAAGACCACTCCCTAGAAAATATCATGCAATCTAATCTCCCTCTCAGAGGGAGTCTGCTTCCCAGAGAGCCCAACCTGCTACATAAGAGTACCTTCCTCATAGGGTAATCCTTAGGAATAAATAAGTCATCATACATGAAGCACTTAAAAGAGTCCTGCACAAATGGAATGTTAAGTGTAAGCTATTGTTACTGAAGTAATCTACTTACAAAACTATCAACTCCTGCAATAGTCTTTATTTTTCCCCCAGTCAGAAAAGGCTCACTGCAGTGGTTTGAGTTAATTTTACATGTGCTGTAAATAAAGTTAATTGCCTTGTTTTAGGTGATGAGAAAAGAAACTAATATTTCTGACCTATTTGTTGCTGTTGGAATTCCCTCATTCCTAGTTGTCAGGGGGCTATCTCTGTGTTTGCAATCTGACTATAAACACTATCTCTATTTGCATATTGTGGTTTTCTTTAATTGAGAAAAGGTAGGTGTGAATTGTATTTTCATTAGGCTCGGATTGCATACATGTCCTGATAAAGACTTCTCTGTGACAGGACTCTGCATTTGTGGGGTCCTCTTCTGAGGTGGGAGAAAACCAATGTCCTGAGCTTAATCCACTCTCTTCAGTCAGAAATTCTGATAACCAGGTGGCTGGATCTTAAGCTCATTTTCTCAATACGTTTTTTTTTTGGGGGGGAAGTCTGGTTCATAAGTATTTGATCTTTGAGGACTAAAATACAAATTGAACTTTTCCCATAAAACTGAAGGCTCTAAAACAAGAAAAAACAGAGAGCTTCCATACTCAAAAGCAACAAATACGAGATCACATAAAGCTAAATTTGAAAAATAAGTGTTACCCAAAAAGTCAGCTTGTACATTAGATTAGGCCACACTAACACATCAGGAGGAAGAAAGAAGTGACAAATGCAAACTGGCTGAACAGTAGAGCCTGTGGTTGGTAGGGACAATATCTTTGTTTTACACACAATTCTTCAAAGAACAGTTGTACAAGTTGGTTTAAATCATGTATACAACAATATACATGTGACTATATTTCTCTTCTTCAAATTGGAAAGCCAAAAAGTCTGCGATCCCATCCCCCCACATTCATCTAATATTATTCCCTAAAACAAAGTCTTCATACTGTGCAAACTTTTGGAAATAATCACCAAAGAAGTGACCCTCCCTGTCCTGTGTAGTGGGAGTTCTGCACTGTTAGCTTCTTATCCACTCTTGTTCCTTTGAAGGCCTTGGGCTGCCATGAGTTTCCAAGACACTATCCCTGGCTTTCAGGGTACAGGTCCTCACTCCAGTGCGCACCTCGTTTCTCAGCCACAAGTTGAATAAATTGGGAGTGGCTGGCATAAAGCTCGAGTTTATCATTAATGTCCACCCATTTCACCTTCTTGGCATCATCGCCAGCTTCCAGCGGAAGATGGTCCATTATTTCACCTGTTTCATCATGGTAGTTTACAGCCTCTGTCTCCATCCACGCGTTATCTGTGTTCCGAGGATCATCCACATAGCCTTTATAGACCACAAAGTGTTCCTGGCTGAATAGTTTGTGCAATTGTTTCTCCAACTCCTGCATTTCTGCCCTGGATTTCTTTAAGGAGTTCATGGCTTCTTCACCAAATTCTCTCTTCAATGTGGTACTAATTTTCTCTCCTGGATCCACCATGCCCCCTGGGATTGCCCATTCTCCACAGTCCTTCCTTTGGATGGCTGCAAACTGCAGGATGTCTTTCCCAGAAACAGAGTGGGTAACTTTACTTCCTTTGCTATCCCTCTTCCACCTGGTTAGGATGGGATCCGCAGCATGATTGGGGCCCCAGCGCCCCAAAAGTCCCCGGCCGACCAGCCCAGTACGACCTGCGGGATTTCTAGGTCTACCGTCTTCAACCTCATATAAACCATTCTGGCTCCTTCTGTCCACGTGTCCATCCTTTTCATTAAATTTAGGAGAGAAGTGCCTTTCACCCACCTGGGGGTCTGCCCACACGGGCCCGGCCAAGACAGAGCGGGCAGTGTACTCCACAGGGCTGTATTCTCGCCACTCAACCAGCCAGCTCACTTTCTCCGCGGGGACCTGGCTTCGCTGCACCTTCGAGCCAGGGTACGGAGACGTCCGGGCCTTCTTGTGGGGGTTCTCAGCAGCGCCCTTTGAACCTGACATGATGACATTTAGAGGAAACTCATGTGAGGAAAAGGGACCCCAGCTGGCCAGGATGTTGGGGCAGCTGCTGGGCCTGACTGTCACAGAGGCCAAGGTCACAGAGAGAGACACGGACGCTGAAGCCTTTGCCAGGTGGCGTCCAGCCACCCACGACCCAGCGGCCCGTGGGGATTTTGGTCGCTGTCAGCGGGAGTGGGGGTGGTGCAGCCTCCACTGTGATCACAGGGCACCGGGACCTGCTGCTTCCACCCGCGCGGGGAAGTGGCCAAGCTTATCTCTTACGCACCCTTTGATGGCGGCCTTCCTGAGAGACCCGTTGTCGCTTCCAACCGCGATCACGCACCGTCCGTGCGTGGGGCTAACGGCTCAGCTGGGGGTGGGGGGGCGCTCACGACGACCCTGGGCCCGCGCGCCCTCGCGGCCATCGTGGCACTTTCATTTTAAATGGAGAGATTTTGACATCTAGAAGGGTTCCCAAATGGGAAGAGCTGGGATTTGGGAATATTGTCCTAACACCACCAATAAAATTAGCAAACGGAAACGACAAAAGTGCTTTTTTGCTTCCCCAGGCATTAAGTCGCCTACTGGCAAATTTAGTTCGCTGGGTTTAGGACCTGTTCGGGGGAGGGTAGAATGAACACGGGAGCGGGAGCGGACAAAAATTCCCTGTTAGGGCTGCTCAAACGCTGAGCGAGGATGACTTCAAAAGAGAGGGAGAACTCACCTGGTGCACTGAGAGCATGAAGGGTGCAATATGGGAGATGGCTTCAAAACTTGGGTCCAGCATTTACTACCCGAATGGTTTGGACAAGTTGCTTGATCTCTTTTCAGACAAATATTGGCTACAACATGCCAGGGGCTGCGCCAAGCACGGAGGAGTGTAATGAGGACGGTGCCAGGCGGCCTCTGCTCTTAAAGGGCTCTGGTTGGAGAGGCAACACACACATTTTTTAAAAAATAGAACACTGGAAGGGCAGTGCCTGGTAATAGTTAAGAGCCGAACACAATCAGGTTAAAATCTCAGCTCCAATCTCCCCATTTTCCCACTCCCTTAACGTGGGACCTGCTTAGGCAAAGTTACTTAAGCTCTGTTCAGGTTCCTCAGTGTAAAGTGGAAATATTAATAATACCTATCTCATAGGGTTGTGCTGACAATTATGCAGGATGTTACATGTAAAGCTGTTAGCGTGATGTCTGGTCTGCAGCACGCACTCAAATGCTAGCAGTCACCACTGTATGATCATTAACTTTTTTGACTCTGCACCTTGAAAACTCCGTAGATTAGAAACAGGACAGCTGAAATGATTATGAGAATTGAACAGCTGACACATGAGGTCAGAGTTGAACAGCCTGTGATTTCTTTGTCTGGAGAAATTCGGGCTGAGAAGTAACAGCATCTAAGTCTTGAAATGATAAGTAATGAGAAGAGGCACAGTTTTAGTCATTATATAGAAGAAAACAAACCCTAGGGAAAGGTAGCTTGTCATTTGAAACAATTAGTTTTAGAACAAATGGAGTACTGCATACTCTAATTGAAACCCAAAGAATATTTAACATTTCCCAAAATTTGTCCCATGTTACATCAGTCCCATTAGAAAGATGTTCAATGAATAAATGATTTTATGGCCAAATATGTTTAGGGAATACTACATATTTTATCGCCCTGCCCCCTTAGAAATTCGGGATTCACATTAGTGTTTTAAAGATCCTGAGAATTCCTACAAAAACAAAACAAATCAACCCTAAACTGTTCTAATTTTGTTTCATCTAATTTTGTTTCATAGTGTTTTCCCAACTATCTGATCATAGAATGCTTCTTTTATGCAATAATTGGTAATATTTTAGGAACACACTTCCTCAAGTTTAGAAAGGTTTCAAAATGTATGTGCTTGGAGGTAGATCTATAATCATTTGAAGTTATCACCATCATTAATACAGAAGGCAGCTGCCTAATACTCATCTGATGCCCTCGTAAAGAACTCTTAACTAGAGGAGCCAGACTTCTGGAAGGCTTCAAATCCAGAAATAGCTGGGACTATGGAGAACAAAGTAGTAGAAAAGGACTGAGAGCAGAGAAACATGAGGCATGATCATCATCATTAACCATCACTGTCATCAACCTTGTTGAGTACTGGCTGTACGCACAGCACTGTACAAAATGCCACGAGGAAAGAGAGACGATCATTAACAGACAGTCTCAGCTCTTTAACTCTTGTCTTCTTATGCCTCAATTTTTTCAATCAGGGAATTCCTATTCCTTTAGATCTCCTGGAAATGTATTAAGAGAACCGCTGATATAAAAATTTAAACATTTGTGGAGAAGACACTGCTGAATTTCTCATATTATTCCCAGATATCCTAATCCAACTAAAAAAAAAAATTGAAGTAGAAGTCTTAGGTCTGGTTCTAGCATGCCCCTGTCATAGGCTTTGTAGCTTTCCACATGACACTTGGCTTCTCTGGGTGTTGGTTCCTCAATAGAAAAGGAATCTGTTGGCCTCTGTTATCTACAAAAGTCCTTCTGACTTTAACATTTTATGATTCTAGGATCTATGAAAATCTCGTTATTAGAAGGCCAAGGTCAATTTTTGCTATGAATCAAAAAGACCAGATGTTCAAATGTAAACAGCCAGATGCTCAGGGGGAAAACACACACTTGAGGGAAGCAAGGGAGCAGGGAAGGCATGGTGTGTCACACACAATGCAGAAACATAATGGGCCAAAGAAGAATTCATGGGACGCCTGGAAAGGGACTTCAAAACCAGCAATAGGTGTTTTGTTTTATTTTTAGCATGATGAAAAGGGAGATGATGATTAAATCAGACCATCTGATGATCAGGGCACAAAAGATGCCCTAGTCCCTAGAGAAAGAAATAAGATACCATAGCAGAAACCAAAAGAATTGTTTGCTGGGAAGCCACTGGGGAGATTCCCTGTCCCAAATTGTCAACTGAGGCAGAAATGTCTGAGGTAGAAGAACAGAGCTAGACAGATAATTTTATGGTCCCATCTAAGAGAAATCCCTACAGGAACTGTTAGCAACAATCAGAGAACAAATCTTTGGTCTGTCACTACGAACTATGCCTGGGCCAGAGATTGCCTGCGTAATTCCCATTTTATTAAGAATATTATGGAGGGAAAAGTAGGAATGAGGAGAACCAGGGTGATAACAGGGTCCAAGCAGTGCAAGAACCCCCAACCATCCCTTCCTGCCTCTCACTGGGAAACAGAAACAAGTGGTATAGTACATTTAATTATCAGGAATTACCCATCCCTTCCAAAAGTGATGCTGGGGCTCAACTTAAGAAAGAAATCTGGAAGGAAAATAGAGAAAAGGTTTTCTCCTCTCTTTAAGGTGGTAATAAGGATAACAAATACAACATTAAAATAAGTACCATACTAAGTTCTTTCTATGTATCAGACTGTGGTGCATAGGTTTGCCCAGGTATGATTGCCCAATTTTGAATCCTGGTTCAGCTACTTCTTAGCTGGTTCACCTTGGGCAAGTTTTTTAAATCCTCTGGACTTCAGTTTTCTCATCTAGGAATAATAATCGTGTCTCTGTTAGAGGGTTGATATGACATAGTTCCTTTAAAGAGCTTAGAATAATGCTTGGTCGATAGTAAGACCTCAACAAATATCTGCTATTACACCTATTATTATTAAATAATACTTTACATTTGTTACTCCATTTAATTCTCAAACAACTCTGTGAGTCAGGCATGTATAATATTAACATCACCATTTCACAGACTAAAGATATTTCAGTTCAAGAAGTGAAATGTGCCCAAGAGCACATAGCTAGTGACTACTATATATTTCAGAATTGGAAAGGCTTGACAATAATAAACTCATATTTTATTGATAGTCTAAATGCATATTGAATTTGATTTATATGATACCATTTCATTATAACTATAAAAAAATTTTTGAGTTATATTAAGATGGTTCTGCTAGGTCCATTCTGTATAAGAAGAAGAGTTTGGAGACAGTAAAACCATCAGCAACTATTGCGATAACACAGTTGTAAAGAGAAAATGCTCTGACTATGGGCCAGTTCAGACTAAAAAGACAAGAGAGAGAGACATCCTGAAGTGGAAGTAGAGATCTAAAGAGAAGGAGGAATCAAAGATCACCCATTTAATGTTAAAGGCCCCAGTGGATAGTGGTGACAGGCAGAAATAGGGAAGTCATGGGGTTGGGGGGGGGGAGTTGGCAATGGGGAGTTCACTTTTAGGCGTGTTTTAAAGACACATGGTAAGAGGATGGAGCATGGGATGAATGCTTTGGGAACTTGAGATCTGCCACTAACATTTCTGTGCCTTGGTTTCCTCTTTTATAAAATGAAGCATTGATCTAGAATTAATGCTTTGGATTCCTTTCAACCTCCTAGAGGAAGCATGTAAATGAATTGGAGGAAGTAGAAGGTAGATTTCAGGAATTACAGAGGCAGTGAATGATCAAGGTATTGGATCATTCATCTGACTTTGAAGTAAAAGAGAAAAGTGGGACCATTATTGACTTTTTGAAGATTAAGAAAAATTGTGCCTTTTAAGAAATGACTTATGCAGGATAATTAATACAGCCATATGTAAACTAGAGGCCGTCTACAACCTACTTTAAGAAACCTAAAGTAAAATGTGAAACAATGAAAGTCAAATAGCCTTTATTTATAGGAGAGACAAGCTTTAGTTTGTGTGGTATGATGTGAAGGTGTTGGGAAAGTCCAGCTGCCCCCAAAATGTCTTCCTGATCCTCTTAAAATACTGCTTGGATTTACACCATTAAAATAAACCCCTTTGAATGTACTTCATATTGTAAAATGCATATTTATTTCACATTCAGCTGTTGTCATGCTTTCCGGTGAATTAGTGTAGCAGGATGACAACTAGCTCCAGACAGTCAACCGAGCAGACAAAGACTGGAAGGGGGAGGAGGAAGGGATTCCTTTGGTATGTGTGGCATTGCTCCAGTCAGTTCAACAACATGTGGGCGCCTATTACACCCAGATACTAAACTAGGTTCTAGAGATAAAAAAGTAAGTTGTGGTTCATTGCGGACTGCATGAAGATCATGGGACTGGGGGAGTTTTGAAAAGTGAGACCGGGGACTAAAAAGGAAAGCTGGAGGGACATAGAAGAATGTTCTCTTCCATCACCAATTTGTTGAAAGATTAGACAGACTGAGCTTAAAGAAGGCTGTTTCTTGGTCCCACCAAGGAACTACTAAAATTAAAGCTGGTAGGGTTGAAACTCTATAGGTTGAGGAATAACAGATAATTCAAGCCCCTTTAATTCAATGATTTGTTGGTCCTTTGAACTTTAAATTAGTAAAATTTTCCTAGATCAGAACTTGTAAACTATATAGTTGACTATGAAATTCATGTCTATTGCCAATTTCTCATGCTCTCCTCCTCCCCTGGAACTTCACAGTGTGCCAGAATTGCTGAGGCTGCTGGGGGGAACCAGGGCTGGCAGAAGCAGAAAGCAGGAACTGTAAAGGAATTGGAGCTAGACAGATAACTGAGAGCTTCTTTAAACAGTAGACTAGAGGAGCATCTTATCTTCACAGATGGCTTTAAACAAGCACCATTAGACATAACTTCAAGTAATGCAGAGAACACTCAATTAGGGCTTCAAACACTTGGGGGACCAGTTCTGGTTCTGGTATTTACTAGCTGGATAACCATGGGAAATCATAATATTTGCCTATACTTATTGAGTACCAACTATATGCCAGGCACTGTACATGTCAATAATGCACTGAATGTTCCTGTGCCCCCCAAAAATTCATCTGTTGAAATCCTACCCCCTAATTTGATGATATTGGGAGGTGGGACCTTTGGGAGGTAATTGGGTGGTGAGTGTGGGGTCCTCATGAATGAGATCAGTACCCTAATCAACAGGACCCCAGAGAGCTCCATCACGCGATATCTTTCTGCTATGTAAGGCTAGCACAAGAAGTCTGCACTCTGGAAGAAGAAAAGGGGCCCTCACCAGAACCCTGACCATGCTGGGTTGATGTCAGACTTCCAGCCTGCAAAATCATGAGAAATAAATGTTTGTTGTTTAAGACACTCAATATATGATAGCTCGTTGTAGCAGCCTGAACTGAATAAAGCAGTGTTTTACACGTTGTAACATTTAATTCTCATGACAACCCACTGAGGTGGATTCTATCATTTTCCTTATAGATGAGGAATTTTAACTACAGATAAATTCAAGGTCATATAACCTAACATTTGTCAAAGTAGGTATTGGAATACACGTAGTCAAACTTTAATGCCTATGTTTAATCATCATGATATTCCAGGTATTGCATCTTTCAGGCCTCAGTTCCCTTATTTAAAAATGGACATGTTGGGCCAGACAACGTTGAGATTTCTTTTTGGCTTTAAAACATTATGATTCTAATTAAATGAATTATGCCTATATTTAATATATTTATGGTTAATCTGTGTTTTTGAGTATTTTCAGAGAACTGAGATCTAAAGATAAATTTCAGAAATATGGTTTCATTTCCTAGCCTTCTCTTGTGTTTCAGTCAAGTTGAACTATATTATTTACCCTTCCACCAAGAATGCCCTTTCCCAATCTCCCTCTATTGAAATTCTAGCCATTCTTCAAAAGCCAGCTGACATGCCACCTCCTCCAAGTAGCCATTCTCAATCTTTGGAGATATAGAGGATTTAGAGATACATTAATTAGATTGCTGAGTTTGGGATTTGGGGGAAGTCTGTGCTAATGAAAGGAAAAGATACAGGATAAGAAGAAAGGGTAGAGGGAAATGTACAGGAAAGATAAGAGAACTGTCAGCAGTGTTGTGGGTGACCTGCACAAAGCCTTACAAATTATATTCGATGGTGCCCAGCTAGTAGGAGTAAGATGAAGATTAAATGAGACAACATATGTAAAATATCTAGTACAGTGTCTGGAAGGGCAGCAACATGATAGTTCCTAATCTCATTTCCTGCCATAGGAACCCGGTCATCTCCATGCTGAAGAAGGTTGCCTGCCTGCCGGGGGAGGAGTAGGACAAGCAGAGGCGAGAAGAGACTGGGGAAAAGAGAAGTCAGGAGGAGATATATGGGAACACCACAAAGAGGAAAATGAGAGGCAGAGATTGAGAGATGAGAGAGATAAAGGAAATGTAAGGGAGTCATAGTGGAGAAGGAAAGGACAGAAGGAAAATGGAAACAAAAAGACAAAGAGAGACAAGTAAGAGGAAAGGAGTTCTGGGACCTGGAAGAAAAAGTCTGTGCTGTACTGCAGAATCTGACCCAGAGGAAGAGTCCCAGAGGCAACCAGATGTAGCACCCAAACTTGGGTGCTAGTCACTTGCCACTGCGCTCTCAGATGCATTCTCTTCTCACTGTCTCACGTGTATTGCAGGGATTCTGACCCCTGTCTTCTGTCATTCTGTCCACTGGCTTCTCCTGCTTTCTACCACTGGGTGGCCCTGGAGGGTGAGAGGATGGGAGAAGCGAGGGGATTCCACCCACCTCCTACTTTGGAAGGCGTCTCCACCTGTGGTGGCTGCACTTCCTTCAGGGCTCAAACTCCTACTGGACAAGCTCTTCCTGGCTCTGGCAGTCCTCTGCAATGACAGTTGGGTAGTGGGGAGGAGGTGAATCCAGCAACTGCTAATCTCAGGATTGCCTCACCTTCCACTGGCTGCACTTCCAGTTCTTTCAACACTTTTGTAACTAATTTGCTGCATTAAATGATCACTACTGAATTGTCTGGGTAAGAAAACTTTACTTTCTTTCACTTGGATTCACTCGCAGAGTTCAAAGACAGCTCTCCTGATGGGACTGTAAGCAGCACACCTAGGGAAAGAAATCCGGCCATCCCAGGAGTCCAGAAGGGTCAGGGTCCACTTCTCCAGTGTTTGATCAGACAGCGACAAATCCATACTAGCTGTCAGGGTTGGAGGGCTCTTAGCCTAGGAGTTATCTGTATGATGACTGGGTTCATGTCTATTCCTTCATGATTTATTCTATTCATTTTGATCACTGTGAGCCTTGGCTTAAGGAACATCTCTGTAGAATTCAATTTTGTTCCTCCAAGGGTTTCTTAAGTGGCCATTATGAGTATAAAGGGCACATAGCTAACAGTGGTGGGGAGGATATACAGAGACACAGGAAAAATGGTGGGCATATTCAGTTTTGGGAAGTGTTTGCTTTCTGCAAGATGGTTTGTGGACCGGTCTATCTAGAGACCCTCTTGATAGAGACTCGAGTTTTTCCAGTCCCCTCAAAGCTGCAGACAATCAGAGGCAATATTATTTGACAGCTTTCGTTTCTCCCATAACTGGAGCCCTCTTAAGGAATCCACAGACTGGTGGGTGCACAGCCTAGGCACACACAACTGACCCCCAAGTCAGAGTCATACCAGCTACAGGGAAGATTCTGCTGAGGGGATCGGGAAGGCTGCACAGAGATGCTAGGAGAAGGTAGAGGAGCCGAGTCTGAGAGTTTGACAGGTGGAGGTCGCTAAGGGGTTTTCTGGCAGCGAACATAGCACTATCAAAATTTGAGTATGAAAAGACAGAGGCATGTGAGTTGTTGGCTGTAGACAGGGGCTTTGGGGTGAGGGTTGGGAAATGAGACAGAAGGGTGGAGGCCTAGCTGTTGGGGACTCTGAGGCATGAAAGCTTAAGGCCCTAGGGAGTCATTGGAGGATCTTGAACATCACAGTGGCAAGGTCACGTCTGGCGGGGGCGGGGGCAACTTTGAGATTAGAAGCAGAGAAGCTGGAAGCAGGGAGAGGAACTGCGAGCTAGTGGGTGGAGGGGGCAGTTTATACAGGAAGCCTGGACTTGACCATCGCCAAAGACGCATATTAACGTTGGAGCTGCTCTTCTATCTATTCAAGGGCATTCTTCCTCCGTCGGGGTGGGGGGCAGGGGGAAGTGCCCCTTCTGCAGCTGTGTGATACGAAGTCTCCAGCCAGAGAAGTTTCGAATTTCTCCTTGCCAAGGTCGGGCCACTACAGGTGGGCGATTGCGAACCCTGGGCGAACGACTGGCTCCACGCCCTCGCTGGGAAGCCGCCGCGGCTTGTCCCCTTCAGGCCTGGGCACCGCCGTGGGCCGTGCCCGGCAGGGCGCTCCGGGAGCTGCGCCGCGGCAGCTCGAGGAGGCCTGGCGGGCGGCGGCGAGAGGCTGTGCCCCAGTTTGTGTCCAATCAGGGAGTGCGGGCTGTGCCCCGAGCCGGGCAGCAATGCGTAAACAAACCCACGGCAACTCCTCCGCCCCCTCGGCGCGCTCGCCCCGCGCCTGCCGCCGCCGCCGTTGCCGCCGCCGCCGCCGCCACGGGCCCCGCTCTCCTCGCGCCCGCCCGCCGGGCCGGCCCAGCCCCCCGCCCAGCGCCGCTCGCACCCCCGCTGCCCCGCCCCGCCCCCGCCGGCGCGGGCTCCCTCACCTACCGCCCCACGCGCGCGCGCGCTCGCGCACCACGCGCCCCGCGCGGCCCGCCCGGATCGTGGCCTCTCGAGAGCAAGGTAAGGGCGATGCGCGGGGACCAAGGCGGCTTCCCCGCCCGACGCGGCCCAGGGAAGTTTCTGGCGTGGCTGTTTTCCGCTGGGCCGGGGGTGGGGAGGCCCCCGGCGCCGGGCGAGCCTGGCGGGCGGGAGGGGGCCGCCCGGCGCCCCGGGGTCACAAGTTGCCTAACCTGACATTGGTGCGGGCTGGCGGGCGGCGCGCCGAGAGGGGCTGGAGGCGCGGCGGGGCCGGGCGCCGGGCGGGCAAGGGGAGGGCCCCGAGGAACTTTCTTTTCCCCAGAGGGGCGCCTTCTAGCCCCGGCCGCGGCCCCGCCACGGGAGCAGCGGCTCCCTGGCTCGAGGGAGACCATGAAATGTGTTTGAAGAAGCTGACGCAGTTTGTGACGCTTGCAGCTTCCTGACGGGGACCGGCAACAGCAGCGCCTTCGCCGAGGAGGGACGAGCCTTGTCGGCGCTCGGGCCCTTCCCCCGCCCGGCAGCCGCGCGCCCCGGCGCCTAGTTCGGGGGCCGAGGGCTCGGGACGCGAGCATCTGCCGCGGGTTGGGAGACGGGCCCCGGCAGCGCGCGTCGCTTCCGTTTTGATTAGCTCAGGTTATTATATAAGATGTCACGGAGAGGAAAGGGGCGAGCGGGAGGCGCGTTGGCGAGGGCGCGTTGGCCTTCCGCGAGTGGCAGGGAGGGGCAGGAGGCTGGGCCAGGCGGGACCCACCTGTGCGCCCTCCGCGCCCCCTGCGGGCGCCGCCCGCGCGCGTGCCGGGGTGGGGGCCGGTGGGGGAGGGAACGGACAGACGTGCCCGCGGCTCCCCTCCCCGCCCGGGGAACACTCCGGCAGCGGCCAAAACGTGCTGTTTCCTCCCCGCCTACTCGCCAGGGTCTCCACGTTTCTGGCTCCAGGCGTTTGTACTTTGAAACATTTGTTTAATATTAAGGGAGCTGCGTGTGCGGCCGTCATAGTACGCCCGAAACGTGTGGCGGTGAGCTCCAGGGCAGTGAATGAATCATCGCCCCGCGGACCGGGCCGAGATGATTCATGCGGGGTACACACGCGCGCGTACTCGCCGTGTGCCTCTGACCCGAGGAGAGCGGCCCCGCCGCAGTGACGACGCCTGGAGGGGCGGGGGAGAGTTAGTGCAAAAGGGCAGCGGAGTTTACCCCCTTTCTACAATAACTTTGGGGGTGTCAGGTTCCCCACATTCTCCAAGGCTTGTTTCGCGTTCTTGGAAGCGTTACAAGATTCCACCTGGTTGCATTAATGAGTTGGTGGAGGAGCGCTGGTTCGCTGGTCCTGTCTCATTCAGGATTTGGACGGTGTCAAGTGAGGAAGGTACCGAACTCTGACGGAATCCATCTAGTAGTTGCGTCTACTTAAGTGACTATAAAGTAATTAGAAAATTTAAAAAAGTTAGTAGATCTTAAAAGAAAAATAAGTGGCTCCTTAAGTACAGAGTCTTAAAGATTAGTTTTTTGAGGTTTTTTTTTTTTAAAGCCAAATCCTAAAAGCAACCTACTTTGCCATTCATGAATATGAAATTTCTCCCAGTGTGATCACCCTTAATGACTAATTTTACTCATTCCCACTCCACCCCACATTTGTAGGACTGAGTAAAGTTTTCTCTGTAGTGAGAACTCACCTCAAATGGGATCTACTCAGCAAGGCCCTGTTGATGGCTTTATTTATAACTTCTGACCCCCTCCAACCGCTCCATAGTCCTATTTTATTTTCTTCTTAGCACTTAATTGCTATCTGATACTATTTTGTTTAGATGTTCTTTAAGTCTGGTCTCTTCCTTTTAGAATGTAATCTCCACTATAGCAGGTATTTTTTGCCTGTTTTGTTCATTGCTATAACTCTAGCATCTACAACAGTGCCTGGTGTATGTTAGGCATGCAGTATTTGTTGACTAGTGAATGAACAAACTCTTTTCCTGATTTCTTGGTAGGACTGTTTTTGACAGTTGAAATTCAGCGCCTGTTGTGGGCAAGTCACCAAGTTGGCACAGTTCTAATTTTCTTTCTTTCTCTTTTTTCCTTCTGATTTTCTTTTGGTTTGTTTCTCTTCTGTGCTATTAGCTTATAGCACAAGATGGGTTTGAACATCATATCCTAAGATACTTACTATGAAGAAAGATAAGTAGTGTGGATCCCTGTCAAGAGAAAGTATATTACTGTGTAAGTTGGTGGATGATTAAAAATATAATCTGTCCTAATTGGAAAAAATGCAGGATATTGAAATGGAATCAGCAAAGTTAAATTCCCACATTCCTGTATGTGAAATATTTGAAATTCTGATATTACTATATTCCTCCCTCCCTCCCCACTGCCTGGAAACCATCCTCAAATTTAGCTTCAGTTTGGGAAGGTCCATAGTAGGTAGCATTTAATATGAAGCATTAATTTAACTAAACCAATACAAGATTTATTCAGCAGAGGCCTTAATTCTGATTTGTTGTTGTTAATGTCAGTAACTTCACAGAGGAGCAGATAAAAGGAATTATTTAAAATTATATTTTAAACATCTTAAATGGATTGTAAAGAATTAAAGCTATAATAAGTCAGTGATAAGAAGGACTTGAATGTTGTATTTAATACTCCTTTAGAGGATAAATTTTGATAAACTTTATACTATTGTAAATAATAAACTTTGGAGGGCATGTTAATCAGCTTCAATCTTGTCGCAGTATTTTCAGAACTCAGTATTTCTGAAGTCACTCCTAAAGAAAGAGAGGGCATCTAGTAGTTCCTTTTCCCTAGTAGTAGCTGTGATCACTTTCAGAAACATAATCTCTTAAGAGTAAGCTCAGAAATGATAGAATTTTAGAGCTAAAAGGGACCTTTAAATTACTTGGCACAGTTCATTCCTTTTCATCGATCCCTTTACTGAGAAAACTAAGGCACAGTGAGATGACTTGCCTAAGATGCAGGGCCAGGATTAGAACCAAGAGTCCTGACTCCCACTCTAGGACTTAAGTGGTTGGAAGCCCCTGAATGAGCCAGAGCTCTCATAGATGGTGAGGAATGGTTCCTACCGTTAGCTGATTGACTGCCTCTTGCTAGTGAACTCTAGTTAAGTCATGTCTTATTTAGCTTTGTATCCTCTTATGTGCCTTGGACATCTTGAGGCTCAACAAATGCTTGTTGACTGCGGTTGGACAAATGATTTTAAGTTCAAAATATATTTAGGAAGTAAGAAGCAGGAAAATATCTCTTTTCCAGAGTGAAGAAGTTTTCTGACAACAGAATCAGATGTTAGCGGTAAATTACCTTAGAATTAACCTTAGAACTTTTATAGATATGAAGCTACTGTTTAATTTGCATGCCTCCAAGATTTAAGAAAAAATTGCTTAAGACTTGTAAGTCTTGTGCATATTTGCTTACTTGGCATAATTATTCACTGGGAAAACAGTAGGAGACGGAGTCAGAACATCTGGTAGGTCTTGCCTCTGTCACGGTGTCTAATAGAAAAGCCTAAACTTTGAAGCCAGTCAGAATTGCGACTGAAACTCAGCTCTGCCCCTAACAAGCAGGGCTCTCTGCAACAAGTTACTTAACTTTTTGGGGCATTCTCTCATCTCTAAAGTGGGAATAATACTATTTACCTAGAAGGATTGTTGTGAGACTGAGATAATGTATATAAAGCACCTGTTATACAGAGTATATGAGGCCCTTAATAAGTGAAAATTGCTATAGTTATGACTACTTAATTATGTGACTATGTAATCTCTCAAAGCTTCTGTTTTCTTAACTGGAGAATTGGTAGTTGGGATTGAGGGAGGAGAATTAAATGGTCACTAAGATCTTGTCCAACTCTGTGGTTTTAAGAACCAATAAAGAATGTACAATTCTCCTGCAATTTTAGTTTAAATAAGCTGATTCATATATCCTTGCTCTAATAAGAGGGACTGCAAGAATGGTTAGTTTCTAGGCCTTCCTAAGAATTTGTCTTAGTTAACTATGATGACAGTAAGTACATTTTCATTATTTTATATGCTGTATGATAGATACGAAGTTAACACGAATATTTCAACCTCTCATTCAGCTTACTGTATACAAAGTAGTATAAGGAGTATATGGGTTAGTCAGACATAGACACCTTTTCTTTGGGAGGCTTGAGTCATGTAGAGAGTATAAGACAGATAACCAAAGGCTATCTGACATGGAAGAACTGTTAAGTATAAAGAAAATACTTTGTGAATTCCTCCTCCAAGAGGAGGAAAAACTACTTCTAGCCACAAAAATTGGGAAAGACTTAATTAGGGAATTTTGAACAAGGCTTTAAAGGATTGGTAGGACTTCAACTGGCAGAGATGTGGGAACCGGACTGTACTAAGACTTGAAGGAAAGGATACAAGGGCTTATCCAGGAGCAGAAAAGAATGTAGTCAAACTGGGGGTTGAGGAGCCTGGAGGCAGTATAGTGGGAGAGAAGTCCGTATGGGAATTTTAGGACCATACCGTGAAGCATTTTGAATGCTGGGCTAAGGACTCTGTTTAGAAGGCAATAGATAGCCATCAGAGACATTTTAAATGGGGGAATGATGTGTTCAAAGATATGCATCACAAGAGCCACAGATAGTCCAGTTAGGAGTTATTAAAATAGTCTCCAGAAGAGAAGCAATGAGCACCTGAGTTAGGGTAGGTGCAGGTGGGTTGGGCAAAAACTGTAGAAGTAAATTCAACAGAACTTGTTGCCTAATTGGATGTGGGAGTTGAGGGAGAAATCAAAGACAGATGCTGAGTGACTTAGGATGGCAGTGATGGGGATTGAAATAGGCAGTCAGAAAGAGCCACTAGTAAAGCACCTGCAAGTATTATGAAATGAATAAATATTTGATTAATTGGAGGTGATCATAAGTTTGGATTTGGATGTGTTAACTTTTTTGTGCCTACAGACCATATAGATGGATGAAAGCCCTAAAAAATAGGGAAAGATTTGAGGCATCTTTATGGAGGGGGATAGTGAACCTGTGAGAACAGTTCAGAGTGTAGGTGAGAAGAATAAAAGGCCAGAGTTGAGCCTTGGGGAAGCCAATATTTATGGGCTTGGAGGGAGATAGGAGGAGGCAGACAGGATGCTAAGAAGAAAGAAACTGGAAGAGAATGAGGAAAAACTAGAGTAAAAGAAGGCAAGGAAGGAGAATTTGGAGGAGCTCGATAGGGTAGAGGGGCCAAGATTGAAGACTGGGTAAAGGGCATTAGATTTGTCAATGAGACTATTGTCAGTAGCCTTTGAGGAGCAGGGTCAATTGGGCACTGGAGACAGAAGTCATCTAGGTACCTGAGGGATGCCTGGATGGGAAGAAAATGGAGACGGCTAAGTGTAAACTGTGACTAGACCATGAAAATCTGAGAGTTGGAGGGGACAATCAGTTGAGGTAATCAGAATGTCAATGAAACTTTCTTAAAAAAAAAAAAAAAAATAGGAAGGCCTGAGAGTGGATAGAGTGGCTGCCAGTGGAGAGGAAGGGCCTGAAGATCAAGGGAGGAGGGTAATTAATGCACCAGGCCATCCTCACATAGGACGAATAGGAGCAAAATAGGCAGCCTTACATCCGGATTGCCCCAGACAGTCCCAGTTCACAGCTAGTATCCAGGTTTAATTATGAGATAATATTTGGACAAATAAGATCAGTTTTTATTCTAAAAGAAATTCTCCTTTTGAATAATAAATTATTTGATCACCCTCATCATGACACAAATAAAGAAATTATTCATGGAAAAACATGTGGCAATAAAACAAGAAAAGGAAATTAAAGGTATACTGATTGGGAAGGAAATAAAACTGTCTTTGTTTGAAGATGATGTGATTGTCTAGAGAATCTGAAAGAATTGACAAGAAAAATTCTGGAACTAATAAGCAATTATAGCAAGGTTGTAGGATACAAGGATAAAAGTCAATCACTTTTTCTGTACGCCAGGAATGAACAAGTGGAATTTGAAATTTAAAAAAAAAGAAAGAGGCGCGTGGGTGCGGAAGGTCAGGTGCAGGACTGTTTCTCCTTGCTGTTCAAGAAATGTCTTCACTTTCAGAATATGCCTTGCGCATGTCCCATCTGAGTGCCCGGCTATTTGGTGAAGTTGCCAGGACTACTGATTCCAAGTCCATGAAAGTAGTGAAACTGTTTAGTGAACAGCCTTTGGCCAAGAGGAAGGAGACTTACGACTGGTATCCAAATCACAACACTTATTTTGCACTTATGGGAACGCTCAGATTTCTTGGCCTCTATAGAGATGAGCATCAGGATTTTAAGGATGAGCAAATGCGTCTAAAGAAGCTTCATGGAAAGGGGAAACCAAGGAAAGGAGAAGGGAAAAGAGCAGCAAAAAAGAAATAATATTGGCCCATCGAGAAAGAAAATTTCTTCCTCAGTGACAGGGAGAAGAAATTGTATTTACCATCTTTCCACATGTTGGAGGAATGTAATCTTCCTAAGTGAAGGTTATTTGGAAGAATGCCTCATCTCCGTGTTGACATCTAACCCAGTTAAATTGTAACTGATTTCTTGAACACATTTTAATACAAAATTATTTTGGTCTTGGCTTTGTAATCTGAGGTTTACCTAATTCTCTAATGAAATGAATATGTAAAAAAAAAAAAAAGAAAGAAAGAAAGAAACAATACCATTTACATTAGCGTCCAAAAAGAAATGAAATACTTAGGTATACACCTAACACAATATGTATGAGATCTATGTGAGGAAAACTATAAAACTCTTATAAAAGAAATCAAAGAAGAATTAAATAAATGGAAATATATTTCATGTTCATGTGTAGGAAGGCTCAATATTGTCAAAACTTCCCAACTGGATTCATAGATCATTGTACTCTCAATCAAAATCCCAGCAAGTTATTTTGTAGGTAATAATAAACTGACTCTAAAGTTTACATAGAGAGGCAAAAGACCTAGAATAGCCAGTACAATATTGAAGGAGAACAG
Organism: Eulemur rufifrons; assembly: GCF_041146395.1. NCBI lineage: Eukaryota > Metazoa > Chordata > Mammalia > Primates > Lemuridae > Eulemur > Eulemur rufifrons. The sequence continues at coordinate 40,318,464 of NC_091010.1, forward strand.
AGTTGGAGGACTGACACTACCTGACTTAAAGACTCACTATAAAGCTATCGCAGTCAAGACAGTGTGGTATTGGTAAAAAATTAAACAAATAGATCAGTGAAACAGAATATAGAGCCCAGAAATAGACCCACATAAATATAGTCAACTGATCTTTGACAAAGGAGCAAAGGCAATACAATGGAGAAATGATAATCTTTTTAGCAAATAGTGAAGGAACAACTGGATATCCATATACTAAAAAAAAAAAAAAAAAAAAGTCTAGACACAAACTTTAAATCTGTTGCAAAAATTAAATCAAAATGGATCACAGACTTGAGCATAAATCTATAAAACTCCTAGAAGATAACATAGGAGAAAATCTAGATGACCTTGAGTTTGAGCATGACTTTTTAGATAGGACACCAAAGGCACACCATGAAAGAAAGAATTGATAAGCTAGACTTCATTAAAATTAAAACAATTTCTGCTCTGCAAACAGCAGAGAATAAAAAGAGGCTGGGCAGAGTGGATCACTTCTGTAATCCCAGCACTTTGGGAGGCTGAAGCAGGAGGATTGCTTGAGGCCAGGAGTTTGAGACCAGCCTGGGCAACATAGTGAGACAAAAAATAAACAATTAACTAGATATGGTGGCACATGGCTGTAGTCCACCCTGTAGTCCCAGCTACTCAGGAGGCTGAGGCAGGAGGATTGCTTGAGCCCAGGAGTTGGAAGTTGTAGTGAGCTATGATGACACTATTGCACTCTAGCCTGGACAACAGAGTGAGCCCTGTCTCCAAAAAGAAAAAGAAAAGAAAAGAAAAAGATGAGCCACAGACTGGGAAAAATATTTGCAAAAGACATATCTGATAAAAGACGATTATCCAAAATATACAAAGAACTCTTAAAACTAAACAGAAACAAAAACGCAATTAAAAAAATGGGCCAAAGAAAGACACCTCACTAGGGAAGATACACAGATGTCAAATAAGCATACGAAAAGATGCTCCACGCCATATGTCATCAGGAAAATCCAAATCAAAACAACAATGATATACCACTACCCACCTATTGGAATGGCCAAAATACAGAACAGTGACAACACCAAATGCTGGTGAGGATGTGGAGCAACAAGAACTCTTATTCATTACTGGTGGGAATGCCAAATGGGTACTACCACTTTGGAAGACAGTTTGGTGTTTTCTTATAAAACTAAACATACTCTTAACACACAATCCAGCAAGTGTGTTCCTTGATATTTACCCAAAGGAGTTGAAAACTTATGTCCACACAAGAACCTGCAAACTGAGCTTTATAGCAGCTTTGTTCATAATTGCCAAAACTTGGAAGCAACCAAGATGTCATTCAGGGTAAATAAACTGTGGTACATCTAGACAATGAAATATTCAGTGCTAAAAAGAAATGAGCTGTCAACCCAAGGAAAGACTTGGAGGAAACTTAAATGCATATTATTAAGTGAAAGAAGCTAATCTAAAAAGGCTAGATACTGTATGATTCCAACTATAAGACATTCCGAGAAGGGAAAAACTATGGAAAGAGTATGAATATCAGTGGTTGCCAGGGATTAGGAGGGAGGGAGGGATGAATAGGCAGAGCATAGAGGATTTCTAGGGCAGTGAAAATACTTTGTATTATATTATTATATAAGGGTGGATACATGTCATTATACATTTGTCCAAGCCCATAGAATATACAATAGCAAAAAAAAAAAAAAACGATGTGATATGGAGGGAAGAAGAGAAGTTAGATGAAGGCAAAAAGAAATTCTGAGTTTTAAAGAGGAAAGCTGATAGTGGAGAGGTGGCTGCATTTGAAATGGGTTGGTTCCCTTTTGTTGATTTGCTGGAAAGTAAATGGGGAGTGAGTTGTAAAGTTGAGGTGGAGGAAAGTGGAAAAGGGTTGGAAAGCTGTTGATCTGCATGCAGTAGGGAGCCAAAGGGGACGAGGGCTTGACAAGTTGCTAGAAGGCCTTAGCCTAGTGATAGGACGAATCATTCCTGTACTCATGACTTTTTCCAGCAATGCTCAGAAAATTGGAAGTGGAGATAGTGTGAGTATCACTGAAACTGCCAACTCCATATGGGCCTGGGTTGAGTAGGAAGGCAAGTGAAACTGGAGTGTTGATGGGCTGGGAGGATGGCAGGGGCTGTGAGATTAGACTGTGTAATGGCTGACTCAGCAGGATTGAAGAAGAGAGAGATGGGAGCATGGAGGGGTTTCTAAGGTCAGTAGTGAAGGACATGAGGGACTTTCAGAATAGTATCTTATCAGTATGGAAATCAGTTCTGAGTGATGATGAAAATTCAAAGTGTGGCTGGGTTTGAGGATGGTCAGTGACACAGGCCATCGGAGGTAGAAGGTCTTCAGGAACTATGAGGCCAAAGTATCAAAATGATTAAATATTAATGTCAATGTCTGTCTTAAAGCTATGGAAAATACTTATTAAAGCCTTTCTGAACATTTTGTCCACACAGTTGGAAAGCACCTTAAAGATAAGGAAGTTAGTTATTCTTTTATTTGAAAGATGGGGAAGCTTTAAAATCTTTTAAACACTTCTAGAAATATGAGACGTGTCCAAGATCACAGACACATGAGCTAGTTCTGGAAAGAACTGGGCTCCCTGAATCTCAGTTAGTGTTGCCCTGTAGGGAAAGCGAAGTAAAGTATCCACTGAACAAAATCTTAGAAAGCTTCTTAACCATACTGAGAAACAGACCCATGACTGTCATACAGCAACCAAATAAAATGCTCCACCTCTATGGGGAAGAATATGGTGTCGGATGAGAAGCAGGAGTGGATGGGTAATATCCCTCCTTTGGAAACCTTCTAAGTGGCAAAGAGGTATTGGTTCCTCTTGAACATAAGGTTATTTTTACTACTCATAGCATTCTTGTTTGCATTTGAGTTACACTAAGCTCTGAGAAGCAGCAGGCACATTGGTACGTCAACTGGAAGTGAATGAAATGACTAACAACGGTTTGAACATAGTCCTTAGTTTATCAATTTCACAGCCATACTTAGTGGATTTCCCTTCCCTTCCCTTCCCTTCCCTTCCCTTTCCTTTCCTTTCCTTTCCTTTCCTTTTCATTATCTTCTTCCTCACTGGGAATCTCAGGAAACTCACAGATGTCATGACAAAGATGATCAGCTTTGAGATCCTGTTTTTGAACTCAGAACTTTGAGAAGTGGAAAGTTCTTTCTCCTCATAAAATGTTTAAGAAGCTTTAATTAGATGTATGGCACTGGGAATTTGTTCTGGTTCTGTCACTGTTTGTGATCTTACTATTAAACTCTTAAGTGCCTGAGTTTCCTCATCTATAGCATGGGAAAAAAATATCTGCTCTATCTCTTAGATATTTAAGGTGAAAGCTCTTTGCAAATAAGTAGTGTTATGTAAAAGTAAGATATCAGTATTACCTCATGGATGCAAGGTAAACTTTGAAGTTCAGGAACTTAATTTTTAAATAAAGTGCTTTGAATAACAAAGCAAAGATGACTGTTGAAATTTGGTGGGACACTGGTTTAGGCCCTTAAAGTAAATCATAACAACTTTTCTCCCTTTATCCATGAAAGAGTATGTAATAATTCTGGCCAAGTGAGATTCAGGCACTGTTTTATGACAAATGAAATTTCTGCCTTTTTATCTATTTCTCTTTTAACTTCTAACAAAGTTTTTTATTGTAAAATATAGCATATATAAGGAAAAATTTTGAAATATAAATGCACAGTTTAATGAATTTTAAAAAGTGAATATCCATGTAACTACCACCGGCTCAAGAAATAGATGAATTTAATTTTTTTTTTCTCCATGGGAATTTTTTTTCTTCTGTTAGATGCTTGGTATTTTTTTTTTCCTTCAAGGAAGTCATGAGTAGTAGCTGGAGGCAATTATAAGCTTTGGCAAGTCCAAAATATGCGCCCCTTTCCAGTGGAATTAGATCGAAGTTATAATATTAGAGTTTTATTCTTTAGTTACTCTTGAAATTTGTTTCTTATTTCTGAAACAATGAATTTAGTTTTATGACAAGCACCAGGTTTTCAGCCTTAAAGATTACAATCTTTAGTCTGAGCATCTTTGGATTTGTGTCCTTTGGATAGGATTGAAAAGGTTATGATATTTTGTATTAATATATGAGAGAAGTCCTCATGCTTGGTTATTTTGCAAAAGTTCTGATCATCCCTCCTTTGCCTGTCTTCAGAAGCAAGACAGCTAAGACTCCAGGATTGATGTGGCTTTGTGCAGTAGTCAAAGGTCTTCTTGGAAAATGCTTGACAGTTATCAAGGTAAATACCTTTCAGCTCAGGTCACCATAGGTTAGATCTGAAGTGGCAAGAAGGAGCCAATGAAAAAGCTTTTTTTGTATAAAAAGTCTGTATTTTCTTTGTTTAATTATAATCTAGTGTTATAAATCCTATCATGTTATAAAACCAAACCAAATTAGTTATAAAACCAATTTTAAAACTAAATTAATGAATTAAGAGATTCAGAGTCTTTTGGGGAATCCAAAAGAGGATTCTTTTGAATAAGTTTTTTTATGATTAAAAAATAAATCATAATAAACATTAAGGTAATTGGGAAAATATCTTAGCTAATCAGGCATGTCTACAAAAACAAAAGCTCTGAGTAAGTTAAAAAAGATTGATAAAGACTCATCTTTGGTGGCAGATTCTACAGTTGTAAGATTTAGTTACTGGGTTTTCAGATTAGAATTTGGTGAGTTGAACACATGTGTTTACTGTCAGTCTCCCCTGAAACACCATGAGAGTAATGGTAAACGTGGGAAGAGGCAACAGTAGATGGGAGATGCCAGAAAATTTTTGGAGGACGAAAAGTAAATAGGCCTGTGGCTACTGTCTTAGTATAGTGGAGAAAGTTGACACCTAAGTGCCTTTAAGGAAGGTTGGGAGTGGATACTGGGAAGAAACAGCCAATATGTCCTCCAGAATCCCAGAAAGGCTCTGGAGTGAGACATGGGCCTGAAAATGAGATATTGGTTGAAAGTCTATAAAGAGAACTAGACCCTCAGTTCACTTCTCCTATCCCATACAGCAAAATGAAATCCTTGCTGGGGACTTGAAACTTGTTTTTCTGGAAATATTAAAATAAATTAGAGGTCCTGGATTTACTTGAAACTTGTTTTTCTGGAAATATTAAAATAAATTAGAGGTCCTGGATTTAGAGATGATAGACAAAACAGAAGGGAAGGGTAAAAATGATCAACTGAAAAAAAAAATAATTTAATGAAATTCTGTGTGCTAAACACTGAGACCCCATACTCTTCCCCCACCCTGATCCAGAGGTAGGTAATCATCCAGGCAGAATATTGAAGGACTCTTCTCTGGATAAAATGAGCAGCCTCAGAGGAAAGACCTACAGATACTGACATTTGAGGTCCCACAATGGAAAAGAATGACATACTACCTATTCTCCCTGGAGTGAGCGCACCACTCAACAACCCTGCAACTCTACCCCCAACCCCTGCCCCATGAACATGGAACTTGCAGTCAGCTTTTTGGTGCTCTGTTCTTAAACACAAATAAATAGGTAATGAATATGAGACATTTGAAGAAGAGATATTTCAACCAAAAAGGCAGAAACCAAAACAAATAAGGAAAAAAAAAAAAAAAGAATCATGGAGTAAGCAGAAATGCAAGGAGAAGAAGAAAATGAAAATAATCAAAGCTAAAGCACCTATAATTTGATACATAAAGAGATGAGAAGATAGTGCTTCCACAAAATAAGAATAGGGACTGTGAAAAAAGTAATAATGAGAGAATAAGAAATCTTAGAAATTTAAAATAAGATGACAATAAAATTTTATTGAGTGGACCAGGAGACAAAGTAAAAATAAAAATAAAAAATATGGAAAATAGGAGAGAAGAAATAGAATTAGAGGATCAGTTCAGCAGGTATAATATAAGAATTCCAGAAAGAGACTACAGAGAAAAGTGAGGGAAAGGAAGTTACCAAAGAAGTAATACAAGAAAATTTCCCAGAACTGGAGAACATACATTTGTAAACCAGCCAGGAAAATGAATGAAAAAAGACCACAAAAGACATTCAGTGTACAAAATGTATCATTGTAAAACTTAAAAGTACTAAGGAAAATGGAAATATGTTAAATTCCTGCAGAAGAACATGTCACATCCAAAAAGATTGGCAAGTGGAATGGCACTAGATTACTTAATAGCCACACTGGAATCTAAAGGACAATGGATTAATTCCTTCAGAATTCTGAGGGAAATTATTTTCCATCTAGAATTTCAAACACAAACTATCAAGTGGGAAATAGAATGAAACTATTTTGAAGGTATTAAAGATCTCAGAAATTTATTCTCTGTGTGTCATTTCACAGGAAGCTAATGGATGGTATGTTTTGCCAAAATGTGGGCATAAACCAAGAAAGAATAATATATGGAATTCCAAAAACAGGTAGTCAAACACAGGAGAAAAACAAAAGAAAATTCTAGGATGACAGTGAAGAGAAACTTCAAGGTAACATTAGTGCAGCAGGCCTAGAGAGAATCCAGTTCAGAACAGAATAGGAGGAAGGATTACTCAACAAAAACAAGACTGAGAGATGATCTGATACATTTGACCAAGTGTAAAATATTCTTCAGAGGGGCTTTTTAGTTCCTGTGGAGCATTTGGGATGAATTATTAATTCAAAAAACCTGGTAAATGGAAAGGCTTGGGTAGCAGCTATTTATCAGCTGGTGTGGAAATATTTTATTAATAATAACAATAAGCACAGGTATACCAAAATATACAAGCTCTTAACCCTGGCCATACCTGACTGCAGGGGAGGCTGGGAAAAAAACATCAACATAACTATACGGTATTAGGAGAATGGAAGAGGATAAGCTGGCCATAATTACATTAATGTCTAAAACTAATAAATCAAGAAGTGTCAGTATAAACATTACTTAGGAATATGCAATTACATATCAGAAGAAATAAGCTAAACATTTTTAAAGTAGTTTGCCTTTGGGAGTGAGTAGAGAGCTGAGGCGGGTATTGCTATGTTTTATTTTAAGCCTCATAGTGCACTAGGAGTTTTTAAATAATTTTCATGGGTTACTTTAATAAAAATAAAATTAGTAAGAATAAAGTAGTGCAGTGGTAATAATGGTTAGAGAATGATTTACATGCATCCAGAGTTTCAAAAATATATATAAAAAGTTAATAAAATATATATGTATATAAAAAGTTAAGAAGCATAATTGTTTTGAAGTTAGACTTGTCCCCCGCAACTGTGATTCCAGTACTCATTCTGTCTCAGCATCTTTTGGGGGAGCTTTTAGAAAATTGAAATGACTCCCTCATCCCAAGATTCTGACTTATTTGGCTTTGAGTGAGCCCCAGAGAATCAGTAATTTTTAAAAGCTCCCTAGCTGCTTCTGATAAGCATCTAGGGCTGTCTTCTCTAGCCAAGTAGTTTAAACATCTTTTGTATTTTCCCCACCCTACCCTATCCTCTCTCACTGCTTCTGTTTGAAGTCAGATCTTCTCTATCCTCAGATCTGAACTAGTATGGTCTCTTTCAGGTCAGAAAAGGAGGAGGAAGGAAAGGGAGAAGGCATTAAGATGACCCATGAAGAATGAGAATCGCTATCAGAGAGCCAATATTTGTTTTTGGTTTTGTTTTATTTTGTTTTGTTTTGTTTTGAGACAGTCTTGCTCTGTCTCCCCTGCTAGAGTGCAGTGGAATCATCATAGCTCATCTTCGGATTTGTGTCCTTTGGATAGGATTGAAAAGGTTATGATATTTTGTATTAATATATGAGAGAAGTCCTCATGCTTGGTTATTTTGCAAAAGTTCTGATCTTCCCTCCTTTGCCTGTCTTCAGAAGCAAGACAGCTAAGACTCCAGTATTGATGTGGCTTTGCCTCTAACATTCTGTCCATACATAGGGAACTGTCCCTGCTGGTTTGGGGTGGGGGTGGGGGGTCACTTTACATTTATATACATTTATACAGCTGGGCCAAAAGTTTGATCTTTAAGGTGAGGGATTGATTAATCTCATCAGTAAGTCTTATTTAGAGCTTGCCCACTTGATGCAAGATTCTTCTAAGCCAGTGATTCTCACGCTTGAATATGCGCATGAATCATTGGGAATGGCATTACACATAGATTCTGGTTCAGTCCGTCTCAGGTAGGGCCTGAGATTCAGCATTCTTAACAGTCTTGCAGGGAATGCTGCTGGTCTGCAGACCACACTTGGAGAAGCAAGGTTCTGGGTAGTGGTTCTTAGCCCTGGCTTCATATCGGAATCATCTGGGGACTTTTAAAAAATACTGGTATCTGGGACCTATCTGTATGGATTCTGATTTAATTGGTCTAGGGTGGGGCCTGGGCATGATATATAGATATAGAAGATTTTTATATAGACATAAAAGATTTGACACGAATGTGCAAATAGGGCTGAGAACCACTGTTGCAAGCTGTGTATACTTTTGCTGTGACTCATAGGTAAAGATGTTCATGTGCAGATTTTATAGCAATCTGGGAAGCAGCTTACATAGACTTGAGGATGTGAATACACCTGCTTTGTAGCTAGAGTCCATGGAGAAGGGATTCCTCTTGGTTACTAGGTTCCCAGAGATGAGGTGGAGGTGGCCACAAGGGAAACACTCTTTAAAAGGAAAAAAATGGTCTTTTCATAGCGAACCCAGATATCACCTGGTATGGGAAGGATGTTTGAAGTGATGAGTGAATACAAACTTGGTATCTCGTCATTCAGGGGATCGTTCTGTCTTCTATGTCCTTTCAGTAGGAGATCATGGGGAAAGTATGTTATAGACACAACTTTGAAGCTTTTTCTTCGAAGAAGTCTATAAATTTACTTCTTACTATCTCTATGTATATGTTTTACCTATAAATAAATATACTTGTAAAATTTCTGCATGGCCAGAATCCTAGTATTTACATTTCTTTTGCCAATAATTTAGAAGAATTTAGAGTATTTTCTGTACATTTACTTGTCCTAAAAAAGTGAATGACTTAACATCCTGATGAAAGGACTGTTGTTGTTCTCAGGATCTTCAAATGTTAATGGCAGATTGATGATTCCATCTGCTCAAAAATCATAGGCCTTAGCTCAGTTCAAGTGTTAATTGTTTTATTATTATTACAAGGATGGTGCTAGAAGCAGATAATACAATTTTATATAAAAATTATGTTAATTACAACTTCTTAGAAACAATAAGGTCTAAAATCAGTGGATTGAAATGAAATATAACTGTGCTGCTAAGAAATTGGAATCTTCTCCAATCCCTCCCCACCATTTAATTGTAAAATAAGACTTTGATTTTATTTTCATAGCATTATCTTGTCTACTTCATGGCCACTGCCTTTAGTCAGATTGTCATTATTAGTCATTCGCGTTAATTTCCTCACTGACCCTGCCTACTCTTGCCCCTTAGAATCCTTCTGCGGAACCTTTCTTGTGGAGGTCAGTCTATGGCTCCTCATCTGAGACTAAAGTCCAAATCTATGGAGTATCCTTTGGAGCCTTCTGGCCTGGCCTTACCTTTTCTCTACCCTCATCACCTGTCACTTCCCTAGATAGTAGTTTATTCATTCCTTAGCTGAGATTGAGGATGGGGAGGAAATATTGGCAGCTTGAAGAGAAAGGTAAAGAGGCATGAAAGAGTGGTTTAGAAGAGTAGGAGCATAGATAGCACTGGGGAAATGAAGTGTGGAGCGTTAAAGGCCCACTGAGATCAGCGATTATGAATTCAAAGTGAGGCCAGCGAGCACGTGGCTGCAGGGGTGCAGGTGTGTAGGAGGTAGAGCCCTGCATTCTGCCAGTGCCTGGCTCAGACGTTCCGTTTCTCATCTCTGCTTTTGCACACGCTGGAGCCTCCATCTGAAACACTTCCCTTGTCTTCATCTCCTGGCAAAAATCCTTCTTTTAAGACCCTGATTGGTAATTTTCTCCTCCTCCCAGACATTCTCTCTTCACCCCCGTGATATTTGGCCATTTCCCTCTGTTCTGTCCTTATTTTTCCGTTAACCAGCCACTGTTACTGCACTTACCGTGCCGTGACAGATATCTGTTCATACCTATTTCCACTGGACTGTGCACCCAGCAAGGGCAGGGATGTAATTTTTTGAAATCCCGGTTCACAACATGGTGCCTGGCACATAGTGGACACATGACATGAAAGTCTTAGAACAAAAGCAGTGATGAATAAGTACTCAGAAAATCACTGTAAGGACAAGAAGGTAACAATCCAGTTCCGGGCCTAAGAGGAAATGAAGACCATGTTCTCCTTTGTATCTGTGCTTATTCTACAATTCAGACTCTGCATATTGGTTAAGGACAGTAATGTTTTCTGAAATGTTATGAGACAAAAAAGACAAATAGCCCCTTTATGTGTGACTAAACTTCTCTTTAGCCTAGTGTGATCTATACTGTTTTTTGGTTTTGTTTTTGTTTTTATCTTATAAAGATCTTCCTGTTTAAAAAAAAAAAAAAGCTACATAAATTAATATAAGGTTTCTCTGTAGAGTGTTGAGAACTTGCACTTGCTGGTTGGGGATTCAAAATGAATACCACTTAGTAACATGACGTAAGAATGATATTGCTTTAATTTTTATTCTGATATACCTCTACCAAATACCCAAGTTAATAAGATCTTTACATTTGTACGTGCGTGTTTATGTATGTATATATACATATACATATGTATCTACATAAAAATGGAACAAAGTTAAAAAGATCAAAAACTATGCGTAAATATTAAATATTTGGGGTAAGAAACTTCACAGAGGCCTGCACAATGCACATGATTTATCTTTTCTTTTTCACATGGGCCTTCTTGGCCAGTAGGAACTGGATTAAAACCCTAAGAAATATATGAACTAGCATTGAACACATTTATATTTTTGAGTTGTATTGCAGTTATAAGTATAAACATGTAGTTTTGAAAGGTTTTCCTCAGTCATGTGGAAACATATGGAGATTTTAACTGCAGAAACAATTTCATATAGTTTACAAATAAATAAAAGCCAGACAGAAATTAAAGTGTACCTGTTTTCCTGATGTAATATCTTATAGTCTGTTTGGGCTGCTATAACAAAATATCATAAACTGGGTGGTTTATAAACAATAGAAATTTATTTCTCACCATTGTGGAGGCTGGGAAGCCCAAGATCAAGGTGCAGGCAGATTGGTGTCTGGCGAGGGCCCACTCCCTGGCCTCCATATGGCACCTTCTTGCCGTGTCCTCACATGGCAGAGGGGACTAGCCCATTCTCCAGGGTCTCTTTTATAAGAGAACTAATCCCAACCATACTGTCATGATCTTATCACCTTCCAAAGGCCTCACCTTCTAATCCTATTGCCTCGAGGATTAGGATTTCAACATATGAATTTAGGGGGGACACAGACATTCAGACCATAGCAGACAATGATTTCATATTTTTCCTAAGGAATCAGGAGACTTGGTGATGTGTCATTAAAGGTCTGTGGTGTCAGACAATCTGCCCCACCTCTCTAAGCTTTAGTTTCCCTATGTATAAAATATGAGATTTGGTCTAAATTATTACCAAGGTCATTTTGAATCATCTGTGATTCTGGAAAGTTATGAAACACAGCCTGTAACCATGGTGAGGAAAGTTGATTGGTAGCTCCAAAAATAGAATTATTTTCTTCTCTCTGTAACACTGATGCTTTCCCATTGAGTAAGTCTCTCTATGTATATTGCCTAAATAAACCAATTTCTTGATTTTTTTTCTTAATGCTGAATGCTCAGAAGTGAATGAAAGATTGCCTTAAGAAATACCAAACAAACAAGCTCTTGCCTCTTGTTTTAAATATAGATCAGAATTATTGTGCTGTTTTTCATTCCTGTTGTAGGTATTCAGAAAGCAGAAGGTGGTGATTTGGTAAATTTAGAAACTATTTCACATCAGTTCCTGCTGTCTTTTGTGTTTGTGTGAGAACCCTATTCAAAATATATCTTATTTATTCTCCCCTTAAAATATGCTTTTCTTTGTTTTTGCCTTTCTGTTGACAAAAGTCCATACCTGTATTCTTACAGATTTTGTCAAGATCCTTATATTGACAGTTACTATAGTCCCCCCTTATCCGCAGGGGATATGTTCCAAGACCCCCGGTAGATGCCTGAGACCACAGATAGTATAAAACCCTAATGTATTATGTTCTAGTCTTATACATACATATTTATGATAAAGTTTAATTTATAAATTAGGCATGCTAAGAGATTAACAATAATAACTGATAATAAAATAGAACAGTTGTAACAATATGCCAGCATCATTACTCTTGTGCTTTGGGACCATTAAGTACAATAAGGGTTAGTTGAACACAAATACTGTGATAGCTCCTGTCACAGTCGGTCTGATAACCAAGACGGCTGCTATGTGACTAACGATGGGTAGCACAGCCAGTGTGGATACGCTGGACAAAAGGATGATTCGTGATGGAGAGGGACAGTGCGAAATTTCATCACACTACTCAGATGGCGCACAATTTAAAACTTATGAATTGTTTATTTCTGGAATTTTCCATTTAACATTTTTGGACCACAGTTAACGGTGGGTAACTGAAACCTTGGAAAGTAAAACCCTGGATACAGGGACACCGCTATATTTTTCTTTATTCACATATAGGTAATCTAGTCAGACACCATTACATTTTACCCCTTAAGCCCCTTTGGTTTCTTGATATGTGTATCATAAGGTTGTCCTCGGTGCAGTAATGTCCTGCATTGCCCTCCGAGAATCACCTGAGGTTGCAAGATCTATGGCCATGCTGCTTGGGCATTGTCCCCTGACCAGAATACTCCACTTAAAAAGACATCTTGACCTAGCTGGGACAAGGACAAGGCTGATAGACAAAGTCTCCCTGTCAATGAGCATCCATGTTGGATCCAGCTTTTTGAAGTACAGAATCAGCTCATTAAATGAACATTTTAAATGCTTAAATAAATAACAGAAATTTAATTTTCACTCTCTTTATTGTGTAATAATCTATGTCTAAAGTATCACGTCATTGGCCAGCTGTGTGAGATTAGACAAGTTTCTTACCCTCTCTGAGCCTCAATTTCCTCCTCTATAGAGTTTGGATTTTATTTCCAAAATACCTTTAGCTCCAAAATGCTCTTTATTTTTTTTTTCTTTGTAGCTTTGTCATCTTCTCTCCAGCCTCAAACTGGCAGAAGGCAATCAGTAGTCTTAAACTTAAGCAAGTCTCACCCATTTCTGATACTTCCTTAAACTGATATGGTTCATTTTTCTATCCCAGAGGCATTTATAGAGAATTTTTTAGCTTTTTTTTTTTTTTTGTAGACACAGTCTCACTCTGTTGCCCAGGCTAGAGTGCTGTGGCATCAGCCTAGCTCACAGCAACCTCAGACTCCTGGGCTCAAGCAATCCTCCTGCCTCAGCCTCCCGAGTAGCTGGGACTACAGGCATGTGCCACCATGCCTAGCTAATTTTTTCTGTATATATTTTTAGTTGTCCATATAATTTCTTTCTATTTTTAGTAGAGACGGGGGTCTCGCTCTTGCTCAGGCTGGTCTCGAACTCCTGAGCTCAAACGATCCACCCGCCTTGGCCTCCCAGAGTGCTAGGATTACAGGTGTGAGTCACCACGCCCGGCCTGAGAATTTCTTAAAAAGCATTGCTGACGATTTTAGTCCATTCATTTTTCTCCACATTTTGGGACCAGACTAACTCAACAACTCAATTTGTTTTTTTGTATACCTGGATAATAGTCTAAAAATAAAACATTCGTATATTTATAGAAATAATTAAACACATTTTTTCCGAATAAGCATTGTTATCTTTATTAATAAAAAATAAGCTAATAAGATGCTATTGACTACAGTTCTGGGGAAATGTTAAGAGAATAGTTCTTTGACATTTACTTCCATATCATTAATCAAGATTCTTTATTCTAATTAGCATTTTCAAACTATTGAAACTAAAACAAAAAAAACCTATGGAAATAGGATTAGAAAATGTTCTGGGGTGAGTCATTTATTCATTCAAGAAGTACCTATTGGCTGAGTACAATGGCTCACACCCCTAATCCTAGCACTCTGGGAGGCTGAAGCAGGAGGATCGCTTAAGCTCAGGAGTTCGAGACCAGCCTGAGCAAGAGCAAGACCCCATCTCTACTAAAAATAGAAAAAATTAGCCAGGCATGGTGGTACACACCTATAGTCCCAGCCACTTGGGAGGCTGAGGCAGAAGGATTGCTTGAGCCCAGGATTTTGAGGTTGCAATGAACTATGATGATGCTACTGCACTCTAGCTAGATGATTGCTGAGTCTGAAAAGAAGAAAGAAAAAAGAAGTACCTATTGACAGCCGGGCATGGAGGCTCACACCTGTAATCCCAGTGACTCCAGAGCCTGAGGTGGGAGAATTGTTTGAGCTCAGGAGTTCCAGACTAGCCTGGGTGACAGAACGAGATCCCTTAAAGAAAAAAAAGGTACCTAGTGAGTGTCTTATTAGGTAGTCTTTGGAATATCAATGAACAAAGCAAAGATCCTTGACCTAGTGGAGTTTATTTTCTATCAGGGGAAGACAGGCAATAATCAATAGGCATAGTAAATGTTCATTATATGGTTTGTTATAAGGTGGTGAGAGTTATGGAAATTTTTAAAAAATAGAGAGGGAATGGGGAATTCAAAGGTGGTCAGGAAGTAGTGAGCTGAATTGAAGTATAAATATTTCAACCCAGGAAAGGAAGTGTAGTTGGCAGAATAGCCTCCCCCAAATGTCCATGCCCCAATCTCTGGGACCTATAAGTGGGTTAAATTATATGGCAAAAGGGATTTTCAGCTTTAATTAAGGTCACAAATCTTATAGAGGTTATCCTGGATTATCCGGGTGGCCCAATCTAATCAATGAACCCTTGAAAGTAGAGAAATCGTACTAGCCATGGTCAGAGAGGTGTGGCAGAAGTTCCAGTGATTCAAATTGTGAGACAGACTCAACCCCACCAGTGCTGTTGGGGGCTGCATAGAATACTTAAGGAGAAGAAGCACAGCCTTGAGGAGCAAAGACCAGCCTCCAATGGACAGCAAGCAAGGAAATGGGGCCTCAGTCCTGTAGCTGGAAGAAACTGAATCCAGCCAAGAGCCGAAAGGAGGTTGAAAGGAGATTCATCCCCAGAGCTTCCAAAAAGGAAAGCATCCTGGCTAGCACCTTGATTTGGCCTTATGGGACTCTAAGGAGAGGACCCAGCTGAGCCACATTGTACCCCCACTTCTGACCTATAGAACTGTGAGATGATAGATGGGTGTTGTTTTAAGCTGCTTTATTTGTGGTAATTTGTCATGGCAGCAATAGAAAACTAATGGAGTGAGGACTTAGCCAAGCTGATAGTGGGGAGTGTTTTAGGCAGAGAAACAGCATGAGCCAAGCCCTGTGGTGAGGTACCCTGACTGTTAGAGGGTAGTGAGGTGGCCAGTGTCCCAGAGTGGAGGGAGCAAAGGGATGAACAGGGGATGAGGTCAGAAAGGCAACTGGGTGGAGGGTGGAGACCTTGACAGGCTTTGGCTTTTATTTCAAGTAAGCTAGGGAGTCATTGCAGCGTTTTGATCAGACAGGCAATATGATTTGACTTAAATTTTGAAAGGATCATGCTAGCTGCCCTGAAAATAGACCCCGAAGAAGAAGAGGATAAGCAAGGAGACCAATTAGGAAGTGATAGCAGGAATCCTGATGCAAGACAGTGATGTCTTGAACCAGTGATAGTGGAGATGGTGATCAGATTCTAGATATATTTTGAAGATAAAGTCTATCTCTTTGTGACTTAGATGTGGGGTATGTGTGTGTATGTGAGAGAGAGAGAGAGAGAGAGAGAGAGGTTAAAGATGATTCCATGGGTTTGAGCCCGAATTGCATGGAGTTGTTGTCAGCTGACAAGCAGAAATCTTTGGGTGAAGGGATCTGCAGTGGAGGGGGAATTGGAGGTCAGTTTGGACATGCTGAGTGCGGGGGTGTCTGCTAGACATCAGCTGGAGATGCCAAAGAGTGATAGGCAGGATAATGGCCCTTAAAGATGTCTATATCCTAATCCCCAGAACCTGTGACTATGTTGTTTTAGGTGGCAAGAGGAACAGTCCTTAAAAATAGAGAACCTTTTCCGTTGTGATCAGAGGCCAGTGTGACTATGCAAGAATGGTCAGAGAGATGCAGTGTAGCCAGCTTTGAAGATGGAGAGAGGGGGCTGTGGGCTGAGGAATGTGGGTGGCTGCTAGACGTGGAAATGGCAAGGAGGCATATTCTCCCGGAGAGCCTCAAGGAAGGAACACAGCCCTGCCAACACCTTGATTTTAGTCCAGGACACCCGTATCTGACCTACAGAACTATAAGGTAAATTTGTGTTGTCTTAAGCCACTAAGTCTGTGGTAATTTGTTACAGCAGCCACAGACAGTGAACACAGAGTAAGCAGTTGAGTATGAGAGTCTGGAGGTGAGGGGAGAGAAGGCTGGAATCCGAAAGCATGGAGATGGTATTTAAAGCATGGAGTGAATGAGATCACTGATAGATAGCATGAGCAGAGACAGAGAAGAGGATCAAGGAGTGAGCACTTGGCACTTACTGTCCAGAGGTCAGGGAGAAAGAAGGAAGCAGTGAAGCACATGGAGGATGGTCAGCTGAGGAGGAGGGGCGGAAATGAAGAGGGTGGTCTCTGGAAGGCACGTGAGGAAAGCACATCAAGGAAGAGAGGGTGAGGCCAAGGACACACCCCACCAACAGGTCAAGTAAGAAGGAGAAGGAGGCGATACTACGGAAAAGCTTTGTCACAAACAGGAGCACAGGAAAATGAGAGGGAACTGTCAAGAAAGGTGAGAGGCAAGAGAAATTTTATTGTTTTCATTTTTAAAAAAGATAGTATTGAGGGTATGTTTGTGTGCTAATGAGAATTGTCCATTAGACAGCAAAAGTTGATGATATGAGGGAAAGGGAAGAATTTCTGGGGTAATATCCTCAAGATGGGGTGCAGGGCGTGGTAGGGGCACCTGCTGTGATAGGAGAAGGATAGTTCATTGTGGTGCCCACAGAGAAAGCAGAAAGTGTGGGAGTCAGATGCAGTACTAGGAGTGTGTGCGTGAGGGGGTTTCTCTTCTGATGCTTCCATTTTCTCACTGCAGTAGAAAGCAGCTGAGAGTGAGGGGGGGAAGGTTTTGGGGGTTAAGAGAGAGAAAAGGCGAGAAATAGTCCATTGGGAAATTGGGAAGTTAGCAGACGAGGGACACATAACAGGATTTCATAGCAGCATTAAAAGCCCACTAGAAATTTGTGGTCATGAATTTAAAGAAGTAAATGCTACCACACTCCTTTGGGAAAAGTGACTCCTAACATTAGGTATCTCCTCCCTCAAAAAAAGCTGACTATTAAAAGAAAATGTAGAGTGGAGTTATACAAGGAAAGCCCGGTATTTTCTTATCCTTTCTATCATTGTCTAGAGTCCTAGAAGATAGCTTGCCTTATAAGGTTAATAATATTCCTAGGTTATTGAATATAAATCATATTTTGCTAAATCAAATTTGGTTCTTCAAAGTAGCAGAGTCTGGGCAAAGACTTATGGGCAATGAGTTTATTTTGAGGAGTAATCTCTAAGAAGAGGATTGGAGACTGGTGAGAGTTAAGAGGGAAGGAAGGAAACCCAGTCTAAGGTTTGTTTATCAACTTGGTCACTTCATGGGCAGCTGGGACTTGTTCCCACAGGCCACTCTCCAAGAACGTGCCCAGAATCGTCCAGTAGAGAGATAAAATTGGGGGTGGGGGGTGGGGAGTATTCATTATTCATCTACTTGCTCCCATCCCCTGCTGGTCAAGTGCTGCCTCGTTGGTCATTAAGTCTATCACAGGACTGCACACAGCTCAGAATGGCTCACTGGGTTCCTACAAATGTTCCACGTGGTGGTGGCAGAGAAGGCCAGAGTGGAAAGGAAGAGATGAGGGTGCCGCTGCAGTGAGACCCTGTCAGCAAGGGCTGGAGTGAAAAGTTGTGCCAAGAGCCGTGAGGTGAGGCAAAGGTATCCAGCACAGAAACGTACTAATTACAAAAAATCTCTGCCAGTATTTCTTCTAACAAACCGTAACCAGACCTGAATTCTAGTTTACAAAGTTCAAATTTTGAGACGTTAGAATCTCTAAGCAAGAAACGTGTGTATACATTGAAACAGCTCGAAGCAGAGTGTCGTGCCCCTTCCCACTCCAGGGCCTTTGCACTTACTGTGCCCTCCTGTTCCTTTGTTCTCCCAGATCTTTCCATGGCTTCACAATCATGCAGGTTTCAGCAGAAATGTTATGTCCTCAGGGAGGCTTTCCTTACTAACCACCGGGCCTTCCACCCCCGACACACACACTCCCCCAGCTGTGTGCTGTATTTTTTCATTATTTCAGAGAGGAACAAATGTGATTTATCTATGTATTTACGTGTTTATTGTCTGTCCCTCCCATTGCTACATATACCCCCCCCACACACACACGCATGAATTCCGTGAGGGTGGCTTGACAGTAGTATCCCCAGCACCACATGGAAGGAGCTACGTCCATACTTGTTGAATACATGGTTTTCATAATTCATCTTCTTTGTTCACTTTTTTCCCTGCTGGCTGGTTCTCTCCCAGCCAGTGAAGTCACTTACTGATGAGGAACTGCTGAGGCACTGGGGATTCACTGGACAACACACCATCCCTCCCCTCCAGTCTCACAGTCTGTCGAGGAGCTTCCAGGTTCTTTTTATCCTGTGCATGATGTGGAACCACTCAAATCTTTTTTAAAACAAAATAATAACATGCTATGGCTTTTAGTATTAGAAGTAGACAAGGGAGTCACTTAATGGCAGTGTTCTGGTTATCTAATGCTGAGTGACAAGCCACCCCAAAACTGAGTGACTTATAACGATAATCACTTACTACCTCCCACAGTTTCTTTGAGTCAGGGATTTGGAATCTGCTTGGTTATGTGGCTTCTCTCCCATAAGCCTCCACGAGGCATCAGCAGGGGAGGCTCGAAGGCAGGGGGGAATCGCCAAGGCTCACTTGTTCACGAGTCTCTGCCTGGTCTGAGACAGCTGGCCCCCTCGGGCACGTCCCTCTCCCTGGGAGACTGCTCCGTGACGTATTATTTTCCAAAGATGGCTGCACCAACATACATCTTTGGAAAAGGAAATCTCCACGGGCAGTGTTCCCATCACAATAACTGCTGACATTTATGGAGGGCTTACTGCAGTCCAGGCATTGTGCTAAGTGTTATACACGTATTATATTATTTAACCTGTGGCAGGTGTCATTTGTAAGGTAGCCCCTCTTTTACAATGAAGCAGCAGAGACTCAGCAAGGTTAAATGACTAGTGTAAGCCTACAGGGGACTTCTGATTAGTGGTGAAAGGGCTGATGGTGGTGGTGGTGGGAGCCTTGCTTCCAGGGGGAAGTGGAACCGTGGGTTCCTTTATTGACTCCTCCGTCAGCAGGTACTGGGCAGTCCCCTCCACCACCACATTCCCTCCTTTTTCTTCCGAGTATCAGTGCATTTTCATTTTGTTCAATGATTTTTTCCCCCTATTTCTTTTTCTGTTGCAAACAGAAATCATTTTAGTTATGTATTGGGTCTGTGGATTGATCTGGAAACATAAGTATCAAGACAAGGATCCAAGCTGATTTTAAATAAACTTTCTGGAACATAAACTATTGGTATGTTGAAATCTTTAATACAGAGAAAGAATACATTTTCTTTTACTAGTGAAGCCCAAACTGTTTTGCAACCAGAGAATCACCTGGGTCAGTGATTTTCAAGGAGAGTCCTCATCCTGATAGAGAGGGAGCAAGAGTACGTTGTAAGTGCCCTCCCCACCCCCACTTCTTTCCCCGTGCTTGAGAATGACCTGCCTGCCCCACCCAGAGACACAGTAGCTCTGATATCCTATTCATTTGAATCTCAGTATTGAGCATCTCTTAGATACTGTGGCTCAGTGTGTGTTTAATGAGCGAAGTCCATTAAGTGTAAAATCTCCCGAACTGCCAATGCTTCTGTGGTTTCCCCCTGAACGTTGGCATCCAGTTGTTAGGAATTAGAAACATATTTGGTTTGAGGGCCTCTCCTAAGTGCCTAAAAGAGATAATAAATAAGTATTTGTTGTTTTGGCCTCACAACACTGATTTAAACACATACCTGCCAAGGAAGTAGAAACATTATTTTCCTTGTTTGGATTCGTATTGAAATTTAGGAAAGAGTTTTCCACGTTCTTCTCAAGATGATTCATTCATTCATTCAATAAATGTTGATTATCTACTAAGTGCTAGATACTGGGGAAATGAATCTACACCAGTGAACAAAACAGACAAAGAGTATCTACCCTCACAAAGCTTCCATTATAATGGATTGAGAGAGTGAATATATAATGTATAATTTGTCAGATGATGAGACACACTATGAAGCAAAATAAATCCAGAGAAGGGTACTAGAAGTGTCAGATCATATCATTCTATCCAGTTATGTTCCATGGCTTCCCATCTTCTCCGAGTTGAAGCCAAAATCCTCCCAGTGGCCCAGAAGGCCCTACGTGCCCCAGCTCTGTCTCCCTGACCTCAGTCCCTCTCTGCTCCTTCTCAGACACACCAGCCTCCTTGCTGGAGGAACCGTGGCCTCAGCATCGTTCCTGCTCATGACACTTTCCTCTCTCCGAGCAGCCACTCACCCTGCAGATAACTGTAAGACTAACCCCCGACCTCTTTTAGGTCTTTGCCCGGGTGTCATTTTCTCAGTGATGCCTTTGCTGGCACCTTATTTTAAATTTCAGTTCCCTCCTTACCCACCCCTCGTCACCCCTACTCTGCCTTCCCTCCAGGGGCAGATGTGCCTGCAGGTTCGAGAGCCCTGGCCCTTCTCTGTCCTTCATTCAGTGTTGTTGGGAGAGTTCTCAGGAAAGGCCCTGCCTAGTGGCAGCACCACGGGACTCTCCCTGGCCTCTTCAGTAGCATCGATCCAACCCTGAGTTTATTTAGCAGGAATTCCCAGGGTGACATTTGCCCTTGTGCCTTTTTATTCTGGCTCTGGAAGCAGACTGGGCCCACTCACAGCCTGAAGCGAAAATGCTGGGAAGTCAGTGCCTCCAGGAACCAGCCTCAGTCCAGGAGGATGGTAGCTGACGGGCAAATATCCCAGTTTCCTTGCCCTTTGGATAGGAAAACCTGAAGTGTATGCACTAGTTCCCAGAGTTCCCTAAAGGGACTGAGCTCCACTTGCCCACAGCAGTAGTTCTCTTGGTGATACCATTGGGCTGTACCTTATGGACTGAATGTAGCTTCCTGAAATCAAGGGCCTTCCTTCAGATGGATTTTTGACCCGTTGCGTTTGGTATATTTAGTCTGCTTCCCCTCCTTGGCGAGGCGGTTCTTGTTCTCCTCCTCTCTGGGATGTTTCTCTCTTTCATCACTCTCTCTGTCTGCCTCATTTGAGTTCTCAGCTTTCAGTTTCACTGGCTGTGCTGACCTTTTATGTATTTCTTGTTTCTGTTCAGAAACTGAAACTGCATCACATACATAGCTGGTTTGTATCTGCCTCATTCCCATTTTATTCAAAACTTAGCCTTTTGTTCCTTGTCTCTCTACCTCTTCCTGGTCTTACAGCATTAAAAGGATCATCTCAGCTTCTACAGGTGAAGTTCAGAGTCTGTAATTTCTGTAGCATAATAAACAAGATTGAAAGCGTACTCGTTACAGGCTGGGTTCCCTGGCAGCAGACTCTGAGGTGGAGTGTTGCGAGCAGGGGATTTATTGGGGAATGCCCTTTGAGGGTGGGAAGGAGGCTGGGGGAAGAGGGGGAGCTGAGCTGTGGAGCCAGCACCATGGGGAGCTCTGGAGCAAGAATGCCTCTTCAGAGTTGTCTTGACTTGGGCCGAGACAGCCAGACCTTTATACTCCAGCTTCCCACCATCGTTTCATGTTGGCCACCTTGAGAAAGTGACCTTGGGCAAAGCGGATCTCTGAAGCTGAGGCCGTCCCTGCAGAGGCCAACAGCAGCCCTGGCAGGTGCAGCAAAAAGGCTTGTCTGAAGGGGGGTCTGGGCTGTGCCTCCCAGCATCTTCCACATTAGTGTAGGTGAAATTAAGCCACAGCTCCAAGATATGATGCGGTATTTCAGTTAAGAAGTAACCTGCATGGTCAGTTTTAGTTTGATATTGAAATTTGCTTGGTTTCATTGAAACTATGGGATCTTAGAGCCCTTAGAGGCGGTGGAGATCCTCTGTGCAACCCTCTTGTTTGACAGATGGAGAAAGTGGAGTAAAAAAGAAGGGAGAAGAAATCTCAGTGTGGCTTCTCCAGAAACAGCCCCCAAGACAAGAATTTGAGAGGAAGTGGTTTATTTAAGAGGTTCTCCCCAGAAATACCAGCAGGGAAGTGGAAGAGGGAAGAGAAAGGAGCCAATGAAGGGTACATTTCCAAGAGAACTACTGCTGTGGGCAAGTGGAGCTCAGTCCCTTTAGGGAACTCTGGGAACTAGTGCATACACTTCAAGTTTTCCTATCCAAAGGGCAAGGAAACTGGGATGTTTGCCCATCAGCTACCATCCTCCTGGACTGAGGCTGGTTCCTGGAGGCACTGACTTTCCTGTATTTTCACTTCACTCTGTGAGTGGGCCCAGCCTGCTCCCAGAGCCAGAATAAAAGCCACAGGTGTTCAAGAAAGCTGCTTTCAGCACATGGAGGTGAGCATTGAGGAAATAGGAGGGAAGAGGAGCCAATGCCAGCATCCGCTACAGGGGATTGCCCCACACCGAACTAGAACTCAGGTATCCTGACTGCTGGTCAGGGCTCTTTGTACTGATTACTGAATATCTTCCTACTCTGTGCCTGAAACTGTTCTAAGTAACCTAGAGAGGAGAGAGTGAGGGTATGGAAGGAGCAGGGGATGTAGCCCCCTTTTGGGGAAACAGTCTAATTGGAGAGCCAAGTGCACATTCGTATTCGAAAGAATAAGAGATTTTTAAAGCATTCACGTAAACATGTGGATGATATTGTATCGAAAGCTGTGCATTGCTTTTTTTTTTTTTTTTTTTTTTTTTTTTTTGAGATACTTAGTCTTGAGCAAAGTCTCAGTGGGAATTTTGAACATGAGTGACACGGACTGAGAGGCAAGGTCGCCTGCCAGTGAAGAGTCGGGGAGTTTTGGAGTAGGCCGTCTAGTTATTCACCCCATCCCCATCATGTAGTGGTCATTGGACAGTAGGCAAATTAAGCCTGGGTTTTCTCCTTTATAGAATGGAGTCAATAATAGAACCTAATTCATAGGGGTGTTGAGAGCATTCAATGAGGTAGTTGATGGTAAAATGTTAATGCAGAGCTTACCGTGTAGGAGTTTGATAACATTAATTGTGTTCATGATTATTGCTGACAGAGGGGAGTGGAAAGGGTGGGTCAGGTGGGAGAACAGCCAGGGCTTGGGTAAGCACGAGATTTAAGAAGCAAAAGGAGAAATGCTATGAAGTCCCACTCTTGAGATGCTGGGGAAGTGATGGGGAAGGCTTTGTAAAGCCGAGAAGGGCTCCCCACTTAGACCAGATTTTCATGGGAGCTGTGTTAGTCTGCTTTCTGTTGCTATAACTGAATACCTGGGACTGGGTAATTTGTAAAGAAACGGAATTCATTTTTTACAGTTCTGGAGGCTGGAAGTCCAAGGTTGAGGGACTGCATCTGATGAGGGCCTTCTTGCCGGTGGGGACCCTTTACAAAGTCCCGAGATGATGCAGGGTATCCCATGGTGAGGAGGCTGAGTGTGTCAGCTCAGGTCTCTCTCTCTCTTCTGATAAGGGCCACCAGTCCCCCCGTGACCTCATCTATTCCTAATTACCCCCCAAAGGCCCCACCTCCAAGTGCCATCACATGTGAATTTGAAGATTAAGTTCTCAACACATGAAATCTGGGGGACACATTCAAACCATGTTAGCAGCTTAGGTCCCATCAAAGTGAAACCTTATGGGGAAACCCATTATGTAAAAAAATACAAACAGAGCCACTTGTTGGAAGGTGGAATGGGGAACTATCTTCTCCCCTCCTCCTTCAACCACCCACAGCTCCTGAGGGAATTCTGAGAAACCCCAGGGCTGCAAGAACAAAACCAATTTCTATAGAAGGATCTTTAAAAACTACTATAACACCTCATTTGTTCTGTATTGAGTTAGTTTTCCAGAAAAAACTTTTTTTAAAAAAAAACTCATCTTGGATGAAATTTTGCTTAAGTGTGTTACTTTTTTTGCCTTCTTAACAAGGCTGAATGAAAACCTTTTAATCTGTTCTTGATGATTTTTGATTATAGTAATGAACATTTAGTTACGGTTCTGTGCTTCAGGGTGGTGGTTTCCAACCACAGAGGTTCTGAGGAGTTAGGACTGTTTACTTGTACTGTGCTTTTGAAATTACTACAAGAAGCAGCATGGCATCAGGGGAAGGTCCTGGACTTGAGAGCTAGCTTGTCCAGGGTTGTGTCCCAGCCTGGCATTTTATTACCATTGTGACCTTGGGCAAGTACTTTAACCACTCTTTGCCTCAATTTCTTCTTCCAAAAATTGGGACTAATAATCATATTCACCCCATAGGGTTATTGTGAGAAATAAATAAGTTGTTATATGTTCATTGCTTAGAACAGTGCCTGCATATTAAAAGTGTTATGTAAGTGCTATTATGATGACGATGACTATTATTGGTGTATCTGTTTTTATAGTTCTTTGTCTTCTTTGATATAGCATAATGGTTAAGCCTATGGACTCTAAAGCTAAATAACCCAGATTTGAATCCACCACCATTGTGATCTTGGGAAAGTTAATTTAATTCTCTGTGATTTGTTTATTCACCTGAAAAATGGAGCTCATGATAAAAACTAGTTCACGGGATTGTTGCGAAGATTAAATAGAATAAAATTTATAAAGCCCTTAACATAGTGTCAGGCACATAGTGTGTGGTCATTGTATATTAAAAGTAGTCATCATTATTGTTAATTATTGAAAATCTAAATGAGGGATACTGTAATGTAATATAGAGCCAGAAGTTTTTACTATACTTGACTCCTTAGAAGCCTTTGAAAAATTCCTTCTTGTTACTTAATTGGTTTTAGTTAATAGAGGTTGTAAACTTATTGACCTTGAATAGTAAATATTTTCAATATGCTTCTTCATGTTAGGATAGGCGTGGATGGGTAGAGGGATTAGCCATTTATGCTATATAATACCATACTTATTATCAAACTATGACTCAGAACTTTTAGGTGTATTTATGCTGAAGGAGCTAGATCATTCTTTGCTTAGAATGTTGACATGGTTAATAGAAGGGGCTATTTTCAAAGGAAGAAAAACAGTAAAGAAATGAATTGGTGGAAATGACTAGAAATAATATAGAGTAGGCTGTAAATTTTCTGATACAGAAGAATAGAGGCCAAAAGTGATAAAAAGCAAGAAAGCAAACAAATAAAAAAATGACGATTTTGCAGCCTTGGTGGGGGTGGGGGACAAGGAGGAATGTTCAGCCACAATCTACCAGCATACCCCTTGGTACTAAGCATTGTAAGGGTTAATGTAGGTTTCTAGAGCATGCAGCTATTAAGACTAACCCATTCATGAGAGTTTTGTATAGCCAAGGTTTTGTTGCATATTAAAATGTTTAGAAAAATTATCCAGCATTATCCAACATTTGGAAATAAGGCACAGGGATAAATGCATGTCCTTTCAGTGTTATACTAGAACACTGTAAGACATAACCAGCCAAGGATCACATAATTCTCTAGGGAAATGTACCTTTGCTTAACTTACTACTTATTAGGATCCAGATTCTGTGATGTTAGATGTTAATCTGTGGATTGATAACTTGCAAATGATTTCTGTTTGATAGAGAAGATAATCCCCAAAGGTTATAGTTTTATTGCCCTGTAAGACATTAACCAGTTTCATATCTAAATCAGCAATCTTATTTCCATATTCTGTCTTTCATTGACTGTATATACTTCAGTCTTTCCTGTAGTCCATTGAACCAGATGTATCATCCTGCTGGTTTCCTCATTAATGAGTTAAATAAATTTTTGACTTACGCTCAATGTATTTGTATAACAGTCATGTTTTTAATTTCTTGAAAACAACATCCTGACAAACCAGCTACCTATTAATGAAAATTTTCTCTCTTACTGTTCTTCTACTTTCTCTAATATTTTTGTTTGCTTTCTGTTGTAATTTTGAAATCGAAATATATCTTATAGATCTTTTATTCTTTTAATATAGGCAATTTGTGAACAACAAAAAAGAGTGTAAGTAGTTAAAAGTTTTAAACCTGATTGTTTTAGGCTGTTTAATTTTTGTGAACCTAATGATTTCAGTAAGACCCACACATTTCTGAAATGAGTGTTATGCCGGTGTAAGCTAATGTAACAATTTTATGCACTGTTATATTTTCATAATGTGATTGTACAGCTAGTTGCTGTTTATTGTTGCTGATTGAGTTTGTGGAGCATGACACCACAAAATTGTAGAAATGTTCCAATTCATGTTACCAGAACTACAAATGAGGTAGTGATAAAATTTAAAGAACATGTTTTTGAATAGTTATTTGCTTTTATAAAAATGAAAATTTTTAGAATTATAGATGTCATGTTTAATTTGCATACATTTCTGTCCATTCTTTACTTTTCATAAAGTATTCCGACAAGCCTTGCAATAGAAGGCTATCTGTTAGGGATGCCTTAGACAGGATTCCAGCATTGGCTGATAAATTGAACTTACAACATTTAAGGTAGTTGGGATTGTTTAACGTTTTCATAAAAAACTTTATATTAGTCCCTTCTCTTTCTGTTAGAAATGTGCACTCTAGTAACAGTTTTAGATACTCTTAACTAATATTTACTCTGTAAATACTAATTTAATTCTAGAATGTAAGCTCCATGATGATAGAGCCATGTCTGTCTTATTCACCTTTGTGTTCCAGGCACCTGGTACAATACCTGGTAGATAGTAGGTCCTCAACAAAATATTTGTGGGATGATTGAACGACTGCATGCTCATTTTCACTCCATTACAAAGCAAAGAATGCATTTAAAACTTGATGATTGACATGATTTCAAATGTTGCAAATGCTGAACATAGTTGGTTGTTTGATCCAGGGCCTTACTAAGCTGCAAGAATCATAAAGACATGGCATATACTTTAATTTCTCTTACTGGTTATCTGATCTATCAAATGCTTCCATTCTCTGCAGTGTTTTTAAAAACGTTAGCCTGTTTGGAAATTACTAAAATATGGAATAAATGGATATGAATGGTAGAATCATTTCTGTCAAGACAAATGTTTGGTTCTCAAGTCTTGGAAGATGATAAACATGAGAACCCAGAAAATGCTAAGGATAGAAAATAAAAATTAGTCATATATAGCAAAAGTTCCTCCACTGCCAATTTGTTGTTGCCATGTCCTTTTTCTCTCTCTTCCTCAAATTCCCTTTCCCCCCTCACTGCCTCAGTGTCTTTTCTGAAAAGGAGTGTTTTGGCATTGTTTTGATAGTGTATAGGTCACCAAGTGAAGAAATATAATAAATGCCTTTATCTGGCCACAGTGCCCTGATGTTCACATTTTAACTTCTTTCTCATAAAATGCCAAAACTGATTTTTCTTAAAATTTAGAGTGTATAAGCTGTATTTAAATTGAAATATATATATAAACTATGTAGTAAATTTGTAATTTTTATTTATATAACTTTTTGTAATTTTATGGGTAAACTAAATTATATGTAATGCAGGTTTAGGATCCTAGTTCTTACAGGCCTGTGAGATTAGATATATAAATACAATTATTTTAAACACATCAAATACATTTCTTTCTCTCATTAGAGCCACTGTTGGGCAAAATCTTCATTTCTTTGATTTTCCATGTCATCCAGCCTTGAGCACAGTTGCTCCCAAATATTTTAAAAGAATATTGTTGAATGATGTTCCTTTTTCTGGGTTTCCAAATTACTAGACATTTTTGGTCTATATACACTCAGCTCAGCTAATGTGGAGCAAATATCTTCCACCCCTGCTCAAGTCAGGCATGATATTTTTAATCCTTCACAAACAGTCTGTGAATAAAAACACACCCACCGACATAGATAGCAGTATTACAAGTGACAAGGTTGTATTCCAAAGTTCATTCATAAACTAATTGTTTGAGCCAAGCTCAAAGTACATTTTTCCTCCAGAAACAATGTAGTAACAATTATAAATGATGGCTTTCCCAGGCTGACCCACATAAGTCCTATCTGATCTGTGATTGTCCATCTAACTATCCCTCCATCCATCAGACACCTAGAGAATTTCTACTATGTGCCAAGCTCCCTGCCCTGCATCAGGCTATATCTGAATCATTGACAGTATATTTGCAGTTAATAAATCCAGAAGACATGGTATACCAACATTTTGTCAACTCCTATTAGCTTAACAAGAAATTGGCCTTTAAATCTTCTATCTATAAAATAGTCCCACAGACCTTTATTGAAGACCTGCTATGTGTCAGGCTCTGTGCTTGTCACTAGGAATAAAAGCGTGAACAGGATGGCCCATGCCTTCAAGGAGCTTAATGGAAGGCCTTGAAGAAAAGTGAGTTTGATAAGGAAAATGGAGGGGTAGGCACGAATGTAACATCTGGTAAGGATGGTGACTTCTGTGAAAACAAGCACTGGATGTTATAAATATAACCCTTAAGCTTATCAGCCATGATAGGACACTTTTTTTAAAACCTTCCAAACCAAAGAGAAACTTTTGAATGAGGGTTAAAAGAGAGTAGAAGGGAGAAAGGAGTTAGAATATGAGGAAGTTATCACCTGAGGTGGAACTAGCAGAAACGGGGAGCCTGCACAGAGCCTCACACGTATGGGAGCAAACTTTGCTGCATTCCCCCATGGTGGTCCCTTCATTGTGGGACTGTGTAGTTGGCTGTCTGGAGCAAGCAGGATGTTGGGTAGCTGGAAAAGGTGGGAGGCAGCAATCAACTTAGCGTAAAGGATAAAGTCTCAGTAATGGTCTATGAAGGACTGTGTGATCTCTGAGCTCGTCTCCTACACCTTCCTCCTCCTCCTCTCCGCTCTAGCCTGAGCACGATCCTACCTCTGTGCCTTTACACACGCTGTGCCCTCTCCTGGTATACTCTTCCCCCAGTTCCCTGCACAGTTTAGTCCCTCACCTCAGTCAGGTTTTTGCTAAATGTCACCTGACTAGTCTTTCTCTGACCTCCCTGTTTTAAATAGCACTGTCCCAAAGTCCCTCTTGGCTTTATTTTCCTTTATAGCACTTATTACTACCTGACCTTATTTATTTATTTATTGTCTATTTTAAAGGTCCCTTAGAGGAGGGACTATGTTTGCTTCACTGCTGTACTTCTTGTGCTGAGAACACAGCTTGGCACATTATAGAAGGAATTAGGAGGGACATTTTCAAAGAAGGGGCTTTTAGCCTAGAAGGTGCCTTTTCCTAAAAAAATCTTTTAGAGAGGGATTTGTTCAGCCTGCCATTTACTTATATTCAAGATCAAGATCACTTTTGTGTACACGCACACACACACAGTTGGTAGTAGTATTCTACTAGAAAGTTGTGGGATGGGACCATTTGTCATTGTATTGCTTTTTGATCTTTCACTTTTTTCTCCCCCTACTTCCAACTTTTTCAAAATCTACAGAAAAGTTGCCAGGATATTTTGATGAAGATCCATATATCGCTCACTTAGATTTACCATTTGTTAACATTTTGCCACATTTGCTTTACCTGTGTCTACATGTTATTACAATTTCAATGAACCATTTGAGAATAGTTGCAGATATGACCCTTTACCTCTAAATACTTCAGTTTGTATCACCTCAAAAAGGAGATACAAATTACTATATTCAGGAAAGGCAGCATTGTTACAATAGTATTATCTAACATGCAGACCTGTCCCCATGATGTCTTTTATAACAATAACAACAGCAGTGAAATCCCAATTCAGTAAACAGTCCAGGATCACACATTTTAGTTAGCAGGTTTCTTTAATCTTTCTCAATTTTTCTTTGTCTTTCATGACATTAATATTTTTGAAAAGTATGGGCCATTTGTTTTGTAAAATGGCCCTCAATATGGGCTTCTTTTATGTTTCCTCATGCTTAGAGGCAGGTTAGACATTTTTGACAGAAATATTGCATCGGTGATATTGTATCCTCCAAAGTGCATCATCTCAGCAAATACGTGATGTCAGATTGTCCCATTATTAGTGCCATTACATTTGTCACTTGGTTTAGGCATTGTCCACAGATTTCCCCACTGTAACAGTATAATACCTTTACCCCTTTGTAATTCATGTTTATAGTGTAAATTTTAATCAGTGTAAAATTTCACTGTTTCAATGGAGAAATGCTGTAAAACTGTGTAAATATACTGCTCTCCAACAGTTTTCACTTAAGTTTTAGGATCCCTGGATATTCTTGCCCCCAAATCAATTAATAACTTGGTTGCAAAATAGTGATTGTATAACTCTTTTAATTCCATACGTAAGTTGGCATTTTTCTTGTAAAGAAGAGCTCTTCCTTTTCCCATTTGTGTATTTGCTTGTTTGTTATAAATATGGATTCATGGATTATTTTCTTTAAGTTCACTATGTTATAATCCATTATTGTCTTTCATTTTGATATTCAGATTGTCCTAGAATTGGCCTGACTATCTAATTGCACTGATCCCTGGCATCTGGGGAGAGAAATACCTAATCCCAGGAGTACAAAATATTTTTAGTCCATTCACAGTGCTTCTCAAATTTTAATTGCACATGAATCACCTGGGGGCCCAAATTTTGTATTCCTATCAAGCTCCCTGGTGATGATGCTGATGCTGGTTTGTGGACCAGTGGAAGTAGCAAAGCTGTAGAAATCCATTGGCTTGTCTGGAAGAGTTAAAACACATTTTGCTCTCCCCATATTGCTGTGAAAAATTCATCTTATTAACATGGAAGAGAAGGATCTTTTGGGGAATGTAGGAGCTCTGGGAGATGTAAGGGAGAGAAGAGGTGCACCCCCACCTATTTGATTCCCAGAAATCATGATCATGAGGAACACTGTATTACTCACACTCTCCCTTAT
This sequence comes from Eulemur rufifrons, assembly GCF_041146395.1. Lineage (NCBI taxonomy): Eukaryota > Metazoa > Chordata > Mammalia > Primates > Lemuridae > Eulemur > Eulemur rufifrons. The sequence goes on from NC_091010.1 coordinate 40,349,569, forward strand.
TCTGCGTTTTTCTTGAAATCCTGACCTTTCAGGGAGCTGGCTTCAGCTCCCAATTGCTGGGATCAGGGGAAATAGTGACAACCTCAGTGTTGGATATGTACCTGCTGGCATTCTCTGTTAGTCAGACCGAACTTTATTGATACCAAGGGAAGTCAGGCAGTTTGAGCTCTCCTCCTCAAAACGTAAATGTTCGTTTTTCTTGCTCTGTGGGAGTATGAACTTTCTACCATTGGCAGATTTCAGCAGCTTGGTCAAATAATTTCCTTTTTCCCTTTAGAAGTCATTTCTAGACAGATGTTGGCACTCTGGCCATTTATAGTTTGTGACTATTACATTCATAAAAATTCCAAATATATATGGTATTTGGTATTGCTTAGTAACCTTGTGTAATCTATGTACATTTTTTATCAGTAATCCTTATTTTTTCCTGACATAATTTCATTTACCCATCTGCCATATTTCCCCTTACTGCATTCCATTAAGACTTGATGGGATCTTCCTTATAGTAGAAGAGAACTTTACAAGCAAGGGACTCCCTCTGTGGAGGTCTTAGAGGATGTGTCAGAAATCAGAGGACACCTGCTGATATAAGAGTAGAATCTAGTTTAGCAGCTGCTAATGGGCATTGGGGAATGAATGAATGTGGAACTGGTGTGCACGTCAACTTGATTAACAGAATTCAGAAGATTTCCAAAATCAGTATTTTTGTTGTTTGTTTTAATCTCTACTATTTGTGTCTTTTGCCTTTTCGGGCATTTAGGTAAATAGTGTATCATAGCATTAGACTTCTGTAAAGCTTGGGCAGTTTCTGATGTGTGAATGATTCGCAGCTTCATATGTCCCACTGTTCTCTCTTAGCTCCTTCTTCCTAGAGGGCTGGCCCCCCACCTCACTGCTGAGAGCCTTATTGCAAAGACTCCACCTGCTGCTTCTCTGCCAGAAAGTGTTATAGCTCTTGTGATCCTTCTCCTGGTCACAGCACTTACTTACAGGCTCATTGAACAATATGGAGGTAGTATGAATTTTATTCTTGTGTTACAGAAGGATGTTTAATGTAGTCACATTATGAAAACGTTATATCTAAAAGTTCCCAGTAAGAAATCTCCTAGTAAGATAGACAAGTAGGTACCTTTTAAGTCTTCTTTGTTAGAAGATTCCACCTGCAGATTTCTAATATCAGACTGTATTATTGGCTTAGCCTGGTGAGAGATCATTGAACCACAGAGGTTCAGTGGTTGCTATAGAAGCACAGGGCCAGCAGAACCTGTGGTCTGTGCAGGCCTCTACTACGATGTTTAACGGGCTTGGTCTTGGCTGGGTGCCACGGCCCTGTGGAAAGCATAAAGGCTGTTTTAGTGCCTGTAGTGCTAGACACCTGGTACCTATTAGACCACACCTGCTTTCTGCTGTTTGGTCTCTCCCTTTCTCTCTCCCATGAGCTACACTTAAAAAAAAAAAAAGAAAAAAATCACTGCAAAATCAGAAATGTTTTAGATTCTGGCCCAGATCTCTATGTATCTTCATAACCTCTCAAAAATGTGTATGAATTCTGGGGATAGTATTAAGTAGGAGAGCATGTTTCACCTATTCTCTCATTTAAATTTAGAAGAATAGCTCATTCTTTCTGACATTGAAAAATCCTCTGACAGGTGAGCTGCTTCCTCCAAAAAAATCCCACGAGGACTATGGCAACATCCTTCACAGTACCCCAGACAGTGTTTAGTATGCATTAGGTCCTAGGAAATATTTGCTAAATAAGTGACCCAAACAAAAAAGAATGGTGATGGAGTGCATTTTATTTTCAGTTCCCATCTTATCAGCTTATTCCAAGCATTATTTTGATTTCAGAAAACTTAAGTCCATCGTTACATTTCCAGTGCTGTGTTTGAAAATCACTTGAATGTCCGTCCCTGCCTGTTTATGCACACATATATCCATATACTGACTTGCTGTGTGCAAACACAGACATACATACTTAGTTTATGTGATTAGCCGGGGGGAATTGGCTGTTAGATTAATGAATACTCTGAAAAGTTAGGTGTCGTCTTTACTTTTGTCCAGAAAGTCCTGAGGTGACTTATGAGAATGTTACTCCATGACAGTGTGCTGTGTTAATTTTGCTTATGATATTGCTGTAGAGGTTATTTTAAATTCAGCCAGCATTTCTTGAGCACCTGCTAGGTTCACAGACCTGTGCTGGGCCCTACTCGTCCCTGCCTTCAGGTTATTTGCCATGGGACCTGATCCATGTGAACGTGAAACATCAGTACTGAGGCAAAACTAGTTTAAGTATCAGGTGCATGGGTCTCCAGCAGTTCTCAGAAGAGAGAGATTCCTACGAAGTGGAAGGGCTGGAAGAATGAACAGTTTGGAAAGATGTAGAACTGCAACTGAAAGGTGAAGCGGAGAAGGAGGGGAGAGAATTCCGGTGAGTGGGGCTCAGTGTGAGCAAAGACAGGAGGTGGGCATTCACGCTGTGTTTGAGCGACAGTGAGAAGCTTGGTCTAGTTGTTGAAGTAGAGGTTTTATTTTGGAAAGAATGGAAATAAGGTCATAAATCTTGTGCCAGGCCCCCGAGGTGTCACGCTGCTGCAGAGCAAAGTGGTCTGGAAAGTAGCCTAGGATGATTCTAGAGCTGCACCACCAGGTTCTACTCCGGCCTCCATCCATTGGGAGCTGTGTGATGCTGGCCGTCTCACAAACTCTCTGTGCTGTGGTTTCCTCATTTATAAGATGAGGACAATGATTTTCTCTAGCTCACAGGGGTGCTGTAAATAATAAAAGAAATGATAATCATATAAAATGCTTAGCAAAGTGCTGGGTACGTAGAAGAGCTCATTCCATTATTAGTTATTAGGCGAGAGAGAAGTAAAAAAAAATCTGACTTTGATACACAAAATAGGTTGACTGAAGCTTGAGGAAGCTTTGTAGAATTGCCTTTCACCTTCATGGAGTCGAAGGCAGGATTTTAGAGGTGTCACCATGATTTCCAGACTCTGTGTTCAGGAAGGCACAGGAAGCTGTACGTAGTGACTTGTTGAGCAAGGCCATTCTGTTTTCACTACATCTCCATTTCACAGATTTGAGGAATGGTCATACTTGAAAGCCATTCAGAAATGATTTGGTCAGAGTAATTGAGACTGTCCCTTAAAATCGCCTCAGAGAACTCTTATGCTGGTAAGTTAGAAGAAGTGAATTATTCGGTCAGAAGTAACTGGAAGTTGGTTTGCTTTTTTTCTTTTTCTTGGTTAATATTTTATATTATGTACACAGAGGCTACTGTGCTGACAAGGATGAAATAGAGAATTGAATCTGAATAAATAGAAGTGGAAAATAACTATGAATATCCCTAGAAGTATTGTAATGCCCAACTTCGATAACTCGTGCATGCTAATTCTGTTTGTTGTGTTCACACTTTGGGTGGACAAGAAAATGGAAGGCAGCTCTCTATAAAAACAGGAGTTCTGTTTTAGTGTCCTTCCTTGAAGCTTTTCTTTCTTTAACCCCAGGATTTTTTTATTTTTGTTGAAAGTAAGTTTAATTCTATGTAGTAGGAAGTTTGAATTTTCACTGAGCTTTGATGTCTTCTGTCTTTGTAAAGATATAAATTGTACTTCAGTCCCATCTTTATGGTAGAAACCATATGAAAATTTTACAATATGTGTATTACACTATGTGAAGAAACAGCATCTTCAAAGGATATTATAAACCACTCATATTTTTGTTTATCACAATAACTTTTACTTCCTAAGTGCTGCTTGTCTTTATTTTAATTTTGAATATTATATTTTCAAATATGGTATAAAGAGTTCTTACATGCAAGTTAAGTGTTTTCAAGGGTCAAGGCTTATAAATGCTAATAGTGTCTGGTGTAGCACTCCAGATAAAATGCCATACATTTACTGACATCAATAGTTGCTAATTAGCATTGATGATATTTGTGTTTTGTAAAATATAAAAGAGATAAATCAGTTAAAAATGTGACTATAAGGTTTGAAGAAATACATCTCTCTCTATTCTGTGGAATCTTTAAAATATACTATGTATGTATATTTTATATGTGTGTGTGTGTGTGTGTGTATATGTATATGTATGTCAAGTAATCTCTGTAACTATTTGGCTATATGCAGCACAAGTTAGTTCTATGCCAGATATTATAAGTATTAATCTATATAAGATTCCTTTGAACTGATCCAAAAGAGTGTCTAGAATTCAGTGTAGTATAAGTAGATTTTAAAATAACCATATTCTGGTTTATACCTTGGGAATTGTATTACCATGAGTGGGGATTTACTGCTCCTTCCTATTTAGTTCAGTCAACCCCTCTCTGGATCCATTTCCTTCGTTTCCTTCCTCAGACTCAATGAAATCACTCTCAACTTTCTCCCTGTTTTTACACTGCTTTTTTATCTGCAGTTCTTTAGCCTCTTGTCCAGTTCATTTATCCGTTTGTCCTGTTTCTCTACCAATGCAGTTGTATGCAAATCAGTACTACTGCAAATATGCTATCCAATTCAAACTGGATTCTCAGTGCTGTGTTTTTGTTTTGTTTTAAATACTCTTGTATGTTCCTGGACAAATTCTCTCCTATGTCCCATAGCCATGATCCTGAATTTGATCAGTTTCCTTAAATTCTCTAACCCAGAGGTAGTTGGGTATTGTCCCTTCTTCTGGTGGAAACACCCTGGCGGGAATTTCCCCGCCCCTACAAGGAGGAGTTGTGGTGCTGCTGCTCCAGTCTCTGCCTACTGTCACATGGCCATCTTCTCTTTGTGCATCTGTCTTCACATGGCATTCTCTGTCTCTCCTCCTCTTGTAAGAATGCTAGTCTTATTGCATTAAGAGCCCAAGTACTCCACTATGACCTCATCTTAACTTGATTACACCGTCAAAAAGACTCTATTTCGGACTCTATGTCTAAATATATTCACATTCACAGGTACCAGAGGTTAGGACTTCAACATTTCTTTTTGGGGGACACAATGCAACCCATCAAAGACATCTAAAATAAGTCTGTGTAATGCTTAACACGTGATATGTAACACTTAATGTGGCACATTAGAATAATGAAGTCAATGAACAAAGTACAGAAACATAAAACATTTACATTGTTGTCAAGTATGTGTATTATAAAGTTCAACTTTCAAAAGCTAAATTCTATTTTTTCAGTTTTGTTAATGGCTAGTTTATTGTTGGATGTGTCTAAAGTGGACTATCTTATTTGACATAAAGAATTCATACACATACTTATACCTGTGCTTGGAAGTTCAGTTTCTAATTACAGAAGGTCTTTCCTATTCTAGTAGAAATGATTGCTCCACTTAACACTTCAGACTTCATTGGTGAAAAGGATTAAGGAATAGTTAAGGAAATCCTGTAAAGGAAGTGATGATCTACTAATTTATAATCATCAAGTTCTATTTAATTTCCTCATTAGTACTTGAGATAAGCATCACCCTAACATGTTTTGGCAGTGAAGTGTCACTGTAAGTTGTTCAAATCAGGAACAACAGTTCTTGACAAAACTTACTCTTTAAAAGCATAAGTAAATACACATAATTACTTATCTTCCTTGGATTTTTCTGCAGTTTTCTTAATTTAGTAAATTAAAATGGTAATATTCAAACGATTTGATATTGATATCAAAGCCTTGTAATTCAACAATATAGGTGGTGAATGGACCTCAGTCTTGGTAACTTGTATGAGAAGTACTTTGATACTCTTTTCCCCCATTCACAGATTCTTGTTGATTTATAAATCATAGTCATCCAAAAAGCTAGAAATAGAGAGAATATTGTCATTACTTGTCAGCAGCTTAAATGCCCTTGTTTTAGCATCATAAAAATAAAAGGCTATCTTCTTCTCCTTAGGCTGTCGGGCCAGATCTAGTTGGCACAGCTGCAGTATCCTTGTTTTCAGACATACCCTCTCTTGTTGCAGCTGCTGTCTTTGGAAGGAGATGGGATGGTGAAGTTTCACCATCCTGTCCTTCAGGGCCTCTTCTCAGACCACACTCCAGGCTGCCGACTCTGGCCATGGTGAGGTTGGAGTTGACAGATAGCACCCACCAGCATGAGTTCCCTGAGGTCAGGCCAGCAGGCAGCACTCTAAGGATGGAAGCAGATAGCTTACTGCTTGAAGCCCTGTCTTCTCTTAGGTCAGCACCCTAGAATCCCAGGTAAAATGGGAAAGCACTGTACTTTCTCTTTAAATGTCACTAGCACTCTAGTGTCTTGAAGTCAGAGGTATGAAGTTAAGCCTGATCTTTGGCAAATAGAATGTTTTTGTTTAATATTCCTTTTCCCTTTTTGATAAACTTTCTCCACTGTGACATAGGAGAAAGATCAAATTATGACAGACCTTTACAAAGTGGAGTAAAAGACAGTTTCTATCTCTCTGTGCTGTTTGATAGGTGAAAGAAGATGACACCATTTGGTAGGTAAACTACTATATTCTGCTCATTGCCTAAAAATTAGAAATCATAAAATTAAAAGATGTTGCATTAAAAATGTTCTGATTGGAAGCTGTCATCAAGAGTTTATCAGAATTTTAGAAGTTATCAATCCTGGGACACAGGAAACTTTTAAAATGCTATCATCTGTACATGTTCACAGAAGATATTCTCTAGATAACGAGTTAGCAAACCACATCCAAAGAGTCAACTCTGGCTTGCTGCCTGTTTTTTAAATAAAGTTTTGTTGGAACACAGCTATATCAATTTGTTTACATATTGTTTTTAGCACCTTTTGCCCTACTTGGGCAGAGTTGAGTAGTTGTGACAAACTATAATATATGGCCCTCAAAGCCTAAAATACTTACTTTCTGTTCCTTTACAGATAAAATTTGCTGAGCCCTGTTCAAGGCAGTGCTTCCAGGCTGCACAGCCATGTAATTGAAGATCTGAAAGCACCTTAGAGATTAGGTATCCCAAATCTAAAGCAGTTTTATAGATGGGGAGATCAGAGATCATGAAGTGACTTGCCAAGTGTCTTACTCGTGGCTGGTGATTTTCTTTAACTTTTTTAAAAATGAAAGACTTTTTTCATTTACAGTGGAATGTAGTAACGAAATATAAATTTTGCAGTTCAGGGCATTTGCTTCCAATATTTAGGCACAAGGGGCAGGCAAATTAATATTCAGGAAGTCACTTTGTGGGCATCGGAATCAGAGCCAAAGATGCAGGAGAATAATTTCAGTGCAGTAAACCACTTCAGGGTATCATCAGAGCACACTATTCTGGTGACTAGTTCAACGTTGGCCAACTTCAACATCTTTGCATCCCATAGAGTGTTGCCTGTATGCTGCCAAGATCTTGCTCTTTGTATTTCCCTTTTTTGTGCTCCTTGATTGTCATTCTTTTTCTATTTATATAAACTTTTTTTCAGACAGGATAGAATATAGCTGATTAGGTTTTAGTTTACTAAATATGTCACATTTCAGTACTGCCTTCCTAAGACTATACCCAGGTTACACAATTGGAGCTTTGTTCGTAAAACTGTTTAGAGTTTTGTGTACATCCCATTTCTTGTTTTCACCTTGAGATGGCTAATTTAAGCCATAATTTTCACATTTTACTCATTTACCTCTTAAAGAGCAGCCTTATTTTCCAATTCTTGTAGGGGGAAGAGCACCTGGCAGGAAAGTTAGTTGACTAACTTTTGCCTCCGTGTACATTCTAAAAGCAAAGTGTATCAAGGCATTTGTTCTATTTGTCTTCAGGCCTTAAGTTATGTCTTTGTGTTTCATTGTTTTGTCCAAATAGCAGGGAACAGTAGAGATATGAAATTCTTAAAATGAATTCAGCAAGCCTTTGTTTGCTCACCATATATGTTAATTATATCATTGCACCTCATAAAAATGCCTGTGTGATGTATATGTACTTTTATTATGACCAGTGAAATGATAAGAAAACTGAGGCAGAGAATGGTGGTTTGCCCGAGGACATAAAGCCAACAATGATTGTGCCAGAATTTGAACATGGCATGGGCACTTTTGACTGCAAAGTCAGACTTCATTTCCTTGCATGTTCATTTGTTTATTCATCCATCCATTCATCCATTCAACAAATGTTTAATGAGAACCTGTTTGTTACGTTTTGGACTTGATTCTAGGGACACAGCAGTGATGACAAAAGCCTTTTCTTCATGGAGTTTATGCTCTGTTAACCACTCTTCTAGGCAGCCATCTTGTGTTCTCATCTGTTATCTAATCGAAGATGCTGTGAGACTGGTGGGTTTTTTTTTTTTTTTTTTCAGCTTCTCATCAGGAAGGTATCAAAGGTTTGATACCTGAAAGGACCTTTTCCAGTCATCTAACATAACCCCTTTCGATAGACGAAACCATTCAAGACAGATACTGTTTCTTTCTTCTTGAACTATCAAGAACAAGTTATCACAGCTTCTGAGACTATTGTAAGGCATACCACCTCGAATGTCAAGAATTATGAATTTCTAATATTACAGCTAATGTCTCCCTGCTTTAATTTAGAGCAGTTTTCTCTTTGGTTTTTTGCAAAGGTGAGCAAAAATTAATCAGAGTCCTTGTCATTAAGTGTTTGAGTAGTTGAAAACAGAATGAACAGACTGATTTACCTGTTATTTTCACACGGTTTTGGGAGTATTTTTGCTGTTGTTTTGGTCCAACATGGAATTATGAAGTAGGAGGAGGGAGAAGGTTGTCCATCTTTGGTGCTTTACTGTCTCCTCAGCTGTACTTTCCTCCCTCCTGTTAGCTCCCCAGCTTCCCCGCCAGCAAAGTGTTACTGTTAATACACTGCTTAATTAGTGTTAATTCATAACTAAAGCCTCGTGTGCTTCCTTGACCTTTCTTTCTTACTTTGGACTAAGGAGTCGGCTAATCCTGGCAGAGCTGGGAATTGATAGCTCAAGTGGGCTTAATTATGACCCCACCTGAGAATTTGTATTATAATGGAAAACATTTGGGGAAGTAAATAAAGTCTTAACACTTTTACAATGTTGAACCAACCTGAATTATTAAAATTTTTGTTGGAACTAGTTTCCTTAGCACAAACTTTGAATTATTTAGTGAAAGATTTAGGTTTCCCCATCTTGGTTTTAAAAATTGGGTGTGATAAATATTAAGTTCAGAAGAAAGAGGACTTTCTGACCATCAAAGTCTAACTTTATACTGTTCTAGGATTCATTGCCCTGCCTGGAGTGTCTCATTCATTCTACAAATATTCTTCACCCGGATCTCAGTATCAGGACCTTTGCTGGGTGGTACAGCATTGCTAGGCGCTATTCAGCTGCTATTCAGATCCACAAAATGACTACTCTTACCTTACATTTTTTTATAGTGCTTTACAGTTTATAATTTAGAAAGCATTTCTTACCTATCATCTCATTTAATCTACTACATGTTCATTATGACAACACATAAATATGTAAAGAAAATCTTCCCTGTAGACCAGTGATTAAGATGATAATACTAATCTCAATTTTCATAGGAAGACAGTGAATCTGAAGGAAGTGAAATGACTTGTTCTGACTAAAAACCAGGTTATCTTGAATCTGGGTCCAGTTTCCTTTCTTCTAAACCACAGCTACCTGTAAAATCTGAACTTTTCCTTCAATTCTTATGCCTAATCTCCTCTGGCATTTGATCATAGCATTTGATTGTTTATGCCACGAAAGCTTCAATACCTTATCATTTAGAATAACCTATATTCAGATTTGATGGCACAGTCTTAGTTTCTGCATTTAAGTAATTTGTCCATTTATGGTCCTTAGGAATTTTTAATCTGACCTCCCCAAATAACAGTTGTGGTTTGGAAAGATTGTTGAAAATATCATAGCCACCCTGATGATTGGAATAAATCCAGTTTTTCCTTATAGTTTGTACCTATTTTGGTTTACTCTCTGTTCTTCCAGTACTACTGAAACTTGCTCCAGCCAACTGTTGACATCATAGTAAAGAAAACATAGCTAGTTTTTTCTGCCTCCCAAAGGAGAAAAAAAAATTGTTGGTCATTCTCTTTAACATAATGTATTTAAAGCACTTTAAAATATTTATCTAGCTTCATAGTTTTTCTCAGACTAATCTTGCCCCTATACCTAATGCTATATCTCTGTACTCATATTGACTTAATTTCTCTTTTTTCTGGCTTTCCCATTTATCATTCATTCCCATAGCTTTTGGGAGTGTGCCTTGTTGTGTTTGTAACTGGAAGAGTAGGCATGTAGGACTAATTTCTTGACCACCCATAGCTGCTCCTTCTTTCAGCTGGAGCTTTTGTCACTTGATTATGTTCCATTTAACACTTTATTAATACATTTTGATATATTGTTCCGTAATTGTTTCTTGTGGATAAGTCTCTACTCCCCGGTGTGATTTTAATTAACAGTCTTAGAAGGGCAGGGATTATGCTTTAACACAATCTTTGTAAAGATCCCTCCAAGAAGAGAAACCCAAGAAAGAATACATAGGATCTGTCTTGAGTGTGTGCAGTTATTCAGTTTATCAATAAATATTTATTTGGGCCGGGCGAGGTGGCTCACGCCTGTAATCCTAGCACTCTGGGAGGCCGAGGTGGGCGGATCGTTTGAGCTCAGGAGTTCGAGACCAGCCTGAGCAAGAGCGAGACCCCATCTCTACTAAAAATAGAAAGAAATTATATGGACAGCTAAAAAAATATATATAGAAAAAATTAGCCGGGCATGGTGGCGCATGCCTGTAGTCCCAGCTACTCGGGAGGCTGAGACAGGAGGATCGCTTGAGCTCAGGAGTTTGAGGTTGCTGTGAGCTAGGCTAACGCCACGGCACTCACTCTAGCCTGGGCAACAGAGTGAGACTCTGTCTCAAAAAAATAAATAAATAAAATAAATAAATAAATAAATAAATAAACATTTATTTGAATGCTTACTGTTTCCCATTCACTCTGCCAGGGATGCACAATCAAGCAGTGGATACACTGGGTTTACCCTCTAGTAGGAGGTTCAGATTAGTAAACCAGATAATCCAAGACAGTGTGATATGTGATTTGAGAGGATAAGATGAGTTGTTATGTATGTATATGGTCTGTGTATATAGAGGAGGCTCCTCAGCAGCTTTGACGTGTCTGGGAGGGTGGCCTTTGAAATCACCTGATATCTGAAGGATAAATAAGGTTGGCCAGATTTAGCAGGGATGGGGAAATGTGAGGGAGGGGATTAGGACAGGGTTCTCATTTGGAAGAACAACCATCTAGCTAGCTAGAGAGTAAAGAGGTTCATTATTGCTGGAGCACAGAGTTCAAGTGAGGGGCTGTAACAGTGACAGGCATCTGGATGGCCTTGATGTTTAGGCTTTATCTTGAATGTGAGGGTTTTTAAAGCTGGGAAACAGCGTGATCAGATTTGTAGTTAGAAACAATCCTCTGGCTGTGCTGTGGAGGATGGTTTGGCAGAGAAGAGCTATAGGGAGACTAAAGAGTTCACTGAGTAATGGAGGGTAATGATGATAGTGATCTGAATAGAGTACACTAAATAGATGGATTTAGGAGACATTTAACAGAGAGAGTCCTCCAGTGTTATTGGATTGTGGGGGAAAGGTGCTGTAAGAGAGGCGGAGACATGGTCAAGAGTGACTGGAAGTCCTTCAGTTCTCTGTTCCCCTCCCTTTCCTCCATCATTAATTTTAGGCAGCCGTAGATTTTGAGCTACAATATTAATAGTCATACAATAAATACATTTGGACCCAATAGACACTTATGTTAAATTTTAATATTTTCTGTAATCTCTAGAGGAAGACTTTTAGATTACAGAGGGTAGTTTATATAGTTTATATATTAAAGATACTCTGTTAAAAGATTTAACAGCATATTTAAGTATATAATTTATAATAATGAAAATTCATCTTATTTAATGTTTCAGGAGAATGTAAATATATAATTCTATTTTTCAGATAAGTTATGCTATTAAAAATACGTTAAGTATTGATGAATTTATTAGACAAGAAAGGAACGCGAACTTTTCAGTTTAGAAAGAACTACCCACCCATTGCCAAGCCTGAAATGAAATTAAAATCTAGATTAAAAATATAAGGTAATGAAAATATTTGTTAGATACACAGATAGCTCCAAGTGGTTCCAAGGGTCATTAAGAGGTATTTGTGGCTCCCTGGAAGAGCCTGGGTCAATAATCAAGTGGAACAGTAATCACTTTGGGATTGTGCTTCTTTGATAGGAAACCACCAGGGGCCAGTTCTCTCCCAAGTGCCATCCAGGCAGTTATTTCCCTCCCTGCCTTCATTCTTCCCTCCCTTTCTTCCTTTTATTTTAAGTTAATCTGTTTCTTACCAGACCTCTCTTAGATTCTTGGGCTTGAGAAGTTCTTGCAAGAAGTGTAAAAAAAAAAAAAAAAAAATGTACTGGTACCTTTCTTTTAGTTTTGGTGCTACCAGTATCAGCTCTGTGATTATGAATTTGCCACTTCTGAGGAGCTTGATTTCTACACCTGTAAAATGAGAAAGCTGAAGTAGATTATTGATAAGGGGACAGCTTTTTCTTTTTCCTGATCCTGTATATCCAGTTGCTTCCGGGCCTTTGTTTGAGGGTCCCACTGGTACTTGAGATTGTTATCAGAGCCACCCCTTCATATGGTAGCTTCCTTGGTTTGTCCCCTGCCCCCACTGGCATAACCAAGTGAATAAAGGGTATGTAACTAGAAAGCAGCCCCAGGGGAGAAGGAGAGGCAACACAGTATCTGAAAGTCCCATGTTTAAATACTTAGAATCTACACATAGCTCATGAAAGTTGTCCTTTTGTAACATTCCCTCTTGCCATTACTTTTGTTATTTTTTTTTAACCAGGCAAGTGTTTGAACTTTTTATTTGTTTTGCTTTTGTGTGTGTGTGCAGTTTTTTAATTGGGGTGGGAGAGGTGGGTGGTTGATGAAGAGGGCAGAGGAGAAACCACAGAAGGTTCTATTATAAACTGTGCTGCTTCTGGGGACATAAAGCACAGATTTCCTTGCAAAGGTGGTAATTCTCCCCCATCCTAAATGCATTATGGCAACCCCACCTACACATCCATCTTCAGGTACTGCTATATAGGGGATTGTGACCCTTTCCTTCATTGCTAATCTAGGTCCTCCTAATATCCAACATAAAGCTCATTTCCTTCGGGAATGCTGATTAACCTCACTTACTGTTGTTCCCCAATCACATTTAAGCCCCTTAGACTTCATTAAGTGTTATTCTTTACAAATATTTAAAATAGGTTTAGATACAAAATAGGAAAATACCAAGTCATTTTGCATATGTTGTATATACAGTAATATCTTACATTGCATATTTTAAATACACTAGAAATAGGATGACTTTTCACATATTGATCTGTGTAGTCTCTGAGATGAAAGATATGAGGGGTAATGCTGCCATAAAGTCATTTGACCTGACTTGTTTTCTGTGTTCATTGTGATTGCTGTGATTTATTGAAGTTGATCTCGAAATTGGCATGTATGGTTTTGCAAAATGGTTCTTAAAAGGGCTGTAAAAATGTGGTCATTTAAAGTTATTTCAAAAAATGTATTGCTCTTGCTGTGATACTGAAAACAGCATTTTTAAAACTTATGTCTACATAAGTTTGATCATAAAAAGGATAGTTTCAAAAGCTGCCTTGGTCTATATCTTGATGTATTTAATTTTTTCCATTATATAAGTAGATTTGGTGCATTTTAAATATGAAATGGATCTTTGAACACCTGTATGGCTTCTGGACCAGTGGTTGTTGGGTTCATTGGTTTGCCGCTAGTGTCATCTGCACAATCTATCATTCTAGTAAGAAGATGACTCCTGTCAGTTGGAAATAAACTTTGCGCTGACAATTATCCCTCGCCCCCATTATTGTCATTTCTGTAGCCATCACTGCTCTGGCTTCTACAAAAGCTAAGATTATGTAATTGCAACATCTTTTCCTCTTTCTGATACAAAAGACTGAAAGTTGCCCTTTGCTGACTTCCTTTGGGATGTTCGTTTTAACTTTTGTTTCACTAGTGAAGACCGCGCTGATTTGCATGCTATCCTAGGATTACTGGATTGCAATCTTCTAGGGAAGCAAAGGACTAGGTCTAATTTATATTTAGCAAAATTGTGGTTGTAGTAGAAATTTGTAGAAGAGTTTGTGCAATGCAGTAGAATAGGATTAAATTGCTTTGAGGAGTCCTTTGATGCATGCTTTTGAATGAATGAATATTTTTGCAAGGAATGGTCTCTTGTAAATCTCAAAGTCCGCTAGAAAGAGTACTGGGGGGTTGTTTTGAACTTGCAAACGGGAATAATTCTTTACCACTAACCCTCCCTCCCAACTCCACCCTCCACTCCATTCTCATTTGCTTATAATTGTCAACGATCATGAACTCGAGACCCACGCTACAGTAACAAGTTCGTTAGTGGTTTTTAAGTAAGATGCAAATCAAGGGAGGACTGCGTCTTCACTTTGGCGCAGGTGGGACTGACTTGGGGAAGAGGCAGCGGAGGAGACAGTATAAGCTGGGTATGACCGTTGCTTTTAAACCGGCTAGGGAAAATATACTGGTCATTGTTATGATGAAAACAACTGGGGGCGGGGGAACGATGAGGTTAAGAGCCGAGATAAAATTTGGCCAAAGCAACGGATAGCACAGGAACCGAGGCGGCAGAGCAGGCGGGGCGGCCGCTGCACCTGCACGGAGCGTGGGCAGGCAGGCGGGCGGGCGGGCGTGTCCTGCGGGCGTGGCGGCTGTGGGCGTGTCCCGGCGGCGGTGGGCGTGTCCCGGCGGCGGCGCGAGAGGCGCGGGCGGCGCCGGCGGTTGGAAGGGGGTGGAGTTGCCCTTGGAGGCGGCACCGGGCCTTGGCCCCGAGGCCCGCCGCGCCCTATCGGGCCCGAGCCGAGTGGCCCCGCGGAGCCGGCGCGCTCCCGCCTGCAGGGGGAGGGCGGACGGGGCGCGGGGACCGGCCAGGCCGCGGCGGGCGCTGTTTCTCTTTCACTTTCCTTTGCTCTGAGGCCGGCGCACTGGCGGGCGAGGAGCGGCGTCCGTGGCGGCCGCTGGGTAGGTACCGGGTGGGCTCGCGAGGGCCCGGACCCCGCCGCCCCGGCTCCCAGCCCAAGTTTGCGCCCCAGGCGGGAGAGGCACCTCCAGACACCTGCCGCGGCGGCCCCGCCTGGAGCTCGGAGAGCCTTCAGGGGCGGGGGCGACCGGCTGGGGGCGCGGGACTTCCGAGCCGAGCCCTCACTCGCGGGTGGGGAGCGCGGTGGGCCGCCGGCGCCGGCCCCGAGAGAGGCGGCTCGTCCTCCCCGCGCAGCCCCGGCCCGGTCGGGCCCGAGCGGCGCGTCGGCGGGGCCTGGGCCCGCGCACCTGCCGGACGGGCGCTGGAACCGCACAGGGCTGAGCCTTCGGGTCCCGCGGGCGGACGCAGAAAGTTCCCCGCCCCGTCACGGCAACTTCTCGCTTCCTTTAACTGTCCTGGTGACAGGGCTCAGTGCCTTATGATCCTAACACCACCGCAAGTCGGGACCGTGCATTTTCTCTTTCAGAGGACTTTCTCTCACTTTTGAGCTTCATGGCAAACCTGTGGGAAAGGCAGGGCAGTTAATACCAAGTGTGTAGAGGAGAAAGCCGAGACCCAGGCACGGATATTAAATGCTTTGCTGAAGGTCATGCAAGGCTAAGGGCCAGAACCCTGATGCCCCTGTCTGTTAATTATGTTTTCTTTCTGTTACACCCTCAAACACGATTTCCCGAACGGATAGGATGATTAGACCCAGAATTTATTCCTTGCACATTCGCAGTGGGCATGTGTTGATGGAATGATGCCTTTTACTTTTACAGTTGCTTTATGCTTGCCTATGAGTTAACAGCTAAAATGCGGGGGGCGGGGGGAGTTCCTGTTTATAGAATAAACTTAGGGAAATCAATACCTTCTTTCATGTTGTGTTTTCTGAGAGGACACATTCACTGTAAGAAACCCTTAAAACTTTTTTTCAAGTAATCTTATATGCAAGTCGACTATGCAAAACGTAGAAAAATTAATGACATTCAATTGTTGCTGTATACTAGCCTTATGTATATTGTCTCATTTAATCCTCACCATTCGAGGAGGCTGGCATTCTTATTTTCATTTTATGATTTCAAAACCTGAGACGTAGGGAGGTAACATTGCCCAGGTTATATATGTACTATAATAAATGTAACCAGTTTCTGTTGAGGATTTTCATTCTAATAGAGGAGATAATGAGTGTGACTGTAAATAAAGATAAAAGAAAAATGTAATAATAGGACAGAAGTAGGGGTTAAAAACTAGGGAAGATTGCACTGAAGTTAGCATTGAGGAAGGGCCTTGGTGGATAGATAGAATGCAGACAGAGGAGAGGAAGGGCATGTTGGATATAGGGCATAGAACCAGTGGAGTGGGAGAAGAGTGATCCCTTCAGTTTGTCTGAAGAAAGGTGTCGAAGGGTCCGTATGTTAAGGTCAGCCTGTGGAGGGACATACGAGACAAACAAAAACTTAAACATTTTTCCGTTTGTAAAGAGGAGACACATTCTTTGAGACGACGACCCAAATGTGATAGAATAAAATACACCTGGTAGCAGAATAGAAAATGGACTGCAGGTGGAGAGGTAATATACTAGTAGAGTGGCTGTGTGTAGAATGGAAAAGGACATTGACTTGATTTGACTACTAACTGGATGTAGGGTGCAACATGGAAACAACATTTTGATAGGGAGGATAATAACTTCAGTTTTTAATCTTCTAACTTGTATTGGCAGGGATTCCTAATAGAGCAGTCAAGCAGATAGTTAAAATGCATTACTGAAGAGGTAAAGCTATCACACTGGAGTTAATAGCTTTGGATGTCATTAGCATAGAGGTGATAGTTGAAGCTCCAGGATTAGGAGAATTTGTCATTATTCTGAATTATAGCAGATTTACAAGTTCATGGTGCAGTGAAGGATATGTTCTAGTCACCTATTCACCCAATTTGGAACATGTAACACTTGCTGTTAATAGAATATTAATACAGTATGAGGAATTTGACAACTTTTTCTCTCATCTGTTCAAAATTTTGGAAACAGATATGGGAAAGCAGAACCACCAAAAGGAGTGATGATCAGCGATCTCATGATAAATCTGGATGTTAGTTCTCATGCCTCAGGACATCCTCTTAGGAACACCACACCAGCTCCTGGGATCAGACTTGCATCTACTTAGTACCCTTCTTTGCCTGAACTACTAAAGCCAGTCTTAGCTAACCACGAATGGCTACCCAAAGGAAACACTTGGTGAAAGATTTCAATCCTTACATTACCTGCTATATCTGTAAAGGGTATCTGATCAAGCCGACGACAGTGACGGAATGCCTCCATACCTGTAAGTATTCTTTTGGGTTATCTACCCATCAAAAGTTCCATGTTCATTTGTTCTTTTAAAGCTGCCATGTTTTGTTTCTGTCTAGCTAACTTTTAAAAAATGAATATTCTAAGAATTAACTTTGAATTAATTTTCAGAATACTTATCGTTGGGATACCAGTGGCATGAAATTTTTCTTTTGTTATTCGAATCTCAGTAGTTGACTTTTACTGGATCATAAAATGTTCTAAAAATCATAAGCATGTTATTGATTATAGTTTTTTATAAAGGGAACTATTTCAAGTTTTTTATTTAAAAAAATTATACTGAAGGAATTAATCTGCTCAGTGGTTTTGTTAGAATATGAGTACTCTAATTCACTGATTCTCAAAATGTGATTCCTAGGCCAGCAGCATCAGTATCACCTGGGAAGTTGTTAGAAATGCCGATTATCAGGCCCCACCCTAGGCTTAATGAATCAGAAACTCTGGGAGTGGGCCCAGCAATCTGTGTTTGAACACGCCCTCCAGGTGGTTCTGAAGGATGCTCTCAAGTTTGAGAATCATTGTTCTAATATTATATGCATGGAACTTCTAACAAGTTTCATTCTCACCTGTCTTATTGGAAAAGGAAGAGACATTTTTATAGCCACTTATGCCAGTATTACATATACCTTTTGTGTTTCTGCCAGTATGATTTCATTTTTTTATTTCAATGAAAGCAATTCCAGTAAATTCTAGTTTAGTGCCTATTATGTGCACCAAAGGAGATACTTCATATAGTTGATTTCATTTAGCTTTACAATAACTTTGGAGCAGTTTGAAGAGTGGATGTAGGGGGAAAGAGAATATAGAGATTATCTTCATTTTATGGGTGTGGCTAAGAGTTAAATAACTTGCCCAGTCTCGCAGCTAATGAATGATGGGCATGTATTCAACTAAAAAGACCATGCTCTTTCTAATATAACATGATACCTTTTTTTTTTTTTTTTTTTTTTGGTAAACCTTCCTTTTCAGCTATTCTCACTCTACTGAACTGCCATAATATTCTAGCAGTAGTTTTAAATGGGTACAAAATGAAATCACCTGGAAATGGTTAATGTGGCAAATTTTGTTACATTTATCTTACCACAATAAAAACAAATAGAATCACCTGGGAAGCTATTAAGCATGCACATGCTTAGGAACTACCTAGAGAGAGATGGTGGGTCTTGTGGTATGGTCTGGACATATGGATTTTGGAAAAGCTCCCCAAGTGGTGCTGGTGTATACTCCTTTGGGATTCAGTTAGCAATTAACTGTGAACTGTCTTGCATTATTAATTTGCTGTTGCCCTGTATCATTATTTAACTTAAACAGTTAATAATTTACTATCATTGAACAGATGTTTGTTGAGTACTTACTATGTATCAGGCCCTGTTCTGGAGCACGGAGAATACAGCAGGGCACAAGATAATCAAATGTCTCTGCTCAAGAAGTGGGCATTACATTCTAGTAGGGAAAACTAATAAATATACACCATGTTAGTGATGAATGCTATGAAGAGAAGAAACAAAGCAAGATTGTAGATAGGAGAGATTGGGGTTATTTTATGTAGAGTGAAAGGGTCAGCTTTGATGACATTTGAATAGAAACCTGTAGGGATTGAACTCTGGATATATGGAAAGAGCAGTCTGTGTAGAGGGAAAAGCAAATACAGAGGCCTTGAATGTGCTTGGCAGGTTCAGGGAACAGCAAATCAGTTAGAAGCCTGTCACTGTAGGTCAGCTTAAAGATCATAGGGCCTTCAGCCAAGGTAATAAGATGTGAGATGGGCCGAGTGCAGTGGCTCACGCCTGTAGTCCTAACACTCTGGGAGGCCAAGGCCAGAGGATCACTTGAAGACAGGAGAATCACTTAAGCTCAGGAGTTCAAGACCAGCCTAAGCAACAGTGAGACCCTGTCTCTACTAAAAATAGAAAAAATTAGCTGGAGTGGTGGTGCATGCCTATAGTTCCAGCTACTTGGGAGGCTGAGGCAGGAGGATTGCTTGAACTTAGGAGTTTGAGGTCGATGTGAGCTAGACTGATGCCAAGGCACTCTAGCCTGGCTGACAGAGCAAGACTCTCTCTCAAAAAAAAAAAAAAAAAAAAAGAGTTAAGTAAAGAATCAGTAAACGTTTTCTTATGAAAACTCATAAGAAAATGTAAATATTTTGGCCTTACTATTCAAGTGTGAAATATATAAATGAAACTTTAGTATTGGTGAACAAAACCAGACATGGAATCTGCCTTTCTGGACCATCTGGTCAAGTGAAGAAAGGGTAACCAAATTAAGAAATGTACAAAATAAATTCAAATACTGAGAAGTGCAATGAAGATATGACACAGGATAATATAATAGTAGATGTGTGTCAGGATATTGGACCAGAATGAAATGCAAAAGAAAGAACTGGAGTGTTTTTGTGAAATTCCTAAAGCTGCAGGTCCTAGGCCTTCTCAGATGGGGACAGTAGCCCTTGGTCCTGGTTTCAGTAGAGGTGCTAAGGGCTGCATCTGGGTAGGAGGTGGGGATCATTAGTGGCTCTACTGCTTTGATATGGATAAATGAAGTTATTTTAGTCTTCTTTCAAATTACTATGCAAATGCATTTCTATTTTTCTCTTTCCTCCTCAAACCAGATAGGTTGCTGGTCCCCTATTCTCCCATAGAGAAATTCTGGAGCCAGCACTGCTTGGCTGCCCTGTGGATGTAGAAGGAAGGGCCCAAAGGGTGAGCCTGTCAAAAGGAAGGGGGAAGCAGAGATGGTAGAGCAGCCTGTGTCCTAGGCTCCTGGCAAGGAGATGCAACAGAAAGGGATCATAAAAGCCATATCTTTAACTAGACTCATATTTCACCTACTGATACCACTTTCCTTCAGTAGGCCAAGGACAATTTGATAAGTAGATAAAATTTTAAAATGAGTTAAGGTTTTCAAACACAAATGAGTTTTAGCTTTAAATGATCACTTAATGCTAGATGAACTAAATCCACATTAACCATAGTTAACATATCTGTGAGGTAATTTTAATAACCTAACAAACCTAAGGAAATAAGTGTATTCACACAAATAATTATTGAATTAAACTAAATAATTACATGGCAGGTACTTTGCTGGCCACTGGGGTAGAGTGATAAATAAACTGCATTTGGAATTTATAATCTATCAAGCAAACTTCTTATAAGCCATAAGCAATTTTAACACATGTATTTGGATGTATCTTTTTCTTTCCTCATCTACTCTGAGACTATGCTGATGTCTCTCAGATCTTTATTTCTGGCTTAAACCTTTCTTCTCAGCTATAGAATCCTACTGAATGTCCACTTGAATGTCCTGAAGCCACCTGGAACTCAGTATATCTAAACATTAATGAATGGGATGCCAACACTCAGTTGTCCAAGCAAGAAATATGCTCCATGCATGACTCTTTTTGCCCTCATTAACAAAACTGTGACAAAGTCTTGTCTCTATCTTTAATATTTATCAAATCTATCCCTTCAATTCCCTCCTTCTGTTACTGTTCTCATTCCAGCCCTCATTACTTCTCACCAACGCCAGTGCAGCCTGTTCTTAACCCGTGTCAGAGTGACAGTAATTATAAACAGCTAACTGTCTTTAAATCATTGTCACTTTTTAGCCTACTCCAGAATTTCCTAAAGGTACCCTATTGCCCTTAGAATAAATTAAAGCTACTTAACTGTGACTGATTTCTCCCTTAATCTTCTCCTCCACCATCTGACACACATATATGTGGATACTTGGTTCAGCTATTTTCTTGGAATTAATGTTTCTTCTGTGCCCAGCTAGCAGTTACCCATCCTTTAAAACTCATCCCCTCTAAGATGTGCCACCCACCTGCTACCACATACAGATTTGAGTTGAGTGTCTCCTTAATATCTGATACTTGAGTGCTCAATAAAAGCTTAAATGAATAAATGTATGGTTAACATGTTAATTATAGTATATTTTTCCTTTCAAAGATTAAAATGTGGTGATGGGTAACTTGAAAGGCATGTAGGCAATATTGGTTAGGAATTATGAATTTCGAAAAACTGTCTTCTAGAATCTGGAAGAATCTTGTGGGTCTTGGGTAGGGAGAGGGAGAGACTGGATTGGGGGCTAGAAATTGATGGTCCTAGACTAAGTGATGCTCTATCATTTTGCATCAGGGTCCTGAGAAACCTTTTGAAGCTGCTTAGAGTATATTTTCTGGTAGTTGCATAGGTTGGTTCTTAGGAAAAAAAGTTGTTTATAGACATAAAAATTTGTGGTACAGAAAAGGAAAGCTTTCTTCTCTTTCAGAGACAATGGCAGTAATCCTTTACCTAAGACTGAATTCTTTGCAAAAATACATTGTTGTACTCATTTTTTAACTTATACAAAAAAGAAGTGTTAATTGATAAATATAGTTGATGTAACAAGAGACTTGGTGATTTTATGTGGTAATATGTAAGAATGAAGCAATAACTTAATCATAAAATGGCAAAATTTAAGTATTCCCAACCATTTAATGTTTTTGAACAAGTATCATAGATACACAAATGCTTAAGGTATAGAAGACGCATGCTTTGATATTCAATATTTAAAAATCTTATGCGGCATACACATGCTTCTCAAAGTGCAGTCTCTGGACTGGCTGCATCTACCAGCAGCATCACCTGGGAGCTTATTAGAAGTGCAAATTCTTGGGCTTCAGTGTAGTCCTACGGAATCAGAATCTCTGGGGAGAAAGCCAGAAACCTGTAATAACAAGCCTTTCAGGTGATTCTGTGGTACACTAAAGTTTGAGAAGAACTGCTCTGGACCAGACATTTATAATATTAGCATCTCTTAAACTAGGAAGCTTGTAATAATTAAAATAAATGCTAATAAACTATTAAAGTAATAGCTGTTTATTGAATGTTTATCATATGGGGGTTATGAGCTTTACATTTATAGTTTAACTAAGATCCCTTCGAGTTAGGTGATATTATTTAATCATCAAGTGTTTAATAGCACTGACATGTGCCAGTCATCATTCTAGCCACTGGCAACACAGCAATAAACATGACAGGCATAGTCTGTGCCCTGCTAGAACTTATATTCTAATAGGAGAGACAGATAATAAACAAGTAAAGAATGTAATTTCAGGTGCTGTATATAACAAATGCTATGAGGGAAAAATAAAAGAGAAAGGTCTTTCTTGGAAATTGCCATTAGAGCAGAAACTAAAATAATAGGAAGGAACAAGCTATGAAAAGGTTTAAGGGCAATAGCATTTCAGATATTTAGTCCAAGTTTTTTCACAAAGACAAGACTGAGAAAGGTTAAGTAACACAGCCAATAAATGCTAGATCTGGTTCTCAGTCCTGGATATCTGACTCAGGCACATCTGCATGATACATTATAACATTTTTCTAATTTTATTTTCTTCTTCTTCCTACTTAGCTTTATTTTCCAAAATTTCCTTAACCAACATGTTAATTTTAAAGATATATAAAATAAACCTTTTCTGTGTTTTCTTGACTGTATAACTTATGTACCCAGTCAGGATCTGAATTTATTATTAACTCTGAATGAAGAGAAAAAGATATAAATTGAACTTCCCAATAATGTACTCTTTATAAAATTTGTTTAGAGTAAAAACTGTTTTTAGAATAAAAATCAAAGGCTTAAATAGAAATTATATTTATAGTTTCAGTAAGTGCAAATATGTTTTAGGTTGTACTAGAAATGAGGTCATTGGTATACTGATGTTACATGTTTCAAACAGTATTTCAGCAGAGAGTAGTCATTTATGAAAGTGATTATGGTGATATTTTGATGACTTTTTTATATAATAATGATAGGTATTAAACAATCTGGCTATCTATTAGCATTAATGTTAAAAAATTATATTAGATGTATGGTTTTTTAAGCTTTTGAAACTATAGATTAGGTAGCAAGGAATGTTTAAACAGTTGAGCAAAGCATCATAGGGGACATTAAAGGACAAAACTTAGGAGATAACAGAAGTTTAATGAAATCTTCTATATTGACTTCTGAGAATAAATTATATCTAGGTCGAAATGAATTGGAACTAATATCAATGTTGGATTGAGCAAAAGTATGTAACCTAAAATACAAAAGTATTCAGGGCTAGAAGTCATGGTCAGCATACAGGTATGTTTAAGAGTAGCACAAAGGTCCAATGTAAGTGTTATAAACAAGTATAGTCTAACTTTGTAGAAAAGACAAAAGATGATTTTCATTTGGCTACTTAGAAGACTCTTCACAACTACTGATTTTTTATACATACTGGTTTTTATCAGACTGTTATATCGTAACAAAAATTTTAAAACCAGTGAGCAAAGCTGTATTTTCTCAGAATATTTAACCACCGACGTTGCTTTACTCAATTAACAGAAAACAATCAATGTTAGATTTTAGTTTATGTTGAATTAAATTATGTTAATTGTCAAAAAAAATTACTAGTAAACTCAGAATCTCTCCCCTTGCTTCAGCTGGAAATCTAGACTTCTTTCTGACTTGACTACAGTAGTACACTTGTAGGCCCCATGGGCTCCCTTTAGTATTCCTAACCCTCATGTGCTCATTTATTCCATAAATACTTGCTGAGCATTCCCTCTCCCAGTAAATATGCTAGGTGCTTGGGACACATCAGGTAACATATTAATAGTAGGCAATAAGTAAATCATAGTGTGTATCATGTTAGAAGGCGATAAATGTCATACACAAAGGGAAAGTCAAGCTGGGTAAGGGGAGTTGGGCAGTAGCGAGGTGTTACAATTTAAATAAACCTGTGTTCAGGCTCCAGTCCATTAGGAAAATGACATTTGAGCAAAGACTTGAGGTGAAATTAGCCAGTCAGGTATTGCGGGGAAGAGTGTTTCAGGTAGAGGAAAGAGCAAGATTGAAGGCTCTAAGGCAGAAGCAGGCCTGACATGTTGAGAAATGACCAGGAGGCCAGTGTGGCTGGACAGCAGAGAATTCAGAGAGGTGATGGGAGTGGGCGTGGGCCGCAGGCACAGTGTGCAGTTCTTGAAGAGCCATTTTAAGGATTTTGGCTATTACTCTGAGAGAAATAAAGACCCATTTCAGGAAGGGTTTTGAGTAGAGGAATGATCTGATGTGATTTATGTTTAAAAGAAGCACTCAGACTACTGTGTTGAAAGTAGACTTGTTAGGAGGTTGCTGCCATACTCTGGCAAGAGATGGTGATGGTTTGCATCATGGTGGTGGTAAAAGTAGTCAGATACTTTTTTTTATTTCAAAATATTAGGGGGGTAAAATGTGGTGAGATTGTTAATACATTTTGAAGGTAGGTCCCTATTTGCTAATGAACTGTATGTGGGTCATGAAAAAGAAGTTAAGGACATCGTCAAGATTTTTGGCCTGAGAAACTAGAAGAATAAAGATGTCATCAAATGATATAGAAAAAGCTGAAGGTGGAAGGAAGATTAGGAGGTTATTTTTTGGAAATTGAATGTAAGCTGTGAGAGATCCAAATGGAGATGTCTAGTTGGGAGCTGGACTTAAGAGTCTGGAGATTATCAGCATATAGATCATATCTGAACAATGAAAGCATGAAGGGAGTGAGTGTAGATAGAGAAGAGGACCAAGGACTGAGCCCTGGAGCAGTGCGGCATTAACCCATCGGGAAGAAAAGGAAGAGTCAGTGAGATAGGAGGAAAACAGAAAGTGGGGTCCTGGGAGGCAAAGTGAACACATAGTGTCAAGGCGGAGAGATCAGCTGAGTCAATGAGTAAGATTAGATTGGAAACAAACCATTAGATTTAGCAACTTGTAGGTCGTGGGTGTCTTTTCAAGAGCAGTTACAATGGAGTGGTAGGACCGAAAGTCTGGATAGGGGAGAGAGGATAGGAAATTTTCAGTTTTCTAGTTTTTTTGATCATTAGGCTATGAACATGTAAGTATTTAACCTTAATAAAAGTAAAGGGTGAGAAAAGAATTGGAAGGGAAGAATTGCGGAGAGTACATACAGGTAGCTTTTTCAAGGAGTTTTACTATAAAGAAGGGCAAAGAAATAGCTGACAAGGGAGATAGGGTCAGCAGAAGTGGAGGGGTTTTTGTTGTTGTTGTTGTTTTGAACTGGGGAAATAATATGTGTGAATGTAAGGAATCTTTAGTAGGTAGCAAAAGATGGTGTAGGTGAAAGGGGAGGATTACTGGAGCAGTGTTCTTAGGTCATGGTGAGGGGATCTGCTGCATAGGGCAGAGGTTGACTTTAGATAGGCACATGAAAGTTCTAGAAACAGACAGGAGCACGAAGTATATAAGTATATATGCCAGTAGGTGAATGTAGGTGTGGCGGTGCAAGTTCTCTTCTCTTTGTTTCAGTTATTTTTTTCCTTTTGTTTTCAGTAAAATAGAAAGTGAGGTCCTCAGTGGAGAGTGAGGATGGAGGAGGATATGTTGGGGGCTTGAGGAGAGAGGAGAAGGTATGAAGTACTGGCAAGAAGCGTAATGGACTTGGGCATTGAGTATGACAGCAGATGAAGGATCCACTTGAGGTTCATGGTCATGAATTGAAGGTGAGAGACCAGTCAGCATGGTTGCATGTTTTTCTCCCACAATATTCATCTGTGACCTTGTAGAAGCAGAGTACTTAGAGAGTTGAATTTAGCCAGGATTATAGTTTAGCTGAGCAAGTATGGCCGGAGAAGAGAGAAGCAAGGGAGTTGAAGTAGAGAAGAGCAGATCTATCAAGGGTATATGTATGGAAATGATTATTTTGATTAATCATGGAATTTATGTTGGTAAGGATAATGGGGGCATCACAGCATTTGCTGAACTACCAGACTCTACCATGACCTTGGAGTCCCACTTGACTCCATAAGCCAGCTTATAGGAGTAGGGGAGCCTTTTTTGTCTTCTTAGGCCTTTCAAGGTTTCTTGGCCTGCTCAGTCTAAGATCTCCAGACCATGCTTAAATCCCCAGCCTCTGTCCTGATCCTGTTCACAGAGTTCTGCTTTGCTGACTGTTCCTTTGTCCTAGCAAAAACAAATAAAAATAAAATGTTCTACTCATTAGAAGATAATGCTGTCCTTAGTTTTCTGCATGAAATTGCAACTTATATAGGCCTTTGAAAGAAATGTAGCATATATAACAATATAAGAGAAATAAAAATGTTCATTAGTTCCTTTTATAAGCAAAACAAGGAGATACTATCTCATAGAATCAAATTACAGCTCTTCTGGAAATTTTTTTAAAAATTAGTGTTTCACCTGTAAGAATATGTATCAAAAGCAGGAAACTGATGCCTCCTGTCTTTGAACCTGACCACAGTTTACTTATGTACTGTTAGCAGATAATAGATAAAAGTTTTCAAGACAAAAAAAAGTATATAAAATGAATGTTATCAAGAAATGCACATAAAGATTGTGAAGTGCTTAAGGAAGGAAGAAAAAAACATGCATCTAAGTTGACAGATAAAACCAACACATCCTGATGATTTTAACAAAGGAACTCAGCCTTTGGTCAGTTTTAATAAACAGAATTACTAATGAAGGACAACACCAAGGACATGAGGGAAAAGACTATTATTTTATTGTCAGTGATACCAGAATTAGTGCTCAAGAGGAGAAATTTGTATAGATTACTTTGTGCCATCCAAGCTGGGAGGCTCATTCTCTCTGATACTTAAGGGACATGAGTGGACCGTACATCCAAGATAACAACAACAAACGACCTTGTGCCTTTTGTGTAGACACGTCCAAGAACTTGAAAATAGGAAGTAGGATAGCTCTTTAATAGTTCAGTCATGAAATCAGCATATAGTAGTGCATCAGAGCAGGTATGTGCAGAGTAATCAAGAAGAGATAGAACAAGATAGCATCTAGACCAGTGAGTCTGTACTGGAATTGGATTAACATAAAGTTAAGGAATGAATGCATAAATGGAGAAATGTTGGTCAATCTTGGACACAGCCTTCACCCCAGAAAAATAAGTGTTCTACATGCAAAGATAGGTAGTTCCCATTCAGGTGAAACAATGTGTCTTAAACATGCTTGAGTTGCAAGACTATCCCTAGGGTAGAAATGGCTACAGGGAATTAATACCAATAAATGATAGACATTTCAAGTTCCATTAGCGAGATCATCTGTTATTTAAGATTGGTGCATGCATCAAAGTAGTCATTCTGATACTGATTCTCTTTGTTACGATTTTATGCTCATCCAGTGAGCTAATTTATAGTAGTAACTCATATTTATTGAGTACGTACAAGTTACCAGACATTGTAAACCAGGAAACTTTACGTATATTATCTCATTTAGTCCTCACAAGAATCCTTTGAGGTAGGTACCTTTATTATCTCCCTTGTACACAGAGACACAAAGTAATTTGCCTAGCGGCAGAACTGTGATTCAGATCCAGGCAGTCTGCCTCAAGATTATCTGGAACAACCATGTACTACCTTGGCGTCTCATGTGGATCTGCATTATAGGGACAGAATATATTAGTCACATATTCTTTTGATTATTTTTGGCCCTTATGACAGTGATTTCTTAACAGTGACAATAAAGTGACTCTTGATGATGGTTAAGCAGAGAGCCAAATCCTGGAATGGGGCCACCTAACAGAGATACCAGCCAGTAAGACTTCCCCTTGGCCCATGTTTCCCAGTCATCTTTTGACTGTGTCAGGGAGAGAGCTTTGCGGAGTCCTGGTGCTAATCTCCCAGATACCTTGATTGGTCTAGGATGGAGCCTGCGAATCTATTCTTTAAAGAAATCTCATTGGTTATTGTGACATCCATTTAAATTTGAGAACCACTGCTTTAGATGACACAATGACTTTCTCTAGTAACTTGTACAACCTAGTTCAAAGCTAAGAAATGGTAAAAGTATTAAAATTCAGGTAAAAGTTTAATGATGTTTGTGATGAGCTAAATATAAAGATCAACTAAAGATAGGAATCTTGTTGCCAGGGTTGAAATGTTATTCATTCTGAGATGCATTTCACAGTCATTTGGATGTTAGACCTGGAGCTGCACAGCCGGGGCGGGGGGAGGAGGGAGTGGTGGTGGGGGGGGGATACTGTCTCTGTTGCGCAGCTGGGCAGCTGCAGCAGCCTGCTCAGGCTTTCCAGCACTGCCTTCCTCATTTGTCAAAGGGGGGTAGTAACAGTCCATAACTATTATCCATACAAAGCCCTGAGCCCAGAGCCTAATATTTGATTAGTGCTCAGTAAATGTTAGCACTTGTTGTCATATAAATGTTTTTCTGATTGGGGATATCTTTGCTGAGCCTAACTCCCTTTCTGATCCAGGTGTTTCTTACGGCTATAACATCCGTCTACAGAGTCTCTGATGAGAATGAAGACTCTAGTTGGTCTCCGTACATAGTCTTAACCATAAACTAGGACCTTTTAAACATCATTCTTGGATCAATTGAGTTAACCAGTACAGCAATTAAACAGTTATAGAGTTTGGTATTAAATCTTTAAGATATTTTTAAAGTGTGCTTTACCACTAGTATAGACTTCAAATTATAAACTAAGAATCAAAGATCAGTTTTGTAGTCATGAGAAGTTTTTTAAGGGAAACCAAATCTTCATTTTATTTTTTACAGTTTCACTGAACTTCTGGCCTGAATTTCCTCATGTTCTAATTTATATAAGATTGTGCTTTATTTAATACTTTTTAAAAGCCATATGGGAGAGGTATTTTCTAGAGCTTTTTTAAAGGAACAAATAAGCAATTTAACAGAGCTATTTTATGCAAAATATACAGTTTAAAAGGAGATCTAATTTTACGTGCAGACATATTAATACCTAAGGCTCCCAATATTAAAGAGTAAGACATTTTTCTATATGTTATAGATCTATAGAAATAAAATTTGAAGAAAATGTATCTCATATACATGCATTGGTTAAGAAAATGGATTCAAATCCTGGCTTTAACCACTTACTGGCTTCATGATTTTAGGCCACTTGCTGAAGTTCTCTACTCATTTCTTCATCTGTAAGAGGCTTAATAATGCTACCTGATTGATAGAGTGAGGATTAAATTCTTGTATTGAATTAAAACTATGTTGATTAGGACAGATATCTACATACATCTTGAATATATTTAGGACAATGGCTGGTACGTAAATCTTTAAGTGTTAATGATAATGATGACGATGACAACTACCACCAAATTATTTGAACAAAAAAGAACTAGAATTTTTATTGTTCAACATCTTAAATGTTTTTTTTTCTAAAACTATCTAAAAAATTTAATGAAAAACAGTTTTTGGTCTTAGCTTCTGAAAAAATTTTTTTGAAAATTCATATCAGAAAACCTGAATTTAAGTCTTTGTGCTGCCATTCACCAGAGTAGACAAGTGCCCTGGCCTGTTGAAACCTCTTTTTCATCTGCAAGAGTGGAATAAGATACAATATCTCAAATGTTGGTGTGAAAAATAAATTCTCCTCTTCTTGAGGGTCTCTGTCTCTCTCTCGAACAGCACTCCTCAGTAGAAATAAAATGTGAGCCACATGTGTAATTTACAATTTCTCTAGTAGTCATACTGAGGAAAGAAACAAGTGAAATTAATTTTAATAATATATTTAACCAAATATCTAAAATATTAATATGTAATAAATATAAAGAAATGAGATTTTTTTCATATTAAGTCTCTGAAATCTAGTGTTTATTTTATACAGCACATCTCAACTTGAACTAGCCACATTTCAAGTGCTCAGTAGCCTCATGTGGCTGGTGGCTACTCTATTGGACACTCTGAATCTGGAATATAGATTAGTGTTCCCTATCAGTGTTCTTGGGTACTGGTGTTGCTTTGGCCTTAAGCAATCATCATAGCCTTGTTCTTAAAACTATGTGCACCTTTGCATGCTTGAGCCTTACGTCTCTTTCATCAGCAAGCTAGATTAGCGTCTGCCCCAGGGAGGACAGGGTCCTACCCTTAGCTTTTTGGCTGACCCACGTGAGGACTTGCTCTGGGCATGTCACCTACCTCTCTGTTTGGGTAAGGCTGGTAGACAACCAGGGATTGCTGAACGTTGAATATAATAAACCTTTTGAACTTACTTCTTATCTGTCCTTTTTTGCCTCTTTCCCAAATTTCAGAGACTTATCTGGGGAAAAGAGCAAATACCAGCATTCTTCTAAAGGAATTCAGCTTCTCTGTCCTCTTCTTCAACTTGGCTTAACAAGGCAGCCCTCTCTCTTCCCAAAGATTATTTTTACTTTTGAAAAGACATTTAGAAACCCTTTTGAGGACAAATTTGAGGGGCAGGGGAAGTATTCAATTCTACATGATAACCCTAGGCTAACTTTTTATATCTAAGCTTTTTAAAAAAAAAAGTTTTCTGATACTGCCTTTGCCCAAATTTTGGGAGAATTGTAGTGAAGGCAGTGTATCCTGATAGCTGTGTGTAATGGTGAAGAGTAGAGAGTATGGGATTCAGGTGCATTCGTCCAACAAAAAGCTGCTCAGATGTTACCTTCTTAGGGAGTCCTACCCTGATCACTCTATCTAAAATAGCTACCAGCCTCCAGCACGCTGTCTCTACCTTATTTTGGGTTTGGGGGACTAAAAATATCACTTATCACTAAAATTGTTTGTTCGCCTTCCTAAGTAGAATGTAAGCTCCATGGGAATGTGGACTTTGTTTTGTTGACCCCTGTGTCCCCAACTACTAGTGTAATGCCTAGAAGTCAATACATGCCTATTGAATCAATGAATAAATAAAGCGAAAGGAAATGCTAACATGGTATTTTCTGTATTACTAAATGATTTTAAAATTAGGTACCTGGTAGAGTTCTTCCCTGATCATTGTTGTATTGGGCCATTATATGTGATGTTTGAATTTTCAGACCTAATGTCAGTTGTAGGAATCCTAGTGTTTACTCTTGACCAGTTATTTAGATAAACTTTTACTTCTTTTAGATAGTGTGGATCATGAGGAGGGAAAATGAAGTAGCTTGGAATACAGTTGTAAAAGGGACGTAGAGGATCCAGTCTAAGCCGCATTAAAATTTCAGATTATACAGGGTAATAAAATGAGGGGGGTATTGGGATAAGAAATTAAATTGAAATTTTATAGTTCAGGTGCTGTAAATATGCCTATGCCAAGGTTTTGAGGCTAGATAGTTGGCATAATAGGTATTAGAAGTTTAAGTAGAAGATGAGAGAGAGACATAGCCAGAGAGATTAATTAGTGTTATTTGGTGGAAATGTGGGCTTATATAGGCTTGTGGCCAAAAATATACAAATCATATTTTCATTATCTTTGTTTAGAATCTTTATTTAAAATTTGAATTATCTCTGTCAGTTTCTCAATTGTTCTTCCATTTTATCTCTCATGTCTTTGTACCAGCTTGGTACCAATACTCATAGCTTGTGCTCCATGGAATTATGGCAACTGTGAGCACAAACTCATGATACTCTGCAAAGGCCAGTAATGCCATTGTAACTCCCAGTTTGTCCCAGGAGCACCCTGGCAATAAAAGTAATCCAAACATGTTGAAAACTCTCAAATTTTATTAAGAACTACTTACGTTGCATTCAAATAAATTTTTAGCAAAAGAAGTAAATGCAGGCCAGGCCGGTGGCTCACGCCTGTAATCCTAGGACTCTGGGAGGCCGAGGTGGGCGGATCATTTGAGCTCAGGAGCTCGAGATCAGCCTGAGCAAGAGCGAGACCCCATCTCTACTAAAAATAGAAAGAAATTATATGGACAGCTAAAAATATATATAGAAAAAATTAGCCGGGCATGGTGGTGCATGCCTGTGGTCCCAGCTACTTGGGAGGCTGAGACAGGAGGATCCCTTGAGCTCAGGAGTTTGAGGTTGCTGTGAGCTAGGCTGACACCATGGCACTCACTGTAGCCCGGGCAACAGAGTGAGACCCTGTCTCCAAAAAAAAAAAAAGTAGTAAATGCAGATTCAGTTTTTACCTTTCTCCGTTTTACTTCTTTAAATGAGAAAAACCTATTTTATGTAAATGTACCAGCTTTTTTAGAGTAATATGAATAGAGTAGTATTTGGGAGTGAATATAGTTAAGAAAAGCAATAAGCAAAATAGCATACACTTTTTATTTGTGGCAGTAGGCTTTCATTTCAATTGGGTAAGGTTTTATGAAGTTTGATTAAATAATATTCTACCTGTACTAGATAGTTTTAAATTACATTTATTTTAAATTTAGGTTATAGTTCGTGTGATGCATTTTAACCTAACATCTTCTTTCTTATTAGTCTGTAAGACTTGTATTGTCCAGCACTTTGAAGATAGCAATGATTGTCCAAGGTGTGGCAACCAAGTTCATGAGACAAATCCACTAGAAATGTTAAGGTAAGGAAATGTATTTTACAGTTCATCTAATTTAAATAAACTGAATAAGCTCTTAATTTTTTTTCTTAATTTTTATTATACATCATAATATTTCTTAGTGTCTTGATTCAGTTAATACAGGTCTTATGAATTTTATGATTATAATGTTAAAGCATTTTATTTCATTTTAAAGTATTAAGAGTTAAAAAAATAAGGTTGTAAATCTTAAATATTTCAGAAGCACATTTCCAAATTAAAATTATAACTTTCTCTTAGGCTCTAAGAGTGACTTTAGTTGCAGCTGTTTTCAGTACTTTAATACTCTTTCCTTTTTTTTTTTTTTTTTTTAGCAAATGGCAGTGGAAAAGGGGCAGAACTAATAGAAGGACTAATCTTAGAACTATTGATTTTTTTAGTTTACCATATATTGAAAAATGAGTATGTAAACATTTATGTAAAACTTAAAGAATTTTTTTAAAAGACTACCATTTGCTTGCCACTCAATGTAAGTAGTATAACAACATTTTTTTAAAGCTGGAAGTAGTCTATATGGGATCCTAATCCAAACTCTTTTATTCCCAATTAGGAAATTAAATTCATAGAAGTGACATGATTTACCCAAGGTCTCACAGCACACCACAAATGTCACTTCCCAGCTACAGGCCAGGTTACCTTACCAATAGTCCCATTTTCTTCCCACTGTTCCTACTGTAGCTCTAACACAGATCACCTGTGTGATCTTAAGGAGGCACACATCTAAAAATAGAGCTAGATATTCTCTGAAACCTTTTATAACTCTCTTATTTGTGTAATGTTTGTCATCATTCTATAAATCTGGATTTGCAAGTCTTGTATAAGACTATTTTTTTTCAATTTTAGTACCTGTAGTTGGGATAATTTGTCTACAGTTAAATGTCTAGCCCAGTGATTTTCAAAGTGTGGTCCCCAAACCATTAGTATCTTGTTAGAAATGACAGTTCTCAGACCCCACCCCAGACCTGCTGCATCAGAAGCTCTGGAATTGGAACCTGCTTAGTCTAGCAAGCCCTCCAGGTGATTCCAATATGTGCTAATATTTGAGAACCACTGGTCTGTGGTTTGTAGTTCTGAGCAAAGCTTCTGCTAGTTGGATTTACATCAGTACTTATCAACCAGGGGTGATTTTGCCCCTCAAGATACATTTAACAATATCTGGAGACATTTTTGATTGTCAGGTCTGGGTGGGTGCTCCTGGCATCTAGTAGGTAGGGACTGGGGACACCGCTGAGCACCAGTGCACAGGATAGCCCACTCAAAACAGAAATTATCCAGCCCAAAATGTCAATAGTGAGGAAGCTCTGATTTAAATAATTCAGAGAACAAAGCAAACTTTTTCTCTCAAATAAATTTTTTCCTATTTTTAAATAAAAAACTATAACAGTTAACTATTATCTATTCCATTTTAAAGTGCAGCATCATAAAACAATTTATCTTAATCTCTTGGTTCTCACCATTAGATAGCTGAAGGCATCCAGTAACTATTTAAGCAAATCTAAACCAGTGGCTAAAGTATAATATCATATCTTTTAACTTTTTATTTGGAAATAATTTCAAACTTAGAGAGTCCCCCAAATAAAAGTAGTACAAGGAACACTTGTATTCTGTTTACCCAGATTAGTCTGTTTCTGACGTTTTATTTCATTTGCTTTATCATGTGCATGCATGCATAGCATGTTCTATTTTTTCTGAACCATTTGAGAGTAAGTTACATACATCATGGCTCCTTACTGTTATATACTTTAGTGTGTATTTCATAAGAATAAAGATATTATCTTTTATAACCACAGTATGATTGCATTAGTATAATATGCTTTCCGTATTCCAGTTTTGTCAATTTATTTAATTATGTCCTTTATAGAGGTTTTGTTCCCTCCTGAAATTCCATTAAAATTTCTACAAAGGAATTTTTTAAAGATGTAAATTCACAGAAGAGATAATAAGAACAAGAAATTCTGTACCTTTGGCACCTAGGATGCCTTCTGGAACATAATAGGTTCTCAAATTCTTGTTGAAAGGATGTGAAGAAATGGTAATGAAAGAGATGTCAGTAAAAATTGAAAGCTGGAAAGCAGAACGATGGTGGTGATGGCCTAGGAGACTAAGAGGTGCTGGGGAAGATCTTTACCACAGCTTTCCCCAGCGGCCTTCCTCTTATTGGCCAAAACTAGGTCATATGATAGCCACTAGGTAAAGGGGTCTGGTGGGGTTTTGAGATGCCATAACACATCATGAAGTTATCCCTAAGGCTGGCCACATTGCTGCCAGAAAACAATCAGATTTTGCTAACAAGAAATAAGGGAAATTTAGGCTCTTTCAATATGTAACAATGTCTGCTACACAGGTAGTAAAAATTTACCTGCTACATACCCTTTCTCAGGAGGCTGTTGAAGGATATACTGGAAGATATACCAGGAAAGAAGAGAGTCTAACTGAGGAGAGAGAGATGAAGGAACATGACAGTTGTGCAGCAGACCTGGAAAGCAGGCAGTCTGTATTTGTGCTGTGCAATATGGTAGCCATTAGCCACAGATGGCTGTTAAGCACTTGTGATGTTGCTAGTGAAACTGAGGAATGGCATTTCTAATTTAATTTAATTTAATTTCAATTAAAAACTGAAGTAGTGTAAATATTTTGCCATTAAATATAACTTTATTATTAAATAAAAATTACTAAATGAATTATTAAATGTTTTAATATATAACAAAAACTATTAAGATTCATTTTACATAAACATTTAAAATGCTTCGTTAATATGCCTGCTAGGAAATTTAAAATTACATATTTGACTCATAATTCTATTAGACATCATTAATATGATGGTAGAGGGGGGATGGAGAACTCCATGAGGGACTCATTCATTCAGCAAATATTTACTGGATGCCTGTTATGTCCAGGTACCATTCTAGGTGCTTGAGGTCCATTACTGGACAAAATAGACAAAGGTCTTTTCCCTTGAAGAGTTAATATTTTTGTAGTGAGAGACACACAGTAAACCATATAATCAGTAACTTGTATGTTAGAAAGTGAAAAGTGCAAAGGGGAGAAGGGGAAGAGTGTTGCAGGGTGAGGGGATCAGGAGTGTGAAGGGAGGGGCAGGTTGCAATTTTAAATAAGATGGTGAGGATAGGCCTCAGTGAGAAGGTGAGATCTGAGCAAACACTTGAAGGCTATGAGGGAGTTAGCTGTGGATAAGTCTGGGGGAAAGCGTGCCTGCTCCTGGGAGCGGTCATTGCAAAGGGTCTAAGTCAGGAGTGCACCCATGACTTGTTGGAGAACCACCAGGGAGACCAGGGTGGTTGGGAAACAGTGAGTGAGGGAGAAGATAGTGAGTGGTGAGGGCAAAGAGATTATGAGAGTCCAGATTATGAAGGGCCATATGGGCCACTGCAAACAGTTTCTCTTTTATTCTGAGTGAAATGGGGAACTACTGCAGGAGTTTGGTTGGAGGATTAGCATGATCTGACTTAGTCTTGAAAGGAACATTTTGATGACTGTGTTTAGAAAATTTGCATATAGCAAGACAAGGGTAGAAGCAGGGAGAACAGTTAGAAGGTAATCGCAGTGATCCCAGTAAGAGGTGGTAGCAGTAGAGAGGATAAGAAATGGTCATATTCTTAATATATTTTGAAAGTAGATCCAGCAGGATTTACTGATGAATTGGATATAGGGCGTGAGAAAAAGAAAAGAGTAGATCATGACTCTGAGATTTCTGATCTGAACAACTGGAGGAAAGGAATTGTCATTAACTGAGATGGGGAAGACTAAGGATAGAGCAGGTTTGGAAGAAGAGGTAGACCAGGGATTCGATTTTGTACATGTTGAGTTATTCATTATTTCAGAGAAGAAAGAAAGTTGGCAAGTGGACATATGAGTCTTGGATTCAAAGGGAGAGGTCTGGGCTGGAAATAAATATGGGGTAGTCTTCAGCATATAGAGGATGTTTAAAGCTGTGAGGCAGGATGAGCTCACTTAAGGGATTGAGATGGAGAGGCAAGAGTAGAGGACCAAGGACTGAGCCCCAGAGCACTTCATCATTACGTATTCCGGGAGAAGAGGAGAGCCAGCAACGGAAACTGAGAAGGCACAACCAGTGAGGCAGAGGAAAATCCAGGACTGTGGTGCTCTAGAAGTCAGTGGAGAAAGTATGTATATCAAAGACGACAGAGTGATCATCTGTGTCAGATGATGTTCATGGGTCAAGTAAGGTGAAGACCAAGAACTGATTGATGGTCAGATTTAGCAACATGGAGTTCATTAGCCTTGAGATGTGAGGCAAAAACCTAATTGGATTGTTTTAAGAGAAATGAAGGAAAAGAAATTAGCAACAGTGAGTATAAACAATTCTTTCAAGTTTTGCTGCAAATGGGAGCAAAGAAATGGGGAGTAGGGAGTTGCTGTCAGGAGAAGTGCAGGAGAGTGGGGGATGGAATCTAATAGCATAAGAGGAGAGATGGGCTGTATGTACAAGCATTGACAGATAATCGGTAGCAGTAGGCAGGCGGACAGGGAACACGTGGTACAGTTGCTGTAGGTAGATACAGTGGCCAGAATCTGTGGATGTTTGTTTTTCATTGCTTGTATATTTTTCATTGAGAAGAAAGTGTCAGCTAAGAGTAATGGTGGAGAAAGGGGGTGTGAAGGGTTGAGGAAAGGAAAAAAGTATGTTGTCCAGGGGAGTGAGAAAATAAATTGCACCAGGGAAGTGTGGTATAATTCCTGGCAGCCCTAATGGCACATTTATGGTATAATTACGAGTTTGAATGGATTATAGGTTATGTTTTTATCTAGACATGGGTGCAATTGTGGACTTGATCGAAAGTTGGATTTAACCAGAGTTGTCCTTGTACCAAATAATTTTGAGCAAATGAGAGAGACAGACAAGGGAACCAAGGGTACATATAAAGGAATGATTTAATGACTGACTCCAGATCAGATTAGTTCTAAACTGGATTAGGAGGACAGAGGACATCAAAGTGGTGAGGAATGTCTCAGAGGAACAAAAGTGAAACCAGTTGATTCCTGATTTGTTTGTACATAGTGAAAAGAGATTTTTTTTTTTTTTTTTTTTAGTTTGGGAATAGGGAAATGAAAAGAAAGCAGTTACTCACGCCAGGGTAAGAAAAAAGTTGAATGAGGGGATATCTGTAATCAGAGTACACTGTGAATACTTGTATAATCATAACCTTGTAAACACTGGTTATGAAACAAAAAATAAAACTATGTTGGGTAAATTTATTGATAATAAAACTATATTGGGAAAATGAGATTAGGGAAAAAGTTTACGTTGGGAGAACAGGAGTTGGCGGGATGATTAAGAGAATTAGATCTTTATCTCCCATAAAAGGAAGTCAGAAAAATCTAGACAGCAGAAAAAGCTGGCTTTTTGAAAAAATAAAAATATTCAATACTGGAAGCAAAGATTAGATTTGAAAGTGGTTGCCTCTGAGGTTGTAGGAATCAAGAGCAGGGAGGATGAGGCATGAGAATGTTGTATTTTAATGTAAGTTTTATACAAAAGTTTTAGGTTTAAGTTACGTACATGTAATACTTTGATTAAAAGATGTTAAATTAAGAAGAAAAGTACTATGTCTTATGTACTACTGCTGTTAAATA
This sequence comes from Eulemur rufifrons, assembly GCF_041146395.1. Taxonomy (NCBI): domain Eukaryota; kingdom Metazoa; phylum Chordata; class Mammalia; order Primates; family Lemuridae; genus Eulemur; species Eulemur rufifrons. The sequence continues at coordinate 40,387,848 of NC_091010.1, forward strand.
GTCGGGGAAAACTTTGTGAATGAGTTAATATTTGAGTTAAGTCTTGAAGAATAAGGTAACATTGGTTTGGTTAGAGAGTAGGAAGAGAGTATTTGAGCCAGGGTGAAAAACATTAGGGAGAAAAAGAGATTGGTAAAGATAGGAATTCTTGGGATAATTGAATAAGCCAGTTGGCTAGAGAAGAGAGACTATAAGAAGGGATAATACCAGTATGGTTTGTAAATTGGTCCGAAGTTATGTAAACACTTGATGCCAGGTAGTGAGGAGAAATTGGTTCTTGAGCAGGGAAATAATCACATTAGTACTTTAGGAAGATTCATTGTGAGCATATCTGTGGTGTGCTCTTAGTAGGGTGGTGACTGAGTGAATAGAAGAATGGAGGTGGGGGTGGGGAGGATATAGGTGGCAGGAGCATTGAGATGGAGCTCTAAGTGTGGCTTGGTGAGTAAACGTGTGAATCAGGGAGAGAGAGAAGTCAAGTCTTCTATTTTTAGTATATTTGAGAGAATTATGGTATCATTTAAAAATTTAATTTTAAAAAGGTGACAAAGGGATATTCAGTATTTTATTAGAGAAAGGCAAATGAGATCATCTTGACATAGGTGAATAAAAGGAGATGTTCAGAGATGTTCATCATCTGTTTGAAATATGGAACTTGAGCTCAACAGAGAGATGTGAAACACAGGCAGTTAGATGGATAGATACATAGGTAGACAGACAGACAGGCAGATGAGGTTACCTGGCTATATGTCAGTTTTGAGATGAGATCCCCAGGAAAGACAGCCCATAGAAGAGGTCAAAGAGTGCAGAGTACAGAGCATAGGAGAATACTCAGATTTAGAAGTAGTTGGAAAAAGAAAAATAGGAACAAAAAAAGAAAAGAAAACCGGGAAAGGAAATGTTCAGGGAGGCAGTGTTAGGTAACACTGTCAAACTGCTGCAGAGCAATATAGGAGAAAAATACATTTAAAAAGTAATTTTTTAATTTAAAATTTTAATTCTAAAAAAAACTTAAACCTATTCAGTATGAAAGTTATGGATGATTTTGAGAGTCTGATTGAGCAAAAGAAGCAAAACAGAGTATGTAACAGAAATAATGTAAAGGGATTTTTTTTCCAGTTAGAAGAAAAGATTGAGAAACAATAGCTTGAAAAGACAAGGTAAGCAAAGGTTTTTGTTGTTTTAGATGTGAGAAACCTCTCGTGTTGTAAAGTCAGAGGGGAGTAATGGTGTTGAGCAGGATGAAGGAGCTGAAGCGAGAAGAGGGTATTGTGGGGGCAGGAGAAGGGATTGAAGCAATGAAAGCCATGAAAGGAGGAGTGATACAGCAGGAAAAAAAAGTAAGAGAAATGTCAAGATAAATATTTACATTTTTTAATCTCAGAGATAGAACAACGAAATGGTGTAAATTGCTTAGAAGAGAGAAATGGAGATTATTTCCTTTATAGGAAAGAGCCATTGTTGTGGTAGACATTTTGAGAGTGGGTGTTACCAGCTATTGCCACATAAAAGACCACTCCTAAATTAATGCTTGAAGCAATGATTATTTTTTAATCCTCACGGTTCTGTGTGTTAGTTAGATGGCTCCTCTGGTCTTGGCTGGGCTCACTTGTGCAACTGCAGGTAGCTGGGCATTGGGTGGTCTACTCTGGTCTTGGCTGGGTTTTGTCCGGTGTTGGAGGTTGGGCTGTCTGTGGACTAGTCTGAGGTGGCAGCTTGGCTCTCCTCTACATGGTGTCTCATCCCCCGGACTTGTTCTTGTGGTGGCAGAATTCTGAGAAAGAGAGAGCAGTTGTGCACGGGCACATAGAGCTTCTTGAGGCTTACGCTTAGAACTAAGCACAGTGTGGCTTGTGCCACTTTGTGTTGGCCTAAGCAGTTTCTAAAGCCGGCCCATATTTTCGTGGGGGAGAGACTCCATCCCTTAGTCAAGAGAAGAATTTCAAATTCATGTTCAGAGGGTGTAGGTATAGAGAGAGCTGGGGACTGGTACCATTTTTGTAGTGAGTGTACCACCGAGGAAGGCCAGACGTAGGTGTGTTCCATGGGCAGAGGAGTTTAGTGTAGTACATGTATTAAAACTGTGAATGTTTCATATTTTGCAATACATGTAAGATACAGATCTCAAACTATTTACATATTGGATTTTGATGTCTTCATTGTTAGTGTATTTTTTTTTTTTTTTACCCCATTTTGAAGGTTGGATAATACACTAGAGGAAATTATATTTAAGCTGGTCCCTGGACTACGAGAACGTAAGTTGCTCTTTAGGTTCTTGCAGACTTTCGTGTTTTATGAAATCAACATTTCTACTAAGATTTCATGATTGTTCGTTTGGTTTTTATATATTTTTTTCTTTTAAATTAGAAGAACTTGAGCGCGAATCTGAATTTTGGAAGAAAAATAAGCCTCAAGAAAATGGACAAGGTGACTTTGTCTTACATCTGTGTGACGGCATCTCTCAAGTTGGTCAGCTTTTTGTAGCACTGGTGAACTAATCTCCCTCTTCAAGCTTAATTTTTTTCTGTACAAAATTCATGCACCCTTTTATTTACCTTATGAACCTTTTTATCTTTATAAGATTTTATATAAATGTATGTAATCTGGAGTCACTCTGGTTGAAGGTAATTGGAAATAGAGGAAATCGGACTTTGGGAAGAGAAAAGGGAAATAAAAGAGAAAATTGACCAGATGGTGATGATAGCAGTAATTTATGGGGAGCTAAGGGAAGCTGAACTAAGAAATAGCCATAGTGCACAACTAAATAATGAGGGGGCTTTTGTTTTATTTACTTTGTATATTTGTTTTAATAGGAAGGGGAACTAAAATGTGGCCGATATACTAGGGGATTTTACTATGCTGTGAATGAAGTTTTTATAAGTAGAGCTCAGATGATACAAAGTTGTATGTCCTGGAGATTTAGAAAATATTTCTGGGTGCCTTTGGGAATTTTTGCCATCACCTATGCTGGATGTCCAGATTTCTCCTCTGGGTCCCAAGAAACTCAGCAATTAGTAATTTTTAATAATAATTTCAGTAAATTGGTAAACCTTACTGAGAAAAGGCTGTTAGTGTGTATAATATCCATACAAAAGGATAGCTGAAATTATAGGGAAATAGTATCTTTCCCATTGTTTTTTTTTTTTGGTATGAGATTTAATTCAAGATGTCATAAGTATCATTGAAATTTTCCAAGGATGTGTGTGTGTCCTTACAGGTGCACTTGTGAGCTCAGTCTCCCAATCCTGTTTTTCCCATAAGATCTTAGAATTATCAACTATACATCATCATTAAGGTGGATAAGAAAATACCGTCTTTCTTTTTTCGTCTGTAAAATGGAGATCATGGTTTTATTAGTTCAACTTAACTGTACAAGGGTGTTTACCTAAAGCAGGGGACATTTGAGAATAGTTTTGATGACTGGAATAAGGTAGCAAGGGACTATTTTTTATCTATAACAACAAAATGGGCAAAGAAGCTAAGCCTGACCAAAAAAAAAAAAAAAAAGCCCACTGACTAAACTAAAGGCTTGTTTTACCCAAGTGTACATTGCAATTAGACAGTAGTGCTGTGTAGTAAAAATGTAGATTTATACCGTTAATCATTTGAGTTCTTGACTGCCTGTTTAAGAGGACAGGAGTCCAGGGGACTGTCATCAAAAGTTATGTATGGCAGGTTTACCCTATGACTTTATGTATCATAGATATGAAAGGCTGTAGCTTACTTTGTGAATTTCTTCACCCTTTCCCCATTGTTTCTCCCTTTTTAAAGTATTTATGATATTCAGTGTTTAGTTTGGGAGGAGAATTTGACTCTTTTTTGGAGCTGGGAGTTTGGTTCACAGAGGGCCACTCCTGTTTCTGTGTGTCCTATATACATATGGAGAAGAGAGACAACTCACTTTCCCTTTATGTTACATCTGCAATGTTTTTACTATAGTCATGGAAGAGGAGCTGACCTGTCATTTGTGGGAGGTCTTTTCTATAATGCTTGACTGGCTAATTTTTTCAAATTGTGGCTTAGAGGCAATTTCATCTTGAAATCTTCCCCTAATTTCTGCTTCACCCCCAAAATTTGGCTTTATTGCCTTTTTTTATATATGCCCACATATCCATTTTAGCTCTCCCATCCTATATTTGTTTGTTTTTTTAACTTGCCCATATTTTGTTCTGTACCCTGACTGCTATGAGCATGAGGATAATAGCACTCTAGTTTCAGTATTATTCCTTCAGGCCTATCACAGCGCATAGCTAAACATAGAGTTAAAGCTACTCAATAAATGAATGAGTCAGTAAATATAGTTGCATTATTTATAGGCTACAAATATATATAACAGGTTAAATACATTTATATGTAATATAAAGTGTGACATTCAGATTCTTTAATGGAGTTTTAACATGTTACATCACTACATGTTAAAAAGCTAATTCTCATATTTTCACTAGCTGATTTTATGAATATCTAATAATTGGAAATTTTGAGAACTTAGAGAATATTTTATAATTTGAAAAGTGAGTACTTGTTTTTTTAATTTGAATATATAGAGAATTTGGAAGTATTTTTTATATATCCTTTCTACTTTCTAATGTAGTCTAATCACTAATTGTAATTATTTTTGTGATCAAATATAGCTAGTCCTGAATCTTTCATTTGAATGTCCCAATAAGCCTAGAAATCTTAGGCTATGCTAATAAATCTCTGTTGGTTATTAAAAAATACTTCCATTGTTGAGCTGGTTGGAACATTTTAAAGATAGTAAAATTTTCAGTCATTCTTCTTCAAAAACTGTTAGGAAATGTTTTTTAAACTTGATTTTTGTTTTGATTATTGTTGCTTAAAATCAATTTTGAGTTATAGCTAACTTAGTTTTGTTTAAATTATACAGATGATACTTCAAAAGTTGACAAACCTAAAGTAGATGAAGAAGGTGATGAAAATCAAGATGATAAAGACTATCACAGAAGTGACCCACAAATTGCCATCTGTCTAGATTGTTTACGAAATAATGGGCAGTCAGGGGACAATGTAGTAAAGGTGAGTGGACAAGTACAGTTGTATTTTTGTGATCACTTTATGGTAAACTCTTGATTATTTGATGAATTTTCTAATGCTTCAAAATGTTTGCTTTCAAAATTTTTATTAACATAGTCAAATAGAATGCCATCCTTTAACAGTCCTGTGCCTACAGATGGTCAAGCAGTTGCTTACTCTAAGCACCTGTTTTTACCAGCACCCACAACTGAACCGTCCTGGGCCAATGCCACCACCTAGTGGCTACTATAGAGAACCACACCTCTATTTCTTCTCTCCACCTCCTTTTATACCTTTGTTGGGAGTTAATATGCATTGTTTTTCCTTTTTTTAAAGTGTAGTAACCAACTTAAACTCAGAGAATTTCATGTCAGGCAGTGAACCATTTTATTTACTACCTTCTGATTTTATCCTTTATTTCTCTATTTTTATTTGCAACTCAACAAGCTTTCCATATCATGGCTAGTATATTTTATGAATGAACAACATGGTCAATTTTAAAGTAAAATTGGATGTTGTATAGTGCCTCTGAACTTTTAAAGTTCCTGAAAAGTCTCAGTTATTTCCTACAGACTCTCCATTTCTAAGACTGTTTCCTTCTGTATCTGTTAAGTGAACCTTCTTTTAAGGGATCTTTAAAGAAAGTCAAAACACCCTACTCACTTTTATTGATTTTCTTTGATCTTTAAATGGTTTTACTTAAATAATTTTTCTGCTTTTTTATAGAAAAACTTTCATTTTCATTACAAATGTTCACTACTTTAGCTCTTATCCTAGATTTTTTTACTTTATCCTAGCAGGTGTCAACCATTGAGAATATTGTTTCCCTCTTTGTAATCTGTGTTTTATTCAAATGCCTATATTCATTGTCTGTAATCTTCCTTTACTACTTCTGTGTAAATTTGTAGGCCAGTGGGTTGAATTTTTTATTAATATGTTTGATGGTATTTTTCTATTAGGAAATGAAAAACATTAATTTTTCAAATCAGATTAAGTTTTCCCAGCTTCTTGCAACAAAGAATATTTATAAACATAGTAATTCAATGAGTATTTACCCACTATGTGGATATTAGGCAACAAAAATATAAGTAGTTATTATAAGGAAGTTATAAGACAATCTTTCACTCAAGGAACTCTTGGTTAGGTCTTATATATATAAATAATTATAATACAATAAGATAACAGTTAAGGGGGTTGGTTGGACAAGGCATGTAATAAAGTACATTTCTCTAAAGATTTTTAGAGAAATGACCACTGTACCTATTTATCTTCCCAGTCTTCTCTATTGTTTTGTTTTTTTGAGACAGGGTCTCCTCACACTATTGCTTGGGCTAGAATACAGTGGCATCATCATAGCTCACTGCAACCTCAAATTCCTGTGTTCAAGCTATGCTCCTGCCTCGGCCTCCCAAGTAACTGGGACTACTGGTGCACGCCACCACACCCAGCTAATTTTTCTAATTTTTGTAGAGATGGGATCTTGTTCTTGCTCAGGCTGGTCTTGAACTTCTGAGCTCAAGCAGTCCTACTGCCTCAACCTCCCAAAGTGCTAGGATTATAGGTGTGAGCCACCGTACCTGGCCTCTATTGGTTTTTTATGTTCTGGTGCAGCACTTTTTTTTTTTTTTGTGTGTGTGTAAGTCTTTTCATCAAGGTTTCTATAACTATGTTTATCTCTTTTTGCCAGTCATCTCTGTAATTTCCCTTTTACAAAGTCATTCTTCATAGAGATTGTGATCACCCTTTAGCTCTCTAATACATGAGTTACCTCATAGTGAAAGTTACAAGGAGTCAAAGTCAACGGAAAGGCTGAATATCTTCATAAATAAATGTGAAGTCTACTTCCCTATGTTATTTTTAATGTGAAAGTATAAAACATTGCAGTGTAGAAATTCATCTGAAAAGTTACCTCTGCCTAATATTCTCCTTTTTGATACTTTGCTGTTCCAATGGACCTTTTGTCCATTTACTCTTTATAGACTTTTCTTCATCCTTGTACTTTCATTCTTAAAAAAACTTTCTTAGCTTATAACTGACTTTTACTAAGCTACCCTTTTTTCTCCCAGGCCATTCCTTCTTTGTCTCCATTGGCTCTGCTTCTTGCCTTCTACTTGTTAGAGTATATCCTAATGCTTTCTCTGTGTTTATTCTAGGAGATCTTTTCCATTTTTTTGGAAAAGAGGCAGAAGACTTTTAAACCCTCACTTCCAACCCTGCCATCTCTCCCAAGTTGAAGTATTGTATCTTGAGCTATTTTTAAATATATCAGTTGAGAGTTTCACTGACACCTGAAACTTAACATATCTAAAGGCAAATTCATTGTATTTCCAGCTAACTTCACTCCATATATGCAGTTCAGTCATGACTGCCGTATTTCAACCCATCATACAAGTTCAAAACCTTGAAGTCATCTTTAACCTTTTACTCTTTTCTTTCAAGCAGTCACTAATCCTGCAAAATTTCCCCCAGTTTAGTGCTGCTCACCCTTATATCTAGTTTTCTTAAAAGTAGTTCCTTAAGTATTTTCAATTACCCTTAATTTCTCTTTTTTTATCCAGGGCTAAGGACATTTGCCTGAATGCGTGTAAGGCAGAAGGTCAGGACCAGGATCCTGACCAATCTCAGGGTTAGAAAATAAATATGTTTGGCTTTGTAGGCCATATGGTTACTGTTGCAACTTACTCATGGTAGCACTAAAGTAGCCTAGACAATAGTGAATGAATGGGTGTGGTTCTGTTCCAATAAAACTTTACTTACAAAAATTGGTGGCCAGCCAGATTTGGCCTGAGAACATGGCCATAGTTTGCCACCTTCTGGCCTGTAGAATTAAGTTATAACTCCTTATATTAGCATTCAAGGCCCTTCACTAACAAGTCCCTCTATTGATAAGTTTCTCTGTCATTAAACCTATCACTGAATCCCCCTCTCCAAATGATTGTTGCTTCATGTATGAGTTCTGTATATATATATGTTGGAAACCATATATCTGACAAAGGATTTATATCCAGAATATAAAAAGGCTTGTATTATGAATATTTAAAGACCTCTAAAACTTTGAACAATCCTTCCTTTTTGGCATGTTCTTTCCTCTTTTCATCACCATCCTGTGCTTCTGTCAAGATACAAACCAAGATTCCTATTCTTGTGATGCTTTTTCCAATGTTGTGAATCCCTTCTCTGAAATTCTGTAGTACTTCCATTTATAACTCAATTAGGGCTTAGTTTTTTATCTATTAAGGGTGCTCCATAGGGTGGTAGGCACTGATACTATCTTTTTTCTGTTTTGATGTGTGTCTTGTCCTTGAAACTAGATTGTAAACCCATTAGTGGCAGAGACGTAATGTCTGTATTGCTTTATAGCCTTCTCAAACCATCTCATTCTTCTGCAGTGGGATGTGATTCTTAAATGTGGTGATGGAGTAGTTGCATGTATGTTTTGTACAATATATCTACTGCCTTTGTAATACAAAAGTCAAAGTCAGGAGTAGGATGTCAATAAAAACAGTGGAGTAAGTGCCTCTGAAGACAGTGGCAAAACTTTCAGGATCAGCCTTTTCAGAGATCTGATATTTAACCAAAGGCTTGCAGAAGCCTATGGAGCATTTAGTCAAGAAGACTTCTCAGTAAAAAGAGTGAACTTTGAGACATTTTAATTTGCCTTAGTCCCATCTCCCACTCTCCAGATCTGCAGTAGCCTTGAAAAATGACAGCCTGCCTTCCCATTGCGGCCTCTGAGGCACCTAAAGGAAAGAATGGAGGTGGAGCTCTTTCAAAGCCTCAGTGCCAAAGAATTGTCATTATTTGATCTGTCTGGTTGTTCCCTGGAAGACTCCACTTACAAGGTTGTCTATATGTGACCTGATTTGGAGCTTGCCCAGTGGAAAAAGCCCTCTCTGTGTGTAGGGGAAAGGGAAAATTTTCAAAAACAATTGCAGGCAAGTATTTTAACTTCATGACTGACTGAGATATAGATAACATTTGGGGCAAACAATAGACTAACCAAAAATCTTAAAAGGAAAAGCTGGAGAATGAGATGTTTGTAGGAGGTTTGTAAAGCTGTGACATATTCCTGGGAATTTGGAAGGACAAGTGCATACACAGGGTGGTGTACATGTTCAAGAAAGACATGAGAAGGCCCTAAGCTCTCACTTCTGGCTGACCCTGAGGCTCTGCACAAGCAGAACGTGAAGACTAAGGCAGAGGTGTTAACAACCTGGTTGAGCGTTGGAGTTTTGCTCCAAAAGACACACAACAGCCCCTCAGCAAAGATTGGGAGACTTATTGGTTCCAGGTGTGTAAAGAAACCTCTGTTCAATCACTAGCTGACCTCCAGGCAGGAACTTCCATGGCCACATATGGTAAAGAATACAGAATTTACAGAATTAGTTTCAGGAAGTCATTAAACAACAAAGAGAAACAATAACAACAAGCAGTCACCACAACAAACTCTGAGGGGTAAGCAGGAATCTGATTTCCAATGTTGCCACATTATATTATTTAAAATGTTTAGTTTTCAACAAAAAATTATGAAATTTACTAACAAGTACAGTTCTCCCTCAGTATCCATGGGAGATTAGTTCCAGGACCCCCTGTGGATAACCAAAATCTGTGGATGCTCAAGTCCCTTAATAAAATGGCATAGTCTTTGCATAATCTATGCACAGCCTCCCAAATACTTTAAATCATCTCTAGATTACTTGTAATACCTAATATGATATAAATGCTATGTAACTAGTTGTTATACTATATTGTTTTTCCATTTATGTTATTTTTAATTATTGTATTATTTTTATTAGTTTTTTTTCCAAATATTCTCAATCCACAGTTGGTTGAACTCACAGATGCAGAACTGTGAATATAGAAGGCTGATTGTATGGCCTATACACAAGAAAAGAACCAGTCAATAGAAATAGTCCCTGAGGAAGCATAGACATTGTACTTATTAGACATAGATTTTAAATAATTTATTTAAATATGTATGAAAAACTAAAACCATTAGTCTAAGCACTTATATGAAAGTACAAAAATGATCTCACCAAATATAGAATATTAATAAAGAAATTATTTTAAAATATTCTGGAGTTGAAAAGTATAGTAACTCAAATGAAAAATTCAGTATTGAGTTTCAACAGCAGATTTGAGCCAAAGAAAAAGAATCCACAAACTTGAAATTAAATAAATTGAGATGATCCAGCCTGAGGAAAAAAAAATAAAGAAAAAATTCAACCCCATTAAAAATTGGGTAAAAGACATGAACAGAAACTTTTCAAAAGAAGAAAGACTAATGGCCGATAAACATGTGAAAAAATGCTCCATGTCTCTAATCATCAGAGAAGTGCAAATCCAAACCACAGTGTGGTATCACTTAACTCCATGAGAATGGCTTTTATCAAAAAGTCCTAAAACAACAGATGCTGGCGTGGATGCAGAGAGAAAGGAGCACTTCTACACTGTTGGTGGGACTGCAAACTAGTACAACCTCTATGGAAAGCAGCATGGAGAAAGCTCAAAGGACTAAAAGTAGACCTACCATTTGATCCAGCAATCCCACTATTGGGCATTTACCCAAAGGAAGAAAAGTCATTTTATAAAAAAGACACTTGCACTCAAATGTTTATTCTAGCACAATTCACAATTGCAAAGATGTGGAAACAACCCAAGTGCCCATCAATACACAAGTAGATTAATAAAACGTGGTATATGTATACCATGGAGTTCTACTCAGCCATAAAAAAAATGGTGAACTAATACCTTTTGTAACAACCTGGATGGAACTGGAAACCATTCTTCTAAGTGAAGTATCTCAAGAATGGAAAAACAAACACCACATGTACTCACTATTAAACTGGAACTAATAGGTCAACACTTGTATGCACATATGGAAGTAAAACTCAACGGAAATCAAGCAGGTGGGAAGAGGGAGGAGAGGTTGGGTAAATTCACACCTAATGGGTTCAGTGCACACTATCTGGGTGATGGGCACACTTATAACATTGACTCAAAATGTACAAAAGCAATTCAGGTAACCAAAACATTTCTACCCTGCTAATATTCTGAAATAAAAAAGTTAAAAGAATTGTGAATTCTAAAAAACAAACAAAAACAGATTCTCAGAGACCTATGGGATACTATCAAATTTACCAACATACACATGATGGAAGTTCCAGAAGGAAAGGAGAGAGAGAAAGGGACAGAAAGTATATTTGAAGAAACAATGGCCAAAAAAAATGCTAACTAAATTTGATAAAAACATTAAACATCTAAGAAGTTTAACAAACTCCAGGTATGATAAATTAAAAGAAATTCATACCAAGGCACATCATAATTAAACTATTGAAAGCCGAAGATAAAAAGAGAATCTTGAAAGCAACAGTGACTCGTTGTGCACAAGGAATTCTCAATAAGATTAGTAGCCAATTTCTCACCAGAAGCTGTAGAGAACAAAAGGCAGTAGGATGACAGAGGACATATGCAGAGTGCTGAAAGGAAAAAAAAAAAAAGTCAACCAAGAATTCTATATTCAGCAAAAATATATGTCCTTCTAAAAAGAGAAAATTAAGGTATTTCCATGACCTTTCATTTGGCAGTGGATTCTTGGAAATGATACCAAAAGCACAGGCAACAAAAGAAAAAATAGATAAATTAGACTTCATCAAAATTAAAAACTTTTGTACATTAAAGAACACTATTACGTGAAAAAAACCTATAGGAGAAAATATTTACAAATCACATGTCTGATAAGACTTTAGTATCCAGATATATAAAGAACTTTTACAAATCAACAAAAAGGCAACCCAATTTGAAAGATCAGCTAAGGCTTTGAATCGACATTTCTCCAGAGAAGATATAAACATAGCCAATAAGCACATGAAAAGCTGCTAAACATCATTAGTAATTAAGGCTGTGCAAATCAAAACCACAATGAGATACCATTTTATACCTACTAGGATAACTATAATTTTTTTTCTAAAAGAAAATAATGTTGTGAGGAAAACTTGGAACCCTCATATATTGCTGATAGGAAGGCAAAATGGTGCAGCCACTATGGAAAACAGTTTGGCAGTTCCTCAAAAAGTTAGGCATCAAGGGACCATATGACCCAGCAGTTCCACTCCTGAGTGTCTGATATGTATGCTATGTACAGTAGTCCCCCTTATTTATAGGGGATACATTCCAAGACCCCAGTGGATGCCTGAAACTGCAGATAGTGCTGAATCCTATAATACTGTTTTTTCGATCTGATCACCAAGATGACTAAGTGACTGATGGGAGGGCAACTTGTACAGCATGGATATGCTGGACAAAGGGATGAGTCATGTTCTGGGGCAACAGGGTGAGATGGTGCAAGATTTCATTATGCTACTCAGAACAGCACAAGTTTTAAACTTATGAATTGTTTATTTCTGGAATTTTCCATTTCATATTTTTGGACCGTGAAATATTGAAATTCTATTTCACAGAACTAAATGCAGTAACTGAAACTGCAGAAAGCAAAACTGCGGATAAGGAGGGACTACACTATAAAAGGACTGAAAACACATGTTCACTCAAAATCTTGTATATGTTCATAACAGCATTATTCATAATAGCCAAAAGTGGAAACAACCCAAATGTCCATCAGTTGAAGAGCAGATAAATAAAATGTGATATATCTACCCAACTGGAATGAAGTATTGATATATGCTACAACATGAATGAACCTTGAAAACATGCTAAGTGAAAGAAGCTAGACACAAAAGGCCATGTAGTGTATGATTCCAGTTACATGAAATTTTCAGGCTAGGATAGAGACAGGAAGTAGATTAGCAGTTGTCAGGGGCTGGCGGGGAGGGAAGGAAGGCTGGAGAATGACTGCTAATGGATTTGGGGTTTCTTTTTGGGTTGATGAACATGTTTTGGAATTAGATAATGGTAATGGTTGTACAGTTTTGTAGATATCATAAAGAATTGTCTTTGGCCGGGCGCGGTGGCTCACGCCTGTAATCCTAGCTCTCTGGGAGGCCGAGGTGGGCGGATCGTTTGAGCTCAGGAGTTCGAGACCAGCCTGAGCAAGAGCGAGACCCCATCTCTACTAAAAATAGAAAGAAATTATATGGACAGCTAAAAATATATATAGAAAAAATTAGCCGGGCATGGTGGTGCATGCCTGTAGTCCCAGCTACTCGGGAGGCTGAGACAGGAGGATTGCTTGAGCCCAGGAGTTTGAGGTTGCTGTGAGCTAGGCTGACGCCACGGCACTCACTCTAGCCTGGGCAACAGAGTGAGACTCTGTCTCAAAAAAAAAAAAAAAAAAAAAAAAAAAAAAGAATTGTCTTTGCTTTTCATCTGTTAATTTCTGCAGTACAACCTTTTGCGCCTCTCCCTCTAATTTAACATATTTGTGGTCCTTAAGAGTATTACAATGCTCATGAGCATTGAACTTCTTTAATGTCGATATTGTAGTATCACAAAGCAAACAAATCATCTTATCTTTAGCAGAAACAAGGCAATATTGCAATTCCCAATCCTTATTAAAAAAAAAATCTGTTTTCTTCCTTCAGCGTTCTCTTGGTCTTCTTTGACATGGTGGGCTGTTAAGCAGACAGAATAAAAAATACTGTTGAGCTGTGTAACTATTCAGTAATTCCACTTCAAACGGAAACACAGTGCACTGTTGTCCAAAGCTGATAAAAGACTGGTGTCTATTATCGACCCCCACAAACTCTGCCAACCAACCTGGTGCGGTAGTGGCGCCAGTCAGACAGGGGCAGTTAGAACTAAATCATGAGCATAGCAGCCATCAATTTAGCCATTACGGCTTATTAATGTTCTAATTCTGGTCAATCTGGGAGGATTATTTCATTGAAATTTATTTTATTCTTTGGTATTTTAAATATGTTCATTTAAAAATAAAAATGTAAAAGACAAAAATATTAATAAAAATAAAAGGATTTGTTCTGTAAAATTTGGATTCAGTCAAAGGCCACTTAAGGACCAGAAGGCCACATGTTCCCCACCCCTGGTCTAGATGTAAGTTTGTTGTCTATTTGCCAGTATGTTCCCAGTATACATCATAACACATTTTTTAAGAATGTCATGTAAATATTGATTTAAGAACATTTTTACTCACAAGTACTAAAGAGCTATAAATTGAAATGTTTTCACAGTACATTTTGAAAATATTCAAAATGATAGTGGAAATGGTACCATAGTTTCATTAAAAGAGGGGATATTTTAATTGGTAATCTTTATTTCCTTTAGGGTTTAATGAAGAAATTCATTCGATGTTCTACACGTGTAACTGTGGGAACTATTAAAAAATTTCTAAGTTTAAAACTAAAACTTCCAAGTTCTTATGAGGTAAGTTAAATAGTATTTAAGCTTGATCATTTTGATAATTCTGATCTGAAGTAAAATTCTAACAAATGAAAATTAACTGAGAATATATTCAAATTAATTTTTGTGGTTATTTTCATGTTAAAATTTTAACTTTAGAATGTAATATTTATGTAATATGTGTTTTCTGATTTAACATATCCTGAGTAAAATATGATACTAGTACATTGTTTTTTATAACTAGAGGAGATGTTTAAAGAATTTAACATTAAGTACTCCCAAAATAAATATACCAGCTAAATGGATTCTGTTTTTTTAATGCAATTATGCTTTAGGGTGTTTCATTCTTTATCTGAGATCTTTGAGATCTATTATTGCTAATTCTTTATAGACGTCTTCAGAATGTAAAACATTGTCTTTTTATCAAAAGGGATTTCATAAATAATAATCATATAGTTCTATGCTATGCAAAAGCGATTTTGTTTAGCACTAGATAAAACCAACAATGCTTCTGCATAAATGCAATTTACCAGTATTTACAGGATAGGTAAGTTGCCCTGATATCAATCACAGCATACTTTATAACGTGCTCAATGTTCAGAGAATGTTTATAATCCTGGGGATATGGCTACAACCCAGTGAGAAAGTATGGCTACTATTTCTCACCTGCACAAATGACAAAATTTTTACAACTTTTATTAATTTCTTCTTCCTCCCCCTTTGGTTCTGGTAGTAGCATCTAGAACATTAAAGACCAAGACTAGTTTCCTAGAAAAACAGAGACATCAAAAGCAGCATAGTTTTTCATGCTTATCTGCAGTAATACGAGTATCATAAAGGGTCATAGGAGAAATAAAATGTGGCAGGATTTGAACATAGACATTGGCAGGCATTAAGTCTATATTTTAAGGAAGCATCTGTTCCTGAACTTATTTGAAAATTTCTCTCAGATGACTAGTCTATGGATGACTAGTCTATGGATTAAAAATTTTTATTACAAATATTAAAAAAAAAATCCAGAGACATCAACTTTTGTATTAGGAAAAACTTGTGAAAGTAAAAGGTGAAAGATTTACTTGTTTTTAAAGAGAAACCAGAGTAAAACTTGTGAAACTTAAGCATCAAAACCCATTGTACTTGGTAAAAGTAACTGATAATGTATAGAGACAACTACAGTAGAAAATAGACAAATGGTTTGTATTTGGTTTTGCACTTTATTTTCTTCTTGCAAAATACCATGTGCAGTTTTTCTTTCTTTTAAGTCTGATTCAGTGCGTTATCATTTTCTACTTTTTGGGAAATTGTTAGAGCTAAGAGAACTATTACTCTCATAGTGTCTTCCTTCTGGCATACATTATATTTCTCTGTAGACAAAGATGGAAGGGGAAGAGACTTGATCCATTGACATCTCCTTATTTATCCCAATGCAAAGAACTTTGCCTAGGATTTTTAGGATTATCAGTTCCCCCTTTATTTTGCTGCCCAGCATGTAGGGGGGTGATTTAATGAAATATCTGACAGCTGAAGCTTCTGTAACAGCACTGCTAGTTCTGACAAAATGTTTTAGTTGTTAAATGACAGTGATAAAAGCAGTACACCTGATTAGTAATTGCATTCTAAAAGTAAATCCCTTTACTTCTCTGCTTATGAATTTTACAGGCAAGATAAAGAAAATGAAATTGTCTATTTGTTCCTTCAAGAGTTAATAAAATGATATCTGAAAAGCATTTTGAGGTCCATATAAGTCACTGTAAATCATTAAAAAATCAATAGTTTTATGTGCCTAATACAATTGGAAGTATACTCCTTAAAGTTCAAAATTGTAGTCTGTCTAGCCAGAATTATTTAAAACCCATTCTTTTCTCCTCTCCACACTTCAAATGAAATCTTATTAGTTTGTTTTTAATAGCTAGAGAATTGAAATGTTATTTTGTTTATCTCTGTTAAACACTTGTTTAATTAAGCTTTGTTGAATTAGTGAATTATAGCCACAGTTCCTGTGGCCGCCTTAAGGATTTGGGGGTTGTTTGGTTCCTGTGACGTAGAGCAAAAGTGAGCATTGATAAGTACAACCCTTTTATGACGTCTCATTCAGGGTGGGAAGAGGATTCGTAAGTATTGTGCACATTACCAACCAAGCAAGCCAGAGAGCCCAGAGAGCCCTAGGAGAGACAGGCCTGTGTATCAAATTAGCTATCAGTAATTACTGGAAATTCTCATATTCCCCAAATATCACTGTATCCACATTCATTTCCCTCTTCAAATCCAAACTAATGAAAAGAAAGCAACCCCTTCAAATATTGAGAAGGTTAAAGAATTCTTAGAGATGAATTCAGAAACTAAAGGAGCTGTGAGGAACTATGAGGTTGCTACAGTTTCTTCTCATTCAGTAAGAGGCAATCACAGAAATGTCTTAAACCTCTAAGGTTACAAAGAGACATGGACTAAGAAAGGTTACATTGCATTTATAAATTATGTGTGTGAACTTGAGATACAGGTATGTGGGACAAGATAAACAGTGCTTCATGCTGCTTGTGTCTGAATTGTTAATACTTTATGGGAAGGACCAGTGCTTTCAATAAAAATGTTCAGTTCTATTCAAATAATGGATAATACTTATATTTTGTTGTAACTATTTGCATCTTTTTGAAATCTGAAAATGTGTAAAATACTTATGAATTCAAAATTTGTGTTAATGGATCTATAACTATTTTTTTTTAAGTTGGATGTGCTGTGCAATGGTGAAATTATGGGGAAGGATCATACTATGGAATTCATCTACATGACAAGATGGCGACTAAGAGGCGAAAACGTAAATTGCTTTTATATTTACCTATGTGTACAGCTATATACCATTGTGTTACTCAAATTTAACAATATTACTTAAGAACTAAAAAGCCTAGTTTGGAAAGGAGAAGAACTGGTTCTCATTATTATTGTTTCCCCCAACACCCTGTGAAAATTGGTCCCAAGTACAAGACCAAGGTATGTGTTAAATGTGGTTTTGTTATATTTAAGGTGAGATTAAAACCTCATCTAAATATGTTCAGGGCTCTGTTAACCTCAAGACAGAAGATGACATATTTTTAAAAACCCAGTAAATTATTAGAAGTTTTAATATATGGAGTGGAGGTGGGGAGACCAAGTTCTGCCCTGAGTAGTCTGGTTAATGCTTGGTAAGAGTATGTATTTTTGGTTGTGATAGAGAGTAGGGTAGAAGCTAGGTAATCTTTTTACAGGTACCTCCTTTACATTGAAAGTATAAAATTGGACCAAAGGGTAAGTGAGTTTGCAGTGGTTTCTGATGCCAGAATTAGATTATTGTGCTGTAGGCCCTAGGCAACATGGAAGAAATGATTCAAAGGAGAAAACCCAAAAAACCCAAAAGGAGAATTTTGTATTTTGAACTATATCTTTGATTAGGGTTAATTCTATTAATGGGTTCAAGCATGCCTAAATTATAAGTAACGTGGGATGTCAGGGAATTTTGAGGCACTAGGGATTATAGGGTTGATATATAAGAGTAAGGAATATAGTGATGCTACCAGAAATTCTCATCATAATCTGAGTGCATGAATAAACATTAAGATTTTGTGGATTTTATGGTACAATATGTCATACTTTGAGTGTAATTTAATTTCTCTATTCTGTAACCTGGATTTTATTACATTATCTCATGAAAATGTAAATAAATTATAAAAAAATAAGCTAAGAACCTTACATAAGGATAAGTAATAAAGAATCCAGATATAATGAGGGTTGCCATGTCACAACAGCTCAAGAACATACTTACATTGAATGTGAACATCTGTGGAACTATTATAAAACTTCAAAAAAGCCCCACTTGGATAACACCTTCCTTCTGAGGCTGAATGTGCCACTAGCAGAAAGAACTCAAGAGCAGGAGGAAACATTTACACACTAGTCACCACTAGCTGTGTACCCTTGACTAACTCATCAGACACCTATGGGGCTCGTATTTTTAAAAATCTAATTATCTTTGTATTTGGTAAATTACTAGACTTTCTGTGCCATTTTATAGGTTTTTTAATGGTTGTACATACGTCACCCTCATTTAATCCTTACAACCAAAATGTTCCAGGTACAAATTATAGAGATAGTAAATTCTGTCTTACCCACCACTACTGATGCGTGAATATTAATTACAGAGTATTAAAATTGTATCGAATATAACTTTAGCTTCCTTTGATAGTTTGATAGTACTTGAAACCATCACGAATAGGTTTGCCTTAAGGTTAAAGAGATGTTAGTGGTCATCCACTACAAGACCTCTATCTGCTAGTGCTTACTTGTCCTTTACAAGATCCCTTCCCCACAGTTGCTCACACTGCCAGTTACCATTCCTGAAAACTAAACCAATAAATAGTAAAATAATGTGTTAGCCAGCTCATTTCATTTTTTTGGTGTGACAAACCCGTTTTGGGGTTGCTCTCCCTCTCCAAACCTGTGTTCACCTCAGTCATCAAAATCTCAATAGTTCTGAGATTGGTAGCTTCATTTTTCCAGTTGCTCCACACCCCCAAGTCCCTGAAGTCAGCCCTGTTTGCCTTCTTTGTCTTTCATCCGTCCTTAGCAAATTCTGTAACCTCTACCATCAAAATCTTACAATCAGAATCCAACTATGTCTCACCACCTCCACGTCCCCACTCCAGTCCAAGCCACCATGGCCATTCTCCAGAATTACTATGAAAGTCTCCTAGCTGGGCCCCATCCACAACCCTTGACCCACCTGCTCTCTTCACCCTCCACAGCAGCCAGGGCGATCCTCTAAAACAGGTTCAAGCACTCTGCTCTCCTGCTCTGATGCCTCCAGTAATGCTTAATATCATTTAGATAAAATCCAGAGTCCTTCCAGAGACCTCTAGATAGGGTTTCCCCATATACCTCTCTGACCTCACCGTTCCTCCTCCACCTGACGAGCTCCCTTTACCCACTTCACTTAAATAATTTTACTTCTATTCGCCTTCTCAGTGAGGCCTCTGACCTCCCTAAAATTGCGACCGCTTTCCCCAGTGGCATTCTTAATTTCTTTCCATGCCGTATTGTTTTCCATAGTATTTCCTACCGTCTGACATACTATGCCTCTTATTTGTATGTTTGTCCCCCAAGTAAAATGTAATCTGAGGACGGGGACAGCAGAGTCTCTGCTGAATCTCCAGCACTTAGAGCAGTACCCAGCACATATATTCAATATTTGTCTTTTATAAGGTAATAGTTATGCAAAATATATCCTAAGAATAATTTTCCCTGATTTGAATCTCAGTTTCCCATTTGATTTCTGTTAAATTTTAAATTTTTTCTCAGGTTCCAATGAATTATACTTTTAATAGCTGGATTCTGACAGTTGGAGTGACATGCACAAATGCAGCAGTAGCAGTAAAACAATGATGTCTAGACTGAGCCCCTACTAGCGTATTTACCGCAGTCATATCCCCTCACTCCTCTACCCATTGCCAGCAGGATGCCAGGTGTCCGAAAGGCTCTTATTGCTCTATCTCCTGGCTGAGTAGCTCTGCCGTGGGCTGGGGTCAGCTTGTTTCCTAAATGAACGATCACTGTGTGGTTCGTTCTTTCACTTGCTTCCAGTGCTTTTTTAAATATTAAACATTTTAGTCCACCTGGGATTGATTTGTTTACACACACACAAGGATATGACTAATTTATTCTGAGTTTTTTAACCAGAAATACAATTTATTGAATAATCCATACTTTGCCTCATTATTTTAAGATGTCACCCTTATCTGTGCATATATTTATATGCATATGCATATATACCTTTGTGTATATATGTTCATGGATACTTTGTTCTTTTGAGCAGGCCTTTTTCTGTACCAGCATTACACATTATATAGTGAAGCATTTGTAAAAATCTGACCACATAACACCCCTGTGTAAAATCCTTCAGTTGTCCATTTTGTTTGGGATAAGTTTGGATAAAGTCCAAACATGTCTTAGAAGGCAAATGTTTGGGCCTTCTAGGTTGCTTTATGATATGTATTAGTACCTGTTAAGGCAAAATCTCCTGTTACCCTTTTTTGAATCGTGTTGGCTACTTTTACACATTTTTCTTCCAGATAAGCTTTAGAATGAGATTGTGACTAGCATTAAATTAGATTTCTAGACCGATTTGGCTGAAATTGGCATGTTTGCAGTTTTTTTATTCTATTTGGTACTATGGGATGTCTCCTCATATGTTCCATACTCCTCTCCTATCTCTGAGTAAATCTGTAGTTTTCTTTCCTCTTCATATTGGATCCCACCCTCTGCCCCTGAGTCTTTTGCCCCAGACAAGGCTGCTCCATGTTCAGATCACCCCTTACCTTGTCCCGTTTCTAACATCCTGCGAAGAATCTCAGGGAAATTGATTTTGCCTCCATTTCTCAAGAACCAGTGGGGTATTCTCCCTGCACCATCCAGGGAGATACCTGCTTTCCTGTATCCTGGAGCACTTCCATTCAGCCTGAGCTTGTTTTCTATGGTCCCTGCCCTTGCTGTGTCCTTATCTCTGGTATGATGCATTTTTGAAAGATTTTTATCTTTAGAAATCAAACATCTGGTCAGACTTAGCTCTTAGAAAGTTTTCAGTTCATGACAGTATTGCCACCTCAAGATTCTATACTCAAGGTTAGCATTTGCTTATTAGTAGGAAAAAAATGTACCTTAAATAAAAGTCCATTGCCTCTCAAAATTTAATGCAAATACAAATCATCTGGGATCTTGGTAAAATACAGATTCTGACTTAGTAGATCTGGGATGGGGCCCAAAATATTACATTTCTGTCAAACTCCTAGGAGATGCCAGTGCATCTGATCTTTGGATCATCCTTTGAGTAGAGTTTTAGGAAATGTTAATTGTGACTACTGACTTGTCATGTGGCTTCCACATCTGTACATTGAAGGTGTGGAATTACAGAATCAAATCTCAGTTTGGAAGGGATTTAGTCACCTAATCTGATTATCAGTCTAATACTTGGAACCTCTTTGTACTATTCATGCCAGGGGTCATCACATTTTTTGAAACATAAGTAAACCATATGTATTGTTCTACAACTTTTTCTTGATAATATGTCTTGTAGAGAATCAGTAAACTTAGAAATAGTTGTTTTAAACACATTGATAGTATTCTATTTGTGTGGCTATAGCATAATTTGATTAACTCATTCCTTTGGTGAACATTTAGATTTTTTTTCAAATTTTTTAACATTATAAATAAGCAATGCCATGTATATATTCCAGTACATATATCTTTTTGCACATGTGCAAGCATATCTATTGGCTAGATTCCTGGAAATGGATTTATAACAGAGTATGCGTGTTTTAAATTTTGATAGATACTAACAAATTTCCTCTAAAGTTTTAGTAATTTAAAATCATACCAGTAATGTATGAGAGTATCCATTTTCTGACATCCTCACCAGCACTGTATGTTATCAATTTTATATTTCTTCAGGGAATATTTTTTTCATATTCATTGCCGTCCCCCCACCCATCATAATGCTTGCCTTTTCTTATTGACTCCTAGGAACAGTTTATTCTGAATATGAATCTTTTGTTCTATATGTTGCAGCTATTTTCTTCCAGTTGTGTCCTGCTTCCTAGTTTTGCCTCAGCTTTTTGATCCTTGAAATTTGGGTAACAATACCTGTCTTGGAAAGTTTAGTAAGAATTAGTGAAATATTATATACTTAAGTTCTTAGCAGAGTACCTGACATAATGTTATTTAACTCCTTATGTATGCTAACTTTCATTATAATTTTTTTCCTCCTTTATTTATTTAGTTCCATCCCTGAGAGCTTACTGTCAGTATCTCTATTTAGCCTCAGCTTTCATCATTGATTTATGATCTTCCTACTCACCTTTTCTTGTTCAGAGTGAGTGCCCACTCTCAGTACAGTGCCCTTTGCCCAGATTATCCAGGTTGGTTTTGTCTCTTCCCACAGCCTCTGCCAGTCCAGCACCTAAAGTTACTGCACCAAGCTTGTCCTCTTTTGCTCTATTTGCATCAATCAGGCAATTTTAGGAAAAGCAAATATATCCATCTTAACTGATGCTAAAGAGATTGATAGAAAAAAAGGAATCAGTGAAGTTTCCTCTTTCATCTTACTTCTTTACTCTCGTTGAATGCTATTTGGGACTTGCTTCGTTAACAAAGTCTGGTACAGACCAGCCACTGGGGGACTCTTCAGAGAGAGAAAAGGTTGCCTGCCAAAGGATAGCAGTGCTGGGCGTTCCTTATAGCATGTTAATGAGCACTGTGCATGAAATCAAGGACTAACTTCCAAAAAAAAAAATTGCTAAAGTCTTTTAGGGAAATAGAATATTTCTGAAATTTTATTTAAAAGGGTACAAATATATTTATCTTAATCATTGCTTACTTAAATAATCTTTCAAAGTATATTTTTAAAAACCTACTCTGGGATTTTAGAATCATCCTAATGTATACCTCACATTTTTTGTGTATTTATGTTTTTTCCATTTTGAAGAGTATGCAATGTTGAATTCATATGTGCATAATTTTAAAGTATACATTTTATGTTTTGTAGTCCCATTACAATTAAAATTATATTTAATAAGTGTTTAGCATACTATTAAAAAATTAAGATTTGGGAATGATTTTTTTTAATGTGAATGGTTAGTTAAACTGTTTTAAGGTAGTGGGTTTACAAAGGAATCTACTCAGTAACTGTAAAATATGTTCACTCACTGATTTACTCATAAAACATTTATGGAGTGGCCACTGTATGGCAGTTCTGGGCCTTAGCTACTAAGACTGCAAATATGAATAAAATATAGGTTTAAGGAGCTTGCGATATAATGCTAGATATGGAGACTAAGAATCTAATCTGCACAGTATGAAGAACCTAATATACGACAGAAAACGGATCCCTTAGAAGGTGAGCGAGTTAAATCCAGAGTACTTAAATCCTTGAGCAGCACGACTTTCAGGGGGTAGGTGCAAAGGAGATTTAGGAGAGACTGATCACAGGAAGGGATGGAAGCAAGAGGGTGCCATGGTGTACTCAGGGAGGGAGGGTTTTCCCAGGAATTAGTATCTGATAAGTATCCGGAAAGGAGGGAGGGTAGGCCACCACTTTGGTGTTTTCAGAATATTAAACAGAACTCATATCTAAACGCTAAAATACTTCAAGCTAAACTTAACCAATCACTAAGTTTTTAAAATCTATATTTTTTCAAAAACGACTACCATATTCTTGGAAAGTGTTTATTTAAAATTAGCATGTTGACTCTTATGTTTGACGTTAAAATATTTTAAATCAGTTTTAAATATGTATCCAGTTGTGGATGCCTCTTATCTGATGAGTTCATCTCCTCCGCAGTTTCGGTGTCTGAACTGCTCAGCTTCGCAAGTCTGCTCTCAGGATGGCCCTTTGTATCAGGTAAGAGGCACTCACGACTGTACATATGACCATCACGATGCCCTGACGGTAATCGCTCTCATCCCAAATTCCAGTTTCTAAGACATTTAATTTTGTATAACTAATAGTTATTTGAGGTACAGAAACTTACCTTTTCAACTTATATACTCAAAGTTTCCCATAATTTTAGTTTTCCTGAATTATCTATCTAATTTTACTGAACTAAAAATAAAACTATAAATGTTAAGGCCATTATTTATAAGTTAGGAATTTTTAATAACTATTAGTTTCAGCCCTTGAGAAATTTCTGCTCCATATTGGATTGGGATGTTACCTTCTTTGTTTAAATCTTAATGAATCATTCATCCACAAGTAAAATATAAAATGCCAAAATAGGTGAATCTGAATAACAGCAACAGATAATTCAAATTGAGTTAGCTCTTAATAATGACATGATAGTGACCCTGTTTAATAATGTACTCAGAAAACTTGAACATGTATCAGAGAAAAGTTTAATAAAAAACATTTTAAAAATTTGGGAAATAGAGACTAATCATACAGTAACGATTATTGTTGGATACAGAGAGGATCAACTTTAATCCTGTGGATTAATCATAGCATTTCTTTAAAATATCCATTGTTCTTTTATCTCAATAATTAAGGTAGTCTTCATCCTTACTTCCTTGGAGCTAATAAAAAAGAAAAAAAAAGGAGGAGGATTGTAATTATATAACAAACTTAACTAGCAAACTTACCTCCAGTGTTAGAGTTTGGGGGCTGGCACAAATGAATCACCTCAAATCAGTAGTTGAAAATGTTTACTGAACAGTTTATCTAGAATTTCCTTAAGTCTTTTTGTCAGAGCTATGATATGGGAATCTCCATGCGCTTAACTAAAGTGTGAGCTTTTTGATACACATAGTTTAAGTCATAGTTTTTCAGAAATGGAGAAAATGAATTTAACATTTATAAAGACCAAGAGAAAATCTTTGGAGGAGAAATATTCTTCTCTTTACATTATTCAGATAAGGGTGGGGGTGAATATATAATTTAACTGAGCTGGTGAGACTTGTGTATATCTGAAGTATATAGATATTTCAGCTGTTATACCTCATAACTGATTTTAGAATGATGAATTATAGTGACCCCTGCCTGTAGCTACAGCCCATACATCCATGGCTTTCTGCTTTTACTCTTGGTGTTGATGTCTATGTATTTCCTTAGAAATGACGATGTCCTTAAAGTATTAGACAATAACTGGAATAATACTAAATTTCCAAATCCACACAGATTTCCTTTTCTTTCTTCATTAATGGATTGAAATTAACAGTTAACTTATGATGCACCCTTAACTTCCTCAAAAGGATGCCCAGATGATTTTATGGTCACATTCTCTCAAGGAATGGATCATTCCAATGCTATACATATTGTTTAAATTACTGAAAAAGATGGAATTTTCCCAAATTTATTTCACAAAGGTAGCATAAACATGATAGTAAAAACTGGCAGAAAACCGACAATTAGACAACTAGTACCATCTCTCATTTTGAATATAAATGGAAAGATGGTAAATAATATACTAAAAAAAATAAACCAAGACCTAATAGTATTTATCAGAAATGCAAGAATGGCTTAATATTGGGGGATATTGAAAAATATATATTATAAACATTTTATATACACACACTGTCAAAAATCATCAGATGTTGAAAAGGCATTTGATAAAATTAAATGTCAAGTCCTGATTTTTTTCCTGCCAGCTCATTTTGAAATATTTTAAACAAAAAAAATGAAATTATGCAAATGAATATCCTTTACCTAGAATCACCAGTTTAACATTTTGCTACATTTTCTGCCTCCTCTTCCCATCTCCTTACCTTATTAATATCTCTCTCGCTTCCCTCCCTCTTTCCTTCCTCCTTCCCCCCTATATATACACATTTTTTTTTTTTTTTTTGGTAGAACCATTTGAAAGTAAATTACATGTATCAGGACAGTTGACCACTAAATACTTCAGTTCTCCCCACAATTAAATTGTGAAGTGTTTTTTTTGGTGTTTTGTTTTTTTTTGCTTTTAACTACTTTTTATTTTTTTATGTCTCAATGCATTATTAATCACTTCCTGAAAAGGCAGCTGAATTGCAGAACACATACACATACAAAATGACAATTTCTAAAATGTTAAAATCATTACAGATTGCAAAAGAACACTACTTAAAGATAGCTTAACATATTAATGAAAATGAACACCACTTTATTACCAAAAAAATTGTTAACTTACATTCACTTATGCAACATATTTGTCTGTGATCCAATTCTGGGTTAGCTATTAGGACACAGAATTAATAATTTATAGTCTCTAACCTCTAGGAAATTACAGGTATCTGGGTAAATCAAATATGTAAAAGAAACAAGTATTTACAATGCAAAAGTCTCCTCATCTCAAAAAACAGGAAATAAAAACAATTGATTTTTGTCCTCAGAAATCAATATTTAATCTATCAGAACAGAAATCTGCAAATTATGCTTAAAGAAATAGACTGATCCTCAGACCGGTGAAATTTAGACTATCATCTGATTTAAATATATTTAAATCAGAAAGAATGTGTGGATTAGCAAAGGGATAGTTTATCCATTTAAATATTTGGAGAAAATCATATATAGAGAAAAAGGGGCAAAGGTTGGTAGTTATACTCCAAACACTACTCAGAGGAAAAGTATTTATCAGGTTTACAGGATTATCTGCTCTGCCTAAAGGCTCATCCCTATCGCTGAGATTGCTCTATCTAGTTATTGGAGCCTGTGGCCATAAAATATTTAAATTATACAATGGATAAAGTTAAATGCAATTCCAAACACACTTTACCTGATTCCTGTTCAACTTGACAAAGTCAGTCATTCTAAAGTTCATCAGGGGCTGGGCGCGGTGGCTCATGCTTGTAATCCTAGCACTCTGGGAGGCCGAGGCGGGTGGAACGTTTGAGGTCAGGAGTTCGAGACCAGCCTGAGCAAGAGTGAGACCCCCGTCTCTACTAAAAATAGAAGGAAATTAGCCGGGCATGGTGGCACATGCCTGTAGTCCCAGCTACTCGGGAGGCTGAGGCAGAAGGATTGCTTGAACCCAGGAGTTTGAGGTTGCTGTGAGCTAGGTTGATGCCACAGCACTCTAGCCTGGGCAACAGAGTGAGACTCTGTCTCAAAAATAAATAAATAAATAAAGTTCATCAGGAAATGAAAACACATGCTTCTCTGGTCAGTCACATTTTTAAAAAGAGTAATGACAAGGAATGTGCACTGCCACATACTAAAATGTATTGTAAAGTAAATAAAATAGGGTACTATCTTAAACATAAACTAGGAACAAAAAGTATAGCTCAGGAACAGATTCTGTATGTATAAGTCTATAAAAAGTATTTCAAATTAATGGAAAAAAAAGATTCATCTAACAAATGTCTATTGAGCATTTAGCATGTGTTGGGTACTCTCCTTAGGTCTTTGGAGATACAATGAACACAAATTTTCTCTCCCATGAAACTTACACTGGAATAGTAGTAGCAGGCAAAAAATAAATGAGTAAAATTTTTAGTGTTGAAGAAAAAGTAGATAAATAGAATATTTTTGATAAGATAGCCAAGGGAAGGCCTCTTTGAGATGGTGATTCTTGATCAAAAGAAAGATCAGTTGCTTTGTGAATCTCTGTCATAGAGCACTGAAGGCTGGGGGAACACACTGCAAAGGCCCTCAGATTACGTCTAGTTGTTTGAGAATTGCAAGGGGACCAGTGGGGCTGGAGCCACGACATTGCAGGAAAAGGCAGTTGGTCATAGTGCACTCAGAAATGGAAGTGTAGGGGGTGAGATATAGATCTAGTAGGGCTTTCTTTCAGTTAACTGTACTGAGACTATTGTGGTGGGGGGTATTCAATCTATAACTCACATTATACATCAGTGTCAGTTTCTGATGGCTTAAGGTGGTAAATATTTAAAATAATAACCATAAAAGATCAAGAAGAAAATACAACTGAATAACTGATCTCAAAGTATGGATGGCCTTTCACATTCTACCTAATACAGTCAAGCTGACTGTTTTGCTACTATGCTAGCAAAAATAGCATAGCTAAGGAAATATTTGTGATATATGATAGAGGAAGATTTAATGCCCGTACTACTACATAAAGAATTCATAAAAATCGGTTAAAAACAAGCCTACCTTTCCATAGAAAAATGAGCAAAGGGCATGATCAGGAAAGATACAAAAGAAGGAAACACAATTGGCTGATAAGCATATAAAAATGATTAACTTCTTTAAAAGTGAAGAAATGAAAAAAATACCATTTTATGCTTATTAAATTGCTAAATTGGCCAGGCGTGGTGGCTCACGCCTATAATCCTAGCACTCTGGGAGGCTGAGGCGGGTGAATCATTTGAGCTCAGGAGTTCGAGACCAGCCTGAGCAAGAGCAAGACCCTGTCTCTATTAAAAATAGAAAGAAATTAGCTGAACTAAAAAATATGTAGAAAAAATTAGCTGGGCACAGTGGCACATGCCTGTAGTGCCAGCTACTCGGGAGGCTGAGGCAGAACGATTGCTTGAGCCCAGGAGTTTGAGGTTGCTGTGAGCTAGGCTAACGCCACGGCACTCTAGCCTGGGCAATGGAGTGAGACTCTGTCTCCAAAAAAAAAAAAAAATTGCTAAATTAAGAGGGGGAGTGGATGGTACTCATTCTTGCTGAGGCAAGACTCTGTCTCTGAAAAAAAAGAAATTAAATAAATAAATACATTTTTAAAAAAAGTGTTCCTCTGTGCTCCAAGTTAAAATCTGCCTCTGAAACTCTTTTTTAATTATCATGTAGGACTATATTAAATTATGTGGAAATATGTTTATGGAATTTCTAAACAGATAAAACTTAAATGGTACAAACCATACGTTTAGCATGATTTCAGTTTTGAAAAAAACAAATGTAGATAAAATGACTAGACAAGTATTCACTAAAATTATTACGGCAGTTAACTTTGGATGGTAGAATTTAAATAATTTCTTTTTTCTTGGTGCTTTTCTGTATCTTCCAAATCTACAGTAAAAACAAGTTACTTTTTTGATAAAAATAAACTTATTCTTTAAGGAAAAAAGGATAATACATCAAACAAAGACAGTTTTACCGTTTTCTAAAATTATCACATTTGAAATGTATTCTTTGGAAATGTCTGTTCTTTATTTTTATTACTATTGAAGACTAGAAACTATGAACTACGGGTCCATTTGGTGCAGTCCCTTAGCACTAAGAGGGAGGTAAAGGTCGACCGTATTTCATTACAGTGAGCACAGTGCCACTTTACTTCAGAAAGCAAATCCAAACACAAATAGAACTTAAAATATAGCTAAATAATTTTTCAGTGTTGTGACACATTTCAATAAAATTATTAAACTTCATATGTTCTTATAGAACAAACACAAATGGTTACTTGGAGGGGAAAACAAAATTATTTTTAGCCAAAAACTGAGAAAATCCCAACCATTGTCAATCAAGCCATTTTACTTCCCTCTCTACCTCCATCCCTGGTAGAATAGATGATGGATACTTCTACATATGATTAACGTATTCCAAATGAGTGACTTAATTATTTGCAGAAAGTGTGCAAATTCAACAGAATCAGGAATCAAAAGCAAATCCAGAAAGATTATTGTAGTGAAGGCAAGCTGCAGGTTGAGTGAGGTAGAATGGAAATTAGTAAAGACATCCAGGGTGTCTGTGTTAGTGGTCTCAGAATCTGGCTGGGCTTCAGAAACACCTACAGAGGTTACTAAAATACACATTTCTATGCCCTGCTCCCAGATAATCTGATTTAGAGGGGACTGAATAAAGTTTAAAATAAAAACAAGAAACAATAAAACCAAAGTAGTTTTAGACCATAGAAAACCTGAGAGACTGAGACTTTTACCCAGCCCTTAGAAAGCTGGAAGTGGTATCTGCCATACTACTTCATCTGGCAGAACGAGACCTAGGTTACTTGTATTCCTACCCTCTAGTCCCATCCTGAGCTGAATGGTAAAAGAGACTCCAACGTTGAGTCTTCCCAGTTTGTAGTATAGTTGTGATAAGCACTGAAATGGTCATTTTCAGGATTGTAGAATCTCAGTCTATCCCTTTTCATTTGTATGAAAGAATACAAAATTCTCTGTACTACGTTTTTGTATTCATCTACACTAAGATGGGGAAACATTAGTTGTTGCCTATCTCAGCCTTTTCTTGGTTCCGTAAAAGTAGCTCCTCAAATTTTGTTTTAAAAAGGGAAATTTAACTGTTAAAATTTACATGATCATTAAATCTTTTGATGGCCATTATTTTTCTAGAATCAGTCAAGTTTTCAATAATATGCAGCAGAGGTCAAATTCAAAGACCTTCAGACATCATACGGGTCTTGCACATGACTAGCACTAGTGCAACACGTTAGGCATAGGCAGGCCTATGGGGAACTGAAAGTTACATGCCCTGCTTACAAGCATTCAACCCTGTGAGACTGAGCAAGACAAGTCAGCAGGCTGGACTACACCAGAGCTTATGCTACTAAGAGCCCACTAAGTCACAAATTAACAAAGAGACCCCTGCTGGGAATCTGTGAAACTGGAGTAGTGTTCACAAATCACATTTCTTACAAGTTTGATACTGTTTTTTCTTTTTAATATTAAAATTTAATGGTCCTTTAAAAAATGTTGGGTTGATAACTAGAATCTATATAGAACTTAGGAAAATCAGCAAGAAAAAAAATCAAACAACCCCATTAAAAAGTGGGCAAAAGACATGAACAGAAGCTTTTCAAAAGAAAGACTAATGGCCAATAAACACATGAAAAAATGCTCATCTCTAATCATCAGGGAAATGCAGATCAAAACCACAATGACATATCACTTAACTCCAGGGAGAATGGCTTTTATCAAAAAGTCCCAAAACAACAAATGTTGGTGTAGATGCGGAGAGATAAGAACACTCATATGCTGCTGATGGGACTGCAAATTAGCACAACCTCTATGAAAAGTAATTTGGAGATACCTCAAAGAACTAAAAGTAAGAACTACCGTTTGATCCAGCAATCCCAGTACTGGGTATTTACCCAAAGGAAAAAAAGACATTCTGGAAAAAAAAAAAAAAAAAAAACACCTGCACTCGAATGTTTGTAGCAGCACAATTGACAATTGCAAAGATGTGGAAATAACCCAAATGTCCATCTATACATGAGTGGATTAATAAAATGTGGAGTACTACTCAGCCATAAAAAATGATGAACGAATAACCTCTTTTATTATCCTGGATGGAGCTGGAGCCCATTCTTGGAAGTATCACAAGAATGGAAAAACAAGCACCACATGTACTCAACCATTAAATTGGTACTAATTGATCAACACTTATGTGCACATATGGAAATAACATTCATAGGGTGTCAGGCAAGTAGCAGAGGAGAGAAGGGGATGGGTAAATTTACACCTAAGGGTGCGGTGCACAATGTCTGGGGATTGGGTGAGTTTGTAGCTCTGACTCAGGCAGTGCAAAGGCAATATATGTAACCAAAGCGTTTATACCCCCATAATATTCTGAAATGAAATAATGAAATAAAAAATTATGCTGGTATTATCACTAGTACCAGGAAATATTGTAAATTATAACCCCAAACTCTTAGAATATTTTGTATATAAACTGTATTGTTTTTTATATAAATAGTCTTATCTGTCTGTCTTTATTTTATAGTCATACCCTATGGTATTGCAGTATCGACCAAGAATTGATTTCGGTTAGACCGAGGGGCACACATCTCTGAGATGAATCCTGCACTGTTTACTCATCGACAGATTGCACAGTTAATGGTGTGTGGACTAGAGGGACACAACCAGATTTTCAGCATGCAAATAAGGCCATTGTCTATCTCTAAATTGTCAATTACATTTATGTTGTTTCTATTAAGAGCAAACCAAGTGCCATTCTGCTACTGAACCGTCTGCATAGGGTATTTGTGCTGTCTCACAGTGTGCAAGTCCTGGCTGAAATCAGTTAGGTGTGCAGCCATTGATTCAGCCTTCTGAATATTTTGCTTGCCTGTTCCAAGATTGTCCTAATGTTTAATTACACTAGTTAAAATGGCTCAATCTTTGTGGTGTTGCAGTTTTCACATACTTAGTATTTTATTAATTCTTGTTTAAATAGAGTACTGTACAAGAAAATATTAATTATCTCGAAATTGTTTTATATGGAAATATATTTAGAAAAGTGGTTTTTGAGCCACTTTCCTGTTCTTGGTAAGCTTTTTGTGTAAAAAAAAAATAGTTAATTCTTGAGTGTGCAAGTCCGTTTGCAAAGAATTTCAATTATTTAACATTAGAGCACATCATACTTGTAGACATTCTAAGCATCTGTCAGTGTAGTCTACTAATTGCACAAGGAAGGCATGTTAGCCCTCCAGATTGAAAATGTATGTGACTTTTTGGAGAACTGAAGTTAGATTCACAACCATTCGAAATGTTGGCAGCTGATCACATTTACTCCTAATAAAATTAATGTGTAAGTAAGGTTAATCTTCTTTCATGATGCCTTATGACAAGTGGGTGCTGCTTCATGAAACTTCATTGTGTAGCCCATTTTGTGTATGTATCATTACATTGTTGCTCTCATTTAATGAGTGCATTGTTTCTCTTTTTAAGTTGGCCTTAGGTATATGTTATTGTGGCATGCAGAAGGTTATGATTTTTAAATATTAGGATTTTTAGAGCATATAACATTAGCTATTTTATGGATTTCAAAAGTCTCAAAACAGTTATAGATTAAAACAGTTATCTTTTACATTTCCAAACCATATGCATAAAATAGAATAAATGCAGTGTAGAAGATAAACATGTTAACCAAAATTAATGGTTTAAGGGTATTTTATTTTAGATCCTGTAGTAATCAGGAGGAAATGGGATTAACATTTTATACATGAGTTCATTAACGTCAGAACTATGATAATGTCTTGTGTTTTGCAGTTTTAAGTCTTCCATTCATTTTGGGGTTAGTCTGCAAGTCAAAGAAAGTCTTGTTACCTTAAATTATATTAAAAACTTCATTTAAAATCTTTTAAAATTTACACTTTTCAAAACATTTCTTTAGAAATTATTTTATTAATTGCTTTGAAACAAATTAATCTCTGAAACTTAGGAAAAATATTTGTTTTAGAAATCTAACATGAGCACAATCTGTGTATTACGCACTTAGTTTTTATACTGTATATGTGGTAAATGTGCTACATTTTCCAGAAAAATGTATCACAAATTAATGCCTTCTGAATTTCAAAATGCTTCTCAGAAATAAAACATTGTACAACTCTAAGAAACATACAAAATACAGCTAAATCTTGATATATTTCACAATATGAAGCTGAAACTTCATAATTATCTTTTCCTTACATCTTTTTTTCAAGTCAAAAAGTCTATTAAATTTTTCAGTTGTCCTGACTTTTGTGAAAAAGGTTATGGCAATACTTTCTTAACTTCATTTTGTTAGATTGTGTTTGTTCTTGGGAGGACTCACAAGCAAAATCTAAAAGGCAGATTTTTGTTAACTCTTTATAAATGGTTGGAAAAGACCATTACACTCAACCGAAAACTGAATTTGGATCTGGCTACAGAAATTATTTTGCTATGCTGTGAAACCCAGTTCCCAGACATCCTTGAGAACTTTTAAAAATTATAAATTTGTCACCTATAGGTCAGTGATTAATATAGTGTTTTGTATATGGAAGTTAACTTTAATTAACTTAATCAATTTAGAGTGCATTTTTAAAAACCACAAATGAGACTTGGATGTTTTGGCTCCACAGCCGAAACTTACGGCCATAAATGAATTTTATCTACAAAATCTCTTTACATTTGGCTCATTGCCTGATCATATGAAATTTCACTATTTTCCAAGGAAATATATAGGAAGTAATTATGGAACTGAGACTAGTTTTATATAAAATTGTTTATTTACTATTAATGTATTAACATTTTTATTAAAATGCAATGGAATATGTGCCAAAACATGTGAAAACCTTCTGTAAAGAAAGGCATCAATTGTCATTTGGGGAAAGGTACACATTTTTTGATGATCCTGAGTAATAGGTATTATCACTACTAGAACCACACACTTCTTCAACCAACTTCTTTTGGTATATTCAACTATGACTTTCTAAGTATGGGACTCCTTTCATGTCTAGTTATACACTATAGCCCAGTTAATTGCCCCCTAAGTCAGGCTGTAGAATTTGCAAGAAACCAGGTACAGTAGCTTTTGTGGTTAGCTTTATAAATTTAGGGTGCTTATAAAACAAACTATACATAAATAACCTATAGGGATAATCATCTGAATTCGTAAAAGCAGAGAATAAAAATCTAAATGTTTTTCTTTAACCTGTTGTTTCTTAAGCAATAAACTGAAAGAACTTTATTTCCATAAAAGGTTTTGTTTTCTGTTTTATCTGCCTTAGAAATCATAGATAAAGAAGGGTCCAGGAACCTTGGATATAAAGAATATCTGTGGTTTATAAATATTAATTGAAGTAATCATATCAGTTAATGGAGAAATCAAAATATACCCTTTTCTCTAGATTAACAAGATACTTCTAAGTATGAAAACTAAACTAAAAGGCTCATCGATGAGGTAATATTCAGTCTGGGTTGTGGGTAACTTGGGTGATGTCTTCTAACAACTTTTACAAAAGCATATTTCTTTATTCATTGATATTTCTTTATTCAGTCTATCCCATACTAATGTGCCACATTTTATAAATGTAATGACTTTGCTCAACTATATTATATACTCAAATGTAATCTAAATTTAAACTGATTCTTTAAGAAAAAATGTGTTATATAATATTGTGAACTGTTTAGCTTTATTGAAATATTTAAGAGAAAGTGCCTCATTGCTAAAGTGCATTTCTGTTTTAGATCTACTGCATAAAGTTTGAGTTATCTGTACCTGTCTCTTATGAATGGTTTCGTATCTAAATAGGCTCTTGTAAATTAGAGTAACCTTTTTTTTGAAGGATTTACATAAGAATATAGATATCACCAAAGACATTTTACTGTTAATTAATAACCATTTTGGAGAGACAGTTTTAACAGTTGGAGGTTAGAAATGTTTAGATTGCAATTTAATTTTATACAGTTAGGCAATAACCTTGATTAATTTCGAAAATATCACCAAAGAAAGGCTTTAAACTGAATTTTCTTGGTGAGATCAGTCAAATACAGGTTTTTCTTGCAATAATCAGAGCACACTTTCTTTCGAATATGTTCATCGTTTTTCAGCACCATCTGACAGATCTTAGGAAATCCTAAAAAGTAAGGAAAAGGTAAACATAACAAATAGCCTTCCTGTGGATGAAAAGTGAGAGAAATTCAGACTTTGAAAGAAAATTGAGATTTTCAAATTTTAATTTGAGAAGCGTTTTATTGCATGGAGGCAGTGTAAACTAAAATTAAGCTTATTTAGCTCCTGGGTTCTTTGTAATATGAGAAATTTTATTAAAGACAGACCTTGATAAATGTACTGACGTGCTTACTTGTGTAGGAAAGAGTACATTCTATTGGACTTGTATAAGTAAGTGTTTTTTCTATATTCAGAAATAAAATTTTGGTAAGAGCCTCTGGTCCCCCCCCCCTAAAAAGTAACTGTCTTCTCAGCAATTGGTTTATTGTCATTAGAATTTAGCCATACAACCAAATTTGGTGAAATGGGGTCACAGAACAAGTTTGTACCCTCCTTACACCGTTTCTTCTTGGGAATGAATGCTGTGGGCCACCTTAAAACTCATATTTAAAGTCTTTCTGACAGATCACTAGGTAAATCTCCTTGGGTAGGATAAAAATGGGTGCACACTCTATTTATTACATGCTCTGTCTAGTTTATCATAAGGAATTTTCCAGCAAGCTAAGCTTTATACCAGTAAGATGTTGGTTGTAGGAACTTCAAAGATGAGTTTGCCAAAACTTTAATTTCTGGATTAGAAACACAAAAACTTGAAATATTATTTTAAGATATATATTCCTATAGTTTGGGGAACAATAAGGAACATGTCTGCTAAATCTGATTTATGAAAAATTGAAAAATATTAAATACACTAGACTCAGAAACCCTTTTAAGGCACAAAATAATCAAGTGTTTCTGGATTTACTTGATAACCCTAGGTCAGTAATATTTTGAGGAAAACATCAGATTGAAGGTTTATTAAAATGTACTTAAATATACAAGGTTTCATAGTTTTGTTTTTCTTACAGTGGTGTTTTTCCAATAATTTCAAAGTGATTCTCTTTCAAGTTTAATAGTTATCACAAATGTGTTTACTTGCTGTCATATTTTCAAATAAGAATTAAAATGCTTGAGCACTTCCTTTTCAGAAAGTAATAAAATTAAAAATTTATTTTAGATGCTCATTCAAATGTGTCTATATCCTCGTTATGCCCCTTTTTCTATGACTCAAAACTGATTTTTCAGAAATGCTTTTTAATTTTAATTACTTTTAATCTAGAATCAGGTGAAATATATATGTCAAATACTGGGTTTAGTTTTCTTCCATCTTATAGAGCTTCACGCAGTAAGAAGCCAACATAGTGTAAATGAAGATTAAATGTTTCTGGGTAATGTAGAGATAGTAAGCAGATTTATGTATCCATACAGTCCACTGGAGCAGGATTCTACACATTAAACATGTAATGGGATCAGCCTAACATTGTCTGGGGTCAGTTTCCTTTTGCTGTAATTTTTAGAATGGGGGTGGGGGCCTAAGTGTCCTTATGAAGCTGTGGTCCGTGACGAGAGCTTGGGGGGAGAACCAGCGTTCTGCTGCTTTCCTGCATCTGAGCAGCACAACAGAGAGCATCAGTTTTTACTAGAGTAGCCCTCACAGTAAATAAAATTATAGAATATATTGTAAAGTTATGTTGCTAATTTTCCTTTGAAATATAAAATATTTTAAGCTTTTTGTCAAAAGTGGTAACATCTTAATACAAATAAAAACCTTTTTGTGGTTGTAAGATTTAGCTTATAAATCATTCAAATTGAAGTGAAAGAATTACCAGGTCATTGTTAATGACTTAGTCTATTAAGAATATATGTATTTTTGTAAAGGAAAAGCACTTGTAGATATTTAATCAGTACAAGATACGTCTTTTGCAGAAATGCTGCTTAGAGATTCTCTTTAAATATTTTTTATTTTTGTGCTCAAATGTATTTTCTGTTGATCTATGGAATGTTCTGTACAAAGCTGTATGATTGTACTGTTGGGCTAGATACTTTTTTTTTAAATCTGGACTTAGCCAAGTATATTTGACCATGTTAAAAATATAGTTATCTTTGTTATTAAAAATTTGATTGCATAATTTATTGTTGTTTGTCATCTTTAATATTGGTAGTTATAGATTGCAACCTCCATTAAAAATTTCTCCTTTAGGTACTACTTCTATAGCAAATTGTATTGGAATTTTTGAGATCATAAACATTTTCTAAAGATTATCAGCTATTTAGTCTTAACGGTAGACTACCGCTCAAATAATACTTAAGGTGTATACACACACACACACACACACACACACTCTCACTCTTCAAGAATTGTTTTATTAGATGAATTAAATCCAGTGAATCTTTTGAAAGTAATTCAGAACCAAAAGTAGGGCCCAAATGAATTGAAAGAAAGACTTTCCTTCGGCCAGTTAGATACCTTAGATCTGCTTTAGTAATACCTTCCCTGTACCCTAGCCTCAGGAATTCTAGTTATGCTAAAGGGGGACATTTAAACCTTCCTAAGTTGTGATGGTTTCTATCCCTGCCCCATTGTTATTTTGGTGCCTAAAGCTTTTTCTTATGTTAGTGAAACCACAGAAGTACTAGAAACCCCAGCACTTCCCAGAGATACGGAAAGTAGCTTTCCTCTGAGCAGAATGTGGCTTCCTTCTGTATTCCAGCTCTGCTCTCTTCTGGGCTGCCGCAGAATGGGAAAGAACACGGAGGACTGTGCACAGGAAGTGCTCAAAAATGTAGTGCACGTTATTTTAATCACACGTCATTGGCCAAATGTGGCCTCCCTTAACTGCAAGCAAGGCTGGAAGACCTAGGGAAGCCATGTCCCAACAAGGAAAACAGTTTTGTGACCTGCTAATTAGTCTGCCACACCTCCATTTGAGAAAAGGTTTCCCCCAGGTCTCTGAAGTGTTTTGTCAACACAGCCCCACCTCTGATCTTTCCACTAGTTTGGAAGGAGATAGAGGGGTCTTATACTCAGCCTAGGCCTGAGAAGCCCAGGAGTCTGCCTCTGCCTTCTGTGTGGCTGGGGAATTTGCAAGTATTTTGCCGCAAGCCACATAGAACCCTGCTTGACATTCTAACCTTTGCCATGGAATTTGGGGAGCCAGGATACCCACCCTAGCAATCAAATGGAGAATCATGCCCAGAAAGAATAAATACACAACAATCACTGTTACTCCTCCGCTGGGTCCACCACCCAGTAAAGATCAGTATACCGACACAACGGAAGTTGCAGTGGAGAAAGTTTAATGTTGCAAGATGCCAGGTGAGGAGATGGGAGTAATTTTTCAAATCCATCTCCTTGAGAATTTTGGGGTTAAGATTTTTAAAGGTGGTTTGGCAAAGAAAGGGCTCAGGAATTGAGTCTGCTTATTGGCTGGGGATGAACTCATAGCATTGGGGAGCAAAATTGTCTTCTTGGTAAACAGAAGTTCTTGGGTAGGGCATCGTGAGACTTGTGCAGGACTTGTTAGATCAGTTCCCACACATGGCCACCCCAAATGCAAGGTCAGGAAGATCTCTCAAAGACCAGTCTTAGGTTTTACAATAACAATGTTATCTATAGAAGTGGGTGGGGAAGTCACAGATCTTGCCCCTGTCAAGGATACCAATACGGGGCACTATAAGCAGGAAGCAGTTACAGCAGTAGGGAAGTTGGGGAACAAAGGCTGGTTAACTTTCAGCTATTTCTATACCTCTATAGAAATCATATTTTTATCACTATTCCTGCCATGTGGCCTTACGTTATTTTAATACTGCCAGTTTCACCACTACCAGTTGAAACCAGCTAAAGCCCTGTTTCTCCTTAAAAAGCCCTGCTCCTCCTATAAACCATGCTCCTCAGGAATTCCCTGTTCCTCCTTAAAAAACAACGCCCCTGCTAAGGAAGCCCCATGCTCCAAAGAACCTTTGGTCCTCCTAGGAAGCCCTGCTCCTCCTACAAAGACCTGTTCCTATTTGCAGTGCCCTCCTCATCCTTACAAAGCTCCACTCATTGAACACCTGCTCCGCCTACAAACTCTGCTCCTCCTAGGAAGCCCTGCAACACCTCTGAAGCCCCCCTATTCCTTATATAGCCCCACTGCTCCTCCTACGAGGTCCTACTGCTACAAAATCCTGCTCTTCCTTCAAACTTTGCACATCCTCACAAAACCTTATTCCTCCTTCCAAAGCCCTGCTGTTCCTTACGAAGCCCAGTCCTACTTATGAAGCCCCCATCCTCCAGACCAAGCCTTGCTCCTCCTTAGGAAGCAGCACTCCTACAGAGCCCCACTTCTCCTTACAACGCCCTGCTCCTTTACCAAAAATCCTGCTCCTACAAAGCCTTGCTCCATTTTACAAAACCCTGCTCCTCCTACAAATCCTTCCTTCTTACAAAGCCCTGCTGTTCCTTACAAAGCCCCCTCCTACTTTCGAAGCCCCTCCTCCAACCAAGCCTTGCTCCTCAGGAAGCAGCACTTCTAACAAATCCCTCCTCCTCTTTGCAAAAGCCTTCTCCTCCTCCTACAAGGCCCTACTGTCCTACAAAGTCCTGCTCTTCCAACAAACTCTACTCTTCCCTACCAAGCTCGCTCTTCCTATGGAGCCCTGCTCATTCTTATAAAGCCCTGGCTGCTTCAACCAATTCTAATTTATCTTTACAAAGCCCAGCTTATCCTTACAAAGCCCTGCACCTCCTACAAAGCCTATTTCTCCTTACTGTTGGCCTAAAGGAAAGTAAAACTGAGGCAAATTTAATGTAAGTAGAGAGTTTATTTACTTGGATCAAGTTTGAGGACTGCAACCCTGGAACATAGATTCTAATTGCCGTGAATATACACCCTATTAGCAACTGTTACAAGTGGGTTTTTAAAGGAAAAGAATAGGCAGTTCCCAAATTGCTTAGCAAGAATTTGCATTAAAATAACATAAGCTATTGATTGGTTATACACTGTTCTTTGTACAAATTCCAGGAACATGAAGATAATGGCTGAGACAGTCGAAAACAAAATGCCTTTAAACACCATTCAATTGCCCTGAGCCCGGGTGCAGGGTGGGGAGGGGGTGCTGAAATCCCATGCTCTCCGGGATAAATTTTGCCATACTTCACACAGCTTAGACAGCTCTGAGCTGTTTTTCCTTACTCATCACAAAGCCCTCCTCCCCTGCACTGCATTGCCCTATTCCTCCTAGAAATCCTCCCTTCTCCTGCAAAGCCTCGCTCATCCTTACAAATCCTACTTCTTCAAAGCCCTAATTCTCCTACAAACCCAGCTCCTCCTTACAGAGCTCTGGTCCTCCCGACAGAGCCTTGCTCTTCCTACAGATCCCTGCTCCTTAGGAAGCCCTGACACTGCTACCTGGCCTCTTCCTCCCGTTTCTGCTCGTCTCTGCAAAGCCTCCCCCTCCATATAAAGCCCCACCTATCATGCAAACCCCTGTTTCTTATTAAAAGTCTCTTCTCTTCCCACAAACTCTGGTCCCCCTACAAAGCCCTGCTCCAGAAAAACCCCTTCTCCTCCTTAGAAACTGTGCTCCTCCTGCCAAGCCTGGCTCCTCCTTCCAAAAGTTTGGTCCTCCTTACCAAATCCAGTTCATCCTAAACAGGCCATTTTCCATCCCATCACCTCAAGCGGCCTTATCCAGACTGCCCTCCCTCTTCCTAACACTTAGCTCACTTAGCACAACCACAGTCATTGAGGCTTGTTTGTCCTCCCACTAGATCATGAGCTCTGAAAGGAGTTGACTTAGTTGTGGTGTTATGTCCCCACCTTCGCAAACACACAGGCTTGCACAGTGCCTGACGCCAGTAAACAACAGGGAAAGAAACCTGATTTCAGGAACAAGCGTTGCCTACAACAGCCTTCCCCAGTTTGCCGGGCAGCCTCCCGCCTCCCCACTGGCTCCATCTCTGACTTCAGAACTTGCGAGTGGTAAGTGTGAAAGGGGCCAGGTGAGCCTTTCTTCGCTTCAAAAACAGACACCCTGATCCTCTTGTGTGAGATCTCAAGATGCATTCCTTTGGGTTGACAGTGTACCCTCTTACAGTGGAGGTCCCCTGAGAAAGGCTGTGTGCCATCAGATCCTCTGCCCCACCTGCTCTGGTGAGCCTCAAGAGATCATTAGTCAGTGTACAGGCTTGACACTAAGGCCCGAGTGGCAGCCCTGGGCGGGAAGGAGGTGCGCCCTCAAAAGGAGGCCGGTTCCATGGGGCATCTGCCAAGGGAAACAGGATCCGGGCGGCTCCCCGCTAGATTCTGAGCGTGCAGCCGCGATGCACACCTCCTCTCGCAAACGCACCTCCCTCTGCACCGCTGGCCTGCACGTGCTAGGAGGGAGGAAGTGTCCTCCTTTTTCCTCGCAGTGTCTCCAGCTTTATCTATCACCAGGAGGTACTGGGATGAAGGGGGGAAGAAGTGAATTCTTCCCACGTCAGAGCCTTGGGCTCTGGCTCGGCGCTATGGCCCCCGGGAATCCCCCTGTCATTGCTGATGTGATGATGCCATCAAGTCCCCAGCCAGCCTCTCTTTCCCTCTCTTCCTGTTCCTCTTCTCCCTCCGCACATAAGATTCGTGGGGAGCAGAGTCGGGTGCTCCTGCTGGACAGCCCCAGCCTGAGCAGGGCCCAGCTCTGTTCTTAGCTCCAGGCCGGCTCACAACTCACAACTGCAGGGCAGGGACTGGGATGGCAGGAGGGGGGGAGGCAGAACAGGGGGACAAAAACAATACAAGCCACCGGCTATGAGGGAAAGCAGAGCGGATGTTTCTCTCTTTTCTGCAGTTTTTTCAGCCTCATTATCTCCTATCCTCTCTCTCACCTTAAGTGTTCCCTCTTCTGAATTCCTTCTCTACCTTGCACTTTTATTTCACCTCTCTATTCCCTCCCACGTTGGTCTCTTCTCTATTCTCCACCACGTCTCACGTTCTCCTTCCGTTGCCCACATTTTTTCCCCTGCCTCTCTTTCTCCTCATCTGTTTTCAGTTCCTTTCTGTCATTTCATGGACTCTTGTTAGATCTTCTCGTTCTCTTTCTCCTTTTTCCTTCTCTTCTCCCTCCCTCTTCCCGGTCCAGTTATTTTTGTTTGTTTTTTGTTTTTCTCTTGGTCTTCTGCCCTACTGCAGGGGTCGCTCTCCTCTGCAAACCAGATT
Source organism: Eulemur rufifrons (assembly GCF_041146395.1). NCBI lineage: Eukaryota > Metazoa > Chordata > Mammalia > Primates > Lemuridae > Eulemur > Eulemur rufifrons. Next base: position 40,430,022 of record NC_091010.1, read on the forward strand.
TACACACACACACACACACACACACACACACACGGAAATGGAAACAGCAGAGAGCATCTTGCAGGAGCAGCTGAGCTTGGATCCCTCAGCGGATGCTACTGACCTCCACCAGACCTCTCTGATCAGGCCCAAGGACCAGCATAATAATGGTCTCTTTCAGAGGGTGTGACAGTGTATCACTTTGCTAGGACTTGCATAACAAAATACCACAGGCTGGGTGGCTTAAACAACAGATAGTTATTTTCTCAGAGTTCTAGAGGTTTTCACTTCAAGGTCAAGGTGCCGACAGGTTTGGTTTCTCCTCCTTGGCTTGCAGATTGGCCCTCTCGCCATGCCCTCACATGGTCCTTCCCCTGCGCATGTGCACCCCTGGTGGCTCTTTCTCTTTGTATAAGGCCACAAGTCATAGTGTATTAGGGCCCCACCCTTATGACTCATTTAACCTAAATTATCTCTTTAAAGGCCCCATCTCCAAATACAGGCACATTCTAAAGCTCTGAGAGTTAGGGCTTCACCATAAACATTTTGGGAGGACACAAATTCAGTCCGTAACAGAGAGCTACCGCGTGCCCCACAGACCTGGCTGCAAACGCAGGGTCATTCTTTCGTGTAACCTCACTGAACCGCAGTTTCCACACTTGTAAAGCAAAAATAATTATAACGTAATTATATCCATTCCATAGTTTTGTGGAGGAATGAAATATAAAGAGTTCAGAGCAACGCCAGAAGCATCACCAAGAGACAGCACAGTTGTTTTCAGTCTCTTTCTTCTGATCACCTGTAGGTCACAACCCTTAGTTATATCAGTGTGCTGTCCTTGATTTGCTTCAAGAGCTAAAATGCTGCCAAGTAACTAAAATCTTGCTTATGTAAAGCTATTCCAATCACATGGTAGTACATAAAAGCCATGCCCACTGAGTGTGCTAATACATAAAGGACCTAGCACAGGGCCTAGCACATAGTAGGCACTTTACAAATGCCTTCCCTTTCTCTGGCACCCATTTACTCATCAAAACAGACTCATGAGGTTGGCATTCCTAACTCAATCTTACTGATGTGAAAGTGAATCTAAGTAACTCACAATCACCAGGGACGTGTTTGGGTCTCCGTCACTGGCCTTTCTTTTTCCAAGGGTGGTCCTGTCCTCAGGGTCACTGGCTCTTTGGATCTGAGAGCTGAGAGATCTAGAGAAGACCACCCTCAGGGCATCCTGGCCACTTAAGGATGGATAGCGTAGAGGACAAACACTTGGAAGCCACTGTGTGCCCAAGAAGATACCCCATGTACGTCATTCATGTGGCTGCATTGTTTTAATTGAGATAGTCTTCCTCTGTCACCCAGGCTGGAGTCTAGTGGCGGTCATAACTTACTGCAGCCTCAAACTCCTGGGCTCAAGCAATCCTCCTCCCTCAGCCTCCCAAGTAGCGGGGACTACAGGCACACATCACCATGCCCAGCTAAGTTTTATAAATTTTTTGTAGAGTTGGAGGCTTGCTATGTTGCTCAGGCTGGTCACATTGTTTTGAGCACTCACTACACAAGATCTGTCTGGAAAGTATCCAGCCATATCATATGAAAAATAGAGACATTCATTGAAGAGGATACAAGATATAAGAAACATCGTACATAGGACAATGATGCCTCAGTCCCCTTCAAAGTAGGCACCTTGGGACCTCACACCGTTCTCCCAGTATCTCTTAACCCAACCCATACACGGTCAACATTCTCAGGTGTTCTGCTTGTTGCAGGCCTTCCAGAACATGGATCACTTTTAACAGATTCTCGACCATCTTGGAAGCATTTGTACCACACTTTTATTTGTGCTGCTCTCATTGCATCATCCCCGAAAGCCTTCTGAGTCATCTGTGGAGGAATGTTCAAGCTTAACGCAAAATTTGATGCAGATTCATTGTTCTACTCAGTCACTTTGAATGTGGCAGCCACACCATACACACGCTTACTCAACAGCGTCTAGCACCCAAGTGACTAGTATGGTGAAGTTGTCACTGTTCACACATGTGCATCCCAGTCCACTGTCCTTGGCTGCCAGATTACATGGATGTCGCACTAACCGTTCACATTTTACTGACCATGGCTGGATACTTTCTGGAAAGACAGACCTCATATACCAGGTGCTTGCTAGGCTCTGCGGATACGTTAGCCACATTCTGCCTTTACATGGATGGAGCTGACAGTATAGTAGGATGTGAGCACGTGCAAAGAGGTAGACATTAAACTCACACAATAAATGCACACTACAAAGACTGGTGAATGTTCTGAAGAAAATAAGTACTATGAGAAAGAATGAGAGGGCCAGACCTTTCCGAGATGACATTTAAGCTGAAACCGGAAATGTAAGCTGGGCCTCGCAGGCCACTGAGCAGGGGGAAGAGTATTCTCAAAATAAAGTCTTTGCAGTAAGAGCTGGGAGCAGCCAGGCACCCTAGAGAAAGCCAGTGTGGCCACAGTAGGGCGCTAGCGGGAGGGTGATGGGAGAGAACCCGGCAGGAGGAGGCAGGGCCAGGTCATGCAGACACTTTCAAGCCATATATAAAAGCTTGTATTTTATTCTGAGCACAATAGGAGGATTTTAAACAAGGGACTGACATCATCTTATTTACATGTTTAAATTATCACTCAGGAGCTTGGTGGAGAATAGATGTTCAGGGTTAGGGGCCAGGATAGGGACGGAAACAGATTAAAAGACTCGTGCCTGGGTGGTGGCAGTGGCACCCGAGATGAAAATAAATGCCAGCGGAGAAAAGTGGGTTCTGCACACACCCCCACCCCAGGGCAGGGTGCCTAAATTCAATGTAGCCCAAGTTATTAGCTAATGGGTGAAGCTATAGCTGGGCGTAGGGTGGAGAAAGGATCCTGAAATGCCTTCCCCACCAGCCCCATCCAGGGCTCCCCACAGAACCAGTCGCCCCACCAAGCACCGGCCCAGCCCAGCCCGGCTCTGGGATGCCCCTTTCAGAGCCGCCTGCTCCCCTCCCTGCCCGCTCTTCCCCACAGCCCTTTGCACACCCCTGCCCTGTCACAGGCCTTGGAGTGACACAGCCTGGATTCCAGTTTGGGCTCCACCACTGATTAGCTGAAGGATGGGTAAATCACTCACTCTCTCAATGGCCACAAGACACGAACATAAATGCAACACTGAGCTAGCAGAACTCACGAGATGTCATTAAAACACCTATGTATTTTCTTTGTGCCTCTTGCAGTCTGCTCCCACTGATGAAAACTGCAGCAGTCCCCAGGGGCTTTTTCAGCACACTTTAAAATCACAAAACACAGTCTCAATTCAGAAAGTAGCATGTCCGGTTCGGTCTATCAATCAACACTACAATACTCATTCCAAGCACTTCTCTGCTCCTAGGTAGGGTCTGGAATTGGGTCATCTTCCTTCCAGAAATGGAGGATGGTCAGTCTCCTTCCCTCTGGCTGTTTTTGGCACATGGTGGGTGAGGAAGGGGAACAGGATACAGCAGGGCAGGTCCTAAGTCAGCGCCAAGCAACCTGGGCCTGACGGGTGTTTAAAGCTGTCAGCAATCTTTCTCAGTTCTCTGGAGAGTCCCCTCCCTGACCCTTCAACCGCCGCTCCCCTCTCCTCACCCCCCATGCCTGTGCTGCAGCCCACAGCCTCTTATCATAGGCATTTGCTCTTCCCACTGTCTGCCATCGTGGACGGGATTCCTACTGCAAGTCCCTCATCTGGTCCCCAAGCGTCACACAACACTAACCCACTATCAAAGGTGAGTCTGTGCTTATCTGCGCAGCAGCCCTGCTCGCTCTCCCTCTCTCTGCCCCGAGTCCTCGGGCCGAGGACACAGCCTCTGGTCTTTAGATCCCTCCAGGTGTGCCGACTCCGGGCAAGGCGTCCCATAACTGCAATTACACGTGTCAAGGGTGCTGTCGAAGCCCCGCTCTCACCAGGCTGGGTGGGTGGAGCAGCACCCTCCAACCCTCCACCTGGAGGACGGCGTTCACAGCCCAGCTCACTCTGCAGAAAGCCTCTGCCTAAATCCTCCCTCCTCAGTCCCTGGATTGTATCTTTGAAAACTGGAAGGAGAGTCCCAGCCAACCAAGTAACCGGAACCCGTGGGCAGCTTAGCATCACCAGGTATGAGCAGACATCTCCCTACTTTTCATCCACCTTCACGTCCAGGTTCATGTCTGAGGTTGTCCAGGCTCCCGAGAGAACGTGGCTCTCTCTATGGTGACCTCGTCCAGGGGCCAGACGACATACAGCCCTTCAGACATACTTCAGCTCCTGATGGCAAAGGCGGGGGAAAGAGAGCCGCTGTGCCCTGCTTTGCAGCACCCAGTCCGGGCTGAGGCCCCAGTGCTGGCCCAGGCCAGACGCTCTCAAAACAGCCGCCCCTGAGAGCCGAGGGCCGGACTGAGGAGACGGAAAGTGAGGCCAAGCCTGCCGCTCACACCTGGGCAGGTGGCCAAGCACAGAGTGACCCTGGACTGGGACCCAGCATTAGGGACTGGAAGGCAGAGGGCTCTGCTCCCTGGAGTTGGAGGCAGCTGTCCTGGGCAGGTCAGCTCTATCTGCTGGCATCAGATGGCCTTCATTGCTCAGGTCTCCCACGTGGGAGCAGCTGCTAAGGGGTGTGTGTGTTCTGGGAAGTTTTCCTATTTAGGCCGACCAGGAAGAGAGAGGCAAAGGGCCTAAGCCGGTGACTCTGATTCCTAAAGATGCGCTCACAGAAGAGCTCCAGGCGGCTGCCAGTGGGGGGCTACTGTGAGAGGCAGCCCCAGAGCTCTGGGTTGAGCAGTGTGGTGATGGGACATAAGCAGGGGTCCCAGAACAGGACCGAGGTGGGCTTCACTCCTAGTTCGGCCACTCAGCATCCGTGTGGCCTTGAGAAAGTCACTTCCCCCCTCTAGTCCCTGCCTTGGCTACTTCACCCTGGAGCTCCCTTTTCCTGACACACGTCTCAATTGCAGTTTCTTGTGTAGCATCTGTCATCCCACCAGAATGCAAGCTCCCCGTAGACACCGGCCAGGCTGTGGCTGTTCAGCCCTAGCACAGGCCTCACTCACGACGGTACTCAAGGAAAAACAACACCTCGGTGAATCTCGGTGAATAACGTGAGCAGTCACTCTCCTGTACTGTAAACGCAAACATTCTGTTGTTAATGCAGAAACAGTCGCAGTATCAATACCAGCCGCAGACTAGCGTAAGAGGACGTACCATCCTGTTGGGCCACGCAGGCCACAGGATGTTGTGGGGAGGGTGAATGAAAGATTATAGTCTCTGCTCTGGGAATCTAGAGAAGGGGCTGTGCTTGGTTGAAGTCACATACCCCAAATCACCTCAACAATCATCCCAAGCCAGTGTCTAGGCAGACAGATCACACACACACACACACACACACACACACACACACTCTTCCCCATTTAAATGGTATAGTTTCAGGGAGCCCTGGCTTTCTGGGTAGCTTGACAAGTTAGCTCCACCCTGGGTTCAGGTGAGTCCAGGAAACCAGGGCGCCTGAGCCCACGCCCAGCTTCCACCCCACCTGCCCCAGCAGGGCCATGAAATCACTCAAGTTCACAGGCAGCAGGGCTGCCCAGGGGAAGAACACCGCTGTCATCCTCTGGGCATCCTACTGCAGGGTCCTGCATAAGAGCAGAGCATGGCTGTGGGGTGGCCTCATATACAACTTTGAAATAATTAGTCACATGCTATGTGGCCTCCATTTGTACTCTTGCTTTAAGCTCTGCAAATATCAGGCATGTATTTGCACAGTTGCAAGGCTCAGACTTAATTAGTCATGAGCTATCATTCTTTTATGCCTTCAGTAAATGTTTGTTTTTTAAGCCCTACTATGTTAGCTGCTGTGCTAGTGCCAAGCCCTTCAAGGAACTCACTGTCCTCACTGTCAACTTCTCTAGTGAAGCTGATGTCCCAGTAAAGCCTCATGTTTGCTTATTATCTATAAGTTCCATCCAGACCTGCCTGGACCTTTCTTCCACCCCTCACCTGCCAATTTCTCCCCGTTACTGAGGCTTGGCTCATGTTCCCCCACCTCCTGCTTTGCCCAGTTAACTCCAAACGATTCTTCTGGTCTCAGCGTAGGCATCATTACCTAGTGAATGAACCCTTCCCAACTCAACTCAGGAGACCCTTCTTCAGAGAACACTTTCCTGATCTCCATGGTCAGGGTTCTTACCAGGGCTTCTAATGGAGTCAACCCTCCCATTAGAGGCTCTGGTAAGTGTCAGGTATCTTATCATGCCACTCTGGCAACGTTATGCTTGCGGGATTGGATTAATAGCTCTCTCCCACGTTAGGCTGTTGAACTTGACAGTGTCTATTAGATTCACCTCTGAATCTCTAGGGCTCAGCACAGTGCCTGACACATAGCAGGCATTCCAGGAATATTTACTGAATGACTGAATTAACTAAGTTCAATGTAAAGTGTGGATAAATTCAATACATGTTTGATGGTTTGAATTTGACCAATGCTTATTGGATTTCCCAAAAAACATATAGTACGAGAAAAGACAGATAGCACCAAATGAGAACCACTGATAAGTATTTTCATGGAGCTCGAATCAGATAACTTGGTCCAACTGTGGAATTGATGGGGAATTCATGACGGGGTGACAAAGAGATTGTACAGTTACATTCTGTGGTCAATAATACCCCCATCCCACTCCATTTGCACTCTTTACTAAAAGCTACTTTTCCTGATATTTTGTTGTCATGACTCTTCACCTCTCCTCTTTTCCTCTCCTATGTGTCTTTCAATTGGCTTCACCATCAGAAAAACCAATCAAATATGTGTGCTCTTTGATCCAGACATTCCAGCTGAAGGACTGTAGCTTGTGGGAATATTACCATTGTTGCAAATGATATAATACAAAAGAATGTTCATGGCATCATTGTTTATAATGGCAAGAAAATGGAAACTATATAAACATCCACCAATAGAGGAATAGACTAATAAATTCACACCACGACCTTGTAAAGAACGTAGTCGGTCTGTGTTCTGATGGGGAGAGTTGCATCTGATATCTTGCAAAGGAGGAAAAAAAGCAAGTTGTAGTGTCATATGTATGTTATGTAATCTCTCCCACAATAAACGTGAGTATGTGTTTGTGTAAGCATGGGAAAAGTCTGGAAGAGTATACATTCAAAGAAGGTGACCTTCATTTCTTGCTTTATACTCCTTCATATTATCTGAATTTGTGACAAAAGTCTGTTACATTTCTAGCTTAAAAATTCCAACAATGTAAATGACATATTTGCTTGTTTGTCTGTCTCTCTTCACTAGGATGAAAACTACACATGGGCAAGGACTTAGTCCATCTCTCACTGCCATATCCACTGTGCCTGACACAGAGTAAGTGCTCAATGCATATTTTTTATGAACGTCAAATTTATTTAAAAAAAAATTCCATTTTAACGAAATCTGTCTTCTACATCCTCCTCTCTGACCCCTGCATGTCTTTATTGGTAAATTAACTGGGTACTGAGGAAGCTGAAATCCTCTGCCTCCACCTGGTGGGCCTTGAATTATGGCTGATCTCTTGCCAGCATCGCTGGTTCTCATGACAAATAGATTGGAAACCCACGAGCCCTCCCACATATAAGTGTGAAAAAACTTGACAACCTCAAAGTTCCTATGTGATAAAGCTTCAAGCCACAAAGAATGTTTCAAAAGAGAAACCTTGATATGGGTTTAAAGTTCATTCATTCAAAAATTAAGAGCTAGAAAAGAGCACAGTAAGTATCAGAGAACAAAAGCATGTACTGTCAGCCTGGTAATTGAAAGGTCACAGCTGTTTAACCACCAGATAATTCAATCTATTTAGAAGAGTTGAACAAAACAACAGAAATGTAATAGATTATGGTTTACGAAAAGATCTGCAAAAATATGCACTAAATCGTGTTCTGTGGTTACTGTTTCTCTTTAACTTTCCCTTTGCTTTACTGCAGAGCCAACACAGAGCAGCAAAAAGAATGCAGGTGGTATCAAGGATGCACGAGCTGTCTTGCCTTTTCTTAAAGGAGCTGATCCTAAAGTTTGGGGTCCATGTGCAGAGAGAGAAACTAGTCAGGTGAAAGGACCCCAGAACTGAGGGATTTTCACATTTTGGACAAACAAGGAAGAGAAAGGAGGGAGCGTGTCAGTCCATATCACCTGGACCAGATGATTCTGGGTTTGGAGATCCTCATTTCTTGCATGTTACAATTACATAATCTATTACTTCTGTATTTTTGGTTTTTTTCTTTACTGCATCAACATGCTACTGGAGGGGTCAGTGCATAGGCTGCTTAAGGTCAACCAGAAAGATACTCAAAGAAAGAATGCAAACACACTTGATCCCTATGTAGAGCCAGGGACAAATATAATTTGCTAATTTAACTGCTAGAGACTAATGGAAATAAAATGCAAACAGCCTAAAGAATTTCCAACTCAATCAATGATTCTTTTATACCTGTGATCTTTATTTGTCAAAGAGAAATCTGTTGTCTTTGCCTTAAGCTGTTATGGGCAGCTTAATGTGATCTCATGCCATGTGGGTAAGAGTTATAAATACGTATTTTTTTAAAACATAAGTTCATAAAAGTTTTAAAAGCAGAAAAGACTGTGATTTAATTTCATTTTAAAGGGAATATTTACAGAAAAATCAAACAAGGCATGTGATTTAAAGTAGGGTGAAAGTAAGAAATTTTCACTTTTAGCTACATTCTGTTCTGTATTGTCAAATTTGTTTCAAAGATTAGGAAAGAACAAACATAAAGAGATAAAAAAGTGAATTTGGAAAGGACAAAATCTATGGTTGACTCCAAGACATGTATAAGTCCCTTTTTTTTTTTTTTTTTGAGACAGAGTCTCACTTTGTTGCCCAGGCTAGAGTGAGTGCCGTGGTGTCAGCCTAGCTCACAGCAACCTCAAACTCCTGGGCTCAAGCGATCCTCCTGCCTCAGCCTCCCGAGTAGCTGGGACTACAGGCATGCGCCACTATGCCCGGCTAATTTTTCTATATATATATTTTTAGTTGTCCATATAATTTTTTTCTATTTTTAGTAGAGACGGGGTCTCGCTCTTGGCTCAGGCTGGTCTCGAACTCCTGACCTTGAGCGATCCACCCGCCTCGGCCTCCCAGAGTGCTAGGATTACAGGCGTGAGCCACCGTGCCCAGCCTATAAGTCCCTTGAGTTCCTTTCTTGGGAAGTCATTTCCCTGCCCCATGACAGCATTTGTGGCTTTTCTCCAATGGTGCCCCATAAAAATCCACTCAAGGTATGACTGCAGGCTCAAGTCTGATCTCTCCTGGCCAACGGGGAAATTTACAAGGGACATTTGCACTTTATCAGAGAACAAAATTCAAAATTCTAAGCCACAGAAAAGAAACTGGATGGCAGTGGGGGGCCGGGGGAGATGCTTGTAATTTTTTTTTCTTTTTTCCCTGAGAAAGCATCTCTCTGTCACCCAGGCTGAAGTGCAGCAGTGCAATTGTAGCTCACTGTAACCTCAAAGGCCTGAGCTCAAGAGATCCTCCTGCCCCAGCCTTCTGAGTAGCTGGGACTACAAGGTCACACCACCATACCAGCTATTTATATTTTTTGTAGAGACAGGGTCTCACTATATTACCCAGGCTGGTCACAAACATCTGGCCTCAAGTAATCCTCCCACCTCAGCCTCCCAAAGTGCTGGAGTTACAGGCATGAGCCACCACACCAGGCTTAAAATTTTAAGCAGTGTGTTATTTTAATAAAGTAAGACACCATATGCAAAATAAATCAAATATGTGTGGTTAAGGGCACAGGCTTTGTGGTGAGAGATTTGGATGGAAATGTTTCTCTGTCGGCTACTTTGGGCATGTCATCTGCCTAAGGCTCGTTTTCCTCATCCATCAGTTGAGCTTAATAAAAAGACAGTGTTGTTCTGAGGAGTACATGCAAAGTGCTCAATAACAAGTAACCATTACTTCTTAGCTTTTATAAGCTACGTAAACTATTTAACTAGAGCAATAAGAAATTACATGAAACATACATAAATGAAATTAATGTTTCTTTGGCAAAAATTCTGGATTGTTTTATGTTACTTAAGGAACGTTGTTACTATGAATGAATCAAAAACAGAATCAGTACTAGCCCAGCATTAAATCTAAGCCAGTGTCCTGCATACACCTTCCTAAATGTCTGCGTGAGTGTGGGTGTCCCCTAAATGCCAGGCACTTGTAAGAGCTACTTACTTTTTTTCTTATTTTTTTATTTTAAGATATTATTGGGGTATAAACATTTTGGTTACAAGTAATGATTTTGCCTCACCCAGGCCAGGGCTAGAGGTGTGCCCTTCCCCCACACAATGCATATCACATCCATTAGTTGTGAGTTTACTCATCCCCACCCCCGACCTGACCGATACCCAATGAATATTACCACCATGTGAGCACATTAGTGTTGATCGGTTAGTACCAACTTGATGGCGAGTACATGTAGTACTTATTTTTCCATTCTTGTGATACCTCACTTTGAAGGATGGGCTCAAGCTCTATTCAGGAGAATATAAGAGGTGCTAGATCACCATTGTTTTTTGTAATTGAGTAGTATTCCAGAGTATACGTATACCACATTTTATTAATCCACTCACGGATTGAAGGGCACTTGGGTTGTTTCCACATCCTTGCAATAGTGGATTGTGCCGCCATAAACATTCGAGTGCAGATGTCTTATTATAGAATGTCTTTTGTTCCTTTGGGTAGATGCCTAGTAGTGGGATTGCTGGATCAACTGGTATTTCTATTTTTAGCTCTTTGAGGTATCTTCAAATTATTTTCCCCAGGGGTTGTACTAATCTGCAGTCCCACCAGCAGTGTAAGAATGTTCCTGTCTCTCCACATTCACACCAGCATTTGTTGTTTTGGGACTTTTTCAGAAAGACCATTCTCACTGGAGTTAGGGGATATCTCATTGTGGTTTTGATTTGCATTTCCCCAATGATTAGAGATGTTGAGCATTAGACATCAGCCTAGGCAAAGAAGACCCCCCCGCCAAGCAATCACAGCAACAACAAAAATAAATAAATGGGACCCGATCAAATTAAAAAGCTTCCACACAGCCAAGGAAACTATCATTACAGTGAACAGACAACCTACAGAATTGGAGAAAATATTTGCTTTCTACACATCTGACAATAACTTAAAAAAACAACAAGAAAAAAAATCAAACAACCCCATCAATAAATGAGCAAAGGACATGAACAGAAACTTTTCAAAAGATGACAGAATAATGGCCAACAAACATATAAAAAAATGCTACTTACTTTTTCTCTATCCTCACTCTGCATCCTTCCTTTTCTCCTAACTGAATGGAGGGTAAAGTTCCCAGGACAACGAAAGCCTTTGGACCACCAACCAAGTCCTTGGAGTGGGGTGACCAACTGTCCCTGTTTTAATGGGAAAGTTTCAGTTTTAGCACTTAAAAATCCCATACCCCAGGACCTCCCTGGTCCTACGCACACCGAGGTGGTGTTTCACTCCAGCTGGGAGCCGGGACCCAGGCACCGGGTCAGGCCCTGTGGATTATCTCCGTTGACTGTACTCAGCATTACTTCAAAGCAGGTGGCTTTCTTTCCCTTGGTAGAGGTATTTAGTTAACACTCCTGTGGGTCTTGTCAGGTGTGATCAGAGTAAAATCTAGGCAACACACATGGAATGAAAAGAGGGAGGTGGAATTATATTTTCCCCTGGGATAACTGGCCGAGAGTTGAGAGGATTTAAGGGGTTAAAGAGGGGCATGCAGGCCTCTGGGCGCTTTGCTATCTATGTGACACACACAAGAAAGAGGATGTGTGTGTGTAATATACTAGGGAAGAGACAGAACAGGCAGGGACCTCGCCTGGGCAGGAGCCCCAGGAAGGTGGGTGGAAGGCAGGGGTGGTTGCAGTTGAGTTATACAATTCCCCATCCTGGCCTCCAGGGGGCGCCATCAGCCCGCATCATTCTGTTGCCTTTTGGGGGACCAGCAGGAGGGAGCAGGTCCACATTTGAGGGGCAGGAAGGAGAGGATACGCAGGGGTGGGATACACGAGAATGAGTTTACCACTCAGAGGAGTGCCTGGATGTCCCCGTTAACCCCAGCAGAGATAAGCACCTCCTCCGCCCCATGAGATCACAGCTCTTTCATTCCCGCTTTAACTTTGCTGGTCTCCTCTTCTTTGGAAAGAATGAGAAACCTCATCCTAGCAATCTCAAAACTCTGTGCCCTCAGGAAAAACTCTGAAAGGCTGTGTAGAGCAGGTAATGTTGAGGCCAGGTCTCCCCAAAGGGAACAGTGCCCGGTCGCCTGGCTGCTTTCACAGGGCACAGGGGCCTCTGGGTGACCGGCTTGCGTGAATAGGGAGCTGATTGCTGATCGCCACTCTGTGCTGATGGATGTACATTTGTTCCATTCGAAATGGTCTGAGAGCAAAAACTGTTTCTAAAAACAAGAGCTTTGTGTGAGCACAGTGAACTTTAAGGGCAAGATTCAAAAACCACTAGGGGTTCAGCCTTCTTTCCAAGCAAGAACGAGCCACAGAAAGCTCCCAGAATGGGGTTCCCAGCATCCTCTGGTAATCCAGGAACACCTGTGGGAAAGCACCGTGCGTTCCTCTGGTCTCAATCCCAGCGGTGGGAATCAGAGTGTATAGAAGCTGGCATCAGAGCCCACGGCTGGTTCTGTCATTGCCCCGTGGGTGACCTGGTGGCAAAGCACTTAAAACCTGGACTTCAGTTTTCTCAGCTGTAAATTCTGTAAAATGATGGGGCCGGGCAGGGTTGTGCCCAAGTTCCCTTCCACGTCTGCTTTTCTTGAGGGCCCTGTTATTCACCCACGGAGCTAACAATGCTGGTTCTTAAACTTTTTGCACCTGGGACCCCTTCACAAATCTTAAAAGAAGTGAGAACTCCAAAGAGCTTTTGTTGATGTGGGTTATATCTGTCAATACTGATCACATATAGAAATGAAAATTGAGAAAACTTTAAAACACAAGAATACACAAGAACACATTCTATTAGCTATTGGGGTCGTGATCTTGTCACACATTATGTATTCTCTGGAAACGTCCACGATGAGAATGAGAGCAAAAGTGTAATAATATCTTAGTCTTATCATGAAATAGTTTTGGTCTCATACACTCCCTCCCCCCAAAAGGCTCTCAAAGACCCCCAGTGTCCCCAGACCCTACCACTCTGAATACTGCTGGTGTAGAAAGAGCCTGTATTTGCATCTTAGCGTTTCTATTTGCTAAATATGCGACCTTGAGCCTGTAACATTACTTAACCACTTTGTGTTTCGATTTCCTGTAGAACTAGAGTAAGAAGGGTATCTAACTCACAGGCTTTTAGAAGCATTAAAATAACCTCATGGGTGAAAAGTTCCTCCATAAATGCTTGATAAATGGAGGCCATTATCAAGCAACTAGAGGCAAATTTTCATCAAAGAAATACATTTGGAAACTTAACAAAAAGAAAAAACTTACCCACGCAACAAAATTGCTGCTTTTTCAGACAGTGCCTAGAAAACCAGGTTTGTACAGGGAATTTCGCGAAACTTCAAAGCAGTAGTTCATGTCTCTGTGCTCGCAGAGACTTTTCCAGAATGTGACGAGCACCACCGCACAGAGCCCAGCTGAAGCTCCGTCTTCACTGACCACTCTGCGGTCCCTCCTGCAGTAAGGCGGGGCGCGCGGGGTCGTCCCAATTACACTGAAGTAGCTTCACTTGGCGGCTCCCTCCACAGCTGCACATGCACAACACATATTTGGAAGCTGCCGAATTGAAGAATTTGAACACCTGAGTCCCCCCACCCCATGGCTGTGTGAGGGTTTCCTTTGCTATTTAACAGTCAGTGCTAATCCACTGCCTAACTGACCCACAGGAATTTCAGCTTATACTTCTCTGCAAGCCCCTGCTCTTTGCCCGAATTTTCTAATCTGTCTTAATGGATGTCATGCGGTGGTTACAAACCCCGGATGCACATTGGAATCACCTGTAGAGCTGGGACATTGCCTAGGACCAATTTCCCAGAGATTCTGATTTAATAGGTCTCTGCGGGGCGGAGGGTGGTTCTAGGTGATTCTAATGTGTAGTCAGGCTTGAGAAGGGTCCCTCTAATAGCCTGTGGTTCTCGAAGTATGGCCCTGGGACAGCGGCATCAGCATCACCTGCAACTTGTTAGAAATGCAGAGCCCAGAGATCTGTTTTAACAAAGCCTCCAGGTGATTCCAGTGCATGCTGCAGTTTGAGACCCGGTGCTATTTATCACACACCTCCAAGAAGCCCACTTCCACTTTCACCATCACCTCCATCAACTACGGAAGCCTGTGAAAACAAAAGTCTCAGGCTCCCGTCTTCCGAGGTGCAGCTATCCGTGTGTGCAGAGGTGGCAGGGATTGGGAGACTCTGGCATCATCTGCATGCAAAGAGTGGCTGGGTTCTTGAATGAACCAAAGGTCATCAAATGTCACATACACACATTCAATTCAGCAGACATTTATTACACAAACATTTACTGAGGCACCGGGCTATGGCATTAGAAAGATAGGTAAGGCCCAGTCTCTGCCTTAAAGGAATATTTAGTCTAATAGTCACAAAGAACATATGCAAACAAGAAAGCAGGATACCAGAGCTTTAAAAGACACGTAGTTGTATCAATGTTAAGATCACAACAATAGCCACCGTTTACCTATTGAGCACTTTTGTGCCAGCCAGAGCACAGAGAGTTTTATGTGTGGTATCTCACTTGATCTTCATAACAACATTTTGAGGCAGGTTCTAGTATTATCCCCACTTTGCAGATGAGGAACCAAGTTTACAGAAGGTGAATGTATTGCTAGGTGACACAGTTAGTAAGTGGGGAGCCAAGATTTAAACCCAGATCTGTTTGACCCCAAGCCCCTTAATCACTTCCCACATATGCCAGTTTTAACTTACAAAGGGTAAAATAGAGACTTCATCAACATTTCCTAGCCAATTCTGAAAAAAGAAACATTTCTTAAAAGATATGGTTGGTGTAAGTGGGTTGAGAATGGTGGCAGAATTCAAGCAATTTCTGGTTAAATTAAGAGACTATCAGAGTAGGAAACTGACTCTTGTCACCTTGCAGAGAGATGAGTACGTAGGAAATGCTTCAGAAATGTTTGGCTGAATGAATCCTCCAGATTTTGTGTTTGCAGCCATTCTTCCTGCTGCCTAAGAACGATGCATGCATTTGCTCTGTCCTCA
This sequence comes from Eulemur rufifrons, assembly GCF_041146395.1. NCBI lineage: Eukaryota > Metazoa > Chordata > Mammalia > Primates > Lemuridae > Eulemur > Eulemur rufifrons. Next base: position 40,445,259 of record NC_091010.1, read on the forward strand.
CCTTTGACCTATAGGAGAGGCTCTAATCCTGGGGAATCCTGAAGAACAAGAGTCCCTCTGGCGCAACCACCAGAAAGAAAATCACAACCACATCTAGCCTGTGATTGTCTCCCCAACAAAGTTGCCAAAAGAATGGAAAACATTTGTAAATGTGAAAATGTTATTTGAATGTTCAATAATGGATTCTATAATCATAATCTTTATAGAAATTCCATTATACTATGGAAACAATAGGCTAATTGTTATAGTGGAGGGAGATCTATAGGATTGTTTGCCCAACACTCATCATACTTATTTTTCTAGAAATTGCCACCTACTCCATCCATAGTTCTCACGGGAGCTGCCATGTGTATACACACACACACATACACATAGATGAATATTTTTTACATGACCCATCAGCCTGACCACAGTTTATTGTCCAAGAGCTGGCACCCAATCCAGGGTGGTCTATCGACTCTTTTGCTTAGGATATTTTGGACTTGACACCGAGAAATCTCCCTTCGGTGACTGAAGCTGGAGGGTACATGTATTAGTCAGGGTTCTCCAGAGAGAACCAACAGGATGGACAGACAGATAGATAAGATGAGATTTATTAGGGGAATTGGCTCACACAATTACGGAGGCTGAGAAGTCCCAAGACAGGCCATCTCCAAGCTGGAGATCCTGGGATGCCAGTAGCATGACTCAGTCCAGGTCCAAAGCCTCAGAACCAGGGAAAATGATGCTGTAATTCCCAGTCCAAGGCCAAAGGCCTGAGAAACTGGGGGACCCCTGGGGTAAGTCTTAGAGTCTAAAAGCTGAAGAGCCTGGAGTCCTGATGTCCAAAGACAGGAGAGGATGAGTACAGCTCATCTCCAGGAGAGAGAGGAAATGGTCTTTCTGTTCTATCTGGACCCCCAGCTAATTGAATGGTGCCCGCTCACATTGAAGGCGGATCTTTCCCACTCAGTCCACTCACTCACAAGCAAATCTCCTCTGGAAACACCCTCTCAGACACACTCAGGAATAATCCTTTACCAGTTGTCCAGGTAATTCTTAATCCTGTCAAGTTGGCACCCAAAATTAGCCATCACAGTAGACAAGCATGAAGTTTGGTAGACGGGGAGTGGTCTGGTGGAGTGAGCCAGTCTGCAAGGAAAGAGAAGGAAGCTGCCAACACACACAGGGTGGCAGAGAGGAGGGAGAGAGCCCCCCACACACCGAGAACCTGGCTTCTATTATTCCTGAAGCCCGCCTGTATGCCTGCTCTTTCCCAGACTTGGTTTTTCAACATTTTCTTTTAGATTTTGTGACTCAATCAATATGCCTTTGAGATGAAGCTAACCGGAATTCGGTTCTGTCATTTGTAAACACAGCCCTAACCAAAACAGGTGTTTGAGCAGCTTCCGGGTGACTACAATGAATACAAAGGTGAAATCGAGCAATAGCGCTAACTTCTTGCTTTCTGTCACCTCATGTCTTTCTTAAAAAACATATCAATTTTAGTAGATGTCCTCTAAGGGTCAGTTTTGTTATTTTTTTGGCAAACTTTTTATTGAATTATAGCACATACAAAAAACTGTACAATCGTGACTTTTCACAAAATACCCATACCTCTGTAACCAACACCCAGATCCTGAATGAGAACATTTCTAGCAGCCCTCCCAGACAGTGTAGCTGCCACTCTCCTGACTTTTGACATCAGAGATCAGTTTTGCCAGTTTTTGAACTTTGAGGAATCATGCAGGATGTTCCCTTTTGCGCCCGGCTTCTTTCTCGTTGGTAAAATGCGTCCATGTTATCACACGTGGTTGTAGTTCTCTCACTGCTGAGTAGTATCACCAGCCTTGTCTTTTAAAGGTTATTTTTACTTACTTAAAGTGGGCTGGAATTCAGCAGTGGGAACCTGGTAGAAGTAGCTATTTATTCTCCTGATAATCTATTGATCATGATGGTAACATATCTAATTCAGACAAGTTGCCTGGAACTTTGCAGCAGAAAGAAATTGCTCTTATAAAGTTGGAAGTTTTGTTAAGAGTCTTTTGCTGTTCAGCTCAAGTGAGGACACAGGCTGCTTCCTCCTTACAAAGGAGGAAAAACAACAAATGATCCACCTTCTATCCTTGTTTAGAATAGAGCTTCTGAAAGAAAAGCATGCTGAAATTCCCCATAAAAGTGACCCTTTCAAAACACCTAATCAGACCACGTATTGTTTATTTCAGCAAACCTCATTCAGTAGCTCTAAAGACAAATAACCCCTGTGCTGCAATTTGTGTCATAATTTCTGGAAGACAACACCATTCTTCTAATTGTTACCAGGCAAGCAAACAGTAATTTATCCACAAGGCTGTTCTGTAAAACCATTCTTCATTAGCCTTGAGATATAGATTCTGAATATAATTTCCATCAACATTTTTTATAGCTTTTCTTCTTTATCCTCCATGATAATTATAATGCAAATAACAACAAGGCTTGACCAATAAGGCTTGACCAACAAGGAAAACTGGCTTGACCAATAAGGAAAATTTATTACTTTCCATCACAAGAGTTATGGAGCTGGGCTAACACTGGCAAGGACCTGGGTTTTTTCTGTGTCAGACTGACCTAAGGAGAGCCCCATAGATCCAAGTAGACCGAGGCTGTTACAGGAGTCACATCTAAAAAGAAATAACAGCTTCCAACAGCAAAAGACACTGCGTCTTCCCTTTGTCTCCCCCACCCCCACCGCCACGAGGAAACCTTCCTTGGAAACCAACCACTTCCCATCAGCCAGAATTACATCCAGTTTACTGGAAAAACCAACCAATGGCAAAAGGAATGGGATTACCATACTTGGCACATAACAACTGTGTTTATCTCTAAAATAAGAAATATAGTCCCTTTCCTTGAGTCACTTTCAAAGACAACAATGGGTCTTCTGAAAAGGAAAAAAGGGAGAAAGATTATTGGGCAGTTACCCACCCATCATCTTCCATGGTCTACCTACCTCTTGGGCTTCCCCACTTTCATGTTCCATATATTGTTCACAAAACCATCATACTTCCACAAATACACACTGTCCCCTCCATGAATGAAAACAACCTAAAGTCTCTTCAAGAAGAGACAAGATAAATCCAATAAAAACTCCCATTCAGAAAAGTGACCATCAACACTGGTCCAAGCACATGTTATTTTCTGCAGACAAGAATAGCAAATACTAGTACCATGACCCAGGAATGGAGTGAAGGTCTCTGTCAGCCCTCCGGTCATCCTGGTTCTTCTCTGCTGGGGCCTCCCTTGCACACTGCCTCTCATGGCCTGGGGAGCATCGGAGAAGACGCCTTCCTGGAGGATACGGAATTTAACAGCCCACTTCCCGCGGATACAGATGCTATGGCCTCAGGACCACCTTAGGGCTTGAACAGTCCTAGAGTTTTAACAGTCTGAGTCTCACTTCTGGTCCATTCCAGGGACCAGTAATGGTCAGTCATCTTGTCTGGATGAGGTCTGTGAGTGCCACAATCCCTGTCTTCTCACCAGGTATCTCTATGATCTTCCCATCTTCAAGGCCAAGTTTAATGGCCTCAACCTCGAGGCAATTGACAGCAATAGTCACATGGTGGAAGAGGGAGTGAAGCAGAGGAGATGCTGTCTCTGATCCCAGCCTGCCCAGTTGCATCTAAGCTACACTGTGCCTCTTGTCTGGTAAAGGACATTTGATGAGCGCTATTAAGCAGAGGTCGGGGGAATCAGATTTGCTTTTGTCCCATTCCTATCACTCTTACCTCCTGCAAAATTTCTTTCTTCCCTACCCTTTTTTCGGGGGGAGACGGGGACATCAATTTTGTACAAAATCATGATATCTAAGCTTGAAAATCTCCAAATTATGGCCTTTAAATCAACTTAGATTACACGTTAAGGGCAGGAAGAGTCTATATTAGCAAAACTCCATTTTCTTCTGTTTCTGCATTTAGGCATGCCAATTTTTATCTAAACTTGCCCCTTCTCAAAGGCTACAAGAAATAACCAGCATGCGCCAATGTCCCTGATTTTCCTACCATTACCTGTAATCCTACAGTGTCTTACATACAAGATCAGGGTCCCAAAGCCCAAGACATGACAATTTGATCAAAAGGCTACAGACTCAGAAACTTTGAAATAATGGCTTTTGCCGTTAAAAAAATATGTAAGAGCTGCATTTAGGAAGAAATGAAGGAGCTGATCAGTGGCAGAAGCCAAGAGCTATCACTTGTCAATTTAACATTTTCTCTATTATACATGAAAAAACTCCAGTTTTCTCCTGCCTACCCCTGCTTTCCAGAAATTGTTTTAGGATCTACAGGGGAAGGAGGCTCTTTTAATAACAAATAAACATACTTTTGAAAAGAGATCTGAACATATATTTTGAAAACAAAGTGAGTCACAGCAAAGAATGTAAAATACACACCTGAAACTAGATGAAGATATACTTCTTACAAAAGGGGAGGGGGTAGATTATTTTGATGAGAATAACAAAAAGGAATATGACATTGAGAATTTCTTTGTTGATTGAGATTTGTAACTTTTAGAAAACATGACATGAAATTGTGTGGACAGTATCAGTTAAATTTTAAGGAAGAAGCTTGTCTTCAGTGTTCTATTAATAGCCAATTGATTTTCCTCCATGACTCCTGGAAGAAATGTTAGTAAGGGTACATCACTGATCCTTCTGATCTTTGCATGCTTATTCAAAGTCAAAATTCCAGCCTGGCAACATGCTGCACACCAGGAAATTCACACTGAATCCCAGGGGACTGGGACATCGTGGTGCTCTTAGCACTAACACCAGCATTTGGTTCTGGTGGTATAATTCTCAGCATGCATGGGATTGACATTTTTTGACAATATTTAAGTCATATCAACTTTCCTTCCAGAAATGAATTCTCCTATTTGGTTTTGAGTTGAGTGTTAATTCCCTCTACACAAGGTCAGTGCATTTGAACAAAACAGCATCATGTTCCAAAGCCAAGGTTAGTGCACTATATCATGTTCACCAATGTATCCCTTATGTTTAGCATGTTCCCGACTCATGGCAGGTGCTCAATAACTATTTACTGCATAGATGAATAAATGAAAAGAGCCATGGCCACTCAGCAGCTCGAACAGCCTTGGCGGTGAATATTTCTCTGGTCACATTAAGTTGTTTGCAGTTTACTAAAAATGCAGACGGGAACCAGACATAGAAATGCCAGATGTTCGCATATTTGAGATAGTTTATAGTTTCATTAGACTTTGAGTCTTGCTTGTCTTGTCAAATAGTGTCTATCAACATCCACTCCCTTCCAGGTAGAGCTCTAGGCAGAAGGCAAGAAGTTTAAAATTCTAGAATAAATCTCTTTCTACATTTTTCTTCCTTCACCCCAGTGCCTGATTGATTCTAAGCCAGGTGTCTGTGACAGCCAGCCCTGAAACACTGCAATGATTGGCCGCAGTGAGGCTCCTTAAACTCTGCCTCTCCTTCCTCCAATCTCAGAAATAACTGCTGCCTTCCAATTCCCGTAGCATTGTTCTCACCACCAATAGAATCATTATGATTGCAAGTTGCATGCACATGGGCAGAGAATTACTGAAAACACATGGCTTCCTGTCCTGGTGTCCACATCACGAGTTACTCGAGGGCACCTGTTTACCCTCCCGGCCTCTAATACACATAGTACACATTTGTCAAATCAATGGATAAACAGCAGGAATATATTTTTTTTCTTCTCTTTGAATTGCAACTTTAAAGGTAAAAAAGAAAAACTCGATAAGATTTCTTTCTTCACTACTGGACAAAGAAGGGAAAAGACAGGGAAAGTTTAGTATTCAGTTAGAAATTCAGGGATGGGGGAAAGTAGTCTAACCTCTTTGGGTTCAGTCATTGGGGAAACGTGCATAGTAAGTGAAAATTCCTTGGTGCTCTTCCCATCGAGAGAGGTTGACTATGTTCCTTCCTCTTGACTCCGGGCCTGTCTTAGTGACTGGGTTGTAACCCACAGAATGCAGCGGAAGTGATAGGCCATGACTTCTAAGGCTAAGTCAGCACAGGCCGTGCTGCTTCCACTTAGTTCTCTTAGGTTGCTCATCCTAGGAGAGCCGGGCCCCACCACCACGTAAGAACTCTGCCGCCCCTGGGAGTGCTGTGCTGGAGGGGCCATGTGTGTGTGGGGCTCCGGTCAACAGCCCCCACTGAGTTCCCGGTCAACAGACAGTGTCAACTGCTGCCATGTGTCAAACCTTTGGGTGACTGTGGCCCCAGCCAACGTCGGACTGCGACCACAGGAGAGACAACGAGAATTGCCAAACTGTTTCTAAATCTGACTCTCAAAATACAATGACTGTTTGAAGCCACTAAATTATGGGGAAATTTATTACACATTGATAATAACTGCATCAATTGCCTCTGGGGATTACGACTGTAGAAAACCCCTGCATTTTTCTTCTCCATTTCTGAATGGGGCAGTTGAGCCCTTTGTCAGTTTTCAGACCAAGCATACACAAGGACATACAAACATACCACTCATCAGTGAGTGTGTCTCAGTCCATAAGCAAATACAACATCCAGAGCCTGCACGTGTAGAATCCATCAAAATGTAAATTAAAAGCATAAAGGGCTTCTGGAATGGAAGTAGTCTCTGCTTAATTAAGGCAAGAGATGCAAAACCTGTCTAAGACAAGAATTATAAGAATAATTATTAGAGGCTTCTACAAAGTGATGTTTCTTAGTTACTGAACAAAGACTTGGTTACTAGAAAGGCTCAGAAATTATTCTCCTCTAAAAGGAAATGAGGGGAAAAAACATTCACAGAAACATCTTGTGACTGAAGCCAGCTCTGCCCCCACGTAGAGGCGCGATGCTGACTTCATTCCCTGCAACATCCCTGTGACTAATCTCTGACAATTAGTCCAAGCTTACAAATATTCTCTCCAGCCAAGGCAACAGTAGGAAACCTTTCCATATGGCCAGATCTTTCCACAGCCAGGAGGGTTTGCAGGATTTGTAAATTAGACCTTTCACTTGCACAAAAGGAAAGAATTGCACATGTGATCGTTTGTTCTTCCTCGCTTCGTACCCCTTCCCGTCAGAAACGTGCCCCATCCACGTGTGGCTGGCCTTCAGCACAGGAGGAGGCTTCTCCTTGTGCAGACTCTGCCCTTTTCTCTCCAACCCTCAGCACTCCCCACATGGGGGAAGGATGGGCCTGGCCTGAGGGGCAGTTAAAAGAGCTGAAGTGTCCTCACATCCTGGCAGGACCGGACCGGGGCAGCCCAAGGCTAAAGCACACAGCCAGAGATCCGAATCTTGGGAGTGACTCCTTCTCAATGAACAGCTACCTCTAGCTGTCCTTGAGACTGAGAACTGAGAACTGTGCCCAATTTTTGAGCAATTTTGTTGCAAAGACCCCTTAGAAGTCCAGAGAGGTAGTGGCTTGCAAACTGTGCAGCCGCAGGGACACAACAAGGGGTCACTACATAGAATGAAGGGGGGGGTGGTGAATGAGATGAGCCCTCACCTACACAACAACCAAAGCATCTCATCTTTTTCCTATGTCTCATATTTGGTCTTGAAATATTTTATTAGTTGAATTTGTTTGGAAACCACTGCAATGCAGAAAGAGATGAGCTTTGGAATCAGAAGGCTTTAGACTCAAATCCCAGCTCTGCCCCTTATTTACATTCACTGAATGTCTCTGACATCAATTCTTCTGTAAAGTGGAGATAACAATGCCAAACTCACAGGCATAGTGAGGATCAAATGAGATGATGTGATCAGCGATCACATGGCAGTTGTTCAATAAATGATGAATGTTGGGGATTTAAAAGATCAGTAATACAGTAATCAGTGAGTGTGTCTTAGTCCATAAGCAAATACAACATCCAGAGACTGCACGTGTAGAATCCATCAAAATGTAAATTAAAATCATAAAGGGCTTCAACAAGAGTTGTAAGAATAATTATTATTTTTCTCTTCCCAAGTTCAGAATCAACTAAGAAAGAGGCTCAGAAATAAGACAGATAAAGCCCTGAGGGAGCAAGCTTTCTGGAGAATGATGTTTAGTCTGTGGCAACGGAGTTTAATTCTGCCTCCCAGAATTACACTTTCCCACTAAATCACAAGCAGAGCTGGAAATCTGTAGGCCTCCAGGGGAGGTAGGGGCTCCCTTGTAAAATTTATATTATGGGGAATCTCTCTGCAGAGGGCAGATCCCAAATAAATAATGAGAAAGGGGATCAGTCACACATACTCAGTTATTTAAACTCACTAATAGATAAGTCACTCCTGTGACTTATTTCACCCAGAGCCATCACGTACAGTTGTACATATTCACTGTACAATTATAGATGACACCATTTATCACGTTTTGATTTGCCTTTTATCAATAAATCTAGATGTTTCCACGGGTCACAGCCAACAATTCCACTGGTTTCTCAAAATTTTGTTTTATAGCAAGTGAAGAGCAAAGCATCCATTGCAAAAGTATCCAAAGAGAAAATTCACCACATTTAGTCTTGGCCATCCCTTGACAAGGAATTCTCAAGAGATTGATATGTGAAATGACAGATGGGTTAATCCCTTTATAGCCAAAATGGATAACATGGTCCATTTCTTGAGAAACATGAATATACGAGAGCTACAGTTTACCATTGTCTTCTTTAACCAGGATGGCTGCACCAGGACTTGACAGACTGGACAACCTGCTGGGCCATACGACATAAGCCGTGTCATGTATTTTTGTAACCGTGGGGGCAATTTTCCAGGGGCTCCTATTAGTTATTGTTAGTGATATTAGTTGGTGCATTTAACATCTGTAGTCTTACAAAGACTTGCTCTCTGCCCCCTGACTCAGAGTATTCTACCCACTCCCAGGATGTATCTTGCCTGGAATCTCTGCAGATAAAAAAGGCTTTTTCAAGAACTTCCTAGACTCTTTTAACATAAAGGCTAATCTTGGGAGAGTACCAACAGCTCACCCTACTGTCACAGTGCATAATGTATATATACTCTACTGAGATGAAAACTGCAACTCAGTGTGAAGACAGGCATTTACCCATCTCTCTCTGAATACACTCAATTTAACTAGTATGAACACTAGGGGCAAGTTGGCAGAAATTCTTGGAAAGGGACAAAGGGTGTTTAGTTTATTTTGGTCTGGTTCTCCTTCACTCCCTCTTCCTAGGTTTCTGCTGGAGAGGAAATGGTCTTATTTATGGGATACTAGGGAGAGGAAACAACTGTAAATTATTTTGCAAAACATCAAATGAGAATTTGAGATGGAATTTGAACACTATGAACTAAGTAAGCACTTGCTGGGAAAAGATTTCTCTTTGCCTGGCTGTGGCTATGGGACCAATGCAAATATAGTGTTTTGCTATACAGAATTAATAAATATGAGTATTTCTGGGGGCAAAGGTTTCAAAGATTTGGTCATGGTTCTCTGTAACCATGGAGTTTCTCGGTACTTCTTTTGTCTCTAAAAACTCCATGAATTTGAACAAGAAGCCAAATATAGTGAAAATAACAATAGCTAACATATGCTGAGCTTTTATTGAGTTGAATGTGCTAAGTGCTTTAGCTTTACTTTCATTATTTCATTTATTCTTCACCACACCTCTATGAAATCAGTAATATTATAATTCCCATTTTATAGAGGAAGAAACAAAAAAGATTGAGTAATTTGCCACAAGGACATAGAGCTGGTAAGTACCAGAGATAGGCTTGGATTCAAGTATCCTGACTCCTAAGGTTGTGAGAATACGTAGAGAGTATTGCCGCCATTGAAGAGATTCAAATATAACTTGTATTGACATTTTCTGTAGAAAAGCCATTCTGGGTTCAACTGGTATTGAGGAGTTTAACCAACAACAGAACTCTCTGGAAAATTCTTTTCTCTATTACTAGAAGCAAAACCCTCCCCAGTATAAAAAAGAAACCGGATTAGAAATGTATACCCAGGCAAGGAGCTCTGTGAAAGAAAATTGCTCTTGCCTAGGGGACATGTAATGGATCATGAACAGCAGCACAATAGCCTGTGCATTCATGTGCTGAAAACAGCCCTCCCCTGGGCTTCTTTCACAATTCTAAGCTGGGAAGACATTTTATACAGTCAGGGTTGGGGTAAACTCCTGGTCTCAATTAAAAATGGATTAATAAATGTGGTATATGTCTACCGTGGAGTACTACTGAGCCATAAAAAATGAATTAATACCTTTTGCAACAATCTGGATGGAACTGGAGACCATTCTCCTAAGTGAAATATCTAAAGAATAGAAAAACAAACACTACATGTACTATTAAATTGGAAGTAACCAATCAGCACTGATGTGCACAGATGAAAGTAAAACTCAATGGAAATCGTGCAGGTGGGAAGGGGGAGGAGGGGATGGGTGAAATCATATCTGACAGGTACAATGCATCCATCTGGGCTATGGGCACACTTATAACTTGGACTTAAGCAGTACAAAAACAATCCATGTAACCAAAACATTTGTACCCCTGTAATATTCTGAAATTTAAAAAAATATAAAATACCAAAGGAGCATGTTGATAATCCAATTCCTATTAGTCTTTTTTTTTTTTTTTTTTTTTTTTTTTTTGAGACAGAGTCTCACTTTGTTGCCCGGGCTAGAGTGAGTGCCATGGCGTCAGCCTAGCTCACAGCAACCTCAAACTCCTGGGCTCAAGCGATCCTACTGCCTCAGCCTCCCGAGTAGCTGGGACTACAGGCATGCACCACCATGCCCGGCTCATTTTTTTTCTATATATATTTTAGTTGTCCATATAATTTCTTTCTATTTTTAGTAGAGACGGGGTCTCGCTCTTGCTCAGGCCGGTCTCGAACTCCTGACCTTGAGCGATCCTCCCGCCTCGGCCTCCCAGAGTGCTAGGATTACAGGTGTGAGCCACCGTGCCCAGCCCCTATTAGTCTTTATACTCCTACAGATGAAGAATTTGAGAATGGAAAAAAAGACTAAAACTTTCGGTAAACTTTTATGAAAATAAACCAAAAATGAAGAATCCTCTTAAAAAGTTTAAGACAAGGCCGGGCGCAATGGCTCACGCCTGTAATCCTAGCACTCTGGGAGGCTGAGGTGGGAGGAACGCTCGAGGTCAGGAGTTCGAGACCAGTCTGAGCAAGAGCGAGACCCCATCTCTACTAAAAAATAGAAAGAAATGATCTGAACAGCTAAAAATATATAGAAAAAATTAGCTGGGCATGGTGGCACATGCCTGTAGTCCCAGCTACTCAGGAGGCTGAGGCAGAAGGATTGCTTGAGCCCAGGAATCTGAGGTTGCTGTGAGCTAGGCTGATGCCACAGCACTCTAGCCTGGGCAACAGAGTGAGACCCCGTCTCAAAAAAAAAAAAAAAAGTTTAAGACAAAAATTTCTTAATGCATTTTTATTAGGGCTGTTTATCTTCCAAAGAAACTGGGAAGCTGTGGTGGGAAAGCCTATCGGAATCATTTTAAATTGTATTAAAATTTTTCTGGCTAAGTTTGAAAGGCAACAATACCTCTTTAAAAATGAAACAAGCTTTGAGATCATCATTGTCCTAGAGTTAAACTGCAGCTCTTAGTTCCTTGGATACTAGGCTTTATAAATAAGCTGAAAATGTTTGGAAATTGCCTATTACTTCATCAGAAACAATCTTCCATGTGAGATTGGGGGAAGATGGGAGATTGGCATTGGAAACAATGCAGGAAACATTTTACGGTCAGCTCAAACCTATGGTTTTGCTTCATGTCCCAGAACAGAATGAAATTCTGTTCATTAGAATAGAAAACAATCTAGGGCTTAAAGGAACTCAGGAAGAATTCCGTTTGACTCAACTAGAATCAAGATTGGCCAATCCAAGGACTGACTGCCTATGGAGCTAATTCCATATATTATGCATCAACACCAGTTATCACCATTATCATTCAAAACTCATTGAACCGCTAAGCACAATGCTAAGGAGTAGGGTATAAAGATGAACACACTGGTTCCTACACCAAGGAGCTACAGTAAAATTGAGGACCCAGGGCACATGCATATCAAGATAGATCATGACTCAAACCAGCATTTGACAGTTGATAAACAAATTGTGCAGAGAAAAATACCTTAGTGGTTTAGATGAGAGAAATCCTGGGGTTGGGGAACCTACTAGGTCTCTAAGAGGTTGTAGGGATTCTGGGAAATGTGGGAGGAAAAAAGCTTTTGAAGTCTTGGTGTTTCACCTTGAATTTGGTTAAAACTGTGCTAATAATTCAAAATTTAGTTGTGAGAATTGATTGAGCTGTATACTAATGATTTCTGCACTGTTCTACATATATTATACTTTAAAAATCTTTAAAAAATTTTTAATAAATACATACTTGTAGAATACTTTAGTGGCACAGAAAATTTTAAAGTAGAAAGTAAAAGCTTCTCAAATAATTCTCCCCCTCTCTCTCTCTTTATATAGATAGATCAATAGATATAGATCATATATATTATATATGATATATATGTATATATTTCATAAATGGGATCAGAACTAGTTATTTTGAGTTGACATAACACTATTTTTCCTAACACAGAATGAAGATGGTGCCTTAGCTGGGTCTCCTAACCAACCCACATTCATGGGATCTTCTTCAAAAGTATAGAATCCAAGTCAGGCATGGTTGGCTCAGACCTGTAATCCCAGCACTTTGGAAGGCTGAGGTGGGAGGGTAGCTTGAGGCCAGGAAGGAGCTCAAGGCTACAATGAGCTATGTTTGCACCACTATACTTACTCCAGCCTGGGAAACCGTGTTTCTAACCATGTGTGTGTACATATATATATACACACACATACACACACGCACACAAATTAAAAATGTATATGTATATATGTGTAGAGAGAGAGACAGGGGCACCTCACTCATAGTGGGAGCTAAAAAAATTGAACTCATAGAAGCAGAGAGTAAACTCAAAGAGATCTATACTTTGATACATCATAATCAAACTTTTGAAAGACAAAGACAAAGAAAGAATCTTGAATGAAGGAGGGAAGCAACTAAACACATACAAGGGATCCTAAATGAGATTAAAAGCTGATTTCTCATCAGGAACCATGGATGTTAGAAAGTAGAGGCATGACATATTCAAAGTGCTGAAATAACCCAACAATTCTGTACCCAGCAAAAGGATCCTTCAAAAATGAAAGAGAATGTAAAATGGTTCTGCTTCTTTGGAAAACACTGTGACAGTTTCTCAAAAAGTTCAACATAGAGTTATTACATGACCCAGCAATTCCATTCCTAGATATATTCCCAAGAGAACACAATGTGGCCACACAAAAACTTGTAAATGAATGTTCATAGCAGCATTATTTATAATAGAGAAAGAGTGGAAACAACCCAAATGTCCATCTACTGATAAATGAATAAATAAAATGTGGCATGCACATACAATAGATTATTCAGCCATGAAAATGCAATGAAGTACTGATAATACTTATTACATGAGTGAATCTTAAAAACATTACACTAGGTGAAAGAAGACAGACACAGAAAGCCATATATTGTATGATTCCATTTATATGATATGTCCAAAATAGGCAATCGTTAGAGATTAAAAATTAGATCAGTGGTTGCCAGGATCAGGAAGATGAAGGATTGGGTAGTGATGGCCAATGGGTATGGGATTCTATTTCAGGATGATGAAAATGTTCTGGGATTAGCTGAGTGGTCATGGTTTCACAACTCTGAATATACTAAAACCAACTGCATTGTAAACTGTAAAGGCATAAATTTATGGTATATGAATTATATTTCAAAAAAAGAAAAAGACTACAGAAATGTCTAAAGCAGAAAGTCAATGTGCCCTGATCACTACTCCTGCTACCACCTAGTGGTGGAAAGAGATGAACTTGTTGGTCAACCAGACCTTGATTCCTGGTTCTGCCACTTACTAATGTGTGATCTTGGCCAAATTATTTATTATTTCTGAGCCTCATTTTCCTCATCTGTAAAATCAAACTACATTGAGGAAAGAGTTCTCCATCTTTGAAGTTTCCTTCCTGGTAGGAGAGGCTCAAACAGGACTGTGTTCGTGGCCTTTCTCCACCCCTTTAATCATCTGTCACAGGGGAGGGGAGGTGACTTTTCTGATTGGTAAATTTGGTAAGAATAAATGCTGTGTTCAGTAAGAAAGGTGATATTTTGCCTCTATCTTCTTCTTTGTCTTATCTAGGACTTCAGTTATTTAGAACTTAGGTGAAGAAAAACGGTGCTATTTATTTGACCCTCTCAAGATCCTAACCAACTATTATTATCTTCCTTGAAGTACCACTTTGAGGATTGAAAGAGATAATAATGTTTGAAAACTATTTGGCATATCTAGGTGCTTTAAAAATGATACCTATTATTTCTGGGGAAAAAAACCAATGGTTTACATTACCCTATCAATCCATATTATGTATATCCCCACTAGCCAAAAATTTTATCCCTACTTTCTGTGTTTTAAATTATAGAAAAATGTACATATATTGAATACAGAATTTCAAATTACACATGCCCTGTTATATTCTTACATACTTGTTCAATCTCTGTATTGGTGAGATTATTTCACAGGCAGGGACAGAAACAAAATTCGAACCATCTTTAGCAAAGAGAAAATCAAATAGCCTTACATAACTGGCAAAGGCAGAATGTATGTGTCCTCCTCAGGTGGGGCTAGATTTACAATTTTAATCAATGTTACCTGGACTTTGTCATTTCTTATTCATTAAGTATGCCCTCCATCTCCCGTCTTCGCTTATTCATGACTGTGTTCCCAACACCTAGACCAGTAACTGATACATATTAAGGGTACAATAAAATACATATAATGAGAGAAATGAACATACCAGTTCTCTCCTAATGTCCTCAGGTTTCCTCCACACAGCTACCCACAGTCAAATCTGAGTTTGTAAAACCCAGATATTGACCCCAGAGGCCAGAGAAGCCTTCTCTCATCTGTCTTCAGTGTATCTCTTTATCTCTGTATATCTTTATTCATGTCCAGATTTATACGTATTTTCCAGAAATGGGTTTTTATTGCCCAAGTCTTTACCAACCTCTTAAACCAGTGAGCATGGAAGAGAATAGGGCACCATGACCAGGCAGTCTTGTTTCATGTGGCCCTATTGCTAAGCCATGTGCTTGGCAGCCTCACTATAATCATATGGGTGGTAACCACAAAGAAAGATTCTCCAAAGGAGGAGGGAATGCTGTTAACAGAAAAAGGGAAGAAGGAAAACTGGACAGATTAAAAACAATTGAGTTTCACTACATATTCCATTCGAAGGTTCTATGCCCTACTGAAAATCACTACAGCCTAAATTAAATTCTACAATTGAGGGAGTAAAGATTCAATAAAGGAATCAATTCTAATGATTCTCCTTGTGACAGCTACAGAAGTCTAGTATTTCTTCAATACTATGACATTTTCAACAGCTTTATTGAGGTATAATTGACATACAACAAACTACACATGTTTAAAATGTAAAATTTCGAAAGGCAAGGTGGTGTGCTCCTGTAGTCTCAGCTACTCGGGAGGCTGAAGCAGGAGGATCACTTGAACCCGAGAGTTTGAGGCTGTAATGCACTATAATTATGCCTGTGAATAGCCACTGCACTCCAGCCTGGGCAAAACTGCGAGACCCTGTCACAAAAAAAAAAAAAAAAAAAAAGGAAAATTTGATAACTTTGGAAAATATGTATGTTGTGAAACCATAGCCATCAACCTCCAAAATTTGGCACAAAGCTCAAAATATTTACTATACGATGCTTTACAGAAAAAAAAAAAAATTTTTGCTGGCCTCTGATCTAGATCAGTGGTTTTTCCCAACTTTCCTCTTTAAAGTTGGAGCAATCCTAAGGGGTGCTCTGGGTTTTCATGGGGAGCAAAAGAAGGGACTAGCACCCACCGATACCACAAACGAACCTCCGCCTTGACATACAACTCTTTGTAACTACTGGGTTGTCTTTTATAGTTTCTTCTGAAGACAGCATCTTAGAAAGTTTAAATCTACTATTCTATCTCAACTCTTTTGATTTTCAGATGTGAAAATGAAGAAAGAAGAGGGAAAGTGAATTACTTACTCAATGTTATGCAGCTCCTTCTATGTAACACTGAAATCTCATAATTCCCAGTTCCGAGAGTTCTTTCCACCACCCTGAGTTAAAAACAGTTAGGAGAGTGCTCTCCTGAAGAGCCTGCAACCTCAAAAAAAATAAAAATTTTAAAAAAGCAGAGTAAAGAAGACAGTGCCCAGTCTACAGACAATGACTGGAGAAAAATCTAACTTGGGCTGGAATTCCTAGGAGCACAAGACCCACCCCTTGGCAATCCTGCTGGGGAGCTGTACCACTCCTGGAAAGAGTTATTAGTTGTCAGTTATTCAGCCACATGTGCAGGGTGACAAAAAAGTGTAACAGTGACCTGAAAGGGCTGAGAGACCCAGAAATGGACATCGAAGGGTGATAATAACTGGAAGAGAAAAGTAAACATGGACATAATAAACAGATTATCTGGGAGACACAAGGAAAGGCCTGCGCCAGGAGAAATTGACCATCAAAACAGGCCTGAGGCCAGGCTTGGTGGCTCATACCTATAATCCTAGCATTTTGGGAGGCTGAGGTGGGAGGATTGCTTGAGGCCAGGAGTTCAAGGCCAGCCTGGGCAATGTAGCAAGACCCCATCTCTACCAAAAAAAAAAAAAAAAAAGACCTGGATGGAAACTTATGGATTCTCTAGACAGACCGAAGAAACATGGTGCCACTTAAACTCTACTTTCATTTAGAGGGAGGATTGAGTGAAATATGGGGGAAAGACCACCAGGGTAGCTCATAGTCCCTCTCAGCTCTGACCCCAAATCTGCATATTCCACCCAGCAAAATAAGACATCTGTTAAGACCCACCTTCCTTCAAAGGCAGTTTATTGTGTATTTATTTTTTCTCAAGCATGAACTTTGGGTTCTCATACTCCTCACTCCAAGTGACATATCAAAGCATTTCTTTCAATGTCCCCTCACCTTATTTATTAGCACCCAAAACTTCAGTTGAGCAACTTACTTGCTTTTATCTCTTAGTCACTGTGAAATGTTTAACCAATTATGTTTCCCACTTTCAATTGGCTGTTGGAAACAGCCAATGTGTAGAGATAAACTTACGTCCTACCCATAGCAAATGTGTAAGGACTTCTTAGTACCTATTCTCATAATGGCCTCATTCCTAGCGCCATTTTATGTCCCTGGCTTTTTTTGGTTGTTGTTGTTCCATAGTTTAAGTGAAGGGAGCAGGTCCACATGGGACTCACAGAGATGCCTGTAGAATAGTAGCTACGCCGTAAGTCAGCCTGGTGGTAGCAACAGTAACTAGCAAAGGGAAAGGGAATCTCTTGGGAATGAATTATAAGGTTTCAAATTCCCTCCTCATATGGAAGTTCTTCCTCCACTGCTTAACATTAGAAAATTTGAGTTTGACTGCCAGTGCCATTGTTGACTACAGCTGAGTCAGCATCTCCCAAAACTCAGTTAACGAAAGAGAGTTTTATAACAGAAATCAGCGTTGGGAAGGAAACAGACATTCTATCTGCATGACACAATCCAGTATTATGGTAACAGGAAAGGTGTGGAAATTGTATAGAGATCCATGGGAGATTATTGGGGAATTAAGACTTACAGATTGTAACACATCAGTTTTGTTTGTTTTTATTGAGGGATAATTTTAAAAGCCTATGTGTATAGGCAGCTCACATGAAGAGGAACCTGAAACCATGTCTTTGATTAAAAAATAAATTAAAAAGCTGAGAATTTTGAAAAGCTATTCCATTCATGAAAGTGGAAACATTAGGAAAATTCCCACCCACTAACCTGGGGGAAAGTGTCCATAGATCTTGAAGGTAGCCAGGGAACTGGGAGGAAAAATATGTATATAGCTTATGAGAAACCCATGCCATATAAGGGTCTAGGGTCCAAATTTTCACTACCTTTACGTTGCAGGAAACCAAAGTGGTAACTTAACATTATAATTGGTCTAGGATTTGTGAAACTCCTAGGATTGGAGTAGAAACAACTCAAAATAGTTCCATAGGAATACTTCTACAATTCACAGCACACAGGAGTCACCACAACCACCCCCCAAAAAACAAAACACTAAAATAACTTTACAATAAAAACATCACAAACCACACAAGGCAACCATCTACCTTAAATGAAAATTGACAGGTGCAACAAACTGGAGAAGCAGCATCTTCATGGTCTGGAATAGAGCAATCCATGACCTAAAATAGAAGGATGTTTCAAATAATTAAACATGCAATGGGATGTGAAAGAACAGGCAGAGAGAGAGAGATCAAACAGAACTTTTAGAAATATAAACCTGCTTAAATATCAGATATTGAATAGAGAATGTGTGAACTGGTATATAGATTTGAACAAAGTACTTGCAAAACAGAGAGATAAAGAGGTGGAGATTATGAATGAAATAGAAGCAGAAATATGGAGAAACGAGTGAGAAGGTTAATCCTGTATGTATCCAACATGTCTAACATGTCAAAGACAAAATGCACCAGAAGACTAAGGAGATGGGTTTATTCAGGCTATTGAGACAGATGAATGTCTCAATGAAAAGAAAGGGAACCTGGATTTGCAGAGGCAGGTAAGCAAGAGAGTCCTCAGGAGTCTGATGGGAGCCACTATACAAGGGCAGGTGGCCCTTTGAGGTTGGGTGTTTCCAGAACACAAAACAATGGGGAGATTTCTTACCCATCCCTGCTTTCCAGAAGCACAGATCTCAGATGAAGTTCAGCATGACCATATAGGGCTTCCAGAAAGACAAAGGAGAAAGAACAGAGGGGAATTTTAGAAAGATAAAAACTGAAAATTTTTTCTGAATAAAAGAGAGGAATAAGTCCTCAGAATGATGAAGTACATTTGGTCTCAAAGAAGGATAAGCAAAACAAATGCCATGCCTAGACGCATGGTGGCAAAACTGCAAATATAAAGAAATATTGTTCATTAGGAAGTTTTTTTCTTGCTCTTTACTTCTTTAAGCTTTCCACACTTCAGTTATTACTGGTTTTATATAGTTAACATTACATATTCATATTGGTTTCTTTCTGAAATTGAGAACTTAAACAAAATCTAAATCAGTTATTAAAATAAGAACACTCGGAATACCCTACATGGGATTTCTTTATCACAGGTAATTTCTCACTCACTTTTTCCTCTTTAGGACTTAGCTTGCCACCATCGTGAGTCCCTCTCCTTATGTTTCCTCCTTTTCATGGGTCTGAGCTGTTTGCCCTGCCTCTTCTAGATTGCTCCTGAGAACCTCCTAAATGTCCCTAATTTATTTTGCAGAGAAATTTGCCTTTTCTCTTTCTGTCTCTCTTCTCTTCTCCATCTTTTCAGATTAAGGCCACTCCCAAAGAGGCCTTCAATATATTTCCCTAAACAAAGCCTCTCCCCTGACACAAATATGTCACTACTCATATGTATGGAAATTGCTGCTGCTTGGTTTTTTGTAATAAACAATTTTTTTCTAGCAGCAATAATTTTGTCCCCTTAATTACCAAGTTCTATATATAATAGATATCACTGGCTTTTCATTCGTCCTCGACCCCTAATGTTCCATGCTGGACCAGCCTTGCAGTGGGACACAGGAAGGGAAGAGGATTCTCATATGCACGTTGCTTGCAAACTTTCTAAAAAAGTCAAAACTTTAAACAGTCTGTTATTTTTTTCAGACCACAAGAAAACTGGTAAATCAAAGCAGATACATCAAAACTCTCATCAAAATGTCATGTGCATACTTCATATTAATATTCCAATGGTGCAGACGAGGAAACTGAAGCCCCAAGCATTGAATTTACTTCTCCGAGCTCACACAGGTGGTGAGTGGTTGAGCTGGGGGCCTTCAACCCACATCTGATTCAAAATACCATTTTGTTTTAGTTGACACCATGAGGCCTATAGTTTCCTTCTCAATTTAGTATGTTTCATTTAGCCTAAGGAAAAAATTGAAGGTTGTTGCAGCTACAATATACTTTATTTTGCCTCCTAAGTGCCACGATTGAGTACATTGGAGTTCAATTCCTCGTTACAATGAAAGTTCCAGGAAGGTAAACAGAGAAAGAATGTGTGCAATCGCAATCTTCAAGCTGAGCTTTATTTCTTTTCCCTATAAATCAGCATGCAAAATCCCTTAGCAATGCTGTGACTTTAATACTTATGGAAAGCAGATTGGCCCCCTCCCTTGTAAATGCAGTGGGCACCTTGACCCGGTCTATTTCCTGTACGTGGTGTTCCCGCCAGCTGCGGCTGCGCTGTCAGCCAGTGGCACCCCCTCATTAGAGCTGAAGCATGTCCTTCTGAAAGCATTGTCCTGAAGCTGCTGCCTCCAGCTCTGCCATTCTCCAAATCATCAGCTTTCTAACACGCCCTGAGGACCCTGGGCAAAGGGACAGAAAAACATTGTCTTTTAGACTTCGGTTCAGTTGGGGACCAGAACTTGCATAGCGCCATTGAGTGGAGTCATTCAATGTATTCATACAAATGTTTGAACACCTATTATTTGCTCAGATTGTGCTAGAGACTGAGGCTATGTTAACAAGAGACACAATTCCTGTCCCCATGTAGCTCATAGATTCGGCGGGAAACTGACATTAAACAAATGCTAGAATTACACAAGTAACTCAGATGTCACTGTCCCCACAAGCAGCCTCTCTTTTCATGTCCTGCTAACCTTGATGCAGAACACAGCATCTCTCTTCTTTTCAATAAATAAATAGACAGTGTGCTCTGTACCAAAAGTATTAATGAGCACAATGTAGGTGTTGACCAAGATTTTGTAGAGGAAACCTATAAAAAAAATCTTACAAAATCTCAGCATGACATTCCAAATTCTCTTAGGAAGCACCTGAGCTCCAGCCTGGACTCTTCTCTGTCCCCAGCCCCTTTCTGCACCTTGTGGTCTTGTGTCTCCTTCTTGGTTTTTTTCCCCCTGGAAATTTTGCTTTCCTGACTCCACCGTCACCCCCACCACCATCCCGGTGGGCAGTTCGGCTCTGCTCCAGGGCGGACCTCCAGCTCGCCAGCTGGCGGCACCTCGGGGCGCAGCAAAGACAGGGCCCTCCTGCAGCAGGAACCCCCTCCCTGAAGATGGCGTGTGTGTTCGGGGGTGGGAGGGTGTATATATAACAACACTGGAAACGGGTTGTGCTGCACTTAAATAGGTAGTAATTATAATTGCGATCATTTGCGAGCGGGAGAGGCCCCGTGCCAGGAGGCTGAGTAAGAAGTCAGCCTGTGCGACGCGGGGAACAGCCGTGGCGCGGCAGCTCACGCCAGGCCCTGAGTCAGCTCGCGTCTCATTAGAGCAGCCACAGTCTCTGTCTGAATAATGCTCTGGGACGGAGTTTCTTCCTGAATGACTCGATTCACAGGGGATGAGAAACTGTCTGTCTCCACTAGGAAGTGGAATAAAACAACTGACTCACATTTCACGCTTCCGTTTTTGCCAAGTGGAGATGGATAATGTCTCCATTACTCAGATGTGGGCTACAGCTGAATCTGCTTTTTTTAGCTGACTGATTTAGCAGGGACGTTAAAGCCCTGGTACCAGGGAGCTGAGGGAGGCATCCTCAGTCAAGTTCTGGTCCACAGCAAGTCCTGGAGAGGGGCCACTCCTCCATCTGGTGGTCTGGTCTCATTCCAGACAAGGCCTAAGAGGTCCGGTGGCTTCAGAAAGACCCTCCCAGCAAGCCTCATCCTCCCTGGATGTCTCCTGGAGGAGGTACAAATCCTAGAGCTCCTTTGAACGTGTATGATGTCCTAGACCAGGAACACAGAGCATGAGGCTTCAGAGGCCATGGCCACTCGTAGACGCTGGGGAAGCCAGAGTTTGAGAACATATGGGCAAAGACTAAACTCAAGGACTAAGCTGGAAACAAACCTGACCACCGTGGCCCAAGGCAAAAACAGTCTCCAGATCTAGAGTCCTGGACAGATCCAGTGGCCTTGGCTGCAGTGTGTTGGGAGGGAGGTGAGGACTCTGACCTGAGTTTACGTGCCGAGTTACAGGGATTAGGAAAGGCAGCCAGTAGGAGTCTGTTTTCCCTCTTGATAGTATTTCGTGGATATTACCCCAAGTCATTTTATATTGGAAACATGGGAGTTCTACCAACTATTGCAAAAAAAGCCCCAAGATTTATATGCTCACAATTATGACACAGTAGGTGTTACTGTGTTTTGGGACATGCCCACAAAAATGTATAACATCATTGTAAGTACATTACACCATACTGAGGTGACAAATTTTCTTCAGCTGCACCCTGATCGCCAGTAGGGAGTTCACAGATTCTGCCCACACACAGGTTGGGTTGCAAGACATGATCCCACTGTTTTAAAGAGCAGCTTGCCAATTAAAAAGCAATCACTTTTGACCCTTTCCCTCTATAGTCAGAAAACTAAGAATTGACCAGTTAAACTCTTTATTGGGTAGACTCTGTAAACTTACAGTCAGCTGACATTTATTGAGCTTGGCACACATGTTAGGAAATCTTCACAACCAAGCAATACAGGCACCTTTATTATCCCTATTTTACACAGAAGGAAACTAAACCTTTTTTTTTTTTTATTTATTTTTTTTTTTTTTGCTTGTTTTTCAGCTCATCAAGGGGGTACAAAAGATCAGGCTATATACATTGCCATGCCTCCCCATCCCCCCGAGTCTGAGCTTTAGTTGTGTCCATTTCCTAGACAGTGCACATCACTCTCATCATGTAGGTGTGCACTCCTCCCCTCCCCCCACCCCATCCCCCCCAGAGAGAACTTCAAACGTGTCCATTCCCCAGGCAGTGCGCATCGCACTCATCAAGTAGGTATACACCCATCCCTTCCACCCAGCCCCGACCTCTGTCCAATACCCAATTGGTGTGAATCCCAAATGTGCTCTCAGGGAAACCAGTTTGCTGGTGAGTACATGTGGTGCTTGTTTTTCCATTCTTGGGATACTTCACTTAATAGAATGGGTTCCAGCTCACTCCAGGAGAACCAAAGAGATGCCATATCGCCATCATTTCTAATAGCTGAGTAATATTCCATGGTATACATATACCACATTTTGCTAATCCATTCATGAATCGATGGGCATTTGGGTTGTTTCCATATCTTTGCGATTGTGAATTGTGCTGCTATAAACATTCGGGTGCAGGTGTCTTTTTTATAGAATGACTTTTGTTCTTCTGGGTAGATGCCCAGTAATGAGATTGCTGGATCGAATGGTAGGTCTACTTGAATCTGTTTAAGGTATCTCCACATCGCTTTCCACAGGGGCTGCACTAGTTTACAGTCCCACCAGCAGTGTATGAGAGTACCTGTCTCTCCACACCCACGCCAACATGTATAGTTTTGGGACTTTTTGATAAAGGCCGTTCTCACTGGAGTTAAGTGATATCTCATTGTGGTTTTGATTTGCATTTCCCTGATGATTAGAGATGTTGAACACTTTTTCATATGTTTGTTAGCCAATTTTATATCTTCTTTTGAAAAATTTCTATTCATGTCCTTTGCCCACTTTTTGATAGGGTTGTTCGATTTTTTCTTACTGATTTTCCTGAGTTCTAAATAGATTCTTGTTATCAGTCCTTTATCTGATGTGTAGTATGCGAAAATTTTTTCCCATTCTGTAGGTTGTCTATTTACTCTTGTGACTGTTTCTTTGGCTGTGCAGAAGCTTTTTAATTTGATCAGGTCCCATTTATTTATTTTTGTTGCTGCTGTGATTGCCTTAGGGGTCTTCCTCATAAATTCTTTACCTAGGCCAATGTCTGTAAGAGTCTTACCTACGTTTTCTTCTAGAATTCTAATAGTTTCTGACCTAAGGTTTAAGTCTGTTAACCACCGTGATTTGATTTTTGTGAGGGGTGAGAGCTGTGTGTCCTGTTTTAGTCTTCTACATGTGGATATCCAGTTTTCCCAGCACCTTTTATTAAATAAGGAATCTTTTCCCCAGAGTATGTTTTTTTCTGCTTTGTCAAAGATTAGATGGCTATATGAGGATGGTTTTATATTTGGATTTTCTGTTCTGTTCCACTGGTCTGTGTCTCGGCACTTGTGCCAGTACCAGGCTGTTTTTAGAACCACAGCCTTGTAGTAAAGTTTGAAGTCTGGCAAATTAATACCTCCCATTTTGTTTTTGTTGTTTAATATTGCTTTTGCTAAACGGGGTCTTCTCTGATTCCATACAAAGCGTAAAATTATTTTTTCTATGTCTGTGAAAAAAGATGTTGATAATTTAATAGGGATTGCATTGAATCTGTAGATAACTTTGGGCAGTATAGACATTTTAACAATGTTGATTCTACCGATCCATGAGCATGGTATGGTTTTCCACCTATTTACATGTTCTGCGATTTCCTTCCTCAGAGTTTCATAGTTCTCCCTATAGAGGTCCTTTACTTCCTTAGTTAGATATATTCCTAGATATTTTATTTTCTTTGTTGCTATTTTGAAGGGTATTGAGTCCTTAATTTGGTTCTCCGTTTGACTGTTATTGGCGTATATGAATGCCTCTGATTTGTGTGTATTGATTTTGTATCCTGAGACTTTGCTGAATTCATTAATCAATTCCAGGAGTCTCTTGGTTGAAATCTTGGGGTTTTCTAGATATAACATCATATCATCAGCAAAGAGTGAGAGTTTGATCTCTTCTGTCCCTATTTGGACTCCCTTGATTCTGCTCTCTTGCCTGATAGCTCTTGCAAGGACTTCCAATACTATGTTGAAAAGTAATGGGGACAGTGGGCAGCCTTGTCTGGTTCCAGTTCGAAGTGGGAATGCTTTCAGTTTTTCCCCATTCAGTATGATGTTGGCTGTGGGTTTGTCATATATGGCTTGTATCATTTTTAGATAGGCCCCGTCTATGCCTATTTTTTTGAGTGTTCTTATCATAAAAGGGTGTTGAATTTTGTCGAATGCTTTTTCTGCATCTATTGAGAGTATCATATGATCTTTATTTTTGCTTCTATTTATGTGATGAATTACATTTATAGATTTGCGTATGTTAAACCATCCCTGCATCTCTGGGATGAAGCCCACTTGGTCGTGATGGATTATTTTTTTGATAAGCACTTGGATTCGATTTGCTAGAATTTTATTGAGAATTTTTGCATCTATATTCATAAGAGAAATTGGTCTATAGTTCTCTGTTTTAGTTGCATCCTTTCCTGGTTTTGGTATTAGGGTTATGTTGGCTTGGTAAAAAGTGTTGGGGAAAATCCCATCCTTCTCTATATTGGAGAATAGTTTATGTAGGATGGGCACCAGTTCTTCTTTGTAGGTATGGTAGAATTCAGGTGTGAACCCATCTGGTCCAGGGCTTTTCTTTTTGGGAAGGTTTTTTATTGCTGTTTCGATTTCAGATCTAGATATCGGTCTATTTAGGAATTCTACTTCTTCCTGGTTGAGCCTGGGAAGGCTGTGTGTTTCTAGGAATTTGTCCATTTCCTCCAGGTTTTCTAATTTGTGTGCATAAAGATTTTTGTAGAATTCATATATGGTATCCTGTATCTCTGTGGCATCAGTCGTGATTACTCCTTTTGTGTTCCTGATGGAGGTTATAAGAGATTTTTCTTTTCTGTTCTTGGTTAGTCTAGCCAGAGGTGTGTCAATTTTGTTTATTTTTTCAAAGAACCAACTTTTGGTTTTATTAATCTCCCTTATGGTTTGATTGTTGTCCTTTTCATTTAGTTCTGATTTAATCTTAATAATTTCTCTCCTTCTGCTGGGTTTGGGATCGGTCTGTTCTTCCTTCTCCAGCACTTTGAGTCTATTCATTAGATTGTCTAATTGTAAGTTTTCTGTCTTTTTGGTATAAGCATTTATGGAAATAAATTTTCCTCTCAGGACTGCTTTAGCTGTGTCCCACAGATTTTGATAGGTTGTATCTCCTTTGTCATTTAATTCAAAAAATCTTTTGATTTCCGACTTGATTTCTTCATTTATAAAATGATTGTTCAGGAGAAGGTTATTTAGCTTCCATGACTTTGAGTAGAAGTGAGGATTTCTGTTAGGGTTCATTGTTACTTTTATTCCACTGTGATCTGAGAAGATGCATGGTATAATTTCTATATTTTTAAATTTTTTAAGGCATGCTTTATGACCTAAGATATGGTCAATCTTGGAGAATGTCCCATGAGCTGATGAGAAGAAAGTATATTCAGTGGTTTTTGGGTAGAATGTCCTGTAGATATCAGTCAGGCCCATTTGATCGAGCGTTGTATTTAAGTCCACTATTTCTTTGTTTATTTTTTGTTTGGAAGATCTGTCCTGAACTGTCAGAGGCGTGTTAAAATCTCCGGCTACTAACGTGTTGTTATCTATCATTTGGTTGAGATCAAGTAGGGTTTGCTTTATGAATCTGGGTGCACCTAGGTTGGGTGCATATATATTAAGTATAGTTATGTCTTCTTGTTGAATTGTACCCTTCACCAGTATATAGTAACCATCTTTGTCTTTCTTTACTTTTGTTGATTTAAAAACTACGTTATCGGAGATTAGAACCGCCACGCCAGCTTTCTTTTGGGTTCCATTTGCTTGGAATATTGATTTCCATCCTTTTATCTTCAGCCTAAATGCATCCTTGCAGGTTAGATGAGTTTCCTGAAGACAGAAGATACTTGGCTTATATTTTTTTATCCATTGGGCCAGTGTATGTCTCTTGAGTGGGGAATTCAATCCATTCACATTTAATGAGAGAACTGATAGGTGAGACAGATTGCTTTTCCTCAAGTTGGGTTGAATTTCATTGATCTGTTTTCTCTCTTGAGCCATTATGATAACTGGGTTTTTATATTTATCTCTTGATTAGTGTTACATTCGAGGGTCCTTCTTGTGCTGGACCATGTGTAACTCTGTTTTGAGTACTTCTTGGAGAGCTGGTCTTGTCTTGGTGAATTCCCTAAGTTTTTGTTTATCTGAGAATGTCTTAATTTCACCTTCATATATAAAACTGAGCTTAGCTGGATACAGGATTCTAGGCTGGGCATTATTCTGTTTCAGAAGAGTGAGAATGGGGCCCCAATCTCTTCTTGCTTGTAAGGTTTCAGTTGAGAAATCTGGCATGATTCGGATGGACTTTCCTTTGTATGTTACTTGATTCTTTCTCCTTACAGCTCGAAGAAGGGCCTCTTTAGTGGATATTTTGGTCAGTCTAATGACTACATGACGTGGTGTCTTCCTATTTGGTATGAATCTCCCAGGGGTTCTTTGAGCTTCTTGAACCTGTGTATCTAGAGATTTGGCTAGGCCTGGGAAATTTTCCTCAATTATATCTTCAAATAGTTTATTCAACCCTTGCTTATTGTCTTCTTCACCCTCAGGAATGCCGATAACTCTGACGTTAGGCTTCTTCACATAATCCCACATTTCTTGTAGACTGTGGTTAATTCTCATGTTTGTTTGTTTCAGCTCTGTAACTGACTTATTTAATTGGAAAGTGTTGTCTTCGATCTCTGAGATTCTTTCTTCTGTTTGATCTACCCTGCTCTTGAGACTTTCCACTGTGTTTTGTAGCTCCTTGAATAAATTCTTCATTTCCAGGAGTTCAGTTTGATTTTTCTTCAGTATTTCAATTTCTTTGGTGAATTTTTCTTCCAAGTCCTGGATCTTTTTTGTGGTTTCTTTATGTTGATTATCCATTTTTACTTGCATGCTGTTCAGCGTGTTTATGATCCATGTTTGAAATTCTTCCTGTGACATGTTGCTATTTGGAATCTGGTTTGTGTTAATTGGTGGTGAACTAGTAATCCTCTTTGAGGGTGAAGTTTCAGCTTGATTCTTTATACTTCCAGAGTTCTTTCGCTGAGCCCTTCCCATCTGGATGAATCCTTAAAATTCCTTCTTTCAGCTTTAGTCTGGAAAGGGGCAGGCCGTGAGCGCCAGGTAAGCTGCCTCCTCTGTCGCTAGGGGGAGCCCTTCGCGTGTTGTTCAGGGTTTTGCTACCTCCGCTGGGGGGGCTGCTCCTCTTCCTCTCCCGAGGTGGTTTCCGTCTCTCTCTGCGAGAAAGACAGTGGATAGGGGGAGGGGAGCGGCGCCCTCGTTCGCCCAGCGCCCCAGCTGCTGCAGTTCCCGTGGGCGATGGTCCTCCCCGCCCCAATGTCCGCAAGGTCCACGCTCGACTCTCTCGTGACTGGGGAACCACTCAGTGTTCACACAAAGGCTTAGCTCCTAGTCGGTCCGTGGACTAGGGAAGGGAGCCGCCCGGTACCCAATCACTTCACCGGGTTTAGGGTGCAAAACCCAACAATGGTGACCGCCCGTCTGCAGCACTGTCACTGGGGTTGAATGCTCAGCGACCGGCAGAGGCCAGAGGAGCCGAGACCAGGAGAACCCAGCCCCGCCTAAACGAGACAGATCGGCGTCTGCTCGAGCCGGGAGGGAGGCAGCCCCGCAGCCCGCGTATAGGAGACAGTTGCTAGGCGCCTCAGCCGCGCACAGCGCACAGTGTTCTAGGGTCCAAAATGCCTCCCGCCAATGTCTCCTCTGCAGAGCTCACGTCTCCCGCGGCAATTCTGCGCCGACTTTGGGCAAATCCCCAATTGAGTGGGTGTGGAGGTCAGAGGGGGAACAAGTTGCTTTCCTGTGGGGCTGAACCCACCCCACTCTCTGGTGGGGTGCGTACAACCGTACCGCGCTCCCTTCTCTGATGACCCTCCGCACTCTCTAGTTTTTCGCGATGTATTTCCCGATCACCTCAGTCCTTTCTCGCTCTCTCTCTGTCCCACGCTGATTCTCCGTGGGTTCACGCCGCCGTTCTTGTGGGGGAGTGAACCTCTAGCGTTGTGGCAGTCCGAGACCCATGCCTTCCACTCCGGGAGCACGAATCCAGGAGGTCACCACCATTCCGCCATCTTCCTCCTTCGGAAACTAAACCTTTTAAAGTAACATGGCCAGAGTGATTCGGTAAACAAATGGTGGTACGTGGACTCAAACCAAAGTCTTTCTGGGGCCAAGCCCATGCATATAACCATTTTGCTCTTTCCAGGGAATGCGTGTCAGATACCCTATGAATACCCTTTTCTGCTCTTGCTTGAGTTCACAGTGCATTAATACTGAACCTCAGCTCTCCTCTCTTCCACAGTATGCTCTGAGCAAAATGATTCTTCCCATAATCGAGAGACTTCATCAGTGTAATTTAACATGCCTACTCTATTCCCTGGCCCTTCTGTCCTTAATCAAGTTGAATGAAATTACCATAACAAATAGTGGATTCTGATTTTAAATTTACCACCTCCAGGAAATGGAAAGCCACCAATCCATTTAGGCGATCCTTCAGAAAAATCAGTTCTGTCCAAGCCTGCACAAACTCAAACCTTGAGTCAGATGAACGTGCAAGCCTGAGGCAGCGGTCATTAAGGGTCATTAAGACATCACTAGAACCTAGCAGAAGTCTATGTCACTTAACTCACGTTTCCCACTGACATCAAAAGTGCCTTCATGTGCAATAAAGAAAAACATTTACCACAGAAGAGGCCCATCCATGGCGTTTTCTGGAACTTGAATAACCATAGCTGCGCCACCAACCCTGGGACCTGCCAGATGAGAATGCCCGTAGGTCAGTTAAAATTCTCAAACTGAAGAGTGATATATTTTATTATCTAAGTTGTGAACCTCTTATATACATTCCAATAAATTGTCTTTCCCCCACCCCCAGAAAATCACAAAATCAAACTGAAATGAACATTGTAGAAAAGTGGGGAATGTTTTAGCAACATGAAAGTCCAAAAAAGAAACTTTAAACATAATTTGAACAAGATTTTGTAATTAAATACACATGAAGTACCTCTATTCATAGGGACTGTGAATAACTTATGATACAAAGTTGTAGGTAATGGGAAAATAGTGACATGAAAGACCATTTCAAACAGGTTAAAATATTATATTATTTAATGGAAGCCAGGTTTCTCAATGTTGAAGGGAGTTGAAAAAAAGGAAAGAGGGAGAGAAGGCTAGAAACAACACTGTGGTTTCTGGGGTTTAGAAGCTAATTTCAAAGTATTCCCCCACAAAGTACTTACTAATTACAGAGGGGAGAATAGTAACTTCACGGTGGCTTGACATCGTCGACAATGGGACAAGCTGACACTGTGTGCCTCTTGATACCATGCATAGGGCAGGACACAATGTCACGTCCACATTGCTTTTGCCAGACATGTATGACATGAACCTAATCATACAGATATATGATTTTGAAATTGTGAAACTAAAAAATATTTTATGAACTAACTAGACTTTACCCTTCACAATTTTCAAAAACATGAAATGTAAGGGAAGATGAAGAAACTGTTATAGATTACAAGAAACTAAAGAGACATGACAACTAAATTCGGTGCATGCTCCTAGATTGAACCCTGAGCCAAGAAAAATAATGGTTATTAAATAAAAAAAAAAATTCTGGGCAACTAGAGCAACTTAAATCTGAATTTTAGGTCCCAGTATTATATAAAAGTTTTGGTTTATGATTTTGATCATTGTACTGTGGTTATGTAAGAAAGTTCCTGCTTTTAGGAAATACACAGTAAAGAATTTATGGCTAGATCATATCTACAAATCATTTTCAAATGGTTTCGGAAAAAAATAGAAAGAAAGTGAGAGCAAATGATAAGGCAAATGGAAGAAAATATTAACAATTGGTGAATCTGAGTAAAGGGAACTCAGGTATTCCTTATATAATATTATTCTTGTGACTTTTCTGAAAGTTTGAAATTAAAATAAAAATATTTAAACATCGTATTACATTTAGCTTTCAATGAATCTTTTTTGAAAACATAAAGAGTGTATACTTTCTTGTTGCTGCTGTACCAAACTTATCAGCTGAAAACAACACAAATTTATCATCATCGATGCCTTTTCCAACTTCTCGAGGCTGCCTGCATTTCTTATTTCACACCATCTTCCTTGAATCACTCTAACCTCTGTTTCCATTACCGCATTTCCTTTTCTGATGCTAACTCTCTTCCTTCCCTCTCATAAGGACTTTTGTGACTACATTGGACCCCTCTCCATAGATCAGGATAACCTCCCCACCTCAAGCCCTCAATTTCATCATATCTGCAAGTCTCTTTTGCCACAAGTTCTAGGGGTTAGGATGTGAACACCTTTGCGGAGACATTACTCTGTCTACCACGGAGTAATTCAGTTTTGTTTTGTTTTTTACCAAGGCCCCTCAGACCCCTAGGTATCAAAGATCTGGGGGGCACTGTATACATCAGTTTTAAATATAAAGAAAAACAATTCTATCCCCTTCCCAAAGAAATATTAAAGAATAGTAAAAAATGTTTGGTTTGAAGGGGCACCCTTGGGCCTAGGAAGGAGGAAATACCATCAGGGCTGGGAATACAGGACATGAAAGTTACTATAATATTCTACACCTTAAGTTGGAGAATGAGTATAGGATGTCCATGTTATTATTCTTATTTAAACAGTACTTACGTGCTAGTCTGTTGTATGATTTAGTTCATAATTGTTTTTAAAAATACGGGGAATTACATGTAATGATAGAATCTTCTATGCTGATGAGTCTTACCTTTCTTAAGGCTTGGTGTTTTTTTCAAAAACATTTACTTAGTTTGTATTCTCATTAGGATTAATTACATGGAAACGTGATCTTAGTTAAGAGACTAGCAACGAATGTCTTGAACCTGTTCATGACAGAGTAGTCATTACTTTGTCAATCAATCACACCAAACAAATAGAAGAATATTACCACTAAAAAGTAGTGGTTTTCAGAGGTTATGGGTGGGAGGAAGAGGGTCAAGACACAGAGATGCCACGAGAAAGTTTTTCAGAGTGGTGGACTATTCTATTCTGTGTCCTATTACAGTGGTGGCCATATGAATCCACACATGGGTTAAAATTCATAAAACTGTTCACCGCAATTAAAAAGTCAATTTTAGTTGACAATAATGTAAAAAGTAAAAGTTTACTTTATGATAACATACAGAGTAACTTTTAAAATTATGCTAATTTATTTTGACCCTATGGTTTTAAATCTAGGATTTGGCCCATGAAACATATCCATACACACACGCACACTCACGTGTTCACAAAAATAGTAAGAGGCTGTTCACTGAAGCAATAGCAAGAACCTGGGTCCTACTTAAATGTTTTTCAATGGAGGACTCATTAAACAAATTATAATATTTTCATACTATGCCAGTCATTAAAATATACTTTAAGTAAACTGAATTGTAGTAGGATGCCGAACAGGACTTTTCCTGTGGTTCCAAAATTGGCTGGAGATGGAGGTGATGAGGTAAGTAACCCACATTCTAAAGGGAGCCCAAAGCCATCAGGGCCAGGAAGTTCTTCCCGGCAGGTGTGACACAGCTGGATTGACTCAGCTGCCAGCACATGTAGTTGCCTCCAGTCTAGACGTACATCGCAGACCACTTTGGGAAACAAAGTTCAAGGAGAAGCTTCAGAGTCTTGTGCCAGCAGCCTTGTGGGAAATGCTATGGCTTCCCTTTCTGTCCCCATGAGGGGAATAACCCCGAAAAGAAATGAGGCACGCAGAGATTAGAGGTGCAGACAGGAAGGGGATCCTCATGTTTTATTTCCTGCTTGGACCCCTGCTTATTCATTGGAGCTGCTCCTCCATCCTCTGTGGCTGCTTGAGCAGGGAAGGAGACAATTTGGCAAAGAGATGACAACCTTGGAGCCGTTTGTGTCTACTCTTGGGTGTGACAAGGATATGTGGGCTTCCTGTAGTGAAAGGGTCCTTGGAATGTAGCTGGACTCGAGACATCTTGCTGGGTACCCTGCCCAAGAGGCTTTGTCACCTCGAAAGAGACCTCCAGGAGCAAGAGGCTACAGGGTGAACTGTCATGAATGGAAGGTGGGAGATCAGAGAAAGTTGAACTCCAGAATATTTACTGAATATTTACATACTGAACAACTGTGCCTTGAGAAGGACTTCCTGTAAGCCCCGTGAAGTAGCCACACATGCATCCCATGACCAAGGCAGCCTTTAGAGTGCAAGAAGCACCACCAGAATACCCTGACAATGGTCACTGTATTAATTTGCTAGGGCTGCCCCAACAGGACACCACAGACTGGGTGGCTTCAACAACAGAAACTTACTTTGCCACCATTCTGGAGGCTGGAAGTCCAAAATCAATGGTTGGTTTCCTCCGAGGCCTCTGGTTGGCTTTCCATGATCATTCCTCGGGCACGGCACCCCGGTGTCTCTTCGTGTGTCCAGATTTCCTGTTCTCACAGTGACACCAGTCAGAATGCATTAGGCCCCACACTAATGGTCTCATTTTAACTCAGTCACCTCTTTAAAGGCCCTGTCTCCAAATATAGTCGCAATCTGAGGTACAGGGAGTTAGGGCTTCAACATATGAATTTGAGAGGGGGATGCAATTCAGCCCATAACAGTCGTGAAAATAAATAGGAGACACTTGTCATTCTTATACTCCCTTCTTCTCACCCCAACCACAGAAGAGGGAAGGCAGAAGTGAAAAGGTGACCCACACCCTTCTTCACTCCAAACCCCAAGACTGAAGCTTACCCTGGCCTGGCAGTTTGAGAAAGAGAATGAACATTGTATTGGATGTGAGATTTAGTTTTAAATGACCTTAGACAGGACAGGATATTTTAAGAATAATAAGTGACCAGAAAGCCATGAGATCTGCCTGAGATATCATTAAGGGGCAGGAGAGGGAGACTCCATAAGATAGGGTTGAAAGAAGCAATTGGAGAGAAAACTAGAACAGTCTCATATTTCTGTTCTATTGCGTGTAGATTGTTTATGAAGCTGATCATAATATATATGCATATGTAAAGAACTCCCTGATATATAATTTGCTGATTAAAACAAATTGGAGAATGGTTATGCATATTATGATAGTACTTGGATAAAAACTGTGATAGATGTCTATTGTTCTGGGCTGCCCGGAATCCCTTCCCCTGCTTTGTCTAGAAACAGACACTTTGCTCAGCGATGGATTAGGATGTGGCTCCAGCTGAGCTTCTCCTAATACCTCACACCCTTGGCTGGAGTGATTAATCAACAGGCTGAACCCATCAGAAACATCCCCTGGGATTTTGCAAGCTGGAAGAACGATACCCCTTTTCTCTCTGGTCACAAAGTTGTAAGACTCAGAGCCAGGAGCTGCTGATGGTCACAACCCCTGACTCATGGGGAACCCAATGTGGGAGAATGAAGCCAACATGCAGAGAGACACAGAGATGAGAGACAAACAGAGGGATTCCTGGTGATATCCTAGTCTTGGTTTCAGTCTCTAAGGCCAATTCTACTCTTGTCCTTCCAAAATTTTGGTTGCCTGAATCAATTAAGTCTTTCTGCATAAGCCAGTTTGCTTTTGTTTCTATCCCTTGAAACCAAGAATCTCAAAAATAAAAAATATATATATTTGTGTGCTATGATTGTGTTTCATGGAAAATATCTGGAAATAGATGCATACTAAATTGTTAACCATCATTAGTTCTGGTAAAAATTCTGGTTTCCTTTACTGTTTTAAATTCTTTATATCAATCATTTGTTATATTTCTAGGAAAACACATTTAGGAAAAGGAGAACACAAAATAGCATAGCACTAATGATAGCCAAGAAAAATGTATGAAAAAGATTGGGAAATGAATTTAGAATAATGGACATTTTGCTTAACATTCTTTATGCCCCCTATCCATGTAAAGTTGCTTAAATTCTTAACACAATTTTTAAAGGAAAATGCCAGCCCTACAAAGATGAAAGAGATAATGAATTCCAAAATGTTTCAATAAGTCATGTATAGAGAGAGCACTAAATGTGTATGAGACAACCAAGCAATACCTATGAGACAGACCTACCCTAATGCAATGAATATGAATGAACCCCCTGTAAAAAATACCACAGAAGCCTTAGGATCTCCCTGTGGGGCCACCTCTGGGGTACAAATCCTATATATGCAGAAACTCTGTCTGACCCATCTGCTTCCCATGCAGCATCTGATATATTACTTGATATATTGTTGGTCCTTGTCTTAACTACCTATTGTTGCACAACAGATTATTCCAAAACTTAGCAGCTTAAAAGAATAAGCAATTATTATCTCAGAACTTCCATGAGTCAGGAATGGGAGCATGGCTTAGCTGGGTGCCTCTGACTCAGGATCTGTCAAAGGCTGCAATCAACATATCACATAGGGCTGCAGTCATCTCAAAACTCAACTGGGGAAGGGTATTTTTCCAAAGTCACTCACTTGGCTGCAGGCAGGCCTCAGGTTCTTGGTGGCTATTTGCTGGAGACATTGGTTTCTTGCTGTCTAGGCTGTTCGTAACATGCTAATTTGCTTTCCCAAAACAGAGAGAGAAAGAGAGGCAAGATGAAAGTCATAGTTAACTAGGAGCGATTTCGCCCCCTGGGGGACATTTAGCAATGTCTGGAGTCATTTTTGGTTGTCACAATGGTGGGGAAGAGGAGCCAGGTACTACTGGCATCTCATTTGCAGACCAAGGATGATGCTAAACATCCTACGATACACAGAACAGCTTCCCACAACAAAGAATTACCTGGCTGGTATGTTAATGTGCTGAGGTTGAGAAACACTGACCTTGAGTGTTGAATGTTTGCAAAGCACTTTATGTACATTATCCCAACTTTCATACAAACCTACAAGATAAGAGTTATTATCGCTCCATTTTATTGCTGAGGAAACTGAAGCTTAGAGGAGCCCAAAGAGTTGCTCTAAGTCACACAGCAAGCAAGTAGGGAGGCAGAATTTGAATGCAGGTCCGTCTCTCTCCATTGCCAGGCTCCTCCAGTATGAAGTAGGAGCAGAGAGGTGAAAAAGAGAACAAGTTCTAGAAGGGAGGGGAGAAATGCTCTCTGTGCCAGGAAATGTCCCAGATGCCATTCTTGTCACCTCATTTGAAATTTGCAATGAGGCAAGAAACATATGAACCCAGGCAGACTGTTCCATGGGAAAGGACAACTTGGCGAAGTCCTGGTTTGCGTCAGAGCTGAGCTGGAGCTGTGCACCTCTGTGGTCCTGGGAGCCCACAGT
Organism: Eulemur rufifrons; assembly: GCF_041146395.1. Classification (NCBI taxonomy): domain Eukaryota; kingdom Metazoa; phylum Chordata; class Mammalia; order Primates; family Lemuridae; genus Eulemur; species Eulemur rufifrons. Next base: position 40,481,304 of record NC_091010.1, read on the forward strand.
GCCCACACTGCTGCACCCCCTCCCTTCCGCTTGGGGCCCCAGCTGTGCCCCGATGAATCACGTGTGACTGCTCAGAGGAGCCTTGCCGAGCTCTCCTCCGCTCTGCGTTCAACATGGTAGGCCTGACCTCTTGTGCCTGGGAACACACCACCGAGAAGATCACACTGTGAAGCTGTCTGATGATGAATACCTTTCACATTCCTTATAATTTCTCTCCAATTATGTCCCCCACCCCGACATCCCCCTTTTAGGACTTTCTGACTTATTTCCTCCTGACTCCCTTAATCAGAATGTAAACATTTCATTGTCCAAATGGTCACGTCATCCTGAGATAGATTCTCTGTCTTAATTACACCCTTCCATAGTACCTTTCCAGGTGGGGCTTCTCTTCTCTATTTAAAGAGTTTTAATAGGACTTACTCCTTCTGGGATGGGAACATGCAAGTCCATTCTGTGGCAGCTCTCAAATAATAGTGAGAGGCTGTGTCACCCACTTTTTAAAGGATTTGTATTAAAAATTTCCAAGTTTGTAGGCACTATGAAAGCTCTTAGTTCTTATTTAAAGTTTTACATAAAAGAAAAATTTAGCAAGGGGGAAATTGTTTTCTCCACCCTGGGGCTGCAAGAATAAATGAACCTTTCATTAGCTGAGAATTTGTAGGTGTGCACCTGCTAGGATTTCAAAGGGCACGCATTCTTTGGCCAATTATGGCCTTGGCAGACAGCCAAGCTCTCGTAGGAACATTAGTTGTGGCAGCTTCGACCTGTATTTGAGTGACTAACGTCATCTTATCTTTTTCTTACTATGACCTAAACTTTAGGGCAGGGGGACAGTTCTTCAACTGGGCTTGTGGTGGACCAACTGCAAAATTATGCAATTTTACTCAGCCCTGCTGCTGTCCCCTGGTATCACGCAGGCTGCATCTACAAACAGGAAAGACCTAGTCTGAAAGTGGCCGTTACCAAGTAACAAAAATGCATAGGGCCTTTTAAAATCAACAGGAAAACACAGTAAGCAAAACCACACAAGAAGAACAACAAATCAGGTGACATGATGTAAGCCTGTTTTTTCTGCCAGGTTATTTCTGATTTTTGACCATTGGCGTGGTTTAGCTTTAGTTCTCTGATTCAGGTGACCAGTTAGTCATTGGGGTTTTGGTTGGAAAGAAATTTTCATTCAGAGTTATCTTGCTTTCTCTCCCTGAATCCTTTTGTTTTTTAATGATTATATATAGATATTCATTTGCTAGGGATTTTCAATTTTTTTTTTTTTTTTTGGCAAAGGCCACAGTAAGAAATTGATTTTTACATTGTGACACAGCATGTGCGTGCAAACACATACTTGCAAAACTAAAAGTCCCACAAAAAATATATTCACTCTTATTATGTATGATGCACCTTAACATTTTCACTTTATTCTGTTCCAGTCTAGTCTATTAAAAATGCTTTTTGCTGCCTATTAAATTAATTTCACAATCCATTAAAGGAACAAGGCCTGCAGTTTGAAAAATATATTATTTGAACTGTGGTTTAAAGAATGACAATTTATAGCACTTTGGTGAAATTCAAAGTATAACTAAATTACTAAATTTTACTAAATTACCAAAATTACTAAATTTTACTAAATTAGTAAAATTAAATTAGCATTTTCCAGGATTGTTCCTTTGGGATCTGTAATATTGCTCATCTTTGGTGAAATTGTAATGCACCCATAATTTCGTACTTTTCTCTTCCAATGCTGATGGTCAGATGTGAAAACTGTGTAATTATATCAATCACTTTTCTACATCCTCTAACAGGGTCTTTGGGAGCTCCTTTGGCAGGAGGCTTGGCAAGGTTGAGGAACATGGTGCCACTTGGCTGTGGTTGGGGTGTATGTGGAGATAAATGAGTCTACACTGGAAACAGCATACCGAGGAGTGCCAGGGCTTAATCAGACCCACCAACCTGGAGTCAGCATCAAGAAAAGAGAGGGAGCTAGTAGAAATAAAGCCAGGCAAGATGGCGGCTGTGAAAGTCATGGGCAGAAGGCAGAGGAAGCAGAACATAGGCAATTCCAGAACCAAAGAGCAAAAAGCTACAAAGGCTCTTGATACCGTTCTTGTGGCCTTGGTTAGGAGGATGCTTCACATGCTCAAAGAGGAAGCTCTAAATCTGTTCCCCAGAGCATCAAACTAAAGTAAATGTTCAGATTCAGCCATAATAATTCCATGAGCTATTTTCCTTTAAGAATCTGATATTAAGTCAAAGTTGTATACATCTCTTCACCCATATCATATAGCAGTAAATGCCAGACACTAAATTATTTTGTCTAGAAATATGTTAGTACGTATATAAAAACTATTTTAAAAACAAAACAAAAATTCCATCAAAACATCTAAGAAAACTCAATGATTTCTTAATATCATTCAATGTTCAATTAATATTCACATTTCCTTAGTTATCCTATAAGTTTTTTGCTTGTGTTTACATTGTTTTTAAATTCTACTCAGGATCTAAGTAATTAGGGCCATACATTTTAATATATTTAGTGCATTTTAATACATTTTATCACATTGACTGCCACTCGAGTTGTATTTAACTCAGGCTAGTTTAAAGCCCAGGGCCTCGTGAAGCAAAACCCTGCAGTTGGTTTGTGAAAATCTTACTTCTTGTTGTTCTTATTGTTACAATTAATATTGACAATTTAATTCTAAAAACATGGATTGCTTTGCATATAACTCATGCACAGAAAATAATAATTTTTGTTTTAACGAAACACCATGGCCCCAGGGAACAATTTTTTGTTCTAGCATGGCAGTCAATGTGTTAATTGGTTGACCTGTCTCATTTGTCTTTTTTCATTCATAAGTTTCCCCTTTTTGTGACTGTTTAAAAGGTAAAATCCTTCCCAGAAAATAAAGTTAAATGGAAGGAATAAGTTCTAGTATTTAGTAGTATGTAGGGAAACTATAGTTAATAATTTATTATATATCTCAAAATAGCTCCAAGAGAAGAACTGTAATGTTCCCAACACACAAGGAAAAGATAAGTGTTTGAGGTGATGGATATCCCAATTACTCTGATTTGATCATTACACATTGCATACACGTATCAAAATATCACATGTACCTCCAAAATATATACAACTGTCTGTGATATATCCATTAAAAAAGGTAAAATCCAAGGCCTCTTTAAATAATGGGATTTTTCCAAATTGTTTATTTCGACTTGTTTGTGAGCTAAGAAAAATATCTCTGGGCTGCTGCCAATAAGGGGGAAAGCTTGCTTCTGGGGATATGGAACCAAGGGTGACAAAAAGCTAAGCCCATTTCACTTGCCTCTGTTGTTCCTGAAATCTCCTTCATTGGACTAACTCCTTTCAACTACGAAACAGCCTCTTTTAAAACACTACTGCATTACATTCCCTTGTTGCTCACCTTCTATAAACAGGAAATCTGTTAATCTCTGAGACTAATCTCTTCACTTCTTTGCCAGCACAATGTTTATAAACAATGGCCCAGGGAATGATGAGCTAGCTTGGTGAGTCATCGAAGAGGCAACTCCATTCAGCAGAGTTGTAGCGTTGAGTGCGTTTAGCTGTCTTCTCATTCTTAGGAAATTGATAATCATGCATTGATTGCTTTCTGTGGTGATGGTACACACCAGGCTAGGATGCCAGTTTTTCTATTTCCACAGTGAGTTTTCCCACACTCACTTGACTAGACTAACTTTCCCATCACTGTGCAATCGCCATTGCCTGCCCTTAAAAGATTACAAATCATGTCATTGTATTTCTAAACTAACAAGTATTTAAAAACCATAAACTGTAGGTCTTCTCTTTTTCCTTTTGTAATGTTACTATCTCTTTATCTTCACCTGGATTTCTGGGTGACAAGAGTATCAAAGAATGTGTCCAAAAGTAGAACTGCCATGTGACAGCAACCCACAGTGTAGTAACCATGTCAATTTTTAAATTAAATTTAATGAGGTATCATTTACATAACATAAACTGCATCCATTTTAAAGGTACAGTTTAGTGAATTTTGACAAATGTATACAACTTCTACCTCAGTCAAGACAGTTATTGAATATTTTCCTTACGTCTCTTTGCAGTCATCTACCCTATGCCTGGCCCCAGGCAACCATTGATCTGTTTTCTGTCAGTAGAAATTAATTGTGCCTGTTCTGGATTTTAATATAAATGGAATCACATTGTATGTACTCTTTTGTGCCTGGCTTCTTTAACTCAACACAAGTTTTTGACATTCATCCATGTTGTTGCATGTGTCAATACTTGTTCCTTTTTATCGCTGAAAAGCATTCTGTGGCTACACCATAATTTGTTTTTCCATTCCCCTTTTTGATGAACATTTGGACTGTTTCCAGTTTTTGGCTATTTTGAATGAAGCTGGTTTAAAAAATGTGTAGAAGTCTGTGTGGACATATGCTTTTAGTTCTCTTGAATAAATACCTAGGAGATACATTGCTGGTAAGTGTATGAACAACTTTATATAAAAAAAAAAAAAAAAAAAAAACCTGCCAAAATGTTTCCTGAAAAGGTTGTGTCATTTTACACTCCATCAATAAGATGTGAGAATTTCAGATCTCACCAACATTTATGTTGTCAGTCTTTTTAATGATAGTCATTCTAGTGGGTTTGTCAGAGGATATCTCTCTAGTTTTAAACTGCATTTTCCTAGTGATAAAAGATGTTGAGCATGTGCTCATGAGCTTATTGGCTTATTTGTGTATCTTCTTTTGGAAAGTGTCCAAAGTGCTTTTTTTAAATTAATTTGTTTGACTTATTGTTGAGCTGTAAGAGTTCTTTATATATTCTGGATATAATCCTTTGTCAGATATATGTATTATAATTTTTTCTTCCAGGCTGAGGCTTGCTTTTTTATTTTCTTAATGGAATCTTTCAAAGGGTATAATATTTTAATTTGAATGAAATTCAATTTACCAATTATTTTATAGTTTGTTCTCTTTATGTCCTAAGAAATATTTATCTACCCAAAATCAGGAAAATAGTTTCCTATGTTTCCTCTTAGAAATTTTATAGTTTTAACTTTTATATTTAGATATATGATCCATTTAAAGTAATTTTTTTGTGTGTATGATATGAAGTAAGGGTGAAGGTTTATTTTTGTCTATATGACTATGCCAGTTGTTTTGGCACCATTTGTTGAAAAGAATATTCTTTCTTCACCTTTGCTGAAAATCATTGACTATAGAAATGTGGGTCTGCTCCTGGAATCTCAATTCTACTCCACTGATCTAAATGTTTACCTTTATGCCAATATCAAACTTTCTTGATTACCGTAGCTTGCTAAATAAGTCTTGAAATCAAGTAGTATAAGTCCTCCAACTTTGTTCTTTGTCTAAAAGATATTGGCTGTTCTAGCTCATTTGCATTTCCACAAAAATTTTACAATTACTTGTGTACAATGCAATGCTTCTCAGTAATAAAAAGGAATGAAATATTGATACATGAAAGAATATGAGTCTTAATATAATTATGCCGAGTGAGAGAAACCAACCAAAGTAAAGTACATACTGAGTCCATTTATATAAAATTCTAGAAAAACAAAATAATCTATACTGATAGAAAGCAGAACAGTGGCATTCCGGAAATGAGACATGGAGGGTAGCAGAGAGGGACAGGAATGAGAGATTATGCAAGGGCAGGAGGAAACCTTTGGAGTTGTTGGATATGTTCTTGATTGTAGTGATAGGGTCATGGGTTGGTGCAAGTCATAACTTATCCAACTGTGCACTTTTTAAATTTGTGCAGCTCATTGCATGTCAATTATACTTCAATAAAGCTGCTTAAAAAATAGACATTGCCAAAGCATGGAACTAAAGAAAGCTTCCAGAGAGAACAAACAGGAGTAGGATCAGCATGGTTTGGGGCTTCTCAATACTGGAGAAAAAGGGGAAAGTCTCAGTAAAAATGACTTCCAACTTAAAATTTTAAATCCTGTTAAGCAAGAAAGCAAGAAGGTAGAAAAAAGTTTTTAGACATGTATACGCTAAATAAAATTGATTTGCTAATGATTCATTCTTTCTCAGGAAGATGATATAGTTTCTACACCACTAAAACAACAAAGTAAATGAAGGAAGAGGATTATATGAGATTTGGAATTTCCTGGGATTCAAGGCGAGAGAAACTCTGTGGATGAGGTAAAGGAAAATCCCAGAATGGCAGCAGTGGATGCAGCACTCTAAAGAGTTGCAAATGATGGAAGCCCCAGGAGAGAAGTTTGGGATATTTTCAAATGAAATCAAAAGGAGATTGTCTCCTATGTCTTATGATGTAGAAAATTGTATTCAGAAGCTGTTGGAACAATTGAGAAGCATTAGCAATGGATAGAGAGAAAACTAAGCAGATGATAAGAGTCAGGAAATTATTAAATCCAGGATTAGCATAAAGTTGTCAAAGAAAGGAAATGTAACCATAGTATACTATGATTATGGTTCAGCAGTAAATGATACTTTAGTTAGGACACTGTGTAATCTGATTATTGGTTTTTTAAAAATCGTGATTGATTTTGAGGACTGAACCATGACCTTTTTTTCCTCTTTCCCAAATTCCTTTCTAAGGGGCCTGGGGAGTCATGCCTTACAAATCATAAAATCTCATTAAACAGGTTGTTGCTTTTTGTTTGTTTTTTTATTAACCTCGTATTGCGTGGCTCACTTTCCAACCTGACTCTGGTATAGCGTCACATGAGAGATTATCTTAACTCAAGCATTCCTTTCTACTGACTCCAAGCCTTTAGACAAAGCATAACTCATTCAACCAATTGCCATCTAAAGAATCCCTAAAACCCACCTATGACTTGTAAGCCCCCGCTTTGAGATGTTCCACCTTTTTGGGCCAAATCAATATATGCCTTCCATGTATTGATTTATGATTTTACCTGCAATTCCTATCTCCCTGAAATGTATGAAACCAAACTGTATCGTGCCCACCTCAGGTGCATTTCCCCAAGATGTCTTGAGACTGTTTCCCAGACTATGATCATTCACATTGGCTCAAAATAACCTTCTTTAAATATTTTGGCAGAATTTGGTTTTTCCATCATCAATTCCTATTGGAAGGATGAGAGGAAGCAAGAAGCAGAGTGGATTGTGTGTGCTAAATCCTTTTGTACCACAATAGAAAATACATAGATAAGGTGTAAAACTGATATATTAATAAATAGAGTTAAATATTTAATTTTAAATTATGCAAGTAAATACTAGAAAAAAACAAATACAGTGATTGCCTCTGGGAGGCAGGATGAGGGATGAGGAGGAGTGGGAATGATATGTGGCACTTTTTCTTTAAAAATTATTTACTGTTCTTTAATTTTTAAACTATTAGCATGTATTTTTGTCAAAAATAAAAATTAGTTAAATTGAAAAAATGATTTATAAACCAAATTTTTGGAAACTGTAACCTCCAACTCTTAGGCTCAAGTGATCCTCCTTCCTCAGCCTCCTGAGTTGCTGAAACTGCACGCACGTGCCACCACGCCTAGGTTTTTAAATTTTTTTAATTTTTTATTTTTTTTATTTCAGAATATTATGGGGGTACAAACGTTATAGTTACACGAATTCCTTTTGTACAGTTTGAGTCAAAGTTATAAGTGTGTCTATTACCCAGACAGTGTGCATTGTACCTGTTAGGTGTCAATTTACCCATCCCCTCCTTCTCCCTCTCACCTGCTTGATTTCCATTGAGTTTTACTTCCATATATGCTGATCAATCAGTGTTGATCAATTAGTTCCAATTTAATAGTGAGTACATGTGGTGTTTTTCCATTCTTGTGATACTTCACTTAGAAGAATGGTCTCCAGTTCCATCCCCGTTGTTACAAAAGGTATTAGTTCACCATTTTTTATGGCTAAGTAGAACTTCATGGTATACGTATACCACATTTTATTAATCCACTCATGTATTAATGGGCACTTGGGTTGATGCCACATCTTTGCAGCTGTTAATTGTGCTGCAATAAACATTTGAGTATAAGTGTCTTTTTTATAAAATGACTTTTTTTCCTTTGGGTAAATACCCAATAATGGGATTGCTGGATCAAATCGTAGGTCTATTTTTAGTTCTTTGAGGTATCTTCATACTACTGTCCACAGAGGTTGTATTAGTTTTCAGTCCCACCAACAGTTTGTAAGTGTTACTTTCTCTCTGCATCCACACCAGCATCAGTTTTTTGGGACTTTTTGATAAAAGCCATTCTCACTGGAGTTAGAAATTTTTTGTAGAGGAGTGTCCCTATGTTGCCCAGGCTGATCTTGAACAACTGGCCTCAAGTGATCCTCCTGTCTCAGCCTCCAAAAGTGTTGGGATTACAGGCATGAGCCACCTCACTCTACCTGGGTACAAATGTATTATTGAATGATTTTTTTTCTATTTATTACTTATTAGCCTGAGTGGATATTAGAAGTAAATAATATTACTGAAGTCTTCTGGCAAACACCCACCAAACATGTTATATGTGTATAAAAATTGATAGATTCATTTTTTTTTAAAAAAACAAATTTTAGCTCTGATAATATTATCCATTTTTTATACTCTATTTCATTGCTTTCTGTTTTTATTATTTTCTTCTTTCTATTTACTTTGCCTTTCTCTTTCTAGCTTCTTAATTTGGAAACTTATATCATTGATCTTAGACTTTTTTTATTCCTAAAACAGGCATTTAAATCTCTAAATTTCCTTTTGAGTACTACTTTGTCTGAGTCCCAAATTTTTGGTAAATTATGTTTTCATTATCATTCAGTTCAAGATATTTTCTAATTTCTCTTGTGATTTTTTTCACTGAGCTATGGATTATTAATAAATGTGTTATTTCAATATTCATATATTTGGAGGATTTTCTAGACAGCTTATTGTGATGATTTCTAAGTTAATTCCATTGTTGGCAGAGAATATATTCTGTATGATTTCAATGTTTTTAAATTTATTGAGATTTATTTTATGGCCCAGTATATGACTGTTTTATTAAATTCCCATGTGCACTTGAGAAGAAGGTATGTTCTGGAGTTGTTGGGTGCAGTGCTCTATAAATTTCAAGTGGGTGTAGTTGATTGGTAGTCTTATTAAAATCTTCTATATCATTACTGATTTTTTTGTCTACTTCATCAATTAGTAACAAAGAGATGTTAAAATCACCAATTATAATTGAGAATTTTTTATTTGGTTTTTATCTTTTTGTTTTTCAGTTTTTGCCTCCTAAATTCTGAAGTTCTCTTATTAGAGACATATGCATTTAGGATTATTATGTCTTTTTGATGAACTACCCCTCTTTATCTCTCCTAATACTTTTTGTCTTGCAGTCTAAATGCCAGTTTGGTGTATTCCTTTCTGTTATAATTTATCTTTATATTTAGGGTATCTCTTATATATATCATATACCGGCTCTTGCTTTTTATCTAACTAGAAAATATCTGCTCTTTAATTGGAGTTTAGTTTGGTCCATTTACATTTAATGAAATTACTTATAAGATTGGATTTAATTCGACTTACTTGCTATTTGTTTTCCATTTGTCTCTTCTGGTTTTTTATTGCTGTTTCTTGTTTCCTGTCTTTTTAGGGGTTAATTGAATATGTTTTAGTATTCATTTTTATTTTCTACTTTGGCTTCTTAGTTATATCTCTTTTAAATTTGTAGTGCTTGCTCTAAGGCTAGCAATTGCATCCTTAACTTAATAAAATCTATTTAGAGTCCACATGTACTTATTTAAACCTCATACTTCATATCTGACCTTTGCATGTCCTCTTCATCCTTCCTGCTTTACACTTGATACTTTTTACTTCCCATTTTACATCTCCCACGTATCACTTCACAAACGTAATAAACTTACAACAGCATAATTCCATTTACCCACCCAGCCTTGTCCTTTGTGCTGTCATTGTCATATCCTTTACCTCTACGAATGTTGTAAAAAAAAAAAATCCCATTACAACATTATTAAATTTTGTTTTAATAGTCAATTCACTTTCAAGGAAATTATGAAAAGAAAAGTAATATTGGCTTCTAAATGTACCCTCTTATTTAGCATTACTGGGGCTCTTTTTTCCTACCTTAATTATGAGTTTCCTTTTGTATCATTTCCTGTTAGCCTAAAGAATTAAGCATTTCTCGTGGTGCAGATCTGTTAGTGACGAATTCTCTGAGCTTTTATTTATCTGAAAATGTCTTTATTTCACCCTATTTATTGAAAAATATTTTCACTGGATATAGAATTGTGGGTTGACATGGTTTTTCTTTGTTTTTTCTTTTTTGTTTTTTTCCCTGGCCCTCTAAACATGCCATCCCTAAGGCTCTGTTCATTTTTATTCAAGTTTTTTCTTTCTGTGCTTCAGATTAGAGAACCCTTTCAGTTCTAGAATTCCCATGTGGAGATTTCCCTAAGCAGAAAGCCGCAACTATGTGAGGTTTACCTCATGAGTTTCTCTCTGAGATCATGGTTTGCCTTGCCTGTTTCCCGATGCTTGACAATAGTTAATTCATATATTTTGTCCAGTCTTATGTTTGCTTACCACAGGAGGAAGAATCCAAACCAGTTATTCCATCATAGCCAAAAGCAGAAGCTGGTCAGGATTTGAACCCAAAATGAAAACATGTTCTGAATCTCTTCCATATTCCACATTCAATTTTCCGATCTTTGAAAACCTATAGTGCTCTGAGACTGGCCATTAAGGCTGAATGATTAGTCAAGATGAGAGGTAGTCTTCCTCTACTCCCACAGCCCATGTAGTCTATTTGAACTGGGCCTTAGCTTATTGGGTTTTTATCAACTTTGTTTAATGGGGGAGTCTAGATAGAAAAAGAAAAAATATTTGAACAGCCTACTAATTTTGTAGAGTGGGAGAGTTAAATTTCTATCTAAATGTCTGAGAGAATAAGCAAAAGCACTCTCGTATTTGAAGAGTGAATATCTTATTTGGGCTTCTCACTAACCCTCTGACAAAGGCAATAAGCTGTTATCATCCCATTTTACAAATGAGGAAACTAAGAATCAAATAAGCTAATTGAGTCATCCAAATCACCTAGGTAGATGATGACAGAACTCAGAAAGGCAAAGCCACTGTGAGTAAATTTACCAGTTGTGCCCTGCACATAGGCACCTCAGTCCAGCTCTGGGAATAGGCAGGACACATAGCCAACTATGAGGTGTAATTTGAGAGATGCCAAATCACTCATTCTCTAGCTTGTCACAGGACCTGAAATTCCAGCATTAGTCATTATAGCTTGAGCCATCAGTGACCTGTTAAAATGGAAATCTAATTACCTTCCATTTGTACAGCAATTCACAATTTTCCAAAAATGTTTTACATTTGATATGAACAGCTAACATTTACAATGAGCACTTTCTATGTGGCAGGAACTATTTTAAGAGTTTTGCACATATTGACTATTTTTATCTATATAATTATTCTATGGGAGGGGTACTGTAATTATCTTTATTTTACCCATGAAGGAACTAAAGCTTATAAGGATTAAATAACTTGTGTAAGGTCATACTATGAGAAAGTGGAGAAGATAGAATTTGAATCTGGGCACAGAGTTCTTGCTTTTAATCATTAAACTATTTATTTGTTATGCCATTTGATCCCATCCGAAATCTTGAAAGTAAAAGCACTGTTAAATCACCTTTTTCAGATGAACAAATGAAGACCCAGAAAATTTAAGTGACTTGCCCAAGGTTCCCCCAACTAATTATTGACTAATCCTGAAAATCATAGCTCCTAGTCAACTCTTTCCAATATATACTAAACCAAGAAGGGTTGCTAGTTATTATCAGCAAAAAGAAAAGTTGGGGCAAAGACAGTTACATTTTGATGCGAACTGAGTAAGATGTTCTGAGAAGCTAAAAAGCAGCTGGAGGATGTTTGAGCTCTTAGATGGTAACAGGAAATGTTAATTTAATTCTACAAATATCTGCTGGTTCCCTAACTATGTTCCAGGCACTGTTTTCAGGATAGGAATGCATTCATGAACAAAACAGAAATCCCTGCCTTCATGGAATTTACATTGAAATGGAACATAAGAAAAGTTACTGATGATACAGAAGAATTATACTCAAAATAAAGAAGGACAACATAAAGCAGAATTGACAGTGAATCCAGGAGGCAAATTTTTTTTCAAATCTACTCCTTCTTCAGCATGTCACTTATTTCTCATATACTTCTTCTAGGAAACAACCCACTGATATGTAAAATCTGGGTGACGTGAGATTTGCAAAATTGCCAAATATGTTGTTGATGGTCTCAATTAAAGGTTATCCAAGGGAGAGAAGGGTTTGCCCAAATAAGATAGTATGAAATGGAGCTGTAATGGCCCAAATTTATGCATATTTGAGCACATAAAATCTTTAAACAAGTTTCCTGGCCTGCAACGACAGAGGGATACAAAATATAAATAAAAATCTTCTAAGATTCTTTCTTTTTTAAGTTCTCTTTTAGGTTATCAAAGGTGGAATACTGACAGCTAGAACAGATGGGATCATTCATTGGGAAGAAGGCTGATGAACTGTCTTTAATCCTGTGCATCATCATTTTAACAGAGATCCAGCTTCTCCAATTCTCTATTTGGATTTACTTTAACGAACTCATTACAGTTGACAAGGGACAGATTCTTGGTTCAGGGTAGAAAAACCTCTGCTTTGATTCTTTCGCCTGAGTTGCTAGGCAGCAGCAGTTCCCACTTGGAGGGAGCCAGCTCTTGCTTTTATCAGCAGTTGTCAATTATGCCTCGCTGGTAAAAACCTTCAGGAAAAGCTCATTTTTCTCCTCTCTCTTGCTGGCCCCATCCACACCAATTTTGCAGATCTCTCCAGGGCCACGCCTAACTTTCAGAAAGATAGATGGCTCCCAATACCACCTCATCCCTAAGACTCAGGAATGGGTTCCCTTCATCCAAGACAGCCTGAAATTTCAAAGAGTTTCACTCTTTTGGCCTAAGACTCTGTTTTACATAGAAATGCAAATCCAGTCCCTGTCATTGACATGTTTGGGTGAATGAAATTATCCAAATCATTTCCACTAGAAAGGTGGGTGTGGTAGAGGTGGGGGGAGCACACTGAGCAAGGAAGGGAGGAGCCAGGCAAGGAAAAGGCATTGCAAAGGGAGCTGAGAGTCCAGGAAGGGAAGCCAGCACCACTGGTGGCAGATCTGCCAGCTCCTTGGTTTCCCCAAGGGTTGATCTTGTACTTGGCAACTAAGCCATGGCCTTTCACTAAACAGAGCCTTGGCTGTCCAGCCATGTAAATCAGGAAGGGGAACTGGAGGTCAAGAGGGAGGCGAATGTGGGGGTGGGGGGTTGCACTGTCAAGATCCCTCTTGGGGAATGAAGGCCCAATTACCTCCAGCTGCCGGGGCTGCTACAGGCACTGCAACTTTAGCCATCAGCCCTTTGTGGGATTGCCTCAGTGGGACCAAGATCATATCTCCTTCCCAAGAGGCCGCACACCTAATGACTGATTAGGCAAATAAAGGCCCATCCCGGACACCTCTGTACTTTCATCTCATCTTCATAACTCCCCATGTAGTTGGCAAAGGCATCTGTTGAGATTGCATGACAGCTCAGCTTTTCCCTCTGCCCCATCCTGCTCTTTCCCTTCCTCCCGCAGCTGTTAATGCCTAAAGCATGCCCTATAAAAACCTGCATGCCAGTCTCTTCCTGGGTCTGCTTCCTGGGGACCCCAAACTGCAATAACCAGGTTGGGGAGCTCCCATTTCCCAGATGAGCTAACCCCATCCTACACCATTAAATATATGAGAGGTCTAGGATATCTTGGGCTGCTGCACATGGCTGCCTGCTGCACTGGGAAATTTGGCTCAATGACAAAGGAAGTGTAAACAGGCTCAGGGAAGTTTTCCTTTGTCCCTGAGGGAGGTCCTGGAAGCTCAGCTTCTGAAACATTAGACAAGAAAAAAGGTGATCATTTCATTCAACAGGCATCTACTGAGCATGAACTCTTGATCAAGCCCCGAATTATTTGCTGCCATCATTGTTGTTGTTGTCATGATCATATCGCTGTTGTTACTAGCAGCATTTCAAGTGGTATCTTTAGATCTGGTATTCTAGGAATTGGGAAACAAGTCATCATCCATTCTTCCTGTTTCTCTTATAGGTTCACAGACAAAGATGATATCTCCTTTTAGTCTTCATATGTCCAGATAGAAGTACAGTTTTTAAACCTTCTGGTTGTCAACATTCCTCCATCTGCTGGATTATTCCAATTGCCTTTCTCTGGAACTGCTTTATTTATGCTGATTTTTTTGGTCATAGTGATCATATATGTTTCCTTCTTTCTAGATGTAAATGAACCAGGGTTTTGGACCCATGCAAGATTATATTTTCTCGGTTTCCTTCCAGAGGTCTTACTGAAGATGCCCAACCAGGCTTCATGGTAAAGCTATTTACTAGGTCAGAGTGACTTTAGGGCTTCTCTGAGTGTATCTGATAGTTCAAAGTCCATTACTATAAGCGAAATTTAAATCGCTCTATTTCCTCACTCTCCACTTTACATACACCCTCACCGACACTCTGCTGCTAATTTTCTTGTGAGCTCTCTGGACTATCTTCAATTGTTGACATTCCACTCCCTCAAACAATTTAGTATCTCCTATAAACTTCCAAGGTTGACTACAAATGCCCTTTGCCAATATGTTCCTCATCATGAGGAATAACTAGTTAGTTCCATTCTGGTCCCTCAGGATTGCATTATTTAAAACTCCATTAAGTGCCCATATTCCTATCTTTTGTTTCTTGTCTCCTATTTTATATTATTTTTCCTTTGCAAAATAACCCCACAAGTTCCATGATGATGCATGCTAGTAAGTGACATAATGTGGTGGTAACTGATATCATGTGGTAGTAAGTATAGGACCACGCTGAGATACACACTGGTCAGAGATTCAGAGATTCCACGGATGTACAAATCAGCCACTGATTGATTGGTTTTTGGCCAAAAGAACCTAGGAAATCTTGGGTAACAATGTGCCTAAACCAAAATCCACGGCCCATCCAAGTCCAGGCTCAGGTTCAATCTGATGTTTTGCCTTGGTCAGTCCTGCAGTGAGCTCTGAACTCCCTCACTGGCCCTAAACCTGCTCCCCTTTTTCATCGTGACCTCATTAGCCTTCCTCAGGTTGAATTCACTCTCTACAGACTCCAAATAGACTCAGAATGAGAACAGTCCACAAAGGCTCTTGTGAAATTATCACCTTTGGGATGTGGATAAATTATCTTAGGAACAATAAAATCAATAACAGACTTCCAGTGTAGACAGGAATGACACTGTATAAAATGTCACCATTGCATTCAAGATGTGATGAGTTAGCAAATCCAGAGTTAATTTTCAAGCATAATCTTAGATTACTAGAGACTGTGAAGAATAATGTATGCATAATATCTAACATCATAAGGAACAAAAGCACCTGTTCTCTCATATTGATCCATGAAGCACAGGGAAAGAGGGCATTTTATAAGGTATGAATATAAAGTCTTTCTATTCTTCCTGGCTGTGAATCATATCTCTAAATATAGGTTTGCATATGGGTGCATGCACACAATTGTAGCATCTTCCCTGTTGACTCAAAGGATTTTATTTCAAGTTTTCATTTCTAAGAAGTCACTGTTCTCTCCTATTCCTGTATGCCTGAGTCACCCCACCCCCTTTGCTCTCTGTAAGATAACAGGGACAGATTTACACAACTAAAGTACAGGGTATTTTTAGGAACAAGCTGCTACTGGAAGTTAGCCCTCTTGATGGGAATCAAACAACCATATCATATTTCAGGACAAAGCTTCTCAGTTAATGACTATTGATAAGGCAGCACAAAATTCATATATCTTGAATCATGGGTGTTGAAAATGTAATTGGGATTCAGTGTTCTGTTGTTGAAATTTTCAGGATATACCATAAATCTATTCAGGTCAGTGGTAACAATAGATCAGATAGATAGGTTAGATTGATTTAGTTTATATGTTTGGATATTTTCTCTTCAGTCATCTTTAATATTTGACTTGGTGATCTACCTGTGCTTAAAATAGACTGAAATATCATCTGTTTTTACTTATGTTTTTATATTACTCCATAGGACACCCAATGCTCCATCATTCAGCCATGTGGCTGAGTGGTGGAAAGTGGCTATCCAGCTACTGTACTTGGGATACAGCAATGTATATGGCAGTATTTTAACAAGAAAATTAGACTTGCCAAAGGAAACATTCAAAGTGTTGAATTTAAACAGATCTACAGACAGGGAATTCTCAGAACTATGAATGCCAATGATGTCCTGATGGTCTATGAGATTATTCACTTTACCACTAAGCCTAAGTCAAGAACACTTACAAGAACCAGGCATTAACATCTTTTGTAGATGGCAGCATTAAGACCTTACCTCTCCAGGAAAATCCAGTCTCTACCCCACCTCTATCCTGGTGAAGTAATAAAAAACCTGGACTCCCAAGGTTATATGGGCAAATGGCAGGATAAAGAATAGAATTTAGGTCTGGGAATTCTTATTTAGAGTTAAAGCACAAGTGTCATAATAACTTCTTCCTTGTTCCTTCCCAGAAAGTAAAATTCCAGAGAAATGCCAAAGAACTATCTGTGATTGTGCATTATTATATAAAACTATAATTATAATGGGAGTGTGTGATTCATATTTTATTCTACTTCATGCCATTTAGAAATTTTCTATGATCATTTCTGATATTTCCCACTGTCTTATAATACTAAATGATATTATTTTTTTCTTTCCTTCTTTCCTTCTTTCCTTCTTTTACTAGAATTTATGTGACTTTTATATGATTTCCAATTGCTAATTATAGTTACTAATGACTTACAAAGAAAATTTTGTTCAAATGTGAACTTTTTTGTTATACTTGGAGCTGTTTGTTCTTTTGTCATTTTCTGAATACAGCTGAATCTATCAGCGTCTGGTCTGTAGCAAACTATAGCATTATTATGAGGGTCTGGAGATTAGAGTAAATGAAAGCATTTTCCCTTTTTAGTTTCATTTGTTACCCTAATTATTTAAAAGGAAAGAAGGAAGTCCTTCTTTAATAATACATTTTTAATTGTACAATATAGATGATTTCTAAAATTAACTAGTTCCTTGAAGTAGGTCTTTATGAAACGTTAGGGCCAGGTGCAATGGCTCATGCCTGTAATACTAACACTCTGGGAGGCCAAGGTGGGAGGATCATTTGAGCTCAGGAGTTCAAGACCAGCCTGAGCAAGAGCAAGACACCGTCTCTACAAAAAATAGAAAAATTAGCTGGGCATGATGGCATGCACCTGTAGTCCCAGCTACTCAGGAGGCTGAGGCAGAAGGATCGCTTGAGCCCAGGAGTTTGAGGTTGCAGTGAGCTATGATCACACCACTGCTCTCTAGATGTGGTGACAGAGTGAGATCCTGTCTCAAAGAACAAACAAACAAAAAACCCAAATAATATAAAACTAAGGTCTTTTCAGCCTCTAGAGTGTTATATTATCATTTGTCATGCTCGGAAACATTTGCGTTTTGTGTTTGTTTTGTGTTAAGTTTACTCATCTGGAAAAAAGGAGCATTCTATTGAGTCCTGGCACTTGTCCACAAACGTGGTAGCTCCTTGTTTCCCTCACGATGCATCTGGCTACCAGCAAAATCCTCCTCTTTGCTTATAACCTGGAGGGCTGTGTCCGAGATAACTTTCTGGATTTTTGTGCATTTTACTTGGTATAAATTTGCAGTCCTTAGACAATATCTTTTGACCTTTTTGCCTATCTTACCATGAGGAGTAGAGTTTATCCCAGAATTCTTTGAAACACTCTCTATTTCCTTCCCTTTCAGAAACAATTCTTTCAGATTCAGTCCATTGCAATTACCAACTTCACGTCCGAGTATAAGTGCTCCCAGCCACCTTACATTATCAGAAACCACAGCTGTGTGGGGAGAAGGGAGAATGTAATGAGTCTAGCAACCCTGGAAGCAGCTCTTGTATAATAGGGGTGAACTGTCTCTCTGTCTCTGTCTCTGTCTCTCTCTCTCTCTCTCTCTCAATCTCTTCCCTCCCACCCTTACACCCCCACACGCCATCCCGGGTGTGAAAGCTACCGTCTGAGAATGAGGTAGGGGAAGTAGCCCCATGCTGCTGCCTCTGAGCTTCATTCCAAACAATATTAGTTTATAAATTAACAGTGCTCTTAATTTATCTGAATCACTTTTTATATTTTCTTTGTAGCGAATAACCCAGAGATTCCTGCTAAGCGAATAACCCAGAGATTCCTTAAAAAGCTGGGGAATAACTTAACCAGATTTGTATTTTAAAAGACTACTCAGACAACACGTGGGAAATATTTGAAGTGGGTTAAGAACGAAAGCAAGA
This sequence comes from Eulemur rufifrons, assembly GCF_041146395.1. Taxonomy (NCBI): domain Eukaryota; kingdom Metazoa; phylum Chordata; class Mammalia; order Primates; family Lemuridae; genus Eulemur; species Eulemur rufifrons. The sequence continues at coordinate 40,499,675 of NC_091010.1, forward strand.
TGCCAAATTAGGAGGATATTGTAAGAGTCCAAGAGAGCGGTGGTGCGACTTGGGCTGGGAAGCAGCAGTGGAGAAGGTGAGGAGGTGACAGATTCATGAGAGGCTGACGACGTAGAATTGACGGGGAAAACCCCTCCCATGGTAAGCAGGTTAGGTCAAGGTGAACAGCTGGAACTATGCTACGTGGAGAAATCAGAAGCTTCTATTATATGTGACTTCTGTGAGTACACTGGAATTTTAAACTGATTTATTGGGGAGGGGGTGCTAATGTAGTAGACAAACCTACATTCCTTCTTAAATGTGCTTACAAGTTTTTTTTTTTTTCCCCTGTTTGTTATCAATCCCTGAATATCATGTTTACTTCATTCTGTCACAGCCAGGTAAATTTTTAGGAAATTTCTTTATTTTATGAAAATAAAGAGTGAATAGCACTAGCTTGCCTAAAATGGATCATCAGAACTAGAGAAATCACAGGATCCGTTGGTGCTATTGCCTAGGTTGTCATCTAGTGACAAAAATTAGGCACAGCAGACAAGGAGCCCTGAGGAAATCATAACTGAGCGTCATCTTGCTACTCGAAATTCATGTGTGTACGCAGTCTAGTACATGAGGTGAAAGACTGCCAACTGCAATCCAATGAACTAGATGTGTGGTTTTAGGTAAGTAATTTCCTCTCAGATGGCCTCAGTGCCTCAGTTTCCAAATCCGTAAAACAAACACTAGTTTATTTCTAAGATGCTTAAACACCCTCAATAGTTAAAAGGCTTATCTTTTTTGCAGACAGGCAAAAAAAATTTCCAGAATGAGACACACGTCCTTTTGCTTTAGTCACCAAAATCATGTATAGTATAGCTGGCTTAGGTTCTTGAATGACCTCAAATTTCAAGAGCTCGCATTCTGCAGTTTAGTCTCTTCCCAGGTTCCCCATTGCGTCAAGTAATTGTTTATATTGCTAACCCCAGTGATTTTTCTAAGAGCCAAGTCAAACAATAAAATAATATTATACCACGATTCTACACACTCCAAAGTGGTCTTCTCTAAGTGACAGCAGCCATCTCTAAGATTTTCATTATTCATCCTTGTCAGAAAAAAGTAAGCATGCAACTCCTATTTTTTCTGCTTATAATGTGTGTGCACAACTGTACTAATATAGTGATACATAATAAAACCAACATAAAAACAGAAATGTTTAAAGAATGAACAAAAGGCAAAGTAAAATAATGTTATTTTATTAATTTATTTTAGAAAAAAGGATTTGGCTCACTAACATAATACCTGGATCTTTTTTGAATTTTAAAATATAAAATTTTGTTACCTAGATACCTCGCAAAATACTTAAGTTGGGGCTTTTAGTGTGCCCATCACCAGAATACTGTTCGTTGTACCTGATAGGTAAGTTTTTACCTCTCCTACCTGCCCACTTCTTGGTTTCCAATGTCCTTTACATCTCTTTGTGCCCATGTGTGTCCATGGTTTAGCTCCCAATTATTAGCGAGGACATGTGGTGTTTGTTTTTTCAATTCCTGAGATACTTCATTTAGGATAATGGTCTCCAGTTTCATCCAAGTTGCTTCGAATACATTATGTCATTCATTTTATGGCTGAGTAGTACTCCACAGCATGTATATGTATACACAACACATTTTCTTTATCCACTCATGAATTGATGAGCACTTAGGTTGATTCTACATCTTTGCAATTGTAAATTGTGCTGCAAAAAACATTTGAGTGCAAGTGTATTTTTGATAAAATGACATCTTTTCCTTTGAGTAGATATCCAGTAGTGGAACTGCTGGATCAAATGTTTAGTCTACATTTATTTCTTTGAGGAATCTCCATACTGTTTTCCATAGAAGTTGTACTAATTTGCAGTCCCACCAACAGTGTATAAGCATTCCTTTCTCTCTACATCCACATCAGCATCTATTGTTTTTTGACTTTTTAGTAATGGCCACTCTGGCAGGGGTAAGGTGGTATCTCATTGTGGTTTTAATTTGCATTTCCCCAATGATTAGTGATGTTGAGCATTTTTTCATATATTTGTTGGCCATTTGTCTATCTTCTTTTGAAAAACTTCTGTTCATGTCTTTTGCCTACTTTTTAATGGGATTGTTTATTTTTTCCCCACTGATTTGTTTGAGTTCTTTGTAGATTCTGGATATTAGCCCTTTGTCATATGTATAGTTTATGACTATTTTCTTTCATTCTGTAGGCGGTCTATTTACTCTGTTGATTATTTCCTTTGCTGTGCAGAAGCTTTTTAATTTAATCAAGTCCCATTTATTTATTTTTGTTAATGCTGTATTTGCCTTTTGGGTCTTAGTCATAAATTTTTTGCCTAGGCCAATGTGTAGAAGAGTTTTTTCTGTGTTTTCTTCTAGAATATTTATGGTTTTATGGTTTCCTCCTTACATGTAAGTCTTTTACCCATGGCCTGTTGCAGTGGAGGGGCCTTCCTGCCACTCTGGTTGCAGTATCGTCAGGGGAAGTGTGGAGTCTGGGATTTTCTCCTCTTTCCCTTTTCCACATGTGGGTGCTTTTCCTAATTGCCTCCAGTCCTGCTGAGCAGCTAATCCCACTTCTAGCTTCTTCACCTCACTCCTGCCTCCTCTCCATGGATTCCCAGAGCTCTCACACAGATGATCAACCCAAAGGTGGGTATTTATTCACCATATTTGATCCTCTCTGTGAGAGTGGTGCTGTGCAGACTGCTTCTAGTCTGCCATCTTCCAATATCTTGGTCTTTTAAAACATACTTTAAAATAAGAAAAAAAGTGTTTTGTATTTGCCTACATATTTTAGGAGCTCTTTTTTTCCTTTGTGTAAATCTAGATTTCCACGTGGTTTCATTTTCCTTCTAACTGAAAGACTTACTTTAAGATTTCTTATATTGGCCGGGCGCGGTGGCTCACGCCTGTAATCCTAGCACTCTGGGAGGCTGAGGCGGGTGGATCGCTAAAGGTCAGGAGTTTGAGACCAGCCTGAGCAAGAGCGAGACCCCGTCTCTACTAAAAATAGAGAGAAATTATATGGACAACTAAAAATATATATATAGAAAAATTAGCCGGGCATAGTGGCGCATGCCTGTAGTCCCAGCTACTTGGGAGGCTGAGGCAGGAGGATCGCTTGAGCCCAGGAGTTTGAGGTTGCTGTCAGCTAGGCTGACGCCACGGCACTCACTCTAGCCTGGGCAACAAAGTGAGACTCTGTCTCAAAAAAAAAAAAATAAAAATAAAATAAAATAAAAAATAAAAAATAAAAGATTTCTTATAGTGCTGATCTCCTGGCAGTGAATTTTTTCATCTTTTACATGCTTGAAAAAGTCTTTATTTTGTTTACATTTTTGAAAGATATTTTTGCTGAATATACAATTCTAAGTTGACAGGATTTTTATTTCAGTACTTTAAAGATGTTGCTTTACTGTCTTTTTTTTTTTTTTAACTTTCATTATTTCCAACAAGAAGTCTGTTGTCATTCTTACCTTTCTTTCTCTTTATGTAATGTGTTTTCATTCTGGCTATTTTTAAAGCTTTTTCTCTTTATCATTTATTTTAATCAATTTTATTAGAATGTCCTTTGACATACTATTCTTCATATTTCATTTGCTTATGGTTCATTGAGATTCTTGGATGTGTAGATATTTATTTTTCTTCAAATTTGGGTAAATTTAAGCTATTATTTCTTCAGAAATGGTTGCCTCCAACTTGTCCTTTCCTTCAAAACTCTAATTATGTTTATAGTAAGTCACTTGAAGTTGTTCCAGAACTTTCTGATACTCTTTAGTGTTTTAATGAAATGGTTTCCATTCTAGGTTTTCAAGTTTACTAATTTTTCTTCTGAAATATCTAATCTGTTATTAACCCCATTCAGTGTATTTTCATCTTAGACATTGTATTTTTTCATTTGTAGAAGTTCAATATGGGTCATTTTTATATCATTTACAAGTCTTCTAAAACTGCTCATGTTTCCCTCTACATACTTAAACAAATGAATATATTAGTCATAGCTATTTTAACATCCTTCTTTCTTAACTCTATCATCTGTGTTATTTATGAGTCTGTTTCTAATTGATTGACTTTCTACCTCATTATATATTATCTTTCCTGTTTCTTTGCATGTCTAGAATTTTTTTACTGAATACTAGACATGGCAAATTTTATATTTTCTCATGCTAAATTGTTTTTTGTTCTTTTCAATATTCTCTTTGTTCTGGGATGCTGTTGAGTCCCTTAGACACAGTTTAATCCTTTTGTGCCTTCCTTTCAAGCTGTATTGTGTAGAGCCAGAGCAGGCTTTAGTCTCAGTAATTAATCTCAACCAGGGGCAACGTTTTGCAATGTATGGAGTCACTTTCAGTTGTTTCAACTAGTGAGGGTGTTGGGAGAGTATTACTGGCATCTAGTGGGTAGAGGCTAGAGATGTTGCTAAATATCTTATAATGCACAGGACTGTACCCCATGACAATTATTTGGCCCAAAATGTCAATAGTGCCAAGATTGAGAAATGATGAACTAGGGCTATTTAAGCTTCACTACTGAGACAACACCCTTCTGAGTGTTCTACTTGATGCCCTGTGTATTAAGAGATTTCTTAATCTCTTAATCTCTTTACAGCTTTTGGAAAGGTGGACTAATTCACACCCTGTGGGATGTTCAAGAATGGTTTCCTCGGAGCGGGCACGGTGGCTCACGCCTGTAATCCTAGCACTCTGGGAGGCCGAGGCGGGTGGATTGTTTGAGCTCAGGAGTTTGAGATCAGCCTCAGCAAGAGCGAGACCCCATCTCTACTAAAAATAGAAAGAAATTATCTGGCCAACTAAAATATATATAGAAAAAATTAGCCGGGCATGGTGGCGCATGCCTGTAGTCCCAGCTACTGGGGAGGCTGAGGCAGTAGGATCGCTTGAGCCCAGGAGTTTGAGGTTGCTGTCAGCTAGGCTGACGCCACGGCACTCACTCTAGCCAGGGCAACAAAGCGACACTCTGTCTCAAAAAAAAAAAAAAAAAAAAAGAATGGTTTCCTCTACTACTTTCTGGTGGCCCTAAGTAGTTTCCTAACACACATGTGTTAATCAGTTCTCAATTGAAAAGTGGAAGACTCCTCTACAGATTTTCAGATCTCTACCTCTGTGAAGCTCCTCCTCTTCAGGACTTTGCTCTGTGAGTTCTAGCCACCCTGGCCTCTCTGAATTCTCAACTCTGTCTCCTGAGTGCAGGATGCCTGCAAGCTCTGTTTGAGATAGCCTCCCTTTTTAGTGCCCCAGAAACTCTCTCTGAGCAGTAAGCGGGGGCAATTGGAGGTCTCAACTTTTTTGTTTCTCTTCTTTCAGGGATCACTGTCCTGCATTGCCTGTTGTCTAAAGTCTGAAAGTCATTGATTCATATATTTATACTTTGCCTTTTTTTGGTCATTTGACTCAGAGAATAAATCCAATTCCTGTCACTCCAGCATAGCCAGGAGTAGAAGCCACTGTATAGTTAGTTTTAAAGTTTTAGTTTTTTTTTTTTTAATATTTATTTTTTTATTATATCACAGTATGAATAAACAAAAGTTCCAACACCCTTCATTTGACTACGCCAATCCTTCACCACTGAATTCTGATGTGTTATCTGTCATATATATTTTCATGTATTTGGGGGACACTTTCTAGGCTCCTTGTTTCATTTCATTAACTCATTCATCTATCTCTGCACCAACACAACACCATTTAACTTAACTCTTTAATAATTATTTAAACATGGTAGAACAGGTCCCCCACTTTGGTGCTTTAAAAGTTTTAGTTTTTAACATGTTTTTAGTCATTAAGTTCTCATACTATTATTAGCTAATGTCTTAAGACACAACATCAAGCTTCATCCTTAAAAATATTTCAAATAGTCTTGGTAATTTAGTTGATTTTCCCCAACTTTGTGTTAGCTCTAATTAGACTATAATTAGTTTTTATCTTATTAGATAGCTATAAAAGGCTTATATAGGTGTGAGTATGTGTGTCAGCTCTGTTATTTTCTTCTTGTTGGCATTTGCATTTTTTTTTTTTTTTTGAGACAGAGTCTTGCTTTGTTGCCCAGGCTAGAGTGAGTGCCGTGGCGTCGGCCTAGCTCACAGCAACCTCAAACTCCTGGGCTTAAACGATCCTACTGCCTCAGCCTCCCTAGTAGCTGGGACTACAGGCATGCGCCACCATGCCCGGCTAATTTTTTCTATATATATTTTTTAGTTGGCCAGATAATTTCTTTCTATTTTTAGTAGAGATGGGGTCTCGCTCTTGCTCAGGCTGGTCTCGAACTCCTGAGCTCAAACAATCCACCCGCCTCGGCCTCCCAGAGTGCTAGCATTACAGGCATGAGCCACCGCGCCTGGCCGCATTTGCATATTTTATAATCTTCAATCTGTGTTTTATTTGTAGAAATCTATTTTATTTTTATTGTTGAAAAATTCAATTGCACAAAAAATAGAGATAACATAGTGAACCTTATTTACCCTTCACTCAGCTTCAATAATGAACTCACAGTTCTCATCTATATGCTCTATCCATTTCTCACAGAACCCTCACTGACCCTGGATTATTCTGAAGTGGATCCTACGTATAACATAATTTCTTCTGTAATTATTTCAGTGTGTATATCTAAAAAGCAAACTACTGTTCCATTATGACACCTAAGATATAAGAATAACTCCTTAATATCATGAATATGCAATCAGTCTTCAAGGTTTCTTAATTATTTCAATCATTTTGTTTTTTTCTGTTTATTTGAATCAGTGCTATGGTTTAAGTGTTTCCTCCAAAACTCATATTGAAATTAAATTGCCACTGTGATGGTATTAGGAGGTGGAACCTTTAAGAGGTGACTAGATCATGAGGGCTCCACTCTCATGGGAGTGGGTTAGTTGTCCTAAGAGTGGCTCCTGATAAAATGAGGGAGTCTAGCCCATGTCCTTTTTCTGTCTCACAAGCTTGCTTGCCCTTTCACCTTCTGCCATGAGCTGACCCTTGCCAGAGGCTAGCACCATGCTCTTGGACTTCCCATCCTCCAGAACTGTGAGCCAAATAAACCTCTGTTCTTTATAAATTACCCAGTCTGTGGTATTCTGTGTAGCAGCAGAAAATGGATGAACTAAGACAATCAGCATTCAAATAATTTTCATACATTGTGGTTAGTCATATGTCTCTCAAGTCTCTTTTAATTTATAAGATTCCCCTCTTTCTGCTTTCTCTCTCTGCAATTTATGTGTTAAAGAAACACAGTCATTTGACCTAAAAGGTTTCCCACTCCCTAGATTTTGCTCAGAGGTCAAGTGTCATTTAACAGATTCCTCAGTCTCCTATATTTCTCATAAATCGGTAATCATATATAGAAATTTGATCAAATTCAAGTTCAATTTTTTTAGTAAGCTACTTCATGGGTGGTCACACATTTTGTGATGCTAGAAGCCTTAGAAAATCATTGCAGAAATTTGTTAATTCATAAGGCATGGTATTAGTCTAATTCTATCATTTTCTTCATTTTTTAGTTGGAATACATGTATTAAGACAAACTTCTTCCTAACCTGAGCCATCAGGCAAGAAAAAGAAGTAAAAGGAATCCAAATTAGAAAAGAGGTGGTCAAACTATCCCTATTTGCCAATGATATGATCTTATATGTAGAAAACCCTAAAGATTCCTCCAAAAGACTTATAGAATTGATAAATTCAGTAAAGTCTCAGGTTACAAAATTAATGTACACAAGTTAATAGCATTTCTATACACCTATAACAGCCAAACTGAGAGTCAAATCAAGACCTCAATACCATTTACAATAGCTACAGAAAAAAAATCTAAGAATGTACTTAACCAAGGAGGTGAAAGATCCGTCTACAAGGAGAACTAAATAACACTGATGAAAGAAACTATACATGACACAAACAAATGGAAAACATCCCATGTTAACAGATTGGAAGAATCAATATTGTTAAAATGTCCATACTGCCCAAAGTGATTTACAAGTTCAATGCAATTCCCATCAAAATACCAAGATCATTTTTCACAGAATTAGAAAAAACAATCCTAAATTTCATATGGATTCAAAAAAGAGCCTGAATCGCCAAAACAATACTAAGCAAAAAGAACAAATCTGGAGACATCACACTACCTGACTTCAAGTTATACTACAAGGCTACGGTAACCAACACAGCATGACACTGGTATAAAAGTAGACACATATGTCAATGGATGAGAATAAAGAACCCATATATAAAACCATTTATCTACAACCAACTGACCTTTGACAAAGCAGACAACAACATGTACTGTGGAAAGGATGCCTTACTCAATAAATGGTGCTGGGAAAATTGGATAGCCATGTGCAGAAGAATAAAACTGGATCCCTATCTCTCACCATATACGAAAATTAACTCAAGATGGACTAAAGACTTAAATGTAAGACCTGAAACCATAAAAATTCTAGAAGAAAATATAGGAAAAAATCTTCTGTATACCAGCTTAGGCAAAGAATTTATGACTAGGACTCCAAAAGCAAATACAACAAAAACAAAAATAAATGAGACTTAATTAAGCTAAAAAGTTTCTGCACAGCAAAAGAAATAACCAACAGAGTAAATAGACAACCTACAAAATGGGAAAAAATATTTGCAAACTATATATCTGACAAAGAACTAATATCCATAATCTATAAAGAACTCAAACAAATCAGCCATAAATAAACAAATAACTCCATTAAAAATTGGCCAAAAACATGAACAGATGTTTTTCAAAAAAGATACACAAATTACCAATAAACATATGAAAAAAATCCTCAACATCACTAATGATTGGGGAAATGCAAAGTAAAACCACAGTAAGGTAACACCTTACCCATGTTAGAATGGCCATTAATAAAAAGTCAAAAAACAATAGATGTTGGTGTGGATGTGGTAAAAAGGGAACATTTATACACTATTGGTGGGAATGTAAATTAGTACAGACTCTATGGAGAAAAGTATGGAGATTCCTCAAAGAACTAAAAGTAGACCTACCATTCGATCCAACAATCCCACTACAATACTACCACTGGGTATCTACCTAAAGGAAAAGAAGTAATTTTATCAAAATGACACATGCACTGGTATGTTTATCACAGCAAAATTCACAATTGCAAAGGTATGGAATCAACTTAAGTGCCCATCAACTGATGAGTAGATAAAGAAAATGTGGTGGCCGGGCGCGGTGGCTAACGCCTGTAATCCTAGCACTCTGGGAGGCCGAGGTGGGCGGATCGTTTGAGCTCAGGAGTTCGAGACCAGCCTGAGCAAGAGCGAGACCCCATCTCTACTAAAAATAGAAAGACATTATATGGACAGCTAAAAAATATATATAGAAAAAGTTAGCCGGGCATGGTGGTGCATGCCTGTAGTCCCAGCTACTCGGGAGGCTGAGACAGGAGGATCGCCTGAGCTCAGGAGTTTGAGGTTGCTGTGAGCTAGGCTGACGCCACGGCACTCACTCTAGCCTGGGCAACAGAGTGAGACTCTGTCTCAAAAAAAAAAAAAGAAAAGAAAATGTGGTGTATATATACCATGGAATACTACTCACCAAAAAGAAGAATGAAATAATGTCTTTTGCAGCAACTAGGATGGAATTGGGGACCATTATCCTAAGTAAAATATCTCAGGAACAGAAAAGCAAATACCACATATTCTCAATTATAAGTGGGAGCTAAACAATGGGTACACATGGTCATACAAAGTGGTATAATAGACATTGAAAACTAAAGCGAGCGGAGCATGGGAAGGGGGTGAAGAATCAAAAATTACTCATTGGGTACAATGTACATTATTCAAGTGACATGTGCACTAAAAGCCCTGACTTCACCACTATACAATGCATCCATGTAACAAAGAACACTTGTACCCCCAAATCTACTTAAATAAATAGACAACCTCTTCATAGTTATATTCTAATTCTTTTTGTTTTAATTTTTATTTTTCTGGAGTTTTTTTTTTAGCGTCCCTTGAGTCATAACATTTCTTGTAGAGACAAGGTGTCACTATGTTGCTCAGGCTGGTCTTGAACTCCTAGCCTCAGGCAATCCTCCTACCTGGGCCTCCCAAAGTGCTGTGATTATAGGTGTGAGCCACTGTACCCGACCTTATATATAATGAATTTTATCTTGCCTCTTCACTTAGTAAACTGAATACTTCTAAAAAATCAATACTTCTTAACTTCAAGTATTTCTTTTCTCAAGGGGTAGGAATTGTATAAGAAAAGGACAATAAATGCTTATTTTTCTCCTTCATTTATCAGTTTGCAAAATAGTGATTTTTTTCCCCTAACACCCTCTAATGGTAACCAAAGTTTTTTTGTATCATTATGAATTTAAACCTATTTGATGTGTTTCAATCCATTACATTTATGATTCTTGTTAATGTTTCATTTGTCCCATCTTTGGCCAGTGGGAGCCTATTTAAAGTTGACTCCTCCATCCTGTGACAGGACTCTGGTAATCTTTGATAGTTTCTTTAGTATCTTGTTTGACAAAATATTTCAGGCTTATATGATTACTGTAGGTAATACCAAATCTTCTCCATAGGGTGGTACATTTTTGCATTTCCCCCTGTAGTGTATGAGTGCTGGTTTCCCCACAGCCTTACTGGTGCAGTATTGAGTCAAACTGCTGGATTTTTGCCAATCTGATAGGTGGAAAGTGGTATCTCTATGCAGTATTAATTTGCATTTATCCCTGTGAGCTAGACTGAATACCTTTTCAGAGGGTTAAAAGCCATTTGCTGTGAGCTGTCTATTTGTATCCAAGCCCATTTTGCAAAAAGCTTTTTAGTAATTTCCTTGCAACATTATGTTAAGCCAGGTGCCCATTTTATAAAGTTAGTTTAGACAAAATGTAATCTACAAGTCCATTTAACCAAGCAACATAAATTTTAATATGTATTATATGTTGAAAGCAAACAAAGACTGAAGGTACTAATGAGAGTGTCTCGGAATTACAGAGCTCCCGTTCCCACTCTTCCCTCATGATGCCTCGTGATCTACACGTGACACCTTGGACAGATGGACTAAGTGGAGGGGCCAAGGTCAACCCATTCATTATAGTTTAGGAACATTTCATTTATTTCTAATTTTTTAGATTAAAAAGATAACCCAAGATACCCCAATAAAGTTGATTTTTTTCAAATGAATATAATTAGGTTTAGGTTTTCTATTCACACACCAGTAGTTCACCTTGCATATTACCAGTGAGGGATAGACAGAAACCACTTTGGGGAGCACTGACCACAGGATAAAATTCTAACTTTCTAACTTGGCATAACAAGAAGGTCCATCAGGATATGGCCCTTTGTCCACACTTTAACTTCATCTCAACCACTCATCCCCTGGCTCTAGCTATACCTAAGACCTTTCAGTTTCCCAAACATGCCCTTCCAAACACTGCATCCTTCTTCCCATTGACCAGCAAGCTCATACTGTGGGCTGCCATATAATCTGCACAAACACACTGGGCGGCTCTGCTCCTACTTCACCGTGAAGAGACATCTCTGTAGGACCATCCTGACTTTCTCAAGCTGACTTAGACCCTGTCTTCCTCTAGGCTCATCTCAAATGTTGGTGCAAAACCACTAACAGAGCTTTTTGGAGAATCTAGCAAGCAAATACAAGTGGACTTCTTCCCTGGATTGAAGAGTCACTCACCAACTCTCCACCATTGGGCAGGTAGCTTCAGAGGGAGGCACAAGAAGAGGTGACCGAGAACAGAGTCCAGCCTGTGCCCAACTCCCACCTCCCACACACACCCCATAGTAATGGTGGACAGCCTGGAGAACTGGCTGAGGGATCAGAGCCTGAGTATAGTTCATTGGAGGCAGGAGAGAGGCAGAAGTCCTCACTGGAGACAATGGGAGAAACTGAGCTGGAGGAAAGAGCTAAGCTAAAACTGGCCTGGATGGGTAAGACCCAAAATTCATGGAGAAGTCAAGTGGAATCCATTGAGAGCAGCTCAGGGAAGCAGAACATCCATGTGATTCTAGAGGGGCGCTGTCTGTCAGCCCTCACCCTCTTGGGGACAGCAGGGAAGGGGAGGGATTCACAAGATCACATCTGTCTAGCAGGCAGGGTCTCCATGTTCCAGCATAGCTCAGCATCTTCTCGCTCACACCCTCTGGACTGCCCACTGGTACCCACCCCTCTCTCTATGCAGAAAGCTCCCCTGGCAGGACCTCCCTGCCATCCTCCAGCTTCAGGTTTGCAGAAGCCCCATGATCTGAGAGGCCCCAGGCCATTTGTCAATCTCAGCCTGACCAGTGAGCGCTAAATAAAACTGACACTCAGATCCCCATTTGACTTCTTATATATATCACTTAACGGATTAGAACCCAAAGGGGAGAAGAATTGAGCTATCAGCTCCCCAGACCTCACACAGGAAATTTATTGCACAAACCTAATCAATCAAATGTACTCCACTTGAAGAAAAACAAAAAGAAAGTGAATAGTTAGCATGAAAGTACATTTAGGCTTCATAAATTCTGTGCAGAGTTTATTAAAAATGCATATTCCATGGCCCCTCCCTCCGGATCTTGATTCTGGAAAGTTTGGAATGGCACCTGGGACCCTGAATATTTAAGCTCCCCAGTGAATTTGGATGCAGGTAGTTTTCAGTGACCTGGACAATAAAAAGGGGTAATTTAAAGCTGCAAAAGTTGCTAGGGTCACCTAAGCACTGCCCAGAGGACAGCCGATCTCTGAGTAGACTGTGTCCCCATAGAGAATTATGTAGCACACTACCTTGCTCTGGTTGTGGGCTGCTCTACAACCTTATGGCCATAATTTGACTTCCCCTGTGTCTTGCCTGCAGGGAGATAATGTACAAATCTGCTGACATGAGCACTCGGCTCTGTCGACAGCTATCTTTCTCATTATAAAATCCATACGTTGGCATTCCACTTATGTTTTCACTTCTGTGGCTTTGGTTACTATGGGTATCTCCCGAAAAGCAGAGCTGCTCTCTCATGGTGCGGACAGAAGCTGGGCTGATCAATCTCTCGCACGTACAGAAGAACGTTCAGAACAGTAACTTCCTGCTCAAACCATCTGCTCTAATCCCATCAGCATCTACCCTCCTCAGAGCTCCACCTCCGCCTGGCCTTTGTTCTCCACTCCCAGGGCCACCCCCACCGTCACCCCTCTCCCTGCGCAGGAGGAGCCGCTCTCTTTATCAAATGCTCCTTGTTCCCTACCACCTCTCAGCCTTTTAAACCACTCTGCTCCCAGCTGAGCTCTCTGATCTCATCTCTTCCCCTCCTCAGCTTTTGGTCTGTGTTGTCAATCTTGCCATTCCATCTGCTTTGCTTTGCTTTTTCTCTCCCTTGGGATAGAGCTCCAGAGTGTTTCCAGCTCTTGCTGGTGGAGGAAGGTCTGGCCTGAAAAAAACTCCTTTCTGTTACCCTTGCTTAGTGCACTCCTGACCCAGAGGGGAGTTGGGCATGTGCCATGCCCCAGGGAAAGGAAAAGAGGAGGGGGGAAAAAAACTCATCCTGCCAACAGGGCTAAAGCCAGACCCTTCTCTGTGTTCAGTTCACTACAGTGAATGTCACTCTGTGCTGTGACTTGGCAGCCAGCTGGCTTTCTTGGGTGATACCCCTGTGAATTGCCTGAGCCACATGCCTTAGCACTCACACTGCATCACCACTCAAGGCAAAGAACAGAAGAAAAGCCAAATGAGATTACACCAATCCTCCTTCCCAGGCGGACTAGGGCTCTTAACAGCAGCCATGCCTGACACACTGCCCTTAAAGCTATTTGCCTTGACAGATTGGAGACAGCCCCAAACTGCTTCTTTTGCTTAGTAATCTATTATGTAAGCCTCTCCTTTATTCTCACTAACAGAGTTGTCATCATGTCCTGCCAATGTCTGTTGCCACCAGTATGGTTCTAACCCTCATTATCTCACATCTCAGCTACTGAGAGAGAAGGTCTGATTTCTGTGTTGAATCTTCCCTTATCCCTGCTAAAGGGATCTTCCTGAAACACTTTCATCATCTCACTTGCTGGCTCAGAGTCTTCCTGGGGCATCAGAGCCCGGCTCCCCTTCCCAGCTCTCAGTGGATCTCAGTAACTGACTCCACCTTAACTGACCTCATCTCAGATCCTCCCAGCATTGAGGCCCTTTTAGTACAGTGGCCCAAGACTTCACACTCACACCTGCCGGCAATGTCCTCACCTGTGCTCCCTCCTAAATTCTACCTCACACCTTTCTCTCTGCCAAGTGGGCAGCTGGACAGAGAGAGCACTGGCCATGGTGTCACAGGGACAGAGAGAGCACTGGGCCTGGTGTCACAGGGACAGAGAGAGCACTGGCCATGGTGTCACAGGGACAGAGAGAGCACTGGGCCTGGTGTCACAGGGACAGAGAGAGCACTGGCCATGGTGTCACAGGGACAGAGAGAGCACTGGGTCTGGTGTCACAGGGACAGAGAGAGCACTGGCCATGGAGTCACAGGGACAGAGAGAGCACTTGCCATGGTGTCACAGGGACAGAGAGAGCACTGGGCCTGGTGTCACTGGGACAGAGAGAGCACTGGGCCTGGTGTCACTGGGACAGAGAGAGCACTGGCCATGGAGTCACAGGGACAGAGAGAGCACTGGCCATGGTGTCACAGGGACAGAGAGAGCGCTGGCCATGGTGTCACACGGACAGAGAGAACACTGGGCCTGGTGTCACAGGCCCCAGGTTTCCAGCGCTGAGATTGAGACCTTCATTTTCCAGCCCTGTGACCTTGGGTAGATAACTTCTCTGAACTTCAGCATAATTAGATAATAACCATACTTCACAGGATTTTTGCACTTTCAGTCGTTTGTTAACCACCTGAAATTGATTTGGAATAAACAAGCAATATTTAATAGTTTCATTTTCCTCCAGTCTCTGCCTTCTACCTTGTCACATCAACTCTCCTTTTCTGGCCCTTGAACAACAGCTTTCTGGAAACCTCACATTATAAGAACAAGTCTCACTTCCAACTACTAAAAAGCCCAGTCCAAGTCCAGTACAAACCCCAAAGCTCCTCCCTACCCTGCTCTTTCTGCTCCCCACCAACTCGGGTTTGACCCATGGCTCAGGGACCTGCTGTCATCTACCCTTTCATTCTCTGCACTACGCAATCCCCTAGGGAAGGCACTGCATTCCTCAGCTGACCCCTTGACCCTATGCCCAGCAGCATATACCACACAGCCTCTTTATGTGGGTGTCCTCTTCCTGGCAAGAAGGCCTTTCCCATTAAAATGGATGGAGCCCAGTTATCTTCCCCAACATCTAATTGACCCCAAAAATCTGCATATCTTGCCATACCCATACTAAGCATCCAGGCTTTGCCCCCATATACTCTTCTCTCCCATTGCCATTGTGGGCAGCTGCAGCCCAGTTCCAACCTTCAGAATCTCGAAGCAAAAATCAGCTCAGTTTCTGCAGCTCAGCCAGCAGCCAGCTGAGGCAGGAAATGCCAGTGTCCTCTTGTCACAAGTACCCTAATCATTCTTGGATCCCACTTAACCTAGCTTAGTAGAAGGCAGAACACAGTGCTTATCATTAGGTCAAGTCAATAACTCTTCCACCTCCATGACATTTTCAATCATCCCTCTCTTACAGGCTAGAGATGGGGAATGACAGTGAGGGATGAAAGACCAGTTTGGCAACCTCTCAATTAGTTTTGCAGGGGTGTATCTAAGAATGCCAATTACAAACGTAAGGTTGGCTGGGCACAGTGGCTCACACCTATAGTCCTGCTACTATCGGACACCGAGGTGGGAGGATCAGTTGAGGTCAGAGTTTGAGACCAGCCTGGGCAATAGTGAGAATCTGTTTCTACAAATAATTTAAAAACTAGCCAGGCGTGGTGGTGCGTGCCTGTAGTCCCACCTACTCGGGAGGCTGAGGCAGGAGGATCATGTTAGCCCAGGAGTTTGAGGTTGCTGTGAGCTATGATGATGCCACTGCACTCTAGCCTGGAAAACAGAGTGAGACCCTGTCTCAAAAAGAGAAAAGAAAAGAAAAAGAAAGAAAAAATAAAAAATATGTGAGGTTGCTTATTATTCATTGTTCTCAGATTTGGGGGCCTTATTTAAAAATCTAAGATCTCAGGAAAAGTCCCTCTCTATATTTCATCTCATATACAGCAAAGCAAATAATGTCAAATTCTCTACACAGAGCCTGGCACATATGATACATTCAATAAATGGCAATTGTTATGTGGCTATTTTCTGAGAATGGCAAGAATAGTATATGCACAGGAGGTAATCTGATGCCAGTCCTCTCTCTACTTGTGTAATATTTGTTATTTATACCCCGAAATATGAATCCACTATATATTACCTTATTCAACCACTCTTTCACATGTACATACATTGAATTTATAATTAGAATGTAAACTCCTTGAGTGCCAACATTGTTTCTTTCCTCTATTCCCTATAATAAAAAATGTGCATGTCATCATTGTTTAGGCAAACATTTGTTTGATTAATTTATTCTCTCATTTTCTGCAATTGGATCTTTAATTATATTCAAGTTAGAATTTTGTTATATTTTCTGCAGTGATTTTCCAGTGGCATTGTGGGTACATTTTGCTCTGCCAGGAAGGCTATGAATTTGCTGAGAGTAAATATCAAAGTGTATGCCCCTTAGCCATCCCCTGTTAAGTCTAATCCAATAGCAAAGGTGAATAGGCAGACACAGGCTACAGGAGAAAGGTGGGGTCCCATGAGCACACTGGATTTATAATAGCATGAGGTCACCGGTGACTTTCTGAAGAACAGTGTAAGTCTTAAGAGATTCTTACAGGGGAACCACGCTGGTTGGGGTTGAGGAGCATAAGCAGAGGGCAGCACACTGAGCTCAGCCTTAAAGGGAAAGGGAGAAAGGGGAGCTGCAGAGAAACATTGGGCCAAGAAGAACAGAGGATACTGGAGCAAGTTTATAGGTCAAAAGGGAGGCATGGATGTAGCGTGTCCTAGTGTTGAGAACAGCGACCAGCACTGAGAGCCTAAGTAGAGATTAGCCTAGAACAGTTCTCAACTGGGGACAGTATTGCCCCTCAGTGGGCATTTAGCAATGTCTGGAGATATTTTTGGTATATTTGCTTGTTTGTTTTTAATGTTTTAATCCTTCATTAGAAACTGTGCAAACGTTAATACAAAAAATACTAGTGCAGTAAAAATCTTTGTGTCAATACAATTCCTGAGATTTCTCATCATTGCAGCCATCCCAAGACCAGGCCTACCTGGGATACTTCCTCCCTGCCGCCAGGGTGGCCTCACCTCTCCTCTCTCTCCTCTCTAGTCAGGCTATGAGGGAATTGGGTTGGTATCAGTCTCATGCCTTTATTTTTAAATTTCTAGACCAGATTCCTCACTTTGCACGTGAGTTATGCATATCTCAAGCTTACCTGTAAACGAGGACTCAAGTGTCCTCGGCACCTGGAGGATTCTGACCTCCACGTCCTCTCTCTGTTTCTCCAGCCCTGGCCTTGTATCTCCCACCTGATCCCAGGGAATGACACAGACAGAAATGCCAAACCAGCCTCTTGATTAGAAAACAAAAGCAGCATACACACAAAATGCCAAAACAACCAGTCCACACTCAGACCAGCCCTAGTGTGCCTGCTTACCAGGCCACCGTCCCCGCACCTCACTCACCTGCCCATGACACCTCCAGGGATGTTTGACATCCTCCTGAGTGGAGGCTGAAGGATCCTGGAGACATTTCTAATTGTCGCAACTGGGGTACAGGTAGGGGGTGCTGGCATCTAGTGGGCAGAGACCAGAGATGCTGCTAACCATCCTACAATGCACAGGACACCTCTCTCCCAACAGAGAATTGTCTTGCCCAAAATGTTAATCATGCCAAGCTTGAGAAAGCTTGGCCTAGAAAAACACAAAGCAGAAAGTTAGCAGGAGACAGACACCCATTCATTCTAGCACAAATGAAAATCGGGGGTTATTGACAGGATTCAGAGGAACTTCCCAGAAAGCAAGTTTGGAGGTGCAGCCCCATAGGCACTGGACGTTCCCTCCATCCTGCTCACTGTGGGGTCACAGGCTGCGCTCTCCTGTTCTCTGCTTCCCTGGCACATGGCCCAGACTGTCAATCCCCATCCCAGCTCCACAGTAGGTCAAGTCTGCACATAGGCATTAGTCACAATCTTTGTGCTTATTTACTTCTTTACAGGGAGAGCCAGACTGGCCATCTTGACCCATGAATGGTCTGGCCTTGAGTCAGATGTAATCAGCTGTGGCCAGAGGGCAAGGTCTTGCCTGCTGTCCACTTAGCAGAGCTGTGGTGGGCACTGCGAGGAGGAGTGTTTCCCCCTCAGAGATGTAAAGGAAAAGAACATTTGAGGCAGAGGGGAGAGAAGTGTAAGGAGCTCAAACCATGGAGCCTGAAATCTTGATAAATCAGGGGGCCAGGGGACCTACCATGAGTGGGGCCCTGAGAAGAGCTTGGAAAACCGCAAAAGGAGGGGAGTGGGAAAAGAGCAGCCGCAGGCAATTGGGTAAGGAGGGATCCGGAGGCAGGGGAGTGCTCAGTGGCTCTGAGGAACTGGGAAGGGACCTGCTCCCACCCACGGAGGCAAAGAGAGCGTCTGCCTGGGCCCATGTTCACAGGGCCGGTCAGATCACAAGCGTTAGAGAGTCATTTTTGTTTCCTTTTGGTCTCGTGGGAAGTTTTTTAAAAGTCCAGTAAGTGACTGAGCAAACAGGAATTATGGCAGAGAGACACTCCCACCAAATTAGACTTCCCAGGCCAGATAATGAGGGGCTGACAGTTCACAGGGACTCGGAGACTCTGCCCTGGAAAACCAGAGAAAGGGAAGCTGCTTTTGTTTGAAATTAGCCCTCCTCAAATCACCTAAAGTCAGGCTTCCTTCCTCCCTTCTGCTTGGATGGTAGGCCAGTTATTAACGTATTGCCCCTCAGCTCCAAATGCACTCCTCATTACCTGCTCTGTGATTATGGAGCTGGGCCCTTTAAGCATTTTACCTTTGCTAAAGCACAGTGTTAAGCTTTATTAGTATAGACACTGGAGGGACACTGGAGGAGGAAGAGGCTTCTCTTCTTGGTTCTAGTGCACTTTCTTCCATTTGCTTCTTTTTTGCTCCTGCTATTAATACAAAGCTATGAGCTGTGGAGTGTAGGGCAAATGGAGGTGCTCCACTTGGGCCGAGCACCCCAGCACACACAGCACCTTGGCAAACTTGCAGCCTTGGCCTGGTGGCCACCACATCATGGCTCCCCCAGTGTGGGTAACTTGGCATAAGTTGTATATATAATACACACACACACATACATGTGATATATGCATATGTTAGCAATGATTATCTACATGCTGTGGGATTGTGGGTCATTTTTATTTTACTATTAATATTACGTATGTCAGGAATTGAGGCATGAAAGAAAAGAGGTATGAATTCTCAAATTTTAAAAGGTAATCTATTTTCTCCTGTCTTTTAGAAATTAAAATTCCCCGAGTTAAACTGGTATATATTAGTAGATTAATTTTCATCATGTCTCTATTGATGATGTTTCATCATCAATAGTGCACAGAACTATTAAATTGAGCTCTTATGTTGTTTTAGACTCTACAAAATACACCAGAATAGAGCAGTCACTTTGTCTACTATTTTACCTCCTACCAAGGACAATGGTAGCCAACCTGGGAAGCTATTATACATAAAAAATACATCTTGTATTTCTTTCTCAAAACTAGGGACATAGGAGGAAATATTAAGAATGAGGAATGCAAGAAAATATGAGTAATTATTTCTGCAACTTATGTGTGTAGGCATTCTTTTGTGGTGTTTCATTTTGCCCTTGCAAATGTATATTCTGAAACCACACAGGATAATTGGTATATACCCTGAATCTCTACCTTACGTGCCCTGTTGATTTTGGTGTTCCATGAGGGAAAGCCCCAGGAAAGAAGGGAGTGGTGAATTTGGTGAATTGAGGGAAAGAGTTGCATTTGCTATAGTCATTCTGCTATAATTTTTTTTTTTTTTGAGACAGGTCTCACTCTGTTGCCCAGGCTAGAGTGCAGCAGCGTCATCCCAGCTCACTGCAACCTCAAACTCCTGGGCTTAAGCAGTCCTCCTGCCTCAGCCTCCTGAGCAGCTGGGACTACAGGTGTGCCATGCACAGCTAGTTTTTAAAATTTTTCTGTAGAGACAGGATCTTGCTCTCTTGCCCAGGTGGACCTCAAACTCCTGGCCTCAAGTGATCCTCCTGCCTTTGCCTCCCCAAATGCTGGGATTACAGGTGTGAGCCACAGTGCCCAGCCTCTGTCATAATACTTTTTAAGCCCAAACTTTGTGCCCTCTTTTCTGTGGGTTAGAACTGTTTTGTCTATAATGCCAAAGTAAATTTATTCCTTGGCATATAAAAGAAACACCCCAGTAACATAATCTCAATGTGCTAAAATCAACTTCAATTTCTGGGATGTCAAAGAGTGTGTGTATGTGTGTGTGTGCGTGTGTGTGTAAATTCTTTCCCAAGCCTCTTGGATTGTACCAACACCATTGTTATTTCTTGAGAATAAACCCTTCCTAAGTCACCCACTCATACTTTGAAACTTGCCAGGATTTGAAACAAGTTGATGCATCCTTAGTGCTAAAATTATCCTTGGAGGAAAAGTTCTACACACCAAACATTCACCCCCTCTCCCAAAAAAAAGATTCTAAAAATGCAAATGTTTGGTTGTTCATGCCAGTAATCAAGGCTGGAGAACTCCTCCCTGCCCAAGTTGGGAAGGGGAAAAAATCTGCTGTGCATCTCGCAGCACAACTCTACCACCATGAGGGCTCGGAAGCCTGTTCACTATTCTGCTGTTTGTGCTCCTTTACCCACCACAGTGGTCCCCACTTATCTGGGGGGTATGTTCCAAGACCCTCAGTGGATGCCTAAAACTGTGGATAGTACCGAACCCTATATTATATCATGTTTTTCCCTAGGTCTACATACCAATAATGAAGTTTAATTTATAAATTAGGCACACTAAGAGAGTAACAACAATAATTATTTTTCTAATAATAAAATAGAACAATTATAACAATATACTCTAATAAATGTTATGTTAATGTGGTCTCTCTCTCAAAATACCTCATTGTGCTGTACTTACCCTTCTTCCTGTGATGACGTGAGACAATTAAATGCCCTATTGATGAGACAAAGTAAGGGGAATGACGGAGGCAGTGTGACTCATTGTGAGGCTACGACTGACCTTGAACACAAGCACTGCGATACCACAACAGTTACTAAATGACTAATGTGCAAGTAGTGTAGACAGTGTGGATACGCTGGACAAAGGGAGGTTCCATGGCCCAGGCAGGACAGAGCAAGGTGGCGTGAGATTTCATCACATTACTCAGAACAACATGCAATTTAAGATTTATGAACTATTCCTACAATTTTCCATTTAATATTTTCAGACTGCAGTTGACTGCAGGTAACTGAAACCACAGAAAGCGAAACTTCAGATAAGGGGGCGGCTACCGTATTGGCATTCTGATTTTTGAGAGTTCCTTTTTTGGCTAAACAAAAGGAAGAGTGAATCCAAGACGCCCACATCTGCTGAATAGTTGGGTTGCATGGTTGGAATGGGCAAAGACAGAGTGAATAAATAAATCATATTCTTAGCTAAGAAACTTTTTCCACTTTTTATGGCAGTTTTTGTAGTCTAGAAAATGTATGAGTTTCCTTAAGGAAAAATACATCACAGGAATATCTGCACATATGAAATAATATTGGCACCATAACTCCAAAAACAAGTATTGCTTGTCTGATTAGGATTAGAGACACTGCTGATTGAACTAATGATTTTGATTAGATCTTAACTGGAACATAGCTAAGTTATTTCACATAGAGATAACTGTTTTTCTAAGACATGCCAGTCACCTGGGTCATAAAGCCCATTCGTTTCACAACACTGTCTACCATACACATAAATACCATGACCAAAATGTGAGGACCTAGAAGATTCATTTGATCACAAACGTCGACTTGTTGACTTTGTCTTCTAGCCTTAATACGTTGTGTTTTCT
Organism: Eulemur rufifrons; assembly: GCF_041146395.1. Lineage (NCBI taxonomy): Eukaryota > Metazoa > Chordata > Mammalia > Primates > Lemuridae > Eulemur > Eulemur rufifrons. The sequence continues at coordinate 40,521,744 of NC_091010.1, forward strand.
CTTCCTGGAAAACCCACTCCATCCATCCTCTCCACAGCCCTCCCCATCATCAGCTTGCTTCTCCCACCCCCCGACCTCCAAACATGCACACTTCCTCTCATCTCCCACCGGAGGAACTCTTGCTTATCCTGTCTGGTTCCATTTACCTGCCCACTTTGCCCCAAGGGCCAACTTAAATTAGGCACCCTTGCTCCATGCCACCCTAGTGCCCTCCACTTACCTTATCACAGCACTTACTAAGCTGCATTGCAGCTGGTTTATCATCTGCCTCTTCCCACCTGACCAGGACCAGGGGCAGGAGAGGCTTCTGTAGGGCAGCGACTGAGTGCTTTAATCCCAGCATTTTATTTGGCACAGAGCAGACTTTCAGCAAATGGTGCGTGAGAGATGTTAAGATGCTCTCCCTCCCAGGGTTGTGTGAAGATCCAATGAGATGAGGCATATAAGAACAAGTTTCAGGTGGTAAGGCCCTTCCTAGATGTTAAGTGGTTTTGGCAAAATGGAATATATATAAAAAAAAAATTGTTTTACTATACCTATATTTAAAAGGAAGTTTGGTACAACTTATGCTTGTTTCAGTGAATGAGGGGAATTGAGAAAGAAATTAATCTTTACTGACCATTTTCTCTGTGCCAGACAAGCAATCCTGGAGACAAATATTAATATCTCCTTTTTGCAGATGAGCACACTGTAGCTCAGAGAGACCAAGACATTTGTCAATATCACACAGTAAGTGGTAGAGCCAGGATTTGATCCCAGATCTGTCTGCCTCCAGAATCCATGTTTGCTTTCCTACAGGGTGCTGCCTTTGCAGAGGGAAGAATCTCAGGTCATAGACAATTACCCTACTCACCCCTTCTCCATTCCACACACCTGGAAAAAAAAAAAGTAGGCACCAAGAGAAATTGCCTAAGGTATGCAGCCAAATGGTGGCTGAGCTGGGGATAGCCCAGGACTCTGCACAACAAGTGTTGCCTGGCCCCCCAGAAGCCAGCAAAGGTCTACAGTTTCTTCACAGCAGAAAGGAAAGACATTCACCCACAAAGCAAGTCAGAAAATCCAACAAATCTTATTTAATCTCTGATTTTTCCCACACATGAAGAAACAATAGGAATTTCAAGAGGAACGGACAAAAGAAAGTCAACATTATATATCCAGGAAGGTGAGGATGAGAATAATATTGTGTTATAACAACAGTAATCTGAATGATCATTAAGAATACAATTATTCATATATTATATAAATTGCATTCCATTTCATATATATAAATATATATTATTATTAGAATCATCATAGATATAGTCATGGTAGAACAAAATCTTGACTATGATGTAAAAACTTATTCCATTAGTTTGCCCCAAACTTTCTAATATACAACCTGTAACAAGTTTGTAAAGTGCTTTGTGGGTACACGTGGGGAAGCAGGATGATAACATTAGGCTGCAGCACATTGTGAATTTCACATGAGAGGCACCTGAGCACAATGCACTTTAATGACTAGCCTCCCTTACTCGGGCTGCTTGTTCAATATTGGAGCAACACACACACACCTGGAAAACTCTTATGCATTTTTCAAGGTGCTGCTCAGATGTAATGCATTTGAAAAGCCCTTCCAGACATACTTAGGGAGAACTGATTATTCCTTCCCCTGAGCACTCATAGATCTATGTACTTCTGCTGGCGTTCCTTTTCACACTATGCTACGATGAAATGCATCTTCTGTTAGATTGAGAAATCAACAAGGGTAGGAACTGTGCCTTGTTTGTCTCAGTCTCCTCAGAGCCTATCTCAGGGCTAAGCACACAATAATAAATGTTGACTAAAAGGACTACCTAAAAGGAAATGCTTCTTGCACCTTAGACCCTCATACTGCCACGAGAGGGCAATGTAATCAAGATCACTATACAACACAGATGGCAGTTTGAGATGAATAACAGAAGTAGCTTTTTTAAAAATACATCTCATTTCTCAGATGTTCTTTGTATTTTTTTGGCCATGCCTTTTAATCCATTCTGCATTAAAGTTTGAGGAAACATTCCACAAATGTAAAAAGAACACTTGAAACAGAGGGTAAGGGTCAGACTGCCAAGGAGTCAAGGGATTAATTCCCCGGACTGGAGGGGGGAAAAACTACAAGCTACAAATGGGATTGGAGATGGGATTCCTTTCAGCTCTGAAGCAGCTATCTGAATAAATTAGTGCTGTATCTTTTCATATTTTCAAACTGCTCTGTCCTCCACATTAACCATAGTGTGGAGTTAAGCATCACTGTATTTAAGAAAAAACCGAAGGACAAGGGAATAAAGCATTATGAGCATTGGGAAAATACAAAGCGAGTACAACTTTCAGTCTAAGAAGTTTCTGTATGTTTATTTCTGAGACATAGCAATTCTACAGCTGGTTTTGCTTCTGTTTAGATTTTAGATCATCAATGGGACAAGAATTCAAGGGGCAAGTTTCTAATGCAACATCTCTTCTGTAAAGTGTAAATAAACTTTAGAAGAAATTCCACTCAGTAACCGTTGCCAATGCCCCAGATGACACCTCCTCTGTGAAACCTTTCACTATCTTTCCAGCTACAAAAAATCTCTCCACCAGTTTCACTCCCATAGTTCTTTGCTTACACCGCGATAGCGCCCTGCACATTGCACCTAGTGTTGTGTTTTTCTGGGTTCATGCCTTCGCTCTGCTCCTAAACTGCAACTCCTGGAGGGTCAAGGCATGTTTGTTCATCCTCAGAATCCAAAGAGTGTCTATCAGTATCTTACACATAGATGTTCAGTAAATTTTGTTTAATGAAACTGAATGGAATTGAGTTTGTGTCCTAGTAACTGTGACTCTGAAGCCTGCTTTTTTTAGTCTGTTTTTACTTTCTCTTCCCATAGCTGACTTAGCAGTAGCACGTACCAATTTTAAGCTTGGATAGATTCTTGTTTGGTTAAAAAGCTTTCTATCATAAACATTTAGAGCCAGTATCACAATTTAGCTAACAGTTACATACTTATTACCTAACCTAACTAGGCTTCCGTTCCCTCATCTGTATCTAGGGAGGATGGACAAAAGTAATGTTTTTTTTAAATTAATAATTAATGTCCTTTGTATTATTTTCCTATGCCCATGAAGCCTGTTTTGAATGATTTGGCCAATCTAACTACATTTACACATTCAAATAAGTTTACTATTATCTTGCTAAAGAATTCAAGGGTAAATATTAATAATTGTTAACAGTTGAATAATTATTGTTTTAATACTGATGATATAATTCTAGCCCTAATCATTTATTTGTTTATTCAATAAATGTTTATTAAGTGCCTACTGGGTACCAGGTTCTGTTCTTGGCATTAGGGATAATAGTGAACAAAAGAGTGAACATCTCTCTCTAAATTGGTGTTTATGTTCTAGTCGGGGTGAAAACAAAGAAACTTGATTTCTCAAGATCAGGTAAGTCTGTGCAGCAGTATTTGATATTAATTGTGTAACAATTTAGGCTTTTTAAAGGTTGGAAATAGGTTAGGTTTCACACCATTTCTGGTCTGGAGACCTTCTTTGTCAAGGGAACCAGTGGCTAGAAGCTCTCTGAGGTCCCTTCTACCTTGAATATTCTGGTCACAATTTTCCTCACTGTATTAGTTTTCTATTGCAGTGTCAAAAATTACAAACTTAGCAGCTTAAAGCAATACTCATTTATGATCTCACAGTTCTGTAGGTCAGAAGTCCAGGCAGTTCTCTGATTAGGGTCCCACAAGGCGGAAGTCAAGGTGCAGGCCAGCTGGGCTCTTATCTGGAGGTTCTAGAGAGAATTCACTTGTAAGCTCATTCAAACTGTTGGCAGAACCCAGTTCCTTGCAGTTGTGGGGCTGAGATCCCTGTCTCCTGGCTGGCAGTCAGCCGGAGCCTCTCTCTCAGCTCCTTAAAACTGCTCGCATTCCTTCTCATGTAGCCCCTCCACCATCAAAGCCAGCAATGGTGCAAGGAGCCCTTCTCACACCGAGAATCTCTCTGACTTCTGCCAGCCAGAGAAAACACTATCATAAGTTGTCATAGATGAGGCCCACCTGGATATTCTCCCTATCTCAAGGTCAACTATGCCATATAAAATGGCACAATCACAGCAGTGAATCCCGTCACATTCACAGCGTCTATGTAGTCAGCTAGGACATCTTGGGAGACCACTTTAGAAATTCTGTCTACTGTACTGATCAATGGAATTTTTGCCTCAAGCAAAAATAAGTTTTAGGATCATATACGATTATTTTATTTAACGGAATAGAGGTCTTTTAAAAGTGCAAGTTGGAATTTTACAGAGACTATTTTAAAAATGTTTTATTCTTTTTCCTTTAAAAAAACATCATCTTTTTAGCAAACTAAAATGTTAGTCACAGATATAATGAGTACTTTCAAGTATTTGAATATTATTCAATTCAAATTAATAATATTAATGAATTGTCATTTACTGAAATCTTTTTATGTCTAATCCTCTGGGATATGGGTTGATAAACAATATAATTTTCTTTTATCCATTTTTAACTGGCATTCAAATTTTAATATTTCATTATGTTATCAACAGAATATGGATAGATCTGACAAGCTGAGATCTGAAAGGGAAAAATGATAATAATGGTGCCTATCAATTTTATGCAACATTTTTTACTTGTATGGAGTTGAAGAGTAAAGGAACTATTAGTTTTGCTTAAATTTTCTGATCTATTGACAATTTGAGGTGACAGTTCAATTTTCACTAAGTAATGATTACTTAAAACCCATTTTCTACACTTCAAAAGATAAAAGGTATTAAATTAGTGTCATTGTGGTTGCAATGAAATCATATCTTGTGATAGCAAAGCAGAAAATGTATGATTTTAAGTTTTAAGAGCATTTATCTTTGGCAGATGTATTATGGACAAATGACTCAAACTGTCAAAATATAATTCATTAGATATAATTTAAACTCTTATTAACCTGTTTTTCTTAAAAGTTTCCAAAATAAGTTTATGAAGCAAGTACCTCCACTCTCTGAAAATACCTGTTCAAATACATTAGACTATTAGTAGATCCACCCCCACTACTTCAGAATGACCTAGCTTATTAAAATGAGGACTCCTGGGCCCACTCCCTGAGTTACCATACCACCTAGGACTTACCTTGTTGCCAGTGTTGGTGACGATGTGAAGAAAAGGGAACCCGTGTACAATGTTGGTGGGAGTGTAAATGGGTACAGCCATTATGGAAAACAATATAGAAGTTCCTCAAAAAATTAAAAACAGAGCTACCATAGGAACGTGCAATTCCACTTCTGGGTATATGCACAAAGGAAATGAAATCAGTGTCCTGAAGAGATATCTGCACTTTCATGTTCACTGCACCATTATGTACAACAGCAAAGATGTGGAATTGACCTAAGTGTCCCTGAACAAATGGATGGATAAAGAAAATGTGACATACACAATCATACACACACACACACACACACACACACACACAGAATATCATTCAACTTTTAAAAAGAAGGAATCTTGTCATTTGGAAAAACATGGATGAACCTGAAGGATATTATGCTAAGTGAAATAAGCTAGACACAGAAAGACAAATACTGCATGATCTTACTTATATGTGGAATCTAAAAATGTTGACCTCACAGAAGCAGAGAGTGGAATGGTGGTTGCCATGGGCTGGGGGCTAGGAGAAATGGGCAGGTGTTGGTTAAAAGGTACAAAGTTTCAGTTATGCAGGATGAATAATGCCTTAGTCTGTTTTGTGCTGCTGTAACAGAATACCGCAGACTGGGTAATTTATACAAAACAGAAATGTATTGGCTGATAGTTTTGTAGACTAGGAAGTCCAAGATCAAGGCACAAGCATCTGGTGAGGGCCTCCTTGCTATGTCACCCGTGACAGAAGGACAAGAGAGGGTGGGAGAGGCAAAGGGGGCTGAACTCGTTCTTTTCTAACTAATGCGCTCCCATGATAACAAACTCACTCCCGCATGAATCTATGCGTGAAGGCAGAGCCCTCATGGCCTAATCATCTCTTAAAGGTCCCACCTCTTAATACTGTTATTAATACAATGGCAATTAAGTTTCCAACACATGAACTCTGCGGGACACATTGAAACCATAGCAAGTAAGTTCTGGAGATCTAATGTACAGCATGGTGATTATAGTTAATAATATTGTGTTGTATATTTGAAATTTGCTAAGAGAGTAGGTCTTACGTGTTCTCAGCACACACACAAAAAGGTAATTATCTGAGGTGAATGATATATTAGCTTGATTGTGGTAATCATTTCACAAGGTATGAATATATGAAAACATTGTACTGTATGTCTTAAATCTATACAATTTTTATTTGTCAATTATCCCTCATATTAATAAAGATGGAAAAAATTAAAAAGTAAATAAGCTCCAATACCTGATGTGCTTAAAGAATAATCAACCGAATCTTTCTAGAATGCACTCTACTGATCAAAGTATAATTGTAATATAGTAATAATTGGAGAACCCAAAAAGCAGTCTCTCTGCAGCATTTAACATTCATCCAAACAACAATGTTTCTTGAGCCTGTGGGCCTGCAAGTGTGCTAAAGGCCAGGGCTCCTCTCTATCTGACCTCAAAAGCCTCTAAAGGCAAGAGAAATTATTAGCCAAAGATGCTTAGATTGGATTTCCAGCTTAATAAAGCGTGACTATTTCAATATCTCTAGTAGAAAATGTTCTGTGAGGATGGTGGCCAACAGGCAGGTACTAAGTAGGTCTTCCATAGCAGTCCTTTATTGTGGCCAAATCTACTATGAGTTTATAACATCCTAAATGGTATATGATTATAGGATATCAAAAGAAATAAAATATACATTTTTCCTGCCATAAACATTTATTGAGCAACTATTCTCTGCTTTATGAGGAGTAAAGAGATGAATCTGAAGTTTACTAGATATGATATTTTAATTACACATTTATAAAATGGGAATGAATCTCTCTACTATACAACAATACTAAAAGCTGTTTTCTGAGAATCCATGAACAAAAGTGCTTAGCACAGTCTCCGGTACTCAGTAGTGCTCATTAAATTAGATTCATTTAAATGTATCATAGTTCACAAAGCACTTTTGCATGTTTTCTCATTTTTCTTCACAATAGCCATGCAAGAGTAAGGGAGCTAACTCAAAGACAGCGATTTTGCAAAAGCCACATAATGAGTTAAAAATTGGAAGAGCCAGAACCAAAGTCAATTTTCACAACACCTAATTTTATTTATTCCAATATTTCGAGTTGAAATATAGAGGCTTCTTTTCTAACTCTGAAGAAGAAAGTTTATGCTTTCATTAACGTTATTGTAATTCCTGAACTATTAATCACAGAATTAAAAAGATAAGACATTTTGCTTGATTAGAGTTGTGCCTGAAACAATAGGTTAAACCAGAAGAAATTAATTAATTGACTAGTTTAGGGATGAGCTAAGACAAAAAATAAAAACTGTGGGTTTGTGGGTTCATGTGTGTGTGCGTGTGTGTGCACACATGTGCTGAGTGCAACTGGAATTTGTTTACCTGTGAATGACAGAAAAACCAATTAATATGAATTTAAACAGGATAAGGATTTATTTGCCTCACAAAATAAGAAATCTAGACACAGGCAGTCTAAGCTAGTGTAACAGTTCTACAATTTCAGAACTGTTCCTTCTATCTTTCTACTACACAGTCTTTAATGTTTTCACATTTCATCCTCACGCTTGCAGCTTCACAGTTACACAATTGTGGCACCATGTCCACATATCATATCCTCATTACAGCCAGAATAAATGTAGCAAATACTTTCCCTAAAACACTCAGTTTATATCTCATTGGCCAGAATAATGTTACATGGCCACCCCTAGCTGCAAGAAAGTCTAGAAAAGAAACCACTTTCATTTGGGCATATCACCATTCCAAATTAAACCAGGGTTCCCCTAGCAAGACAAAAGGTAAGAATGAATAGCAGTGTCTGCCATTCTTACTTGTTTTGATGTCTTCAGCAACCTTAGAACAGACAAAGAGTTTCTTTTAACTTAGACTCAAAAAATGTTCAATAGGTACATCATGCATAGGCTGCTTCTGATGTGTCATTTATTGTGGCGTTTTTGTTGTTGTTTCTTGTTTTTGTCTCTCATGAGTAGAAAACAGATGTAAAATTGGAGTTAAGATTTAGAAGAGTGATCAATATATCCAGAGAAGGCTAGAAGGAGAATTTCATGTGTAGCATTTCTATAGAACTAGTTTATCAAGCAGAACTCTTTAATTAGTATTAGAACTAATTAGAACTCTTCAATTAGCATTTCCTTTGAAAATGTTTAAAGAGGGCATTCAAAACCAACTTGAATACACATACGACCCTCTCAATTTTTACTGTTACTAGCATTTTCTCCTAGTTTAGGTTATTCTTCCACAGCACTGGACCAAGACAAGATATAGCCAAATGTAGTTTGTTTCACCTATGAATGCAAACTCCTGTGAAAACAATATAAAATAAAAGACATTTTTTAAAATATGGCCGAGCATGGTGGCTCACTCTTGCAATCCCAGCACTTTGGGAGGCTGAGGTCAGAGGATCACTTGAGGTCAGGAATTTGAGACCAGCCTGGGCAACATAGCGAGACCTCTTCTCTACAAAAAAAATTTAACAAATTAGCCCGGTGTGGTGGCAGGCGCCTGTCATACCAGCTGCTTTGGAGGCTGAGGCCAGAGGATCACTTGAGCCCTGAAGTTTCAAGCTGCAGTGAGCTATAAATTGTGCCACTGCACTCCAGCCTGGGCAACAAGAGTGAGACCCTGTCTCTAAAAAAATTTTTAAAAAGAAACAAGAGGAAAAAGCTATTTAGCCTTATAGGTTTGTTATCAGAGCTCTTTTAGACCTGCCCTCATTACTTTGGTGAAGGTTTGCTTGCAGATATTTTAGTTAGGGTGCCACTAATTTAGAAGTGCTCTTTTACAGTTGAGATGGAAATCCAGATAGATCTGCTTTCCAATATGGTGGCCACTAGCCACATGCAGCTATTCAGATATAAATTAAATAAAATTAATTAAAATTAAAATTAAAAATTCAATTCCTCAGTCACAATAGCCACAATTTAAGTGCTTGACAACCACATGTGGCTACGGCTACCATATTGGACAGTACAGATAATAGATCATTTACACCACCACACAAAGTTCTACTGGTAGCACTGCTCTAGATTAAGATTTTTAAGAAGTAATATCAGGACCAAACCTTTCATGACTGTAGTCCATCACTCAGAGCATTTTTAAAATACCTCTTTGGAAACAGTTTCAGAGCCCCTTTACAAACCACATTAAGAAAACAACTTGTTTTATTTATTCTGAGCTTATTGAGTGCCTTGCTAATAGCACATTCCAAGTAGGGCACTACATGTGGGGATTCAAGGAGTAAATAGCCATGGTCCTTTCCCTCTATGCCATGACTCATTACGGGAATAAATAACTAAGACGTAACAGGTCCATAAAGGTAAGTATGTACAACATGCTCTATGAGCAGAAATAAAAGAATGGTTCTAATTAGGACGCTAAGAACCACCTTCTTTGCAAAGAATTCATGTGAATACCATACTAGGGGGTTCAGATTTTTAAGGCTTTGAAAGACTGCTGAAGTATTTTTAAACAAAAGACTGGCAAGAAATTGGGTATTTTGAAGAGGTTGTTCTGGTGGCAATTAGAGCAGGTAAGAAACTGAAGGCAAGACCATTTAACAGGCTATGAAAATAATCAGGGTTAGAGATGTTGAGGGCCTTGACTGGGTCAATGGCAATGGGAATCCAGAGAGAAAATTCCAGAGAGGTCTGATTAAAAATATAAACTTGATAATCATCCACTTTAGTCTTTAGTCTTGGCTCTATGTAACTGCACAATTTTTAAAAATCATCCTCTAAAGATTTATCACATTGTTGGGGATATTCTAAAGAATGAGTTGCACAGATTCAAAACAGTGTTTCAGTATGTTCTATTTTTATAAAAACTAAGCAACACACTTCGTGTGTGTGTGTGTGTGTGTGTGTGTGTTTAAATAGAGATACAGGAGATTTTGTAGATACAGACCAAGGTCTTACTTAATATCTGAAGTTGGGTACGATCATTTTGCTTATCTGTATTTTCTATTTTTTTCTGTAATGACAATGTTTTTTTAAATAAAAGTTATTTTTTAAATAGTAATTTTAAAAATCCACACTCATACCTAAGGAAGAGTTCTGATAATGTTTTTAACAATGTCCACATGGCTAAAATATTTCCCTAAATTTACTACTTTAGGACAACAGTTGAAATATGAAAAAGGTGTTTTTTTAAAAAAATAAGTGGCACTACTTCATAGCTATACCTTTCAAGATATTAGTTATAAAACATGCTTTAGTGACCTGTCACAACCTACTTTGTTATGGTTCACTACATTAATATTACTTTATGTAATTAAAATAGAAGTTATCTATAATTTAGACCTTCTATTACCTTGTAATTTAGTCTTTCCTTCTCTTCCATGGAAATAATGAGATCTCTAACCCCCACTCCCCACCTCTAAATCCCTATTCCCCCACAGGTATAATTAATGAGCTCATGTTTTCCATCTGGACTTAGGAAGGTGAAATGTTTCTCCTGCCTCACTCCCAGTTTTTCCTATGAGTTTATACTTGGATACCATCACTGCTGCAGTCCTCACTGACACTTGGTATAGCTGAAAAGCATCTTCTCCACACCTTTATACAGAATGGTCAGCGTTCTCTGTATGTCCTACTCTGCAATACTCTCTTCTCCCACCTGGACTCTCAGAAGCACACTGGTGGCAGCTGGAAATGTGTCTCTCAAACCCACAAGTTCCCCTAGAGCTATCTTTCTACAGCCTTCCAGCAGCTCACATTGCCATGCTCCAACCCCCATCCTGGAGTGTGTATGATGGAGAGAGGGATGGGGTGGTGAATTGCCAGCATTTATTCAATCAGAAGTAAAAGCAAACATCAATGAATTACTTATCATTTTTGATATGGAACTCACAAGTGAATTAATCAGTGGACTTGTTTAGAAATGGGTTATTATCTACTCTGGTACAGTACCAGAAATTAAAATTTCTGACTTGCCTTGTTTTGCCAATATTTAAGCATTTTGTTCTATTGAATGTGACTACATGTACAGACACACTTTTATTTAGTCTCACACATGAAAAAAGAAAGCATAAGGCATGTAATCCAAATGGTTTCTCATCCAAGCATTTTTATAGCAAATTACTAAATCTAGTTGAAAACATAGGAGAGAGGATAATTTTTCCCCTAGTATTTGTTCTATCAACCTAGACTTTGCAGCACAGAATTTCCTGAATTGTAGTTAAAATAAAGGCTTTACTTTATAAAATAACATTTGAGCTGTTGCTATATCAATGATCAGCATGTGGACCTGCTAAAAGTAGAAAATAATGTTATGTTCTTCCCAATAGGATGAGTATTTCAGAGGTTTAAGAAGGAAAGAAAATCCTGAAAAAGAATTCAAGAAAAATAGAAAGGAGGAAGCTTCGACATAATGTCTGTATACATCATTTCCCTCCAAGGCTAATTAGCACTGAAATACTTTTTGCTGACCATATGGCACTTATTTTATACTTTTTGTTAACTAAGAAGTAAATAGGTAGTGACAGCAACTATATTAAAACCAGAAATCCCTTCCATAAATTAAAATCAGAATTTATAATGTAGAAGGCAACTGTGAACATTAATTAATGTATTCATTACACTGCTTTCTTCAGATCTGCTTGTTACAAATCCTGGGTTTGAAAAACATACAACCCCATCTCAGATGCACTGTATCCAGCACTTATACGAATAACTAAATTATGTAAAATAATAGGTGACACAAAAATCATCTTTGGGTTTGTTTCAGAGATATTTTTGGTTCTTATATTTGGATCTGGATATGCTAGATCTGAAAATTCACTGAACCTCGAGTAAAATAATGAGCCACAGCCTAAAAATCTGAAAACCTAAGTGTCTAGAAATTCCCTTTTTAATAGGCGATACAGCACATTCTTACTTCTCTTAGATCAGCAGGTGTCTCCGAAGCTCCGGTAGACTGAGAAAAGCAAAAGGAGGGGGCGTTGAGAAAGGAAAGGAAATTGTCTATGTGTCTTGTGGTGGGGCGGGGGGTGTTTTAATATCTTGATTAAAAGCTCTCCTCTATTTTAAAGTTTTTACCACTATTTTATGATGATCTGATATTAAGGATGATGCAGCAGAGTCGGGGTATGTCCATCTGTAACTTACAAACGGAAAGGAACAAGGAAGGGTAGGAAGCAGCAAAGGGTTGCGGGGAGAGCAAAATGTAGGCGCGTGGAGACGGGAAGGGAGAGGCGGATTTGGCAGTCAAAAGGGGGACGAGAGGAACAGGAATGGAAAGTGTGGCCTGGCCATCCTACCCTACGGGGGGAAGGGGAGGGGGAACACAGCGTCGCACACCTCCCACCCCCAGGCTTTTCCTTTGTAGGCTGAGGCTATCTGGGCGTGCAGAAAGGGGTCGGTCGCTAAGAAAGGAAAGGCTGCCTCCGGAGGATGTGCAGGCTCGCGGCAGGCTCTCCCGGGGGCAGGAGGGCGGGCAGGGATAAGAGGGGCAAGCAGGGGCCCCAAGGCGGACGGCTATGTGGGCGCTAGGGTGAAAGTGGCAAAAGGCCACCAGCCCAGACCCTTGGGCCCAGGGCGTTGGCACACAGGTCTAGATGCCCCAGGCCAGGACTGTTCGTGAAGGGTAGGCTGTGCTCCTGTCCTACAGGTACCTCTTGGACTGTGTCTATCCCCGCCTGACCCTTTGCAGGCCTCGGCTGCCACCCCTTCCCCCACTCCCCTCAGTCCAGGTCCTCCAGCGCGGCCCCGGCACGGGGTCCCCTCCTCGTCATCTTAGGCGACGTTCTGCAAACAACATGGCGGCCAGGCATCGACCGCGGCGCCTCCTCCCGGGGCCCTTACGGTTGACGAGGTTGGGCTGCGGCCGGCGCTTCCAACCCGCGACGGGCGAGTCCCGGGCGGGGCGAGGAAGCCCGGAGCGGGAAACCGGCCGCCGCGGCAGGGACCGGTGTCTGGTCCGCGGGCCGGCCGCGCGCGGGGGCGGAAGGAGGGGCGCGCGGCTTCGGGGGCGCGCGCTGAGCCCGGGCGTGGGCGCGGGCGCGGGCGGGGGCGGAGCGGCGGCGGCGATTGGAAGCGGCCGCCCAGAGCCCTCTCGCGGCCGCTGCGACAGCAGCACCAGCCCGAGCAGCAGTCCGGCCGCCGCCGCCGCCGCCGCCGCCTTGCGCTCCCGTCGCCCGGCCCGACATGAGTGAGGCGGGTCGGGTGCCCTCGCCCGCCGCGCCGCTCGCAGAGGCGGCGGCTGCGCCTGAGGAGAGGAAAGGGAAGGAGCCGGATCGCGAGAAGCTGCCGCCCATCGTGTCTGCGGGCGCCGCCGCCGGCGCGACCGCGGTAGGTGCCGGGCAGGGGCCGCGGGGCGCCCCGACGGCGAGAGTCGGGAGGGAGGACGGTCGCGCGAGGGGCGCCCGGAGGGCCGCGTCTCCCCCAGGACCCCCGGGCCGCCTGGAGAGATGCACACAGGTCTCCCTTCCTTGGCCGAAATAAAAGAGTTGTGCCTGGTGGACAGCCCCGAACACTTCGCGAGCTGCACCTTCCACCCTCGGGAAATGGTGGGGGTGGTCGGTTCCGCTGGATGTTTTGGGTTATTTTCTGGGGTTTTGGCCCCCACGTTCTCTAAGGGAATGACCTGCATCTTGGAGTCGGCATTATCTGTTGGATGAGCATAGATGTCAGGCAGGCGGAGTGGGTTTTCCACGGAGGTGCCTGCCTGCCTGCCTCGGAGGCGCGGAGATTTCGCCCTTTTCTTCGCTTTTCTTTCCCTTCCCCCCTCCGAACAGGCTCTGCGGCGAGTTTCCACTTAATTGTGACCTTTCCGTTGCTGTCAGGGTAGTGGGAGGTAGATGCATCGGTGATGGTTTTCATTTTTCATATGGTACAGACATGTGACTTAAAAGGGGGAGGCTTTTTGAACCTTTTATTTAAACTCAAGTTATCTAAGCTTGACAAGGATGATTTCTCAGCTGGATTTTTGTAAGGGTTATTTGGAGAGCGCTCTCAGGCTTCAAACTACATATTGCCAGATGATGTCATGGGACAGCCCCTTCCCCCTCCTTTCCCTATTTTCACTGGTGGTTGTGATTCTGGTTACGTTAGCGCATAATAAAAAATGATTTTGCGATTCTTAATTTGACATAATATTTAAATACTTTTTGAAAGTTTACTTTGATATATTTAAAGATCATGACTTGTCATGCAGCTGTGCGTGACAAAATAGTAAAAGTTTAGCGAACATTATACATTTTCTTTATTCTTACTTGCAATTCATTTCTTAAAACCTCCCTCTTAAATGACTAAGAACTTACTAAAATAGCTCAGTCTTCTTTAAAGTACTGTATTAGTATTAGGAATAATGTTTTGATTCAGTAGGTTTTTTTAAAAAAAAAGTCTAAGGGCTGTGATAAGTGGAAATTGTTAAAACAAGCTTTAAGTTAAATCAGTGCAGCAAATTGTGTACAGTAATGACACACATTTAAAAGTAAACCTGCAATTGGTAAATTGGAGCTGCAGATAGGGATTAGCTTGGGAAATGCTTTGAAGGAATTTGTCACCCAACTGCTTGGAGGCCAGGTTCCTGCTGCTGGTACCCTAGGTTTTCAGAGCTTATATAGGAACTTCTTAACTCACAGAGTTCCAACAATTCATATCTAAGTTGGTTGTTTACAATAAATGCATATGCTTGTAGAAATGATTACATGATTGGGTGTTTCAGGTACATGCTCAATGTAGCTGAAAAATTGAAGGTTTGGAATAAAAATGTGCAGAAACTGATACAGTGTGGATACAGGTCTAACAGTTTGTTAACGAAAGACCTTGGGGCTTTGGAATTTCAAGTTTTTCAGATTTTAGAAAGGAAATTCAGTGTGTGTACACACCATGTATTATATAATTCCCACAATGGGGTCCTGGCCAATTATCCATAATCAAGCATATATTAATAACTGCAGGGAAATGTATGTGTGTTCACGATAAAGGGAATAAAATCAAACTACTAATAGCTCATGTCAGATCAGGTCAGGTACATGTTTTTGCCACCAAATGAGTTGCAAAAACATTTCGGTTTTAAGAATTTATAGTATTTTGGAATTGTAAATAAAGGATTATGGTCTGTACTAATCAAAGAGAAGAATAGAGTTCAAGAAATTTTTTAAAATATTGAATTAAACTTTGAAAAGACATAAGTTGTAATAGAAGAGGATGAGGATGAATAGAAAAAATTGAGATTCTGAAGGCAGTGTCTGGTGCCTTATAAGCTCTTTCAGTGTCGGTACCATTTTTTTTCATGACTTTTTTTTTTTTTAACAGAATTTATGGCAGAATATATGTGGTGGTGTGTGTAGTTTTCAAAGAGAGATTTCCAGAGCTGGAATTCTGAGCTATAGCAGTGAAAAGCCTAAGTCTAGAAATATGTATTTGCTGTGTCCAAAGGGCAGGAAAGCCAAGAGAGCTGGACGAAGACTGAGTTTCCCAGTCCATGGGGAAGGCATTGGTGTATGTGAGGAGGGGAATGGTCAGGGAAAGACAGCTTGTGGCCCGTTTAGTTGTTTTTCAGCCTTCTTGTGGATTAAATGGAGCTTCTGGAGGTTTGCTTATGAACCTAATTGTCATCAGTAACTTTTTCTTTGAGCCATTTCAGTGATTCTTCCTTTTTGCTGCAGGCTAACAGCTCTGTCTAGTTTAGATTCTACAATAGTGGCTTCTTCAAAAAATCATTGTATCACGTTTATGAGAGTGTGGAAACAATTTAGAGTGATGACTCACTAAAATAAATAGACCAGATTATGATGACCCTAATTAAGATTGAAGAGTTTGGGCTATATCCTGGATGTTTAAAAAAAGGGATGCAGGGGTAGGAGAGAGGGTGCTGGAAAAGGCAACCCTAAAGTGACTGATCCTAAGAGTACCTACGTGTGAAGGAAGTCCACTCCTCTAGCCAAGAGGTGCCCAACACAATGGTCTCAAACCTGACCACAAAGTTACGTTGGTAGCATGTTAAAGTCTTAATTTGAACACTCAACCAGAGCATGGGTTTTAAACCTTTGATGTACAATAGAATCCCCTGAGGAACTTTTAAAGCCGTTATTACCAGGCCCAAATTTAGGCCTGTTAAATCATAATTTCTGGAGATGACACACAGGCAACTTTTTTTTTTTTAATTCCCCAAATGTAGCTAAGATTGAAAATTGACACTCTATGTTCTGAATTAGAAGCTCCATGAGTGAGACCCAGGAATCTGCATTGTTAACTACACTTCCTCAAATCTGCTCCTGGAGCGGCATTTGAAATAGACTGGTGAAAGCTGTGGATTAAGTGAATGAGGGACAGTAAAAAGCAGGTGTGGTGGGGGAATTGAAAGAAATGGCAGTTGAAGTGTTTCTAGTTAGAGTTGCTCAAGACAGCACCCTCAGAAGACTGTCAGTGTTTGGGGTCTGGCCTTGCTGCTGTGAAGAGGTGAATCGAGGAGAATAAAGAATTTGAAGTAGTCTATGAGTATGAAGGGCCGATGATGTGAATATTAAATTTACTGATGCTGATGGATTGGAGCGGAGAATATTACAAATTAGTTGCTGTTGTAATACAGATATTTTTTTAAAAGTGGCGAATTGGGAAGGAGAAAATGCTCAAAGGAGAGGCAGAAATTACAATGGCAAGTGAGGATGGATTTGTCTACTTCATTGTTTAATCAAGTGAAGAGGAAAAGGAGGTTCTCCATGGGCTTAGGGTACCAATGAAGTGGGTTCAAGAAAGAGCTAGGTTTGACTAAGGTAGGGGAGGTGAAGGGAAATGGAGGAAATCTGTTTAGAATTTTAAAGGGAAGTTAGCCCCTACAGAAGATGAGAGGACTAGCTTGATGGGAAGAGCTTGAGCAGAAGCATAAGGTATGTGGAGAGGATTTGATGGGAAGTCCGTAACAAGACTGAGAAGTTTGTACATGTTGTCTGTGGTGTGTATAAATGGGGTTGATGGAGTCCCTGTACCAAAACGTAACTAACAATTATTGAACATCTATTATGTTTAGCTTTGCACTAGTGCTTCAGAAAACACAAAGAGAAGGCTTAAAAAATGGTTTCTCCCTCAGGGTATGCCAGGCTAACGAGTGAAAAGCAATACTAAAGGCCACAATGAGCTATAGAAACAATTTGCACTATAGGAGATCAGAGAAAGGAGATCAATGTGTGCAGAACTGTGAAGAATGGCCTTGAAGTAAAGGTAATTATTTAAGCTGGCTGCCCATTGAAGGATGATAGGATTCGGATGGGCAAAGAAGGTGGGCAAAGTAATCTATTGGGGAAAACAACATGAGCAAAGCTTAAAGGGAAAAATTAGGGAGTGAAAGTGAGCTCAGTGGAAGCATGCTGAGAACTTGTGGGAGGGAGGTAAGATTGCATGGGGGCTGGAGCCAGATCACTAGGCAGAGAAGTTGGGACATTTTTTTCCTGTGGTTTGTGGGAAGCCATTGGAATTTAACGACATAATGAAATCAGTGGTAGTGTATAGTTAAACTGGAGGAGGGAGGAAGAAGAAAGTGAAGGAAAGACCTTTGTAGTTCATGCCTGAGCTGATGAGTGCATCCACTAGGGTGGTGGCCATGGCTAACGTGTAAGGAATGGAAGAATCCACACAATGTGGAACCTAACTAGCTAAAGGAAATAAAGAGAAGGAAGATTAATAAAGAAAAAGGACTCTAAGTTTCCAGAGGAGGTCTCTCAGAGAAAAATATTTACATAGAAAGGCAGGCCAGCCAATAGCTTTGGCTGGTGTGTGTGTGTGTGTGTGTGTGTGTGTGTGAGAGAGAGAGGAGGTTACCTAAACTATGCCCAGCTAGGTGTTTGGAACGATCTTGTATAGAAAATCTTGTGCCCTTTGTTCATTATATTCTAAACAAGAAGTGAGATGGGAAAGAATGAATACTATGATGGTAAAAACATTTTAAATAATTTAACAAACTATAGATATTATAAAAATATATCATGTATACAGGGTATACTAACAAATAATAGCTATGTATTGAGTGCCTACTCTGTGCTAGTCATTTACTATGTATTCTCTCATTTAGTCAGTTAATACAACCAAAAACAATCACACCACAACCCTGTGAGGAAGGTACTACTCCCATTTCACAGAAAAGGAATCTGAGAGTCAGGTTATGTTTACCTAGCCAAAGGGTAAAATGAGTAGTAATGAACAGAAGTTAGTTTATAACTGAGATGTTTCTGACTCATGCTCTTTCCCCTATTCTGAGCACTCTCTCTCTGTCTGTGGTCCTAGGTATGGGGCCATGTGGTGCAAAGAGACTGCACCTATTGCAGTATGTCTAGTTTGGAAAAGAGCGCATGGTCCAGTAATGAATTTGTTCAGATTTTTGTTACTAGAGGTAGAACTATTATGGGAGAGAGAGATATTTTCTAGGCTATCTGATCATTTTGGTTTTAATATTATGATATAAATATATCATTAAATTCTGTGTAAAACCAATCTTATTAAAGCAAAATAATCTGAGTCTTAAAACATAAAAAGAGAGGACTATGGCTATATATTATAAATACATACTACATATGAGTGGATTGTAAAGTCTGTCAATTTTTTTTTTTTAACTGCAAAGCCATATGTAGTTGTTTGCTTATTCTCCATTGATAACTCTTCCAGGATGATAGAACACAAACAATTTGACTATATTTAATGATTGGAGTAAAGCAGTCATTATAGATTGTGAACCAGAGAACCTCCAAAAGCATCAAATACGATACTGCTTTGCTATTTGTAACTTTGTCTATAAAATGGGGAAAATAATAATAGCACCTACCTCATAGGGTAGATAGGAAGTATCAATTAATTAATACACATAAAATATTCAGTAAAAAGCCTTGTATAACAGTAAGCACTCAAGTATTAGATGATATTATTAAGGCCATGCCCCACATAAGGACATTTCGGTCAGTGACGGATGATGGATCACATAATCTGACAGTGGTCCCATGAGATTATAATACCATATTTTTACTGTACCTTTTCTGTTTTTAGATATGTTTAGATACACAATTGCCAATGTGTTATAGTTGTCTGCAGCATTTAGTGCAGTGTGTGTTATAGTTGTCTGCAGCGTTTAGTACAGTGACATGCGGTAAGCAGTTGCTCTTTCAAAATAGGTACAGCTACTTTAGCAGAGTAGCAGCTTCTTTTGGCATAGTGTTTGGAAATTAACTTGATTATTTTTAGTTAGAGTTGAAGAGAGCATAGAGAAAGATCAACTGAAGATGGGTGGGGAAGTGGGTGGGGCTGAGAAAGCTCTGGGAACCTTTGATTTCCCTACTTTTTCTCCTGTTTTTTTTTTTTGTTTTTTCTTTCCCTCTAGTATTATAGTTGACTCGGTGGGTAGAGGATCCCTTCTTGTGTGGTAAATGTTATACTGATGAGTGTTATATGCATAACTGCTTACTCCTAAGTTGATATTTGTAACTTTGAGGATCTGTGACATTTAGTAAGCAGTCAAAAAACATTTTGTTGGAATGAGTGTAATCAAATGAATGTGCCTTCTAAAAACAGAAATTGTTGAAACTTTACTAATTCAGCTGAGTTGAAAAGTCAATCTGAAATTTAAGTTGTCATATATTTCAAATTAACCTGGTTTTAATCCAGATGTTTATATTAAAGAACAAGACTCTTAATTGGTTGAAGAATTATGACTGCATCAAATCCAACATGTTTAAAGTAGTATTTTACTGTATAAACATAATCTATTGATGCAGTTTCTTCTTTTCATATGTTATAAATAAATAAAATCTCTGATGCCACCTTGCCTTCTGATGATAAATGAACACTGTACTTTCTGAGCTTCGGGACTAATATTTGTAGGGTTAATTTTCAGTTATTTTTAAGATAAATTGCATTGTGATTTTTTTGGTGACAAAATTTTATTTCAGAATCCACATCCTAATTTCTTAGTCTCATTTGAAAGATAAGGTTTATATCACTTAAAGAAAGCTATTCCATTTGGGCTGGTATTATTTATTTGGAAGGGAAGTTTGCACCTTGAAAGTAGCAAACTTTTCACATCTTAAAGGAAGGATGCAGAACAAAGTTAGCACTTCTGATTTTATAACCCATCATCCTAATAGGAAACTATTTAAAAAATGCAAAAAAAGAGAAACAAAATATCATTACTCTGTAACAAGGTTTAAAGTAGTCTCTTTTGTAGACTCTATATGATATGATTTGGCCCTGATGTGGTCCTGACTTGTACTTTAGGTCAGTTTATTTTAAGAGTTGTCAAAGCAGGGTATCTTACATGTTTTTTATTTTAACTTAAAACATACAAATGTACATTTGTTCACTAGTCTTTTGACATAATCTTTGCTCAGTATCTCAGGAAACCACTCTTTTGAAAAAGTAGTTTTTATATACGTCATAGATAGTCCCTGGGCTGAGACTGAAGGATGAATTTTGTAGACATAGAAATTTATCTTAAAATATTTTAATTGAGAGACTCTAAGATAGTGAGATATTATGGCTTTAAAGTGTTTCATGATGGAACAAAGCCAGCAGTTATTCCTTTATCAAGGCTTGGGTTATAATATGAACAAAAATGTTTATCTTCGAAGTCAATTTTGGGGGTATAGAGGATGATCAAAGTAAAGTTTACCAGGATTTTGAATATAGTAGAATTTGATGTTCGTTACAAAGCAATCATGGAAAACCATGAATATCCTTCTTATTGGCATCTGATATAAAAATATGATAAATCACAAATTTAACTCAGATGCGTCTGTTCATCAGTAGAGGTTGAAAGTAGGAACTCATGTGTTCAAATAAAATTTAAAACATAAGATTGAAATATTATATGTTAGTGGCAGAATAGGTACTCTAAGTATTTGTCTATTTAAATATTTGGAGATTATTTTATATTATAATCTTATGTAAAATTTGTGTGATCATATAGTAAAAAAGACTGTTGAAGTCCATATTAGATGCTTGTGAAATATGCTTTTTGATTAGTTATTATGGTTACACATAACATTTTCCTGCTGTTTGCAATATTTATTGAACTCAAGGAGCTTAATAAACTCAGCCTCTGCCTAGAGAGTCAAGTTTATTATTTATTATGCCAGGTTGAAATATTTTGAACATTTTTTTCCTCAATGAATTCTTAAAGTGTTTTTCCTCCTGTGTTCTCTATTTATACTTATCTTCAATCTATAACAGCTGGTTGAGTATCCTGCTACTATCTGTTCTTCAACACATCCAGCCCACTGTTTGTAGGCTGGCCACATTCCAGGATTTCATCTTTAGTATTCTTCTTCTGTGGGACTCATAGATAACGTTTCCAAAACTCTTCAGGAAGCCAGATGTAACATCTGTGGTAGGTCCAAGTTTCAGAAGCTTTGTAAAGTAATGTTCCTTAACATTTAATTTATTCTGAAGTTTTATGTCATATCAATACCCGATAACTTCTTGATTTCTCTAATTTTTAGTTAATCAGTTTGTCATTGCACAACAAGCTACCCTGTATTTTCTCACGAAAGTCTTAGGTTGTGTGCAAGATTTCTCTTGTGCAAACTGGTATGGGGCAGCTGCTGTTCTAAGGGTTGCTTTTATTAATCTGTCAACCTGTGAAAATGTCTGTGATTAATTTCATGTCATCTCAACTATCAAGAACATAGTCATTTTACAAACAAGAGACTTATTAGACCAAGGAAATTTTTTATATTGTTTAAGCTTTTTTGATTACAAGAAATAGAAAACTAGCCCACTTTTCCCTCCTTTTGGCAAAAGGCAATTTCTTGGAACAGTATGCATAGATTAGAACCAGAAAGCAAACAGGAACAGAGACTGGCTGGTTTTTGTGCCTCTGCTATTCTCTCACTCTTAGCTGGTCAGTTTTTTCTATAGTCCTCTGCTAAACTCTGGAAAGATTTCCTCTGATTGACTTGCTAGTAAGCATCCTTGTCTGTCAAGACAGGCTACCTAATACATGGCCACCCTGCCTACAGATAGGCTGCCTTTTGGTTGAGTGCCTGTCTGCTGTAATCCATGGCCATTCCTGCACAGAGAATAGCAGCAATGCTATGGAGATCATGAATGGGACAGTTTAAATAGAAGAGAACATTGGATTT
Source organism: Eulemur rufifrons (assembly GCF_041146395.1). Taxonomy (NCBI): domain Eukaryota; kingdom Metazoa; phylum Chordata; class Mammalia; order Primates; family Lemuridae; genus Eulemur; species Eulemur rufifrons. The sequence continues at coordinate 40,543,984 of NC_091010.1, forward strand.
GGCAGCCATGATAATGTGCTCAATATGTCTTCCCTTTTAAACCTTTGTACTCTTCCCACCACAGGCCTTTTTCCTCTTCAGTAAAGCTTCCGAGCAATCCCTGCTCATTGGTTTCATTTCCTAACCTCCCATTCATTCATCAGTCCATTTCATATAGTTTCTGCCACCACTATTCCCCTGAACCTGTTGTCTCCATTGTCCTTAATATTTCACAGTTGCTCATTCCATTAGGCACACTCTTCATCATTTAACATTGTTGACCACTTTTTTTTCCTTGAAACTTCATTCTCCCTTAGCTTTTAACTTATCACCTTCTTCTGGATTTCTTATCTCTTTGGCCATTCATTTGTAATCTCCTTTGTCAGCTCCCATTATACATACCAATATTTCTTTCCCACAGTTCTGTCCTTACAATAGTTTTCTATTGCCATGTAACAATAACCCTATCAATTATAAAAATTCTGTTATTTGTCATGAGAAGCATGCTTTTGCCTAGTGAGCACTGGTTCCTTTTCTAGTTACTCACAAATCATGTGTATATAACCCGTCTAGAACTTTCTTTAAATATGCCCTTTTCTTTACAGTGAGGTGTCAAAATTTGTTTATTCTCCTGAATTTTGCAATAAAGCATTTTACATTGTTCATTTCATTTATTTTATAATTTTTGTTCTCACATTCTCTCATTCTTATTATGCTTCAGGCTTAGACCTGAAATAGCTGTTAACATTTTGCTTGGCCAAGGCTGCCATTCCTCTGTATTCCCTATTATCATACCACTGTCTCAGTTCAGACTTCACTTCTTACAGTAGGCCTGGTTTAGTTTCCACTATTACTGTCCTTCATTCTATTCCCAGACTGCTACCAAAGTGATTTTTCTAAAATACATATATGATCATGTCACTTCTTGCGTAGAAGTCCTCAGTGATTTTCCCCTACCTCCTTGCAGGATAGAATCTATACTCTGTAGCCTGAAGGCCTCATGACATGGTCACTACCTATCCTCTCGAACTGGCCCATTCTCCCTTTCTTATTCTTTATTCCAACCACATTGCTCCTACTTTTCTGTTTTAGATGCTTCCATGACAGCTATCAATGAAAAACCACCCTTGATAAGTTATTGTAGATATTTACAGCTCAATTAACAAAGGTCTATTACTAAGGGGCCATTCATTGTGTAAGACATGGATGACCTGATTTTACAAATTGGTCACTTTTATTAGTTACCACGTATAAATGAAATATACGGTGTGTCAAATTTGGCAGTTCTTAAGATTTTCTGACAGAGCAAAATGTATAAATAAGCAAACTTGGCTCCACTAGTTAAAATTCTTATTTAAGCATCCTAATATTTTTAGCAAGGAATAATTTACTTTTCACACGTGTAGTTTGTTTAAATTTCATTTTCCTAATCAACATACTAGTTCTGTGAATTTGAGCAAGTCACTTTATCAGATCATGCAAATTATTTAATTTACTAATACTGTTTTAGAGGAAGTTATTTTATTTCACTGTCTTATTTATCTTTTCAGTTTCTTTCCTTGGGAATCTACATTATAAATCTGCTAGTGATTAGAACTGATAATTGGTGAATAACTATTAATTGGTTTAGTTATTATTTGAAGATTCCACAAGTGAGCTAAGCAATATTCTTTGGGACCTGCTTTTATTAAGAAGAAATAGAGGAAGGGGGAAGGAAAAAAAAATTAAGCTTTTCCCAGCTTGCTAGGATATCAGAGGTTTCCCTGAAGTATACCTAGTTTTTCTGCTTATGTAATTTCCCCTGATTAGGTAAGTTGCTCCTAAAGCTATTAAATTTCATTCGACATACATCTATAAAAGTAGAGAAGACAATATCAGCCACAAAAAATTATTGTGAAAATAGACTGATGTGTTTAACACACCTACTATTACATGGTAAGCCTTAATGAGTGATAGCTAGTATAGTGAGAGACCCTGTAATATAATGAGTTAAGAGTATAGACTTCATGGTCATTTGAACTGGAATTTGAATTCTGGCTTCCCACTTAACCAGCTGTGTGTGCATTTGGGCAGGGTACTTCAATTTCCCCATCTGTAAGATGAAGTGTAAATATATATCTCCTAGGAATGTTATAATGTATCAAAGTAGCTAATATAGTAGTGGGCATATAACAAGCACTCAATAAATGACTTGTTTTAATATGTTGTTATCACAGTAGTAATCATTTATTGAGCACTCATTATGTCATAGGTTCTACCTAGATGATACTGTCTATGATTCTGAGACATCAGATTCATATCTTACATCCATTAGAAGACTACTTTATTTCAGTTTGCAGTATGTTTAACTTTTATAGGCTGAATCATTTTGACTAAACCTGATGTAGAAATAATAACTCAAACTTTTCTGAACTGAAATCCAGCAAAGAATCAAGGAGCAAGCAAAAACAAAACAAATAGCAACAATAAAACCTGTGAGCAGCCAAAGATGTCACACACATAAAAGATGCATATATGTAGTTTACTCACAGACGTGTCCCTCAAGTTCTCATTTAGTGTCTAGCACATTTCTGTGGCTTGTTAGCCAAATGACTTAAGGTGAATCTCGGACAATTCCAGTTTCCTTATCTGTGAAATTAAGGAGTTAACTAATTTTTAAAAGTCTCTTAGTTCTAGAAACTTTTTAATTCTATGTGTATAGTATCTGAAGTTTATTCTCCCTGGGTTCTTTTACTCTCTTAAAAAATAATAAATTTACTTTAAAGTATAAGGCCTATGCACAAGATTCACTGTATGTCAAGCTCTGTGACGAATCAGGAATTTCTAGTCCATGATGAAGGATCAATTTGAGAACAATTATGATTTGAGTGGAATAATTGAAATAAATTATGAGAATAAATAAGAATGATTAGTTTTGTAGAAATGGTAAACACCAAAATACTTGCTGTGCAGGTAAGTTATGGTAGGCTATGCTGCAGTTACAAATTCGCCCTGAGTTTCAGTGTTTTAAAACTGTAAAAGTTATTATTGCTAGTAGTATAGCTTTAACATTGGTCAGGAGTGGTTCTGCTTCACATAGTCACTCAAGGACCCAAGCTAATGGATGCTCTAACATCTCAACTCTTAGCCTGTATGGTTTTCACAGTGCAGGAACAGAGAGAAGTTTTGCTTCAGTCTTAAATGCATTGGTACTTTCTGGTCCAGAAATGACAAACATTCCACTTGTGGCCTATTAGAATTAATCAGATGGCTCCAGCTAACTGTAAGAGAGTGGGGAACATAGAGAGTGCACATCAATATTTGGTGAAAGTAAGTGCTTCTGCTATATGACATCTGAGCTAATTCTAAAAGGTAAATGGAAATCAGTCTGGTGTTCAGAATAAGGAGATGAAAAATAAACCCTTTTGTGAAAGTGAAGAAGTTATCTTTAGAGTAAAAAAGTGGATGTTAATGAAGATCTTAACTTCTTAACTTCCAGATGTTAGCATCTGGAAACTGGAACATAGTATATAAAGATCTGAGATTTCCTGAGGCAGCTCTATAGCTGAATCTTGCACTGTGTAGTGCATGCAAAGATTTTATAATTATAAAATACAGATTTATTAAATATGTATTATAAATTTTATAGAGTTATTTTGTGGAAAATGTGTTAATGGATAGATTCTGTGCTTTAGGAAGATTGCTTTGTTATCTACGTCTGAGGCAAAGTGCTTAGCACTATATAGTTTTTTTTAAATCCTGGTACATGCAAAAGTACAATCACAGTGCTTAGAAAAAAGTAAACTCTAAAGTGTTTATCTTTTTACCTGAACTTTTAAAGTTACATCAAATGACAGGAAAGCCTTCGGTGAATCAGCCTATGAAGTATCATATGCATGTTAATTATTAAAAATAATATTTATGTAGGTCACAAAAATAGTATCTAAATACATAGTTGAGATAGCAGTTAACATTAATGGAGGGTATACTGTGTACAACAAGCAGTGCTAATTATTTTATATGCATTATTTCTGTTAAACCTCACAATAACGATGAGGTAGATACTATTATTATCCCCATTTCCAAAATTCATAAATTTGTAAATAGTTAGATGAGAAGTCTCTTTTATAAGACAGTTTATAAGACTTTATAAGACAGTTTCATCCTAGAAAAGATAAGTCAATTGTATGTATATCATTTTTATCTATTATCTGTCATCAACTTAAAATCTCTGTTATAAATGTTTATGATTTTTGTAATAAAATAATTTAAGTATAGGTAGTAGAATTATGCTGCAACATTAACTTTTCTGTTTTTAGGGTTTGGACAGAGAAGCCAAAGGCCAAATTTCCACTTTCAGCAGTTTCATTTCAACTGGTAGCCAGAAGAAAGAAACCACTGAAAACAGAAGTTCACCTACACATCTTGTTTTCCCTAACATCAAGAATGGTAAACAATTTTTACATGTATTTATAATTGTTAAAAGTACACATAGTCTAGATATCTGGGCTGAAAGTATATTATTAAATTATTTAAAAAGTAGATTTTGATTATTCTGCATTGTTCTCGTAGGTCTAGTTAATACAACAAAAAATAAACTGTATAGATATTTATAAAAAGAAAGCACTATCTTTATTTATTTAGGTGATTGTTACCTAGAGTACAAGAATGAAATATAAAACTCATGAATAATAAGAAAATCTTATTAGAGAACCAGCTATGATAGGAATATAGTAAGTATGTATTTTATATAATTTATCTCTTTATTATATAATATATAAATATAATATAAATATTTAGTAGATTTCCTATATTTGAGCAATAATCAGTTAGAAGACTTGATGGAAAATATATGATATACTTAGAAATAAACCTAAAAGGAAATATGCAAAACCTATATGGAGAAAACTATAAAACTCTATCAAAAGACTAAAAAGGTGGTTTGGATGGAAAAACTTATCATAAATATCATACAGATGTCAGTTACACCCAATTTACTTTCTACATGTGACAGATTTTTCAACAGTTTTTTGGGAGAAACTTAACAAATTGATTCCCTATTATATCTATAAGAATAAATGAGAAGATGTAAAAAAAAAAAAAAAATGAAGGGACCCATTTCCCTGTAGTGCCATATATTATAAAGCTATGCTAATGATAGCCTTGCCATCAGGAAAGCCAAATAGATGGAGATAGAGCAGTAAAAAATATGATATGTGAGTGGCATTAAATTATTCAAAAAGTGGAATTAAGTCAACTGGCTAACCTCTCAAAAATAGTTAAGTGAGGTTTTTTTAAAACTATAAAAATACGAGAAGATGATGCGGGAAAATTTTAAATATGTATATGCTCACTCACCCAGTAATTCCATTTCTAGTAATCTAGTCTAAAATAATATAATGTATGTCAAAAATATATAGAAAGAATGTATATTATTTATAATAGTGGTATTTGAAGCAATCTAAGTGGATTGGTTAACTAAATTATGTTAATCTGTACTATAAATACCATGCTTCTATTAAGAACATAATACATACATAAAGTGACTATGAGATATGCCCAAAATACATTGTAAAATGAAAAAAGTAATGCAAATTTTGGGGTATAAAGTTTACTAGGTACTCACAGTGGATTGGAGAAAGATTTGTCACACAGAGTTTAGGGTAGAAAGAAGGACAAAGTTTGTTTATTTTCCTGAGAAAGAAAGAAAGAGAGAGAGAGAGAGAGAAGGCAGGAGGAGGGAGTGGCCACGGCACACACAGAAAGGAGTGAAAATGCTAGGCAGCTGAGGAAAGTTGCTTGGCGCTTTAAAAGGGTAAAAATGGCTTTTTTCCCCCCTCTGCTTCAGCAGACTGATAACAGAAGTGGCTGTGAGATGTTAGAGGGTTCTTTTTTTCCTCTGTGAGGCTGGACTGTCTGAGTCCTTGAAATTGTTTTTTTGGGGGGGGGCGGGGCAGGAACTGAGGCAGAGAGCTGGAGTGGGGAGTTTGCATCCCTACTGTTTACTTAGGGCTCTTCAAGGCTGAGAAGGAACTCCTAGAGAGAATGGATTAGGCCACAGTTGTTTTAATTAAACAAAACAAAGGGCAGTTGTGTTGTGAGTTTCCTTTCCAAAGGGGAAATTATGTGCTATGAGTTTATTTCCCTTTCTATTAGATAGGTTATTTTCCTGTGTTAGATAGGTTATTAGTAAGGCCACCTTTCAACAACTATAGGTAGAATATGACTCCTATTTATTTTATGTGGAAGGAAACCTTTTATACTTCTTTGAGCATAGAAGGATGCCCAGCAGTCTGTTAATAGTTTCCTCAGGGAGATAGGATTGTATATAATATTAATGTTTCCTTTTATAATTCTATATTTTTTTATCACAGGAAACATACTTTACTTGCATACTTTTAAGGGCCCCTCACCTGTAACAGGACAAACCTGTAAAAGTTTAAATGCCTCTCACACCCCAGCCAAACAAAACAAACCTAGAAGTGTTTAAGGACATAGGTTCTGGTAAATTAACTATTTCCATAAGCTACATGTGGCATAAATTATTCTTGCACAGATTTTTCTGTTTGACACTCCAAGCCAATGCTAGACCTATTCTGTAGTCTTACAGGTTAGTATTTTTATCACCTTATTTATGAACCTTTGCCTTTGGTAACTTCTTTCTTCCTTGATTTATTTACACACACATTCCATCACCTCAGCCTTACCCAAGGAGGCACCAGTGCTTGTATGTCAGTCCCTAACCCACAACACAACAAAACAAACCTGTTATTGTCATTATAGAAATAGAGAAAAAAGAAAATGAGCCTATTTGATGGGGGAGAGGAGCTGAGAGAAATGATTTCTGGCTTAGGCATATTAACTAGATAATAATTACAGCTTTTTTATTTGTATAATATTTATAATTTAGAGAAAACTTGCATATATATTATCTTGTTTGAGCCTCACAACAATCACGTAAAATAGATTCTAATAGATATTAGAATCCCTGTTGTATTAGTTTTCTATTGCTGCATAACAAATTACCAGAAATGTAATGGCTTAAAAACAACACCCATTTATTAGTTCATAGTTCTTCAGGTCCCAAGTCTGGGTGGATATGGCTAGATTTTTCTACACAAGGTCTTACAAGGCTAAAATCAAGGTGTTGGTTGGGCTGAGCTCTGAGCAAGGATTCTCTTCCCAGCTCCTTCAGGTTGGTAGAATTCATTCTTTGTGGTCTGAAGACTGATGTGCCATCACTCTGCTGGCTGACAGCTGAGGGCTATTCTCAGCTCCTAGAGGCCACATACAGTTCCTTGCTGTGGTCCTTCTCACAGGCCCTCACATAGTACCGAAGCTTACTCACTCGAGGCCAGCAGGACGATCCCTATGTAGAATACCTTTTATGTTTCCAATCCCTGTGACTTTGTCTTCTACAACCAGTGGGAGATAACTCTTTGCTTCTCAAGGGCTTGTGTGGTTAGGTTTTGTTTACCTGGTTGGCTAATCTCCCTACTTTAGGGTCACATTTGCAGGGACCAGGGTTTAAGACTTCAACATATCTTTTTGGGGGAGACAGTTCAACCTGCAACAGTTGGTTAGGAACCTTAACAAAATTGAAATGTATGTTATGGAGAATAATAGGGAGTTAAAAAATAAGTGATGGATAGCCATAACCTTTGTTTGTATTTTTTGCTCAAATTCTTTAGCCTTTGATTCCACACTCTGATTTCTATTTACTCCATTCTGTCTATACTGATATCTTGATCTCTGAACTCAGCTTGCCAACTTGTGTGCCTCCAAGTTTTTGGACATATTGACCTTAAATATGGTCCACATACTTGAGCTTCCACCAGCGTCTGATTCTCTCTCATCTGTGCCAATCTCAGGGAATCTGGATTTAGCCCCAACCTTTACTTGCAGCATTTCCATACACCACTCTAGATGACTAGACCTTTTAGTGGACTTCCTTTACCTTATTAGAATTCCTGATGCTGACTTCTCCTAGCTGTTCTGTCTGGGTGCCACCTGAATTTAGGTGTGGTATAGAGTTCATGTATCAGGGGTGCTACAGAAAGAATTCTTTTATTGAATGAGAAGTTAAACGTCATGTATCAGGGGTGCTACAGAAAGAATTCTTTTATTGAATGAGAAGTTAAACTAAGTCTTCCAAATCAAGCATGTTTATAATTCCTTGATCTTTTGGGAAGCCTCTCTTACTTGCCAGTAAGATTGTTTTCTCAAAGATGCATCATTCTTGGCAGTTATTATAATTTTCCTCCCTCTTCTCTGATAGCAGGACCTATGCTGGGTATTCTCTAACAGCTTGTCTCCCGTCTGATTTTCAAGTGGTATTAGAGAAGCTGCAAAAGCCCAGCGTGGGTTTACCTAACAGTTGAGGGATGGCTTTCCTCCCTGTACATCATGCGACTGTGTATGCCTGTCAGATTGGCTGTCCTTTTAAAGATCTGAGAAGTGTAGGAGTTTTACCTACTATAACAGCTGCAAGGGATGATACATCTTCAGAGAAACAACCTAGATGATAAGTAACAGAGGAGCAGAGGTTAGCACTACAGTCTCTCTTACTCTTTTATATCTTCCTTTCTAAAGTTACTATGCTCCCTTTCAGACTTATTTTAGAACATTTTTAAACAGCACAGAATATCTTTAAAAGAAACAAAGCAGTTCTTCCCCAAACGTTTTAAAATATTTTTGCACTCTTGGTAATTCAGAAGAGTAGATATGAACTTTGACGTTTACCTTGAGGGCAGCGTTCCACTGCCAGCTCAGCCCATTTCATGAGTTTACTCTAGCAGAGCCCAGATGTGACATAATGAACTCTGTAGTTTTTACACACTGGAGAAATGTGATCTTTGCCACTCTGAAATAGCCAAGGGAAGAACAAGTGGTCTTCAGCTCATATGGTAATTGGATCTATGTGGGTGCTGTGATCTATTCAGGTGAAGTACCACAGGGTTTCACAGTTTCTCTGAGAGCAACTTGAGAGGCCGATAGGGAAACAAGCTGTTAGAAGCAGCCCAGCACAGGGCTTGCTATATGGGGAGAGCAAAGAACTTGCTGCTTTAGGATTCCTACTCTAGGAGAAGTATTTCCAAGACCTCAAATGACCCCATCTTCAGGTTTCCTTGGAGAATGAGCTGATTTTGGACTTAATCTCTAAGGTCTTACCCTGGGTCAGAGTGAGTACCTTGGATTTGGCTTCTCTTCACTATTCCTATGGGAGAAGTGTATCTATCAAGAACTTAAGAGTATTTTGATGCATTTATTTGTTTACTTATGTCTTTACTAATCTGTATGCTCCTTAAGCTTTTATTTTGGAGAGGGAAAGAGGTATCTTTTTCTTTTTTTTATATTTAGGTTAACTTTTTGAATAGGTAACATATTTCAAAAACTATAAAAATAAAGTTTTAAAAACTATAAAATAAGTATGTTTCAGATGTCTCACTTTCACACTGTTTCCTGCTGTCTCTTATATTCTCTCCTGTGTTTCTTTATGCAACTGCAACCAAATATAAATATGTATTTTCATTTTCCACCTTTTCTTAATGGAAAAATAACTATGTATACAATATTTTTTTCAGTTAATGTATTCTGGATATCTATGTATCAGTACATAGAAAGCTTTTTTATTCTTTTTTACAACTATATTCCATTTTATTGGATGTACTATGTTTACTCTGACTCTTATTAAAAGAAATGAGTTGTATCCATTTTTCATTATAAACAATGCCACAATGAATGACTATATACATATGTCATTTTATTCATCTACAGGTGTATCTCTGGAATATTTCTAGAAGTAGGATTGTTGGGTCCAGGAGGAAATACATTTATAGTCTCCTTGAATTTGAATCCATCTGTTTGTTTCTAGGACCCAGCATCCCTGGTACATGTAGTCTGTACTCAGTAAATAATTTACTGAATGAGGAAATGAATGGGAGGCACTTTTTCTGGGTTTTTGGCCCTTTTGCCCCATTGGAAATATCAAACCGACCTCAAGGGTGTGATAGTAATAAATTCTGTAAGATATGTCCAGTATAAGGCATCTTTTTCATTAAAGATATCCTTATATAGAAAGGACTTTAGAATATTTTTATAACTAGACCCATAAAAGAACATTTCATCCATAATTTTATTGCAGTTTTATAAACATACACACCATTGAACTTAGTAAAAAGTGTATCTCCAAAAACCAGTGAATGTATTGCTTTATTTGTCTCTGATGGCTGCAATCCTGTGAGTCAGAGTTTTTTCCCCCTCTTTCTTCCTTTATCTCTCCCACCTTCAATTTTATTTTTTGCCAAATGTTCAGAAAAGTCATCCTATGGACAATGATGTAAATACCACCTATTATGACTAATCCACTCTGGTCTTTCCCTGTTTCAGCTGCCTGCTGCTATTGAAGTAGTCATAAGCAATACCAAAGTACTAAACTGACAGTTGGATCCTTCAAATTGTAGCCCATTTGCTACCTGCCTTGTAGTCACCCATTGTCAATTATGATATTAAATAAGAACCGACTATTTGAGTCAGCTACTACCTGTTACTGTCAATGTGAGAGTTACATTTACATAACTTAGCCCTCATGAGCCTTCATTTACTCATTTATAGAATGACGTAATTGGGCAGGTTGAGTTGTAAAATATCATTTACACCTAAATTTTATGATTTAAATGGTTAATTTCCCAACATACTGATTTTGCTTGGTCTTGTGTTTGTTTTTTGTTTTGGGTTTTGGCATTTTATAGTTACTAGCTTCCACTTCCATGTGAATTTAGATTTCCATTTTACTATTTGTTTTTATACATGGTAGAATGTTTGGCATTGCTCAATAGGAGAAATAAGTAGATTTTGTAACTTCTCAGGCTGGGGTTGAGTCCTGGGTCTGTACTTACAAACTGTACAATCGCTGGGCTTATTTTCCCAGCTGTAAAATAGGATAACAAAGAAGCTACTTTATAAGGTCATAAGGATAAATGAAAAACATTTAAAAGTGTTCAATTCCATGTCTTAGGAGGTTCAGTAATATTAGTGATAATACCTATATGAGCAGCTAAGTTAGGGAAGGGATTATGATGGGCAGGGTAATCTTACCTTATGAGCAACCAATAACAATTTTTTTTGTAATTCAAAATGTGTCACATATGCAGAAGAATGTGATCAATATTTCTATACACTTTAATAATAATAAAATTAAAGCCTGTGAACTCAGCACTCAAATTAAGAAAAGAATACTACCAGCACTTTGAAAGCCCTGGTGAGCCCACCCTAATCATACTGCCCCACCCTTCTGTCCAGAGGTAACTACTATTCTCTTTTATATAGTTATCCAGAGGTAAGTACTGTTCCCTTTTATGGACTGTTTACCTCGGTATGAGTGAATTCTGGAAAACAAAGGACAACTGTTAAGACATCTGAAAGAGTTATAATTTGGACTGTATTAGATGTCTTGCAGAAATATGACCTATCCAGCTGTCAAGAGTACTATAGGTTAAAGCTGTGAGGTGAACTATGTGTCTTCAGCTGATCCAGATAGCAGAGCAAGAAGAGAATAGCAGGGATTTCATCACACCATTGGCAAGCCAAGAATAAGAATAGGGGTCTGGGCTAGGCTCACCTGTTCATTCTGTCTCCAGTTAAACAAGAAGAGTACAAAGACACTCAGGATCTTGGTGATGACATGTGTCAAAACTACTAACTTTCAGGCCATTGCATTCTAGTCTGTGCGCGGAGTACAGCTCTGACCTTAGGTGACTGTGATTCCTGTTCCTTTGTATAAGATATCTATCTGTATGTCTCTACCTCTGTCTCTCTGGAAACCATCTCTTTGTCTTGGAAATTTTGAAATTGCACAGTGACGTGCCTTGATGTGTGTCTATATTCATCCCTTGTGCTACAGACTTGGTGCACCTTTCCATCTAGCAGTTCATGTCCTTAAATTCCAGGAAATTTTCTTGAATTAGTCTGTTGATAATTTTCTCTCCTCTGCTTTTTTTATCCTTTCTTTCTGGATCTCCTATAATTCAAAAACCAGACTTTCTGTACTCCTAATTTTCTTATATTTTCACTCCTATTTTCCCTTCTCTTTTGCTGTGTGTTTTAGGAAATTTCCTCAGAACCCTTCTATTGGGTATTTTATTTCTGCTATCATGCCTTTAATTATTAAGAATTCCCTTTTTCCCCCTCTGAATATTTTTTTATGGCACCCTCTTATTTTCATGGTCATACTATCTTTTATCCCTCTGAGAAAATTAGTAATAGTTTTAATTTTTTTTTTTTCTTCTCCCTGCATGGTTTCTGATTCTTCCAGGTTGCTTTTGTCTATTTGTTTTGGTCTCTATCTTCTGTAGTGGAGGGTTTTGTCAGAAGTTTGATAATTCTTTGTTTTCTGCTCGTGTTAACAGTAGGGAACCAAACAGATGATTGGAAGGTGAGGCATAGGTAAGGTTTATTGACCATAAGCTTCATTATAAGATGATATGGGTGGGCTATTGATTGGAGAACACTGATGTCAGATCTTTAGTTATTTCTTCTTAGACTGGTTAGATTCCCCAGGAGAGTGTCGTCCAATCTCCTGTCTGGGGGAGGGGCAGGGTAAATATTCTTTTGGCTGGGGGAAGAAGGATAGGAGTCCCTCTTGACTGATTGATCATTTAGTATTCAGCAATTAGTTATTTATTGCCCCTATACCTTGGTATAGTTCTTATAATCTCATCTGCATCTCGCATTTCCCCAGTCTTAAGCACCTCTGTTGTACCCTTTCCAAATATAAATTTCCAGACTTCTGCTGGAGTAGGATGAAGGAGGGATAGTCACCCCATTGGCAGGAAGGAGATCTAGGGATCAAACTTGGCCTTCGGTTTTATCATAGTTTTTATTTTAGCCTCCCTCCTTACACTCTCAGTTCCAGATTCTGTGTCCTTTAAGAACGCTGCAGTGTAAATCAAGTTACTTCTCATAGTTCCCTATTGGGGCTTGGTATTGAGCTGCCTCAGGTCTGCTGAGTCAATTTTCACAGGTGCTCTTCCAGCTTCTTTTTACCTTTCAGGCTATGGCCATCTTTCTCATTTTTTTTGTCCTCATAGATTTATGTCTTTAAAACAGCAGAACCTTTTACTGTAGTTTTAATGAAATTTTGGGAGAAGTTAAATGTCTGTGTTCAATCTGCCATCTTAACCTGAAGAACCTCCATTTGTTTCTTTAACAAATGAGGAATATGAGATTCTGAGAGATTACATAATTTATAAAAGATCACATGTTCCAGTATCTATTGTGCATCATAAACCACCCCAAAACATAGTGGCTTAAAACAACAGCAACGTTTATTTTATTCACAGATGTGTTATTTGCGTGGGTATCAGTGCGAACAGCTCATCTTTGTTTTCCTGAGCATCAGCTGAGGTGGCTTGAAGTCTAGGAGCTGGAATCACCTGAAGGCTTGCTCACTCCCATGCCTGATAATTGATGCTGGCTGTAGGCTCAGACCGTAGATGGAATTGGGGTTGGAACACCTACGTGTGGCCTTTTCATATGGTTTCTTGGCTTCCTCACAGCATGGTGACTGAATTCTAAGGGAAAACATCTTAAAAGAGAGAGCCAAGCAGAAATTTTATTGCCTTTTAATAACCTAGTCATGCAACATCACTTCTGCCACATTTTGTTCATTAGCAGAGAGCCATTAACTTTGGCTCACATTCCAAGGGAGAAGAATTAGACCTATCTATTGTTGGGGGGAGTAGCAAAGAATTTATAAACTTATTTTAAAACTGCCACATCTGTGCATGTACAGTGTAGAGCCAGAAAAAGAAGCCAGGTTTCCCCCCTCCCCCGAAATTTTCTTATACCATAATGTAGGGTAGGAATTCACAACTAGAATCAGGTTTTTAGATAACACATACATTGTAAGTTTCCATGCTTCTTCAATTTCTCTATTATAGGTCATTATAAGAGAGAATTTTCAAACTTTTTGATTGGTTTATGTCTTGTACATTTTGTCCTTCAATAGTTATAGAGATGAAAGTGATCCAAGAAATTATCTAAACTAGTGGTTTTAAACCTATTTTTGTTTTTTTTTATTTTTGTGACAAAACACTTTTTTAAAAAATAAAAAAGAATTTAGAGCATCGTTATATTAGTGATAGAAAAGCTGAGCTACTCTGAGTAAACCTATGCACTCAGCATCATTCCCCTTAGGTGGCCCTTGAAGTTCTTCTTTGGAACCTTAGGAACAAGTGATTTAGGCCATGTCTTTAATTTTATAATGTTGAGACTTAGGCCCAAGGAGATCCGGTGGTGACTTATCTACGGTTAACAAAGTTAGCAACCCTGCCTGCAGTAGGACCCAATCCCTTATTACTTATCTAATTACAAATTATTTGCGATGGAACTTAGGGTATAATTACCTGTAACACACTTGCAAGAGTGTGTTACGAGCAGCCAGCCTTTTTATATCAGTACTTCCTCTCCAGCAGTAAAGGGTTAAGGGAGGGAGGCCCAGGTTCCTCCTACTGAACACCCAGCCTATCTAGAGACTTGTTTATCTCTGATTCTGCTGTTGCTATCTGTGCTGGATAGCCAGGAACAATTATCAGTCTCCTAATCATGTGGCCAATTTAAAATACCAGTCTTGGTTTTGGTGGCTGCAGTTGTGGAAAGCTGCATATTACTAGTTTCCAGCTGGGGTCAGCCTGTGAAATCAGTGAGCTGGCAAAATTTGGCTGATAATCCCATACCCTATACAGTTGTATTTTTATGATCTTCGTATTTTTTAATACACTACCAGCCCCCACCACAGCCCTTAATCTTCTAGCATTGGCTTCAAGTGTTTTACTTAATGTTTCTAAGCAACCAACTAAAATTGGCAACAGTATATTAACAGAAAGGGAAAATGATTACTACTTATCAATTTAGCACAGAGTGTTCCCAAGTATTGGCTGAATGAAACCTAAATGATAGGTTTTCACTGATAAATATATTTTTGCTTTTTTCAGTATATTACGATATTCTATATTGTAGAAAATGTTGCATATGATAGAACAGAGATTTGCCTGTTTCATTTATAATATCAGTTCAATTTGAGATTTTATTAATCTCTCATCACCATAGCTATTGATTTTTCTTTTTGAATTAGATTTTAATAACCATCTGTGAGAACAGGCAGAAGGCCTGTCCCTGGAAACAATGGCTTGGTATTCAGTGACATGAGAGCAGCTGTGAGCTGTTATTCTTCTTTTCTTAATAGCTGAATGTCCTATCCTGTAGTTTGGCTTTCATTCACAAATGTGAGGAAAGGATTCTGCCGTTCTTTCTAATTCAAGTTCCATTAACATAGTTTGTTAACATTCTGTATTACTCTTCAATTTCAGTTACCTTCTGTATTAAAAAGAAATCCCATCTGGGCTTCTGGTTCTAACCTCACCCTATAATACTCTGGGCCTTGATATTACAATTCACTTTTGTAAGAATCTCCCCACTTTCAGATTCTGCCAAAATCCCAAGCCTACTGCCTTACCAGGTATTGATAGATTTTATTAAACTTAACAAAATTGTGTGATACTGGTATAATAACAGGCATGTCAGTTGAATCATAAATAGCCAATAATATGCTCCAGTATATAAAAGAACTTAATATACGATAAAAGAAGTATCACCCCAGACGGATTCACAGCCAAATTCTTCCAAACCTACAAAGAAGGACTGCTATGTGTTCTACAGAAATTATTCCATAATATCAAGAAGGAGGGAATCCTCCCTAACTCATTCTATGAAACCAGCATCACCTTGGAACCCAAACCAGGAAAGGATACAACAAAAAAAGAAACTACAGACCAACATTTATGCAGAAATCTTCAAGAAAATACTAGAAAACTGAACAACACATCAAAAAGATAATTCACCACGATCAAGTGGGTTTCATCCCAGGGATACAAGGATGGTTCAACATATCCAAATCAGTGAACGTGATTCATCACATAAACAGGAGCAAAAACAAAGATCATGCGATCATCTCAATAGATACAGAAAAAGCATTCAATAAAATACAGCACCTTTTCTTGATAAAAACCTTCAACAAACTGGGCATAGAAGCAACATACATAAAAATTATAAAAGCCATATATGACAAACCCACAGCCAACATCATACTGAATGGGAAAAAGTTGAAAGCATTCCCCCTAAGAACCAGAGCAAGACAAGGGTGCACACTGTCATCACTTCTATTCAACATAGACTGGAAGTCCTAGCTAGAGCAATTAGGCAAGAGAAGAAATAAAGGATACCCAAATTAGGAAAGAGTAGGTCAGACTCTCCGTGTTCTCTGACAATATGATCTTGTATCTAGAAAACCCTAAAGACTCCATCAAAAGATTCCTAAAATTGATAAATAAATTAAGCAAAGTCTCAGATTATGAAAACAATGTACACATCTCAGTAGCACTTGTATATTCTAATAACAGTCAAGCTGAGAGTCAAAGGACTCCATACCATTTACAATAGCTGCAAAGAAAATAAAATACCTAGGAATATGCTTAACCAAGGAGGTGAAAGATCTGTACAAGGAGAGCTACAAAATACTGATGAAAGAAATTATAGATGACACAAACAAATGGAAAAACATCCCGTGCTTATGGATTGGTAGAATCAGCATTGATAAAATGTCCATACTGCCCAAAGTGATTTATAGATTCAGTGCAGTCCCCATCAAAATACCAGCATCATATTTCACAGATCTATAAAAAATAATTCTAAGCTGCATTTGGAATGAAAAAGCCCGAATAGCCACAACAATCTTAAGCAAAAAGAACAAATGAAGAAAAAAGAACAAATCTAGTGGCATCACATTACCTAACTTCAAATTATACTTCAAGATTATAGTAACCAAAACAGCATGGTACTGGTATAAAAGTAGAGTCATAGATCAATGGAACAGAATAGAGAACCTGTAAATAAAACCCTCTGCCTACAACCAACTGATCTTTGATAAAGCAGACAATAATATACATAGGGGAAAGGAAGCCCTATTAAATAAATGGTGCTGGAAATACTGGATAGCCACATGCAGAAGAATGAAATAGGACCCTTATCTCTTGCCATATACAAAAATTAATTCAAAGTGGATAAAAGAGTTAAATGTAGGACTTGAAACTGTAAAAATTCTAGAAAAAAATGTAGGAAAAACTCTTTGAGACATCAGGCTAGGCAAAGAATTTATGACTAAGACCCCAAAGGCAGATGCAATCATAACAAAAATAAACAAATGGTACTTCATTAAATTAAAAAGCTTCTGCACAGCAAAGGAAATAATCAGCTGAGTAAATAGACAACCTACAGAATGTGAGAAAATATTTTAAAAATATGTATCCAACAAAGGGCTAATATGCAGAATCTATAAAGAACTCAAACAAATCAACAAGAAAAAAGCAAACAACCCCATTAAAAAGTGAGCAAAAGACACGAACAGAAGTTTTTCAAAAGAAGGTAGACAAATGGTCAACAAACCTGAAAAAAATGTTCATCATCACTAATTATCAGGGAAATGAAAAGTAAAACCATAGTGAGATACCACCTTACCTCTGTCAGAATGGCCATTATTAAGAAGTCAAAAAACAATAGATACTGATGTGAATGCAGAGAGAAAGGAATGCTTATACATTGTTGGTGGAACTGCAGATTAGTACAACCTCTATGGAAAACAGCATGGAGACTCCTCAAAGAAATAAATGTAGACTTAAACCATTTGATCCAGCAATCTCACTACTGGGTATCTACCCAAAGAAAAAGAAGTCATTTTGTCAAAAAAAACACCTGTACTTGAATGTTTATTGCAGCACAATTCACAATTTCAAAGATATGGAACCAGCCCAGGTGCTCATCAATTCATGAGTGGACAAAGAAAAAAATGTGTGTATATACCATGGAGTACTACTCAGCCATAAAAAGGAATGAAATAATGTCTTTTGCAGCAACCTGGATGGAAGTGGACACCACTATCTTAAGTGAGGTATCTCCTAAATAGAAAAAGAAACACCACATATACTCACTAATAATGGGGAGCTAAATAATGGGCACATGTGGGCACAAAGTGATGTAAAGCAGTGGTCCTCAACCTTCTTGGTTGGCACTGTATAAAGAAGCCTTGGCCAAGGACTGTGCATATACGATGGTGGTTCCAGAGATTATAATGCTATATTTGTACTGTGTCTTTTCTATGTTTAGATACACAAATACTTACCATTGTATTACAGTTGCCTACAGTATTCAGTACAGTAATATGCTGTACAGATTTGTAGTTTAGGAGCAATGGACTATACCATCATAGCGTAGGTCTATAGTAGGCTGTATCATTTAGGTTTGTGTAAGTACAATCTATAATGTTCACACAATGATGAAATTACCTAACAATGCATTCCTCAGAACATATCTCCATCATTAAGCAAGGTGTGACTATATTCAAAAAGCTAATAAACATTAAAACACATTGAGCCTCATTGAAATAGTCCCTGAAAGACAACTGTTGGGAAGGGAGGAGGGGAAAGAAATGCTAAATTACATTGATAGACGACTTTGGGGGGGAAGGAGAAAGGGAAGAAGCTCTATATTAAACATACACATTAATGTAAGGTACAGCTTAATATCTGTTGTGAGTGAAGTGGGAGTTTGGGGGAATAAGCGCTCTAGTAAGCACCCTTAACTATGGTTGATTTTTCTCTTATATGATCCCAAAGTGAATGTGGTACAAAGTAATTTATTTGTTTTCTGTTTACATTGAATTAACCTGACATTTTATAATATGGAAAAGTTTTATGATTAATTACGTTGAATTCTTTTTTATACTTCACAGTGAGAGACCCACCACCAGTTTGCCTTGATGTTAGACAAAAACAGCGTATCCCTATAGATTCATTATCATCTGAAACGAAAGCTCTAGCCCTTCCAGAACCTGTCCTTCCAATCCAGCCCAAAACTATGAAAGACTTTCAGTAAGTTTCAACTCAATATTTATATGTAGGCATATAGTTATCTACGTATCAGCACTTTATGTAATTTAATATCTGTGTGAGAAATTAATTGAACATATAAATCATTATAAGGTATTAGCCAAGAGTGAAGAGCCAAAAGACTAGATTTCTCAAGTTGAAGGGGAAAACAAATGTATGAATAACAGGTAATGGTTAGATATATTGCAGCAAAATAAAGGAAACACCAATTCAAAGACCATGAGTCAAAACAGGCAAAAAGAGATAAAAGTGATGTAATAATAGAATGTTACCATTTTAAATAAGAGTTCATCTCTACTGTGTGATACATATTATCACCGTTCAGAAAATCCAAATGCATGTTTGAAGGATTAAGTGGGAATGAGAAAGTAGAGATGAATGTAAATCTTCAGAAGCTTGGCTATCAAGGGAAGGAAAAAGAATGCTAATTGGAAGAGATATGTCAAGGGTGAATTTTTTTTAAAACAGGTAAATGGGAAAATTGAAGCTGGGTTAATATCTTAATCCAATTAAGAATTGTGGATTCATGAAGTATATTTACATTAATTAGAACATTTGTTTATTTGATTTCAGTATTTCAAGTTTCATGTTTAGTGACATTTCTTTGTAAAAATGTAATGCTATTTTATCTGAATAATATTTCTTTCTATATGTGGTTAATGTATTTTTCATTTTAGGGAAGATATGGAAAAAGTTAAGTCATCAGGAGATTGGAAAGCAATACATGATTTTTATCTAAAAACGTTTGATTCTTTCCCAGAATTAAATGCTGCATTTAAGGTAATAATACATAAAACACATCTTTCATTCACTTTGTTTTAAATCTTCCAAAAAAGATTTGATAAATTTACTTCAGGCCAAGCACAGTGGCTCACACTTGTAATCCTAGCACTCTGGGAGGCCAAGGTAGGAGGATTGCTTGAACTCAGAAGTTTGAGACCAGCCTGAGCAAGAGCAAGACCCTGTCTCCATCAGAAGTAGAAAAAATTAGCCAGGCATGGTGGTGTATGCCTGTAGTCTCAGCTACTCTGGAGGCTGAGGCAGGAGGATCACTGGAGCCCAGGAGTTTGAGGTTGCAATGAACTATGAGGATGCCACTGCACTCTACCTGGGGCAACAGAATGAGACTCTGTCTCAAAAAATTTACTTCATTTTCTACCCAGTATTTACTTAAATGTTTAAACAAGCATATATTGTATATGTATTGATTTATGAAATAATAAATATCACAGATATTACATAGGTGATATCTTAAATATCATTACTTAATACTAAAGTTAATGTGTGACTCCATTCTTTCACTTTTAAAAAAGAAAGTTATTAAAATAATCCCTATACATTCATTTTTATTTTCAGCAATTTTGCCCTAACGGTTCTTTTTTATCATCAAACTAAAAAATAATAGAAATTATGAAAGAGTGGTATGGTTCAAATATTACTAAAAATTGTCCTTAAAGTGATGTATACACTTAATTCTTCAATTAAATTTGCAGAAAGATGCTACTGCCTCATTTAATACCATTGAAGACTCTGGGATTAATGCTAAATTTGTGAATGCTGTATATGATGCCTTACTTAATACTGTAAGTATTGTCGTGGACACATGCAAATAGTATAATTCTGTATCTCTTCTGTATTTCAAAAGCAGCCACACAAATATTGTAATAATCACCTTATAACATAATTGCATTAGAAAATTTGGTATAATTTTATAGTAAGCTTTGTTGGAATTCTCAGAAACTTAAATTATTCTTTCATTTTCTTAACAAATGTATAATACACAGAAAACTATAAAACATTACTGAGAGAAATTTAAAAAAACCTAGGTAATTAGGAGGATATTACTATTCTTAGGGATTGAAAGGATGTCAGTTCTTCACAAATTGATCTATAGCAGTGGGGTTCTCAAAATGTGGTCTCTGGATCAGGAGCATCAACATATACTGGGAACTTGCTACAAATGAAAATTCCTGGGCTCCACCCAAGACCTATGGAATCTGAAATTCTGTATTTTAACAAGCCCTTTATGTGATTCTGATACATGCTAAAGTTTGAGAACTACTACTCTGTGGAATCAATGCAATTCCAATATAATCAAATAACTTACTTCCTTTTGCTGAGCAAGTGAATCATGATTTCACAAGCAAAAAAGGATTGGTGTATAAGTAGCAATGATCACTTTAGTGTACAAATGTTGGTTTCTAAATACCATTTCCCTGGAGAAATATCTAATTCCAGGACTGAGGCAGGGAAAGTATAAGATGAACCTAGAGCATCTAGTTTCTCACCGTTAATTATCATGTTAGCTATAAGTTTTTTGTAGATGTTCTTTATCAAGTTAAGGAAATTCTCCCCTATTTCTAGTTGGCTGAGAATTTTTATCATGGACTCTGATGTTAGATTTTGTCAGATGCTTCTTTTGTATCTATTGATATAGTCATATGATTTTTCTTGTTTAGCCTGTTGATGTGATGAATTACATTAATTAATTTTCAAATGTTGAATCAGACTTGCATGCCTAGAATAAATCCCATTTGATTGCGTTGTATAATTCTTTTTATGCATCTGTGGCTCAATTTGCTAAACATTTGTTGAGGGTTTTTACATCTATGTTCATGAGAGATATTGGTCTATAATTTTCCTTTCTTATACTATCTTTCTCTGATTTGGATATTAGAGTAATGCTGGCCTAACAGAATGACTTAGGAAGTATTGTCTATCCTTCTATTTTCTGGAAAAAATTGTAAAGAATTGATATCACTTCTTTCTTAAATATTTGGTAGAATTTACCAGTAAAGCCATCTGGGCTTGGAGCTTTCTCTTTTAGAAGGTTATCAAGTATTGACTGAGTTTCTTTTGTAGACATAGACCTATTCAGATTATCTATTTCTCCTTGTCTGAATTTCAGTAGATTGTGTTTTTCAAGGACACATTTAGGTTATCAAATTTGTGGGCATAGAGTTGTTCATGATAGTCCTTTTTTTTTTTAATGTTCACTTTTTTTCTTTTTTTTTTTTTTACTCATGGTTGGAGAGTACATAATATATATATGTGTGTGTATATATATATATATATATATATGTATATTGCATCCCTTATACTTTTCTAAATATTTAAAATGTTTCCAAATAAACAATATGTTTCTATATAGGCAAAACTAAAATTTTGTTATGCTTTTGCAACCACTTTCACTCTTAAAAAATTGTAAAAGTCTTTCCAGGACAGCATCATAAGTACAAATACAGTCAGTAGTATTTATTTTTAAACTTAATGTCTGTTAACTCATTTCCAGAAACATTACAAATATTTTCCCAAGCTTTTTATGTCCTTTTAAAAAACAAGTCAAAGTGTTACATATACTAAGTTTAAAAAGTCAAATAGTACAAAAAGCTTAGCATGAAAACAGCAGGTCTTACCCATTCTCTCCTATCTCTTTGTGTTCACACTTCTGAAGCAAATGTAGCAAATGTTTCTAGTTGTTTCTTCTGATATTAACTCACATAATTCAAAGTAATGTGTATTTTTTTCTGGAGTTTTTTATTTTATGTTGACTTCTTGCCATGAGAGATATTCATTTTATATCCATTTAACTCACCCTATATATGCAGATATACACACACATGCAAATGTACACAGTGCACATGCTTAGGCACACATGCACACATACAGACAGTTCCCTTCTTCCCGACTTCCCAATGGAGTCACATCACTCTTTTTGGTTATATCGATATTCATATTTTATGTTATTGTAACTATGTGTTGTGTTCAGTTGAGTCTTATGGTAAATGATTTCATTTTCTTTCTTTTGTAACTTTTTGTTTTATTGGAATTCTTGACTCATTTTTTTTTCTTTTTTTTCTGTGAGTTTGGCTATTTTATTTTATTTTTCTTTATTTAAATAGATTTGGGGGTACACATTTTTTGCTTACATGGCCAAATTGCATAGTGGAGAAGTCTAGGCTTTTATTATACCTGTCACCTGAATAGTATACATTGTATCCAATTTTTCATCCCACAACCCCCTTCCATCCTCCCACTTCTGAGTCTCCAATCTCCATTAAGTCACTTTGTATGAACGTATATATACCCGATGCTTAGCTCCCACTTATAAGAGAGAAGATGCAGTATTTGGTTTTTTGTTCCTGGGTTACTTAAAATAATGACCTCCAGTTCCATCAAAGTTGCTGCAAAAGACATTATTTCATTCTTTTTGGTGGCTGAATGGTATTCCATGATGTGTGTGTGTGTGTGTGTGTGTGTGTGTATGTACACACCACATTTTCTTTATCTACTCATCCATTGGTGGGCACTTAGGTTTGTTCCGTATCTTTGAAATTGTGAATTGGTTCAGGTGCCTTTTTTATAAAATGACTTCTTTTCCTTTGAGTAGACACCAAGTAGTGGGATTGCGGGATCAAATGGGAGATCTACTTTTAGTTCTTTGAGAAATCTCCATACTGTTTTCCTTAGAGGTTATGCTAATTTACATTCCCACCAACAGCATATAAGTGTTCCCTTTTCACCACATCCACACTTTTTTGACTTTTTCATAATAGCTGTTTTGCTCTTTTGTTCTTAGTTTTCCAAGGTGGAAGCTTAAATTACTGATTTTAGATCTTTTTTTTTTTCTAATGTATTCATTCAGTGCTATACATTTCCCTCTAAGCACTGCTTTTACTGTATCCCATGCATTTTGATAAGTTATATTTTCATTTTTTTACAAAGCTAAACATAAGCTTACCATATGATCTAGTAGTTGTGTTCCTGCATATTTACCCAAATGAGTTAAAAACTTGTGTTCATCCAAAAACCTGCACACAAATGTTTATAGCAACTTTATTCATAATTGCTAAAAATTGGAAGCAACCAAGATGTCTTTCAATAGGGGAAGGGATAAACAAACTGTGGTACATCCATACCATGGAAATTATTCAGCAATAAAAAGAAATGAACTACCAAGCCACACACGAAAAATGAGGAATCCTTAAATGCATATTGCTAAGTAAAAGCAGCCAGTCTTAAAAGGCTGCATACTATATAATTTCAACTATATGATATTCTGGAAAAGGCAAAGCTATAAAGATGGTAAAAAGATCAGGGACTTGGGCGGAGGGAGGAGAAGAGGGGGATTTTTAGGGTGATAAAACTATTCTGTATGAGGTGCTGGAGATTTGAATGAGGAGAAGATTAGAAATATAATTTTCTTGGAGAGTAGGGAAGTACATGAACTAGAGAAATGGAGGACTGTCCTTTTGAGATTTATGGTCATAAGCTTAAAAGTGTGTCCACTGGTTAGCACATTTGATTTTTCCCCTGCAGCTTTTGTGGCACAGATTCAAGCACTAAATAAGTGGTTGAGCAGGGGTTGTGTTTGCTTTCTAGTTGTGAAGGTTATTGTAAACAGAGGAAGAGAAAGGAATGATATATTAAACATATATGTATATAACATAAAAGCTAGGCTGAATGAGTACTGACAGACATGTCTTAGAAGTTACAGTTGTGGTTTTATATAAATTTATAATATATATTTTTTTTGTATTTGCCTCTTTCATACAACAACATGACAGAAATTTTATGGATTATTTGAAGCTTTCAGTTAATGAAGCTTTTATTCTATTATTTATTATAAGCTAAAATACATCTAGATATATTTCATTTTAATTTATTCTTGAGATGTTTGGTAGTAAATAAGATTTTTTTCAGTATTGGAATTATTAAACTATAATATAATGTTATCTTATGCCTTTTAAAAATCTGTCCTTAAATGAAACAGTCTTTATCTTGTTATATTTTTAATTAAACATAATTTGGTTGCACTTAATGATGAATTGTGGGTTTAAGTGTGAATTGTAACTTGTTAGAACTAAATATATACAAAATACATGCAGTCATTTTATATTGATAAACATGCTATTCTTGGATTCGAATTGTGGGTTTAAGTGTGAATTGTAACTTGTTAGAACTAAATATATACAAAATACATGCAGTCATTTTATATTGATAAACATGCTACTCTTGGATTCATGTTCATGATTTTATCCTGTTAAGGCAGAGAAAATGAAATTGTTTTTCAATTATATAAACTGTTGGTCATCAAAGGACCCCATATATATTTGGGCAGGTTGTAACATGGCACACACCAGGGAATATTCTCTTTGTCATCTTATGTCATTGGTGCTCCCTAGAGTTCTCAATGTAAAATCGATACTACCATAAGTCAGTCCTTACTCATCAGGTTTGATATTAAACTACTAAAACAGATCTGTATATATAATTAACATGTAAGTCATCTAAGTAGCTAATCCTAATTACCTTATTACTTTTGCCTACAGCCTCAAGACATTCAGAAGACAGTATTAAAGGGAATCATTAACAGCCTGTTACGAGAATGGAAAGGGTAATTGTCATCAATATTTACAATATTCAGCAAATCAGTGTAGATATCTAACTTACACATCTCATATATCTTTAATATATGTATATTTTACTCAGAAAAGATTTTAGTTGAGTTATAATAACATAGATCAGAAAGGAATTATAAACCATTTATGACAAAGCTGTTTAACTTGAGATTTGTGACTTCTCAGGAGGAATCAGATAGGCATCAGAAGATCTGTGAATCTTTTAAAATTATTTGCACAATTTTTTGTGTACAGATCTATGTGCTTTACAAAAATTAGATGGGTACTTACATCAGTAACCTAAGTGAAATAATGAGCATTAAATTTAGCCTTGGAATTCCTGGTAGCCAGAGCAATATTTTTTCTAATTTCTAATGTAAGGAAACCCCAGGCTAGCTACCGAAATATTATTTTTTCTCGGAACTAAGTATTAAATCCTTATACAAGGAATTGTGGGAAGTTTAATTGATAATGTTTTGAACTATGAATGTGCATAACAAAATATGTACTTTTAAAAGTACATAGCATTTAAATTTATATTAAATAGTTTATTATTTAAATAATAGCTTCTATTAAAGCCAAAGGAATGCCATTAAATTATAATTCAGATGTTTATGCTAAGCCCAGTTTAAAAATAATACCTAACTAGAACTTTTAAATGTAATGTTAAATGTACCCTATATATTTTAATAACATTGTTCTGGTTTGCTAAGAAATTTACTCTTATTATAGAAAATATAGAGAAGGAGGAGAAGTATAGAGGAGAAAGTAAAAAGGTTAATATAGTTTTTTTCCTGGTCATCTTCTTAAAATAATTGAAATCATTCTATATAGTTTCATGTAATTTTTAACAGTATTTTTCCTAACATATAATTCCGGTAATTAGTTTGTATTTTCCTTCTTAAACCACCTTTTTAATGTCTGCCTAATAATCTAGAATGTGAATGTACAGTAACTTAACCATTCTTCAAGAATGGTGTTTATGTGAATAATGCCACAGTGATTTTGTATAAAAATCTTCTTTTCTGAGTGTTTACCTATAATTTTCCTAGAAGTAGAATTACTGCAACAAAATGTAAGCTTTTTATGACAATTAAAACATTCTGCCAGATTACTTTCCAAAACAGTTATGACAATGTATACTTCTAGCAGCAGAGGGCCTGAGTCCTCAGTACTATCTCCTTGTAACCAAACTTGGCCTAATTTGATTAATGAAAAATGAATCTTGTTTTTATATACTTTTCCTTAATACTAATGTTAACACTTTGTCATTTATTAGCTATTTACATTTCTTTTATAAACTATTCACATACTTTTGCCTTTTTTGTTGCAGATTTGTCTATTGTATTTGGAACTCTTAGTATATTAAGAAAATTGACCTTTTTGTGACAAATTTTATAATGAATATTTTGTAAATAAAGGTACATTTAGCTACAAATTCCCATTTTTTCCTATGTATGGCAACTTTTGGGACACTGGTATTTGTTGCTCGTGCCCAATAATTCATGTGGGCATAAAGGACACTGCAGAGATTGTGAAGTTGCAGGTGTGACAGGAAAGGACTTGGAGGCAAAGATGATAGATACAAATAGATCTAGGGCAGGTGAGAAATACTCATCAACCTTGGGACTAACAAAAGCTTTAATATCTGGGTTTTGTTTTTTAATCCAGGGTCTAGTCAAGGATCATGAATTTCATTTGGTTGTTATAAAGGTGAACCATTTTTAATTTAAGAAGTTATTTCTGGATATCTGTGAGAGTGTATCAAAGAGGTCTTGAGCAGGCAAGAGGCACTCACTAGCTTTGGGAGTAACGGAAACACTCAGTCAAATCTGATAATGGGAAATCTGTATTTTCATAGAAAAATTATTACTTTTCAGAGATATCAAAATGTGATTCTTTTAAATAGAAATATACTAGATGCATTTAAAGTATGATTTGATTTGCAGACATTTCTGCTTCTATCACTTTAGGAATGGACCTATAAACACAAGCATAATTTCTTTCCTTAATGCATAAATATTCTTAAGTAAAGATTATTCATTACTAAAACAGAAACATAAGCATTCTAAAATTTTTGATTATTTATTATACTCTTAGCTATTTCCAGAGTTAGTGATGTTATTTATCTCACAAATGTTATAGCCTCGTCAACTCAGTCTTTAGGTATATTCAGAATCAGCTTAGGATGGGCACAGAAGAACCTGTATTCCCAGCATGTTGTGGACATGTTACTGTCTCAATAATAATACATATTAATTTGTCTAGTTTTTGGCTTTTCTCAACTCACTTTTCCTAGAAGCATTTATTGGTCTTTTTTTATTAGATACTAGAAGATTAAACATTCATCTGTAATCAATTATGCTTGTTTCCTTTTCAGTCCACGAACAAAAGATGATCTTAGAGCATATTTTATACTTTTACAGGTAAGAGAGGCAGAACTTAGTTGAAGTTGTCTAATTCCAATCACAGTGTCTGCATGTATAAGTGAAATGATATAAAATATTAAGTATTATTTTTGACAATATTTGATACTTTAGAATTATAGTTGATACTTTTTAGAATTATAGTTACTTGTAACCAGAGGATTAAAGCTGTAACAAATAAACAGTCAGAAGCTAAATCATATGTGGGATTAAAATTTTAATTTAGTTTTTGCCCACCTGCCATAGCATTCAGGAACAAACAGAATGGAAGCACTTCCTTCTCCATTCTAATCTCCTTTCATGTAATTAGTTTTAATGGGCCCCAGGACTTTCTTTTCTTTTCCCAGCTAGTAGGTTTGTCTCTTCTCTATGTATTTTTCAGTAATATTTAAATTAGAATTCTAATGGAAAGATAAAAGTTGTTTCTGTTTGCTATAAAGCAAAGGTGATGAACTTATTTTTCTTGGGAGATATAGATTCATAGATAGAAAAATAAGTTAAAGTCCATACAAATAAAAGCAATTTTTAGTTTTTATTATTTCTTGATGAAAAAACATATTATCATAACTAGCGAACTACATTTGCATTATTATTTACAATTTATAGAAGTTGTTTATATAATCTCACTTAAATTATATTAAATAAGATACAATGTTGACTCACTATTATGTCCAATAAAAGGAAATATACAGGGTAGAGATAGAAAAGCAGGAGATAGGAAGATAGAAAAAGTGGAACAGAGGGGGGGAAATAACCAAAAGATGTAGTTAGGAAGAGAAATGTAAGGAGGGGAAATAGAGAGGTAAGAGGAAAAGGAGCCAAAACTAGGGGGTGGGGGGTGAAGAAGAAGAAGAAACATATGTAGAGACAGTAATAGCTAGAAAAATGACGTGAAGTTCAAATTTTTAGATGAGTATATTAGCCAGCAATAAGCTCTGCTCATGATATCCTGTTCTTCTCAACAGTTATCACTAGGTGAAGTTATCAACTGGGAGTCATTCCCTATTTTTGTGTTGTCCTGACAATAAGTCAGTTTTGAAAAATACATGGTACTCTTATTTTTCACAATTTCAGTTTATTTTTCAATATATTTATTTTTTCCATGATGTGCTGAAATGTCCATTTTGCTGGAGTTTTAGATCGTAGAAACATAACTAGAGGTTTTGCTTAGTTTACAAGCACTCCTTCAATGTCCCTTTAACACTTAAAAGTTATCAGAAGCTATTATGGAGTTCTCCCCTTGTTCTTTGTGAGATATGAGGCTAACTCATTTCATAATGGTAAAAGTTTCACAACCAGCTTTTTTTTTTTTTTTCATTTTTCTAACATTCTTTTTACTTTTAATCAAGGAAAATCTAGGTTTCTTTGTTTAATTGAATTATAGGAATTGGCACCAATGGTAGGTACTTTTTATGAAGATCCTTTACATATATTTTTTAATACTCAAAACAACCTTTAAGAAAGATAGTATCATTCTCATTTTACAAATACGGAAATTGAAACCCAAACTCAGGATCACACCTGAGGACACACAGCTAGTAAGTAGTAGCCCTCAGACCCAGATCTATCTTAACCCCAAAGCCCATGCTCTTTCCACTGTATTACAGCATAAGTGAAAGTCTCTCTTAATTAAATAACAAATAGATTATTGTTTTAAAGTATTTTATAGTTGCAAATTTAGTGTCCTGAATTTACCACTTATTAAGCTTAATGTCTTTCCTTTTACATGTTAACAAAATTTTAACACAATTATCTTTAATATCTTTTTCAGAATCCTCAATTTAATAACACGTCTACATATGTCATCTATGCTCACTTGCTACGACAGATAGCTACCTTAGTGGAAGCTGACCATCATTTCCTAGCTCACTGGTTTAAAAAGTAAATCATTCTATGATACTAAGAAGTTTTATAGTCTCACGGTTTTAAGTTTGATATTAGTAATTTTACAATAAAATATATTTAAATATTTTCAGGTCTTTAGAAATGATACTTATAATTCACAAAGCTTCAAAAGACAATTATAAAAATATACTTTAGTACTACATAGAGAGAAATTAAAAATCTTTTTTTAATGTAAGTAACACTTTTGCTTGTACAAGCTGTTGAGAATTTCTACTGCTTTCACATTTTATGTAGCACTTTGTTATCACTGGTTTTTTTTTTTATATATCTCAAAGGTAATGACTGGATTTTTCAGACATTACTATTTTAATATATGTCTTTTTTACTTCCTATCTATATATCAATAAATCTCACCATTATTTACGTGGTGCTTTCTTCTCACCTAAAAACATCATTGTGAAAAAGAGGTTAGCCGTCAGTATCAATTTGTAATAACACAATACTCCAAAGAACTATACTCTCATTATCAGTGACTTTTCTCCATGATTGATAAACGCTAAAGAAGCAGAATATTTCCAAAATAAATTTTAAATACAATTGATTCTTATTATTCATGGTAGTCATAAAGTTGCTGCAAACACTAAATTAGCAAGTATGGAACCATTGCATCTAGGAGAAATACAGGGTTAGGTTCCTGTGAGCCTCTGATCACACTTTTGTCAACCAGTCAATACATGACCTTCCTTTATGAGTGTTTCTGTTTAAAGACACTTTAATGTAAGCTGTTGATTTGTTTAAAGACACTTTAATGTAAGCTGTTGATTTGTTAACATTGAACTCATGGCCAGCAGCACTATAACGCATGCCTGAACAAAGCTTCTCTAATCACACACATTTTCTCTGGAAGGCACGTCACAGCTTCATGCACCTAGGAAGACTAGACACAACTTTAGCACTACACTTGAGGGCCATTTTGAAATGGCAAAATCACCAACAAAAGGCATAAAAATATGAAAAATGTGACCATGTAAAGGACACTCATTTGCATTATGAGAGCTAAAACAAGGCAGAATGTCACCTGTTCCCACCTTAACTGGGAATGTGCATGTCAAGGAGACTCAGATTTTTCACTGAGCTTTGCATATCTACAAATGACTATGAAAGCACAAGTATTCATTTTGGGGGTTACAATTTTAACAAGTAGGCAAATTTGCAAATACAGAATCTGTGAATAATGATTGAATATTGAAAATTAAATTCGTGGTACAAACTTTATAGTCATTTTGGTATTTATTATTTAATTAAGAAATTGTATTCAAGGTAAGATTTTCTATCTTTTCAAATGTTTGGCAATTTAAGAAATAGAATTTGGGGAAATAGTCTCAAATTTTGTGTATAGTAATGTAGTTTGATATCTAACAAATATATTCCCAAAATAGAAAATGTGAATTTTGATTGAAATTATTTCAAAATCTTTACCAGATTATCCCAGAAGAGGTTCAAACAATTGGTAGAGAGATTGCTGCAATTTATTTCTTTGCGCCTGTTTCCTGCAAAGCCTGAAGAATTTCCACCTATAACAAAGTGTTCCTGGTGGATACCATCAGCTTCTAAAGTGTTGGCTTTACTTAGTAGGTTTTTATTCTATCATTTTTACTTTTCTTTTATTAAATATTAGGGACACTCTTTAAAGATCTCAAAGTACTACAGAGGAATTCTTAAATTTTAAACCATTCCTTTAAAGGAAAGAATTGTAATTTTCTATTTTCCTAATGTATTTCATGATTCTTTTATAAGCATGAATCAAACTTTATGCCTTTTTCTGGGCAGTATTCTGTATTATGGCTATTAAGTGCATATGATATGCTAAGTAGTGATTCCTGAGAAAATAGGAACTTCCATTAATTACTGAGGCTCCCTAGGAGAGAACACACTGATGGGCAAATATATTAACATGAGTAGATGGCCATCTGCATACTTCCTTTAATACTACTATAATCTTCCCCATATGTTTCTTTTAAAAGCAAGAAATTGTTGGCTGCATTTTGACCACAGTTTTAGAATTACCCTTTTCATTTGGAGTTTTAGTTGTTTGAAATAGGAGTTTTTAGATCGAGGCTATCTGGTGGACATTAAAATAATGTATTAGAATGAATCGTGCATGTTGGAAAAGATCATTATGTTAGAATTTATCTTTACAGATACTGCAAACAATTTGGTTCACCCTCCCCTTATTCCTTATACTGATTTCTATAATTCTACATTGGATCACATTGATCTCATGGAAGAATATCATACTTGGCAGAGCTTTGGAAACTCTCACAGGTATGACCAAGAGCTCCTTTGATTATTCGCCTAAATGAAATACTATTCAAAATAGTGACTAGATTTTAAGTTTATATAAATAAAGCATACACACACCTTTACATATAAAATTATAAATATAGCTTAGCTATCCAGCCTTGAAATATCATTATATTTGTTAAAGCGTTTTCTTTTCTGCTACATTTTAAATTTATATACATGCTAATTTGGTTTTGGTTTGATTAATAGTATCTTTTCAAGAAGGGAAAGGTTCTGTCTTAGATCTTACATCTTATTTCTTATATCTTACTATTCTGTGTGCAATCGGCCAGCGCAGGAGTCGACAAACTTTTTCTGTAAAGGACTAGATGGTAAATATTTTTGGCTCTGTGAGCTATTCAGATTCTGTTTTGCTATTTTAGCACAAAAGCAGCCTTAAACAGTATTGTCCATGTCCCAAATAACTTTATTTACAAAAGCAGGTGGTAGGCCACATTCGTTCCAGAGGTCATAGTTTGCTGGTGCCCAGTCTAACACAATGATCACACACATATGTACACATACAAGCACATTCATTCCTTTTCTCCTTTATTCTGTAGAAAAAGTAGTTGTCCATTGCATACAGTATAAAAGGAAGAGATGTTAGAGGAAGGGCTTTACCACAGATTATTTATTATAGTAATATAATAGATTTTCAAAACACTTGACCAAATTCTTTAATGCACTGCACTTTATATCGACACTTCTAATTTGGATTAAACTAGCAAGACTATCCCAAACCTAATTTATTCCCAGACCATGGGATATTCAGGAGATTGCATTTATTCTAAAGAAGACTGAGTGAGAGTTACGATGTGGATTAAGTAAACTTAAAACCCCACATTAGTTCACAGATTGGTTAAATTTTCCATGTACCCACTTTATCAGAATTGGCCTAAAGCATAGAATGGACATATCGTATCTCAGTTTACATCTGAACACTCAGGACTAAACAAGAATCGAAGTTCTGGGGCCCTGGTCAGTCTGATGGATATTTTCTTGGCAAAGTTTATTTCACAAGAATACTTTCTTCTCCCATTTTAATATAATTGT
This sequence comes from Eulemur rufifrons, assembly GCF_041146395.1. Taxonomy (NCBI): domain Eukaryota; kingdom Metazoa; phylum Chordata; class Mammalia; order Primates; family Lemuridae; genus Eulemur; species Eulemur rufifrons. The sequence continues at coordinate 40,577,008 of NC_091010.1, forward strand.
AATGTCGTAGATACAAGCACAAAACAAATCTAAGAATTATTCCACATATTTCAGTGACAATATTTTTTAACGCAGAGCTTCCTCTAACCATTGTACCACAGCACTGGTGTACCAAGAATGACTTCCATCAGAGTTTTAACCCTAAGGTCCCTTCAGTCTTTGGACAACCAGCCTAAACCTGGAGGGGGACTTGGAACCCTGGGCCAAGTCACCTCTGGCCATGAGCATCCTCATCTGTTTAATTCAGTGTGTCATACGCATAGTATCATTTTTCTTGTGCCATGACAAGGGAAAAGTTGAGAAGCACTGTTTTAAAATACATAATAAAACCCATATATATCCTACTAAGTTCATAGCATTTTCTTTTTATTTCAAAAATTCTTTTTAGTATTTCCAAATTTTTTAGTTAGCATTAGTGATTCAAAATTATTATATACTCGTACCAAACAGCTGCTACTGTTTATTAGCAGTTTTGGCCCAGAGTGAAAGCCGTCTCATTTTCCGTTCACACTAGGGCTATCTCTTTTTTCCTCATAATGTCCTCCTTGGACCTGATAGTCACAGATGGACCACCTGATTATGTTCAGATGGATTCCACCTATAACTGAGAAATTCACTGCATTTATTTCTGGTGGCAATCTAACTCCTGAAGTGTCGTTGCTGCCATACTCATTCTTTCTGAATGCATTTCTCTCTGTTTAGTTTGTGGCTTTTTTACATATCGTAGAATGTTCTGACCCAGGAGAGGTTATTTTCATAACCTTTGATCATAATGTTGAGCCTTTACAAACAATATACTATTTCACATCACTACATCATTATAGTATTAATAGCAATATATTTTTATTAACTTTTATTGATCTTAAATTCATTACTTTGTCTTTTATGTACTGTAGTTGTTGCTAGATTTCTTTATTTCTGAAGCTCACATATCAGAAATAGCCATATAATAATGGATTCTCATATTAATTTGAGCCCACGAGTTTTCTGTCCTAATACTTTTCATCAGCACTTCTGTCTCCTGGTTCTGGTGTTGGCCATGTTTTTCATGGGTGATGATATCCACATGACTATATACATTGAAATTTTTTGTATAAATGATGTAAGTGATTAGCACACATTTCAGAACATTAGATGTAGCTTCTTTTGGAGAATAAAGGCATTGCACATCTAGTAATGATACATTCTTCACAGAGCTGTGGGAATTAAAAGAAGTGATGCACATAAAATCGTTTCGTAAGTGGTAAAACACAATACAGAAGTAATGTTTTATATTGCTAGAAGAGGTACCTTAGATTCCCTTAGTATAATTTTGCTAAAAATACACCATTTTGCTTTTTCTGTTTTCACTTGTTGAGCAGGTTTTCCTTCTGTCAGTACCCATTCGTTATTTCTATAGCTGCAAAAAAAATCATTATTCAAAGAGACTCAGAACAACAGATGATAAGCATCGCAAGGGTAAGCCAGCTATAAAAACATATTTATGCTGACTATAATCAATATAGTAAATAATTTAATAAATCAAATGTCTTGTGAATTGTTCTAGCATAATTAGGAAATGTTAAAAATAAAGTTCAGATTATACTCCCCCCAAAAGTACTTAAACCTGTTTACAGTATGGGAGACAAGACACCCCTCATCTCTTCTAAGCAACTTCTCATTATATTATAAATATAGCAGGAAGAATAAATGCTTCTCACAGATCCAAATTACTGGGAGCTTGTTGAACCTCATTTTGTAAATACCATACCCCAACTCCAGGTAACCAGCAGAGCGTCGGTGAACTGAGAAATAAGCCCAAAGATGGGGAAAGGTGTTTTATTGATTCTTAGGAAACCAAAATGCATGGAAGCCAATAGAAGCTGGGATAGCAGTCAGGCTGACTTCAGGCAAATTGTAGGGCAAGGTGAAGTTTATCTCTGAGCCTGTCCTTACCACTCTCTACCACTTATGTTTCAGCATAGCCCAGTAAAGTTATGTACTTTATATAATAAAGATTCAATGAGCTTTTTTTATTAGAGCTCTAAACTATTGTTCGTGTATTTCAAGCATCTACTTGTGTGACATGATTGTTCACAACTTTAAAAGTTAGAGGGAAGCTTGGCTATGGTCTTCTTAAAAAGAGAAACATAGAGTAAAAAGAAATGATTTCTATGTCTTGTCTGAGACCATAAAAGGAATGTTAAAGCATAAATTGTAATACTTCAAAATACTATAAAAAATAAGAATTATTTATTCTTCAGTAATTCAGTGCCTGGAAGGTGAGTATTTCTTTCTATCACAGAGAAGGACAAAAGATGTGAGTAACTGGCGACATCCCAAAGTTGGCTTATGCCGAGTATGGGAGTATTAGAAGAAACTTTATTGCCTATGCTTACCAAGGGCATTCCAAAGCCACGCTGCCCCCCCTGAAGAATAAATTTAAATGAGTATAATTAGCACCAGAATTGTTATCACTTGGTCTTGGGTAGATACTGGTTCAAAGATTAGTCTGTATAGCAAGTCATTTTGACATTTTCTATTGTATTTGTACAATGTCGTGTGCCTTTTTAGTACTTTTTTACATTGGGCTATGATTTTCTGTATTGGTAAGAAAAAATCTAAATAGCTAGACGTTTTTTAAAAATTTTCTGAGCAATTTTCTGTGTTACACTTAGGATGATATCTTTTCTTGTGGAATTTTTCTTCTATTTAAAAGAAGGAGAGTGGCAGATATAGACTCTGTCACAGGCTGAGTCTTCCACAGAACATGAAAGGAAATGAGTAGAGATTGAAGAGTCAAGTGGCATTATGTTTGTATGAGTGTTTCCCAACATTTTAATTTGTAAACTGCCATACCACTTGGAATTAATAACGGGTGACTATTTTGACACAAGGACAGTCATACAGGTAGTCATTGTAAGCAGGAGCTTACATGGTACAATCTAAAGTTGCCAAAGAAGTTTCCTAACCTAAAAATAACTAAATCAAACTGTCTAGAATTCTATCATTTTTGAGTTATTTCTTTTATTTGGAACATTTTCTGGTAAATATGAATTCCTGATGGGAGGAGTAGCCACTAAGCTTGTCTGCCATTACCATCCTAGTATGAATTTGTTTAGTAGATATTTTCAGTACGATAGCTCCCCGGGATCTAGACGGGGAACAGAAGATAGGAAAGAGTAGGAAAAAAGGTCCGTAACACAGGATACTATCCTAGGAATATAGATTTCTTTTGTAAGGGTGAACCTAGAAAAGCAAAAAGCAGTTAAAAGCAGTTATCATTGAATGTTGGAGAAATAGAGAAGGCTCTGAATTAGAGTTTTTTTTATAGTAATCTATAAAATCATAAGTAGCCTTAAATTGTGTAGATTTGGGATATTAAAATTTTATTCATTAAAGCAAATTGCTATATGTATTTAAAACATCTGATATGTTCACCTTTAATCTGCACAGTAGTTTTTGTTGTTACCAAAAAATTGTCTGATAAGGATTTAGGTAAATAAATATACAAGCATGTAGATGTTACATGATAAATAGCATTTATATATTCCTTTTAGATTTTTTAAAATATGTTTTTTACATACTCAGTGCTTATATTATGAACAGACATGAAAAATAGATTTTTTATCACCCATATCTCCATCATCCAAGCATAATTATTAACATTTTAGTAAATTTTCTTTTTATGTTTTTTCTATATTATCTTTAAAAGACAGCAGAGTTGAAACAATGTTGTACACACAGTTTTGTTCTCTACTTTCTTCAGTTGTGCCTTCCTTGTACTGTTTACGTAGACTATTTTTTAGTAGCTGTATTATATTTCATTAGCTGGATATGTACTTAGGGTATTTCTAAAGTTTTGTTTCTATAGATGATGCTGTGATGAACATTTCACTGTATAAAGTATTTTCTGTATTAGAATTCTCAGAAATAGAATTATTGGGACAAAGGATGTGAATATTTTTAAGGCTTTTGATACATGTTGACAACTTACTTTCTAAAAGTAGGTTAATTGTGCTTTTAGAGACAATTTAATATGCAAAAAAGCCCAGCTATATCATCAGTAGTATGTACCTTGTTTTAAATGTTCTTATTTTATGTTTTTATTTATTAAATGGAAAACTTTGTTATATAAGAGATAAGACACATGGAAACTGTAATGCAACATTCTTTACTACAGATGATGAATGATTTTTGGTCCTCCATTTTGTACCCCATTTGGCTCTCATTATTATAAAATGAACTAATCCATTTTTGCAAATAAAAATGTGTATAGTTGATTTTATGAAAATGTTTAAATGAGAGATGGCATAGACAAGAATTAAGTGATTTTTACTAAAGTATTTAAATGTTTTAAATGAAATTAAAGTTTAAGTAAAAGTGAAAATGTTTACTTTCTTATTTAATTAGCAAAGTCTGGTGGATAAAGTTTCTCGAAGACAGAGACCTGATATGAATATGTTATTTCTAAATATGAAAGTAAGGCGGACACATCTGGTTAGCGATTCACTTGATGAGGTATAATTTATTCCAAAATGATACTAATTGATTAAAGCTCTAGATAAATTCTACAATATGATTTATTACAAAAATCTTAGTAAGCTGTTTTTTATTTCTCTATACTAGTGATTGTGCTTCCTTAAATTTTGATACTATAGTTAAAATCAGTTCTATATTCATAATTAGGTCTTATATTCATTTTTTGTATGTTTATTAATGATTTGTTATTATTTCCCCAGAAAATAATTTGATGTAGAACACTGAAATGAGTAATACATGTTTCTTAGTATGTAACTTGGATTCTGTACTCACCTTTGTTACTGCTTAGGTGGGTAATAAGTTATTTTAACTTCTCCAGGCCTCAGATTACTCATCCATAAAATTAGAGGTCTGTCCTGCAGGGTAAATTGGGCCTGTTCAGTTTCAGACGTATTTTGATTGCATGTCATGTGTAAAGCTTCCTGCATGTACAGTGCTTCGGCTAGATCTTCATATGGCCAGTAGAAGATGATGGCTGATTTAGCTATGTGATTTTCTAAAGTTTAGTGTTGACAGAAAGTTAAAATGAAATGAATTATTGTATTTTGTAGTCTGATAAATTAAAATTTTTGAGACAATATGATACCAGGAGACAGTAATCTTGGGCAAGTTACCTGACCTCTCTAATTCTGTTTCCTGATCCACAAAACAAACATAGTAAACACCTAGCTCACACAGTGTCTGTCAAATTTATTGGATGGATGGATGGATGGATGGATGTGTGGATGGATGCATGGCATTTTGTGACATTGTAAGTAAGATAAAGACTATGTAACACATTTCTCAGAATTAAAAAAGTTAATTCCTTTTTCACTGCTCTTTGTTCTCCTCTACTACATAATACCTTCAAATAGTTAACCCGGAAAAGAGCAGACTTGAAAAAGAAGTTGAAGGTTACATTTGTAGGGGAAGCTGGTTTGGATATGGGTGGCTTGACTAAAGAGTGGTTCCTTCTTCTAATTCGCCAAATTTTTCATCCAGATTATGGTGAGTATTTAATCTAATATTTATGAACAATGTTTCTTCATAATTGTTAGAGTCAAGTAATCACCCTTATTTTTGACCTACTCTATGATTTTACAGAATTTTTGTCAACCATAAATGTTGAATGATTGTTTAAGGACTATTATGTAAATTTTAAAAATTGACCAAATTGATGATCGAAATGCTAATTATCTTGTTGGGAATCCTAACAAAATGTATCAAGACTAAAAGTATGCATTTGTGAGGAAACATCCAAATCTTTTCTGAGTAAATGCACAAAAATTGTCATTGAAAAAAATGTGAAATTAAAAAACAAAACTATAGTTTGCTTTACACTAGTATTTGAAGCCTCTTTCATTAAATAATGAGTCATTTTAATAAGAATTCATTAAATAATTTTTAAGAAAAATAAGCCTTTGAAATTTAAATTTGACTTTAGAGAAACCATCTATAGAATTCTGTTTTTCTGAATTTATATATATATGTGTTTTCTTTATATATGTGTATGTATGTGTATTTCTGTGTGTGTGTGTAAACATAATTTTTCTAGTGATGGGAAATAGAGATGACATGAGTAAATTGAAATCTCCAGATAATCCTCAAAATTAATTTTGATCAAACATATACAAAACTATAGTTTTTATAAAGTCTGATTAGTTTCTATCTTTCTATTTCTACCCCTTGGTTCAGGATACCGGTGAACAATAAAATGCCATAAAATGCTCTTTCTATATATGTAATATATATTTATATTTGCTGAGATTTGCAAATATATATGGTCCCTTAAAGAATCTGTGAAATTTTTAACACGAAAGATGGTTTGTAACAGAACTATTGCTGAAATGATTTGCTTCTACTAGATGTTGTGTACATTTTTACCACTGTGATTTTTTTTAAATCAATCATGTTAATAATAAAATTATGTGGGTTTTTTTTCAGGCATGTTTACATATCACAAGGATTCACAGTGCCATTGGTTTAGCAGCTTTAAATGTGATAACTATTCTGAATTCCGATTGGTTGGAATTGTATCCTTTAAACTTTCCACTAGGAGGTGCTAATAGACTAGAGATTTCAAAAGATTGTATGTATCTGTATTTTAAAAAATTGTTCTCTTTAATCATCTTATCCAAATTAAATATTCTTGTCAAATTTACTAATATATTTTCATTAATCTTTGTTATATATAATATCACAACTATGTGATATCAGTAGATTAAATTAATTCAAAGAAATGGCCGAGTTTTGATTTTTTTGGGAAACCTTATCTCAAAATAAAAATGGTTATTTCCTATTTCACATTTAATCAAAGTTATCAGAAATTAAGGCATTTTTTAAAAAAACAAAGTATTTTTCATTTAAAGTATTTTTCTATTCTTTCCCTTTGTGTTTATTTCACTCAGTTTATTAAATTGAAATTGAGGAAATTAATATGCCCCCAAATTCTGAAACGTAAAGGAGGCACCCATAAAAATTGAAAATAGAATGTAATGGGAATATTGAAAGTGTACAGCATTATTATATAGTGTTTTTTAGATTTTAGGAATCTATTTGCCATCTGATTCTCATCAGGTGTGTTGTGGAGGGCACTCCTGCACTGGGTGGGAGATTGGACAAGAAAATGCTTCCTTACATTATTAGCTTCTTAAATTCTAAGAAATATAATTGTGTAAGAAAGGAGGGGAGAGTAAATAAATGAGGAATCACTGGAAATGAATAGGTTTACAGAGGAGGGGAAAATTCCACCTTTAAGAAGCTTACCGTCTAAATGGATGGATGCCCACCAGTGCAGAGTAGTCTGTCCTCAGAGTCAAGGGACCAAATGGCATTAAGTGATAGGGAGTTCTGAGAAGAAAAAGATGCAATGTATTTCTTCCAGAGAAGGTAGAGATTTAAAAATGGAACAATTACATTTGATTAACACAGGGATAGAGAGATTGGGACATTACAGGCTGAATTGTGCTGGACTTGTTACAGTAAAATGAACACACTGAGAATTATGAAAGATACCATCAAAAAAAGAATTAAGAGCCATCTTACAAGCTTTGTATGTGTCTTTGTTACTTCTGTTGGAGTATATTCTGAGGAATGTATATCGAAGTTGAGAGACTGGATGAAAGAAGAGATAATAAAAACTACACATTGAGATAGTAAACTTGATTTGAAATTTTGTATATATTGTCATGTCTAAAGCTACCAAAGGCTAAACTCCACAATATAGGAGAACACTTAACAATTCTTAGATTCCTGGTTTTTATTCTGTTATCTGCAGTAATCAGTTGTTGAATGTCTCAGCTTCAATGAAGGCCTGAGTGATTGATGCTTCTCACTACACTATGACCTATTTAAATTTCCTGATATATTAATGTATGTTTGTCATGCTTTACATTCATATATCACAACTTAGATTTGGGTGATATTTTGAGTTTCTAATATTATAATAAACTATATCTTATTTAGTCATCATATTTTTAAAATGGTACTATGCATAAAATCATGAATTTGCTCATTTTTTTAAATAGACATTAGTTTCTCTTCAGCCATTAACCCAAAGAGCATATTAAGCATGTTTACATGTTGCATATTTCAAGTTAATTAAATCTAAAAATTATAACTGCTACTATCTCATTATTTTTATTTATTACACACACACATAAAACCTATAGAAATCAAAATTGATGCCCTAAAAAGCATGATACTATATATAGGAAAAATGTGAGATAATAGTGGATTGTGGTCATATAAGGAATTAGAAACTGAAAATTGAGAAGTAACAGGCATAATCATTGAGAAAATACAGTCAGCTCCATGCATATCTCCAGTTTTAAAATTTTAGGAGCAAAGATGAGTCAGTCTAGTAGTTTTGACGGTATTGTGTTTTTAATATAGTTACTTTTAAGCATGAGAAGGCCTTGAAGTTTACCAGAAATGTTGTAGTAAAACCTACAATAATTGTTGTAAAATGTTTTGAAGATTACACGAAGAGCCATGATGTAACAATGTTTTAAAACCCATACCAAAGGAGCATTGAAACTAAGAGTAAGGGGAGTATAGTATAGTACAAGGTTTTCAAACTCTGCTCTATTTGTACCGGTGGCTCCAACAGAAAACTTACCCCAGCCCCAACCCTGCTTCATGAGAGCAGGTTGATTTAGTGTGAAATGAAACGTGCCTCTGCATGGGGGTGTACCCTGTAGGAAATCCTGTGAGCCTACTTTCTCATCTGTGAAAAACCTGCTTTCAAAATTGTAATACTTAAAATTTTTTAAATGCAAAATGCTTAAAACTTGCCACCATATACATGGACAACGTATGTAACCTGCAATTCTGTATCCCCCATAACAATAAGATGAAATAAAAAAAAAAAAAAAAACTTGCCACCATAGTAGATGATCATAAATAGTGACTTTAATAGTATTGTGGTTATCATTGTTATTGCTATCGTTATGATTATGGAAATATGTTAGAACATATATTCAGTGTCTGTCCCCTTGAACACACTGTTCAGTCTCTGTTTATATGCTTACCTATATAGTAGCATATCTGTTTTTTAAGTTATTATCAGCCTTCCTTCTGCCTTAGCAAATTGAAATATTGGCAGTCTTCCAATTTTTTAAAAATTGTTTTTAGTAATTTATGGAGTCTATATGTTTGGATTTCCTTTTGAGCCTATAAAATTAATTTCTTCCTTAATAACTTTATTTAATAATTGGCAGTTGAAATATTAGGAAATTTAATCTAAAACCTCTCTTTCAGCAAAGGATAAGTATATTCTGCCATATAACTGATAAAAGTAGGCAAAATTTATAAATACAACATCTGTAGCTTTTTAACTTCAACACTTTGAGTAAACTCCAAATAACAAAAGCCTTTCAAGTTTTACTGTAGGAAATTACTTATCCTATTAGCTAATAAATACCATGTATATGTCTATATGTTTATTCAATTTACCTCTTTTCTTCACATAGTCTGTATTTAATTTTAAATTAACTAAAATTACTATTTCCAAAACCAGTAGTATATTCTGCAGTGTGTTCTACTGAATAAACAGCTGCTGCTACTTATAAAATCACCAATGCCTTTGTTTAAATTTAGAAAATTTTTTTATATGTTAAATAATTTACAGAAATGTCTGAAGTTGCTGTTTATTATGATCTTAGATTAGGGAAATCATTAAATACTATCAACTGAACCATTCCTTTTTGCATGACTTTTGGTAATCAAGGAATTATATATAATAAAGGGGAAATAAATGAAAGAGAGGAAAGGATGTATGTGGGACTAATTAGAAAGTCAGTGTTAAATCTGAAAGAAGTATGTGAGAAATAGACTGATGCATAATTCAAAACTTATTTGTTGTCATGGATTTTATGTTAATGCTTAACATTTAGTATGCATAGCTTATGGGACTAGCTGTTTATAACAGCATCACCTTGGATATTCGTTTCCCTCCTTGCTGTTACAAGAAATTATTGAGCCCTCCCGTCGTTCCTAGTGATCAGAACATACCAGTAGGCATCTGCAGTGTTAATATTGATGACTTATGTCAAATTATGCCTGTAAGTATAAAGTTATGAAATGTCTTGTCCTTAATGCTAAATCATCTTCTACCTGCACAGTCTCTCTCCTCCTAATGCTATTCTTTCTTTTAAATATGGTTTTCCTCTACCTTTACAACTCATCTCCTTTTTCAACCAGCTTTCTCATTCCTTAGAGAGACATGTCACCCACTTTGCAGGACTCCTAAGCTCTTACAGCATAGTAGGAACAGACTTTGAAGTCAGAGAGGCAGTGATTTGAATCCAGATTCTGCCACTTATTAGCTCTGTGAACTTGCATAAATTATTTAATCTTTCTGACCTCTAGTTTCTTTATGTGAAACAATGAGATAGTTTTTATTAATAATTAAAACCAGTAATGACAATCAAATCTATGCCAGCCTAGATTTGTGTGAAAATTTCTGGTTTTAATGAGATAGAAAATTTATTATGTAAAATATTTAACATCATTCTAACTATGCTATTATTAATCATTTTTCTAATTTAAAATGAACTTTAATTTTTTCATAAAACTTGAAAATTTTTTGGAAATACTGGGTCAATTTTTCTATTTTTAAATCCTTATTCATGTATAACTTGAGTTATGACATAATGTGAGAAAATATTTCTTCCAGTGTTCTCAGCTTTTTCTTGGGAGGGGAGGGCACTTTAACTGAAATGTAGAAACTACTTAACATGTATGGACTGTGTGTTTTGTGTTTAAAAGATGAATCATAAGACATTAGTATATTTTTCTAAGAATATAAATTGAAAGTGGGAAGTATTTCGCAAACAATAATGTGGCAGATAGCAGTGAATTATGATGGAAACTACATTAGAGATGCACTTAGCTTGCTGCTTAAGGATAGAGCCCAGAGTTACGCCTCTGATTTGAACTGGGTAGTTTCCTCCTCTATAACCTATATTGAATTTTTCCAAGGCTCTGGATGGCAGAAATCATTAAGCATTTTCTGCCCTGGAAAATACATCTCAAATACGATCTTTATTCTGAAATCTGAAAGAGTTTACTCCTTATTTCACATAGAAGTGAACTATAGTAGATCTGCTTAACTATTTTGAGTAAAATGCTATTTGATTTTAAAAGACCTATATAATAGATTTCTTTTTATAGGAGTTGGCCCATGGATTAAGTGAACTCTTATCATACGAAGGCAATGTTGAAGAAGATTTCTATTCAACGTTCCAGGTACTATTAAGGGCAAACAGATGTCTGTTAACCATGTATTTCATATATGAAAAATGCCATTTGCTATTAAACACCCACTGTTAGAAAAGATGAATGAGGATTAATCAACACATACAATTCCTTGTCTTAAAGGCTCTTAACCTGATAAAGTAGAGATGGTGAAGCAGACACATTTAGATGAGCAGTTAATGAATGTGTTTAAAGAAATTCACCAAGGGTAAGGGTACTCTGTTAGGCAATTACACGTTCCCTTGACTTGGTTACTTTCTCAGAGCTTTTTAGTTTCTAAAAATAAGCCTCTCCTGTAGCTTCAACCCTAGAAGTTAGTAGTAGAAACTAATGTGTCAGGCCAAAACGCTCTCATTTCCACTCCCCTTACAATAGTTGGGAGATGGAAATTTCAGTGATCCACATAGCTCCAAAGACCTGAGTATTATTATCTAGATAATACAGCCTTTCTGTAGTTTGTATAAGGGAGAGGGAAAAAAAACCTGTTCTTTTTAAATTTTACAAACGTGGTCATTGAATCCTGTTGTTTTATCAGTCATACCAATAAATATGTGTGATGGCATCTCCCATCAGGTTTTTCAAGAAGAATTTGGAATAATTAAGTCCTATAATTTGAAGCCAGGTGGTGATAAAATTCCAGTTACCAATCAAAATAGGAAAGGTAAGTTAATACCATTTTTAATTAAAATTAATTAGTACTTACCATTTACTTTTACTATTTAACACACATAAAATTGCTTTCCAGAATATGTACAGCTTTATATTGACTTCCTTCTCAACAAATCCATCTATAAGCAGTTCTCTGCATTTTATTATGGATTTCATAGTGTGTGTGCTTCAAATGCCCTAATGGTGAGTTTAAAACTTTAAATTGAGTTTTCAGTTAGGTTTTGTAATACTGTAATAGTGACAAATAATTTTTAAATATTTTAGTGTATAAGCTTTTAAAATAGAAAATGTTTTCTACTTTTTAAAAATAGAGCTAGAAATAAAAAGTTCTCTTATTTCAGCCTTAATTCTCTAGAATTCTCCGGGGAAAATTACCCCGGTCGGTTCATTTTTCTCTCCGCTTTTGCTATGTCTTTAGAGCTTTACAAACTTTCCCCAAGTAGAGTGGATAAAGAGATCCATGAACTCAGGGTCTTAATACTGAGGGACAAGGCACAAAAAAAAGAGTTAATATATAGCTCCAGGGCAAAAACCACAACTTCTTCCTGATTAAGGAACATATTTATAACTGCTTCCCGCTGCTTCAAGTGTCCCTCAACAATTCTGAGTTGCCTTTCACCCATAGGAAGTAGTTTATCTTCAGAGTCGTGGTGGACTTGGGTTGTTTTGACTTGTCTTAGCCATGTGAATATGGGTCAGCTTCTACTTAGAATACCACGTCAGAAATATCATGTGCTACCCTTCACCCCAGCTACCCAGGGCCTGCTCCATCATACCACTTGTATCTCCCCTCCGTTTTATTATGAGGGATTGGAGTTAGGTTTTTCATTTGAATTATTTTTCACAGGAGAAAGAAATGGACTATAGAGGTTACTTTGGGGCAGGAGTAGGTAGCTCACAGTCTTTCCAGCTTATTTTAGAGTAACCTTTGTAATATGTTTGTTTTTGAAAGTACCTTTGAAAAAGAAGCACTTTATTGAGCTCTAATTAAGTTTTGTCTATGACGCACTGGTAGTTACTGGGGTAGAGAGAGGGAAAATAAGAATTAAATGGCATAGCATGGTCTCTGTTTTTGAGAGCTTTAATCTCTTTAGGTGGGAGACTAACCCACTTAAAAGATGAAAAAAAAAGCAAGAGATACAAATAGATTGTACCCAAGTACCCAAACTCTACAGCACACAAGTATTATGGGATATTGGAAGGAGGCAGGCAGATCAGGAGATGCTGGAGCTTCATTCTGGGTTTGGGGGAAGAGTCCTTTGCATTTGTTTAAGTCACTTGTTTTTCTGGCAAACTACTAATTACTATTTTACAAGATTTATAAATCTCCAGAAGCAAAAATATCTTGCCTCAGAGGGAAAAATATGCGTGGAGAAGATTTTTTCTTCGACAAAAATTGTTTGATGTACTGTAAGAGAAGTCATGGTTTGTGTGATTTGATTCAGTGAAAATAGTTACAATTCCATTTAAAACCATCATTTTTAAATTATCTCGTTTGATAAATAATTATTGGCAGCTGCTTTGTCCAGAAGAGGTTGAAATTCTGGTCTGTGGAAGTCCTGAACTGGATATGCATGCTCTGCAAAGAAGTACTCAGTATGATGGCTATGCAAAAACAGACTTAACTATAAGGTGAGCTCTCTATACTTCTGGGGTTGTGGAAAAGGAACAACAGAGAATGCGGTTCATTTATTTGTATAACTTAACAATCTTTGAATCAATCAAGTTATCTGAAATATTGAGGAGTCCCACACTATCTTATTTTATCTCTAGAAAGTAATATGAGACTATTAAATATGAAATCACTTAGCATTCCCCTTGGGAGAAAATTATATAAATAAGTTTCTATAAAAGTTTAGAGATTTGACTTAAAAAAAATGACTTTGGTCCTAGAATTTCGGGGATGCTGTACTTGTAAATAGCATTTTAATAACACTGTTGAAAGATAAGACTTGTAAACTATATCAGAGAAAAATGGTTTCTGTACCTATCTACTGTTGGACTACGTACACAATTTTATAAAAATCATTTTATAATAATTTTAGTCAAAAGCCTAATTCATATACAAAAGCTCATCATTCTTTCATTTTACATTAAGGATACTGTGTATGTTTAAGGAAAGTTTTTTCCCTTAGAGTTTCCTTTATATTACTTTATTATCCTATAGGATTTTTGTCAAAACGTTTTATGTAAATTTCTCTTGGTGTTCTCTAGATACTTTTGGGAAGTTGTGCTTGGATTTCCTCTTGATCTTCAAAAGAAGTTGCTACATTTTACTACAGGAAGTGACAGAGTTCCAGTAGGAGGGATGGCTGATTTGAACTTTAAAATCTCAAAGAATGAAACTTCTACTAACTGGTAAATTTTTAGATTGTAATTCTATTTTTAACCTATAGATTATTGCTAATACTAATATTACATTTGGAATCAAGAGATTTATTCAATCTGAAGTCATTTTCATAGAAGAAAACATGGCCTTGAAATAAGAGACTTTAGCTGAAAGTTTTTGATAGTTGTTAATACTGATAATTTGTTTCCATCAACTTTTTACTTTGATAAGTCAAATAAGTGCTTTATAGTCTCTTACAGAACCTGTTGTCTGCCCTTAATTTTTATTTAAATATTTTTTTTTATTTTTAGGAAAAATAATAAATTGGGGTTTCTTGTTTATTTGTGAGTTGTTGTTTTGTTTTGGTTTTTGGCTATCATAGTAAGTACCAGAAGTACTTCTAGTACTAGTCCTCTTTGTTTTTTAATCTCATGCTCTTTGCATATGAAGTAATGGTGATGATGGATTTAAGTTATTTTCTAGTAGTGTTAATGAATTAATGCTGATCTACTTACTCCCTTTCCCAAATACCTGATAATTTGTAAAGCTAATTTCAGTAGATATAACTTTGATTATAATCATTGTTTTCTCCTGCCCCATACATTGAACATTACCTAAGTCCTGTCAGTTCTTCCTTTCATTTTAGAACTACAATCTGTCCTTTGTTTTCCCACTGCCACCACCCTGGTAAAGTTATTTTGACCTCATTTCTAGCTTATTTAAATAGCCTCCTTTCTGGTCTTCCTACTCAGGGTTCTTCCCTTTCTAATTATTTTGCCAAATTCATTTTCCTTAACACTTTTTTGATCATGATATTTCCTTGGGTAAAAATAGCGTTATTGCTCCCCACTAGTTTAAGTTCTAGAATCTGGAGCCTGTGAAATAAAACTCTAGTCTTCTCCCTCAGCCTACCTACCAATTTTCATTTCTTCCCATGCTTGAGTCAACTGGCTGTTTTGTTAATGCCTTAAACACATTTTGTGCCTTTCTTCCTCCATAAGTTTAAGTTGTTTCCTTTACATGTGGCATGTGCCTGGTATCTCTCTTAGAGACCCAGTTTAATGTTGACTTCCTCTGTAAAGTCAAAAATCATCATGCCTTCAGTGAGTTCCTCAAATATCTTATAGAAGTGATGTGCTACTTACCATATTGCGCTCTATATCTTAGTCATTTAGTTCTTCGAGACAGAGGTTATGCTTTATATGTCCCTGTATTCTCCATGTGGCCACCCATGGTAAGTGCCCAATAACTATTTCCTGAATGAATATTTAAGTTAGCATCAAGATTATATTTAAAACACAAAATAAATATTTATGTATATATAAACTGTAGAGATTTCTGAACAGAATTTACAATTAAAGGCCAAAAGTGAAAAAAATTCAAGAGAAGCCTTTTGAGATTGCAGATTTACTTGCTTAACAGAAACTAATTTTTCAGAATATTTGTCTTAAAAATATTGCCGATTCAAAAAGGATTAATCTATTTTAATACAAAGGTGACATTACGTGTAAACTTTTCTAATAATCATTATTTCAAGGATTATTTTGTGAACTAGCATGGCTTGTTAATGAATCTAGAGCAACTTTAGGACTCCCAGTGGGAACCTCACATATATTAAATATAGCCAACAATCAAAGACATGTAACATTTCAATCTGATGCAGTAGAGGTGTGCCTCAAAAGACAAGGACAACACTCCAGCTGAAAAGGGAGTTTCCATTCCTCTTACAAGGTCCACCATTTATAATCCACTAGATTTGTGCTAAAGAAGAACATTAAATCTTTACATATTAACAACACTGGTTTTGAAGTCAGACCAATCTGGATTTGAATATCGGAGCCACATCTTTACCAGCTCTGTAGCCTTGAACAGACTGCTTAACCTGTATATTTCCATGTCTGTTTTTCCTCACCACTTTTTAGGTTGTTTTGAGGCTTAAAGGAAACAATACATGTAAAAGCACTTAGCACAGTGCTTGAGTCTCATAGGCCAAGCACTCAGTAAATGCTGATTCTAATAATTTTTTTTTTTAATTTCATCTTATTGTTGTGGGGGATACAGAATTGCAGGTTACATACGTTGCCCATGTACCGCCTTTCCCCCCAAGTCAGAGCTCCAGGCGTGTCTGATCCCCAGATAGTGGGCGTTGCACCCATCATGTAGGTATATATCCCTCCCTTCCCCACCCCCCCCTTCCTGAGTCAGCACCTTCAAGCGTTACCATTCCCCAAACGGTGCGCAATGCACTCATTGTGTAGGCATACCCCCATCCCCTCCCCCACCCCCCCCTCAGTCTGATATCCGATCGGTGTCGTTCCCAGATGTGTATTTAGGTGATGATCAGGGAAACCAATTTTCTGGTGAGTACATGTGATGCTTGTTTTTCCATTCTTGGGATACTTCACTTAATATAATGGGTTCCAACTCTCTCCAGGAGAACCATAGAGATGTCGTATCTTCATTATTCCTTATAGCTGAGTAATATTCCATGGTATACATATACCACAGCTTACTAATCCAATCATGTATTGATGGGCATTTGGGTTGTTTCCACATCTTTGCTATTGTGAATTGTGCTGCTATAAACATTCGGGTACATGTGTCTTTGTTACAGAATGACCTTTTTTCCTTTGGGTATATGCCCAATAATGGAATTGCTGAATCGAATGGCAGGTCTACTTGAATCTGTTTAAGATACCTCCATAATGCTTTCCACAGGGGTTGCACTAGTTTGCAGTCCCACCAGCAGTGTATGAATGTTTCTGTCTCTCCACATCCATGCCAACATGTGTTGTTTTGGGATTTTTTGATAAAGGCCATTCTCACTGGGGTTAAGTGATATCTCATTGTGGTTTTGATTTGCATTTCTCTGATGATTAGGGATGTTGAGCATTTTTTCATATGTTTGTTAGCCATTCTTATATCTTCTTTTGAGAAGTTTCTATTCATGTCATTTGCCCACTTTTTGATAGGGTTGTTTGATTTTTTCTTGCTGATTTTCCTGAGTTCTAAATAGATTCTTGTTATCGGTCCTTTATCTGATGTGTAGTATGCAAAAATTTTTTCCCATTCTGTAGGTGGTCTGTTTATTCTCGTGACTTTCTTTGGCTGTGCAGAAGCTTTTTAATTTAATCATGTCCCATTCATTAATTTTTGTTGCTGCTGTGATTGCCTTGGAACCTGATTCTAATAATTTTAAGTCTTTTAATACAAGGGGACTTTCAAAGTTTAGTTTCTAATCATACAAACTTCTTTAAAAATGTTCTCCCTTTCTCTGGTGTATTCCCCATTTTTATTTATTGACTAGCAGCTATTCTGTTGCTGTGGAGTTACAAAGACAGCAGGAAAGGGTCCTATGGTATCTGCAGAAATCCTGAATGAAAATAACAGTGTCATCAGGTAGTGGGTTGGGAGAGCTGATGAAAAGGATTCGGAGGATGAGTCTTACATGTGCATCAAGGGCAGCAACATTAAAATTAAAAGTGTGGACATCTAGATATCCCCAAAATGCTCTTTTTGTTACTTTTTGACATTAAAGGCTGGAATATAGTAACATTATATTATCTACTACTATGTTAGGTGTTTTGTGTAGATAGCTCTTTTAATCTTTTAAATAATCTAGTTGGATGTTTTGCCCTATCACATTGATGAGAAAACTGAGATTCGGAGATATTAAGCACCTTGAACAAGATCCCACAGCTCATAAGTGAGGAAAGCAGTACTCAAATTCAGATCTGACTCCAAAGAAATGCTTCTCAAATGAAAATTTCTTGAGAGTAAGGACATTGACTGTCTGTAAACATAGCCTTAGTGTCTAGAATGGTACCTGATACATAGTTAGGTATTCAGTAAATATTTGTTCAGTGAAGGAATGGATGAATCATCTCTTTGCACAGCAAAATAGATTTGAACTTTTGTGTCCTGGTAATTTGAAAAGTTGCTTAGCAATCATTGTATGTGAGTTTTAAAACTTAATATTTTTTTTAAAATATTTCCTTAGGTTACCTGTGGCCCATACCTGCTTCAATCAACTTTGCCTTCCCCCCTACAAGAGCAAAAAAGACCTGAAACAGAAACTGATCATTGGAATTTCAAATTCAGAAGGCTTTGGACTCGAGTAACCTAGAAGACTTGAAATACAATATTTTATATGTAGCATTCACTTCCCTCTTATTGTGCCTTTAACCTTTTCATGTTTCTGTCTCAAAACAGTTTCACAAAGCTCACCAACTTTAAAATACTGAGTTTTTTTAAAATCAAATATGAAGTATGTTCAGCAAGGGGATAATTTTCTAAAAACACAGAAATTGCTTGAGTGAGGAAAAGACCACATGGCAGAGACAGGTATGGGTCCAGTCCCTCTTTTTTATAGCACTTTATCGTTCTCCGTAAGTAGTTGGTCACAAGTGTTCCACTGGGAAAGCAAAGCGCAGTGAAGAATGCATTTATGACGCAGTTGAACCCAGTGGCAGATTGTGCACTGCCAGCACACAGTAGCAAAGCAAATAGCTACATTGCCTTTAACATAAGGGGTGTAGCCGTATTTTCATATAGAGGGAAACAACAGTACAATTGCAAATGCAGTTTACAGGGTTTTTTGATATACTGGATGTGGTCCTGTAAGATTCTTTTCAACTGTTGCTGAAAAGCATGTAAATAACATAAAAGCCTGAGAATAATGGGATTTTGATAGTGCCATTTATTGCTAAAGATTTATTTTTACAAAGTAAATTCAGGGTTTTAGATGTGTATACAGCTTTTACAAATCAATAAAGATGATTGTACAAGAGTATTTTCAGACTAATTGGGTTCAAGGTTATATTCTTTTAAGTATTGTTAGTCTGCATGCACATTGGCAGTAAACTAGTTACTTGAGTACTCTGTAATATTTGTATAATGATCATTTCTTCTTAAGGGTCAAGATATTAGAAAAGAAATCAAATCTAATCATTGATGAATTATGTCAATTACAAGCACAAGAGAAAAGAACTGCTTTTATATATTTTGATTGGTGTACAAGACTTATAGCTACATTTTTTGATCACCAGTTGTACTGAAACACTAATTTTTGGAAAAGGTAGGATAAAGCATTTGACAAAAGTGAATACAATAATAGCATTTGTGTCAAAATGATATAGCTTGATGTAAAAATAAAATTCAGCGTTTTGGCCAAAATGTTTGTTTTTCACTGGATTCTGAATATAGGCGATTCAAAGTACCCTCTTTTATGGAGTTTCTAATAAAGTAGCATGTAAAAAGAAACTGCATTTTAAGTCAGATAGTAAATGGGCTTTTTTTTTAATTTATAGCAAATGAAGCAGTTTTATTAGCATGTTACAAATATTTCCAAATCAAGACTTCTCTACTATACTTTGACAGCTTTTCTTCAGAAAACTCTGAAGTTATATTTGCAATAACAATGAAACCAGCATTTAGTACCAGCATATGGTTCATATGTAAATAATACTTCCCAAAATTTTTTCTGAGTTAGGCTCTCTTCTTGTTGCTATGCTTCCTGCACCCAACCAGCAGCATTCTCCAAGGGTGGAGGAACTAATCAGCTTTTTCTCTAACAGTTCTGAAGCCAACCCATCAATCTTTGAGGAAAAGGAGTTGCTTTGTTTACCATTCTCTTTGAGAAAAAAGTGACTCTGCTTTTCCATTTGGGTTTATTATTTCAAGGGTATTTCTTCTTAAAAATCTTGGAAGGCCTAAGAGAGTTAAAGGCATATTGGTTTGGTTTGGTTTTGCTCTGTTTTTAATCTATATGCAAATAAAACTGCTTCTCTCTTACATTGCTTGAACTAGAAAGTAAGCTGTTTAATGTAGGTTACTACTAATAAGCACAAAAGAATCATGTATTAGAAACCAGATTTAATTGTTTTAAATAAAATGTAAACAAAGTATTTGGTAGAGATGACTCATGGAAAAATTGTGTTGGCCTGGTCTGCATGTTTAATGATGTGCTTGTATATCGATAGCTATGTCACTTTTAAATAAGTACACAAGCAAGCCAAATTTTTAAATTACAAAGTCCATAAATAACTGGAGAATTTTTGTTGTCTGTTGTTATTAAGTTGAAATTTATAACCATTTATCACTAAATTGCACATTGTCTTTATTTATTTATGCTCTGTTTTTGGTTTACAGTGTAATAATACCTCATTTAAAAAATAAAAACCACTACTGTTACATTTTGTTAATTTAAACAGTTAGAACATTCATGTAGTTACTTTTTATATATATAAAATCTGTTAATGAATTCTTGATTTTTGTATCTGCCACAGTAAATTAAAGCATTGCACAGTATTTATCAGTATTTACAAAATTTCCTGTCCTTTTTAAATCTTTGCTTAATCATATTTTTGTCTATATGATCAAAAGTTTTTAACAGTCCCTTTTTTTTTGTACAAATCTGTATTGTATTAAGTTAATTTCTGGATGAAATTTTTCAAATATTAAAATTATACAGTTGGTTAGGCTTCAGTTCATTTTTTGAACATTAGGCAATTAATTAAAACCATAGAGTTAAAATATTTTATAAATGTAAACTGTTCTTTGCATTATACTGTCTATGTCTTAAACTAGTGCTTAGGAAGATGGCTAACACATAGCTTCAAAAGATGTGAATTGTTGATATTAAGTATAACCAATTTCCTTAGCATATTTTCAGCATGAAACAATGTATATCCAATATTTGGATAACCACATAGGTAATCCACCAAATGAGTGTATTAATGTAATGCCAATGGAGTACACTCAGTAGTGAACTGAGTATGACATTTCATGGGCCACAGCTAGACAACTTCAGCTCTTAAGTATTCCTCCCCAAAATCATTCATTTGGCCTTTTTTCCCTTGTCCAATTTCCAATGCTTAAGGAAGGGAGAGAGGAGATTATGAGAATGCTGGATAGAATGTTATGGGTGATTAATGGAAGAAGATAGGTAGCTGAATGGAAGAAAGACCAGGGTGGGTTTTCACAGGGGAGAACACAGATCAATTCACCACCCAGTTGGCCATACGTCCATTACTCCTGTGCTTGGGTTTTGGAGCCAGACCACCTGGGTTTACCATTTACTAGCTGTGTTTCCTTGGGCAGATTAAGTTCCCTATGCCTCAAATGTAAAACAGAAATAATTGGTAAAATGGAAATAATAAACCTACTTACTTCATAGGATTATAGGGAAAATTAAATGAATTACTGTGTAAAGCATTTACACCATGTCTGGCATATGTTAATAGTAAGCAGTGTAAAGTGATGCAAGACCAATCATGGTGCTAATATGATAACATCTTAGAACCATTGCTTCTGAAGCCTTCTAGAGGTTTTTGGCTCTCAGACCCTGGGTTCAACCACAGGTTAAAGAACACAAAGTGCTTTTGAGGTGTTAAAATTGTATTAGGAGAATCTTTCTTATTTTAGAAACTGTGTTTTAAAATTTATCCTTATAGATGTCTCACTAGGCAAGAGTTTTAAACACTGTTTTATAGATGTGTAACAAGATATAAGTTTAAATTTAAAAATAAATGGAGTATATTTTTAATTAAATATTTTAAATATACAGAAAAATTTCAGAGATTAACGTAATGAAAGACCATGTCCCCACACTCACATGTAACAAATGTTAACATTTTGCCAAATTGTTTTTTTAATTAAAATTTGCAGGTGGAATTGAAGCCCCTTTTGTGCCCTTCTCCAATCCCAGTATATTCCGTCTCTGTTCCTCATTAACCTGTGGTTTGGGCGAATCCTTCCCACATTATGTTTGTATTATAAATGTACCAATCTGTAAGCACTATATAGTTATAGTTACATAATATATTCTACATATCTTTCCACAGATTTTTCACTCAATATTGTCTTTTCTAGAATTATCCCTAATGATATATTTAGATATGATTCATTCATTTTTTAACTGCAGAATAGAATCATTAAATGCATGTCCCACATTTTGTTGATCCATCCTCCTACACATCAACATTTAAGGTGTTTTCCAGTGTGAACCAGGCAGTTCAAAATATTGCACTTTGTTAATAGTCGTCACTGGAATTATGCATGCTTTTACTTTTCATTTCTTAAGCCACTTATCCAATACCTTGAACATCTATAGGATATTAATTAAAGGAGCAGAGATGAAGATTTATGGATCACTGATGGTGTATGTGGCATTTTATGTACATGATTTTATGTTTAATCTTTACAACAGGATAAAATTGATATTATTGTCTCCACATTACAGATAAGGAAGTTGAAATTCAGAGAGGCCTAGAAGCTTGCCAAAGATCACACAGCTGTCAAGGAGCCAAGGCAGAATTTGAACTCATGTCTGTCTGACTCTGAACATCACGATTTTCCATCTCACATGCTCCCCCAACCAGTGAGGCATTCCATTAATCCCCAAGCTTTAATTGTTCCCCTGGAAGCAGAGAAAACATTTTCTTGCCGATCAGACCAGGAGTCAGTCAATCTGGAAAAATAAGCACCACATGTACTCACCAGCAAATTGGTTTCCCTGATCATCACCTAAGTGCACATTTGGGAATAACACCAATTGGGTGTCAGGCAGATGTGGGGGATGGGGGAGGGGAGGGGTGTATACCTACATGATGAGTGCAATGCCCACTGTCTGGGGAATGGACATGCTTGAAGCTCTGACTCGGGGGGCGGGGGGGGGGGGCATGGGCAATATACATAAGAGAAAGGATTAAGAGATTATTTAATGTGTACCCACCTAAGTTATCCTTCAAACAAAAAAGTCAAAACTATGTTTGGGGATGCAAGAATTTAGGGAATGGAGCCCTCAAATGCCTACCTAAAACAACAACAAAAAAAACCTACTAGATGACAAAACCCAAGTATAAGTAGATGAATTCCAAACATAGTAAAATAGAACAAAAGCAAACAAAACATTGTACGGGGCAAAGGAAACATGTTCGTTGCCATCCTTACCAGAGGAAAGGATGTGGTTCTGGGTTTTGAATCTCACTTCTGAGTCTAACTAGACCTAGAATTGAATCCTCCTCTGTCATACGCTAGTAATGTGACCATGAGAATATACCTCAAAATCTCCGAGCCTCAACTTCCTACCTACCTACCTACCTATCATCTAACTGTAGCTCAATCATCTAAGGCAAAATGGATCCACCCAGAAAGTTTCACAGCCCAGGCCTGAAAATGGCACACACCACTTCTGCTCACACTGTGTCAGAGAGAACTCAGTGACACAGAGGCTCAGGCTGGATTCTCAGGAAGCAGATGCTAATAGGAAGTTTGAGGACTCATGAAGTTTCTTCGTAGTTAATACCTGTGAAAGGAAGGAGATGGGAAATAGAATTGAGCAGAAGGAGAAGTCAAACCGTGACACAGTCCTGACAAAACACTGGCCAACCCAGTGGAGAGCTCTGGAGCAAATGTTACCCATCAGAGGTGTTCTCTGTTAGGCCAAAATGGTCAGTGCCTCATGCAGTCACCAAAGGTAGGCAGCTCCTGGAAGGGTGTGACATCAGGCAAGGCAGCTGGGGCCATCAGCTCTGCAGCGGAGGCCAACCCTGATGGAGCCGACCCGTGGAGACTGCTGACTGCAGCGGGGCAGCAAGACCCTGAAGAGGGTCCAGAGGCACAGTCCCCACACCTAGCTGCAAAGGAGTCTGAAAATTGATCCAGCCGTATACCTAGGAAGAGGGGAAAGCAAAGTTTGATGACAGCTGGCAGTCAAGCAGGAGCTCAGCTCATTTTCTACAAACTGATTTGACAAAAGAGCCCCGTACTTGGGAGTTTAACGATGGAGCAGACGGTTTGCTCCCCATTCAGCTGCATGTGTTCACTCCATCTGCTAGAACCCTGAGCAGGGCAGAGGTGATGGACACCAGGAACCTGACCCTAGCAATAGTGTCCGTAAGGTGCCTGGAAAGTAGGTGCCTGACCAATGTGGCTTCCATCTCCAGCTTTTGTTGTTGAATTGTGCTTCTCTAAAAGTATGAACAGCCTCAACCAAAGCCCAGCTCATCGGTGCTCGGAGTGATTTATTAAGTCAAAGCAGGGAGAAAAGACATAGCCACTGAGTTACACAACTGCCCTTGTTTATACATGATCCCATCAGCCTTGACCTCCGAGGTGCCAAGAGTCTACTGTCACTTTCCCGGTCCAAGAGAGAAATCTGGAGACCTAGGAATAAAGCCCCTACTTTGCATCAAGTGACCTACTTTTCTCTTTTCGCTGTCACCTCTGAGGTCCCAGTGGTCAAAGGAAATGTTGGGAAATTCTCTGTGACGTTGCAGCTGAAGATGCAGCTGCCAAGCCCTCCCCGCTTTGATGCCCCACAGGACAGCATTGGGAAATTCAAAGCAAACACAAGTCCTGACCACCCAGGCAGAAGGCCTGGGTTAGCTCCTGGTCATCCAGAACCACAGGGGACCGGGATTGGGTACCACCCCCACCCACTGGTGATCCTGAGCAGGGAACCTTACAGGCTGCCAGCCGAGGGGGATGAGGGACAGGTGGGCTGCACAGGAGGGCCTCCCTCCCCCTCCCAACTCCCTCACTGGTGCCCAGACCCAAAGCCTGGCAGAGAGTAGATGCCCCACACATCTACTGAGGTGCTGAGGGCCCTGAGGCAAGCCCAGAATGTTCCTTTAAGTATCAGAGTAACCATCACAGAACTGGGGCAAAAAGACCATCGTTTGCTCAGGCCATAGCCCACCCGAGACCTTGGGCAAGTGACCTCACGGAGCCTCCATGATTCAACCATTACATAGGGAGAGTTTATCAAGTCTACCTACGTGTCTGGGAGACTTTTAAACTCGAGTCCACGGACTTCCAGTTCCCTGCACATGCTCCAGGAGGGCAGTGGGCTCTTCCTGTCATTTTCTTTTTGATTTTGATAACCTAAGAGAAGTTCCACACACAAACTTTGGCTCGCCCAGAGGACTATGCCATGCTGAATACTGGGTTAGTTCCTGGTCATCTGGAACCACAGATGTGTCATGGTTTCAGACATAGCAAGATGAATGAAAGTGTGCTAGCTTCCCTTGGCTGCTGTAACAAATTAGCACAAACTCAGAGGCTTAAAACAACACAAATGTGTTACCCTACAGTTCTGAAGACGAGAAGTGTGAAATGGGTCTTCCTAGGCTAAAATGAAGGTGCTGAAAGGGCTGCATCCCTGGCAGAGGCTATAGAGGAGAATGTTTCCCTGCCTTTTCTGGCTTCTGGAGGCTGCTTCCTGGCTTGCAGCCCCCTTCCTCCCTCTTCAAAGCCAGCAGCAACGCAGCAACCGCCCTGCCTCCCTCTTTCACATATGAGGGCCTCTGTGATTACACTGAGCCCACCCGGATGATCCGGGATGATTTCCCCAACTCAAAATCCTTAATTCAGTCCCATCTGCCAAGTCCTACTTGCTACGTAAGGTAACATTCAGAGGTTCCGGAGACTGGGACATGGACATCTTTGGGGACCACTATTCTGCCTACCACGGAGGGTTTTTCACTGTCTGAACAGTTCAATTGAAGACAAAATGGAATACTAATAAGGAACAGTCAAAATGGCTTATTGAGTCTTTTCAATTTATTCACTGATTTCCTACAACAGTCCAACTATCATTCCTATGATTTTTTTAAACTTATTAATATCTGAAGTATTTCAAAACTAATTTCAGACGTTCTGCTGTTCCCAACACAGCAGAAATAACATCAAAAATAAAAGAAAACAAGCTTTATATACTTCACTATTCTCTCCCTTTTCTAGATTTCTCAATGCATTAAGAAGACCTTTTCTTGTTAAAGGAGTAAAATAAACCAACATGTACTGACACATACACAGTTAAGTATCAAAAGCAACCTTCAGGGCAGCATGTCTTTTGTGGTTCTCAATTTTCATAAAATAACAGATTTATTTTTGTATCTACAGAGAAAATACCCAGAAGAATATGAGCCAAACTGTCGACCGTGTTATCCCGGGGCTCGGAGGCAGGAAGAAGGGAGCAGCGGGGCTCTAGCAGAACTTGGCTTCCGAAGCCATCAGTTCTGGAATGTAATATGTGATAAATTCATTTCGTGTAACCAGGAAAAAATTAGGACAGTGCTTGTTTGTGTTTAAAGACTAAAGGGATCTTCTAAAATATGGCTTTTTCTGGAGAGTAGCATCGAGCGCAACTTTAGGATGCCGCTCAATCCCTGTGAGCCTCAGGGCCCCACTTCTGAGTTCTTCCCGTTACCTCCTTTCCGAGTCTTGCTTAGAAACTGCAGACTTGCCACCTGCCGCTGTAATCACAGGGAATGTAGGTCAGGTAATTAGCAACCAGAGTTTATTTACTTTGGAAAACAGTGCACTCAGGCAAAATAGGCCAGTTCCCATTCCGCAGGGCTGAATCCCAGAGCTTCTGAGAGGGAGGCAATAAATGCAAGCCCCTTGTACCCTGAGGCCCAGAACTAGGTCAGCAGCTAGCAAGGAGCAGGGCTGGGATTCAAGGCAGGTCTGCAGAACTCCCCAAGGCATGCTCTTGCCACTGGACTGTCCCGGGGTCAGCTACTGACTAAGACCCTTCCTGGGATGGCAGCCTGCGTTCCTGAGCGTTTGCAGTGATGGCCCACCCACGCCCCGCTTCACCTGGGCTGGGACGCCAGGGGCCCTGGGGGATGATGGGGGACATGTGTCACCCAAACAGTTCGCTCAGAGATGCACGTGTCACAGATGCAGCACAAGTCTGAGAAGCTGGCCTGCTCCTGTTGCAAAGCCACCCCATCTGTGTTAACGCTGTAGTCCTGACAATTTCTTAGGTAGCTTATAGCGCCGTGAATGTGGAGTTTTACAACCAGGCTATTCTCTGGACTGAACTGAATGTGATTTGACTCGTGGACCCCAGAATGGTTCTGGTCAGTGAAAAGCTCTGCTTGCCTTCTCAGGAGAGTGACTGCTTTTGCTGCATCAGATTTTCAGTTGCACTATCCAGGGTGTGCCAGAAATCAAGAAAAAGCAGGCAGTCCCCTGGGTCCCAGACCACCGTGGCAGTCTTCCCTCTGCCTTCTGCCACCAGGAAGGGGAGGAAGCATCGCAGCACTCCCTTCACTTCTCCAGGCTCCAAGATTTCCCGGTCTAGGGGAGCGGATTATGGAGGAGCTAGCCTAGGCCGGGGCCCTGGGTATGCGCAGAGAAAGGTGTAGGAGAAGAGAGGGAGCCCTGGGGCTGGGCTGGCTCACCTGGGACAGCCCAGTGCACTGGGCAGAGAGGCCCCGCGCTGAGGGGGCTGCCCTCAAATGGGGCATCTAGACGACGGCTGTGTACCCACATTTTCATTTCTTTCTATCTCTCAATTTTTGAATCTATTGCTGGGAATGTGCAGTAGAGAGCTGGGCGAACTTTTTTTGTGGTCTTGTGCACGTGTGCGAGTGCGCATCCGCAGAGGGAGGGGAGCGGGGAAGGGGGCTCAGCCTCACTTCAGTGGTACGGAGGGCACAGCCCGAGGAGAGAGTCCTGCCCAGACCGCGTCAGCTAAGCACGGAAAGCGGGCAGGAAGGGGTCTGCTTCATGGAGGCTGAGAGTCCCTGGGCTATGCCCACCTGGCCTCTTTGCAGAACCTCAGGGTTTCCAAAGCCCCAACAAGTAGAAAAAGTCCCCCATCCAATCCGGCCCCCTCCGCACGCGGCTGCGGGAAGCGTGGACGGCCTGTCCCATCGCGCATGTCGAAGGCCGCTGGGCTGCGCCCTGGCTCCGCCGGTAGCTTGACGTTTGCCAAACTGCTCTTCTCTTTTCAAGATCTCTTGGAGCCGTGTCAACTTGCAGCAAGGCCTGCGGTTGCATCATTCCTGGCTCTAGACAGCTCGCAAGAGGGTTTTGCAGCCCTGGCTCCTCAGTGCGGATTGGCGGGCGCTGGGCCACGAGGTGAGGATGGCTGCTGCCTTTCCTGCTGTCCTGGTCCCCTTCTGCCTCTGCTGGCTGTGCCCCCTTCCTCTGACGAAGCCTCTGCACAGCACTGAGAATAAACCATGTGGACAGAGGGGTGACAGTGGGGTGAAGCCACAGTCTTTCTGGCATTTCTGAAAGGGCAGTCCGAGGAGCAGAGGTGTGAGCCTGGAAGGTCGCTAGGAAGCTCCTGAGACTGTGACTATTGGTTGGCATCAACTGTTAGAGCCTTTTATGTCTCTTACCCTCCACACTGACTTCCCCTATTCCTCCCTAAGTCTTTGTCCATGCAGTTAATGCCCAAAGCACCAGAATTCCTATCACCTCCTTCCCCAACTGAGATCTGTGTCCCAATTCACTCCCCTCTGCCAGAAGATCCCAGGGTCCTTCCTGCTAGTCTCTTCTGCCCAAGGACTCTACAGGCAAGTTTCTCTACTGTCCAGCTCTGAACCCCATGCAACTCAGCATGCCTTCTCCGCTCGCTTGGCATGGAGACACAGAAAACACCGAGCTGGAATAACACCCTGGCCCTGCCCTTTCAAAGTCCTCCACCTGGTCTGGAGGATGGGGTCTTATGCGCCACTCACATAGAGCTCATGGCCGTGTGCGCTGGCAGAGAGGCTCAGAGAGCTGCAGAATACCAAGAAGGGAGGGGCCGCTTCCAAGTGAAGGCTTGGGGAGGATCAGTAGGGCAGAGGGATAAAGGGCAAGGACTCCCGGGTTGGACCAGCCAGATTTAAATCTTCCCTTTACTGTGCGTGACTTTGCACATGTCAACACTGCTGTGACAGTTTCAGCTATAAAGTAGGAATAATAACACCCGCCTCAATCCCACGAGCCATTGAAGACTTTGGGAGACTGTGTGTTTGCTGCTTGCCCCTTTGTGGAACATTATTTTTATTTCCATGGAGGAGGCAACAGTGTCGACTCCCTGAGGCTACAGCAGGGTCTAGGAGCCAGAAGACCTGGGTTTAGATCCTGATAAACATGTGTCCTTTCTGAAGTTCAGTTTCCTCACCTACACAGTGCAATGACAAGAGGACTCAGCTCAGAGGGCTCCTGGGAGGACTAGCTGGAACCAGCTTGTAAGATGATTGGCATAGGGCCTGGCATTTATTAAGCACTTGATAAGTGTCGGTGACTGTCATGGCTTCGGAGCTCATGCAGCCTAAGCTGACTGGTGGGTGTCACTCACTGGCCAAATCCCACATAGCCTATGGGAGGCACAGAGTGAAGGTCTCACAGGCACCACAGCCAGGATAGCCACCACCCCAGCGCCTGACAAGACCACTCTGCCCAGTGTTGCAAAGGCTTCATGGAAATTTCTGTTTGCTTCACTGATTTCAACACCCAGCCAGTTGGCCCTACCTCCATCCCCTGAATTTCAACCTATTGGTCTGAAACTTTCTTCAGACAGAATGTTTATACCTTGAGCAATCAATGGCATCATCAATACTCCACCACCCTTCAATTCGGTCTCTCTAAAGAGGAGCCGGACTATGAGCTTGACTTGAGCAGCTATGGTAACACAATAATAAACAATCTCTGTCAGTTTACACAGCATCTTTGCCACACACTGTCACAGTCTATCCTCATGACAATCCTGTGGGCCAGGGGGCAAGAATTGTCCCAGTGTGGTGAGATGACATGGACCTCCAGTGGCCACTCTAGGTCTCCTAAACTGGTGTTGCTTGTGGTCAGTGACCTGGAAGGGGACTCCTCTGGACATGTGGTGTGTATAACTGATGTGGGTTGATTTGGGGGTGAACAGATAGCTGCCCCTGGGGCCCACCAGGCCTTCTGTATCTTCCAGTTCAACTCCCTTATTTTACATATGTTAGAGGGTGAGGCCCAAAGAAGGGAAGTGAGATGATCAGTGCAGAGCTGCAAACAGGACTCTGGTCTCCTAATTCCCACCTTTGAGATTTTCCCGATAAGCCACCACACTGCCCAGAATATTCTTGTTTGGTAAATTTTTAATAAAGTTTAAATAACCAGCACCGAGATCAATAAATAGGACATCACCCTAGAAGTGGCCCTGTACTTCCTTACACACACTAGACCCTTAGGATAACTACTGTCCTTATTTCTAACATCTTAGATTGGGTTTTTTTTCTGTGTTTAGGTCTTTATATAAATTGAATCATGTAGTATTAACATTTGTACCTTTTTTTTTTTGCTCAATAGCATGTTTGTGAGATTCTTCCATGTTCTTGCATGTAATTGCAGCTCATGGCTTTTTCTTTGTCACATGGTATTTCGCTGGGTGAATGCAGTACAACATATTTATCCATTTTACTGTGATTGGACAGTCAGGTAATTTCCAGTCTGGGGCTATTACAAAAGGGCAGCTATAAACATTCTTGCACATGTCTTTTGGGATTTCGAAATCATGGGGTATGCATTTGCTCAGCTTTAGGGGATAATACCAACTGTGCTCAAAGGTTAGCTAATCCACCATCTATTTTAAGGTGAGGAAACTGAGGCCCAGGGAGGGCAGGTGACTTGTCCTAGGTCACACAGCCAGAACGGGGCAAAGTTGGATAGGTATTCAGGTGTCCTGGGGCCAGACTTGTGTTCTTCCTCTCACCCCATTGCTCCAGGTCCTCAAAGATGAATCTCCAGGCACCAGCCTGAGCCTCAAGGCTCACTCCTGTCATG
The DNA here is from genome assembly GCF_041146395.1 of Eulemur rufifrons. Lineage (NCBI taxonomy): Eukaryota > Metazoa > Chordata > Mammalia > Primates > Lemuridae > Eulemur > Eulemur rufifrons. The sequence continues at coordinate 40,607,825 of NC_091010.1, forward strand.
CCCTGCTGACCTCTCCTCACCCCGTCATGTTCTTTGCACGGCTTCTGGCGTCTACCTGTTGTCTCAGCTCAAAACAGAAGCCAACATGGCGGTGGGAACGGACGTGCTTTTGTTTCCTCTGGGAAAGCTGAAGCCCCCTCACTGGGGACGAACCCAGCTGAGACAGAGTGTTAGTGAGGCCGCAGCTCCTGCTCTGGAGACGGCCTAATGAGGGACCAACTTAAATGAAATTGAAAGACTTTGGCAGGACTTCTCAGAGTCTTTGTGATAATAATATGCGTAATTTCTAAAGGGAAAATCATTTCTAAAACTTTTTCCAAGCTTTTTTGTCTTTTTTTTCCCCAAAGCACACTTATTGTGTCTTGATAAATAACACAGGTGGGAGATGTTGGTTTCATAAGCCAAAATCAATCATGATTAAGGAGATAAAAACAGGGACTCCTTCTTGAAAAGAAAAAAATTAACCCCCAAGAAAGGTTCAGTATGAGCATGAGAATTACCCTGACTGCAGGTCATGCTCAACACCCAGTGCATGGAAGTTGGCTACCCACTTAGCAGCAGGTGAAGCTGGAGAGAGTGGGCCACACTGCCTTTTCCAAAGATGGCTGCAAAAATCTCTCCCATCCTACATTCTCTTCTACAGTGCAACCTGGCCCTGCCTCCATCAGGAGGTGGAATTGATGTCCCTTCCCCTTGAATCTCAGTGCCCTTGAGACTACTTTGACTAATAGAGTACAGCAGGAAATGACACTGTGACTTCTGGGGTTGAGTCATAAAAAGTGATGCAGCTTCTACCTTGCTCTTGGAATACTTCCAGCCATGCAAGAAGTCTAACTACCCCAGGCTACCATGCGTGAGGAAGCCCAGGCCACATCAAAAGACCACAGGTGGGTGCTCTGGTCAGGAGGGTGGTCTTCAGGTGGTAGCAGCAGGCACCAGACATGTGAACAAAGGAGCCTCAAGATGGTTCCATCCCCCTGTGGAGTTCTCCCAGCTGAAGTCCCTGATGGCATGCAGCAGAGGCAAGCCATACTCTTTGCACCCTGTCTAAATTCCTGGCCCATAGAATCTGTGAGCATAATAAAAAAAATACTGTTGTTTTAAGTCACTAAGTTTGGGAGTAGTTTGTTATGTAGCAGTAGTAACTGGAACAGGGAGTGTGTATAATATGGCTATGAGTGAGCATATTTAAATTGAGAGTGTAGGTTAGAATCAATGTTCTCTTTCATACCAATGTGTGATTCTCTTCTCTGTGCTTTTTTTGATTAATATACAACCTTTTCATAGGGAACTCATTTATTCAACAATATACATTAAGATCTAGCTATTTGCAGGTCCAAAGGAATAAAGCTCACATGTGGTACCACCCCCATGAATTTTATATTCTATGTGGACACTTAATCAAATGCTAGTGTCACACAACTGGAAGTAATCACCGGGAAGGAGCAGCTGGGGGAGGAAAAAGGCAGAGAAACCCATGGCAACCAGGAGATAAATAAAGTTCTGGGTGCTTGAAGCCACGGAGACAGTAACTCAAGCCGGAAATGATTTTCCAACCAGCTGTAAATTTGCAAATCCCATATGTGGTACAACATTAAGCTGCTATTTTGGAAATTCTTTCATCTTTTTCAGAGGCATCTCAGGAGCCCATCCTTCCTCTTGGAAGACAGCCAGTTCTCTGCAGAAATCACTTCATCAGCAGGAGCTGAGGCATTTTGCATGCAACTGTAGTATTCTGAAAACATGGCTTAACAAATATTCTCTCCTGGGTGAAGAAAGAAACATCTCAGAGCAATGTTTCTGTAAGCACCAGCTGGGCAGCTTTGGATGCATTTTTTTTTTTTTCTTTTTCCCCTTTGAAATGGCAGAATACTGGCACCTGCATTTGACCGTAATGCAGCATTGTTAATTTCCTTAGAAGAGTGAGGATTCCACTTCTGAGTCACTGGGAATTTCTCATTATACCCAGCGACCATGGCACCAGTGGGCAGTCACAGCATTCTTTTAGATGTTCAGTTCAATTTATAATTATTTATTGAGCATTCATGCCAGATACTGCATCAGGAGTTGGAGATGGAGAAATGAACAAGACAGGAACAGTCCCTCCTTCACATAGCTCACACTCTAGCCAGGAAAGTAGATATTAGACAAAAATTATAAGTGTTGTAAGTTCCACAAAGGGAGAGAAAAGGGCAGGGTACACGGAGAGGTGAGGGAGAAGGAGGCATGGGAGGTGGTAGCCAGAGGAAAGAAGAGAAGAGAGGAGCTGGTGGGGAGAAGCCACGACCTCAGTCTGGCTACTGGAGAGAACTTTGGGCCTTTGACGACCTGAAGGAAAACCAGCATGGCTAGGCGGAGCAGGAGGGAGAGCCACGTGAGACCAGTGTGAGGAGTGGACAGGCTGGACTCAGAGCCTTGGGAGCATGTCAAGGGTTTGGACTCTTATCTGAAGGACAATGGGTGCCACTGATGCATTTTAAGTAGGAAAGTGGTGTGATCACATTATTGTCTTGGAAAGAACATTCTGGCTGTAAAGTATGGGCTGGAGAAGACCCAGACTGACGTAGGATGCCAGGTGAAAGGCTGCTGCAGTAGTCCAGGGGAGCAACTGTGTGGCCTGGAGCAGGACAGTGGCAGAGCAATAGAGGATTGAAAGCAGAGGAGTTAGACTAAGGGAACTAGCTTCCTGGCCTAATGATGGAAGAAGAAGTTAAAGTTTCCATGGACAATCCCAGAGGAAGGGCATGGGGAGATACTGCTGCAAGGGGAAGCAAGATGGCAAGGGGCTGGGATTCCTAGGAGAAGCAAAGAGCAATGAGAAAGAGTTTCCAAGTCCAGCTGCTGGAGTTAGAGCAGCGTTGTTTGTGAGACACATGGTTGAGTATTGTCTTGCAAGAGGATTGGCCTGTCTCTATTGACCAGTCTCAGCTGCTTAATCGCAAGCATCCTCATCATTTCATCCACCTGGTTGCAGTAGACATCAGCTGTAATGGATTGACTGGGTTGCATGAAGCTGTAGTGGATAATACCAGCGCTGGACCACCACCAAACAGACAGCATTAGCTTTTTTTTTTTTTTTTTTTTTTTTGAGACAGAGTCTCACTCTGTTGCCCAGGCTAGAGTGAGTGCCGTGGTGTCAGCCTAGCTCACAGCAACCTCAAACTCCTGAGCTCAAGCGATCCTCCTGTCTCAGCCTCCCGAGTAGCTGGGACTACAGGCATGCACCACCATGCCCGGCTAATTTTTTCTATATATATTTTTAGCTGTCCATATAATTTCTTTCTATTTTTAGTAGAGATGGGGTCTCGCTCTTGCTCAGGCTGGTCTCGAACTCCTGAGCTCAAACGATCCACCCACCTCGGCCTCCCAGAGTGCTAGGATTACAGGCGTGAGCCACCGCGCCCGGCCGGCATTAGCTTTTTTTTTAATGAATATTTGGTTTTGGACTGTGTTTCGGCATTTCATCTTTATGCAACCATTGTGCCGAATGCTTGTGATTGTCAAAAAGACAATCACATTTTCTTTTATTTCAAAATATTAAGGGGGTACAAATGCCTTAGGTTATATGGATTGTTTTTGTGATGCTTGAGCTGCCTATAGGTGTGCCCGTCATCCAAATAGTGTTCGTAGTACCCATTAGGTTGGCTTATTCCCCTTCCCTACTCCACCCTCCTGTCTGGTTACTTTCCTCTCTGGTCACTTTTACCTCCCTCTGTGCATATGTGTGCTCATTGGTTAGTTCCAGTTTAATAGTGAGTACATGTGGTGTTTGTTTTTCCATTCTTGTGGTACTTATTCACCAGAACTTGCACCAACTGACTACCACTTCTTTCAGGCTTTGGACCACATCTTGCAAAGAAAAATATTCCATTCTCAACAAGCTGTGGAAAATGCCTTTTGCAATTTCATCACCACTCAACTCTCCAGGCTTCTTTGCTGCTGGCATAAACAAGCTACTGTTAAGATGGCAAAACTGTGTTGATAGTTTAGACGCATACTTAGATTAGTTGTACTGCTTCTTATTTGACAAATAATAAACTACACTTTTGATTCAAAATCAGAAATTTCATATTTAATGACCTAATAATTCCAGCAAGGCTCAGTGGCTCATGTCTGCAATCCAGCTACACAGGAGACTGAGGTGGGAGGATCACCTGAGCCCAAGAGTTCAAGACCGAGACCAGCCTGGGCAATATAGCAAGACCCCCATCCCCAAGAAAAAAGAAAAGACAATAATTCCATTTACAATAGCACTAAAAAAAAAAACACTTAAGAATAAACTTCATGAAGGAGGTGAAATACTTGTGCACTGAAAACTATAAAACATTGCTAAAATAAGAAAGACATAAATAAATGGAAAGATATTCTCTGTTCATGGCTTGAAGGACTTACTATTGTTAAGATGTCAGTACTACCCAAAGCAATCTACAGAGTCAATATAATCCTTATTAAAATCCCAGTGACAATTTCTGCAGAAATAGAAAAATGTATCCTAAAATTTATATGGACTCTTAAGGGACCTCAAATAACTAAAACAATCTTGGGAAAAAAAGAACAAAGTTGGAGCACTCACACTTCCTGATTTCAAAATTTTCCACAAAGCTACAGTAATAACAACAGTATGGTACTAAGATAAAGACAGACATACAGACCAATCAAATAGAAAAAAGAGCCCCAAAATAAAGCCTTTCCTATGTGGTCAAATAATTCTGAAAGAGTGTCAGAACTGTTCAATAGGGAAAGGAGGGTTTTTTCAACAAATGGTGCTGGGAAAACTGGATATCCACATGCAGAAGAATAAAGTTAACGCCGAATACAAAAAGTAACTCAAAATAGACTAAAGACCCAAGCATAAGAGCTAAAACTATAAATCCCTTAGAAGAAAACATAGGAAGAAGCTTCATGACATTGGATTTTGCAATGATTTCTTGGATATGACACCAAAATCACAAGGACAAAAACAAAAACAGCAAATTGGACTTCATCGAAATTAAAACTTTTTTTTTTTGCATCAAAGGACACTATCAACAGAGTAAAAAAGCAACCTACGTAATATAAGAAAATATTTTCAAATTACATATCTGATAAGGGATTAATATCCAGAATACATAGAGAACTCTTAAAACTCAACAATAAAAACAATAAAACCCAAAATACCCAGTTGAAAAATGGGCAAAGGACTTGAATAGATATTTCTCCAAAGAATATATACAAATGGCCAATAAGCACATGAAAAGATGTTCAACTACAATAATCATTAAGGAAATGCAAAGAAAAACTACAGTAAGACACCACTTCATACCCATTGGGCTGGCTATTAGCTAATAAACAGAAAACAATGAACACTGGTGTGGATGTGGAGAAATTGGCATCCTTGTGCACTGCTTGTGGGAATGTAAAATGGTGCAGCTACTGAAAATAGTATGATAGTTTCTCAAAAACTTAAACATAGAATTTATCATTTGAACCAGCAGTTCCACTTCTGGGTATATACACAAAAAAATGAAAGCAGATATTTGTATACCAATTTCCAATTTCCTAGCAGCATTATTCACAACAGCCAAATGCAGAAACAATCCAACTGTCCCTCAAGAGGTGAATGGATAAGCAAAATGTGGCATATACAATAGAATATTACTCTGCCTTCAAAAAGAATGAAATTCTGATACATGATACCACACGGATGACCCTTGAAAATATTAGTCTAAGTGAATAAGTCAGACACAAAAGGAAAAATATTGTATGATTCCACTTACATGAGGTACCTCTAGCAGTTAAATTCACAGAGACAGAAAGTAGAACAGTGGTTACCGGAGACTGGAGACGGGAACGAATGTGGAGTTGCTATTTAATGGTGACAGAGTTTCAGTGTGGGATGATGAGATAGATGGTGACAATGGTTGCACAACTATGTAAATATACTTAATGCCACTGAACGGGACAATTAAAAATGGTTAAAATGGTAAATTTTATGTTATGGATATTTTACCACAATAAAAAAAAGAGAGCAGTGAGAAGTCTCAGGTGACAGGAGTAGCAGAGGGACATTTAAGGACCAGGATGTGTTTTTGTGCTGCAGATCGCTACAGTTGAACGAGTTCGCTGCCGGTACCACCCCTGCTTCCAGTTCCCCGAGAATTCCCTGAGAGTGGCAAGCAAGTAGCGTTTTCAGGAAATGAAGGGACAAAGGACATGATCCATCCTGAGTGGGCACCAGAAGGAGAAAAGCAAGTCGCCTGGAGAAGCAGACGTTGAGACTTAACAAGAGCAGGAAATGGGAACAAAAGGTGACCGTGAGTACCATTCAGAGAAAAGCACAGGACACCAGCGTTTTCCACAGCGTGTGGGAGGGGGGTTTGAGGCATTTGTAGTCAGAAACCACAGGTCAGGATGACTTTAGAAGGCAGGAAATCATGGGACATTGGGAGACTTTTGTCCCTGTTACACCATGAGTTCCTTGAAAATAAACATCACCCACGTGTTATTCATTCAATACTCAGTGAAAAAAATAACTGATGTGTTGGGTGCCAGGAAGGCCAAGAGAAATAAGATACCATCCCTCAAGGAACTCAGGGTCCAGTAGAATGGACAGATCTGTAGGAAGAAATTCATTAGAGAGCCACAAAATCAGGATTTCTGTTAGAGTAGGATCAGGCACAGTCTGCATTTCTTCCTCTTTTTCCCGGAGCATCAAGGAGAATGAGAAACAAAAATGCAAACTCTATTTTTGGTGCATCAAGAGACTTAGATGACAAAAGTAGTGAGGATTTAGCAAAAAAAAAATCAAGTAGAGACTCAAAAGAGCAAGTGGAGAAATGATGCTATAGAAAAAGAAATTGATTTGTTTTTGAGAAGCAGAGGAGTGTGGCTAAATTGCTCATCACACAGACAAGCCGGATTTATGGGACGCAGTTGGTATCTGGGCAGAGGAGGAAAAAAGAATCTTAGTAATGGGGTCTGAGACCCCAGACATGTGTATGCACAGAGAAAAGACCAAGTGACGGCACAGCAAGAGCAAGGTCATCTGCAAGCCAAGGAGAGAAGCCTCAGAAAAAACCAAACCTGCTCACATCTTGATCTTGGACTTCTCACCTCCACAACTATAAATAAATATATGTCTGTTGTTTGAGATGAAGATTTCTGTTGTTTAATACCCAGTTTGTGATATTTTGTTCTATCAGTCCTAGTAACCTAATACACTGTCCATATGTAGATATGGAAAGGGCAAACATAGCAAATTATAATTGGCAGAAGTGGAGACTTAGAAGAAATGGTCAGATCTGGTGGCCACGGACAATACCCAGGCAGGAAAAAGATCGAATGGGGGAGGCTGAGGCTGGATCAGCCACATGCCTCCAGAGGAGAGCGGGCCGCACCCACTCACTGGCTCATCTTCCAGAAGCTGAAGCTTCTTTTTTTTTTTTTTTTTTTCAATTTAATTTTACAGAATCAAAGAGTCTAACAGTATATCTTGTTAGATACAGTATGTCCTCATAATGTATACATTATTTCTTGTACAATGATATGAAATAATATGGGAAATATTCATAATAAATTATTAAGTGAACAGTGCAAGTTAAAAACAATAGTTCTATACAAATGTACTAGTTATGAGACAGTAAAGCGGCATGATCAGGTGAACAGTAAGTGGAGACAGGATATCTGGTGACCACAGCTGCCGGACAAAGGTGAGGAGAGGGGAAGCCCTCAGCAGGAGGTCCTAGAGAAGAGACAAAGGCTGAGAGAAGAAGAAGACTGTATTTCTGGAAATGCAATAAGTCAGATTCCTCTGCGTGTCAGCGGGGCTCGGACAGTCCTCAGCAGGCAATGGGCTTTCTCTAGAGGCAAGGCTCTCAGATGGGCATAAAGTGAGAGTGGTCACTGCCGTGTGGCCTCCGACCTGTTACTGGGAAGATGGTCCATTTCACGTGGGATGTCCAGGATGTGTCCTTCTGGTCTGACTTGATTTGGTCCTACTGATTTGAGGCTTTTTGAAGGACACTGTGGTCTAAGACTCTTGGCTAAGGTGTGAGTGAGTCAGAGTAGCCACAAACGCGACTCAGATTCATTTAAGCAAAAAAGGAATGTATCGGCTTATGTAACTATGAAGTTCAGTTACACTGGGCCAAGACACTCACCGGGGGTGATTTTCTTCCTCTAACTTTCTGCTCACCTTGTCTCTATATGGCTTCATTCCTGCCTTGGTCTCCCTCCGTGACTGTCCAGAAAGCTGCTGGTACTTCTGCCAAAAGCGTATAAACTAAATCCAATCACGAGCAAGAATCGATAAACCTAAATTAAGGAACATTTTACAAAAAAACTGGCCTTTTAAAAAAAATGTCAATGTCATGAAAGGCGTAGAAAGGCTAAGGGACTCTTCAAATTAAATGAGACCAAAGAGAGATGAAAACTGAATGCGGTGTGCCATCCTGGATTTTGGATTAGATCTTAGATGGGAAAAAATTGTTACAAATGGACATTATTGAGATAATTGGTAAAACTTGAAAGTGTACTGTATATTAGATAAGAATATTGTTTCAATGTTAAATTTCCTGAGTTTGATCATTGTATTATGATTATGTAAAAGACTATTCTTGTTCTTAAGCAAATGCAAATTATTTAAGAATAAAGGATCATTATGTCTGCAACTTGCCCTCAAATAGTTCAGTAACAACAATATTATGTCACATAATATAATATAATGTAATACAGAGACGGGGAAAGAGAGAAAGAGAATGACAAAGCAAATATATCCAGATGTTAATCTAGGTGAAGGGCATACTAAGTAGACTGTACTATTCATGTTACTTTTCCATGTTTGAATTTTTTTAATTTAAATTAAAAAAATTTTAAGTTGTTGGTGACAGACCTCTCTCCCTCACCACCCATGTCTGAATCTCATGGAGGAGTCTGAGTGGTTAGCCCAGCTGACATGCTCTTTCACCGAGAGGAGGGTTAGACACCATGATTGACAGCCTCCCCAGAGACCATCTGATATGGGGCGGAACTTCCCCTGAAGAATCACAGCCTCTCTCAGTCTTCTGCCAGCTCCTGGTCTTTCAGATCGCCTTTGCTGGTCACCTAATGCCCACATGCTGCCTGGCCCCATCTTCCCTGGCCATCTCTTCCTCCAAAATGGCACCAGACAGAGGAAGACTTGTCTCAACAAATAGCTCCACACTTGGCCTTTTTTTGTGATTTCTCTCTCCCCGCAACATACCCATCTGGACCCCATCCATTCCTCTTGCTCCTACTTTCTTTTAGTTTATTGAAGGCATCTGTGCTCTGCAAAAAGTGTTAACAAGAATTGCCTGTGTGCTAATACCCTCGGCTTACAGATCCACGTTTTGACTGGTCCTGAATCCAGGGAAAAGAAGCCAAAGGCAGGAGTTCCACGCACAGAAGCAGTCCAAGGAGAGAAGTAATTTGGGGCAGGTGGGCCTCTGGATTCTTTTGTATCCCATTGTGTTGGTGGCTTTTTCCTTTATCTCAGGCCAGAGTTTCTGACAGGGGGCTGACTGCTGTCCCTCTCAGCTGGAGGAAGCCACAGTAGCCAAAAGGAACCAGACCAATATCACTTCATTTCTTATCAGGCAATTTTGACAACTGATTTGTTCCCCACCAGTAAAGCAGAGTTAGCAAAGAGGTTGCTGGAACTCAATCAGTGCAGCCTTGGCATGGATACCTCTGCGTCCAGCCTTCTTGAGAACAAGGCAGGATTTAGGGAGTCCATCTGCTGAGGGTGGAACCAGTGAGACTAAATGAAGAAAGTTCATTCATTCATTTATCATATGTTTATCCATTCATTTGTTCATCTATGGAAGGCTGACTTGCACATGGTTAAGGCAGGCTCCTGTGCACATTCTTGAAGGTTGCACTGTGTTCTGCACAGCTCCAGGGGGTGCTACTCACAAGGGCCATGTGTGGCAGCCCTCGTTGGGGGACCCTCACTCTGCAACTGGATCTCCTGGTTTCAAAGTTCTCACCACCACCTCCGACTGTGTGAGCCGGGGCCAGATTCTTCCCAGCTCTGTGCCTCAGTGGCCGCGGATGTGAGGCTAATCCTGCCTCCAAGGGTCTTTGTGAGGATTAAATGACTGAATACTTTCTAAGTACTCTGGGACACTTTAAATAGCATTGTGATTTTCTGTTACATTAAATTAAATTAAAGAGCTGGTAGAATACTACTTGTAAGCCATTGGATGTGAGGCGTGTGTGTGTGTGTGTGTGTGTGTGTGTTTCCAGACATTTTTTAAGTCAAATCCCAGGCAGCATATTCTATCACCCATAAATATTTCAATATATGCCTGTAACAGAAAAGGCCTAAAGTCACAAAAAAAACAAAACCCACCCATAGACAATGCCGTTATCACATATACATAATTAATAATTTCTAAATATCACTGATGTCAGTCCATTTTCAAATTTCCTTTACTATCTCAATTACTTTTTATTTTTGGTATCAAAAATATGTTGATTGAGATGGTTTCCTACTTATCTTTTTGAGACAGTGTTTTGCTCTTTCATGCCAGAGTGCAGTGGCATCACCATAGCTAACTGCAAACTCCAATTCCTGGGCTCAAGTGATCCTGCCTCCTTCTGCCTCAGCCGGAGTAGCTGGGAGTATAGGCGTGTGCCACCATGCCCAGCTAATTTTTCTATTTTTTGTAGAGATGGGGTCTTGCTTTTGCTCAGGCTGGTCTCGAACTCCTGGCTTCAAGTAAGCCTTCCATCTCGGCCTCCCAAAGTGCTAAAATTACAGGTGTGAGCCGCTGCCCCCGACCCCCTGTCTCCACTCATCTTGACTCAGGGTGCTTTTAGCGCTACTTCTGTCTGAAGGAGCATCCTCTGTGAGCCTTGCTTTTCCTTCTGCAGACTGGCCGAGCACAGTGGTGCAGTCAACACACAAAACTACCATTTGTGCATGGTTAAAGACCCAGGTGAGTGTGTAGCATCCTGGGCGTTTCACATCCATGAAGCAGGAACTGTGGCTTTGCCCTGGGTGCTTGTTGGGTTTGCCCTTCTCTTTTGGAGAGAGATGAAGGCAACCTTCTTTGAGAGGCATGTTCTAGTGGAGAGAGCTTCATTGCTGGAAAGCTCAATTACTTTTTATAGTTGGTTTTCAAATCAGAATCAAAACAAAGTCCACAAATAGTATTTATATTATATTTTACCTTGCTTTTAATCTACAATGTTCATCTCTTTTATCGCTGACCTTTTTAATGAACCATTTGTCCTATAAAGTTTTCTGCCTTCCAGATTTGGCTCATTGCTTTCCTATCGTGATCCTTAAATTTATTCACTTATCGTCTGTGTTTCCTCCCAAACTGGTCAATTAGCTCCAGATTCTTAATTAATTTTTTTTTTTTTTTTGCAAAAATACTTCAAAGGTAGTGCTGAGTTATGTCAGAAGGGGCATCATGTCTTGTTGTTTTATTTTTGGTGATTGATCAGTGGGCTCAGATATTGCCAACCTGATCTCTCCTTTTAAAGTTCCTTAAAAACATTCTGCCATCGATGAGTGTTGCCCGGATCAATCATTTATTAATACTTAGAACTTACAAAATGGGCATTTTCTAATTCTATCAACAAAATGTGTGTGTGTGTGTGTGTGTGTGTGTGTGTTTTCACATTTACTATGGTTTATATCAGATGTAGGGAACTTTTTCATGTTGGAAGGCCACATTAATTTAGCTGTAATCAAATAAGGCCAAATTCAAGAAACTTCAGTTAGATATAGTTAAAAATATACATTATTTTGTAAAAATCTAACTACTATGTACTTAATAATTTCAAAAATGAAACTATTTGTTCATTTTACAGTTAACTAAACTTTTAATGACTTTGATGTATGTATCTGCTTTTTGTTGGAAAGCATTTGAATATTTGGTTGCAGCATAAAGGTCCACAGTTTCACCTGATCTTCTGGATGGGGATCAGTCATTTGTGACCTTAAGGGCATCTTGATTTGGGTTAAGTAAGAGAATGTAGATTCGCAGCAATAAGTGGTTGAAAAGCAAGAAAGCACCTTTGGGGCATATTGCTACTTTATAAGTTGCTTCAGTGGCATTATTTCCAGGTCTCATTGCTGCTTGAAAGAATTGTCTTTGCTTTCACTTTTCATCTTTTAATTCTGCAATACAACCTTTCTCGCCTCTCCCTCTAATTTAAAATATCTGTGGTCCTTATGAGTGTTATAATGCTGATGAGCATTGAATTTCTTTAATGTTGATACTGCAGCATCACAAAGCAAGCAAATCATCTTTTCTTTAGCAGAAACAAGGTAATATTGCAATGCCCAATCCTCATTTAAAAATCTATTTTTAAAATCTATTTTAAAATCTATTCCTTCAGCATTCTCTTGGTCTTCTTAGCCATGATGGGCTGTTAAGCAGACAGAATTAACAAATACTGTCAAGCTCTGCAACTATTCACAAATTCCACTTCAAACAGAAACACAGTGCACCGTTGTCAAAAGCTGTAACAGACTGGCCCACTCGACCCCCATAAACTCTTGTCAACCAGCCTCGTGCAGTAGTGGCACCAGTCAGGTGGGGGAAATTAGAACTAAATCGTGAGCGTAGCAGCCATCAATTTAGCTCTTATGGCTTACCGATGTTCTAATTGTGCTGGTCAATCTGGGAGGATTATTTTGTTGAAACTTATTTTATTCTTTGGTATTTTAAATACGTTCATTTTAAAAATAATAAAAATATAAAAGATGAACAAAAATGTATTAATAAAAATAAAAGAATTTGCTCTGTAACATTTGGATTCAGTCAAAAGGCTGCACTTAAGGACCTAGAAGGCTACATGTGGCCCTAAGGCCGCAGGTTCCCCACCCCTGTACAGGCAAAGAGTGCTTAAGTGACCAGCCCCCAGTAGAAACCCTGGGCACTGAGTCTCTAATGAGCTTCACTGAGTTGTTGTCACTGGAAGAATCAAGCATGTCCTGTGTGACTCCAGTGGGAGAGAACGTTTAGAAGCTTGTGCCTGGTTTCTTCTGGACTTTGCTCTATGCACCTTTGCCCTTTCTGAGTTTGCTTAGTACGTGTCTATTCACTGCAATAAATCTTAGCCATGAATATGACTATATGCTGAGTCCTATGAGTTCCCTAGCAAATCACCAGACCTGGGGGTGGTCTCGGGGACCCTGACACAGACAGCCACCATGGTCTTAGATCAAACATGATTCGTCCCCTGGGAGCTGGTCACACTGGGGTTCTGTCAGTGGAGAAGAGGAGTGGTTGGCTGTGGAAAATGACAACAGTGTCTGCCAGGCAAACTGATATTTTATTGACAGCTATTCTCACCAGGAGAAGGAGGACACCTATAGACAGCTGTAGCGTTTCTATTACTTGCAACCAGAGATTCCTGACTTGTTGTGATAAAAGTATTTACCACAGTTAGGACAGAAATCTAAATTATAAGGAAGCTTATGATCATCTCTTTTGAATCCACCCTGCTTGACCTTCTATTCTGTGGAAAAAGAGACCACAACACCATGGAGCGGAAGGGTGGGGACGTTTCCACAGGGCAGTGGCAGGGTGGCCAGCGTATGGCCCCTGAGGGCAGGCTTGCACTCCGAAGGGGAGGAGAAGAAACCTGGCCAGCGAGTGGGTGAGGCCAGGGAGAGAGGATCTTGAAAGCAGACGGAGGGCAGAGCGAGGGGTTCCAGTTCGCTGAGGCTGCCATCTATGGCGGCTGACGCAGGCTCTTGGCCAGCGGTGTGGCCACCATCCAGCTGAGGTGCCAGGGGGAGCTGGAAACAGGGAGGTCACTGGAAGCCCCCCACCAAAACAGAGGCTTGGGTTTGAGAGGGAGCTGCAGAGGGGAGAGCCCAGGAGAACAAAGGAGAGGGGCAGACTGGAGAAGCAAACGCGAAGGCAGAGCTTGGAGGACACGGAGGCCCAGAGGCCTGGCTCCGTGACTTCCTGCCCACCCAGGGGACCAGAATGTCCCCTTCTGCAGGCTGAGGACACACACAGATACTCCTCATCCCCATGAAGCCTCACACTGCCCCCCACCCTCACTGCCCAGGGAGGTTAGGAAATGGCTTGGCAAGATCCCTCCTGCCTTTTTGGAAATATCTGAGAGGGGGCCTGCTTCTCCCCCACTCCTCTTTCCTTCCTCTGCCCTTTCTCCTCTCATCCCTTCTTCCCCTCCTCCTCCTCTTCTAACTCTCTGGCTCCTGGGGGAAAAGCAGCCTCAGTTCCCTCCCACTGTGCCCTCAATTCTTAGAGGACAGACCCACCCTCTTGCTGGGCCCAGACAACTTCAGGAAGATTCCAGAATACCTCTGCCTGCTGCCCCCACTAGCCTGGCTCCAGCTGCCACATCCTCCAAAACCCATCCACAGGGAGGGTCCGGGACACACAGGAGCCCATCTTGCACTCCAAACCCCTAAGCTGCTGCCAACAAGCTTGGGGAAGAGGGGACATGGTGGCATTTAGGGCAGGAAGAACACCAGGGCACTAGAACAACTGGCTCCTATTGCAAGGGGAGCATGTGTGCTCAGGCCTATGGCCACAAACCTCTGTCATTCCTGCCATGTCTCCTCAAGGGGGCAGGGCTGTCTGTTCTTACCCATGTGTGCGCGCGCGCGCACGCACGCACACACACATACACACACGCACACGCACATGCACACAGAGTGACGTGCCTGATATTAGGAAGAAGTCATTCTAATCCCCCAATTGGTAAGAATGGACTCTCGTGGCTATAGATGGGAATTTGAAAGCCCAGGTGAGCACAGAAGCCAGTCTTAACCAGTTCACTGAGGCACTGTCAAATCAATTAATAGATGTGGATCTCAGGAATGATGCCAGAGACAGAGACAGAGAGAGAGAGAGAGAGAGGAAATTGGTTCTGTCTGTAGAAGGCAGCTGACCACGTAGGCTGAGATTCCTAAGCCCTCTCCTTTGTGCAGCCAGCCTCCAAGAAGAACCATTTCCTAACGCACACAGTGCTTTGCCCACGGGAGGCACCCCACAAGCACTGAGCAGGGGGATGTGGATTTTCCTGAAGAAGCCTCTGAACCACCAGTGGTCTAGGCTGCAAGGAGGCAGTCTCTCCTCCAGCCTCTCCCCCTTGTAATCTGTCCAGGGCCATTCGGTTAAGCCAGGAGCCCGGAGAACAGCCCACACCTGCAATGAAAGTGAGGTATATGTCAAAACTATCAATTTGGTGCCACCCTTGAGGTTCTTTCCAAAGTGCAAGGGTTGGAGGATGTGACCAGTGTCTGAAATTTCCACCAAAAGTACTGCTGTCCCTGGAGACTCTCTCTCCCATACCTACACATGTGCAAGTGAGTTTCCGTAGCGTAGTGGTTATCACGTTCGCCTAACATATGTGTAACACACTCATGTACACACGCAGACACATGCACACATATCAACGTAGTCACATGCACACATAATTACACACTTTCTTTTCTATCTTATTCAGTTTTTATTAATTACAAAGGTAGCAGACTCTCTGTAATTGGCCAGATATTACAGAGATGCTATTTTAAGGTAATAATTTTAATCCCTTGATGTATTATAATCATCGGTGCTAGTCACTTGCGATGTAGCCTTCTGTATCTTTCTCTGCATGGATGCAAACATAGAAACATTCATCGAGAATTTTTAGATCTAAAAATAGGGGTTATTACTAAACTTGTTTTTCAGCAACTTGCATCTTTTAACGCTCTATTTGGGGCATTCCTTTGACTCAGTTCATATGGATCTAACTCTTTCTAATGGCTGTGCACACACGCGCTTAACCCACATTTACTTATGCTAACACAGACGTGTGTGTATACACACACCCCTCACCCCATCCCGTACCACCCCTTCCCCAGGCTGTTTATGCTGGCACTGCCCCCACGCCTGGCCCCGGCCTGCCAAACTCGGGGTTCCTGCTGTGTGGTTACCCCTCGCACGGCCTTCCAGACCTCACTGGCTGGATTCTCGTCAGTGGGTAAGGGCGGTCCACTCGGCCCAGGCTGTGCTTCTGAGTAGGCTGCGCCAGCTCAGAATTTCAGAGACAAAAACTGCAGCCTGGGAACATGGGCCAAGCTCAGGGCCAGGCAGACGTGCTTGGAGGCTGCTGCAGTGACAGAGGGGGAGGCAGGAGATTTGTCAGCCCAGTAAGAAGCAAGGAGTGTCCTGGAACAGCAGCAGACCCCCAAGGCCAGGCCGCAGCAACCTGGGTTCTAGCCCTGCCCTGCCATTAACTCACTGTGCGACCTCAGGCAAGCCCTTACCCTCTCTGGGCCTCATTTCCTCTTCCATAGATGAGGATGTTAGCACTGATGCTCCTAAAGCCCTTCCAGCACAAACATTAAGTTTGGTCAGGGAGTCTTGCTTCTCTCGCCTTGCTGGGAGCTCCCTCTCACACCGATCCTCCCTGGGACTCTGTCCCTGCACCCTCAGGGTGAGGGCTGGCAAGGCAGGGCGGACGCTGAGCCTGACCAGAGAGTGGGCAGGGAGGCTGCCTGGAGGCCAGACCCAGACGAGAGTTTGCTAGGCCCGGTAAGGCCTTGCCTCCTCCTTCTAAAGCAGGGAGGGCTCTCGCTGCGCTTTGGAACCACGCTGCATAGTAATTGCACCTGAGGACACCAAGCGTTATTTCTTCGTAATGAAAACAAACGAAAAAGGTAATATTTCAGCAAGCTCTGAGCACTTTTCACCTTGCTAAGTGAGTGCTTGTCTGATCTTCCTGTGGAGCTGGGCAGCATCTACTGTTTACTCATTTCTCTATCCCCAGGGTCTACATGATACCTGAGATACATGAATACTAAGTGTCCAGTGAATATTCCTATGTCTTTCTACTTCATTCTGATTACAAATGAGAGACACTAGTGTTGTTAGTAAAACAACCCCAACAATAGATAAGTGATTAAACTTAGTAACTGGATAGTTTTCCAAAGTTCTATCCTATCTCCTCCCCATAAATATTCATTATTAACAGTTTAGCGACATTCTTTATACTAGTGTTTCTCAGCCTTGCATCATTGACATGCAGGGCCGGAAAATTTTGTGTGTAGGATGATCAGCAGTATATCTGGCCCCTACCCACCAGATGCCCGTAGCATTCCCTCAGGGGTGATAGCCAAAAATATCTTCAGACATTGCCAAATGTGCCGAGGAGAAAATCACATCCCTCCACCCCCTCTGACTCCCCATCTTCTGCCCCTGTTGAGAACCATTGATCTGTACACATACACAGAGAGAGGACAAGGGCAAGAGAGGAGGTAGTGACACATAGATCCAGGTATCAACAAGTATATATCGCTGGTGGAATGTAAATTAAGATTCCTGTTTTCTGATTTCCAGTCTTGTGTGATCCTAATCCATTTATTCATTCTTTATTTTATTCATAAGATATTTATTGAGTACCTACAATGTGCTAGGAACTGTGCTCATAGGATATTTCAAACAATGATAAGTAAATATCTACTTCCCAGGTATTTTCAGCCTATCCCCCCCCCCCCACACACACACACCAAAAGGAAGGGAGGAAGTGGGAACAAATCCTTAGATCCTGGCTGGGTACACCTCAGTCTCCTACAAGCACATCACTCTCATCTCTGCCCAGCTCCCACAGACCTCCATCTGCCATGTTGGGCTGCCATTTGGGGCCAGGAAGAGAGAAAGGGGAAGGAAAGAGGAGGGGAAAAGGGAAAAGTGTTGGCACCCTTGGCTTTCCTTGGAATGGGCAGCTGGAACAAACACCATCCAGAAAGATGGGGCTCTGGGTCCTTTCAAACCCACCACACCAGCACCACAAAATGGCAGCCCCCAGCAAGAAATCTCTAAGCACTTTGTGAGTATCCATTTCCTAGACGTATTTAATCCCAGTCTAACCCAACTGGCCTCTGCCTTAACTGTTTATTTAGGCTGGTCTCTGAGCAGAATCTGTGGCCACACTGAAATCAGGTTACTGGCACAGCCTCTAGGCATTGATGGATTCAAAGATTACAGTTGAGCAAACAAGAGCATGTTAATTTTTAATTTCACTTTATTGATTAATCAGGCTTCCTCTTTGTCCTATAACCTATAATTACCTGGTCAGAAGAAACATGCAATCTTTGCTCTGCAATGAAAGTCCATTCGTCTGGCCTTCCTGGCCCTAGCTGGGCTTTTCCATGCAGCTCCCATATTGGTTTGGCCTCCACCAACTGTTAAAGAATTAAAGGACTCTGAATTGGGCAATCCTGGGTCAACAAGAGACCCACTCTGAACAGCATGGTGCTCTTAAGCATTAAAGAGGAGTACCCAGCGAAGATCTTTGAGGTTTGGGCTTTGGGGTAGGGATGGGATTTTTTTCCTAACAAAGGAGAGACTGTCATAGAGAAAGTGTTTCTTTCATGGCTCCCGGTTCACAGTAAGTCACCCTCACATTCTGGAGCCAAGGTTGTTCTCAGGGGTGACTTTACCACAGCACAAACAACATGAGGACAGAAAACAGCTGAATGTATCCACCTCATCACACAAGGGCTCTACTGTCTGCTAAGTCTCTTAGTTCACATAACCGTGGT
Source organism: Eulemur rufifrons (assembly GCF_041146395.1). Classification (NCBI taxonomy): domain Eukaryota; kingdom Metazoa; phylum Chordata; class Mammalia; order Primates; family Lemuridae; genus Eulemur; species Eulemur rufifrons. The sequence goes on from NC_091010.1 coordinate 40,626,351, forward strand.
GCCATCCTGAGAGATAATCATCAGTACCCCCATTGTGTGGAGGAGGAAACAGGATAATTGCAGTTTATATCTCTAGGGGAGCCAGTCACTTAAAGTTGAGATTCATCACATTTTTTTCCTTCTTCCTATTTTCCTTTTGCTTTTTGAAGCCAATGTCATTTCAGTTTGAAAACCATGATGAATTTAACCTAAATCAAGAAAAGCAACAGAAGCAATTTTTCCCATCTGGAATGAAGTATATTCTTCTATTTTATGGCATTTATCTACTCTGTCACTAACTGCAGAGAAACATTCTAAAAACTGCCCTTTGTGGCCTCAAGCCATTTCCCTGGGGCTATTGGACTAAAAAATAAATAAATAAACCAGAGAAATAAAAAGTATGGTCAGAGCCTGAGTGAAATTTTAGTCAGAAACCCACTGAGCAGGGATTCATCCAGTTGATTATTTTAAATAATTCACTCCAGAAGAAAAAGACTGGTTGAATATATATATACATAAATATATATACATATATATATATATAATCACCAACTTCATTCACAGACATTGGCAAGTGATCAAAAAAAGAAGAGAAATTTTGTTCAATTCTCAGAAATGAATGCCCCAAATTATACAAGCCCCACAGAATTTGAGACCTAGAAGGAGACTAAGAAATCAGTTAGTAAAGTAAGTCAGGGCTTGCAACCTATTTCCAGGGAGCTACTTCTAATTTCCCTTAAATTTTATGATCCCCAGAGACATGATTCTTGGTATGGCTGGAGAGAAACAGTGGGGTTTTACTCAGCACGTAACGCTATCATCTGCCCACTTCAAGGTATGACAAGTCACCCCATTGCCTATAGTAGCATTTCTGTGGGACATCAGTCCTATGGATTCTTCTCTACAAAGATTTCCATGGTCACACATATTTAGGAAATGCTGCACATTATATCCTACTCTTGGATATTTGCCCTGTACATGCACATAATTAATGCCGTTGCACTGAGTGAGAAGTCCTGTGTGCAGACTAAAGCAACTCCATCTTGGATGCTAATCCACCATGTTGACTTCCGAGTAACCCCTGTTCCGGGAATGCAGCTAAGATATCTACTGTTACTGTAAATTCTGCCCTTAGATCAGAAAATTTCTTCCCATAAATCCTGCCCTTAGGCAGATTCACACAACATTCTTCCCTCTCCCTGAAGGGGCTGACTTCAATTGTCCTACCCTGTCCTTCCCTATGGTATATCCCTGGGTCTGGAGGTAATGCGTGGGGATCCACCATCTTGTCTCATCTCACCACTGCCTGAGACATGGCTTCTGTGCTTAAGTCCCTAGCAAATGTTTCTTTCTGAAAAACTAGATATGTCAGCCTCTTTCTTCAGCTTCTCAGCTTCCCCAGACTTTATGGATAGGTTTTCATAGACTTTCCCACTGCAAGACATCCTGGAATTTACAAAACCTCATTAACTTTGTTTTAGCCAAGCCTCAAATCTTGTTTTATGATTGTATCATATAGGATATGGCTGCAAGTGACAGAAACCCTGCCTCAAAACTGGGAAAAACAATAAAGATTGTTTGTGATGCTTCACAAAACAGATATTCAGAGGGCTAAGGCAAGCTTTAGAGATTTTTCCTCCCATTTTTCTACTCTAGCACCCTCAGTGTCAGCTTCATCTTCAGGCCAGCCATGGGGTGACCTTTACAGGCATCACACTCAGGCTTGATACAAGGCAGAGGAAGAAGAGAGACCATTTCTTCATGTGGCCTCTTTTAGGAGAGAAGAAACTTTCCCACAAGCCCCCTGGTGTCCATGTAAGGCTCATTGGCCAGAATGAGGTCACATGTCTACTCCTGAACCAATCAATCACTGACAAAAGAAATGGCATTTTCCTCTGACCAATCCCTCTCAAGCTGGAGGTGGGTGAACTTCCCTGAAGCACCTGGCTGCATGGGATAGGAATGGATTCCTGAGCAAAATTGGAGCTCTGTCAGGAAGGCAAAGAGGAAAATGGGTAGGCAGCCAACAGTGTCCACTGCAACCATAGACCACCTTTTACACCTAACACACTATGATGGTTAATTTTGTGTCAGCTTGACGGGGCCACAGGGTGCCCACACTTTTGGTCAAATGTTATTCTGGGTGTGTCTGCGAGTTTCTGGATGAGATGGGCATTTGAATTTGTGGGCTGAATAAAGCAGATTGTGCTCCCTAATGTGGGTAGGCCTCATCCAATCAATGAAGACCTAAATAGAACAAAAAGGCTGAATAAGAGGGAACTCCTCCTGATTAATTGCTTGAGCTAAGGCATCGGTCTTTTCTAACCTTTGGACTTGGACTGAAACATCAGATTTTCTTGAGTCTCGAGCTTGCTGGCTTTTGGACTGGAACTTACACGCTTGGCTCTCATAGTTCACAGGCCTTCAGACTCAGACTACAAGCATACATAGGCTCTCCTGGGTCTCTAGCCTGCTGACTGCAGATCTTGGAACTTCTCAACCTCTAATTCTTTAAGATAAATAAGTAAATAAATAAACTATTGCTTCTGTTTCTGTTCTCTGGAGAACAGAATCAATATTGTGTTTCTCAGACTAATATACAGTCGTTAATGTTCCTAAGAACGTGGGTTCCTCCATATACTTTGGAAAATGCTGGAAAGCTTTCTTAGATAGAGTTCAAATTCTCTAATATAGTATTCCAAGCCCATTATTGCTTGGGGTCCCTTACTATTTTCTAATCTCATATACTATTCTCCTCTAAAAAACAAAATGCTCTTTCAGACTCTTGTGCTTTTGCATGTCTATTCTCTCTGCTAGTTTTGCCCGTTTCCCATCTCTCAAATGCCTGCTTAGCTTTTAAGCATGGTTCGACCATCATGTCTCCAAGAATTCTTCAATGAACGTCAACCTCCATCCACACAACCCACGCTCCATCTGTCTAAGAGCAATCAGACTGGGTCCCAGCTCTGCCACTTACTAACTGTGGAAACTTGGGTAAGTTATTTAACCTCTGTGTTCCAGTTCTCTTTCCACAAAATGGAGATCATGTAAATACCTACCTCCCACATTGTTATCAGAATTAAATGAGCCAATACCTGCATGAACTTTGAACAGTACGTGGCACATGGTAAGTGCTCAATAAATGTTAGGGATGATTCTAGAATTTCACTGTATTTTGTGCATCATTCAATGAAAATACACTCCATGCAGTAATAAATTATTTGTTTATACATCTGTCTTTCTGACCAAATCATGAGCTCTTCAGAGACAGGAATCCCATGTTGTTCCTCTTTTATTCCCTCATTCTTAGCCCGATATGTGGTATTTGACTGTGATCAACAAGTGCTTGGTGAATGAATGGCTGAGTCATCTTCACACCTAACGACATTGAAATTCCAACAAGGTGAAATAAGTTGCACATCACATAGACAAACAGGAAGTACCAGAACTTGGAATCTAGATCTCTCCTGGTTTCTGAAACCGAGAGCTTCACATGGCACCTAGAGATTGCTTCCCACCATGTGACAGCATTTCCTGTCATTCAATTCAACAAACCTTTCTTGAGCACCTACTACCTGCCAGACCCTCTACTGCAGATCGATGATGATGAAGACTCAATCCGTACCCTCAAGGTGTCAGGGTAGCCACCCCCGGCCCCAAGCCTCTGGCTGGACTCCTTGTCTCCAGACTCCTGCCTCTGCCACCCATCCCTCAAGACACCCTCAGAATGACTTCTTGGACTTACATGCTCCAAAAGTCAGAGCCTTTTGGAATGGGCTTTGGGAATGGTGTCCATATTCCTGGCCTGCCACCACCATAGCTCTTCATAATCTAACTTCATTTACTTACACAGGCTTGACCACTGACCGACTTGACCCTTCTCACTGCGGGCTCCAGACTTCTCACGGCCCCACAAACCACACAGCAGGTTCGTTTCCATCCCCACCCCTTTGCTCACTTGGTGCCTCCTGCCTGACAAACTTCCTTTGCTTCTCAACCTATAACTGATATGACCTACTCCACTAGCTTGGGATACAAACATAGTCATGCTTTTCTTTCCAATTAATCCTCTGGAGGTCCTGTATGTTCCTATTAGAACTATATTCCCTTTCTCTGTTCTCCTAAGAATCCCAGGGGCTTTATAAGTACCAATGAAATGACAATGAGGAAATCTAATCTGTTCACCTACTCCCATTGCTTCTCGTTGCTTCGCACTGTTGAAGGCTTGCCCTGCACCATCTTAGGACATTTGTCTGCCACGTGCTTATGCCCCTGGCCCAGGTCTGACCCAGGTGCAGGTTACAGCTCCTCTAGTCACACCTATGTGCTGAACCATGTCCCCAGAGCTTGACACTAGCAGCTTCCACAGCCATCATTAGGCTGTGTGTTGAGCCCAAGTCACAAAGCCAGTTACTCCTCTCCCTCACAGTAAGTCCCTTTCCGGAGTCATTAGAGTGATTTTCTGCCAGTTATCCCAAGGTCCTGGCCACCCCGGGCCACCCTCATCAGAGTCCCCTCACTTCCAAACTCTGTAAGAGAAGCTTGTGTGACTGTCCTTTCCCACCCAGGAGAATCCTGGCCTCTTCTGCAAGTTGACCCCACCTTCTTCCGAGTGCTGCAAACCAAGGGGAGAAGCACCTGCTATTAACCCACAAAAGAAAAGAACCCCTCACCATTGGGCAACTCTTCATGGACCAAGGTGACCAGCTGTGTCCATCTTGTCAAAAAACACTGGCAGCTTTCTACTCCAAGTTGTAGTTTTTGTAAGTTGTTCCCTACCCAGTAAGTTACAACACAGCCATCTCATACCCATCCTTCAAAGCCTCAAGAAAGCCCACACTAATGGCTCTCTATATACTCCATATCTTGATTTATTCATTCATTGAACAAATATTTATTGAGCACTAATCATGTAACAGCTCCAGGCACTGGGTGTGCAAAGTTAAATGGACAACACCCTCTGCCTCCAGGACTTACCAAGCCAGAGGATTCTATCTTGGTCTATGTTGGTCAGTGTGACAGTTGCCAATGCCCCGGGCCCGCAGCCGCAATGCCAGACGCCAGGCGGCACAGGCACTGCAGTACTGCACTTGCCCTGTTACAGTTAATCTGGTGGATGATAGATAAGGTCACAGCTTCGATCAAATTGCAGCCCAGCCTCTGCCTTCATATCTGTTACCTCTTTCTGCCCCCAGCCCATTCACACCTTCTCCATTTGAAAGGAACGTGAAAAGGGTCTCCTACCTTCCTACGGAAATACTGTAAGGCTGAAAGAATCTTAGCCAAGACACACACACTAAGGATTAGGTTGAATCTCGGAAACATATCATCTGGTGTACTCAGCAAAAAATCATTTCAATTCTATAAGCATTTACAGAGCAACTGCTGTAGGACCCGATGAGTGGTCAGGTTCCATCAGCATTGTGGACCGTCCCTGTTTTTGTTGAGATTAACGATAATCTTAATACACAGTTGTTTGACAAATTCCTGGGAATAAGTGGGTACCTGCCCACGAAAAAGATAGCCATTTGAAGTCAAGCTAGAAGGGCAGATACTGAATAGGAATAAAACTTTTCCCTGGCTCAGGGGGCCTCGGTGGCAGGGGGACTCAGTGCAGGAAATATTACAGGTTTCCAAGTTAGCAGGTACAGAATCCAGGAGAAGGAACACATAGCACTATGGTGGCTGCAGAAAAGCGGGACTTGAGGTCCAGCCAGAAAAGACTGGATTTCACCGGGAGCTGGGAAGTGAGTGGAATGCGCCTAGCTGGGACAAGCTGGGCTGCAAGACTTTGGAGCATACCTGCAAATTGCCTTCCTGCATATAACATAGAGCCTGAAGTTCCTCACAGGCTTGTGAAATTTAGCACTGGAAGGATCATATGCTTCAGATGATTCACCACAAAACAAGTGTAAGTTTGGAGGAGGAAAACAGAGACAAGTCTTAGCTCTTAGGTCACAGGCTAGAGAAGAAAAAGGCCTAAGTTCCTCTGGTGGCTGGAAGTGGGAACGATCAAAGGTGAAAGAGGTAGCTTCTCATTTGAGGGTGTCCTGGGTAATTTTTATCATCAAAGAACTGACCAGGAGCTAAAATAAGAATCCTTTGTCTTCTAGAAGGCCCACGAGGTCTCCTGCAAGGAGCCGGTGGCAGGGGGAGGTCAATCTCGCTGCATGCCTTAGTGGGCTCCAGCTGGCAGGGGGGACCTGCAGCCTGGCTCTCCTCTGAGTGGGAGCCATACCCATGCCCTCGTGAGCCCAAGCTGGCTGGCTGCTGTGCACTTAGAGTGACACTCGGCCTGGGTGAGCTCTGGGGCAATGCGCAGTTCTGAAAGCTCATCCTGCGGTCAAGGTGATTTCTGCAAAGGACACCTAGAACAAGGACTGGCCAAGAGCATGTTTATCCCAAGCTTCCATGGAGCCCAGACAGTAGAGGGAGGACATTTTTGCCCATGGACATCATTTGGGAGTCAGGATAGCCAACTTCCCAAGGCAGTCGGGGAATTAAAAGAAATATTTCTTGGGAGTGATTGGTGGATGGTTCTAAGGGCAAAAGATCGGAGTATTAGGAAGAGACAGGTTAAGAAGTAACGATTACTAGATGTCCACTATGCAGAGGCTATTTTATATGCATTACCTTTCTTAATTCCTGAAAAAATGCTAAAAAGGGCATGTGACCTTTTTGCATTTGACAAATGAGGAAATAGCTGCCCACGGACACTAGTCGGTGTCAGAGTCGGGATGCAGAGCCTGCGCTCGCTTTCCACAGAGCCCATGCTTTTCCCAATAGACTGAAAATCTATTAAATAATTCAACCACAGAAAGATATTAAATACCTACTATGACCTAGACATCGAGCATAGAAACAAGACACACGGTCCCTGCTTACGGGCTAATGGGAGAAGCAAGCCCTGCGAGTATAATGGCTGGAAACTACTACAGTCAGAATAGTCCATGTTAACAACTCCTCGAGGTCATCCTGCACACACACCACCCTGCCCCAGTCACCAGTCGGACCGCCCTTGCTGCTGTTCCTGCCTCCGATTCTCTGTGTTTGCCCTTCCCTCTGCCGACCGACTGTGACCTCCCCAGCTTCTTGTCACCTTTGCAGAGCTCTTCCCCAGTCCCCTTTGCCCCTCACTCCCTCTCCTCCTTCCTGGCTGTATTGTCTTCCTATCACTCGAGTGCAGGCTGTAAAGTCTCTCAGCTGTGTGTTTTGGGGCAAATTACTAACCCCCTGAGCTTTGTCTGTAAGCAGATAATAATGGAATGTAGCTCAGAGGGTTTTTGTGAGGACAAAAATAGAATAATTCATGCAAATACTTACCGCAATGACTGGCACATGGAAACTGTTTAATACATGATAGCTGTTGTTATGATTTGTTTATTGTGTTTCCTCCCTACTAAAATGTAAGCTCCATGAAGGCAGGGGCTTTGGCTGTTCACCACAAGATCCTCAGGGCCTGGCACATAGTAGGCCCACAGTAAATATGTATTGAGTGAATAGCTAACTTTCTCTGTGCCGGGCGCGGTTTATTTCACTTAAGCTTGACAATAACCCCATGAGGCAAGAACCATCATCATCCTCATTTTACAGACGTGATTCAGAGAGGCTAAGCACTTTTCTTAAGACCACAGAGCCAGAAAATGTACAACAGGGATGCAGACCAAGTAGTTTCAAAGACAGTGCCACTACCCACTGTGCGACATTGTGCAGCTCACAGTGTCCTGCTTTGGAAGCATCCACTTAGCACAAAAGAGAACTGGGGATTGTGACCCTGGATCTGAGAGCGCTGCCCCACTGTGATGGCCCAGAGTTCTCTGTGTCATTGGACAGATGTCCCTGGACAATGAGGAATGCTATCACCCACATATGATGCTATTGGCATGATAGAGCATTCCAGCTCTTTCTCTGCCTGGATTTGGAACTGGTGTTGCCAGCCACTTGTGATTCTGGCTCATTTGAGGGAGATAAGCTTCTAAAGGGAGATACCAGACTTTCTGCTACAAAGAACAGAGGAGCTAAAGCAACTGGCTAGATAAAAAGAGATTGGGATGTGGCCATATTTGTACTCCAACCTAATGATGTGGTTACAGTTTAGCAGAAATGAGTCACGTCACCTCCTGGCCACATCCTAAAGCAATAAGGCAAGTGATAGGTGGAGAGAGAAAGGGGCCTTGGCCACAAAGGGTGTGTCCAGGTGGGCCTTAGGGTGAGGAGAGTGCCAGGACAGCAGGAGCGGGGAGGAAGGCAGCTGAGGCCACGGAAGACACTTTGTCACCATGTGCCCTGCTGTGATCTCCCAGAGCATCAGCTGGTCCCCATCTTCCACGTTCAAGGATTATAGAGCTATTTAGAGCCAACTTAAACTGCCATGCACAGAATGTAAGTCTCGTATAAGCCAAACTCTCCTAACACAGATTCACTAGAAAGGTTGTGAGGTCACATTCCATGAAGATAAAAATATAATAAGACTGATTCTCATTGATCATTAGCAATGGCTTGGAGTAGGGCAGTGGTTGTCAAACATTTTTAGTCACAGGACTCTTTATTGGAATAAAATCTTACACAGAATCTCAATCTTCAGAGAAATATAAGTGGTTTCGAGAGAATCAACGGAAAGATCCACTGAGCCGGGGATGCCAGGACCCTCCTTTGTGCCCATTCCCCCACTTCAGTGGCCCTCAGGGGCCTCCAGGGGATAGCTAGGGCTCTAGAATGTACAATTTAAAAGCTGCTGGGGTAGGAGATGTGGTCAGGCAGAATACATGATCTAAGTCCCTTCCTTCTCATGAGTCTTTGATTCTAACACAGGTGGCCGAACCACAGCCACTCCTGGAACAGAGGAGAGTCCCTGTCCTTGGCTGACATCACTGGCCCAACTAGAAGAGTGGGTCACACCTCTCCTGTGTGCCACTCAGGCCACTTTCTCGTAGCTGTTTGAGCATTCCCATGGTGGCGAGCTGATGCCCAGTGTTCCATAGCTCAGCCACTTCCTGGTATTGGTGCCCAGCCTGCGTAACACCGTTCAGTGATGGCACCCTGGAGTGGTGCCATTCCCACACGTTAACACCTCCTGCAGCCAAGCCGGTTGAACGACCTCCAACCCATCTTCAGAGAGGAGAGCCTCCACGCAGTCCCGCTGTGCCAAGTGCCATGGATGCCATCCCAAGGGTGACTGTGGAGAGCCAGGCTTTGCCCATGGAATGATCAGAGATGAAGGTGACAGACATTAGTTCTGACCCCAGCAACAAGGTCCAGATGAACGACTCACTGTGGCTTGTTCACCATCAGGTGTTCCCAGCCTGACATGGTACTCGGAACTTACAGATGCTCAGCAGATGCTTGCTGAATAAGTAAAAGAATTCCTGAGTCAGGAAACTAGGACTTGTTCTGTCTCTGTCACTAATTAACGTGTGACTTAGGACAAGTCATTTCTCCTCTTTGAACCTCAATTGCCCAATTATAAAATTAGACAGTTGGACCATATAAGTTGCTCTATGACACTAGGGATTCCTCAAGAAATGTGTTTCACTGAAAAATGAAGATTTTAACCTCCTGGAAATCCATTCACCTTTGTCATTTGGGTGTAAATTCGGATTCTGCACAAATTTAATTTGAAAAAAGTGGGGGAGATCTTATTAAAAATGGTTGTGACCTACTGAACCAAATGATCTACAGTATCCCAACCAGCTCTGATATTTTTTCACACTTAATTTCCTGGGTTATTGGTAGCCAATTCCAAAGGGATAATGAAGTCAAACTGAAAAATATGAACTGTATTTCCACTTACTTCCAGTTCCAGGCAAAATTGTGAACAAGACTAAGGTAAGTTCTTCCGTCCTCTGTTCCTCTCTCACTCTGACACCACCCAGCCTGGACACGCCGTTGGACTGACTGCCAGGCCAGCAAGTAGCTGCAGCATGGCCCTGGCACTCACCTCCACATCAAACCTGGTTTTTTTGTTTGTTTGTTTGTTTGTTTTGTTTTTTCTGATTTTGAACTATATTTCAAAACTATAGCAATAAAAACAGAATGGTATATATATTAAAAATGATACAACACCAATGGAACAGAATAGAGAGCCCAGAAATCAACCCACATTTATAAGGTCAACTAATCTTTGACAGACACAAGAAGAATACACAATGCAGAAAGTATAGTCTCTCCAATAATTGGTAAGAGAAAATCTGGGTATCCACAATGAAAAGAATAAAACTGGATCATTTATCTTACACCATGTCCCCAAATTAACACAAAATAAAATAAAGACTTGTGTAAAATATGAATCCTTGAGAATCTGAAAAGAAAACATATGAAAAAACCTTCTTGATATTGATATTGGTAATGGATTTTTTGAAAATGGTACCAAAAGTATAAAAACAAAAAGAAAGACAAATAAATTGGACTCCATCAAATTAAAATGCTTTTGCACAGCAAACAATAAAATATTTATAGGATGGGAGAAAACATTTGTAAACCATGTGTCTGTTAAAAGGTTAATATCCAAATTATATAAGAAACTTAAATCAAAGGCAAAAGCAATAATAATAATGACCGTAATAACTGGTTGAAAAATAGTCCTAAAACTGAACTGATATTTTCCCAATGAAGACATACAAGTGGCCCACAGGTATATGAAAAGGTGCTCAACATCACCAGTCATCAGGGAATTACAAATCAAAATCATGATGAGACATCACTTCATTCATACTTGTTAGGATGGCTAATATAAAAAAGAAAACAAGTTTTGACAATGTTGTGAAGAAAAATAAATCATAGTTGGTGAGTTGTAAATTGGTAGATTCATTTTTAAAGCAAGTGTGGAGCATCTGGGTGTTCTGCTACAGTTCCATGCCTCTTCACATTCCAGAGCCCTTTCCTTTGCTCCAGACAGGTGACCAGGTCTGGCTTAAAGACAGCAAGACCAAGGGAGAACAGGTTTCTGTAGTTCTCTAACATCACATCTCTATACAAATTCTGCTGAACATTGCCCAGGCATGCCCACTCTTCTGGAGAAAATTCTATGGTCACATCCCTGAATGTCAACAGTCCCAGTTCCTGGATTCTGGGGCATCCTGCCATCCTCCACAGAGACCTTCCAGTAACCCCCAGAGGAGAAGCTGCAGCAGAGCCACCCTGACCTCCCAGAGCAGTGGCGAAGGAGCAGTGAACACCGAGGAAGCTTGGCGGCCTGATGCAAACCTGGTTTTTTAAATCATATCCCCCATATTATTCAGGGTTCTTAGAGAAGTAGAGCCAATAAAATACATATATATATATATATATATATCCATACACACATATATATATGAGATTTATTATAAGAATTGGCTCATGTGATTATGAGTTCTACAATCTGCCATCTGTAAGCTGGAGAATGGGAAAGCCAGTGTTGTAATTCAGTTAGAGTCTGAAGACCTGAAAAATGAAGGGAGGGGAGCGGGCAATAGTGTCGTCAGTCCTAGTCTGAGTCTGAAAGCTGGAGAACTAGGAACTCTGATGTTTAAAGGCAGGAGAAATGTATGTCTCAGCTGAAGCAAGGAAAGCAAAGTTGCCCTTTCTTCCACCTTATATATCAGGCCCTCAAAGGATTGGGTGATGCCCACCCACATTGGGGAGAGCCATCTGCTCAGCTCAATTCACCAATTCAAATGCTATTCTCTTCTGGAAACACCCCCACAGACACACCCAGAAATAATGTTTTACTAGCTACCTGGGCATCCCTTAGCCCAGTCAAGTTGATGCATAAAATTAATTATCATATCCCCTGAGAACCTATTATATCAACTAATCTGTTTGAATGACAGAGTCACACTAATGCCTTAGGGTCATAGGGCTGGTAGGAACCTTATCAGTCACCTGGTAACCAAGGCCCAGAGCAGAAGAGAGATTTGCCCCAGCCATGCCAGAACTTGGTGCCAGAGCCAGAATGGGATTTGTGACCTTATAAAAGAGATGTGAGGGAACTGTTTGCCCCTTCCTCCCTGTGAGGACACAGAAGGGGCTATCTATGAGGAACAGGCCCTCACCACCACTGAATCTGCTGGTGCCTTGATCTTGGACTTCCCAGTCTTCAGTATTGTAGGAAATAAATTTCTATTATTTAAAAATTACCCAATCTAAGGTATTTTGTAATAGCAGCCCAAACAGACTAAGACAAAGCATAATATATATAAAGAAAAGTGAATAAATTATAAATGTACACACTACATTTATAATTCTAATGAACAAGAAAGGATCAGAACCTTGGCTTTATCCCACACTTGTGATCACCTCGGGCTTGTGAAGATGATGTTCTTGCTTTTGTTATCTAACTCAGTGCTGCCTGATGGTCTACAAGCCAACCCAAAATATCAGGCCACTAAAATAATTTTCTTTAAAAAAAAAAAGCTTTTCCTAATTTATGGAAAAACATTAATTGGCCAGTAAGATTTTACTTAATTTTAAGTTCTCTGGTAAATTTCTCTTCTATCTTTGACATCCACTGCTGCATTCACCCACTAGTGAATGCTAGCAGTCAACAAAATAAACAAGTAACAAATGAAACAATATCTTCAAATCCCTCACATGGAATTCAAAAATATATAATTTGCTCCTGTAACCATTTTTGGCAACCACAAGCATTTTCTGCTAAGTATACAAGTTTCTCTGTGCTCAAGAGTCCTAGTGTCCTTCATCTTCTTCTTAGGGATTCTTGCCTCCTCACAGCTAGGAAAAGGCAGCCCTATGTACCATGTGATCCTCCTCCAACTATAATTGATTGGATGAAGAGTAAACACCTGACTCAAACTGGGCCAATCGATTATCTCTCTCAGGAATTTAGAATTAAGACTTAAAGGCTGCCATTTATTTGGAGCCACAGAATTGTGTGAAAGTGGAATTAGAATTGGAAATGAGTTACCTATTAGCATGAGCAGAGTTAGGGTTCTATAACTACGAGAGAGCTTGAGAGGAAAATTAAATGTTGGTTGCACAAAATAATTTCAATCTCAAAAATCCAAATTATTTTAATTCTTTGGTACTGTGGCAGGACTAAGGAGAATGATGTCAACCACTTCTTGTCATTAAATCAGAAAGGGATGGTATCTGGAATAGAGGACCAGACTCAGAAAAAAAGTCTCTTAGCCTATTAAGGAGAATAATCCTGAAGATGTCCTCTTGAATAAGAGGGGATAAATGGTATTTAATGGTTCAGACCCCACTGATGCTAATTCAACATGCATCAGATAGCATTGATTTCATCATTATTTGATATACTATCTTTGTGGTCTGTTTTAATTAATATAAGGTGATTATAAGCTTTCATTGGTTCTTCTACATTGTCCATTTAATATAATTGTTTCCATACAGCTCTAAATCCTCCAAATATGAATTCTCCAATCACGTGGCTGGTACTAGACCTCCAAAGTTGGAGATGTTATTAAATTAACAGGAAATGTATGACAAAATCAGCGATGTCTCATTTAATAGCTGATTGGTTTATCTTTGATAAGTGTCTGTATCATTAGGCCAGGCTAGGTTTTGCTGTGGTAACAAAACTCCAAAAATATTACTGGCTTAAAAAACAGATGTATTTCTTGTTCACACTACATGTTTGACGTGGATTGGCAGAAGGGCTCTACTCTTCATAGCAACCCTAGGACTCTAGTGAACAGAGGCTCCGTCTTAATGTGGACTTTCACAAATACTGCACTAAGGGGAAAGGAATGAGGCTAATCATACACTGACTTTGAAAGCTTCCACTCACATTTCTTTGGCCAAAATATGTCATAGGGCCATGCTCATCAAAGGAAATAGTGAATCAGAATATGTGGGACTAGTCTTAACAACGAACACAGCGCATATGATTTACAATGTTATACTATCATGCCTATTACACCGCTGGCTTTTGTGCTGGTAAAGTTGCTTCTTCTTTGTGTGAAGGAATTACGTCAAGAATTTGTTCCTCAGGTGCACCGGCACCTGAACTCAATTGAAAACTGCTGGTCTAACCCACAGTGGGGATTCCGGTCAGATGGGAAGTTATTGGGGGCTGGCCAAGGCCCACACATATCATACCACACAGGCAACTTTGTCCACCAGACCTGAGGCCAGTTCTCTTTCCAGACCATGGTGTAAATGGAATATTGGAAATCTGGGCTCCAGCTTGGGTTCTGGTGGGGTTAGAACTGGAAAAACACAGCAAAACAAATAGGCCACTGTAAGGGAAATGAGTCCAGCATGGAGCTTAGTGTTCTGGGTGACCTATAGTGCCGTGGACACCACGGTGTTATATCATAAACTAGCTTTAAGTGTCTAAAAAATCACCTTCCTTTTCTAAGCTGTAAAATGAAAAGGTTGGAGAAGAACAGCAATTTTTAAGTAAAAACCCTTTACAGAAATAAATCAGACTCAAAGTCCCAATATATAAAGCAGACACAAAGAAATGCCAAAATGGGGGTGAAGGGCCAGCCCCACATCCTCTTATACCCCACACTGAGCAGCAGTCCCTGAAACACCTTCACATAAAATCTGTAGAGCTCCAGGGAACATGGTTTTAAAATGTCAGGATTATGTAACCTCTAATATCCTGTCCTGTGATCCTGCTGTTCTAGCTTTGATGCCAGCATTTCCTGGTTCCAAATCTGAAAAAACAGCGATTATGCACGATGTTCCCTGCCTGGCCCCAGGCTGGGCCCTGCCTAGCCCTGGTCCCTTCACTCCTCCAGGGCGCCACATGCCCCTGCCTGGCCTACCCCCCACGCCTTGGAAACCATCACTATTGCAATCCCAAAGCTTCGGGCCCAGAACTGTCAACAACTCTGACACCGTCTGCCTCTACTTGACAGAGAGCAAGCCATGCCTGTGTTACAAATCTCACAGGTCAACGCGCTTCTGCTTCTGTGCCCTGGCTCCATGTTCTCTTCTCTCCTCAGCAAGTGCTGCCTTTCGTCATCCAAGTGTGATAAAGGTTGGCAAGTTTCGGTGGAAGGAGGCTCTCATCCCATCCGAGAACCCCTTGGTAATTCTCCAGGTAACTAACAAGGACTCTGGGGGACACCGGGAACGCCTTTGGAATGCTAAACAAAGTGGCTTTTATTCTGGGTGCCTTGTGCAGCTTCTTCCACGTAATGAAGGGGCCGATTGTGCTGTTGGAGGGTGTATCTGAACGTCCCTTGGCCACCATGGCCCCAGGCCTTCCTTTGGCCTGTTGAGTTGGTCTCATGTCAGGGTGTTTCTGGCAGAAGAGGGACAAGACCTTTATTTTAAGACTCTCGTAACAGCCAGGAACACCCTTTTTGGTCATTAGCATTTAAAATGCTGTACTATTGGCCAGTAAGCCCTGTCTTTATCTAGGTCATTGGCTTTGTCTTTATCTGAGCCATTCTCTAGCTTCTTGCTCCTTAAAGAGTGGTCTGGATCATAGGAATCACCCGGGAACTTGCTAGAAAGGCAGAACCTCAGGCCCCACCCCAGACACCCCGGATCAGAATCTGCATTTTATAAGATCCCCAGGCCATTGCTGTAGTCTAGACAATTACGGATGTTTGAGTGACTTGGTCAATGGCAAGAGCCCAGGTGTCTTGGAAAGACAGAGAACACTGCTCTAGGAGTCAGGAGACCTGGATTTTGTTTCTGAATCGGCCACTAACTCTCTGAGTGCCCTTGGCTAAGTCACTTAACACTCTGGAATCTTAGATGAACTAGACGCCTGACTCCCGAGTGCCTGCTCTCAGGACAGAACACAGAAAGGCAAGCACTCTCTTGTATGCTGATGGCATTCTTATTGCCAAACACATAACAGACAATTGTCCCTGAGATCGAATTACTATCAAAAAGAAGAGCTTCAGAGCAGCTCCCATAGTTATTTTGCTTTGTTAACTGTCACCTAGCATCTAATTGTTTTATCACATTCAATCTCTCTCTATGGCAAACTCACTTCATTCAGTTACCTGGAGATCTCCTTATTTTTTGGGGTTTTTTTTTTAATTTTTATTATTCTGGGCTGTTGGTAACCTGAGGTATATTTTGTGACCTCTTTGCACTTGAGTTTTTTCAGCTTCCAAAATATGAATAATCATATCTGCCTTGCTTACTGTACAGGGCTGTGCTGAGAAGCCACTGAGATGGCACATTCAAAGATATGGGTGCTGCCATGTACATTGTGAATTCACAGAGCCTTTCTAAAAGAGCTATTTGGTAATGTACATTTTTTAAGCGTTTAAAATATGTATACCCTTTCCAGCAAATCATCTGCCAAGCACAGGTTCCTGGGAAAAAAATTGTGGATGAGTATGAAAGCTGTTAATCACCACAGCGTTGTTACCCATTATGAAAACTTGTAAACAACCTAACTGCCTGACAACAAGGAACTGGGAAAATAATTTAGTAAATGATGATACCCCACGGCATAGAATTCCATGCGCCATTAAAAACGATGCCGAAGGCAAGTACTGAAAGACTGGGAAGCGGCTGGTGACTTCTCACTGATTGATGAACATATACTGAAGACTACACGATGGAGTGTGATTACATTCCAGTTTGAAAACAAAGTGTATAAATGTGCATAGGAAAAAGACTGAAATTAGAAGCACTGTTTTTATCATTACTGTACTCATCAGTGGAGAAAGCCTCCTCAGGTTGGGAAAAAGGGGACCCAAAGGACAGGATTCCAGCCTGGCCACACTGCTGTCCTCACAGCCACCATTACAGCATACTGTAAATGATACCTCGCACCACCTGCAGGGGCAAGGGCCACAATCTCTTCACTCAGACTCAGAGGAGAGGGGGAACTAGGGAGGAAATCATAAATTTTTCCTGGAGGACAGAAACTGAAACTCATACCCCGCAAACAGAACAGCGGCATAGGTACGGGGAATGCCTCCTGCCAGGACTTCAAATCCAAAACAATTACATTGCCAGGCAGAAGGGATGCAGACAGCATCTCTCCTGTCTCCTTTGGCCTTACGCAGTGAGACCAAATGTTCCTTCCAAAACCCAAAGGAAGGTGATGTGTTTTCAAGAGGGAAGAAGAATTTGATTCTATGATTCCTCTTTCCTAGTTCATTGAAAGGAAGGTTTGTCTTCCTTATTCAAAATACCTCCATCTGGAACAAAAGAGAACTAACAGTGATGGGAGCCTGCTTTGTCTTTTGCATTGTAAATGCTAGTAGTGGTGGCAGTGCTGGTAGTAGCAACAATGTCAGTGGTAGCAGTGGTAGTAGTGATGGAATAGCGCTGGTAGTAGAAGGGGTAGCCGTGGTGGTGGTAGTAGTGATGGTGTTACTGTTAGCAGAGGTAGCAGTAGTAGCAATATTATGCACCTGGTATTTTGCCTGTATGATTTTATTTAAGTCTTCATAACAAACCCGAGAGATAGGAAGGAAACCAAAACTCAGAGTAACTGAGCTCAAAGTCACGTAATTAGTAAGGACTGAAAACTGGATTCCAACTAGGTCTAGGAAATCCAAAAAACCTTCTTTCTACTATAACATACTAGAAAAACAAGGTGTTACCAGCCCTAGTTATATTTATCAAAAGCCTGATTACGGGCTCATTCAGCCCTTGTTTTGCATCCATACATGGCCTGAAGTTGGTTCTAAAATTGCCTACAAGATTCCAATTACATTCAACAAACTCAGGATGCTTTTTATATTTTTTTAATTTAGTCTCTACTTACGTCAATAGTCAATGAGACTCTTAAAATATTTTCTCTCCACTTCACTAAAGAACCACTTCACTTTCCAAGAGATATTACTCTTCCGCCTGCATAATGTACCAGCCAGTACTCCCTGAATTGGCTACTGCCAACTGGGAGGTTTTCCCTGGTCTTCCCCTGCTAGAACACTATTTTCTGATGAGTAGAATTTGTTATGACTGGTCCACTCTAACCCTATACAAGAGGGCTTAGATTAGTTAGAAAAGGATGAAGAGAAATTGTATTTTTCAGCTTTTATGGAATGATTTGATGTCTTATGTTTTCCAGTGATAAAACTGTGACTAAGTGAGTTAAAGGACATTATATAGCAGAGACACTTCTGCAATGGCTTAGGTATTATAAATTTATGCATGTCCAGGGAACCCCACATCTACTGAATCAAAAATATGGGGATTGTCTGGGGATCAGAAGAGAGAAATCTCCAAAAGGTGTCTCTTACGGAGAAGCTCCTAGTACCTGAGAAGATATTCATTAATTCAAATCACTCATTCATCAGCTGTCTTCTGTGTTTCAGGCATAGTTCTTAGCTCTGGAAATTCAATGGAAAAAGCATGTTAGACAGAGTCCCAGAACTCACAGAGCTTAGAGAGAACAGGAAATGTACCAAGAATGCTCAGCTGCAAGTAACAGAAAACCCAGCAAACAGTGCCTTTTTAAAAAGTAGAGTTATTTTTCACCATAACTCTTGATCTTAGCCAAAAGGCCAAGAAATAATGCTATTTTTCATCATAAGAAAAAGTTTTTGGGTAAACAGTCCATAGCTGCTACAACAGCTCAGTCATAACCTATGTGTTTTCTTCCTTCCACCCCAAATCTTCAGCATGGTAGATTTTCAATTCTACTTATCACATGTCTCAAGATGGTGACTGCAGCTCTAGATATTATATGTACATTTAAGGCAAAAAGAGAGGGTAGAGGGATGCTAATCATATCTGATTATTTTATTTCAAATGCCAGGGCTTTCCAAGAAGTCCCTTGGCAGATTTGTGATTAGACCACATTGGCCAGAACATTGACATGAACCACCCCTAGTTATAAGGAAGGCAGGAAATGTAAATATCTGGTGAATGGAGTTACAGTCATTGACTTTGACTAATCATGATTCAACCACAGAGGCCAGGTCATTGCCATCCTAAACAAAATCAGGGTAATCAGAAGAGTTTGGGGTTTGGGGGGAGAGAGGAGGGATGAAAGGTAGCTGACCAAAACTCTCTGTCACAATGAGTGACATTCAAGAGCATGAGGAGAACTTACTGAAGCTTCATGTCTAATGTTGTAAACACTTGGCCATCCCAGCTGCACATCAGGCTGAAGAATTTCCTTGGGATCCCAGGCATGCCTCACTCAGGGGGAGCATAAAACCAGGGTGAGGCAGCAACAGCTGCTGTGGAATCAGTGATGACATTGTTGTATATTAATGTTTTTGTATGAACAACTGTCTCTATGTGTCCTGGTCTTCTCACCTGTCTGACCACTTGGAATCTAAGGTCTCTTTGCTGCCTGGTACCATTGCTAATTTCTTGGAATTAGAGACTTAGAAGGTTTTCTTTGGTCTATGAGCCTCTAAGAAGTCCCCCTTCCCTTATTTAGGCCCTTGCTCTCTGCAAAGAAAGAAAAAACAAACCTAAATGCCCACCAAACAGAAAATGGTTGAAGAAACTATGGTATATCTTTATAATGAAATACCATATGGCACTCAGAGAGAATGATGCAGCTCTACATGCACAAAAAGCAAATTGCAAGACAATACACAGAACATGCTACCATGCATGTCTAAAATAATTTCATTGTGGTTGTAAAATATGTCCATAAATTCTAGCATACAATTCCCTTTAATCCCTGTCCTCTTAGCAATTAGTGATCTGCTTCTAATGGATAGAAGGAAAAAGTAGTATGCAGCTTCAGAGACAAAGTCATAAAGGGTACTAGGGCTTCCTCCTCATTCACTTTCTCTTAGATTGTACACTATGGGGAAGTTGGTAGCCGTGGTATAAGGACACATGAGTGGCCAACAGAGATATCCATGTGATAAGAAACTGAAACCTCCTGCTGACAGATATGAGTGAGCCGTTTTGGAAGAAGATTCCACGCATCCCCCATCAAGCCTTCAGATGACTGCAGCCCTGCTAACATCCAGCCCTAGAGAGATCCTGAGTTACAGCCACCCAGCTAAGCTGCTTCTAAATCCTTGACCCACAGAACCTGTCAGATCATAGATGTTTGCTCTCTTAAGCTATTAAGTTTTGGTGTAATTTGATTGCAACAATAATAATGCATATGTCCTCCTTATTTGCATATGTAATAAGACTCAAGTCTTATTCTGTGGTTCGTTTTTAAAGTATCAACATCTAATCCTCATAATAACACTGTAAGGTAGAGACTAATATTATCCTTATTTTACAGAGGAGGAATCCAAGGCACAAATAAGCAAAGTAATTTGACCAAGATCGTATAGCTGCCTGAACCCAGGCAATCTTACAGTGACTACTTGTAACCTTTTATACTGTACTCTTCTATTCTATACTATACTTCTCATGTGTGTATGTGTGTGCATAGGAAAATATGGAAGATACATATCAAATTGTTGACCACTTATTCTTCTCGGAAAAAAGGTAGAATTGGAGAGAGAATAAGGGAAAGTGGGAATTTTTGTTTTTTCTCTACTTCTATATTGTTTGCAAGTTTTTACAATTAAAATGTATTAATGTAATCTCTGTGTATTTAAAATTTTAGCTGGGCTGGTTAACAGCTGTATGCTAGTCAAGAAATGAAATGTTAGGGAAAGAATGGGCACATCTGACCAAATACAAGTCAGCAGCCATGTGTTCACTTCAGACTGAATCAGAGAGTCGCCTTCTGTGGATCTGCAGGAGTGGAGGGGGTGCTCCCAGCCCCCTGTCTCCTCCAACACACCAGCCCAAGGCTTCCTCCTCTTCTCACAGTGCACGAGGTAAGTAGAAGGTGTACCCTCCCTGATCCAAGGAATTCCCCCAGGACATGTCCCAGAGTCCTGCCATCTCCTCCACAGCTGCCTACATGCTTGACAGGGTGTGACACATGGTATCCCATCTAGAGGCCACAAGTAGGACAGTTGGCCAAGACGCTGGGAATCTATTCTCAGTCTGGGCTTGAGCCTGCTTCAGGAATAGACTCTGAGAGCAGAGCGCTCGGGGTTGCCCCCCTTGTGACTGGGAAGGATCATGCGGTCAGTGTGCTCCCTGGCACTCTTTGTCACCATGGGGAAGGTATATTTAGCATCTGGCCTGTGAAAGAGCTGTCACTAGAACCTCACTGTGCGGCTGCCTCGGTAACTCTGGGTCACTGGTCACAACCTAATCCTATCTATTTTTACAAGTTCAGTTTATAGAGTGGTGATAAGAGTTATCTGTCTGATGCAAGACAGGATCAGATGGACCTGCCCAGGTGACAGATGGCCTTGAGCTTCTGATACCGGAGAAGTCACACCACTATCCACTCCCCTCCCAGACGGCTGCAGCGTGGCTGGAGGCTCATATACTTTGCAGGAACAGTGCTGTCCTCTGTGAGTGTCAGGCACCTTGTAGGCTAAGCCCATGAAAGGGGCTTTTTCCTTACCTCTAAAGGAAAAGAAGCCAGGGTGCAGCTGACCTCTAGACTCAAGAGACACCATTTCTCAAGCAGCAACCACAGCAGAACTCTTTAATCCATCCCGGTACTCCCTTTCCCTCAAAATTATCCATGGGAGACCATCCCTGGAAGACTTTACCAATCAATGCTAGTTGTTCCCTGTAATGAAAAATATGAGTCATTCTTGGGCTGGAAGAACTGAGAAAGACATTAGCGAAAACTTGATTAGGAAGGAGGGTGAGATGGTGCTGAGTTCAGAGGGAGGAGGGAAGGTAAGAGAGCCTGGGCATATCACAAGGACAGGGAGGAGTCAACGGGGGCTGAATGCTGGGATTTGGACTTTAATAAGAGTTGGTGGAGACATCAGGTACAAGACAGAGTTGGAAGGACAGCTGCTTCTGTCATGTCACCTTGGGTGACATGATTCCTTCACTACTCTGGTCCTTAAATGTCCTAAAATGAGTGACCACTTCAAGCTTTGACATCCTATAGTTTGTGTTACCTACTATAGCCTGGAGTCCAGCGACTGCCAGCTGCAGCGCCCTATAGCTTTCCCTTTGGGGTCCTGTGGGTGAGGCTGCTAGTGGCTTTCCAATTCCTTCCTTCCTTCTTCATTAGTAAAAGAACTCCAGCCTTCAGCTGAACTATTGCTACTCAGTAAAGACCAAATTTCCCAGGTTCCCAGAGATGTAACTATGTTCTATCCAGTGTGATATGGGAGAAAACATCTTATGAAACTTTGGGAAACTCTCCTTAAAAGGGAAGAGGCTGAGGTGATGGATAACACCATCCCTGCCTTTGAGTTGCTTAGACTCTAGATTGAGAGAGAGAAATAAAACAACTCTGGAACAACTAACAAATGCATGCCAAAGACGTAAGTACATGCCTTTGTCTTTTATCAGTTGTTCCAGGTGTTTCGTTCAGACTTCTGGGAAGAAGAAAACAACTGGAAAAAACTTTAATGTAGTCATTCAACAAACATTGAGTACCTGTTATATTCCTGATTCTGCTGAACTAATCAAACACGGCATTTGACATGAACATTTGCTCCCAACCCAACAAGCACACAGTGTTGGCCTTACATTTAAAGATCATATTTAACATTAAAATACTGATTTTCAGCTTGTATTGAATAATGGAAGAGTTGGTAACTTGGGAACTTGTATTCTAACTCGATAACAATTTGCAGCAGTTGGATAACAACTCTTTCCAAGGTGGTTGTGTTTTCCAGTTTAAGACAGTTGCTACCACTTCTCATTTTTCTTACGCGATACTGCTACATTCATTCCATCACTTCTTGCCTGCCTCTGTAAGACTTTGAGGGGTGTGATTCCCTACCCCAGAACCTGGAAAAAAAAGGGGTCATGTGTTCCCTTTGTCGTCAGAAACAAACATTTATTAAGCACTTATATGGCAGAAGACTCAAGCTGAAATGTAATAGGTCCTAAAACCTACTTTGAGTCCTTATATTGACATTTGGGGATGCAAGAGAAAGAAAAGAAGGAAGAAGAGGGAGGAGAAGTTCAAAGAACAATAAAATCTTATTTCAGCCTTTAAAAGGGGGAAGGTGACCTTGTTCCCCTTTTTATATTTGACTGTCTGGTACATTGATGTGCTGGCAGATCTCTAGCGGCCATCCTGGACACGAGGGTGAGGGTTACACCCTAGAAATAATAGATCAAAGATGTGGAAGGAGTTCGAGTCTCTAATGACTTTATGGAACTGCCACAACTAGTGTTCTGTGACAGAATAAAACCTGGAGGGTGGAAATCATTATTTTGTGAAGCCAACCCTAATTCTGTTGATTACAAAGTTCAAGTCCAAATTCACAGCCTGTCTGTGGGCTCTTCCTGGGGGCCCCTAGTTTTCTGCAGGAGCACAATCCAGTTGCAACCCAATCAACAATCCGAAACACTTCTTTATCCCCTCCTCTCCCCTGGTAGTCACAAGAATCACTCCAACCACTCCAAAGGGCCATATAAACACTGGACTAGGCATCTGATCCTACCTGATAGTGTGTACCAAAAGGGATACACTGGGTGATAAAGAACAGAAAACCCAAGTCAACTATTTTCAACAAAAAGGACATCTTGTTATCTCACTTGACAAGAAGTCCAGAGGTAGAGCAGTTCCAGGGCTGGTTAATTCAGTGGCTCAGTGCCAGCGTGATGGGCTCGGGTTCTTTACACCACTCCACTTTGCCAACCACAGCGTGCTGGCATTGGTCCTTCATGTGAGTCTTCTTGGTTGCAAGCACTCCAAGCATCTTGTCCTCACCCAGCAAACTCCAAAGCCATAGAGATTAAGATTGTGTAACCCTTAATATCATTTCTCTTTAAGATGGAGGAAAACTTTCCCCAAAGCCCCCACCAAGATGTTCCCTTCATGTTTCATGTTAGAATTGAATCGCATGCTCAGCCCCAAACCTGTCACTGGCAAAGAGAATAGAATTATTATGCTTGGCTCAAACTAATCATGATTCATTCTCTGGGAACAGAGAGGGATAAGGTCTTCCCTGAAACCACGGATGCCCAATCCCAAACAAAATTGAGGTTCTGGGCCTGACATGATGGCTCACGCCTGTAGTCCTAGCACTCTGGGAGGTCGAGCCAGGAGGACTGCTTGAGGCCAGGAGTTCGAGACTGGCCTGAGCAAGAGCAAGACCCGTCTCTACAAAAAATAGAAAAATTAGCCAGGTGTGTTGGTGAGTGCCTATAGTCCTAGCTACTCCGGCGGCTGAGCCAGGAGCATCACTTGAGCCCAGGAGTTTGAGGTTGCAGTGAGCTATGATGATGCCACTGCACTCTAGCCTGGGCAACAGAATGAGACACTGTCTTGAAATAAAAAAGGTGGGGTGGGGGGGGTCTGCTAGGAAGAAATAATGAGCAGGAAATGGGTATTGAATAGACAATGAACAGTTCCACAAAGCCATGTGAACTTAGGTCATTAATTTTCCCTCTCTATTCCTCAATTTCCTTATCTATAAAATCAGAAGAATGGACTAGAAAATCTCTAGGCCCTCTAAGTTATCTTTCTCATTGATTTTGACTGCCTAGTACCAGTGGCACAAGCTGACCCCTAACTGACTGACTGACAGGGGTCATAGCAGCATCAATAATAGTCTAAGATCTAGAAAGGACTCATGGAGGTGGTAAAGCTGCAGTGTCCTTGGTGGCTGTAGCCTCCTCCTCCAGGGAGCCCCTCCCCTATACAAAGCCCCTTTAGCCTCTCTCGGGCCACTCGCCTTTCCAAGGGGATGCCAATGCCCGTCACTGACCAGACCTCACCCATCCAGTTAGTTATTTGTTTATTTGCCACTGAGAACCTTCTGCGCTCTGAGCTGTGTGTTGGGCCTCCACTCTGTTCTACCATTACCAGGGGATAAAGGAGAAAGGATTTGGGGTAAGAAGCAGGGGATGAATGGAAGAAGAGAAGTAAAATCCAGGTCCCAGTTTTGCCTCTGCCAGCCAGTTAAATTCTAATTCACACTCACTTTCCCAGGAAGCTCCCCAGATCCCCCCAGTCCCTGCTCAACCTGGAGCACGCATAGCCCTGGTGGTCTGCCAGGAGAATGGGGAGCCCCAGAACAAACATGGTGCATCTTTCTGAAACATCAACATAATATGAAGATTGGGGGAGAGGGTGAGTTAAGTAATGAAACTTGTCAATGGCTTCAAACATTAGTTTAGATTGAATTAACCATGAAAACATTAGAAGCAAAGATGGCATGAATTTTTTGAAAGAAATAAGATTCTAAGAAATGTCAAGCTTCAAGCTACGGCCCACAGATCACTCAGAGAGTGACATGCACTCATCCTCTTTGGTCACTATGGGAACCAGGGGAGGATATTGTCAGAACCCGTTCATTCAAACCCCTGGCTCTGCCACTTACCAGCTTGATAGCTCAGTGTCCTTGGGCAAAGTATTTAACTTCTGGATGCCTGTTTTTTTCTTCTGTTAAAGGAAATCTCATGGCTAAAGGAGGATATTAACCACACTTACTTCGCTAAATGAGTATAAGGAGCAGAAGTGATCTTGTCTGGACAGGCTTAGCATGGAGCCTCAATAAATATCCATTTTTATTAAGTAATACATGCTTACTAGTCAAAAAATGAACAACTACTATGTGTTAAGCACCTTTTATGTGCCAACACTGTGATGGGCATTGGGGAAACAAAGATACAGAAGGGAATATCTTGCAATTAAGTGCCTACCTCGTGCCAGGCACTGAGCCAGTGCTTTCATATACTCTTTCATTTAATCAAAGACAAATAAAATGCAGCCCCTGTCTCTCAGGTGCAAGGTGGTGTGTGGAGAGCACAGAATGGTTTCTTGCTTGCAAATTCATGTCACTGGATGATCATGGTTATGACAATCATTTGTGCTGCCCCAGGCGTTTTCTCATAAAACCCACTCCCTTTAATTTATAGCAAAATACCCTGTGAATTTTTAATAGATATGTGTTATCTATAGTTGATTATCAAAACTTAGGGTCTAGAGACAACATGAGAGGCTGATAGTTACCAAAACTCCACCACCTCTAAGCCATCACGTCCAGCCTCCTGGGAGGTGGTATAGGAAGTACCTTTGCACCTGGGCTCTGGATTCAGCCCGAATGCCATGGGTGGGATTCTGCCTGTGCCCCTTACCAGTTGAGTAACCTTGGACAAGTCACTTGACCTCTCTAAATTCATTTTTTTTATTTGTAAAATGGACATTAAAATAGCTCCTTCCTCATAGGATTGAATGGTGGTTTCTTATCTGTTAAGTGGACAAAAATAGTCCCAACCTCATACAATCGAATGAAGAAATACATCTAAGCCCTTGGCACACTGGCTGGAATATAGAAAGTATAAAATAAGTGAAGTAGTGGCTGTTTCAATAATAATTATTATTAGCTCCAGTACTGCCCGACAATAACCTTTTACCAGAGCTAGCACACTGGTTCATTTTGCTACTTGGTGTGAGTCATCTCCTGTTTTCCCCCGTGGGATAAATATGAGCAAGCCAGTGGGAGTCAGCGGAACACGGAAGCAAATGAGTGCTCGGCCAGAATAATCCATCCGGGCGGGGACCGTGCCGGCCTCTTTACCCACCTCTGCATAGTTAGTCCCCACAGTGCTCCCGGAGGAAGCCACAGAGTCCACTGCCCCCAAGACTGGCTGTAAGCCCCCTGTTCTTTCTCCCGAATTTAGAGGGGAAACGTCCCCCCCGACATCAATAGTCATGACCCAGTTATGGTGTCTCCCTGACATCCAACAGGATGACATCATTGTACACGACCATTTCTTACCCACGTGTTGGCCTGTTTTCATTTCTTTTCAGGGTGTTTTTATGTGCATCTGTGTGTTTTCCATTTTCAGCCCAAATGAGCAAACTGCCCTTTAGCTTATTAGAGTGTACGTCAGATATCTTTAGTGCTGTGACTCTTCAGAGACACAAAGTCTTCCTACTTCATGAGGGGGAAAGCAGACCATCACTGTATGTTGGTTCCAGAGACCCTTCAGAATTGAGGAAGATGATCATGGACAAAGAGCTGGTGGCAGCGGGCTGTGCCCCAGCCAATTGACACTGGGCATCTTCATGCTTCTATGTCTCAGTTTCCTCATCTGCAAGACAAAGACGCTGGACCCCATGATCTTAATGTTGCTTCATTTACCCATAAACAAATAACTGTTGCACTCCTGCTGCATGCATGCTGGGCACTGGGACACCACAGTGACCAGGACAGAAAAAGGTCCTGCTCTCATGGAGTTTACGCTGCAGTCCCAAAGACAATAAACAAAGTAATAACTTCAGACAGTGAGGAGTACTATGAAAAAAACCAAAAGACTGCTGACAAGATAGTGCCTTGGTGGGGCAGAAGGAGCCACTCTCAATGGGATGGTCAGACAAGGTCCCCACAGAAGCATCAATTAGCCCGGCAATTGAAGGAGGAAAAGGAGTCAGCCCTGGGCCCCTCTGGAGAAGAAGGCTAGTTATAAAAGTTGTAGAATTTTCACTGGTGAAACACTCTGGGTCTGTCTGTAACACAGGAGCCACGGAGCTGGCCCACATGAGGAAATGTTGTTTTGATAATACATACGCCGCGAGCACACAGGCCCCCCAGGCCCTGGTAGGGGGCACAACCCGACTCCTCCTCTACAAACTCATGGATGTCCACAGCACGCAGGGCTCAGCGCCTCCAAGTCTGATCACTGCTCAGAGCCAAGTGCCTGGAGGCAGCGCGAGGAATGAGCACTGACCTTTTGGAGCGGCAATGACAATGATAAATGAAGGAGGATCTGGACGCTCGCCCTTGACTATAAGAGGAAACAGGCGGGCGCTGAACTGAGGCTCAGGCTCCGAAGCTTAAGTTTCACCCGCTATGCAGTTTCTAGAGCCGTCTGTTCCCACAGAGGAGGGCAGGAATTTGGACTTAAGGGCTGCCCTGCTGCACTTACAGACCAGTCAGCTGTCAGCCCAGGTACCCGAGCCGGAGCACACAGGCAACCTCATGAAGCTTGTAGCATCTTCTGGGGTGGGCTGGCCTGAGGGACACGGGGGTGACTGAGGCAACATAAGGGGCTGTGCTGGGCATCAAAACACTTGGGTTGTGGTTCCAGCAGTGTCCAGAGGAGTCAGGTAACACCTCCAGCCATTGTAATAGGACCAAGTGAACACCTGCTAGGGGCCAGGCATGCCGTAGGCTCCTCATAAACCCTATCTCATTTAACCCTCAGCACAGCCTAAGGAAAGTTCGTCTACTATCCCTAATAGACAGAGGAGGCCGCAGGAGATCTTGCAACTTGCCCAAGGTCACTCAATGGCAGAGGTGGGAATGTAACTTGGGTCAGGCTAATTTCAAGTTGCCTGTCCCATTCTCTTAGCAACTCATCAGTTAAGTGGGAATAGTGGTCATACGTGTTCTACCCTCCTCATACGGTTGTTGGGGGAGTCCAGTGAGATGAGAAGGTGCTTTGTAAACATTCGTGAGCTATTGTAGACCTGCCGGCACACTTGTGCGTCATCAGGCCCCACCAACCGCACTCTGAGACCAATGAGCGGCTATTTGACGAGAAGTACAAACCTGTCACCCGTCCTCACTGCTAATCAGGAGGACCAAGCTCTGTGGGAGGAGCAGGTCTTGCAAAAGGAGAAAAAGGACAGGCTTGCCCTGAGCCAGGCCGACTCGCAGGTGCAGTTGGAGGTCCCTAGATGAGTCCAGGGCTCCGAGCCCCGGCGGACGGTTTGCCGGGATTGTGCAGTCGGCGTGACTGACCCCACAGGCAGAGTCACTGAGATAAGTTGCGTGCGGAGTGTTCTCCCACTAGGTTTTTACAAGTTCAGGAAGTCCCTTCTCCCTTTCCTTGTTAGCTGAAGTTAATTCGGAGCCTTCTTGGTTTAGTAGTTGGGAAGAGCAACTTGACCTTGTAATGTTTATCACTGCCACAGCTGGTAAGGAGCCTTTTACATAATTCTTTTTTTATTGGGCCTCACAGTCCCTGTGAGATTGATCAGGTGACTCCCATGACCATTCAGATTTTCTTTTTAAAACTGGAGCTGAAAAGTTTTTATTCTATGATCTATTTTGTCTTTTATTTTTATAAATAATATTTTTCCCAGGCACAGTGGCAACATAACGAGACCCCATCTCTGAAAAAATTAAACAATTAGCCAGATGTGGTGAGGTGCACCTGTAGTCCCAGCTGCTCTAGAGGCTGAGGCAGGAGGATTGCTGTAGCCCGGGAGTTCAGGACCAGCCTGGGCAACATAGGAAGACCCTGTTTAAAAAAAATAAGATAAGTAACATCGAGACATCTTGTGTATCCTTCACCCCACTTCCGCCAAATGGGCACATCTTAAATAACTAATACTAAATACGGGAATTGACATTGGTGTGGCTATTTGGATGTTAAGGGGAAATTTTTTGAAAAAAAAAAAAAACCTGGTTTTACTGTATCTATTGACAGTGATTAGAAGAGGCTTGGAAGGCTAAAGTATTTTCTGATCTATAAATCTATATGGAATCATAGATTCTGGGTACATTATAGTTCAGCAACCCTAAATCACAGAATTCTATGAAAAGGAATTAAGTGTATGTGGCTAATACTTAAATAGGTTATAGTAATCATACATTTAAAGCTAAAGTATGAATGAAACTACCTCTGTCATCTCAGTGGCGTGTGGCTAGTTAATAAAACCAGGAGATGAAACCAAAAAAAAAAAAAGAGCTATTCTAGGGTCTGTGGTGGGCCCCAGCGTAGCTCCTAGGAGCGCAGCTGTCTGCACAGGTTCCTGCCCCCGCCAAGTGCACCCCTATTTCCTCCCCCCCCACTTCTGTATGGAGCACCCACCCACAGTGCTCCTGCAGCTACCCCTCCACCCCTACGTTCCTGCCCCTGCTGTCCGGGGGGGGGGGCAGAGGTCCATCCCCCCACCACAGCCGCCTTTCCCCAGAGTAGCCCCAGCCCCAGCCCCGTCCCCTCCACAGCCTTGCTGGGAAGTCTCGGCATCGAGCCAGCAGGATGGGGAGGGCGTGTGGAAAATCTGAGGAGATGTTTTTCTTTCTTGGGAAGAAAGCCAAACTGCAGTTCACTGGAATTCTATAAATTATGTACCCAGAGAAGACTTAGTTTAGAAGGAAAAGGGGGAAAGAATCCCTTACTATTTGCTCAGTGAGCGGGGTCCGCCGAGCCGGAGCCAAACCCCACATTTTTGGGCTGACTTGCTGTGTTTGCAAAACAGGCCCGTGTTCCAGGAGACGGCCAGGGAGGCCACAGAACAGCCAAGATTTCTCCGCAGGCCTCTCTCCGGCCTACTTTCCAGCCCCTTGCTCCAGCCTGGGTCTGTGGCTTCGTTTCTTGGGTCTGGAAGGCTGGGGGGTTCAGGGGAACGGTGGGCACCACCATGACCCCTCTCTGCGCAGTGGCTCTCTCACTCCACACCCCTCTACTCCCATGAAGCCCACTGCCGGAGGTGCTTACCAGAAGACACCACCTCCAGGAAGCCTCCCTGAGCCCTGACGCTGGGTCAAGCCTCTTCCCCAAGGGCTTCCACAGGCTCCTTGAGGGCAGAGACCCTGTGGTTTGGCTCACGGCAGTCCCCCCAGAGTGGGATTTCAGAGAATGAATGAACGAATGAACGAATACTACCTCTGGCCTGCTGTGTCCCACCCTGGGCTTTTCCCCAGTTCCGATGCAGAATTGCTTAGCTCTGCAGAGAGGCATCCTGGGTGTCGTGTTGTACTGTGTTGGTCTGTGCTGTGTTTTGTTCCCTCTTGTTTCCTGGTCTTCTCTCCTACTCAGCCTTCCATTAAATGCTCCATCGAGAGCCGATTTCTCACCTCTCTGTTTCTGCCCGATGCCTTTGCTTATGCTGCCCCTGCTGCACCCCTTGAAGCAAAGCAGCTCCAACCTTTCTTCACCCAGACATCTCCCTAACCCTCCCCACCCTACCCGGCCCCTCCTGCTTTGGCTACAGACTCCTTATCTCAGATCCCATGGAAAGCCTGCATGCTTATCAGTGATTTGTCACATGGCTGTCCCTGCCCCCAGGCTCCAGGCTACTTGGGAGCAGAGAGCCTGACCTAATCATCTCAATCCCTAGCCCTTAGCACAGGGCCTGACACGCAGCAGCTGTTCAATACGTGCTTGCTGAATTAATTAATTAACTAACATATGTGGAAGATAATAATAGCATGTGATGTCACGGGGCAGAGTGTGAATAAGGTCCCAGCAAATGCTGTGAGCAAAGAGGAAGAAAGCAATCGCTGTGGGCTGGTGCAATTTGGCAGGGGGAGGACATGGTGTCAAAAGAGAAGTTGACAGGAGATAAAGCAAGAAGGCATGATAGCAGGGGGTAGCAGGGGAAAGTGAGAAAAGGGCCCAGGCTTTACCAAACATAAATCAGATCGTGGCCCACTCCTGCCCAAAACACCAGTGGCTTCTCTCTGTATTTAGGAAAAATCCAAACATTTTATCAAAGCCTGTGGGGCCCTATGTATCTAACTCAGCCCTCAAATTTTGGAAAAAGGGAAACTGAGTCCCAGGGTGACAATTACAGGGCTGCTATGATCATAGTGTTTTTATTTAAAATAATTTTTTGTTGAAAAAATTTTTTAGCAAATCGTGTATAATACTTTTTCCATTTACCTTTGGTTTGAAATCCCTAGTACGGTCTTCCAGAGCTTTCTTCTTACGTGAACCAAGTCCTGTGAGCCTGCCTTTATATAACACAGCTGAGATTTTGCTTTTCCCATGATGACCCATTTGAAAGTTGCCCTATTTAATGCTGTAGGAACCTATTTTGGGGTTGTTTATCTTTTAAATTGCTATGGGGCCTTAAAGTTCCAGCCTTCAAACCGGGTCTCCTGAGAACCAGGGAAAGAAGTGTTTGTTTTTTCCATCGAGAGCTGCTGAAGCCACTCCTCATGCCAGCCTCCGAGCCGGGAGTGACAGGGACGTGCTCGTGCGCACAGAGAAGTTGAGAGCTGAGGGGCGAGAGGGTGTGCTCAGTATTAGGTGAGGATTTTTGAGCCAGGAACTGAACTGACCACTTTATATATTTTATCTCTTGCTCTCCCAGTAATCACACGTGGTAGATATCATTACCCTCACTCTCTAAGTGAGGAAACCGCAGCTAAGAGGGACCAGAGACTCACCCAAGTCTAGCATCAAGTGAGTGGCAGAGGGGGAACTGCACCGCGGCGTGTCTCCACCACAGCGCTTTCGCCTCAGTCCAAGGCAAAACAGGATTAGTCACACAAAGGGAGAGAAGAAACTGCTTCAAAGGTTTCAAGTAGGAGAAGCTGTCCCATAATTCACCCGGCCCATCCCTGCCCTTACTGAATGAGGTAATAGTTAACAGCGAAAAGTTGATGATCTATGTGTTCCAGGGGCTTTGCATAACTCTATTCCTCACAATAACCTTCAAGGAAGGTAATGCAATTCCATCTTACAGTAGAGTCTTTAGAAATCCACAGAGAGGCTAAAGAATTTGTGCGGGGTCACACAACTAGAGGCAGAGCCAATATTTGAATTCTGCCTATCTTGATGCAAAGCCTTTTGTCCCCACTGCTCCCAGCTTAGAAGCAGCAATGAGCATGAAGCCTTTCAGTTTACTGCTTGTAACTCCAGGAAGATCACTGGGAAGGACCTCTGACACTGTGCTCAGCAAAGAAGGGCTCCTCCTGAGGCAGACTCTTATGGAAACAGAAGAGTTTCAGTCTCTGAAAAGGCTGCTGAAAATGGGCCCAGGGGACTGGGACAGACAGTGCTCCTGTTGTGTCACAGCGGAGTGGGAGAGCCCCCAGCTCTCACCACCAGTCCTAAGCGGCTCCAAACAGAGCCTGGGCCAAAGTCAGAGTGCCCAAGGGTAGAACTGATCACCAAACCCACTCTAGAGGGAAAAGTATATAATTGAGTTTAGGAATTAAAAAAAAAAAAGCAAGAGCCACCACGGGCGATCCAAGATGGGAGCCTGCAGAGAGTGCCAACAGAAAGGTCAGGGAGACCAGGGAGTGGACTGACCCACAGGGCAAGGCTTTTTTGATGTGCCTAGGGCCTGGCACAGAGCAGGCAGGCGTTGATAGCACAGTGGAGTCAACTTCCCATTCCAAGCACACTGCGTGCCCTTGGGAGAGTGGAAATGGAGACAGAGAGAAGGAGAGAGAGGGAAGAAGAGAGAGAACAATTACAATGGTGCCTTGGACTGCAGCAGTCATTGCTCTCCATGAACACATGTCCCTGAGTGAGTGTGAGAAGCAAGATCTGCCATCTCTCACTGAGACCGAGTCCCCTAGCATCTCTCTCAGCCAGAGTATCATGTGATATTAACAGTGGTTGTTGTGTTCAAAGGTAAGTATTTTTTATTCATTGTGACCTCTAGATGCAAACCAACCAATTCGTTTGGTGCTCATCCAAAGAAAGAGTGAAATGTTTGAAAGCAAGAAAGTAAGATCTCCGTGACAGACTAAGTGAAATTCTGCAAAGGGTTACTTTCCTAATGCAGAGTCCTGGGGAATTTTGACCGCATAGGCTTTTAATCTTTTGTGCTGACTTTGGTATCCTCCCCAGGTCGATGAGACTCTGCTGTCTGGATGTCTGGTGTTCTGAAGGCCCAGAGCCCAGAGTCTGAAGTCTGACATGAAGTGGTATTTGGTTCATGAAAAGTGGTTTTGTTTTTAAAATAAAGATAGCTGAGTTCCTCACCACTAGCAATTACAGTGTGGTAGGATAACCCGACTGGGAAGCGTATTTGTGGAGGTTTTTCAGGAAAGAAAGTAAGGCATTGCTTCCTGCTGTATCCTTCACTCCAGGATATCTGAGGTTCTCTTGAAAAAGGAGAGGTTAGGGCCTTTGTTTTCTAAGCCTAGCCCTGTTGGAATATAGACAGGGCTGATGCAAGATGGAGGTAGGCTCTTGAAGGAAAGGAGAGTTTCTGGAGGGAGAGACTGGCAGACAGAG
This sequence comes from Eulemur rufifrons, assembly GCF_041146395.1. Classification (NCBI taxonomy): domain Eukaryota; kingdom Metazoa; phylum Chordata; class Mammalia; order Primates; family Lemuridae; genus Eulemur; species Eulemur rufifrons. Next base: position 40,660,080 of record NC_091010.1, read on the forward strand.
GGACAAAGCAGTGAGCAGTATCTGCGAGGGAGGGACCCATACCCCACTCCTATGCAGTGTCTCACGGAGCCTGACTTTGGGTAGGAGGTGACTGCCACATGCCTCTGGAGCTGGAACTAAGCACAGTGGCCTGGAGCCTTGGAGAGGGTCCCTGTGATTGAGCTTGTGGTCACTGGAAGGTTTAAGGTCTGCAAGGGAGAGACAGACCAGGACAGCTGGAAGTCCTTTCCATGAAGCAGTCTCGGGCAGACACGGCAGGACATCACAGCACCAGAGGCCACCGGGTAACAAAAGCAGCAATACAACAATGGAGCTGCCATGAGCTACAGCTTGGTGCCTCTCATATTTTCCCTGAACCAGGAATCTTGTACACCCCAATGGAAGGGAGGGAGGGAGCCCCGCTAATGACTAATGTTGGGTTTCTCCTCTAACTGAAGGGGGAGCAAAGTGCTCACAGTGTTTTACTTTTATTTAGAAAAAGGAATGCTGCATAGTTTCTACCTGGATATCATTATTATGCCTAACACTAGCAAAGGGTTTCTCCATTTATACTTCATGTGCAAAAGCTTCTGAGCTCTGCATATTGTTACCCTTTGGGGTATGGATTGTGGAAAGAACTCATGGCCTTTGACTTCATCCTCAGAGGCTGAGACCTCTTCTACAGCCCCCTTGGGTGCTTCACAGATATTTATTTGCCATTATCCATTTCAACCTTATAAGGAACTGAGTTCCTTTAAACAACAACGTTGGAACTCCCTCTCTCTGAACAGCATGACTCACACGTATCAGGCACTCAGTAAATGTTTATGGGAAATAATGAATAAGTGAATCAATGAATTGATTAAGCTGGATTTTAAACAATGAATAGGCTTTATTTCTTAGAGAAGTGTTAGATTTATAGAAAAATTGAACTTAAAGGACAGAGAGTTCCCATATACCCCCTTCCCATCCCCACCCCTCCCTCCACTACATATACAGTTTCCCCTGTTATTAACATCTTGCATCAGTACATACATTTCTCACAATTGATATATTAATATTAATTCATTATTATTCATTAAAGTCCACAGTTGACAATAGGGTTCACTCTGTGTGTTGTATAGGTTTATGGGTTTTGCCAAATGCATAATGTCACATATGCACTGTTACCATATCATGCACAGTGCCATGAAAATCCTCTGTGCTCCACCTAATCATCCCTCCCCCTTCCCCGAACCACTGGCAACCACTGATCTTACTGTCTTTATAGCTCTGCCTTTTCCAGAATGTCATGTAGTTAGAATCATACAACATGTGGCCTTTTCAGACTGGCTTCCTTCCCTTAGCAATATGCGTTTAAGGTTTTCCAGTGTCTTTTTGTGGCCTGATAGCTCATATATTCTTATTGCTATTCTTATTGGTCTAGATGTGCCACAGTTTATTTATCCATTCACCTACTGAGGGACATCTTGGTTGCTTCCAATTTTTGGCAATAACGAATAAAGCTTCTATTAACACTTGGGTGCAGATTTCGAGCGTACATAAGTTCTCAACTCATTTGGGTAAATACCAGGGAGCACAGTTGCTGGATTGTATGGTAAAGACTATGTTTAGCTTTGTAAAGACTGGTTTTTAAAAAGCTACTTCTGAACAGCATTAGCTCATAAAACAGGAGAAGAGAGGTAAGGTACGAGTTGACTTCCCACAGTGTGGAACTAGAAAGCGGGCCCTGCTTTTGTTTGTACTAACCAAAGTGTTCAAGCTCCAAAGTATACTCCTAAGTTCTAGTATACTTGGACTGAATGAATGCTATGCTGTATCATTGCCCTCGGATTTCATTTGGGCCTTTTAAATTTGACTGCCAAAACAGACTGGGAAGGTCTCTACCCACAGGAATGATAGTGGGAGAGACAGTGAATAAATATCCTGCTGAAACCCGTAATCAGGTGGAAGTGCTGGATAGGAAAAGACCACAAATAAGCAGGCAAGAAAACCCATGAGTTTCCCCATTAACTTATGGTGGTGAGCCTGCGTGCAGAGCCAAACTGGGATCTGGGGAAGCGTGGAGAAGGAGAAGGGGTCACTCAGAAACAATCTGGTTTCAAGGATGTACTACTAGAAGCTGTCTTGAAATATTTTCCATGATGTCCAAGTGGCCCTACAGCCAGGAAAGGCAAGTATGTTCAGGGAAAAGATTCACATGTTGGGCAAAGAAAACCTTTTAAAACATGAAGACGGAAAACAAGATGTCTTTACATCTTCTCTCTCTAAAGTCAGCAGCCTTCCGCTGCCTTTGCATCACAACCTCTTCACCCTCTCCAAATAAAGTACAAGAATCTTGCCTTTTTCTTGCTGCCCCTCACATTGCTATTTTGCACACAGTAGGTGCTCGAGGCGAACTCACTACATGAAGAGGGGAAGCTTTCACCAAAACACATATGCAAAAAAGGACTTCACTTCTGCCCTCAAAGTTCAACGACATGAAAATCAAACAAAGCCAGAAATATCCTGTTGGCAATTAAGTGTTTTAAAGTAGTATTGGAATGAAACCAGCATATACATTTTCAGAGCTTTGTAATCATTAACGATTCTCCACCATCCTGGGAAATGTGAACTTGGATGAGTTCCAAGCATCTTAGCAACAAGACAGCAGCTCCCAAGCACAGCCCCAGTTCTCTGACGGGGCCAGAATCTCAGAGACAAAGCGCTATTTATCGACGTGAACTGTCTTGCTTGCGAAGCTGGAATCCCAAGGACCGAGCTAATGAGAAGACTCGGTGCCAGGATGTCACATTGGGTTAGGAAGGCCAACCCATTAACAGTCTGGAGCGCTGTGCTCGGCCCAGCCTGGAGGAGGTGCAGAAGCAAACAGACTCAGTGGCTTCTGAAAGGGCCCAACACTTGACACTTGAACACCAAGACAATCTCCATGTTTAGCTGGGAGTGTGGGAAATGGCGCAGTCTGGGCGATGATTTCTGAGCAGATGGGCGGTGCCCTGAGTGGAGCAGCAGAGGCCCAGGCGACATGAAAGCTCACACACTCCCCAGCAGGACCATCAGGGCTTTCTGCTTGACGAGTCTGAAGGTGAGACCCAACCCCTCTCCTCTCCTTCTAAACCAGTCTCTTCCAAAGGCCTCACCCAGAGCCCAACTACTGGCACAGATGGGAGAGGCAACCTCAGCATAGCAATAGTTGTCCCTCGGTTTCAGAAGGATAATTTACTTCCATGAAAACCCCAAGAGGAGGTAGCATTTCTCTGCACCTCATCTGGAATTATCTTCAAATGTTTCCTGATTTGGAAACACCTTGGAGAGACTTAGCAAGTCAAGCGTGGAAGATGGCTTCAATTCATGTTAATAACAGCCAGTGAGCACTTACATTTCCTGAGCTGCACACACAGCAACTGGCTAAGCACTCTACCTCACCCCACTTAATCCTCACACTGACTCTATAAATTAGGAACATCACAAACCCCATTTTACAAATGGAAAAACAGAGGCTCAGAGGGACTGAGGTTGGCAGTTCTCAAAGTGTTTGTTGTAGAACCAGCAGCATTAACATCATCTGGAAATTGTTAGAAATGAGAGTTCTCAGGCCCCACCCCAGACCTACTGAATCACAGACTCTGGAGGTGGGGCAATGTATTGTCTAACATGCCCCGGAGGGGTTTCCGATGCACACTGCAGTGTGAAGAACTGTGGACCAGGCAACTTACCCAATACGACACAGCCAGTAGGATCCAACACCAGCAGTTTGGCTCGAGATCCCTGCTTTTAACCATTGTGCTGTGAATTTACCTGGACACTAGACCTAAGAGTTCCTCTCCTACCAACAATCACAAACTCCAAATTCAGAGAATCAGCACACGTTAATTGATGCGTGGCCTCGGAAAATGTCTGGTCGGATTTAGACAGGGAAATAAAAGGGAGAGGCAACCTCCCTTTTCTACATTAAGACTTCAGCTCCTCGCTGACGTCATGGGCACTGTCACATTCCTCGTGGGAATGAAGATTTCCTGTCTGTTCAACACCCCTCCCTGCTCCGGCAACAAGGGGCACACCCAGAGGCTACACCCAGGCCTTCTGGAAGCTTCATTTCACACCCAAGAGCCACTCAGAGGAATGAATTGGAGAGCAGCTGATATTAAAAACTCAAAAATTAATTTCAAGGGCAGGGAGAAGGGAGAGGTGGTGAGAGATTTATTAAAGGATTCAAAATTACATCTAGATAGGAGGAATAAATTCTAGTGTTCTATCCACTGAAGGATAACTATAGTTAACAATAATATGTAGTTTCAAATACCTACAAGAGAGGATATTGAATTTTCCTAACACAAAAAAATGATAATGTTTGAGATGATGGATATGCTCATTACCCCAATCTGATCACTGTACATTGTATGTATCAAACATCACTGTGTACCCCATGAATATGTACAATTATTATTTATCAATTAAAAAATAAAATAAAAGAATGTCAAAAAACTAAAAAGTAAAAGCATTGGTATTAGTCTCCAAGGGCTCCCATAATAAAGTACTACAAACTAGGTGGGTCAGAACAATGGAAATTTATCATGACACAGTTCTGGAGGCTACAAGTCTGAAGTCGAGGTGTTGGCAGGGCCATGTTCCCCTGAAACCTATAGGGGAGGGATCCTCCCTTACCTGTTCCAGCTGCTGTGGTCCCAGCCATTCCTTGGCTTGTGGTGCATGATTCACGTGGCATTCTCGCTCTGTCTCTTCATGTCACCTTCCCTCTGTATGCCCAAATTTTCCCCTTTTTATATTGGATTAGAGGCCCACCCTACTCCAGGATGACCTCATCTTAACTAATTATATCTGCAATGACCCTATTTCCAAATCAGATCACATTCTGAGATACTAAAGGTTAGGATTTCAACATTTGAATTTGACGGGGACACAATTCCTTCTATAACAGCATCTGTTTTGAGGGTGAGGACCAGACTACAGAAATTTTCATGCATGATGTTTGCCGCAGAGCCATTTTCAGAGACTCATAGACCAACATCAGTGAGGCCACCTGCCTGCGGGTAGCTTGAATCGTGGCTCATGATCAGAACCACCTGGTACTTATTAACACTCAAGCCTTCCAAGCCGTATCCCATATAGCCTGAATCAGAAGGGGATTCAGGGATCTGTATGTGGTAAGTGTTCCTGTGATTCTGATGTAGCCAGCCCTTCAATGCCCTCAAATTTGGGAAGCACAGTTCCAGCCAACCCTCATGGGATGCTTAACATTCTGACCCAGGTGCCAGCCATGCCTGAGGTCACTTGCCTCAACACTCCAGCCTCCGTGATGCCTGAGATGAGTCTCAGACCAGCCACCCTGGAAGAGTCAAGAGGGTGCTCAGGACTTCCCCAGATCTTCCTTTATGCTCAGGTCTCACATTACCTGCTCTGGTCCCCAGACAGCACCAAAAGATCTGAGAAACCTGATTTCCAAGCCAGGTGATTTCATTGGGTGGGAACCAAGTTGAACCAGATCCCCTGGGATCCATCTCCACTAATCCAATAACCTCCCCCTCAGAGACACATAGACCGAGAGGCCACTGAGAATCAGTGTCCAGCCCAGGGAGGAAGACACCAGAGGCACCCCCATGACTCTGAGCAGGGCCATGAAACGTGGGGGGAAGTGGGAGCCAGCAGGGAGAAAGCCAGGCAGGGTCAGTGGCTCATCCTCCTCCCAGGCCACACCTCCTTCCCCAACCCACCTCCACAGACTCCGTGTTGGCCGCCCAAGACCAGAGAGAGTCACCCTTAAAAGCTACTTGCTAGACAAGCTGCAAAGAGCAGGCACAGGAGCCTTGGACAGGGCGTCTAGGCTCGCCAACTCCTTGTCCCTCTCAGAACCCCCATTTCTTCATCTGTTTGGTTCTCAACATTGATCTTCCCATTACACGGACTAGATACCCACTCATGTCAGCCCAGGAAAAGGGAGGCTAAGTCATCAAAAGATCCAGGTCTCATGGAACCCAAGGGCAGGAAAGAATCCACCTGGCTTCATGGGAACCAGGAGGCTGTTAAGGACCGTGTTTCTGCCTCTCAAGGGCTGCACCACCCACCTCCCTTCCCTTTGCCTCGCTCACATCTCCCTTTCTTTCCACCAAGGGCTTCCTCTGCCACTACCTCAGCATGCACAGGAGTCATCCTGGTTGCCTCAGTTCCCAAGACCACAGAACCTTGTGGCTCAGTTCCCCACCGTTCAATGGCTCAGTCCCTCAGTGTCCCAGGAAAGGAATCCGAGTCCACCCTGGGTCAAGCAACCTTCCTTCACCCAATTAACTGTGACTAGGGGGTAGGTCACACAGCACAAGTCCAGGCCCCTCAGCTGGCACTCAGTAGGGCTGTGGGTGCCCTACTCCAGAAAGACAGCACCCCAAGGCATGTATACTACAGGAGTGATACAAAGTCACTGCTAGATCGTAGACACTGAGCTATGTGGCACGTGATCCTCATTTCAAACATTCAAGGTCACTACAGGTTATGGAAACAGGCTCACAGAGTCAAGGTGACTTGTCTGGGCTCATCAGCTGGTAAGGGATGGAGCAGGAATTCCAACTCAAGTCCTCCACGTTCCACAGCGGTGTGCTTGTCCATCTGCCATCCAGCCCAAGGCGACTGCACCAGGAGATGGCACCATTTCATGAGGTCAGGAAAAAAGCGGAGGTTAGCAGTCTACCTTGCCTATACCACCAGGCTATAATGAACACCAGATGAAATCACAGACTGGGAAGTGCTTGGGAAAGCTGCAGAAAGACAGATATGGAGTCTTGACTGTGCCTGCTGCCACTATCCCACAGCGCGGCGTTTGCTCACTGGCATTTGCTGGCTGGCATTTCCCTGAGGACCGAAAAGTATTTTTTTCACCTCTGTTCTCTGTGATCAGGCTTGGTCAAGACCACAGCAGGGGTCTTAGCAGCTGTCCAAGACCCCCTGGAAAGAACCGCCAGCTGCTTACAATCTGGTGGTGTGGCCCCACATAAACAGGATCTGAATTTTCAGCCTTGAACTTGGCAATCCAAGGTGGGAGGCTGTTTGAATTGGAGTAACCTACTTGTTTTTCACTAAGAAACTTGGCCAAAAGAGGTGGTTAGTTGGGCTCAAGTTGGGCATAGCAGAACAAAAACCACCATCACAAGCAACTCTCAAACGCTAATGCCACCCTTCAGATCCCAAGATGGGATCAGGCACATAGAGCTTCTGCCCCAGAAGGGACAAGGGGGGTTGCAGGGGTTTGTCCACACTCTGACATGGTAGGACAAAAGGTATGATCTGAGGCCATGGAATAGGCCATGCTCTTTGGCCCTTGCGTTGGTTCATTTTATGTGTCAACCTGGCTAGAGTATGGTGCTCAGTTGTTTGGTCAAACACTCCTCTAGACATTGCTGTGATGGTATTTTGCAGATGTGATTATCATTTATAATCAATTCACTCTAAGTAAAGGAGATTACCCTCTGTAATGTAGGTGGTTCTCTTCCGATTAGTTGACAGCCTTCAAAACAAGAACTAAGGTTTCCCAGGAAAGGAATTCTGCCTGAGTTTCCAGCCTGCTGGCCTGCCCTACAAGTTTCAGACTAGAGACTTCAATATCAACTCTTATCTGAACTTCCAGCATTCCAGTCTGCCCTGCAGTCTCTTAAAATAAATCCCTCTCACTTGCTCTCTCGCTCTTGCTCTCTTGTTTCCTCCGGAGAATCCTGACTAATACAGTCCATAAAAACTGAACCAGTAATGGTAGCCTGACGACATTGACCTCACGCTGACTGAATAGCTTCTACAGGAGGGAAGCACATTGCTATACAGGGCCAGGAGCAGGTGTTATAATCTAAGGCTCCTGTCTCTCCCCCAGAGACTCAGGTAACCCCAGAGAGCTCACTAAGGTTGGGGGAGACCTCTACTACTCAATGTGTTGCCCCCAGACCAGCTGCATAAACATCAGCTGGGAGCTTATTGGAAATGCTAAAGTTCAGGCCCCATCTCAGACCAACTGAATCAAAATCTGCACTTAAACAAGATTCCTAGGTTATTCAAACATTCATATACATAAAGTTTGAGAGGCTCTGTGATCAAAAGCAGCCTGATATTCCAGGGTGAACACAGACTAGACATTAATAAACATGGCGAGTTCCTGATTGGACTCTTGCCATCTCTCAGCACTTGGGCAAAACTAATAAGGAAATAGACACTGTTATTTCCTTATTCGTTTAGGAACTAAGAACAAAAATAGGTCACATTAGTGAGGTTTCACTAAGTGCCAAGCACTGAACTAGGCACTTGGTATATATTAACTCTCCCAACTCTCCCAGCAAACCTATGACGAAGGTACGATTAATATCTCCATTTTACAAATGGCAAAACTGAAATACAGAGATGTGAAGCAACTTGCCCAAGGTCACACAGCAAATAAATAGTTGAGTCAGGGTTTGAACTCAGAGAGTTCACCTCCATAGGTATATGCTGCCTCTCAGATTCAAAGCAGAGAGTCTTTATAATGTTATATCAGGTACACAAGAGAAGCTCTAGCATGGGAATAGTTCTATCTGACTGTAGGGTTTGAGGAAAGCTTCATAAAGGAGGCAACTTTTAAAATGGTCCTTGGATGAGGTAGGAGTTTGGTAGGAGTTACAAGCGATGGTGTCTTCTATGGGTAAGAAGGCTGTTCCCACAACCAAGACGGAGTTTTCCATGCAGCCAAATACTCCTGGATGGATGCTGTTCCCTCTGCCTGGAATATCCCCACCACCATCCCTTTCCCCTTTCCTGTGGTTACCTGGTTTCTCCTGGTAGGAATCACTCTTCAGATCAAAGCTTCCCAAGGCCCCCACACTAGGCCAGATTTCCCTTCTGAACTCCCCTAACACCAATGGCTTTTCTTTCGTGACACTTTTGCCAGCTTAGAATTCAGCAGTTATCACGAGAGAGTATCTGATGAATGTCTGACTTTCTCCCACTAGACTGCGAGCTTCTTCAGGGCAGGGACTACCTGTTTCTACTCACTTGTGAATTTCTGGGGTCTATCCCAGTGCCTGGCACACAGAGCGCAGCACTCAGTAACGGTTCAGTGGCTGTGCAGCAAGGATCGTCTGCAACCCTCAGTCCTTACCCTCCATCCCTTCTGTCAGCACAGAAGTGGGAAAATGGGCTGTGACCCAAAGCAGGAAACCGCCCTCCCTTTGATTAATAAATGACAAACAAGAATGCTGCCAAACCTGCATACCTTTAGCATATCCCTTTCGACTCATTCCTAATTTGAACTCACAATGAGCACAGACAAATAGCTGTTTATAATCCGAATGGCTGTTACTTACACAAAGCTGTACTGTGACCCCCAAAGCATAAATCAGAAGAAGATGAAGACAAGTCATGTATTTCAATTAAAAATGTGGAACACATTCCAACAACGCTGTGGCTTCTCCAAAAAATCAAGATCAAAAAGGAACAAAACTAAGTTGAATCCTTCTATGTTTAAGGCGCTGTGTGAGGTTAGTTCAAACGTCAGTATCATTGGCCTAAAGGGGCAGATTCTTCAGAATTATGTAATAGGTCCAACAAGTTTTTGCAAGTAAATTCTCTTTTCAATATGAAAACCTTCTTTGAGAGGCCAGCGCCGGTTTGATAAGGGATTAATTGAGTGGTAGAGAAAGGCTCCATTGCCATGCAGAGCCCTGCGTCGTGTGGTCTGCTTGGGAACCTATTGCAAAGCCTTCATTTCAGACCACTTGGCTAGGATGGTATTTAAATAAAGGCATCTCTTTTCCAAATCAGGTTGCCATTTATTAAAGCTGCAATTCTTCTCCTCAGGGTCCAGTTCCATGTTCATTTGCTTGTTTACCGAGTCTCAGTTGGTCTTTTTTAGCCCCAAATATAAATACATCTCCAACTTTGATTTAGGGCCAAGGATTACTAAAAGCAAGTCAGACTTCAGAATGTTGTTCTTTCCTGTAGGAAGGCCTTATCGGATCCCATCACACACATATTGATTTTGTGAAAATAAACTCACTTGAAAACCAATAAGAAGCCAAGCTTTGGGACCAGTGACAGTAAAAACAAATCATAAATGTAGCTATGAGCTCTACTGGCAGAGGCTTCTTTTTTTCTCCAAATATGGCAAAGGGTATGCTAAGAGACATCCAATTCTCCTGCAACTCTGGATTGCCCAAAGCAAATATAATTTGAAGCAGTGATATCCAGTAGCACACTGAAGTCATGTGAGATGACATGAAGTCAGGAGTAATTGATTTCAGAAGGAAGGATTTCTCCGGACAAAGGAATAATTATGTTTACAGTTGTCCTTTCAGACATTTGAGTTTAGCTTGCTAGTTTGTTCACAAGAAGACAGAAATTTTAGGAAACTGGAGGAAGAATTTCTTCCATGTGAATTGTTAATCTCCCTGCTAAATCTGAGATCGCCAAGGAGAAATGACTCATTTATGTCTCAGCTCAACCTGCTTTCTGGCCATGCATTAAGGAAATATTATAGAAAGGTCAACATTTTCTCTGCTAGACAAGGTCCTGCCAAATGTTTATTATTAAGGGCCACATTTGCATCTAGGAAGAAAACTCTTCCTCATTTAGGACTTTCCAAAAACCTTCCAGCACTGAAACTTACATTTGACCATTTAGACCAGGTATCTCACAGCCTGCTGGCTGACTTCAGCTGGAATAGGTGTTTCAGTTGGCACTGCTGGTATTTTTTGATTGAATTTCTGAGTCTTTGGACACACCAGCCCTTCTATAATGTATACACTTGATTCATTTCACTAATTTACTTTATCTGCTGGCTCTGGAAGGCATCTGAATTTATTAATACTCATAAAGATGGAATCTTTCTGAAAAATGTTATGTCATTCCTAGCATTCTTAAACAGAATATCTATAATATAACTTAAACTTCTCTTAATAATTTAAGGTTATTACTGTGAAACTCAGTGCTTATAATATGCAGAAATGCCCTCTTGGATTATTCAGATTTTTGTACACTCAATAGTCCCGGGATGCTATGCTCCTTGATGTAGAAAAGTCTTGTCGCTTTCTACCTGAGTATTAACTATTCCATTTCACTGGTGCCTGTGTGACTGCCATCACCATGCCAAACACACACACACACACACACACACACGCACACACAGACTCTTGACACACACAGACCCTTTCTAACCTTCCACCATCCTGTGAGCTAGAAAACAAGAAGGTAATTTGATTAGAATTGTGTACAAAGTAAAAGTAAATAGAATCCAAGTTAAGAAGTCCTTAAGGAAGAAGCATCTCTATAATAGATAAAATTTAATGCAAGTTCTTCATTCACCATTTTGACTACTCAGAAATCATCATTGTTCAGTTACAGGCTGTTAAAAAAAGGTAAATACATGACTCCTGTCTAGTGAAAGAGTTAGCAATTGAAATTCTAGCAACTGAAATCCTATGCATGGGAGAGTAGGATCTATGAAGAATCAAACCCACTCCCTGAGCTGCATAAGAGTACGGCCACTGACCTTCAGTTCTCGGCCATCACTGCCACCTACGAAACAAACCGCTAGAAACAGAGAGCCCTGGATGCCATACCCTTGAGTTGATTAGGAGGCTCTGAGAGTGTACTGCACCCAGCCCTGCTGTGCAGGCCCTCCATGTAAACATTAACTGGACAACTATGGCTGAACTGGCCCAGCCAAGAACATCTTCCCACTCTGTACTCAGAGGGCACCAAGGCCACACACTCAGAGGGGCTGGGCTGCCTTACTCCCCCCACATCCGGTCAGGCCCACTGCCCACCTCCAGTTGTCACCCCTTCTCACCTGGGCTACTACAGTGACTTCTGCTTCCCATCTGTCTCCCTGAGGCATCTGGCCAAACTTCCACACCCTCTACTCTCTCTGCATTGCTTCCAGGTAAAGATAAACTTCAGCCTGTCTCCCTGTTACCTGGAGTGAAAAAGGCCACTGTCCTCACCCTCCATCACTGCTTGGACCTCAACCTCATTGCAGCCCCAGCCCGGGCTTTGCACCCCCGCACCACAGTCATTGCCACTTCCTGCCTTTCTCGTGCCCTGTACCCTTCTGGAATACCATCTCTTTTCCTCTGTCCAAACTCTACCTATCCATATCCTCACTCCAGACGCCGTTCCCAGCCACCCTACTCTTTACGGATTGCTCCTTTCCTTCAACTCCTTTTAGTTCCTAACTATCTAAGCAGACCTGTTATTTTCCACTGTCTTGGGCACAGGCCCTGGAGTAGAGCAGGGGTCTGACCTGAAACTTTTTGGTGTCTCCTACTCAATTTCTATCCCCTAAATACTGTAACAACATGCTTAATGAACACAACTGACCTTGTGCGTGAAAACCTTCGCCGTAAGAACAGCCAGAGTAGTATTTGGACAAACTGCAGTCCTCTCCCAGAATGACACATTGCCCTTCGAGTCGCATGGAGGAAGTGCATTTGGGCCAAGTTCCCAGATATCTAGCAAAGAAAAGGCAAGTCAGCCTCCTCCCCTCCCCCAACCCGTCCCGCTCTTGCCAGACATCATTTAAAATGCACTTCAGCGTGTTTGCCTTTTATTTGGAAAGGAAACAAGTCCTGACATTCTGTTTCTCCCATTTCATTAAGGACGGAGGTCACTCCTGGGAAGGAGAGGGGTAGTTTCCAAAGAGCACTTGTGAGGGAGGGGAGAAGGGGAACGCTCCCATCCTTTCTCTTCACCTCCTGGAGAGAACAAGCCCAGCTTTCACAGTGAATTATTTCCAGCGCCGGCTCTGCCAGGACTCAGCTCTGCCTGGCTGAGGCAACACCCCGAGGACTGAGCGATAGCACAAGGTCAGACAAGGTGTCCGGACAGAACTGGCCTGAGGAGGTGGCACTAAGACAGCTGGGAGATAAGGGAGTGGAGAAGGGGGTGAGGGAGAAGGCGGGAGGTATGTGTTATAGGGAGTCAGAAAGCACTGGACTTGCAGATCTCTCTCTCTCTCTCTCTCTCTCTCTCTCTGTCTCTCTCTAACACACACACTCCTGCACAGAAACACATTCTTTGCTTGCCCTCCCTCCCCTTCTCTAACTCCCCAAGGCATTTCTATAAATAAACAATAAGACCCTGAGCCTGCCAGAGGCCCATTATTAACCCTGGCAGTGTTCTGGCCCTAGGTGTGTCAATCCCCACACTTTTCCTCACTCACGCTTTGCAACGCCCTTTCCCGCAGGTACTCTCCACCTATGTCACCCACTCTAAAAATCCTCTAAGCCCCTCCCCACCTGTCCCACGAGAAAAATCCGGCACCCCACACCACACTCTCCATATTCTTATCCTCAAAACTATAAGCTTCCTGTTGTGCTACTCAAAAAAATTGACTACAGTTCAGGTCACATATATTTGTTTTAATTTTTAAATTTTTTAATTGACAAATAACAATTGTATAGATTGATGGGGTCAAATGTGATGTTTTGATACATGTATACATTGTGAAATGATCAAATCTGGCTAATCTGGCCAACACACCCATCACCTCACATACTTATCATTTCTTTGGGGTGAGAACATTCAAGGTCTATTATTTCAGCGATTTTGAAATATACAACACATTATTTTTAACTATAGTCGCCATGTTGCGCAATAGATCGCCAGGACTTACTCCTCCTATCTAACTGAAGCTTTGTACACTTTGACCAACATTTCCCCATTCCCCCTCAGCCTCTGTTGACCACCATTCTACTCTCTACTTCTATGAGTTCAATTTTTTTAGATGCCACCTTCTAAATGAGAGCATGCAATATTTGTCTTTCAGTGCCTGGCTTATCTCACAGAGCATAATGTCCTCCAGGTTAATCCGAGTTGTTGCAAATGACAGAATTTCTTCTGTTTTAAGGCAAGGTATTAATAGTGTTCTGTTGTATAAATATACTACTGTTTTTTATTCATTCACCTGTTGATGGGCACTTAAGGGCTGTTTCCATATTTTGGCTATTGTGAATAATGCTGCAATAAACACGGGAGTACAGATATCTCTTTAGCATATTGATTTCAATCCACTTGGAAATATACCTAGAAGTGAGGTTGCTGGATCATATGGTAATTCTATTTTTAGTTTTTTAAGGAACCTCATACTGTTTTCCAAAATCGCTCTACTAATGTACATTCTCACAAACCATGTGCAAGAGTTCCTTTTTCTCACTAACATTTATCTTTCATCTTTTTATAATAGCCATTCTAACAGGTCTGAGGTGATACCTCATTGTGATTTTAATTTGCATTTTCCTAATGATTAGTGATGTTGAGCATTTCTTCATGTACCCATTGACCATTTGAATGTCTTCATTTGAGAAAAATCTATGCAGGTCTTTTGCCAATTTTTAATAGGATTATTTGTTTTCTTGTTATTGAGTGTTTGAGTTCTTTACATATTTTGGATATTAGCCCCTTATCTAATATATTATTTGCAAATATTTTTTCCCAATCTGTGGGTTGTCTCTTCACTCTGTTAATTGTTTCCCTTGCTGTGCAGAAGCTTTTTAGTTTGATACAATCTCCATTGTCTATTTTTGCTTTGGTTGCCTATGCTTTTGGATCATATCTAAGAAGTCATTACCCAGACCAATGCCATGGAGTTTTTTCCTGTGTTTTCTTCTATGAGCTTTATGGTTTCAGTTCTTACATTTAATTCAACCATATATAATCTTAAAACATTATTTGCATGCCCCTAATAATCAGAATCACCATCTATTTGCTCTGTGCCAGGCACTGTGCTAAAGTCTTTATATGCATGATTGCATTTAAATTCCACAAGAGTCCTGAGGGGTCCATATGATCAAGACATTTTGTAGATAAGGAAAGGGAGGGGAAGCTCTGATGTTGTGTTGCTTGACATAGTGTAGAGTGTAAGGTGCAGCATCTTGAACCCAGGTCTGTATGACTATAATGCACATGTTCTTAACTCCTGCCCTGAGGCACCTCCTACTAAGAGTCCTTTGGCATCTAAGATTCCAGGGAATTTACTGGGAGGTCTAGTCAGACATCTGGAATACCAGGATTAATAACCAATTAAACTTCCCCATACTTATAGTGGTGTTTTTTACTTTTCATTTCAACAAACATTTCTTTGGCCAGGCTCTGTACTAGGTATTGTGGATAGAGCAGTAAACAGGACACGCATGTCCTGCCCTCATAGAGCTTAGAGTCTGGTTAGGAGATACGGTCCATAAATGAACACACGATTAAACACATGGACCAATTCACCAAGAAGCTTTAAATCCACAGAGAATAAAAAGGACATAGTTTTAATTTTTTCCTCTGTCCTCAACTGTGTTAGGTCAAATCATCTCCTTCCCCCTTTCCTCCCCTTTAAAGTATTTTAGACAGTTTGCAGTACTTCCTGTCACTTCCAGTTATTCAAATTTGACACAAACCAATTTAAACTCCCATCTCATATCCGATCCCAAGCCCTTGCCCTCCCAGAGTAGACAAGACTTGCTGATGGAGGGGCTTGGTGTGCATTGGGTGGGGTCTGCTCTGTACTCACCTCCCTACCTGCCTCTTCCAGACTGTGATTTCCTCCTTTATGGGGATGGGAAAAGGGAGGGGTGCTTGAGTTCTAGCTACACAGACCCCACAGACCCTTGTTGCTGGAGACCCTCATCCAGAAGGTGGCCATCTTGGGTGAGGGCTCAGCTCAGGCCCAGTACTTTCCTCTATGTCCCTTTGATCCGTGGGAAATTCAGCCATCCTGCACTGCCAAGCTGTGCAGAGACCCTGCCCCATTGCCATCCCTTCTTTCCGTCCTGCCTTCTCTCTCCAATGTTTCTTTTCCCTAGGACAGAGCCCACAGTAGGACTGCTGCTCAGGCAGACAGTCAGCCAGGAAATATGCTAGGGAATCTCTGAGCACTCTCAGCTTGGAGGAGGGAAAAACACCCCTCATCCTGCCCTGGGAGGAATGCTGTCACGGGGAACTCTGTCCCTCCCACAGACTGAGGACTCTGCAGCCCCTGCTCCAGCTCAGCCTTTCCTTATAGCCTGGGACAGGGGCAGGGCTGGTGGGATCAGGGCCGGTTCCACCACTTCATTGTTGAAGACTGGTTGGGAGCTCTCCTTAGAAACACAGGGTGCTTAACACTCTCACGTCACCTTTGGGCCTTAGCAACTGTTCCAAGGTAACAAAAAGTCCCGCTCCCCACCCTGTTAGAGACACAATTATAATTGTGAGACATGTGAGGAATGAAAAGAACAGGGTGGTTACGAGAGTTGGGTTCAAATCCCAGCTCTGCTACTTATTCATCATGTGACCTTGAGCAGGTTACTTAACCTCTCTGTGCCTCAGCTTCCTCATATGGAAAATGGTGATGATATTAGCACATACCTCATAGGATTAAATAAGAAAATATAAGTAAAATGCTTAGCATAGTGCCTGGCACATTAATACATGCTCAGTAAATGTAAGTTACCTGAGGATATGGCTTGAAGGATCAGGTGCTTCACAGGCACTCGACAACATTTGATGAAATCATGAATGAGGGAGAATAGCTGGGAAGACGTCTCTGAGATTGGGCAGTCAGAGAGGACCACTCTGAGGAAGTGACACTTAAGTTTTGACATAGGGGATGGGGGAGAAATCAGCCAAAGAGCTAAGGGATCGTATTGTACTGGGATCATATTACATAATGGACCAAGAAAAATTGCCTTTGACATTTTAATACATTACATAAATATGGGGTCACAAGACATTAATTCCCTCTGGACCAAAGGTTATCATGACTCCCAGGAGCCAAAGTCCCCCAGGTGCCCAGTCCCCATCCCAGCAGCTCTAACTGTGCCACCCCAGTGGTTGCTTTGGGGTTTGTTTCCATTTTTTTAAGTTGTCAGTCAGGACTTTGGTAGCAACGAGATCAAAATTCTGGCTAGATGGTAGGTCTGATTCCACATGATCTAAGTAGTCAGAGCCAGAGAGTGTCAGCTACCACAAGGAAGAGAGTATATCACAAATCCAGAGGTAGACATGTGAACAGGCAGTTTATAGACTGGGGTTTACCCAAAGATTAATTTTGAAGGTTGGCTCATCCAACAGAGTACATAACTGGACACTTGAGTCTTTGTGCATCTCTGGTTACAGTGGTTTTAATTACCTTGAATCTGGTCAGCATTATAAATGGCTGGGATAAGATATCTGCTGGAGGCATGGGGATAAGCATGTGACTCACCAGCTCCTCTGACTCAGTGGACCCATAGTTGTCATGAGCTGTTAATCCATTGACAGTGTGTGAATGAGGCAAAGGGGCTATGAGAAGCTGTACCAACAAATAGCCAGGAGCACCCACCAACTATCTTTATGACTGAGCCCTTTGGTGACATGTAGCATCTATATCTTTTGTTGCTGTAATGGCAAGTTTTTGGCATAGGTGTGGCCTGATCATTGTTTTCAAGCACACTGAACCTGGACGATAATATAATGGAACTGCTGGAACAGTTTCTAAGATAGAAGGATGCCTCTCTCCTCCCTGGTTTGATGAACTCTCAGTGTGGATAAATAAGGTCTGGGAGACTGTGCTGGGAATCAGGAAGCAGGGTGGTGCAGGTGCCTAAAGTGGTAGGTGAAGGTAACAGAAAGGGGCTTTCCATTTAGAATGCCAAGGTAGGGTGGTTACCATGTTACATAGGATTGCCCTTTCTGTCACCTAGAAGCCCAGGTATAAGCACTAAGACTCTAGAGAATAGCTGGTCCTTAACAGAGATACATAAGAATTTAGCTATTTTCACGTCTCTCATTGTGTGAGAGCACAATGGAACATTCTACCCAACTTGAGACAGTCTGACATCTCGAAATCATAAGCCAAGGTTAGAAACAACACATAAAAATGGTCTATTGTCATGAATTCAAACCACATCCTAACGGTTGCCAGAACAATGCTTTCAAATCCCAGATGTTCCGAAACACTTTATTATTCTTAAGGGAGAGATCACCTCCACCCCCACCTAAAAAAGTAGGGAAAGGAAAATAACAGTTCCAAATAGGATGCACATGGGAAAGTTCCTACTGTGCTTGTAGGTACTAATAAAACCTGTTTTTAAATGTTTATTATAAAATATTATTTACCTATAAAATAACATGTAATGCATATACAAGAAATGTTTGCTTAAGAAAGAAAAAATCAAGGATGTGTGTTGTAATCACTAGGGTAACCACTGAAACAACAGGAAAAGAATATATAACTAATAAGTTAATAAACTGGAAAAATGGAATAACAAAACAATGATTAATCCAAAAGAAAAGAAAGAAATTAAAAAGAACTTAAGCAAATGGGTTCAATAGAAAACAAATAATAAAATGACATCAAATCAACTATATCAAGAATTGAATTAAATACAAATGAACAAAAGACTAATTAAAAAGTATACTGTGAATAAGAGTTTTGAGAAGCATCATAGTGTAGAAGTTATGACCACAGACTCTAAGTCTAGGCTCAACTCTCAGCTCCAACACTTACTATGTGCCCATGAGCAAGTCACAAATCTTGTCTGTGCCTCAGTTTCCTCATTTGTAAAATGAGATTAATAGGAGAAATCACCCCCATAGAACTGTTGTGAGAATTAAATGAGTTAAAATAATAATATATATATAGTACTTAGAACAATGCTTGCTACATAGTAAAGGCTATATAAGTGTTAGCCACTGTTATTAATTAAGCCTCACAGCAACCTTGAAAATAATTAACCCATTTGCAGAGAATTACATTGAGGCTTGAGTGACAGTGCAACTTGCCCAAAATTACTCAGCTGGGATGATAAGATAAAGATGTGCAAATGTCTCCAGTACTCGTGCTTCATGACAGCAGGAATCATATTTGTCTTTTTCATCACTGTATAGGCAGTGCCAAGCACATAGTTGGTGCTCTATAAATACTTGTTGGATAGAAGAGTGACTCTTACTACAATGCTATTTCAGATACTGTACTCTCTCAACCAGCAACGCAAATATTAATATTAGCAGTAGGTGCTTATTGGAGAAAAGAATCTGAGACTCATGATCATTTCCAGAACCACACTGTGAAAAGGAATATTTGTGAGAAAACTTTGTATCACTACTATTAGTAACGAGCAAGTTTAACCACTCTGGGCCTCCATTTCATCCTCTGTTTAAAACAAAAAAAGTGGGTCAAGGAATCCTCAAGGAATCCTCTGAGCCATTATGTGACTCTGTTTTCCAAAATGGGGCAGTGGAAAACACTTCACACAGCTTAAATCAGAGGTTCTCGACCTTGATGCATATCGGAAACACCTGGGAAGCTTGTGCAACCTGTCCAATGCACAGGTCACACCTTGGAGCAATTAAGTCAAAATCTTGGGAGGTGTAAGGGAAGACATCAGGTTTTTGTTTGATTGGTATTTTTTTTTTTTTAGAGATGGGGTCTTGCTATGTTGCTCAGACTGGACTTGATCTCCTGGCCTCAAGTGACCCTCCCACCTCAACCTCCCAGAGTACTAGGATTATAGGCATGAGTCTCTGTGCCTGGCTGGCATCAGTATTTTTTAAAGTTCACCAGGTGAATCTGATATGCAGCCAAGGTTAAGGACCACTGGCGTAGAGGGACCCTCAAACCCGAGATAGCAGGAGTCTACTCATTGGCAGAAAGAAGGAAGAGTCAGGAGGCCAGGAGTCAGCAAAACTGCATGTGGGACTGCTCTCAGTTTGGGATCCCTGCTGCCTAACAAGAGGGTTTGTTCAGGCAACAGCTCCCAGTTGCTGCTAGAAAACTCTACAGGAAAACTGGAGATGAAAACCGAGCAAGAGACTCTCCCTATCTCGTGCAGAACTTTTGGATTCACGTTGATAATGATGCACAGTTTACTCCCACGCTAGAGATCTTCAGCCATTCAGTTTGGGGATGAACTAAAAGGTGAGCCATCAATTTAGGAAAGAACAGAGTCCTTCCTTAAATAACTAAATTAAGCCTTATAATTTTTTTTGGACAGCATATCAAGCACCCCAAATTCAAGTCATTCTCCTATGTTAAATTTTGAAAGCAGAGTTGCTTCCGCTATTCGGTTAGATATGAGGATGTGAAATGCAGTTAATCCCATTCAATAGCAAAGGTCCAGGAACATTCTGCTCTTTGACAGGGTCCTCCTTCAGGAGCAGCCCAGGGACACACCAACGTTGGGTCAAGCTGACACAGGTGACCAGCAAGAGTTGGCCAGAGTCATGCCTGATTGAAAATAGCTCCGTGTTGAAGAAGTGAGAAAAGGAAGGTCTCCATGGGAGACATCGAGGAGGAGGTATAAAGCAGACACAGGAACGACAAGCAAAGTTACTGTCTAGCCAACTCAACCTGGCCCGGGGCCTTGCATAGGTCACTTCCCCTGTCTGGATCTTAGTTTATTCTCTGCTAAAGGTAGGCATTTGAGTGTCAAGGTGTTTAAGCTCCCTTTCAGACCCAAATTGGATTTATCTCCATCCCTTGGGAAGATGTTATCCTTCACCCAACCGTCAGCATGAATAGAGAGCCAGGCGAAACCAAACAGGGGTCCTAAGCTCCACCACCTGCAGAGGTCAGCAGATAGTGCCAGGGAATGAAGCCATGGGAGGGGACTGTGACCAGAGCAAGGCAGTATTGCCCCACCTGGGACAGCACGCCCCATCCAAGGGGCAGCTGCTATTCAACTCCATGTGATTGTTGCCATTAGGAAAGAGCTTGTACTTTTTTGAGGAAAAAAAAAGAAATCTGGATGTTTTTATGTAGCCTGCCAATTGTCATATCTTGGCAATAAATTCTTTGTAAAAAATCCTTTATATCAGATAAAATATATCTGTGCCCAGACACACCCTGCAGACCTGTAGTTTAAAACCTTTAACATAAGGATGCTATAATATGATAAAAGTTTGTTCTTCATAATTGGGCCTTTTTAATAGGTTGGTCATTGATTTCCCCTTAAGAAACACCATGCTGAAGCTCCTTCTGAAATTTTAGGCAGACCCAGAGCTACAATGTAGGTTCATGGACTTGCTGCCTCTCACCCCAGAGTGCTGAGCTTCTCCCCTCAGTTCGGGCCTGATGCCCACTGCCCCTCCTTATTCCCCCTGTGCAGCCCAAAGCTTTGCCCCTTCAGGCAGGTGCTGGAGCTCAAGTGGTAGGAGTCACTCCAGCCCTACCCACGCCATCTCCCATTTTAAAGCTGAGATGTGGCCTCGGAGATAACCCTGACCCAGCAGAGAGTGTGTGTGATGAGCAGGAACCACAGATGGGGGCAGTTTTTCGGGAACAGTCACAGCAGTTCAAGTCACTGCGCCAGGCCCCAGTCCTAGTGGTCAGGTGGTAGGCAGTGTGCTCACTAATGAGACTGGGCTATAGAGATACCCTCAGGGGATCCACTTCCTGGTCCACACTCACTCTGCTCAGTTGCTTCTAAACAGAACAGGAGAATGTCAGTTGAGAGGTTCTTATTTCACTAACTGTGACTTTGAGAAAGAAAACATAGTCAGGTCTTATATCAAACACATTTATTGTTAAAGTGAGAAGCTCATAAAGGATAGATAGAGGAGAGTGAAATATTTACAGTAGAAAAATTACGGATGCTAGCCAAACCTCAAATACTGTCACAGCAGAGTTATTCCAATAGTACTTTTGCAGCATGGCATATCACACATGATAAAATTAACTGCTCTCTCTTGACATCTCTCAGTGCATGTGCACAATAATAGAAGCAAACATTCTGGGACTCTCATCCTCAAGATCTTACAGAATGGATTTATATACACACAAAAACAAATATATTACAACACATCCAAAATAATTCACATCTGTTTTTTTTTTTTAAGAAGCATTTTGACTTCAAAGGAAATTAAAACAGCAAGACAAAAATAGGCAAGAGATAGATTGCTACTTCTATGTGCAAGGTACTGGATTCTTGCATTGAGAATCCTATGTCAGGTCTCACTTCGAACATCACATCAAAAAAGTGTGGCAGAAAAATGAGTCACCTTCAATATGAAGGATGTGAGTTGGGTACACCGACAACACTCTCAAAGATACAAGAGTATACGAAGAGGAATGCCAGCGTACAGAGTGGACCTTCTCATGAGGCCATTCAGATATTTGGGTTAAGCAACTACAGTTTTCTGATTTAATCAAGGCACTTGCAATGAGCTATCTGATGTGACATGGAGTCCCTATGTGTTGTTAACCACTGATGATGGCATGGTTTTTGTTAGCAGGATTCTACGCCAAGAACCCAAGCATGATGTCTTGATCACAAAATCACTTATAACATTAGGACTGCAAAACCAGATTTGCTTAAACCTTCCCCAAATCATGATTTTTGGTAGATCACATTTGAACAGAAAGGCTTCATGTAAGATCTTGATTCTCCAGAGTTACAATTCATCTTCACCCAATACCACCCAATACCCTTAAAAGGTTATTTGGCTTTTCGCTACAAGAGTACATAGATCTTTTTCCTCTCTACAGATTGTTTCCCCAGGATAGAACCATAAAACCAACTTAAAAACACAAAATAACCTTACATTTTCTCACCAACAAGTAAGTGTCAGACCTCCTGCTCCTACTCTGACTTCAGCTTCAGAGCCCTTTGTGTATACTTTTCACACATTCCTCATACCATTAACACAGCTTTCCATCACCATCAGCTGTCCTTGCTCAACTTTCCCTTGCCCAACCTGAAAGCTCATGAACTGATAGGGAAGGAGGAAGGGCACTGAAGAGGTATCACCTTTATTAAAACAGTTCCCAGGCTGTTATGTGATCCTCCAAAGCAAAATTGGGCAGCAGCATCTCTACAGACCCCAACACTAAATTCTCGAGTGGCTTTCTTTTCTGTAGCCAGGTCTCAAAAGCTCCAATCTAAACCTACTGATGGAAAGTAGCAAAGACTGCCTAATATTGAGCAATACAGACCTAGAATTGCATGGGGAATATGACAGGTCAAGACCGATCACTAGGTTGCTTAATTCATCGATATGAGGCCAAGTTCTCCATTCTCCCCCAGCTCTGCCACTCTGGGAAGAGCCCACTAGCCAGCCTGGGACTGCCAAAGATTGGTGACTCTAACTCTGTCTTAGGGGATGCCTGGTGGAATGTGCAGTCCTGGGGTGCCATCTGCGTCTGCACCCCATCAGGTTTCCATTGTACATGGACAATTCTATAATTCTGACCATCATTGTTGTCCCAGAAGACTTGCCCATTCGCATGATAAGAAATACAGAACTCAATTTTCTCCTCAGTTGGAATGACAGGGGGTAAGTCAATGGCAAATGAGAAGGTGTCACTATCTGAGCCACCATATACATTTTTCATGTAGACACAGTCCACATCGGTGTAGCTTTTCCAAGTATCAAAAGTGATACGGATCTGAACCTTCTTCTCAAAGCTCATGTTTTTGACTTTCACAGTCCCTGTCACCGTTCGCTCTTGCAAAGAGCAGTTCTCCAGACAGACAAAGTTCTTCTGAAAGTGGTTCCGGAAACGTAAGTAATCAGATGAAGGTTGAGGGAAATCTAAAATGAGGTTTTTCTCCTCATGGAGTTTTAAGCCAGAGGAGATACTGTTAATGTCCAAAAGATCAAACTGGAGATCCCATGCTGGTTCTTCCGGCAGGTCGGAGAAGACGTGGATGGCAGTGAGAGAGAGACCCTTGGAGTCGGCAAACACAACCCGTTTCTTGGCTTGGTTGTGTGAGCAGTTCCAGTCATTCTGCGATTTGGCTTCCTGTTTCATGTTGAGACATGATTTCAGAGGCTTTAATTTATTCACAATTTGTCTTCGTTGAAAGTCATCATAAGGGCCCAGGAAACTCTTCAGAGGTGGCGAGTGAGCCAAGCAAAGCCTCATGGCCACATCCACTGGCATGACTGAACTTGTCAAAGGACGTGGATCTAAAACCTGGATCATTCTGAAATGCAAAAGGAAGAGGGATTATCACCTGGGTCTGAAGCGCTCTTCCCCAGTCCCAAATACATATGTCCTATTTTCGTACCAAGTGAATTATATATAGCCAGTGCAGTATCAGGGAGATGCTATCATATGTAATAAAAGAGAACAGTATTCGGTAACCAGATCTTCATTCTGTGTCTACTTCTACCCTTGGCTGGCTACAGGGCTGTGTGTTAACTGCTTAAAACACTTTGGTGGGTGCAGGGCAGGTCTCAGTTTCCCCATCTGAGAAATCAAAGGGCTGGATGTGATAATGTCTAAATACAGCCCTAAGGATCATTTGCTCTGTTCCAAACTGGTGTCTCTCAAACCTAGCTGGTCACCATAGGCTAGGGAATTAGTTTTTTTGCTTGTTTGTTTGTTTTAATTCAGATTCCTGGAACTTGGAGCCACTGAGGCAGGACCCCTGGGACTGGATATGTTCTTAGAGCTGCCCAAGTGATTCTAATGACCAGTCAGGTTCAGGAGACATAGTTCCAGAACCTCTGCTTCCTCTGGCTGCTTTTGCTTTTTTTGCTGTTAAATTGATTACACTTCTCTGGAAAGGCAATTCACTTAAAAAGGAAAAAAAAAAAAAGCAACAAAAATTCTCATGGAACAATTTTGAGAGTGATAAGGCTAGAAAGAATGGAAGTCAGAGAATTATCTTTGCACTTTAACTAGTGTGGTCTTCCTCATTTTTTCCAGAAAAATTCATGCACTTGAAGAAAAACTTTGTATACTCTATATTTCATATGAAAAGATGCCCATGACAAGTCCACATTTAAGTGGAAAAACCAAATACCTGAAAATTGGAATGTTTTTTAATATGTAGTACATATATGAACGTATAAATATTGAAAAAGTCTATAGGAAACACACCAAAAAGTTAATAATGATTTCTGGGTGATAGGATTATAGGTGATCTATTTTTGTTTTGCTTCAGTATTTTTTGGTATTTTCTAATGTTTTGGCAATGGACATTTATAAGAAGGACAATAAAGCTATTTCAAACTTAAAACATAACCATGCTCATCAATATTAAACCAAGAAGCATCCCTCATTACACATTGCCAACTTTATGGAATTAGGATTTTTTTCCCCATCTTAGCCTTGCAGATAAGAGGTGTGTGTATACTGTACATGCCATTTTCAGTGTGGCTTTAGTAACTTCACAGCACCTCTAAGGACATAGGCAAGTGGTCATTATCACAAAATGGATAATAAAGAACACTCAGAATGTACTTTATTAGCTCTGGGGTTTTTCTGGGAGACCTACAAACTTAGAACAAACAAATGAAAGCTAAAGCTATATTTGTGGGCCTAATAATAGTTAACAAGCAGGATTTTTAGAGAAGTCTTCTGCTAAGTTATGTCTGGAGACACTATTTAAAGTAGTTTTATGGGAGGTTTTTTTACCTTTTGCATTTATAGAAAGACAGTTTTAGTATTGGGTGATTTCCCTGGAACTTTAAGTCCTGGACAAGAGTTAAAAATAATAGTTTGCTCAAACTCTGAAACTGAATTTGCTATGGCAAACAGTGATAAGAAAGAATGAATGTAAATTCATTCATCCTGTAACTTCGCGCCCCCAACCCTCAAGCGAAACTAGCTAACCAGCAATGTCAGAGTGCTGTTGTCACAAGTTAAGCCACCAGAGTCTTTGGGACATTTGTTCAGGATCAAAAGATAACAGTCGCATCCTCGAGGGAATCCGAACTAAAGCTGACTCACGTTGAGACACTTTCTGGTTTAAGATGCCGATCACCAAGACAGGCTGTACCTAAGAAACAGAGCGCAAATTCCCACACCTCCAAGGCCTCCTGGTTGCCAGATTCAACTCAGCAGTCAGTCAACTTGCCCTCCCCAGGGGTCTCCATTTGCAGAGGTGACAGAGCTAAAATGCCCCCAACTTGCCCGTCGCTGCAGCGAACCTACCTGGTGCAGCTCATTAGGCACAGAGGCGGCGGCACACCGTGAGAGCCAGCACCCGCTGTCTGCGCAAGTTCGCACCCGGGTTCGGCCGTCCCCGCTCGGCGGTGGCTCGGGCGGATTGCGGGGCTGCAGCCCGAGCGGCTGCTTATCTTGCTCCTCACCACGTGAACAGATCCCCTTGGACCAATCGCCGGGCCTCGGGCCCGATGGCGCGACCAACCAGCGCCCAGCTGGGGCGCGAGCCCTCGCCCCGGGTACGTGATCACCACGCGGCTGGACGTGCGGGTGGCGCGAGCTGGGAGCTCCGGGAAGGGTCGGGGACGCCCGGGCCAGCTGGACCGAGCCGCGTAACGCGAGCCATGGGCGAGGGGGCCCACAGGCACGTCCCGCTTGGAGCGGGAGCAGGCCGGGCGCCAGCTCACAGGGGCTTAGGGCGTGTTCACTTGGGGATGGTTGAATCATAACACAGAAGCTGTGGCTCACTCAATACAAATGTATATATTATTTGAAATGTTTATGTTGTTCATTGCTTGGTGTCTCCACGCATCCTCTCCCTCACCTTAGCCTGCGCAATCCCAGATTGGCTGCGTGTTTTAGGTTGGGGTGGACGCACAAATGCACCACACAGTGGACACCGACTGCCAAGAATCACCAACTTCTCTGACAAACGACAAGAAAGCATGTGAGCACCATAAAACAATGAAGTGGCACTTAATTAAAAGGCGCTTTGCATTTCCCTGGAAGAAAAACGAAAGCTGGTAAATGCAATGGCCTCTTTCACTTACATGGTCTGTCAGAGCCAGTAGTCAACCCAAACCCTTGAGTCAGTTCCGACTTCCTTTGGCAGTGATGTGGAAATCAAAATGTTAAAACATCACGCTATATTTCATCAGCCTCCTGAGCCAGTTGCTTTCACTGAGATTTTGTCATTTTGTTTAGTTTGGGGAATTTTTAGAACATCGTTTACAACCATAAAATTAAATTTCTAAGTCAAGTGTAAATTACTTTTACAAAACCCACATCGTAGTTTTGCTCTAACTTAAATATCCATTAGCCAATTACAATGTACAAAAATCCCTATGTCTTTTAAATAACTGTCAACTGTTAAATAATGGTTAAAGTGCAGTTATTAAAGAAAAAGAATCATGCAGAATATCGCTGGGAAAGATAATTCGTGCTTGGGCTTTATTTTTAAAATGCAACATCCAACTAATGGCAGGTCTTCCAGCCCCTCAGCTCAACCAAAACTAGCTGAAAGTTCTTTGGGTTTAACATTTACTATTAATAGATACATGATTCTAGGCACGTTCTAAACTCAACTTCCCCACGTGCAAAATGGAGATAGTAATGTTCTTAGGATGAAATAAGATTGTGCCCATGAGCACACTCAGCCCAATGCCCAGTGTGTGTGTTCAACCCACGTTATTTCTCAGGTCCATGCTTGATCCTTCAGTGTTAGTTTTTACTCTGTCACCTCCGGACACCTGGTACTTGAGCTAAAACATTGATAATAGCCACAGTTTATCGAGCATTTCATCTGTGCCAAACACTGTTCTAAGTGTTTTATGTGTGTTGTCTATTTAATTCTCACAACCCTGTGCGATATGTCCTATTATTAATCCCATTTTAAAGAAAAGAAAACTGAGGCACTGAGTGGTCAAGAAACCTGCCCAGGATCTCACAGATAGAGCAGGGATTAGAACCTGGCTGATGCCAGGGCACTAACCATTGCACCATACTGTCTTCCTTTAATTACCCATCCACGATTAGAATGACAGAGTTGGAAGGTGCCTTAGTATCAAAGGCATCAAACTCTTCATTTTGCAGATAAGGAATCTAAAACTTAGACAGGCTGAGCTCCTTGCTGGGGGTGGTTAGGTCAGAGCCAAAACTAGAACCCTGGGTAGTCTTTTCCTCTACCTGTAATCATATATTGAGCTAAAAATATAAATAAGTAAATATTACCAGTTAAAGTTATAGAGAAACAAAAAACAGTAAGAATTTATGGTGATCCCTTTGAGAGGGAAGATGTGCATATATAGAAAATAGAATATACTCTAATAAAATAACTGTTTATTCTGGGGTGGTGAGATTAGGAATAATTAAAAATGTCTTGGTTGTTTTGCTGCTCTGTATCTTTTAATTTTTCTAGTATGAACATGGATGACTTCTGTAATTAAGAAATAATTTATAAAGAGTTTTAAAACTTTCAGATTCAACTAGCATGTATAGCCTACCTGCTAGGTGCCAAGAACTGTGTTGGGAGGTTTCACATTCGCCATTTGTTCACTGTCCTTTTGAGGTTGCACTTGTTTCCATTCATACTGCTTTCTCTCCTGCCCCCTGGTGTTGACTAACGCCATAAACGCCACTCTATTTCAACTCCTTCAAATGGAAGATTTGGGGAAACTAGTCGTCTCTCCCAAAAGCAATCTACATTCAATAAACCTCTAAACTGGATGATCAGGTCCCTCCCTCTGTCTCCTTCCTGGATTTTACTGCCCTTCATTATGGGATGAGAAGCCCCAGAATGGAATCAGTGTTCTTAGTTGGGGGTTGCGTCAATGAAGGGGGTGGACCAGGAATTGTGGGGCGTTTTATTATTATTAGTGGGCTTTCCAGCTGTGGTTTGGCAGTGCCCAAGCATTGCTTTTTCCTACTCATCTTAACAATAAATATATCAACAGGAGATTATTGAGCTGGGCAGTGTTTCCAGCACTGTGCCAGAGGTTACAAACACTCACAAACCATAGCTCTTTGACCTTGAGGATGTTATAATCTTTATTACAGAAAACCAAACTCATGAAATACCCAGGGGACATTTTAAGGAGCTACTAAGTAAGGGGCTGATGATTGTGTGGCTTACACAAGTGGGTCTCTTACAGCATTTGTTCAGCATATTACCAGGGAGCTGCATTTGTGGGAAAAAAAACACCCCAGGGAGTTCCTAGGTTGCCAACTCATTTTCTGCAACCTTGCCCTTTTTCAGTGCCCAGTCAAAAAAGTGCTTGAGAATTCAGCCTTACAGTTATTTTTTTTTTTTTTTTTTTAGATTTTTTTTTTTTTTTTTTTTTTTGTTGAGACAGAGTCTCACTTTGTTGCCCAGGCTACAGTGAGTGCCGTGGCGTCAGCTTAGCTCACAGCAACCTCAGACTCCTGGGCTTAAGCGATCCTACTGCCTCAGCCTCCCAAGTAGCTGGGACTACAGGCATGCGCCACTATGCCCGGCTAATTTTTTCCATATAGATTTTTAGTTGTCCATATAATGTCTTTCTATTTTTAGTAGAGACGGGGTCTCGCTCAGGCTGGTCTCGAACTCCTGACCTTGAGCGATCCACCCGCCTCGGCCTCCCAGAGTGCTAGGATTACAGGCGTGAGCCACCGCGCCCGGCCCCTTACAGTTATTAATGTAAAAATTTCAGTGCCTTAACCATGGCCAGTTGTAACTGAGACAAACTTCCTAACGGATCTTCATGCTTTACAGAGAAGAGTCAGTGAGATTGAGAACTGTTCATTTTGATTAAAAGAGTCAGGTTTTCCATTTTCGAGAACAGAGAGGTGCCAGTTCACATATCTTAGTCAACAGTAAGCTCTCTCTTATGCTATTTTCTTCTTCCTTCTTTAGCTATATTAGATGAGAGCACCAATGTTAGGTGAAGGGGTGCATTTAAAAAAAAAATCACTTACATAGTGCTCACCTTGAGCTGGGTAGTCTTCTAAACTCTTGTGAATATTAACTCATGTAATCTTTATAAGGAATCCTATGAGGTAGAAACCCATTTCACAGATGAGGAAACTGAGGAGGTCTGCGGAGTAACTTCTCTAAGATTACATGACTAGCAGAAGACAGGACCAGGTTTCAAATCCCACTAGAATTCATATTCCCAGTGTGTGAGTTGCTCTGAAAAAGACAGGTACCACACTGGTACCTACCAAGACCAAAATAAAAAAGCTCTGAATAAGGCCAAAGAGATTCAGACAGGGGAAGGCTTCCTATGGAACATCTGCAGAAGCTTCGATGAGGTAGTGCAACTTGAGAAGGCCAGAAAAATGGGAGGATCTTAAATTTGGTGCAGCCCTATCATTAAGGCATTTCAGTGATAAGAACACAGCTGTGTGGCTCAACTAGCAAAAGAGCAAAGGAGATCACAGTTGACATGGCGCCAGGGGCCCTCTGTTCTACGCACAGGGCATATTCACAGAGGGCAAGTGGAGGAATTAAAAGTGTAGCTGATGGAGTACTAC
The DNA here is from genome assembly GCF_041146395.1 of Eulemur rufifrons. Lineage (NCBI taxonomy): Eukaryota > Metazoa > Chordata > Mammalia > Primates > Lemuridae > Eulemur > Eulemur rufifrons. Next base: position 40,690,156 of record NC_091010.1, read on the forward strand.
TCAGCCACAAAAAACAATGGTGAACTATTTAATAACACCTCTGGTATTATCCTGGATGGAGCTGGAGCCCATTCTCCTAAGTGAAGTATCACTAGAATGGAAAAACAAGCACCACACATATTCACCATCAAATTGGTACTAATTGATCAACACTTACGTGCACATATGGTATTAACATTTATCGGGTGTCGGGCAGGTGGGAGGGGGAGGGGAGAATGGACATATTCACGCTTAATGGGTGTGGTGCGCAGTGTCTGGGTGATGGGCACCCTTGTAGCTCTGACTCAGGCGGTGCAGAGGCAATATATGTAACCTAAATGTTCGTACCCCCATAATATTCTGGAATTTAAAAAATTTCCCCTAAACTATCCATAAATAAATAAATAAATAAAATGTTGCTGAGTAGCCATTCTGTTTGCCCCAAAGGGATTTTCAAGTATAGTTTTCACTACCTGATACTTTCAAGTTTTTGCCTCATACTCTACGTGTCAATATCCCTGTAAGAGCAGAGAACAGTTTGGGTGCAGGTGTGAAAACACAGTTGTTGTTAGCAATAACAAGGGATCAAAGAAAATGCAGACACCACCCCAGACATGCGAGGTATCTCAGGTGAGGTGAGGTGAGGAAGAGGGAGAGGGGAGGGAAGACTGGAAAAGGTTGATATGTTTGGTCTCTCTAATAATCTGCTGGGAAGAAGGATGTGGGAGTGGAAAGACAAGTAACCATATCAGGTCGGCTGAGTGACAAATGGGTCATGTGAAGATGAGACACGTTTGCTGCTTGTGCTTCAGGACTTCAGAGAAAGGACAGGCCCCGAGGCCAGGATGGCCAGAGGACCAGGACATGTTGGGTAACCACAAGAAGAGTGATTTGCCTAGAGGTGAGGATTCTACCTGGGGAGCATTGGGGAAAAATGTCAAAGGAGAGAGAATCTTAAGTGTTAACAATTGTTTTAAATCTGCTAGATTCTCCAATCCCATTACTGGGCATCTACCCAAAGGAAAAAAAGACAATCTATAAAAAAGACATCTGCACTAGAATGTTTATAGCAGCACAATTCACAACTGCAAAGATGTGAAAACAACCCAAGTGCCCGTCAATACATGAGTGGATTAATAAAATGTGGTGTATGTATACGATGGAGTTCTACTTAGCCACAAAAAAAAACAATGGTTATCTAGCACCTCCTGTATTATCCTGGATAGAGCTGGAGCCCATTCTACTAAGTGAAGTATCACAAGAATGGAAAAACAAGCACCACATGCACTCACCATCAAATTGGTTATTGACCTATCAACACTTAAGTGCACATTATATTAGTAACGTTCATCGAGTGTCAAGCAGGTCGGGGGGAGGAGGGGCTGGGTATATACACACACCTAATGGGTGGGGTGCGCACCGTCCGGGCGATGAACACGCTTGAAGCTCTGACTCTGGTGGGGCAAAGGCAATATATGCAACCTAAACATTTGTACCCCCGTAATATGCTGAAATTAAAAAAATAAAAAATAAATAAATAAACCAAAAAAACTAATAATTGAAATAAATAAATCTGCTTGAACAAAATTAGAGATCTGAGTACTAGAAAATGAAATGAAGCTAAGAATGAAATAACAGTCTGACCATAGGAGACAGATCATCCTCTCATGTTGATAGTTACATCTGCAAGTTGCTGCCATTTCTCCATATTCATGGAAAGATTAGGGTGAATAAATGTGTAAGTTAGACTCTATGAAGAAATAATTAAAACACTACTGAAGGGCATTTTAAAAGGCTTTAATATGAATACATGGGAGATGGGAGAGGGATGGGTTGTGCAGAGGGAGGAATAGAAATTGGCCAAAAAGTGCTAAAGTTCATAGAAAACTTTCAACAGAGCAAAAATCAAAATAAGAAGAAAAAATATTCTGAAAAAGCATAATGAGAAGGGACTAGCTCTACCAGCTTAAAATTTATTATAAAGTTAGTTTAAAAAATGAACTCGTACATGAATAGAGAATCAGATCAGCAAGATAAGAGAATCCATAAACAGACCTGTGTACATAGATCACTTACATATCAGAATTTAATATATGATGCAGGTGGACCTTTCTAATAAGGGGAGCAGGAGAATGGATTATCCAATAAAAAGGCAGCTTTCTAGCCATGTGGGGTGGGATGGGGGATTAGAAAGATGTATACAGTAAATTGTTTTCATCACACCTCTGTGGAGGGGGACTAAAGTGATTTGACAACGCAGCAACATACACAAATAAAGCACCTCAGGAGGGAATTCTGCAAGGCGACAGCTGGCCTGGTTTAATCTACTCTGGGCACTGTAATTTGAGTGACTTGGAGAGTTTTTCTTTTTAACTCAGCATTTATGGAAAATAGAAAAAGTATTGGGATAATGCCTAAATCCAATCCTAAGAGAATTGAGACAATGTGTACTCGTAAGTTCTGTTCTTTCCTATCTTCAGTCCCTCTTCTCTAAGAAGCTGGAGAAAACCTTTCATGGATGCAGCTCATTGGGTTTGCCTGCCCTCAGTGGGCAGGGATGCCCTGTGTATGTTCTCATTGCTCTGTCTGGGCAGTGATGTGCACGTCTAGTTCAGTCCCATATTTTACTAAATCTTCATGTCCTGTGATTTTGTGTTCTGCCTCTTTGCTTGAAAACCCAGTAGCCTATGAGATGCAGAGGTTCTCCGTCTAACCAGGCTACTTCTTTACTCACTAGGTTCACATTGTCTAGAGACAGGTATTTTTCAGCTCTGTAATCTGGTTTCTGGACGAAGCTATAAACTTCAGCTATTGGAGGGGTTTTAAAGCCCCTTTGGCAGAAGGAGTCCAAACTGAAAACAGGTCCCCATTTGTAAGGTACTGCAACAATTCCTTCCTCATATGACAAAATTAAACTTCTCCTCTACACATCCACCTCCCACACACGTACATACATACAAACACATCACAGCCACCCCACTCCCAACTCTGAACAGAACTATTAATAACTACTTGTTCCAAAAGATGTTCCAAACTCTTTATTCCTTTCTTTTAAACTAGAATTCTGTATTATCTCCCTCAACTGTGGAAAGAAAAAGCAGATCTGGTCTAAGGTAGGACTTCGTCTCTATCAGGGAACTGTTTCTGTTTAGCTGCTACGTGCCTAGGAAGTGGTCAGAAGTTCCAATTGGGAAAAGTTGGTAGGATGAATAGTTTTCTAGATCCTACTGAGCTAACTATTTTTATTAGGGCTTTAATGTTTTGTATGAAGTGTAGTAAATCCTCTAGGACGTCAGCCACAACTTTAAAAACACATTTCAAAGCCAACTTTCTCCAAGCCTTGTTTGCTCTCTATTAGCAAAGTATGAATTTTTTTTTACTGAGAAACTGTTAAACTTTTTAAGTCACTTAGTAAAATTGACAATTATTCAAGAGCCACCAATACGAAGCCATATGCCTTCAAAATGCCTTCATTTCCCCTACCAAAAAATCACCTCCTATAATCTAAAGAGATGATATTTGTGGGGGGAAGCATTAGGTCTTGCTTTTTTGGAAACATTATTGAGTTTTCATTGTTACAGAAATTTGGAGCTCAGAAAATTGGCGATTAAAAAGTTTTTCTTTCTGAAGAAAGGACAGAAGGAAGAAAATTAACATTATTGAAAACAAACTACGTATCCAACACTACTAGGTTCTTTGACATATTTTATGACATATTCACTGATGTAATATGATTATAATATGTTTCTTTTAAATTAAATATTATTAAATTAAAAAGAACAGAGGACTATTGCTTAAAACAGGGCAAAAGTTGATTAGATAACACTTCTTCTTATCTTGCTTCTACTCCGCTCCACCCCCAAATTCAAAGTTTTGATGCTATTTATGGAATCTGTCTTCCCAATGGTTTATATTGGAAGAGGTTATTATTTTGCAAACTGTCAACAAAAATGCAAGACCCAATTGGTAAAGATTACAGGGCAGCACTTGAGCAATAACATTTTACATGTGATTAGCCCTTTCAACTTTGCAAATACTTGCATATCCTTTATTTCATTTAATCCTCATTAAAAACCTGTGAAGCCACTCTTAGGGTTCCATCTTACAGATGGGGAAACTGAGACTCAGTAAGTCTGAATGACTATAGTAGGGTTCACAACTAGTAAGTGACAGATTCAGGCTTCCAAGCCAAAACCTAATCTCGTAAGTACACCTTATCTGAGTAATTACTAGTTCTTTCACAGGTGTTAAAGTCCATTCTGAGCATGAGCACTCTGTTGGACACTTCTCACTTTCTCACCCCTGTATTGAATCAGTCGCCAAGTCCTGCCTGCTTTGACTTTCTCAGTATTTCTCAAAATCTATGTCCTCTTCCTCACTCCCTTACCACTCACCATCCCTCACTTAAATTGTTGCAATAGCCTTCTAACCAGCTCTTCCCAATATATATTGCATCACTCAAATGCATCTTTCTTACAACCAACAAGGTGTCTACAATGCAGCTCTGCCCATGAAATTCTACCAAGGCTGCTCATAATCTGAATCTACTAAACATAAATGAACTAAAACAAACTGCTGACATTCACAGCCTTTCGTGATCCCTGCCCGTCCCATCAGTTTCATCTCCATGTGTCATTCCCTAGCCCTACTTGTGCTCATAAACTGTCCCTCTGCCTGGAGTGTCCTCTGTCCATTTGCCTTTGCTTTACTAGTATCTAGTCCCTCTTTGAGGTTCAGCTCTCATGTCACCTCCCTGGGACGCCTTCCATGCCCTCACCACCACCACTACCTCAGGGACCTTCCTTTGTGTTTTCCATAAGACGCTGTGACTTTTTATCATTTCATTTACCATCTACTTTTATAAAAATCTGGTTTGTGTTCATCTCCTCCACTAGACTGTGAGCTCCTAGAGGGCAAGGACAATGTCTTATTCATCTGTGTATCTCCAGCATTTGTCACAACACCTAGCACAAACGATGCATGCCTGTTGAGTAAACTGTCTACACTAATCATGAAAAATAGTTGTTGGCTGCAGAATCCTGCACAGATAATACAGAAATTGAGAAGATGACATTAAAATGTTGTGAGTGCAGTGAATCAGCAGGTGGCAAGAACATGAATTGTCAAAGGATGCTTTCAGAAATAGTCTAGAGAGGAGCGTTGACAAAAATCCTAAATAAAGACAGTGTACTATTAAGCTGGCAGTTGGGGGAGAAGTTATTTCAAAAGTACCACAGAGCAGTGCCAACCAAACCACCCAATGCCTCCAACTTAGGAACCTCAGCAAAAGCACAAGTTGTCCTAGGACATCACAGATTTGTTTTCAGATCACGAGTCAGGCACCAGGACCAGGATTCATGGAAACTTGGGTTCTTTTAGGCAATAACTCATCTGGAATCCTTTTAATATATTTAAAACCATTTGTCATCCTTTGAGTCTCCTTGACTATTCCTGGCTATTGTCCAACTTCCCCCTTTCCTTTGTGGGCCTTCAAATATTTCTTTCCTCCTCTGTCTTCCAATGTCTCCTTGCTTTTTGTCTCTCACCCTATTGCTTGTGTAAGATCACCATCGACATTAAGACTTCCTGGAAAATCCTGCTGGCTAACATACACCTCTAATTGTGGAAAGTACATGGGTCACATAAGTCCCTGCTTTAATGCACCGTGTTCTCCTGTTTGTTTCTGCTGTTCCCCCTGCCTGGAAGTCCTTCACCTGGCAAAACCCTATCCATCCTTCAAGGTCGAGCTCAAATATCCAATGTTAAACTTCTCCCAACTCCACAGCCAGAGACAGAATGCCCTGTTCTTTTCTCTGTGTTCTAGAGATGAATTTGCTTAGAAAGCTAGAATAGCTTTTGTAGCACTGTGTGATTTTTTTATTTGTTTATGCAACTGTCTCCCCTATTAGATTATGAACTCCTAAGGACAGAAATCAAATATCACCCAGCTCTGTATCCCTCACATTTACCAGTGCCCAGAACAGTGTAGACACTCAAAGATATTTGTTGAAATATCCTGAAGTTTTATTTGCCCACTATGGTGTCAAGTTCACTCCTAAAGTTGGCAAGACCTATCTAATCATAGTTGGGTGACAGGCAAGGAGGACTCTGAAGACTGGACAATGTGGGTAGTAAGTATCCAATGATTCAACAAATATTTGTTGGGTTTCTACTATGAAACCCACCATTCTCAGGGCTGGGGAAACTGTGAGATAAAAGACTATCTGAGTCTTATGTTCTCAGTCTAGCAGAGAGATTACTAATAATCAAATAATTAGAAAATTAACTGTGATGCAATTTTCATAAGCATGTGAAAAGATAGCTAGAGGATCTTATAAGAACATGTGATAATGGGACATGACCTAAACTGAGGGAAGTCAAGGAAGGCTTCTTCCCTGAATGATAGTGGGACTAAAAGTAGAAGCAACATGACTAGGTGAAGGGGAAAGTACAAGGAGACAGAAGGTTACAGCATATTTGAAGTACATGGTGCCTTAGAAAAACTATACAGGGGCTTGCTGGAGACGTCCAGTTGCCCCCTCCAGACACACTTGCCACACTTTTACAACCTACTTTGTGTCTGCATGGACTACAATGGGCTTCCCTGCCCTCTGGCTTCTGGTTGGGTTTGGTCAAGGAGAGACAGTGGCAGGAGAGCAGAGAGTGGGAGGAGAATGAAATCAAAGTATTTATTTCCCCAGCCTCCACCCTGATAGGTAGCTGTGGTTGGTTTCACCCCTCTACCTATGGCCATGGCTTCCATCAGGTGACAATCTCCATGGAGCTACTCCACAGGCTCTGCAATGGCTCCCTCCACTTGCCCTAAAGACCAAGAGGTGCTAACAGCTCCCTGAGTTATTACCCACAGAGGACTGTACTATCGCTTGTCAGTTTCCTCAAATCCTGTCCTCACCCTTGTAATTGCCCATTTTGATTATGCTCTATTCCTGCCAGAATGCTGAGTGATATAAAGGGTGAATGAAAGGCTAGATTGTGATGAAGGTTTTAAATTATGATAAAGACTTTAGATTTTGCCCTAAGTGCCATGGGAAGCCATTGAAGGGATTAAGCAAGTGAGGTAGGTGATCAAGTTTGCATTTTTAAAAAATAACTCTAGGCCAAGCATGGTTTCAAGTGTTTATAGCAGCACAATTCACAATTGCAAAGATGTGGAAACAACCCAAGTGCCCATCAATACATGAGTGGATTAATAAAATGTGGTATATGTATACCATGGAGTATTACTATAATCCCAGCACTGTGGTAGGCTGAGGCAGGAAGAAGAGCTCCTGAAGCCAAGAGTTCAAGACCAGCCTGGGCAACATAGTGAGACCCCGTCTCTACAAAAAATTTTTAAAAATTAGCCAGGCATGGTGACTCGTGCCTATAGTTCTAGCTACATATTCCTGAGGCAGCAGGATTGCTTGAGCCCAGGAGTTGGAGATTGCAGTGAGCTATGGTCATGCTACTGCACTCTGGCATGGGTGACAGAGCAAGACCCTGTCTCTAAAAAATAAAAAACATTTTCAATCACTCTAATAGCTGCTGTGTAGAGAACAGATGGGAAGAGGTGCAAGAGGAGAAGCAGGGGGTCAGGTTAAGAGGCAATTGCAATTACAAAGATGGTAAATGATGGGCCATGGTGGAATGATCTGAGACTGCCTACAGAGACTGTGACACAGAACTAGGAAGAACAAGGGAGCAACAGAAGCCCAGCAAGATTGTGAACATAATGCACATCAGACCACCCAGCTCTGGTCACTGAACTCCCTGCTTCCCGTCGTGCAGCTTATATAGTCCAGCTGAAGTGATTTTTTTATAAATCTCAGTGCACCTTGCACCTGGTATACTCTATCTGAAATGTTCTTCCTCTCACCCAAGTCCTACCCATCCTCCAAGGCTCAGCTCAAGAGATAATAACTAATCACAGCTAACAATTTCCGACAACGTACTATTTTCCAGACATTATGTTATTAGCATTAGCTCATATAATCCACCTACCCATGAAGTAGGTGCTATCATTCAATCTGTCTTACAGATGAGGAATCTGAGGTTCAGAAAAATGAAGTGCTCATAATCATACCACATTGGCCTTGAACCCAGACCTGGGTGACTTCAAAACCCTGTGTTTGATCCTGATCTAACACTGCTCTTGAAATAACTGTAATAGTTAACTTTATTGATGAGTTACTAAATGACAGATATTGTACTAAGCACTCCCTTGAATTGTTTTAGTTGATCCTCATAACGACTCTGTGAGATAAGAACCAATTTAAATATCATCTTTAGAGTATGACACGAAAGCAGAGAATGTAAGAAACTTGCTCAGATGCAACCTCCTCCGCAAAGCTTTGCCAGATTCCCCACACTCCTGAACACGATTCCTCCCTCCTGTGACGTGAGGCACTGTAACGCGTCTCCAACAGCATCCCCACCCTCTGCTCATGTCATTGCTGGTTAGCCTGCATCACCTTTCTTATAATAGACTTTAAGAGCCACCTGGGTCTGATTCACTGTCAATTCCCCCACAGTACCTGCCGATGGTTCCCCACCAGCCAGTCCCTAACAGTTCCTTGCTCCACTTGCAATGTATTGACCAATGAGCACCAGAGTGCTTGCAGGGTGCCCCCAGGGGACTCAACCAGAGATGAGTGAGAGTGTCGTGTCCCTCACCATTTGCTCAGACCATGCCACCAGGCCCTCCAGCCAGGGCAGAGCCAGTATCTCTCAGCCACTAGACTTTCTGGATCACATTCAACTGAAACCCAGGGACTGTGTGCACTGCAGAGCAGAAAAAAGAAATTAGACTTCTATGTATTATAACTAGCTTGCTGGGTAGTAAAAAGAATCATAATGGTGAAGAGTTGTAGGTTTTGGAAGCCATCACACCCAGCCCTGCTCTTCCCTGCTCTGTAAACTTGAACTCATTAATGACTTAACTTATTTAAACCACAGACTCCTTATCTGTAAAATAAAAGCAGTAAGAATCACCTGAAAGGAACTGTTATGAGGTTAAGTGAGATGATATATGAAAAGCATCTACAGTAAGGTAGCTGGTAGTAAATGGTAGTTATAATTGTGAAGATAGTATATTCTGCTCCCTAAATTTTAGCAGAATCATTGACAAACAGGAAATAAGACAAGAGGATTGTTCCATCTACCTTCCAAGGAGCTGGAGGAGTTTGACCTATGAAGACTAGGAGAATGCACAAGATCTGTAGAGTTCACATATGAAAGAGAGAGCAGACTTCTCTGTGGCTCAAAAACTGAACTGGGACCAATGGATGAAGTGTTAAAGACATAAATTTTGATCCAATATAAAAGAAGCTTATATTGCGCTGGGCTATCCAACAATGGAGTGGAAAACTAGTGAGAATTTGCTCATTGGACTTGCTCAGGCAAGGCCTGGAGGATGTGTCAGAAATGCCAAAGGCAGAATGCTTTATGTGGGAAGCTGCCCTCAATGGCAAGACAGTTTCACTCTAATGCAAAGATTCTGTTATTCTATTGTCCAGAAACTCAAAAACACAGTGGAAAGTTGGATAATGAAAGATCCAAGTATTTTGTGCACTAAATTATTAATTCTAGAGTGGCATACATTAGTCTGTCAACTGCAATGATTTAGTTTCACCCACATCCAGGTTGTCTCCTATCCCTGAATATCTACGAAGATGATTCAGAGCTGTCATCTTTGCATCTCTCTAGACAATAGACTCATAGTTTCTTAAAGTTGAGCAGGACCTGTGAGATTTTCTAAACCAACATCTGATCAAGTGTATTTGAATAGGAGAATAATCTCACACTCAGTGGATTAGCAGTGCACAAAGAAAAACAACCCTACACAGAAGAGACAGGCACCTAAGATGATTCCCATTAACCCCAAACTTCAGGCACCACCACACCAAGTATAAACTCTCAATTTTAATCCATTCATTCATAAAACATATATTTAGCCCCTGCTTTGGGCAGGACCAAGTGCCAGGGATGACTGGATATTCACTATGAAATATGCTTGGATTCTGCCTTTTAGTATCTCCCAGAATTGAGATATGTACATAAATTAGTAAAGCAAAAAGTAGAAAGCAGGGGTGCACTAAGAAGGACCCAGATAGAGTCATCTGAGAGTGCAAGGAAAGAACTGTCTTTGGCCTAGGTGATGGAAAAGGCTTTCTGAAGTGTGCAAACCATGCCATGGAGGAAGAGAATTGGCAGAGATGGGAAAGGAAGATATTTTAAGCAGAGGAACCAGTGGGAGTAGAGGCACAGAGGTGGGGAAATGGAGGGGATTTGCATTAAGTTGTTCAGTTAAGAGAAGAAAAGGAGAGTGGGGTGAAATCAAATTGCCAAAATTCCCTGAACACTACATTAAGGAATTTGAACTTTCTACTATGGACCATACAGCACACCTTTGAGGGCCTTGAGCGGGAAGCACTGGACACATATATATTAGCTCATTTAATCCTTACAGAGATTCCATGATCAGCTTCACCATAATCTTGTTTTACAAATAAACCTCACACTCTTATTTTCCATGCCAAGAATGCATCATGATGACTTGGTAAACATAGTGACAAAACACACCAAAACCCTTAAGCAAAACCCCAAATTAAACTGCAGAACCATCTTATAGAGGACAATTTCTTGACCCTATGTTTGAGATCTAGATTAGGTGAAAGATTAGGACATACAACATAAATCAATCAATCATGGTTGTGAAAAGAAGGCCATAGTCCCTGAGTGGTTCTCCTTAGGACAGACATCTTCCTTCAGCACCAGCCAGTGTCCCCATGTCCCCGTTCAAGGCTGGCCAGCCCAGATGATCAAGCATCAGCATCCCCCTCCCATGGCCTCTCCTTCTTCACCTAAGGGATTGTGTGAGCAAGACTAGCCAAAGGCTTGTTTGGGATCAATTCCAAGGACAGAATTAGTCATTAATGGTTTTTACAACCACATTTTGCAAGAGACTCAAGTTTTAGCCTGCATTTCTCATTCCTATTTTCCATTTTGGGTGCCTTGCTGTACATAATCAATAAGAAGCATGTTAACCAATTTTTCATATTTCCTGTTTTGTGAATTATCTCAGGATATTCTAACTAGGGACCAACCTCCTGAGCCATTCAGAATTCACTTCTAGACTGTCTCACACTACAGCCCACGAGTGTATATGCTCTGTTAGTTCCAATTTCTATAACAGGGGGTCCCAGTGGAAACTAAATGAAAATTGAGTATGTGGGCTGCTTTCTCCATAGGATCTGCTTCAGCTGAATTAAACGGGGTTCCTAGGAAATGAAGTCCACTGGTAGGAATGAGGGTGCTGTTGGGTGGTAGCCTCCAAAGAGGAGTGCTCAGAATAAGGTACCAGCTGGGGTAGCTGGCACAGTTGTCAGAGCAGGGCAGCAGAAAGCAAGCAGCAGAGACAGCAGCCCCAGGGGCAAATAAAGCAGGCCAGGGGCAGGTAAAACCTGGGGCTTGAGCCACAGCCCACGTGTGAGTGGCACGAACACCACAGGCAGGGTTTGTAAACTGGATCCTCTGTGATACAGTGAGACATCCCTGTGAATGCCCCGTAAGATGCCCTTGTAACTCCCTGTCTTAGTCTGTTTTGCTGCTGCAGCAAGATACCTAAGACTGGGTAATTTTATAAAGAACAGAAATGTATTTTCTCACTGTTCTGGAGGCTAGAAAGTCCAAGTTCAAGGCACTGGCAGGATTGGTGTCTGCTTCCAAGATGCTGCCCTGTTGCTGCGTCCTCCAGAGGGAAGGACACTGTGTCCTCATGTGAGTGTGTGTATGTAGAATGGTTAGGGTATCCTCCGACGCAGATCAGGTACTTGAATGTACCACCAATTCTTGTGTAAAGAGCACTTGTCCTGCTTCACAGGCATCCCTGGAGGTTTGGAAAGCTTTATATAGGCTGCTTGATTAGTTCTTTTTGATATTTGTAAAAATTTTGCAAAAAAAGCTGCATATTAATCTGCCCCATAGTAAAGCATTATTGAAGTGATGACTTATACAGGGAAGCCTGCTCACACCCTACAGGCGCATGAACAGGTGCTTGGATCAAATGCCGTAGATGAATTGAAACACCAGAGATCCTGCCCATCAGCTGTGTGTGATGCAGGCATCTGGACCTAATGTGGAAGTGTATAACTTATTCTGTAGCCCTGGGGGGAAAAAGGTGGAAAGCAGAAGGGCAAGCCAGCTGATCACTGCCTGAAGCCTCTTTTATAAGGGCCTTATAAAAGATCTTAATCATGAGGGAAGCGCCCTCATGGCCTAATCACCTCTTAAAGGCTCCAACTCTTAATCCTATCACATTGGCCATGAAGTTTCAACACCTGAATTTTGAAGGGGATACAGTCAAACCATGGCACTCCCCGAGCTTCTAGAAAGAAGAGGGAATCACAAAAATAGTTGAAAAGCAAAAGCAGGGCCCTTATTTGTACCTACACACCATTCGGAATGCAATTTGCTGTGTTTTTGTAGACACTATGTCCTTTGTCTGAAGTCTGCTTTGTCTCTTATTGATACATAGCCACTCAAGATTTTTTAAGATCCTTCTTTTCATGGTATATCTTTTTCCATCTTTTTACTTTTAACTTGTGTCATTATATTTAAAATGGGCTACTTGCAGAGAGTATATATAATATTTGGATATGACTTTTTTATCACATCTAACAATCTTTTCCTTTTAATTGGAGTGTTTAGATCATTTGCATTAATATAATTACCAACGTGGTTGGATGTAAGACTATCATCTTGCTATTTGTTTTTTATTTGTCCAATCTGTCATTTATTCTTTTGTGCATTTTTTTTTTTTTGCCTTCCTCGGATCAATTGAGTATTTTTTAAGGATTTTATTTTATCTCGACTAAAGGCTTATATCCCATACTACTTTGTGTTTATTTTTTAGGGGTTGCTCTAGAGTTTACAATATGCATCTTTCCCGTATTGTAATATACTTTCAAATAATATTAACTACTTCAAATATAAGAATGTTTGAGCAGTACATTTCTTTTTCCCTTTCCCATCCTTAATGCTATTATTGTCATACATTTCACTTCTGCATATATTATAAAGTTTACAATCTATTATTATCATTTCTTCTGAAGTGTTTAGCCTACTGTTAATCCTATCTAGCAAATTTTTTATTTCAGATATCTGGAAGCTCCATTTGGTTCTTTTTTGCATCTTCCATTTCTCTCCTTGCTGTCCTCATGTTTTCCTTTAAATAATTGAACATAGTTATGTTAGTTGTTTTAGCATCCTTATCTGCTAATCTCATCATCTCTATATAATTTCTGAGTCTGTTTCTATTTACTGATTTTTTTTCCTGGTTATAAGTCAGATTTTCCTGCTTGGCATGTCTAACAATTTTTTACTGGGTGCTGGACATTATAATTTTAAGTTGTCACATGACTGGATTTCATTGTCTTTCTTCAAAGAGTGTTAGGCTTTGTTCTGGTAGATAGATAATTTACTTGAGTTTCAACTCAATTATTTTCCAGATTTGTTAGAGCATGTCTATAGTAGCCTTTACTCTATGGATAATTTAGCCCATTACTAAGCTACGGCCATTCTGGGGTTTCTACTGAATGTCCCCAGGGATTAACAAGAACTCGGCCACTCTGGCCTGTGGGCTCTCAAAGATCCTAAACCTATGTGAGCTCTGAAATCTTTTCAGCTCACAGCAATCAAGTCATTCTTTGCCCATACATTATAGAGTTTCACTCTACACATTTGACTTAGTATTTGGTAAAGACTCAGGGGCCCCATGCAGATTTCTGGAGGCCTTTTTCTACATAGTTCCTCCTCTCCAGAACTCTATCCTACAGTTTCCAGTCACATTAGACTACTTGAACTTCAGTCTCTGTCTCCTCAACTCAGTGAGTCCACTGTGTTCTGCTTCAGGTTCCTTTTGCTGCTTTGTGACCCAGAATGTGTCTCCAGGAAGAAAACCAGGGCAATTACAGGGTTCACCTCATTTGTTTCCTTTCTCTGAGGGGTCATAGTCCTCTGACACTTGTTACCAATGTCTAAAAACAGTTGATATTTTGTCCAGTTTAAGGTAAGTAAGTAAATCCTATTGTGCTGCAGGTAACCTTTGAGGGTTTATATTTCTCACTCGATATTTTATTGCTAAGATTCATCCACATTCTTATATGTAGCAATGAGTCATTCTTTTGACTGCCATACAACAGTTCATTGTGTGAATAAACCACAAACTATTTATCCATTCTCCCGTTGATGGACATTTGGGTTGTTTCCAGCTTTTGTGTTATGAATATTCTTGTATATGTTTCCTGGTACATTTTTGTAGGAGTTTCTTTTGTACATTCAATATTTTAATTAAAGATTTAATTAGAAATGGCTGCTGATTGTATCAAAACCTTTTCTGGCATTTATTGATGACATCATATTTTTTCTTAATTTGTTGCTGTAGGGAATTATATTGCTGGATATCCTAATGGTAAACCTTTCTGGCATTTCTAAAAGATACTCGGGTAGGATCTATTATTCTTTCAACACCACCACTAGATTTACTAAATTCTGTGAGTCCAGTTTATTGGTATATAATTTATAGATAGTAAAATACATCCTTCTAAAGTATATATTAATAGTTTGATGAACCCAAATGCCCATCAATACATGATTGGATTAGTAAACTGTGGTATATGTATGCCATGGAATACTACTCAGCTATAAGGAATGATGAAGATACAACATCTCTATGGTTCTCCTGGAGAGAGTTGGAACCCATTATATTAAGTGAAGTATCCCAAGAATGGAAAAACAAGCATCACATGTACTCACCAGAAAATTGGTTTCCTTGATCATCACCTAAATACAAATCTGGAAACGACACCAATTGGACATCAGACTGAGGTGGGGGGTGGGGGAGGGGATGGGGGTATGCCTACACAATGAGTGCATTGCGCACCGTTTGGGGAGCGGTAACACTTGAAGGTGCTGACTCGGGAAAGGGGGGGTGGGGAAAAAAATATGAAACTATTGTTTTTAACTTGCACTGTTCACTTAATAATTTATCATGAATATTTCCCATATTATTTCATATCATTGTACAAGAAATAATGTAAAAAAAATAAAATAAAATAAAAAAATAGTTTGATGAATTTTAACAAATATATTCAGTCATGTAATCACCACCACAATAAAGATATAAACATTTCTGTCACACCAAAATATTTCCTCATACTTTTACAGTGAATTCCCACCTCAAACTCCTGTCAACTATTGGTTTGATTTTTGTCCTTATAGTTTCACCTTTTCCAGAATGTCATAGTATAAATAAAGTCATATAGTATGTAGGCTTTTATGAATGGCTTTTATCACTTTTGAAATTCATCCATGTTTCATATGTCAGTAGTTTTTTCCTTTTTCATTGTTGAATACAATTCCATTGCATGGGTGTACACCAATTTGTTTATCCATTTACCAGTGGATGCATTTTTGGACTTTTTGTTTCCAGTTTGGGGCTATTAGGAATAAATTTACTATGAAAATTTAGGTATAAGTCTTTGTGTGGACAAACGCTTTCGTTCCTTAGGTAAATACCAAAGTGTGAGATTAGTGGGTCATCTGATAAATGCATATTTAGCACTATAAGAAACACAAACTTTTCCAAAGTTGCTGTACTATTTTACATCCTCTATAGAAAGGTAGAAGAGTCCCAGTTGCTCCAAATCTTTGCTAACATTTGGTATTGTCAATGGGCTGACTTATTATTGTAAGAGTTACCTATGTATTCTGGTGATAGGCCCTTTATTAAATAAATATTTTAACAATATTTCCCCCTACTCTGTGTCTTACTTTTCCAATTTACTTACTGTTGTCTTTCAAAGGGCAGAAGCTTTCAATTTTCACAAAACCTTTTTTATCAATTTTTTATGGTTCATTTTTATGTCCTATTTTTAAAATCTTTGCTTAACCAAGATTACAAAGATTTTTTTCACCTATATTTTTTTCTTGATGTTTTATAGCTTTAGCTCTTACATTTATATCTATAATCTAGCTCAACTTAACATCTTCATAGATGTTTAAATCCCATGGTCAAGATTTTATTGTTGCTGTTATTCTTTTATTCTTTTTTTTATATACAGAATTCCAATTATTCCAGCACCATTTGTTTAAAAGATGATTCTTTCTCTATTGAATTTCCTTTGCATTATATGTCAATATTCAATTGAACATAAATATGTGTGGACCTATTTCTGAAGCTCATTGTTCCATAAGACTATTCTTTTGCAATTATAACATTTTTTGATTACAATAACTTCATAATAAGTCTGAAATCATGTAGTATGAAAGTCTTCCAACTTAGTTCTTATTTTTCAAATGGACTTGCTAAAGTTTTATTTAGAATTTTTTCATGTACATTCATAAGTTGGACTACAGAAGCATTTTGTGTTATATATATCAGGTTTTAATATTAAAGTTATGCTTGCTTCATATTATTGGGTTGTTTTTTTTTTTTTTAGAGACAGAGTCTCACTCAGTTGCCCAGGCTGGAGTGCAGTGGTGTGATCATAGCTCACTGCAACTTCGAACACTTGGGCTCAAGCAATCCTCCCACCACATCTTCCTGAGGAGCTAAGACTACAGGTGCCATGCCCAGCTCATTTTTTTATTTTTTGTAGAGACAGTAGTCTCACTATGTTACCCAAGCTGGTCTTGAACTCCCGGTCTCAAGCCATCCTCCCGCTTTAGCCTCTCAAAGGGCTGGGATTACAGGTGTGAGCCACCACACCCAGCCTGCTTCCTATTATGAGTAAGGAATTTTCCATACTTTTCCAAAGTCTGAAATAATTTGATAAATATAGAAATTAACTGTTTCTTGAAGGTTAGATGGATTTTCATTGTAAAACAACTTAAGTAAGTTTTTTTCCTTAAAATGAAAATTTTAATAATCTTTTGTGTCTCTTTTATCATTTTTGGTCTATTCAGGCTTTCTATCTCTTCTTGTACCAATTTTGTTCATTTATATTTTGCTAGAAAATCATCCATTTGGTTTTGACTTTCAGATTTACTGAAATTTATGAATTTACAATTGATTAAGTTTTCTATGTTTATAGATGTATATCTAAACATAGAACCCTGAGGTATAGAGAAATCAAGTAACATGTGCAAGATCACAAAGTTAATAAGTGGTGGAGTTGGCATTTAGGTATAGGCTCCAAAGTCCCTGAACTTGACCACTAGATATCAGGAAATACTGACACATAGTGACCTTCAAGTTTGGGAAATCATTTGATAAAGTCTTTCGTTATATCCTTATGAACAAGATGGAGAATGCTAGGCAGCTACAAAACTGGTTAAACAACCTTAGCCCAAGACAGCTCCATCTTTAGCTCTCTTCTTTAAATCCGTCAAGAAAGAAAATAAAAGACTTGACATAAAGATCCAAAGACTTGGATGAGAACATAAAATATGGCTTCCAAATGTGCAAATGATATGAAAGTGTATCTGGTAGCTCGATGGCAAAAAGGAACTCAAAAAATCTTCACCACTGTAACTTAGTCAATCAAACAAGTAGAAATTGAACAGACTTTAGGCCCCAAAGAGGCAAAGATCAAAACATGTTTTATTCATCAATGTAAACAAAGCTCCCAGCAGAATCAGAGCTTCTTAGTAAATATTTTTGACTGCCTGGTCAAAGAAAGATATATACATTACTAAATGTTAACAATGGTACAGGTTTAAAGTACAGAGGACATGGTTAAACATTAAGACAAGTGGGGAAAATAAGTGTCAGTGTGTCACAAGCTCAGTATAAGTCAATAGTGCAGTTGTGCAGGATTTGGCATCAGAAAACGTAAAACTAGAACTAGGTCCAGGGCAAGTCACTTAAACTCACCATAAATAAAGTTAATAATAATTCAAAAGATTGGTTTCAAATGTCTATAGCAGCACAATTCACAATGGCAAAGATGTGGAAACAACCCAAGTGCCCATCAATACATGAGTGGATTAATAAAATGTGGTATATGTATACCATGGAGTACTACTCAGCCATAAAAAAACGGTGAACTAATACCTTTTGTAACAGTATGGATGGAACTGGAAACCATCCTTTTAAGTGAAGTATCACAAGAATGGATAAACAAACACCACATGTACTCACTATTAAATTGGAACTAATTGATCAACACTCATGTGCACACATGGTAGTAAAACTCAATGGAAATCAAGCAGGTGGGAGGGGGGAGAGGGAAAGGGTAAATTCAGACCTAACAGGTACAGTGCACACTATCTGGGTGATGGACACACTTATAACTTCGACTCAAACTGAACAAAAGCAATTCATGTAACCAAAACATTTGCACCCCCATAATATTCTGAAATATAAATAAATAAATTAAAAGGGGAGAAGAGATTGGTTTGAAGGTAAGATCATTTATGTGAGAATTTTTTGCAAACTATAAATATGTGTTATTAAGTATTATTGTTGTGATATTATAAATCCCAATAGTAAGTTAAGAAGCACCTTGAACTTAACTATAATCTCTCTTTTTTTTTTTTTTTTGGCAAAGATTAAGAGAGGGTGTATATGAAGTGCCTAGTAGGATGTCTAAAACATATTAAACATCTAATGAATCTTAGAATAAATAGATTATCCTCTCCTACTTATGAGAGGATATATATGTGATCATATATACATGTGTAATCACATGTGTCAGGATATATGTTAGAATGTAAACAGGTTATCCCTAATTATCCCCCAGTCACTAATCTAGATACTGTAGATAGAATGGAGAATTAGATAGACAAAATACAATGCTCAATTTTTTGTCATTTACTTCTTCAATTCCTCTCCCATTGACAAGAATTACTTTTTCATTAATAAAATAAAAACCAAACTACTATATAAAGACAATAAAAAGATCAATGGTTGTCAAGGGTTGGGGAAGGAAGGGGAGAGAAATGAATAGTTGGAGCACAGGGGATTTTTAGGGCAATGAATTAAATCATCATTTGGCAAAGCCCACAGAACTGTACATCGCAAAGGGTGAACTCTAGTGTAAACTATGGATTTTAGTTCATAAAGTATCACTACTGATTTGATGTTATAACAAAGGTATCACACCAATGCAAGATGTTGACAATAGGGGACAGTGAGCGTGGGAGAGAGTACATGGGAACACTGTGCTTTGGGTGCAATTTTTCTATAAACCGAAATCTCCTTTGAAAAATAAAATCTTTAATTAAAAAAAAACTAAAAAAAAAAAAAGAAAGAAAGAACCAGCGAAAGATTTGGTTTTCTTAGTTGGACAGTTTTCAAATTGCAATTGAATTACTCTTCTTGGCAGCAAACACTTGTGGCCTTTTCTTCTTTTATAGCAAGAAGTCATTAGTTGCATCTGTCTTTTTGCCTAAAGTCTATTACACAATAGCAATAAAATACCTGGTTTGATATAGAAAAACTGCCTTATTAAATATTTTATTTATTATGTGTGCTTTACTATTTGTTGGTTATAACCTAACAGTGGTTGCTTGGCAACTAAATTTGGGGCTGTCTTCCAGGTAGAGGTGCGTGGTCTAAACAAAGGATCCCATTGTCTTCAATGCTAGGTTTCCAAAGCCACCCCACCACACCCAAGGTTACAGAATTCTTCTTGGCTTGAATGACATTCAGATCTCATTCTTTTCTTATTCATTTATTCAACAAATATTTATAGAGTATTTACTATGTGCCAGTCTCCATTTTAGGTACTGGAGATCGAGTGGAGAATAAAGTGGACAAAGCCCCTGTCCTCAAGGAGCTTATGCAATAAACAAATACAATCTTTCAATTATAATATTCAGGTAAAGATGAAGATGAGTGCTATGAAGAAAGTAAAGGAGGATAAGGAGATATAAAGAGTTTGAAAGGAAGCTTCTCTTTGCTGGTTTTATGAGTAGTTAGTGAAGGTCTCTCCAAGAAGGTGGCATTTGAAGAGAGCTGAAGTGAGGGGTGAGCAATGGAAACACACTAGTGCGGGATTAGAGCACACCATGGAAAGGGAACAGCAGGGGCAAAGACCCTGGGATAGGAGCATGCTTGGAATTGCCAAAGACAGCAATGTCAATGTGGCTGGCAATGAGTAAGTCAGTGAGTTAGCAGAAGAAAATGGAAAATAAATTCACGAGATATGGGAGCCCATTGGGGAATTTGGAACAAGAGAGTTTTTAAAAGATGGCACCAAAGCCGCCATACGGAGAATAAACTCTGGGAGATGTTTAGAGTCAAATGAAGAGACACGCTACTGCAGTGTCCACGAGAGAGACCACAGACTGAATGAACCAGTCAGGTGAACAAACAAGAATGCAGGTTTGATGGCATGTTTGATGTCAGAGAAAAACTGCTATTTACCTCCCAAATTAGAAGTAACAATCTGATTTGGGAAACAAAGACTGATCAGTTAAAAGCAAATTTCAACAGTGATTTCTGCAGAACCATACTTTAGATAAAAGCTGATGTTCTAAGCAGCGTTCTCTTCTCCATCTATATCACCTGTATGCTTTTTTACTTTACCTTAAAATCAAGTTCTCATAGTCACAAAACAGATCTGACAAAAGAATTTGTATTTAGAATATATGAAGGACTACTACATCTAATGATATTAAAGCATCATTCCTTTTCATTAAGTATTCTTTTCAGAGGAGTACTTAACACCATTTTCAATAACAGAAAATCTGAAGATCTATTGCCCCCATTCTCACCTATGTTGGGCTTTATCTTTTCTTTTAAACCTTTGCCAATTTGAGGAATGAAAAAGATATTGCTTTTTTTAATATTTTTGATTACTAGTGAGGTTAAAGTTTTTCATGTTAATGGGTCCTTTATTATTTTTTCTTTTGTCTTTTCTATTGAAGTACTTTCACTGATTTGTAAAAGCTTTTTATAATCAGGGTTATTAACATCTGTTATCTATGTTACAAATGCACATACCAAAAAAATTTGTTCCAGATTTTTAACTCCATTAATAGAATTTTTTCACCATGATGCATAATAGATCTCTTGAATTTATTCCTCCTACCTAACTAAAATTTTGTGTCATTTGACCAACATCTCTCCAACCCCTCTACCCACCAGCCTCTAGTAACCATCATTTTACTCTCTATTTCTATGAATTCAACTTTTTACACTCCACATGTAAGCAAGATCATGCAGTATTTGTCTTTCTGTGCCTGGCTAATATCACTTAACATAATGTCCTCCAGGTTCATCCATGTTGTCGAAAATGACAGGATTTTCTTCTTTTTATTTATTTATTTATTTATTTGAGACAGAGTCTCGCTGTGTTGCCCAGGCTAGAGTGAGTGCCGTGGCGTCAGCCTAGCTCACAGCAACCTCAAACTCCTGGGCTCAAGCAATCTTCCTGCCTCAGCCTCTCGAGTAGCTGGAACTACAGTCATGTGCCACCATGCCCGGCTAATTTTTTCTATATATATTTTTTTAGTTGGCCAGATAATTTCTTTCTAGTCTTAGTAGAGACAGGGTCTCGCTCTTGCTCAGGCTGGTCTTGAAGTCCTGACCTCGAGCGATCCACCCGCCTCAGCCTCCCAGAGTGCTAGGATTACAGGCGTGAGCCACCGAGCCCAGCCGATTTCCTTCTTTTTAAAGACTGAATGGTATTCCATTGTTTACATATACTACGTTTTCTTTATCCATTAATCCATCAATGGGCATTTAGGTTGATTCCATATCCTGGCTATTGTAACTAATGCTGCAACGAACATGGGAGTGCAGATATCTCTTTGATATATTGATTTTCTATCCCTTGGATATACACCCAGCAGTGGGATTGCTGGATCATATGGCAGTTCTATTTTTAATTTTTTGAGAAACTTCCATGTTTTCCATAGCAACTGTACCAATTTACATTCCCACCAACAAATTAGAATTTTTTTGTTCACAAAAGTTTGATATAAAATTTTAAGTTTCTTATCTATTGTTTGTTTCTTTACCACACTGCCTTCAAAGAGACCTGGAGAGATTTGCAAGGGTGAAAGAAACTGACTTGAATGGAGGCTTGAGAAAGGAAAAAAAGAATGTATTAAGGCAAATGTTGCCAGAAAGAGTAGCCATTTCTGGTTTTAATTCCATTTCAGCCATTAACTAACCACTCATTGGACAAGTGATTAAATCTCTCAAAACCAGCTTCCTTTTGGTAGACTGGGGATAATAAGACCTTCCCTGAAGGGTTGTTGCGAGGACTAGCTAAAGCAAATGTGAAGCACCCTCCTTGAGAGATGCCCAGTAAATTGCAACTACAGTATAAACTCAATGGAAAGGTGTCCCAAGCCACTGCGTCCCAAACGTTAATGTGCACATGAGTCACCCAGGGATCTTGTTAAATGCAGTTTATGATTCAGGACATCTGAGGCAGAGCCTGAGATTCTACATTTCTAACAAGTTCCCAGATGAGCTGGATGCTGGTTGAGGGTTCTAGAGTCTTCTGACCATGGGAATCCTTGACAGAAAATATTTAAGGACCAACTTAACAACTGATAGCTGTTTTCAGAAGAGTTATGAATCTTGTTACTTCATGGAATTTGAAAGATGGAAGAGATGGCTAGCCTTTAAAGGCTGAAATTTAAATCCAAAGTTATCTTAACCAAGTAATTGTTTCACCAGATGAAATGTTTTTTCACCAGGGCAAGCAGTGGTTTATTCTCACAGCTGAGCAAAGGATCAGGCCCACAGCCTCAGTAGCAGATGAAATTTAATTAGAGTCAGTGTCGCAATACACAGATGCCAAATATTTGATGAGTAGGAAATTATGCATAAAGAATAAAGTAGAAGGAGCTGAGTGTGGTGGTGCACACCTGTAGTCCCAGCTACTCAGGAGGCCAAGGCAGGAGGATCGTTTGAACCCAGGAGTTCAAGTCCAGCCTGGGCAACATAGCAAAACTCCATCTCTAAAAAATAAAAAGAATAAAGTGAAAGATTTAGTAGTCAGAGTCTTCCCAATGATCTCCTACCCAAAGGCCCACCCAAGACGTTCATCAAAAGGAAATACCCCCATGATATGAAAAAATTGAGGCATTTGGAGAAAACTTAAGTGCAGTATTCCGCATGCATCTTTTTCCTGATGCAGCATTTCCCAGCCTCCGCCAATCAGAAATATGACCTGGGGCACTTGCTTCCACCCCTAGAGCTTGGGAGAGTTCATGGAAGGTATGGGAGAAGCCCAAGCATCTATATTTCGAAACAGAAATGGTCTGGGAAACTCTGCCTTACTGTGTTCACCTTCATTCTTTTCAGTTTAGAATTTATAACAGAGAGGAGCTGTGCAAAGTAGACAGAGGTCCTATTGAAAAGAACTGAGTGGCACTCATCTGTGACAATCAGTAGCTGTGTAACCTTGAGCAAGCTACTCATTGTCCCTGAGTCTGACTTTTCTCATCTGTAAAACAAGAATAACAAAAGCTTCTACATAAGGTCATTATAGAGATTAGCTGAAGTAATGGATGTGACAGCCATTGGTAAACTAAATACAGATATGATTTCTATATATGCGTTTACTATGTCAAATATTCACTGAACAAAGCCATTGGGAGGTCCATTAGGGTTTATTAGTGTGAGATTTTTATCCACCTTAGCAAGGGGGAGTTGGTAAACTAAAGGTCAGATTGACATAAAACCTGGATATGAGCCCAACTTTGCCTTCTGTTGCCACCTGGGGAAAGATTGCCACCTTCCAGATCTCCGTCATCTCACCAGTAAAACAGTGATGTTAACTTCCCACTCCCCTCTCAGAGTGGTTGAGAGCTTTTGTAAATGATGAGATCTGAAGGTGGCTTGTAAACCGTAAAATTCCATCCACATTGTTCATGCCTATCACGCAAGAGCTGGAAAGGGCAGGGCATCACTTTTCAGATCCACTAATATCCCATCCCCACCCCACCCACCCCACCTAATCCCTGCCCCAAAGGGCAAGAAGACCTGCTGACAGGAGGGCCAGTGCCTGGGGCATGACTTTCCACCAGCAGTTCAAGAAACTCACAGGTACTCAGAGTTTCTGGGGGGAAGGGAAGTCCCCCAGGATGGGGTTGAGGGGTGCCGGCCAGCAAGCAAGGAAGTTGGCCCACTGTCTGCGTGCCTGGCACTTCACAGGTTCCCAAGCGTTTAGTGATGGATGGTGCCAAACATTTCTCCCACTGCTGCTGGCTCAACCTGCCATCACGAATCAGATTTCAAGAGCGGAATTGTAGAATCTGTGCCTTGGAAGAAGAATAGAGTTTGGGTATCCGTAGAGCCAGAGCACAGACTTATTAAGGGATTAGGAGCGGCCTTACAGTGTGAAAATGCTCACAAAGACTAAACGTGGGGAAGTGAGAACAGCTGCCTGGGAAAGTGAGTAATGCCGCTCAGAGATCAGAATCGGCTGGGGAGGGGAGAGACGGGGAGCAGAGGCTGCAAGCAGACGGCAAGACAGGCGGGCACCAGAGCTGGCAAGTGGAGACGGGACAGACTGGCTACTCCCAGCCACCGCCACTTCCAGTGAACCAAGGAGTGGGGCTCAGCATGAAGTTTGGGAGACGTGAGCTAAGGGGACTCCTATACCCCAAAGAGCAGTCTTTTCTTCAAAGCTCTTTTTCTTACCAAATTTTATGCAGAAACCAGCAAGAGATGTGATATGACATTTATTTGCAACCTAGAAGTAACAATTCCTGCATACTTCCCCTCTCATGATATATATGAAACATATGTGATGAAACAGGGTGATCTTTTTATAATTTAAAAAAAAAAACTACTGGAAACACCTTATGGTGGTGAAGATCTATTTGGCAAGAAAACTATAGCTTTAAAGTAATGGTTCTCAAACTCGAGCTTGCATCAGAATCACCTGGAGGGCTTGTTAGACCACCAACTGCTGGGCCCCATGGCCCCAGTTTCTCATGTGTTAGGTCTGGGTTGGGCCTGAGAACTCGTATTTCTAGTAAGCTCCCAGGTGATACTGATGCTGCTGCTAGAACCACTGTTCTAGATAATGAGGGATCCTTGACAGGAAGAGAAATAAAAATGCACAGACTTTGGGGTGGCAAATACATTTCCTTATCATTAATATTCCGGTTTTCTAAGTTGAAGTCCAGAAATGTCACTTGTCTCCCAGAAGATCTCTTGGCATATTAGTCAATTTCTCAGTATGTGAAAAATATTCATAGAAATGTTAAAGGTAATCCTAAAATGGAATCCTGGAATGATTCACTGAACTAGAGCCGTAGCGTGAGGTGGAGTCCACTTGGACACTGTTAGGGGTAGTGACACTGAGAACTGTCTCCTATGGGGACAGGCCTGGCAAGGACAGGGAACACAGAACTGCCTCCTCCAGACAACACTTCAAGGTATGTGGCCAAAATCTTTCTCTCTGAATCCCATGTTAGAGAATTTGTCATTCATTTAATCATTTATTCAAGGAGCAATCTCTCTTGGGACCATATAGAATCTCCTTTCTGAGAAGACAGGCTCTATTCGATTTGGAACATTCTAAATCAGTGCTGTACAATAAAAATATAACAGAAGCTACATGTAATTTTAAATTTAAAAAGTAAAATTAAGCAGGTGAAATTAATTTTAATAATATATTTAACCCAATACAGGCAATAAATTATCATTTCAACATGTAGGGACCATGAAACACTTAATGAGCTATTTTACATTTTTATACTAAGTCTTCAAGATCTAGTGTGTATGTTACACTTACACACATCTCAGTTTGGACTAGCCACATTTCAAATGCTTCATGGTCACATGTGGCTAGTGGCTACTGTATTAGACAGAACAATTCCTAATATTTTCTTGATGAGATCAAATTTATCAGATACCAACTACTTTTAATAATTACTTTCCCGTGTGCCAGCCATCAAGCCCCAGCGGTGTCCTCAAACTCTCCCTGCTTTGGCTGCCTCTGAAAGTGGCTCTCTGTGACAGAGTCTGATAATCCGCCCTGAATGTCCATTCTTTCTTTTTCATAGTAATGAAATTTTTAGCTGAACATACAGCTACCCAGAATAAGCTACATTTTCCCTTGCAGCTTGGTGAAGCCATCTGACTATGTATTGGTCAATGAGATGCAAATGGAAATTCATGCACTACCTTCTTTAAGGAACAGCTGGTATCACCTTTGCCTTTCTCAACCTCCTTCCTCCTTCTCACTGGCTGGAGTGAAAACCTGATGGCTAGAATTAGAGCCACATATTGGACCATAAGGTGACCTTGGACATAGAGGCCACACGATAGACTAGGAGCCAGGTCCTGGGGGTTTTGTGGAGCAGAGCCTACTTCCTGACTTCAAAGTAAGGGAGAAATAAATTTCTACCGTGTTTAAGTCAATGCTGTTTTTCCAATTGTTACAGATGAACTTAACTCTAATTCATGTTCCCACCCATTTGGTCCTGGCTTGTGAACATGTCACAGGTAGAAATCCCTGAGAAAAAGGAGCTAACAGGTGTATTATGCATTTTTAGCACAAAATAAAACTAGTAAGAATAGCTAATAATTACTGAGCACTTACTCTACCAATAAGTGGCCTTTTGTTAAGTACTGTCCGTATCTCCTTTAATGCTCACAACAACCCCCTTGTAAAAATAAGGAAATTTAAGAGGTTACATGACTTGTCCAAGATCACATTGCTAGAAAATTGTGAAGTCACAGGTTGAATCCAGGTCTAGGTGACTCCATATACCATGTTCTTTGCCAGCTGTGTCCCCATGGGTGGAGTCCGGGCCACACAGCAGGAAGGCAGAATGGGGCCCATGTCCCCATCTTCACAGAGTCAGCAGAACCTCTAAATCTAAACTTGAATTTACACCCTTATCTTGGCAAGATTCAATCAAGGCCAAGTTCCCCTAAGATTCAACTGCCTTTGGAGAGCTTTTGAACCTGTCCAGATGTTCTATACTTTTTTTCCCGTCATTTTAGCACTCTAAGCATTAAAAACTGATTTATGGCCGGGCGCGGTGGCTCACGCCTGTAATCCTAGCACTCTGGGAGGCCGAGGTGGGCGGATCGTTTGAGCTCAGGAGTTCGAGACCAGCCTGAGCAAGAGCGAGACCCCACCTCTACTAAAAATAGAAAGAAATTATATGGACAGCTAAAAATATATATAGAAAAAATTAGCCGGGCATGGTGGTGCATGCCTGTAGTCCCAGTTACTCGGGAGGCTGAGACAGGAGGATCGCTCGAGCTCAGGAGTTTGAGGTTGCTGTGAGCTAGGCTGATGCCACGGCACTCACTCTAGCCTGGGCAACAGAGTGAGACTCTGTCTCAAAAAAAAAAAAAACTGATTTATTTAGGATAAAACATCAGGCTTAATATTGCATTTCTAATAAGCATATATTAAATAAGTATATATTAATAAGCATATATTAAATGTACATCATTTGAAGACTGACAGAATCATTTTGTGTCCTGGCTTATGAGCAAGTTGCCAACAGATATATCTTGGAGCTAGCCTAGATGTATTAAACATGTTCAGCAGTGCCACAAAACAAAACTAATAACAGCTAACAATTATCGATTGCTTACTTTTACAGACCTTTGTAAAACACTTATCTCTTTTAAGGCTTACAACAACCCCAAAACAGTGGGTTTCCTGAGGGTAGAGGATGTGTTGTATTGGTCCCTGAGGGATCACTATCTCTTATCACCTTACCTGGCAGATAGCAGGTCTACAGGAACTTTTTGTTGAATGAACAAACATGTATCAGATACTTCTTAGGGCCACTTCACATTCTCTCAGCCTCACCTGCCTCTTGTTTCAGTTGCTGCAGAGACCAACACTACACTAGGCTCAGAGAAACTTCCCATAAATACAGAGGACACGCCTCACCTGCACTCGATGCTTCCTGTTTCTTGCTCAGGGAGTTCCCTTTTGACACAGAGGTCTGCGATGCCATGAAACCCCACCTGGCACCCATGTATGTACAAGATGGAAGTATGAGGGTGTTATCACCTCATGGGACAAGCCTTTGACCAATGGGAAACAGGAATCAATAAATAGATTCTTCTTTCTTCTCTCCAGTGAACTGTTTTATATGGCTTTTTGGAGGATGGTTGTGATAGTCCCATGGGATCAAGCAATTGGCGCTGACCCACTTGGTAACACATCCCCTCTTGGCTCTCCCTCCCCGCCTACCCCTCTTCCTCTGCCCTGCCATCCTGCTCCGGGGGCTCATGACCCCTGATCAAGAAACAGCACATACGCCCTTTATTTCAGGCTCTTCTATCTGGAGAGCTCAGACTAACACAAAGACAGTGAATTTACCTTTGAACACTTTGTCTAAAAACATGATTCAGATGAATTGTTAACCACTGGGCCATTTTAATTGCTACATTGAAATCAAAAGAAATGATGGATGCCATCTTCCAGAAACGTACCCCACGACACTGGACACCACTGGTAGCTATTTGTTTGAGCCGTGGGAGTATGACCAGAAGGCAGTCGGCCCCATTCTGACTCCTGCAATGGCCTTATTTCTCCACAAGAAGCACCGCCTCCAACGGATCCTGTGAGGACATGAGGATGTGACATTGCTGTGGCAGGGTTCACCCCAGAACACTCAAAACAAATGTTTACAGGAAATGGTGGCACAGGGATGCCTGCAACCAATCTCTGAAAATTACACAGATCTCTGGAAGTTTCTCAATTTACTAAAAAGCAACAAACCTAGAGAGGGGCTGACAGAGCAAACAATCAGAAATAATAATAAAATAATAGATTTTTTTCCTAACATTTATTATTTACTCTGTGCCAGGCCAGGGTTCATCACATTGTATCTTCACAAAAGTCCTGTGATAATATTATTGTTTTCAGTTTACAGACACCTGAAGGATTTAAACAGAAGTTATTATCTTATCCCAGATCTCACTTCGAGGAAGTAGAAGATGGCACTCGACCTCTAGGCTTCTTTTGTATGGAAGAGGAATAAGTCTCTCTGTTTAGGCCAGTGTTGTATTGGTGGTTTCTGTCATGGTAGCTGAAGTTGTTAAGCTTATCTAATTATGAGAGATTTCTAATACTACTTTTGGTTTGAGCCCCAATCAAAAAACTAGGTACGTTTACCCTAGTAGACATTCTAAACAGCTGTAATCATAAGACACTCTCCTAGTGTGCATCAGAGAAAGGAAAATCAATAATCATGTGATATCCGGATATCACAGAAAACTCTCACAAGACAGTTTCCCAGTGTGCCAAGGCCTTTTACAGGTATAATGACTGACCCCAAAATTGACACATAGGAAGTGATAAATAGGAAAGTTCTTAGAGCGATTTTTCAATAAGAACTTTAGGAAATAGTTGTCATAGTTCTCTCGTTTATTCATTTAGGAGCCATTTATTAAGCCCAGGGATGCTGCAGAGGTGAAAAGGTGAGACCGTCCTTGTAGGAGGTCGGGTCTACTGAAAGAGGCACCCACGGAGACAGCATGTGCACCGCAGTGCGGGGAATGCTGGGGCCCGGGAGCACCATCCGATGCTGAAGGAAGAAGACTTTCTGCAGGAGGAGAGGCCCGAATAAGTCCTAAAAGTTAAGTAAATGTCCCCGGGGAAAATAAATCTGGAGGCAGCAGCAGAGGTAGAGGGAGAAGCAGAGCCTGCCACGAGAACTTGAAGCAGCGAGGTGTGGGAGGAAACTGAGGAAGGACGGAGAGGAGCACAAAGGGGACAGGCCACTGCAGTATAGAGGAGCCACGTCATGAAGGCCCAGCCCCAAGGGGTCTAGAGCACCCCAAAAGCTACAGGGAGCTGAAGAAGGCTTTTCAAGGGGGAGCAATGAGAGAATAGTTGCAGTTTGCAAAGATTTCTAAGATGCCTTTCCTTGGATAAGCTCTCTGACCCTCCTGCTCTAACACTGTAACTCAAGGAATGAGCACAATTCTAAAATAATCACAATAACTTGTCTGAATCTAGATTGATAGGACCTAAACCTGAAAGTAACCCTTGCTGTCACTTGGGAAGCTAACTGGGCTCACCACATATTCATGCCTGATGCTGTCCTATTGGGACATGCCCCGCGGACATGCCTAAGTTGGGAAAAGAGATACATACTTGCTATGACATAGATGTTTATGTCTCCCTAAAATTCGTATGTTAAAACTGAATGCCCAATGCAATGGTTTGTGGAGGTGGGAAATACCTTTGGGAAATGATTGGGTCATGAGGCTGGTAACCTCATGAATGGGATTAGTGCCCTTGTAAAAGGGACACCAGAGAGCTCCCATACTCTCTCTGCCATATGAGGACACAGCAACAAGGTGCCATCTCTGAACAAGGAAATGGGTCCTCACCAGACACCAACTCTGCAGGCACCTTGATCTTGGACTTTCCAGCCTCCAAAACTGTGAGAAATGAATTTCTGTTGTTTATAAGCCCCCAGTCTCTGGTATTCTGTTATAGCAGCATGAATAGACGACAATAGTCCTATTTGTTTTGGATACCAATTCGTGCAGAAGCCAGCAGCAAGGACTAGAGCTGAGAAGAGATCAAGACTCATGACTTGGGATAGGACTCAGGGATAACATGATAACAGCTAACTAGACAGCTGCAGAGATAGAGCACCCAACAGATGCCCTCACTCATCCCTCCCGCTGCCATCAGCTGGTTGCTCCAAGGAAATTTTCTTCATATTTAAATATTATCTGCAGAGCCCGAGGGCCTTTAGGGGATGAGGTCTGGGTTGGACTCCCAATGGCTCCTGGTGTAATTAAGCAGCCCCCACACCATTCCTTGCTCCCCTCCTCACACACTGGCACCCTCGTGCGTCTTTTTACAGAGTGAGGTGCAGGAAAGCCAGATTCCTGTCCAGGGTCAAGTCTGGCCCGTTCACAATTGTATCCTCAGCACCTGGTACAGTACCAAGCACGTGGTGGCTACTCAAGAAATATATGTGAAACAGATGAACAAATTTATCAGTCAATTGTGCCTTTGCATATATTATAATAAATAATGGCAAATACATATCATGTTTATCATGTGTTCTAAGCATTTTACAAATATTTCATCCTATTTAATCCTCAAAACAATACTATAAGAGTACTATTATTCTCCCCCTTTTACAGATGAGAAAATTTAGGCACAGAGAGGTTAAGTGACTTGCTCGAGGTCACACAGCTAAAAGCCTAGACTCTGAATCAACAACAACAAAAAAATTGTTAAATAAATTCTACCATTTCCAGTTTCTTTAATATCCCATTATTTTGCCCATTTGTGGTAGCTGTAGGTTTTAGTTATTAATAGCGTGGCATTACTAATTTGTTCGTCTTGTAGATATGATTGCAGTCCAAACCACTGGAAGGAGGCAGCGAGGCTCAGGTGAGAGAAAACCTTAAAAATCCTCCACTGCAGTCCCATTACTCTTAGAATAAAACCCAAATGCCCAGCCTTGGCTCATGTGATGAGACTCCCTATATTGCCTCTGTCTGCATCTTATGCCACTGTTCCCCCGGGTCACTAAGGTCTCTGTCACATTGGCCATCTTTCTGCTCTTCAGCCAAGCCAAGTGTGCTCCCCCTCATGGGCTACGCACCTGCTGTTCCCTCTGCCAGGAATACTGCGGGGTTCTCCTGCCGGATAACTTCTCACCATTCGGGTCTCAGCTTAACTGTCACCCTTCGAGGAGGCCTTCCCTGAGCACCCAGCCTAAACAACTGCACCCCAGCCCCCAGCCCTGCCTCTGTCTGACCTGTCGTGCTCTCTCCATCCCATCAACCTGCTTTATTTTCTTTACAGCACTTACCGCTAATGGAAATAATCGTTCCTGTTGGCTTGTTTCTTTATTTCTTTCCTCTTCTCACGTGAGAATATAAGATCTGTGAGCTCAATCAGGGATGTTGGAAGTATATAGAAGGTGTGAAGTTCGTATATATTGAATAACAAATGATTCAACAAATGACTAACCGCTGTCAAACAACGGACATCACATCAGATGCACAGAGGAGTGTCAGATCTCCACGCGCCCACACCTCCGCGCCAGGATCACGCACAGTAAAAGGCTCAGACTCCCGGAGCTTCTGTGTCAAAGGCTCAGTGATAACATGTGGTTGTCCCAAAGACAGGGACCCCTTGCAAATCTGAATCATTAAACTGGAAGCTCTGAGCATGAGGAAGATAACTGGGAAATGAAACAAGATAGGGTGTAGCACACCAAGGATGTTGGAAATCTGCAGAGTGACTTCCAAGGGACCTGAGGAAAAGCGTTGGTGCCGCCTCTACTTACCAACAGGAAGGGTCTCCTGTTGTTATTCCAGTTTTATATATGATGTGCAGCATAAGATTTCACGTGAAAAAAATATTCCTCTCATTTAAAAACATAGTTCAGAAACCACTTCTTTAGAAAATGTCTCTTCTTATGTACAGATTAAAAAAAATTTTTTTTACTTAGATCTTTCTCAATATTCAGAATAAAAATTTTAAATGTTGTCCTTCCCAGGCAGAAATTTGCAAACTTCAAAGCCAAGTGCCCTGCCCACACTGGCCTGGAGGCCCAGGGAGTTGAACAGGTTTGCCCCTCTGTCCCCGACTCTCTCCTCACCAGAGGGCGGGTAGGGGCTCCTTGCCTGCTCCAGGCAAAACACATTAGAAATGTAGGGTGCTCAAACACGCTACTGACGTGGATAATTTTTTTTTTTTTTCCTGCAGGAAGAGGAGTAGGGAAAATAATTGCCCTAGAAATAACTCAATCAATGGGCATCCTACACCCACACCGCACCAGGTGCCCACGCCTGCTAGGTATAAGGTAATGGCAGGCTTGCTAGCAGCTAATCATGCACACGGCAGCTCAGGAGGCTTGGGCAAAACATCTCCTCATAGCCACTGTAATGATTTGGAATGTCGTGCTGAAAATAAACACCTTTCTCTCATTTGCACTCCCAAAGTGCCACTGGGTGGAGAGTGGTAGGGATTTTGCAGTAATGCACCCCAGCAGCACAGGCCCCGAAGCACAGAGCAGCTGCCACCACACCTCTGTGCTGTGACTGCCACCTCACTGCTGCCAGGCAAGACAATTGGTGGCGCTGGAACGTGGCCAAGATTTGGCCGGATGCAGAGCGGGGCATCTAAATCAGGGCATTGGTGCCGGCATCTGAGCTCTGACCCTGGGGTAGGAGACAAGGCCATCATGAAGCTCAGCATGACCTCAGAGGTCAGGATGCCTCTGTCTATGCCCTGGCTCTCACTTGCTTAGCTGCCACGCCACTTTTATACCACTCTTCCTACATACCAGGCTCTTGCTAGGGCAGCAGCCAGAAGGTGGTAGGTGACATGTGAATCCTGTAAGGTATGCAGGTGGCGACTGCACACCACCCACAGGTTGGATGGTGACAGTCACAACTATATTTAGGGAAATAGATTAGCACAGCCCTCTGTGGGTACTGCAAGTACTGGCACATGGGCTCTTTGCATTGTGCCAGGGAGCCTATTAGCAATGTAGAACTTGTTCCATGCCAATTAGAAACACAATCACATTTAACTTAAGCCAGGGAGAGAACAGAATCTGATATTTAAAGGGAAAGAAAGACTACACCCCAGTAATCTACCAAATGATTGATTTAATCCAACAACCAGTATGTCTGTGTTTTTTGTTGGGGGAGGTCACCCTCACCACCCCACCTTCAGTCACTAAATTGTCATCATAGAAGCCCAGCCACAGCCCAAGTCCTGAGGCTGAGTGTGTGCCCCTGCTCAGGGAGGGATCTATCCCTTGGGTGGAAGGTTTTAAGCGGAGAAAGCATCTCATTTTACAAAGGGTGCCAAGATGCCATCTGGCCCAGCCCGCAGTTCACGGAGGGCCTTGAACTTAGAATTTTGAAATTATCTGCAAAAGAAGTTATAGATACAGTCACAGAGATACCCTGACAAGAGTCAAGGAAAATGACATTAAAGATAAAACTTATACCAGCATTGTCAACCCGATGACACTGCTTGGAGTATATTAAAACAATAACAGCAATAATAATAATGACTGACACTTGTTAATGCATACTGTTCTAAGAGTCTAGGCATTCTTCCAAGACTTGCATTTAATCCTCACGAAATATCTATGAGGAAGTACTATGATGCCCATTTTACAGATTGGAAACTCAGGCATGGAAAGGCCAAATAACATGCCCAAGGCACACAGCTAATAAGTGCTGGGCAGGATTTGAATTCAGGCTGCCCGGGCTCCAAAGTCCACATGTTAACCACTATGGATGAAAGAATAGTCTTTTAAAATAATCACATTGCAGTGTTACTCATTAAAAGCATTTACCCCTTAGCATGGAAACACTTGACATTTCACCATTTTTTTAATATCTCAGGAGTATCTAAAAGGCTTTGGGTCAGGTTAGCAATAGCCTTTCTTCTTCACAAGGATTGCTCTTACTCTAGAGCAAAGCTGAAGAGTCACTCTGTATTTGGCCATGTCAGGTCCTCAACTCAAGGCTCTCAAATTGAGGAACCAGTGAGTTTCTCTGTCCCAAAGAACTGGCGATGCCAGGGTCCCCCGAGGGCTCTGGCCCTACCCCAGCCCCTCCAATAGAATGGCAGCGTCCGGGGGCAATGCCAGGCACTCCAGCCAAGGTTCTGGGAGCAGTTACCCAATGTGAGCTCTAACTGACCTAGAAAATGAAAAAGTGGCTCTTAAGAGCTGGCAGTTGAATTGGAAAATCTGTTAGAAGTAGGATCCCAAGTATGCCGGGGGTAACATTGTGTACAATTAGTATTTGATATATGAACTGTAGGATTTCCTTGCTCAGAACACACCCACTCACCTGCCTGGGAAGGCACTATGCTAGACCCATGGGAATGGAGATGAAAGGGACACACGAGAGTCCAGATGGGGGTGACAGACTCACGGACAATCACTCCAGCAGGATGGGGTTGGTAAAGTAGGGCACGGCACGGACGGGTGCTGTGAGAGCCTGGAGGAGGGAGTTTTTCACTTTGCAGAGGGAATTTGTAGAAAGCTGCATCACAGGAGCTGACATTTGCAGGCAGCTTTTAAGGGTGAGCAAGCGTTGACTTCGCCGAGCAGAGAGAGCTGGGAGAAGAGCAAAGGGACTGCAGGAACGCAGGAGTGAAAGCGAGGCCCCAAAAGCCATCCAACCTATGACCATCCTTCTGCCTTGGAGAAAACTTGCCAGTTAATGAATTGATTGAATGAATATTTACTGAGCACTTTCTGTGTGACTCATAATGCTTGACAATTTGGGGGACTACCTCGAATTCTTTCTTAATAAATGTTCCAGAAAGATAGAGCTAGGTGTTTCTCGACTAACGCTTCTAATGCATGTATATCCTCTAAAACTGAAGTCAGCAGGGGCCACAGGACAAACTCAGAGTCGTGACACACACACACATGCACACACTCACATCCACCCACCTCTCCTTGAGGATGGGGACTACGGAGGACTTTAAGAGCATTTCCACCTTCGAGCTTGACTCTCTTCTTGCTCTGACTCATTGGATTATATCTCTTGGGTTGGCATCCTTCTGGAGAGCTGTTAGCAACAGATTCCACTCCCAGCAGGGCCTTGGGACATGCTTGTCCCCATTAGAGTGGCTATGATCGGAGACAGATGCCAACATGTGCAAGCAAGGTGAGGCTGTCACGCCATCTTCAGGGATATTGGGTGCCAGTGTGGCTCTTTGTTCTTTGTCTCTTCATTGCCCTCAAATACTTGAGAAAGAAATCTGCTTGCATTTGAGTATTTAGTCTCTATTCTGGAGATTAAAGAATTCTGCATTTCAAATTTGCCTCCTTTATTTACATCTTTAATGTGCATATTCTTAGAATACTCATCTCTCCTAGCATCTGACTAACTCCTAGCCACCCTGCAGATCTCAGTGCCAGTGTCACTTCCTCCGGGAAGCCTTCATGGCACCACCACCATGCTCCAGTCAGAATTAGGTGCTGCTTATGTGGTCCCATCACTCTCTGGACTTCTAGAATAGACAGCCCTTATCAAACACATTTTAACTGCCATTTTACTTATCTGGCTCTTGATACCAAATTATAATTCTGTGAGGGCGAAGACTGTTTCTCTTACTCGTTGTTGCATCCCCAACCCTCTAAAACAGTGTAAGGCATATATTAGGTGGTCAGTAATTATTTGCTAAATCAATTGATTTATTGTTCAGTCAATACTAATGCTTTAAATGACTACACATCAATAATAAATAATTTAGTTACTTCAAAATGGAGTACATTCTGTTTTTTAGCCTGTTCATATTTCTTTACCAAGCCTTAGGGTAGAAAAATATAGGTATCTCAGTCCTTCGGAAGGGCTTCCTAGAAATCCCAAGTTTAGAACGTGCACAATTTAGGAGTCTGAATTAAGAATTGCTACAATCCCTGGTCTCTACTTCTCACTGCTCAGGAAACTTTAAATCAGATTTCCAACAACATATGATAAATTTCTGTCCCTACTTGCTTCCTCATTTCTCCCTTCAAAAACTCATATCACGTGGCCCACTTTCCTTTTCTCCCTCATTCAGGAAATGTTATATAAACCTTGCTATTGTGGCTGCTAAAGTCTGGCAAAGAAGTC
This sequence comes from Eulemur rufifrons, assembly GCF_041146395.1. Lineage (NCBI taxonomy): Eukaryota > Metazoa > Chordata > Mammalia > Primates > Lemuridae > Eulemur > Eulemur rufifrons. The sequence continues at coordinate 40,726,670 of NC_091010.1, forward strand.
AGGGTCAGGGGAGGGAGATAAAAAATTAGAGTAACATGAATCAGTAGAATATATTAATAGATCTCAGACCCACCATATTTGGGCTAACCTTGATGAGGATATGTCTTCTTTTTCCTTATTTTAAAGCCATACTTCAACTTGAAAGATTGATACACTTTAATGAATTGTTAGCTATCATTTTAAACCATAAATAAAAAGCTCAGTCTACACACTTCTTCAATTGTTGAAGTTTTCTCCTTAAGTGCAAATAAAAAGCTCTCAAGTCCTTGGGAGTAAAGCGTGTGAAAGGGAGCTCTTGAGGGAATCATAAGAAATGCATAATTTATAATTCTAATAATAAGGATGTTTTCATGGGAGTCTTTCTCTCTTGGTGTTGGCTAAAACCCCCCAAGTAAAACTTGCAAAGGATATGGCTAGTCTAGTTTTATTACCCTATCCCTCACATACCTCTAATATATAAAAGGATTGGAGTTAAGGTAAAATTGGAAATTGAAAGCGTTTCTTTAAAAAAAAAAAAAGGTGTTAGAGAGTTATGGTACTTTTCTTCCCCATCCTTGTGGGAAGAGAGGGATGTATTCCTGTCATCTCGAGCCAAGCAAGAGGGCTTTCCAAGAAATCCACTTGGAAAGCTTGACATATGTTCATAGAATCTGCACAACACAGTGAACACAGTGGACTCATCTGAGACATATTGGAAAAGCAGAAAGGCAACAGCCAGTTGCCAGAGCAACTGAATGGAAGAGTGGCCAAGTTCAGACTGACCCATACTCCCAGTATTTGTTGGGACAAAGGGTACGTGAGTGTTCCCTGTGAACCAGATAAGCACTCAGGAGAGAGACCAGCCTAGAGGAGCTTTCTGTCCCCAAGCCAGGGATGAACTCTGGATTCCTGGGGGCTGGGGGAGAAAACATAAACAGACACAGACAGCATGCGTCTGAGGCATGACACAGGCAGTCCAGGCGAATGTTCCCAGGGTAGGTCTCCACAGATCCCACAAGTGCACCCCCAGAAAAGTCCCCACACCCAGAGTCAGCTTGAACTATCTGCCATGGCCAGCAGAAACCATCGCCAGATGACAGTGGTGCCAGTCAAGAAGGGCCTTTCCTGTCCCTGACCTGTCCTCCTCTCCCCCTCTCCCGGTGAGCAGCTGGGTCCATGGAGACAGTAGCAGGAGTTGGGGGTGCATGGACCGAGATGGGGAAATCAAGAGGAAGCCAACCATGCCCTGCTCCCCACGAACGCTCCCAGCCTGAGCTTTAGAGAGAATCTTAAATGAAATCCAAAGTTTCGACTTCCAACTATGAATGGACACTTTTACTATTGAAATGAAATCATCTTTATGACCACAAGTAACTGGAAGACCTTTTATTATCTACAGGTGACTACAAACATCAGGGAACCTTCCCTAGACATACCCAGAGGGCAGAGGGGAAAACTAGTCTCACAGAGGAGGTTCAAGCAGGTGGTGGGGAAAAGAATGAAGTTGCTTTCTCCTTGTACCCTCCAAGTTTCTGCTCTTACAATGTAATGTTTACCTAGTTTCTCCTGGAATTCTTAATCTTCTGCTAGCCCAGCAGGTTGAAAGACATCATCAGCATGGTGGCTGGCTGAGCTCAAATCCTACTCCTGCACTTACAGGATTATAGGAAAGGAGGCAGGATGCTTATCCTCTGTGTACTTCGCTCAATTCACTAACCTGTAAGATGTGGATAATCATAGGACCTACCTCATGGACCTCTCGTGAAGACTCAATGGCCACAAAGAGCGTGGGATCTGGCACATAGTAAGTGCTCAACCAATGATGCCATTACCATCATCCTCATTATTATAGACCTTGACTTTGATCAAAGATTTGCTCATTAACCTCTAAAGAAAAAAAGAAGCTAGTAAGCATTTAGAATCTTGCTCCACCCACAACAGAACTGATGCCACCAGATATGAGTCCCTCACAGGGCAACAATGTCCACTTTTCCAGATTTCTCTCTCCAAGACCCAGTTCAATGCTTATTGTCATTGCCAACAAAGGATTGTTGAGCAAATGAGTGAAGGAGTGAGTGGATGAATGTCTACACTGCCTGTGCTCTGGCCACCTAGATCTTGTTGCTCTGGGGCTAGATGAGTGGTAAGAATCGCTCATCTTTCCTTACCCTCAAGGGAAAGGCCTCCTGCTTCTACCGGGGCTCTTCAGAAACCTGCATGAATCCCTCACTGCAAACTCTGACAGCTGAAAGAGGATTGTCCTAAGTAGTCAACCTCAAACTTTTATCAGGCATCAGAATCACCTGCAGTGCTTTTCAAAACACAGCTTGCTGGGCCCACCCTAGATTTTCTGGTTTAGTAAGTCTGGTTTAGTAGGCTGAGAATTTGCATTTCTTATCAACTTCCAGGTCCTGGAACCAGATGTTAAGAAATTCTGTTCTAAAGCATGGCTTTGATTGCATCACCCACTGTTTACAAATCTCAGAGAGTTCCCTTAAAAAGTCCGTGAACTAAAGCAACTAAATAAAGTCTACATTCCTTAGTGTCAGGCCCTTCCAACATTCCCAGTCCAACTTTCTGGCCTTATTTCCTGCCACTCCCCTCCATTCTCTAACCACATTGAGCTGCTCTCCCTTTTTAGTTTTTGTTTGTTTGGTTTCTGTTTGGTTTTGTTTGAGACAGGGTCTGGCTCTCTCACTCTGGCTAGAATGCAGTGTCATCATGATAGCTCACAGCAACCTCAAACTCCTGGGCTCCAGCGATCCTCCTGCCTCAGTCTCCCGAGTAGCTGGGACTACAGGCATGCACCACCAAGGCCAGCTAATTTTTATATTTTTCTGTAGAGATGGGGGTCTCACTCTTGCTCAGGCTGGTCTCGAACTCCTGGTCTCAAGCAATCTTCCCACCTCAGCCTCGCAAAGTGCTAGGATTACAGGCATGAGTCACTGCACCTCACCTGCTCTCCCTTTTCTGGACTCTCTTCCCCAGTCTGGAATGCCCTTCTCTCCTTCCCTGATGATTAAGTCCTACTCATCCTCGGAGACCTGATCCAAATGCAATCCTCTGGGTCACTTTCCCTGAGTCCCTCTGGGCATGCTATGTGGCCACAGCACACTATACAGGGTCTTACATTACTAGACTGTCTTTGCCCCTCCAGCCATGACCATGCATTACTGCTCTTTGATGCTCCAGGCCCAGTACAACTGCCACATGTGCTTGCCAAAAGGAGCAATTTAGTATACACATGATGAGTAAGTGAATTCCAGACTGTGGTTGCCCAGTTGATATCTGTAGCCTGCTGCACAAATCTTTACTGTATTAATCAGCAATTGCTATAACAATGATGCATAACAAAACACTCACACAGACAATCTCCAACAATAAGCATTTATTTTTCTTGCTTAGCTAGGGCAGCTCTGCTTCAGGCAGCAATTTGGCTGGGCCTTGGCTCCAGGTTGCAGGCTGGGTTCAGATTTTTTCTACACATTTCCTTATTCTGGGACCAGGAGCCATGTAGGACATGTTCTTCTCATAGTGTATCACAGGAGCACAAGAGATCAAGCCAAATCATGCATGCACACTTGTAGACTCTGCACGGATCACACCTGCTAACATCCCATTGGCCAAAGAAAGTCACATAGCCAAGATCAACATCAGCGGAGTGGAGAATATAGTCTGTCTTGCACAGTGTCAACGAAGCCACATCGCAAAGTATATGGAGGTATAATATTATAACAGGAAGCCAATTACAAATTGGAAAGGAAGCATTGGGAATAATAATCCAACCTACCAAATGTACCATTTCCCATCTTGGGGTCCTCACTTATCTTTGTTTATTCTGTTCAGATAACACCCTAGAATCTCAGACACCCAGTTAGCTAGCAACTAACTATTGCTAACCTTGGATGTTGACTAGGCTGTCTCTGGACTTCCACTTCTGTATCCACAAAGCAGATCACTTTTTTAAGAAAGGTAATGGAAATAACTTACCTTTTCTGTTTCCGATCAAAAGATCAAATACCACTAATTTTCTGGTTCCTAGATATTTCTATTACTTTTCTTAAGAAAATAATTACCACTGATTTTTTTGGTTTTTGGTTGTTTTGTTTTGAGACAGGGTCTCACTCTGTCACCCAGGCTAGAGTGCAGTGGCCTGATCATGTTCACTGTAGCCTCAAACTCCTGGGCTCAAGTGATCCTCCTGCCTCGGCCTCCCAAAGTGCTAGGATAATAGGCATGGGCCACAGGGCCTGGTCTTGCCACTGGTTATTCTGAAAGTGATTTTTTTTTTAGTTTGATTTGTGTTTATCTGTATCATGTTTAAGATGTAGCTGATTATTTTGAAATCTCACTTGAACTTCAGCCATGCCTAACATTGTTCAAGTACTTAAAAAGTCATCTAAAATAATAGATTATCCAAAATAATGTGCTGTGTTGTGGTTTAAGGGTAATTCTAGTTTGTCTGGTGATTTATAGACTGTGGGATAATCAGGCCCAGCTGGAAGTGTACATTAGGATGGCAGAGAGAACTAGGAAATCAAAGGCCTCAGACAGACACATGTCCTTCTCCCCAGAGCCAGGGAGGAAAAATTCTCCTATGATGATACTACATATAGAGCTTATATCCTCTGAAAATAAGAACATGTTGTTCATGGTTTTTAATGGAGTGCTGGAGATTTAATCTGGGGCAGAGGGCACTGTGACCCATTCTCTGACTGGTATGTCAACAGAACTACCGACGTCCTAGGGTGGTAACAGAGCCAGTGAACTTATTCTTGTCTCACTGCTTTATCCTTGAACTTTGTCTACCATATGCCTGGGGCTAGACACAGAGAAGGGCTGGACTCAGCCCTTGTATTTTTTAAATTGTCATTTGCAAAATCACTTTATCCATTAATGGAAACCCCAATTGTTAAAGAAATACCACTCTACCTTGTGATGAAAACACAATTTCCAGTCTTTTTGTATAAAATGTTACAGGCTGTGAAAGTTCTCTTTATCAGTCCAACTCTATTATTCATAATGGTACCTTCCTTGAACTTGAAGCCTTATTCATTATAATTTCACCTTTGCCTGATCCAAAAACTGACAATCAGCCCTGCCCAAACCAGCAGATGGGGACCAGTGGGGTTCTCAGATTATTTCCATAGAGGTGGGAGAAAAGGCAGCCAGCCCCTTCCCACCCCCTACACACCCACTCACATGTTCTATTGCTAAGGATTACATCACTCTATAGGTCTACTCCAGGACAGAGCAATGACCTCTGAAAGTTTGCCGTGTCCCTTTTCTTTGGTTGTTCAGATATGCAGCAGCACGTAGCACACTTCTAGTTGGTAAATTTCTCCTCTTCTCCTACTCAGCCTCCCACCTGCTTTTAGAAACTAGCCAAAAAATCATCCAGTATCCATACAGATTGCCAAAGAAAAGGAGGCAGATTCTATGCCAAAGTAGACAACACATGACATAGTCAAATCATCCCAGGAGTTAGGAGATGGGGTTCTGGCCCTACCACAGACTGCTGACCTTGGGCAGGCCCCATCATCTTGCTGCACCTCCATTCTGTTTTTGATCTTTTCCTCTGTTTCAGCCTATAGTTTGACTCCTTCTTAAGTTAACATGATTTGTAATTATTTGACTTATCAATTTTTGTTTCTACTTGCTCTTAATCTGTGCTCTCCACTAAGAATGTAAGCTCCTTTGGGCCATTGTAATACCCCACTGTATACCCATACCTTGCACATTGTCAGTGCTCAATAAATATTCATTTAAATTAATGAATGAATAAATGTTATCAAATGTTATCTATAACTTTTCATCTGGTCAAAGAAAAACAAAAACATGTGACATATATATGAAAGAAAGATTAGTTCCCTTCTGTAGTTCCCAGGGAAGAAATGGGGCAATGGATCATTAAGTGAAAATCTCCCATTCATCAGCCCCTCCTTATAGCATTCTTTAGCATCATAAAGGACAATATCTTGTCTTTTATATTTATGTTTTTAGCATAATCTAGATAATTGTGGACACAGAAACTGGAAAGTCTTTCTTATCTTTCCAGCACTTTCTCTTCTTTCTAGCATTTCTTACCTGTTCTGATAAACCATTTTAATCAACAGTTAGGGGCTGGGTGCAGTGGCTCACGCCTGTAATCCTAGCACTCTGGGAGGCCAAGGTGGGAGGATCACTTGAGGTCAGGAGTTCGAGACCAGGCTGAGCAAGAAAAAATTAGCCAGGCATGGTGGCACATGCCTGTAGTCCCAGCTACTCGGGAGGCTGAGGCAGGAGGATTGCTTGAGCCCAGGAGTTTGAGGTTGCTGTGAGCTAGGCTGATGCCACGGCACTCTAGCCAGGGTGACAGAGCAAGACTGTTTCAGAGAAAAAAAAAAAAAAAAAAAAAAACAACTTAGGTACATTGCCTAGCCTCCTCACCAAGTCTAGGCTAGTTTCTTCACTTCCAACATGAATTTGTTCCTTGGAATTTTTGCATTATTTCTGCCCAGTCTTGCCATCTCCACCCTGGAGAACTTAAGATCAAATTGAAACCTAAAAGTATAAAAATACTTAATGTAGCCCTACATAATGGAGTCATTTAATTCTTGTTAGCAGAAACCATCTAGGCAAAGTCACTATAAATGACTGCCATTAGCCACTGTTTTTCAATGTAATATTTAATTAAGATTGGGCTGATGGTTGGTCGATGGCCTTGGTCTCTATCCTCACACCACTCCACAGCCATCCAACTTGCATCCATCGGACCATCCCAAGCTAGTGGACAAATCACAGATCATTGCAGCTTATTCCCTTCCCTGCCCCCACCACACACACACACACACACACACACACACTTACGTGCTGTTCATAGTTGCTCCTGACACAGAAGTGGAGAGCAGGGTCTCCTTGAAGTGTCTCCTCCAGAAAGATATAGGTTTGATCCTCTGTTCTAGCCTTCTGAGAACTTCTGGCCAGGGCAAATACATTTATGCAATATTAGATGTTTATGGCAAAAGTTAGGCCAAATCCTGATGTTTTTGTTTAGAGCTTTTCCCCTATGTGGTCAAATCGCCATCTTTCCGGGCTTATCTCCCATCTTCTTTCATTCTCCCTTCACTCTAATCAGATGACACTGTGCCTTGTTCCTCCTACAACCTTGGTGCTTTCCCGAATCCTTGCCTCGTGACTACTCAGCCCTGAAGGCTCAACTCACCTGTTGCCTCCTCCATGAAACTGTCCCAGATCACCCCAGTTGGAAGTAATCTGAACTCCCATGGGACTCTTACTTCTCTTACAGAGCTTCTCTTTTTCTGCCTTATCTTATAATTATTGACAAAATATTTTGTCTCCTATATCAACAATGAGTTACTTGTATGCAGAGACCATCCTTTCATCTTTGTATCTCACAAAGTGGTCGGCATTACTGCTTGGTTGGATAAACAAACTTCTCTCGCTTGTGGCATGAGACACCTGTTCTACGTTTGGAGCTCAATACATGTTATTAATAATAGATAACTTTTTTTTTGAAACAGAGTCTCACTCTGTCGCCCCAGCTAGAGTGCAGTGGTGTCATCATAGCTCACTGGAACCTCAAACCTCAGACTCCTGACCTCAAGTGATCCTCCTCCCTCGGCCTCCCAGAGTGCTAGGATTACAGGTATGAGCTACTGTACCCGGCCCTAGATAACTTTCTATTATCCCTTTTGGACTCCAGTGTCAGCAGGGAACTGGAAAACTAGTCAGTGAACTAGTGCAGGACATAGAAATTTTGCCTCAGTGTACATTCAGATGCCTAGGCTTTAATCCATGTATGTCAGGAATATTAATTCCACACTGAGCTAAGTAATAAATGAAGGCTACAAGTAGAGGGCATCAGCACCTCCTACTGGAGGAAGCTAGGACATGAAAGTACTGACAGAGATGTCCTTAAAAGGTAAGGGTACAACTCCTTTCTGCACTTGTTTGGGTGATTCTGTTCAAGCATTACGCATGAGTTCAGGACACAGTGAGTGAACATCCACAGGACAAAACACAGGTGGGATGGATCCAGGGGCCTGGTTAAGCCTGGAAAAACATTACCCAAGATAGTCCATGAATGTATAACCAGACCTGAGGGCTGAAAACAGTCAAGAGAGTATTCTGCATTGGGATTAGGAAAGATAGGAACATTCACAGAACTAAGGGTCATAGGCAAAGACATAATGGTGAAAAAAGCAGTAAAGTTGTTGATCTTGGGAGTCACAAGCAAACAGAGAAAAAAGTAAGGTATGAGCCAGGTATGGTGGCTCACGCCTGTAATCCTAGCACTTTGGGAGGCTGAGAAGGGAGGATTGCTTGAGGCCAAGAGTTCAAGACTAGCCTGTGCAACATAGCAAGACCCCATCTCTATCAAAAATACAAAACTTAGATGGGCATGGTGGTGCATGCCTATAGGCCCAGCAACTCAGGAGGCTGAGGCAGGAGGATGGTTTGAGTCCAGGACTTTGAGGTTGCAGTGAGTTATGATGACACCTCTGCACTCCAGCCTGGGAAACAGAGCAAGACCTGTCCCAATAAAAAAAAGAAGAAGTAAGGTATGGATCAGTCAGGTAATTTTGGAAAAGTAAATGCTTAGAGAAGAAAGTAAGATACAACCCAAGACCTCCAAGATTTCGTTCACCGAGTAGTTTACTATAGTCAATGAAACTTTTCTTTCCACATTCCATTTAGCACTTCAAGAAGCCAAAGTATTGCTTCATTTACTCATTTACAAATGTCTAAATAAAAAAATTATTTAGAGATATATAGAATATTTGACTTTTTAAAGGTACACATTATTCCTGGTTATTATAAAGATATCACTTTTTCCCTCACTTGCAATCAAAATCCAATTGAAAATACTTTTTCTTTTAGACAGAGTCTCACTCTGTTGACTGGGCTGGAGTGAGTGCACCATCACAACTCACTGCAGCCTCGAATTCCTGGGCTCAAGTGATTCTCCCACCACAGCCTCTCAAGTAGCTAGGACTACAGGTGCGCCACCATGCCAAGCTAATTTAAAAAATTTTTTTGTAGAATCAGGGTCTTGCTATGTTGCCCAGCCTGGTCTTGAACTCCTCGCCTCAAGTGATCCTCTAGCCTCAGTCTCCCAAACTGCTGGGATTACAGGCATGAGCCACCATGCCTGGCCTGCTTCAGAATTTTTAAGATGGAAGTATTTAAAGAACGTCTTGCCCTATTAGCCATGAAAACAATTATAAGGCTGATATAATCAAGTCAATGTGGTCCTTACACAGAAATTCCCATAGATCAATTAAACAGAGTAAATAATCCAGCAATACAGACCAATATCTAAAAGAATTTAATATATAATAAAGAATTACCAACAAGTGGGAAAAATGGGTTATTAAACACATGGCAGACAAGAAATTAACTATTTGGGAAAAAGTCAGCTTAGAGCCTCACCTCATGCACAGATAAATTCTATATGGACCACAAAGAAAAATGTAGAAATCAAACTAAGAAAACATAGGTAACTTTTATCATATTGCTGGCTTGGAAATGATTTTCTAAACATAACAATGGGGAAAAAACATAAAGACTTAAATGTAAGACCTGAAACTATGATACTACTAGAAGAAAATATGGAGAAAATGCTTCAGGAAATTGGACTGGGCAAGAGTTTTTTGAATAACACCTCAAAAGCACAGGCAACAAAATCAAAAATAGACAAATGAGGTTACATCAAACTAAAAGTTTCTGCACAGCAAAGAAAGCAATCAATAAAGTAAAGAGACAACCTACAAAATGGGAGAAAGTATTTCCAAACTATGTATCTGACAAGGGGTTAATATCCAGAATAGTACTCAAACAACTCAATTGCAAAAAACCCCAAATAATCCAATTTTAAAATGGGCAAAAAACCTGAAAAGACTTTACTAAAAAGAAGACATATAAATGGCCAACAAATATGTTAAAAAATGCTCAACATCACAAATAATCAGAGAAGTGCAAATCAATACCCCAATGACATATCACCTCACCTTAATTAGAATACCTATTATCAAAAAGACAAAAAATAAATAATCCAGTGATACATCTCCTGGCAAGTACATGAAAAAAACAGAACTCTTACATACATTTGGTGGGGATGTAAATCGGTATAGCCATTATGGAAAACATTACGGAGTTTCCTCAAAAAATTAAAAATACAGGATGGTCTAGGTGAGGTTTAAAAAAAGAAAGAAAGAAAATAAATAAATAAAAACAGAACTACCATACAATCCAACAATCCCATTCCTGTGTATATATCCAAAGAAAATGAAATCATTATGTCCAAGAGACATCTACACACCCATGTTTATTGCAGTGCTATTCACAATAGCCAAGATGTGGAATCAACTTAAATGCCATCTACAGACAAATGGATAAAGAAAATGTGGTGTGTGCATGTGTATATGAGTATATATACACACACACACACATGCACACACACATATATATAGTGTGTGTATGTAGTGTGTGTATATCTATGTATTGTGTATACATATTTGCAAATCAAAATAACAACAAAATATTCTTTGATGGTCACATTTTTCAAATAATAAAATACTGGCAAAGAATTTAATAAGAGAAGCGCTCTCATCTTCTACTGGCAAGAATATACAACCTTTCTGGTCAGAAATCTAGAGCTAAGTAGCAAGAGCATTAAAAATTTGTGCATCCAGGCTGGGAACAGGTGCCTTTGACATCCCAGATGCTCCAAGCATGACTGGGGCAAGGTGTCTTGCCATCCCTGAGCTGTCCGGGGGCAGAACGGGGAAGGGTGATGTGCCTCACGGCTACAGCAGAGCCCACAGCCTGACGTTGCAGAACCACGGGGTCCTCGGGAGCACCCGGAGAGAAAAAACACACACCAGGAGCTCAGCCCAGGCCTACACTATCGCATGCCATTCTGAGTTTCTGTGAGGGTGATTATGTCCAAGATGGCACAGGATGGTTCATTCCAATAAAGAGGAGGGTCCAGGGAGGGTGTCAGGGGGGAGGTCTGGCTAGGATGGGTAGCACAGTGGCAACAAGCGTGGGCTGCCGCTGTTCAAATCCCGGCCCTGCCCCTCACTTAGCTGCGTGACCCCTGGCAAGCTACTTAACCTCTTTTGTGCTTCAGTTTTCTCACCTGTGAAACGAGGCTAATGCTACCACCCTTAGAGTAATACATAGGAGAAGCCCTGCAGCAGCACAGATGGCAAATGCTCGGTAAGTGTCCCCCTTATTATTGTCATCGTTCCCTCTCTGGTTCTGGAGGTTGAGGAGACGAGTCCTCGCCAGACACTGCCATGCAGAGGCCACGAGCACTCCTGGGCCGCCATCACCCTTGTCTGTGAGGTGGTCTCCTTCTCCCACTCAGGTCCCTCGGAGATAAAGCCTCTTGAAGCCCAGGGCCGTGAAGTTTTCCTGGTGCTGCAGGAATCCGAGCCAGCACCGTGGGCCTCAGGCCTTGGCTGAGGGCTGCCCGGGGCCCTAGCGGGAGCAGCGTTGGTGTGAGAACCTCCTTTCCCACCGGAAACCCAGGGCGCACGCCAGCTCATCACAGAGAGGTTCTGTCAGGCCCTCGTAGAACCAAGCAGGAGATGACTTAGCTCCAGGCCGAGTCGCAGGCCATGGGCCAGGCCCAGCTACCTTGAGGCACTTGGATCACAGAGAAGCTCTGCCTAAGACCAGGCTCTGTCTGACTCTGCCAGGGGCGGGCCCTAGTGGGGGCACGTTGGCCAGACGCGCATCATAGCTCCCACATGTGGAGCTCCCTGCAGAAATGAAACAATTACCAACCCCTGGGTTCTGTTGACAGGGCACAAAGAACCTCTGCCCTCAGCTTCCCCAGGAAAATGGGGGCCCAAAGGCCCACAGTGATTTCTAGCTATTGCAGGGACTCAGACAAACTGGGCTGGAGGCCGTATGGGAGGACAGGGCTGTGCTCTTGGCTGTGGCTGTGCTGTTGGAAGGGCCAAGCTTGACCTAGGGCAGGTGTCAGTTCTCCTAGAAGCCCCCACCCCCATCAAGCGAGCATGGCTGGTCCTCAGGGCAGCTCCTTTTTCAGGCAAAGAGAAGGCACTGGTTTGGGTTCTGCTCATTTTCTTCTCCTTGCTGCCCTGGGACCCCTGGGAACATGGGCCCTTGGGATAATGTCCAACCCCAATCCCCTGCTCCCCAAGGCCAGGGAGAAGGCAGCACTCTCAAACCTGGGCTTGAGGCTTGATCACTAGGGTTTCCCAGAGGAGAAATCTGAAAATGGCTGAGCCTGAGAGACTAGATGACTAAGAAAGGAATCCAAGCAGACAGGCCATCAGCTTAGAGGTTTATGGACCACGTTACTGTGGGCTGAATTGTGTCTGCCCAAAATTCATATGCTGAAGCCTTAATCCCCATGTGATGGCATTTGGAGAAGAGGCCTTTGGGAGTTAATCAGGTTTGAGAGTACGGCCATCACTATGAGATTTATAAAAAGAGACCCCAGACCGGGCGTGGTGGCCCACGCCTGTAATCCTAACAATCTGGGAGGCCGAGGCGGGAGGATCGTTTGAGCTCAGGAGTTCGAGACCAGCCTGAGCAAGAGCGAGACCCCGTCTCTACTTAAAAAATAGAAAGAAATTATGTGGACAACTAAAAATATATAGAGAAAAAATTAGCTGGGCATGGTGGCGCATGCCTATAGTCCCAGCTACTCGGGAGGCTGAGGCAGGAGGATCACTTGAGCCCAGGATTTTTAGGTTGCTGTGAGCTAGGCTTACGGCACGGCACTCTAGCCCAGGCAACAAAGTGAGACTCTGTCTCAGAAAAAATAAAAAATAAAAAACAATAAGAAGAGACCCCAGAGAGCTTGTTCTCTGCCTCTCCTCCTGTCCCACCTCTCCCGCCATGTGAAGACAGCAAGAAGCTGGGCCGAGGGCCCTCAGCAGAGCCCCACACGCTGGCACCCTGACCTCAGGCTTCCAGCCTCCAGAACTGTGAGAAAATAAATTTCTGTTCTTTGAGTTCCCCAGTCTGTGGTATTTGTTATGGCAGCCGGAGCAGACAAAGACACTGGTCACAAGCAGAAAACAGCTCCAAAAACCACACACAGGGCAGAAGAAAAGGAAACCTGTGGAACAATGAGAGTCAGACATGAGCAGACAGAGGCAGATCAGCTGGGTGTGTAGTGTGGATGGTTCAAAGCAAACCTCACGGAGCCCCAATTCCTCATAACCCAGACATCTCTGTGGGAAATTCTGGAACATTTCTTTTATTTGAGACAGTCTCGCTCTTTGAGACAGTCACCCAGGCTAGAGTGCAGTGGTGTCATCATAGCTCACTGTAGCCTCAAACTCCTGGGCTCAAGTGATCCTCCTGCCTCAGCTTCCCGAGTAGCTGGGAACACAGGCATGAACCACCACACCCAACTAAGTTTTTCTATTTTTAGTGGGATCTCGCTCTTGCTCAAGCTTGTCTCGAACTCCTGACCTGAAGGGATCCTCCCACCTTGGCCTCCCAGAGTGCTAGGATTACAGATGTGAACCACTGCACTCGTCCTCTAGAACATTTCTGTTGGCCCAAGCCAGGGTCCTCAAGGGGCAGCACCTCTGGACAAAAAGGACTCCAGTAGGCACTCTTGGGAAAACAGCATTCAATCTGCAATACCGCCTAGGTCCCAATGTATGCCAGGGGCTGTGCCAGGCCCTGGGTACAGCTGTGACTAAGACCAACCTAGTCTCTGTCTTCACAGAGTTTCCCATGTAGCAGGAATTACAGATATTACACTAGAAGGTTACAGATGCATTGAGCATTGCAGAAAACTCCTGTAAGCAAGAAAAAGAAAGTTTTTTCATCTACTTCTCCACTACATTCTCTAATGAAGAGAGTTTGAAAATAGATGTGAGGCTTAGGAGCTAGCCAGCGCTGGTCTTAAGAGAGGCAACAAAATGTTATTTTGAAAACTCCTGGCTGGCCAGGTGCGGTGACTCGCCCCTATATTTCCAGCAGTTTGGGAGACCGAGGTGGGAGGATTGCTTGAGGCCAGGAGTTTGAGACCAGCCTGAGTAACATAGCAAGACACCATCTCAAAAAAAAAAAGAAAAAAGAAAAGCAAAAGCCTGACAATCCTTCATAATGGTGACTTCATGGTGGCGATTTACCCTAAATGTCCTCAAAGCTGTTCAATAATCTGTTCCAATTTTGTCAGCCATGAACATCTAAATCCCTCTTGAACTTTTCCTATTTACTATTTCATTCTATTTTATCATTGCTGACTTAACACTTCTTAGGAAGCCATTCACAGTCTCTCAAGTTTTATATCTCTGTGTGGGAGAATTCTTACCTCTTCAATGTATTCTCTCCAGAATTGCTCCTTTGCCCTCACCAATTAGCACTCCCCTGGGTTTTTTCTGGCCCCATTAGGTCATTCTTGAGATGGGTGGTCAGAAGTGGTAGAAAACCTAGTTTTGTTGCCAGCACCCTTTGCCAGAATCCACCCACATATTCCTCTTGGCCAAGAGCACCCCCTTTCCTGCCTGTCCCTGCTGGCCCAGGAAGGTCATGGCCTGGGTGCCTGCCCCTACAGGATGGACCCCCTCATCAATAGCACCTTTCTTGTGCTCAGGTTTCATAGTTTGCAAAGCTCTTTCACAGGCATTGTCTTGTTTGATACAACAATCTTTAGAGGTAGGCCAGGTAGATACTGGTTTTCTCATGCTATAGAAAACAGAAGTTCAAATTTAATTCATTTATTAAATAAATTGCCCAATGTCATAAAACTACTAGTGGCAGATGCAGGAATTCAACTTGGGTCTCCTGAGTTGTATCTACCCAACCATCCCCATCCTTTGGACCCAAGGCTTCATGCTCCATCTCCTAATATCTGCTTCAGACCTCCTCCTTGTAGTGGTACCAACTTTGCATCCAGAGCACAGGAAGCTCCAGGAAATAACCACTGCTTCCAGCAGGCTCAGTCCCTTGTGACCCACACCTAGGACACTGACTCTCCCAGCACCCTTCTCCTCCTGGCTCCTTACTTCCCAAATGATCAGACCACTTCTCATCCACTGCTGCCGCTCTGAATAGTGGTGACATCTCAGTGTAAGTCCAGGTTTCTGCATGGCACTAAGCCATGCCCAAAACAACGCTCAGGAAATGTTTGGCAAGTTGATAGAAACTCTGATGTCTGCTTCTTTTCTGACGCGTTGCCTCACATTGTCTTATGACTCATAGACTCTGTAAGACTTGATTTTAACCAAATTTCTGACAATCCCAAAACCCTTCCAATTTAGAGACTCCAATGTGACCAATTTCTTACTATTATCAGCATTGTTTTCAAAGGGTCCTTAGTGTGTGCACCAAATACTGGAGCCTCCCCTTATCCAAGAGTGTGATCAAGACTATGATGGAGCTAAGGGGACCCAAAGGTGCATAATCCAAATGGTACTGAGGGTGGAAAAGAAGAGAGACGGGGCAGGTAGGCTTCCAAGAGGAAAGTGCCTAAGCCAGTTCTTAAAAATGAGTAGGACTAGCCAAGAAGGAGCAGAGGGAAGGACATTCCAGGCAGAGAATGTGGCACCTGCAAAGACACAGAGTGTGAGAGGTGATGGCACTTTGGGGAACTATGAGCAGTGTGGCTGGAGGGCAGGTTGGGCGGGATGGTGCTGGGAGATGAGTGTGGCGAAGGCATGGGCCATGTAAGGAGGAGCCTTACAGGCAGCCCACGCTGGGGTGAGTAGACTTCACACTGAAGGAAATAGCAGTCCTTGAAGAATTTTAACGTGATATGCTCAGATTGGTGGAAACACTCTGGTTGCATAAGGAGGACGGGTCAGAGGAGAGATAAATCTTTTGAGAGGGTGCTGCTTTGACCTGCGTGAGAAATAACAGAACTATCAAAGGATACACAGAAGCTTAGAATGTCAATGCTGAAAGGGATCTGGCAGGCGGATCATGTTCTCCAAATGCTCCGTTTTAGAGATGAAGTAAGGTGGCAGGGAGGGCGGCAAGGAATGAAGCATCACTCTGCTGCCATAAATGGCCCACCTGACCCATTCGTTAGTCCTCTCTTCCATGTGTGTATTAGTTTGCTATGGCTGCCATAATGAAATACCGCAGACTGGGTGGCTTAAACAATAGAAATTGATTTCCTTGCAATTCTAGACATTAGGAGTCCAAGATCAAGGTTTAGTTTCTTCTGAGCCCTCTCTCCTTGTCTTGCAGACAGCTGCTTTGGCTGTGTCCTCACATGGTCATCCTTCTGTCTATGTGTCTGTGTCCTAGTCTCCTCTCCTTATAAAGACACAAGTCATACTGGATTACGGCCCATGCTAACAATCCCATTTAAACTTAATACCTCTTTAAAGGCCCTATCTCCAAATATAGTCACATTCTGAGGTACTGAGGGTTAGGGGCTTCCACATATGAATTGGATGCAGGGGACACAATTCTGCCATAACAAAGTGTGTTCATAGATGCACAGTGTGAAGTAACATGACTCAGGCAGTTGGGAGCTAAAGAATGAATTCACAAGCAGAGATGGGAAGAAATAAAGGGTAGTCCAGGCAGAGGGAAGATTCCAGCAGCATCCCTCCTGGAATGGCAGTCATGTGACAAAGTCCCTTGGGCCACTGAACCCACATGATGAGCAGAGTCTCACATCCACACTACGTTCCTGACACAGCACACAGTTTGCAAGACACCTCCTTTAGCTTATTATTCCTAAATCACCACATAGTGCGTGGAAAACAGAAGTGAGGCCTCTTCCAGATCACTGAGGAATGTGTTGTCTCATCATCTTAGCACTGACCCCTGAGAGAATCCCACCACTAAATTAGTACTCTGCAACTGTCCCCATGGTGGATTACTATGCAGTCATTATGCTGTGACAATCCCAATGACACAGGGAAATGCTCCCAATGTACTGTTAAGTGAAGAGACAAAATGCAAAGTTGCATTATCATTTTCATGCTGCTAGAAAGAAAGACAGGACTAGATGGCATTTCAAGAAGATGCCAATAACAATGGTCCATGAGAATAATATATTGTTTTCCAAATTTTCTATAAAATGATGTGAAAAAATGCATCCAACAAAATTTTAAACCTCTATCCACAATAGAGTCATGGGGTTTTTTTGCCTATTTTTGTATCCTGGTGCAGTGTAACACTGAGGATGTTAACTCTTATGAAGTTCACTACCAAGACAAAACATGTACTCTGTTCCATAATGAGCAATCCCAAAAAATAAAAAATAAAATAAAATAAAATCAGTTGCTGGCTTTTTAAAAATAGAATTCAAGTTTTATAATATTTATTTATGTTCATCTATTTATAAAATGAACTTTTTCTAGACTACCCAAAAATAGAGACAAGCACATAGAAAAAAAAGAAAATCACCTAACTTATTTTGTATTTATCAATAAATCATAGACATTTCCCAATATTTTTATTATTCTTTCACATCATTTTTATGACTGCCTATATATAGATATATCTTATATAGATTATATAGATATATCTTAATTTATTTAAGTCCCTTTTGATGGAGATGTAGGTGGGATTTATTTTCTTTCAGTCATAAATCAGACTGTAATGAACTACAATGATAGATCAAAGCATACATCCATGATTATTTCCATAGGATAAATTCCTAGCAGTGAAAACACAGAGTCAGACACATTGAAGACGTAGGATATATATTACCTAATTACCTTCCAGAAATGATGTGTATTCATTTACCCACTCAGGGAGACTATTTTTCTCTCTAGTATTCAATGTCATAATTTTTAAAAATCTTTTCTAATTTGAATAAGGGAGAAATGGCATCCTACTACTTTATGTCAAAGGCTTTTGAATGTCTAAGTAAATTTCATTCATTGGTTTGCATATGTTCATTCACATATTTACCACCTCAAAAAGCCCGTTTCTCCAAGATTCCACACTTGTTTGTTTATCGTCTATTATGTACAAAGCCCTGTACTAGATACCTTTTTAAAATGAGTTATATTTATTTTATGCTTATTGACCCTATATCTCTGATTCTACCAAATTGCCAAGAATTGCATTAAAATAAGTTACAGCCCATAATCACCTCTGGAACTTCCTAATAGATATGAATTGTGTTGTTAATCCACTGGTTACTCAGTCACTTTTACAATTTTAGGGCTCATATTTTAGCCAACAGTTCCACAATTCTACCTCTGGAAACAGCTGAGTGGATGCCATATGTTCAAATGATTTATTTACATCTAAATTGTCATTTTGTTCCAGAATATTTTGTATGTATCACCATCTGCCATACTCCATCTGGATTGACAGCTACCAAAGGTAAGTGTCTAGCATCTCATCTGAGGCGCCATTGCAAGAGTGTGTCAGAGGCACTAGACAACAATCATGTGTGGAAAAATACCAACAAAAGGAAGGAAAATCAAGTTTAAGATTAAAAAATAGTAATCTATTACTATTGGAATCTGCTCAAAATCTAGTACTCAATTTGCTAGTCAGGAGTCAATGGGTTTACTTCAGTAATAGGAAAATGTCTTCAGTGTCTGGAGCATGTATTAATATTAATCAGGGTCCACTCAGGAAAATGGAGCCCACACCAGGTGGTTCAGTGGAGGTAAGTATGTACAGGAAACCAGTTATAATTGGAAAAGTTGAGAGGCCAAACAAAGGACAACGAGATAACCCAGAGATTTGAAACAGCAGGAAGTTGCTACAACCATATTATCAAAACCCAGAAGCCAAGACAACAGGTCAGAAGGTGGAAACTCAAGGCACCCCCTGAAGCAGAGAAATGTGAAATGAATACCCTGAGTTCTCCTTTTCTATTTTTCTCCAACTTCCAGCCCCACACCCAAGGTTTCCCATGGGTAATACATAGATAAAAGCCAGTTGGCAAAGAAGCTTGGGAAGTGCAGTCTACAGGGACATCCCTCTTGGGATATAGTGTAGAACAGAGAAAGTGGATACAGGATCTCAGAACAAACAAGCACGTGAGTGGCACAGTACGCCAGCAAAGATCTAAAATTTTGCCAAGAGGAGGGCACTTCTTTTCTGCTCATAAAAGAGAGCCCAGTACCTTGCTCTCTTTATATGTTCAAATTTCTTGCCCTGAAACTCTAGACTTCCCACAAATGGGTCCCCACACCATCCCTAAACCCATTTGTATTTCCCACTCTTTATCTGTTTGCACTTTGACCAACGGTCCTCACATTTCATCATCTTTGTCCACGGAGGTTGATCTAGACTTTGATCGGCTTTGAACTCAGTGTCTTTTCAAAGGCTGTGGACTTTGTGCTCGTAACCAGACTTCTGACCTTTGTCCAACCCCATGTATCTGTCTGTACTTCCCAATTCCAGCTATTCTTTCCTCACAAAATCAATGGAACCAAAGGTCTAAGTACATTAAAGTTATAATGGCAACAAATGTCATGACTAAAACTCACGTATATATATCAAACATCGGAGGAGTAAGGCGAGTGGGTATAATAATATGAGTTAAATTCTCATCAGATGCAAGAGGTTAACAGTTAACATTTAAAACTTATCTACTTCTGTTCAAGTTGGAGGAAAAAAAGAAAAATTAAATAAATAAAAAATAAATAAAACTGATCAATCAAGATGGAGCTGTATGAGCACATTAATTAGAGATCTGAAAGTAACCAACAGAACTAAACACAGAAACAATAAAAAGAAATAAGATGGTTGCCTTGGGGCAGGCAGAAAGGACAGAAGAAGGGTCCACTGCATTGTATGATAAGTCCTCTGGATTCTTTTGTTTTGTTTTGTTTTGTTTTTTTACCATCATGGATTCTGTACTCAGATTTTGCACTTGCTGTTCCCTCCACATGTTCTGTTCCCTCTGTTCCTTCGGGTCTTTATCCAAATACCACCTTCCCAGTGGAGCCTTTCCTGAGTACCGTATTTAAAATAGCATCTTCTCTCTCTGCTTTGTTTTATTTCTCTCCATATCATTTATCACCTTTTAACATTTATATGATATTCTTATTCATTTTACTTCTTTTCTGTCTGGCCCAACTACAGTGTCATCTTCAGGAGAGCAGGGGCGTTGTCTGTTTTGTTCACTGGTAAATGCCCAGCACCTGGAACAGGGACAGCCACTAGCAACTGACTATCTGAACAAATCATGTGTGTGTGTGTGTGTGTGTGTGTGTGTGTGTGTTACTAGGTGAAAAGATTTTAATAGCCAACAAATATTTTAGAAAAGCTCTCACTTCTTTTTGCTTGCCTGTTGTTTTGTTTTGTTATGTTTCATGTTGAGGTAGTTCTTAGAGGATTAACTATCCCTGAAGTTTTCTAAGTGGGTTATTCTTTTGAGCTTCAGAGATTCCTTTGGGTTCAGGTTGGTCAAGTATAAGAAACTGATGTCACCAGGCAAAAGGAAAAGAGGCTTCCCTGGCAGAACACTTCCTCATCCATGAGGACCCAGGTTTCCCAGGGCGTCATCCATGAAAAGAACCTTTAAAATGAGGTC
Source organism: Eulemur rufifrons (assembly GCF_041146395.1). Lineage (NCBI taxonomy): Eukaryota > Metazoa > Chordata > Mammalia > Primates > Lemuridae > Eulemur > Eulemur rufifrons. The sequence goes on from NC_091010.1 coordinate 40,747,122, forward strand.
AAGTTCCAGTGAGGAATGACATCACCAAAAAAACACAATGCGTGTTGGGTTTTATTTGTTTGTTTTCTTAAAATAAACATTTCGATTATTTAAGTCTAAAAAACTAAAGAACTAAAGGTTGGACAGCCTTGTTAACTATGGGTCTTTTAGAGAAATAAGGGAGTCTAAAAACTGTACCTTTCAGAAACTTTAAATGCATTGTAGTCAATGTGCTCTTATCCAATTTCTTTTGAAAAGACAAGTAATTCCTCAAAAAGGAATCCTCAGATAACAACAGCATCAAAAAGGGCTGCTCCCTTCAGTCCCTTCAAAGGACTTCACCTTCGCCTTTGCTGGTGAATCCTGTCACAAATGTGCTCAAGACTGCGATGAATTTTATGTCAGCTTGACTGGCATGGGATGCCGCCTTCTATCTATTTTATCATTTGAAACTTTTTATCGTATCTTTCAGCTTGTTGATCTCAAATATGTGGGTTGCTAATTCTCCTCTTTGGTCTGTTGATTCTCCCTCAGGGAGTGTTTCTTCCTTATGGGTTTGTGTTTTTTACTGTGAGCACATTTCCAGCAGGGAGTTGGTGGGCGCGGGGGTGCCCGTGGGAATGCCACGTATCCTGTTATGGAAGAGCTGCTACAGAGAGGTCTGGTATCTGCTTCTGCAAGTTGTGCTGAGTTGTTACCTATTTTTATGTAATCTTGGCTTGATAATTCTGATACTACTTGGGTAAATATAAATTTGAACTCCACTCACACAAAACACAAGCTGGGTCTCTGATTTCTCAAGGGTAAAGAGACGCTTTGGCTCACTTCCCTGGGTGGGCAGACAAACTGCTTCTAGTTCCATTTCACTAAGAGTTCTGGTTCTCAGATCTGGTTTCCTGTCTTACAAGGGTCCAAGGCCACACCTTCTGTCCTCAAACGAACATAGATATTAAACCCCCAGCCACTACTCCCAGGGGTCTATTTCCAGACCAATGCCTTCCTGAGCTACTGGGGCAGCTCATGAACTTACACTTCTGGCTTCACATTCCCTCATTGGTTTTGGCACCCAGGGAGTCCTCTGTCTTTCTTTTAAGCTTGGTTATCACATTTAAATTTTTTGCTAGATTTTTTTTGTCCAGTATTTACGTGTGCTTGGAGTGAGGAAAGAAGATAATATGGGGTATCTCAGTAAGTCACCAGAACCCAGGAAAAATTATTTTATAAACTTTCCTATCAAAAGGAGAGCATATATTATTTTGGCAAAACTCTTATTCTTTCCATTTCCCAAATCATTTTAGTTTGTTCTCGCAGCTGAAATTCATTCATTAAAAATAAGTAGTAGATCCCAAATTGGGCACATGTGTATACAATTTTATAAACTGCCTTTTTGTATATGGCTTTTATCTTGAACTATTAGACCAGTGCCATTTCCTGTATTATTAAAAATTCATGGAAAAACTAATATTTAGGACCTGCATTTTATTTCATTGCAGTATCATAATTTATTTAACAGTCCCTCTATATTGGACATGGGCATATTTTCCAACATTTTACATAAATAATACAATAATGATTATCACAATACTTAAATATTTGTCCACACTTTTGATTGTTTCCTTAAGATATATTCAGAGAAATGTCTTTACTGGGGATTGCATTAACTCCTTTAAGCCATTGAGTGTACTGGATGGGAAATGTTTGTTTAAACTGTATCACCGCCAAGAACCTAGCCAGCTAATGTGCTAGCAGGAAGAGAATGATTAGCAACTACCCTCCAGTAAACCACAATGTTGTAAGATTATTGTTTGTTTTACTAAAAGTTGTCCCTTGATTACAGGTCATTAGGACCTAATGATAATGAAAACCCTATATGGGTTTCCCAAGTGTGTTTAAATTTCACAAGCTTTGCATATCCCACCAGAAAGCCAGATTCAACTGGCACTTTCATATGGTCTCCCATCCTCACTGCTCAAAGACAGCCCTTCACTTCCTTCTCCACATTTCCAAATGACAAGTCTTCACAGACCCAAATCAAATGCTGTGTCCTTCAGAAACTCACCTTACCTAGAGAATAAATGCCAGACCCCACCTCTCCTCTGTTCCCCTAGAACTTATTGTACTTTCACAATATTGAATCGAAACACTTTCCACTTTGTCTTGCAGTAGTTGTGCCCATGTCTGCTCTCCCATACTCAACTATATGCTCTGAGGACAGAATCTTTGTCTGATCCATCTCCACGTATCCCAAAGCACCTAGAACTCTAACTCTGCCTTCAGCATAGAAAGGACTCAGTAAATATTTCCTGTTGTCTTTAATGCACAAATGGTAACAATCTGAACAACAATGAATTTCATTAGCAACTGACAATATATATTTCTACTATTAATGGGTAAAAAATTAGTTTTTACTCAATCTTTTATGTAGTTAATTTTTATAGTATATAATATAGACCACATTATATATGATAATTTTCATACGTAATAATTAATTTTACTTAATTTTTTTGAGGAAGTTTGTCTCTCAGATTGTAAATACTGCCTTGATAAAAGCTACCAAGTACTACAGTTGGAGAGATCAAAACCTAAATAAATCAATATGATACAAGCAGAAATAAAGTAAAATTCAGTTAATCTGATTTTTGCATCTAACATTGTAACTAATTTTATCTCCATGATAGCTGAGAGTAAACCTAATTACAGTGCCAAATAACAAAGTTAAGTGATTTTTCTCCTTTTTGAATTTACTTTTTTCTTTTGTAATTTTTGGTCATAGTATAATAATCATCCTTAATTATTTAAGGAATGAATCTGATCACCAAATGACTATTTTGTATTTTTTCCCCTGTGAACAATAGGTTTATAATGGTGGATGGGTGGATACATGGATGATGGATGGATACATGATAAAGCAAATACAGCAGCGTATTAACAACTGTACCATTTAAATCAAGGGATAGCAAACTTTTTCTGTAAAGGGTCAGATAGTAGGTACTTTGCAGTCTCTGTCGAAACTACTTAACCCCACTGTTGCAGTGCGGAAGCAACTGGAGACAATACGTGAGCTAATGGGAATGGCTGTATTCCAATAAAACTTTATAAAAACAGGCAAGCAGCCAGATCTAATCTAAATGGATCTAACTTAAATCTAATCGAAATGTCTGATCTAAATGGTGGGTCTACAGATGTTCACCATACAATTTTCAACTATTCTGCATGTTTCAAAGCTTTCATGATAAAATGTTGAAAACCATATATTTATGAATTATCCAAAACTTTTAACTATTATGCAGAGGTTTAAATATTAAAAGCTTATAAATCATGCCCCAAGTTTTTGTTTTTATATATGCTCTTTATTATAGCCTTCAGAGGGTAAAAGTTAGATGTCAGATTTTCTGAAGTCCTTAGGTTTGGGCATCATGAACAAGAATGACTGATCCAAAAACAGCTAGTTCTTGGCAATAGTAAGAAGAAAATGTTCCTCCCTGCTTTTCTCCACCAGAGCTGCACAGTAACTTTCCACTTAATTGTGACCTTTCCATTCCTGTCAGCAAAGGGGACGTAGATGTTTTTGTGACATTATTATTTTATATAAAGCATATGTGCCTTTTCCCAGGCTTTTTAAAAAACATTCTATTATTTAAAGCTGACATTATTTAAAGTGAACAGCAGTGACTTTGCCAGTTATTTTATTTCCTTTTGAATATTTCCATCTACATGGTGCTTAATATAATTTGACATATTTTTGCTTTCTTCACAATATGGATTTTTTAAACTACTTTTTTCTGGAAGTTGTGACACTGATTACTTTAAAACATTAGAAGGCATCTAAATTTGTATGTGTTTTCAATATCAGCTCTGCTGGACAGAGCAAGGTGACAACCAGGCCATAACACACACTTTAGGGTCCGTGTGGCCTTCTTGCATTGAAGCAGAAAAACATTCTGTTTCATACTCACTGGCTTAGTTCATAATCCAAACCAGACATTAGGAGACGATCATAGTGTCTTTGTCCCTCACAGAATTTTTCTTCGGGCCTGTCAAATCTTTCTGGCCTTAGTTTCAACCCATTCTTCACAGAAAACAAAAAATAGGAGCAGAAAGAAAAACGGTCTACGTTGTAGGATCATTGCAGCCACCACAACGGCAAGTGCTTCTGTTATGACGCTCAGGGTCCCGCCTGCCAGGGTCCCCGCCTAGCCTTCCTGCCACTCGGCTCTCTTATAGAAACACTCAGTGTAAGACCCCATGACTCTTCCCCAGAGGATCTGGCTCTTTTTATACTGCAGTCACCGACCGTGGTCTGGAGAGTCACCATTTTTTGGTTTTTGTTTTTGAGACAAGATCTTGCTCTGTCACCCTGGCTGGAGTGCTGTGGTGCAGCATAGCTCACAGCAGCCTCAAACTCCTGGGCTCGAGCAATCCTCCTGCCTCAGCCTCCGGAATAGCTGAGACTACAGGCATGCGCCATCACGCTCAGGTAATTCTTCAATTATTTTGTAGAGACAGGGTCTCCCTCTTGCTTAGGCTGGTCTCCAACTCCTGAGCTCCAACAGTCCTCCTGCCTCACGCTCCCAAAGTGAGAGTCACCGTTTTAAATGAGGAAATTGAAACTGAGAGAAAATAGATCACTAGACCGCCTCCCCTCCTGCTGGGGTGAATCCCCACTTGTGAACTCTTTCGTCTCCGTCTCATCACCACTGCTTCCTGACAAGACAGCGATCTTGCAAATGCCTACCTTGAGAAACAGTGCAAAGAATACAAACTTTAAAGTCAAATGGATCAGGCTCAGCTCTCACAACTGCCACGTACTGGTTATGGATTTTGGTCAAGTGGCTTCATCCCACTGAGGCAGCCTGATAATGGCTCCAAAGATATGTCCACGTCCTAATCCCTGGAACCCATGAATGTTACTGTGTAAGTTTTTGCAAGTGTGATTAATTAAGGCTCTTGAAATGAGTAGATTATCCTGATTACCTTGGTGGGTCCTAAATGCCATCACCAGTGTCCTTTTAAGAAAGAGACAGAGGGAGAGTAGACACCACACACACAGGAGAAGGCAATATGAAGATGGAGGCAGAGCTGGGAGTGATGTGGCCACAAGCCAAAAAATGCAAGAGCCACCAGAAGCTGGAAGAAGCAAGGAATGGATGCTCTCCTAGAGCCTCTGAAAGGAACCAGCCCCACTAACACCTTGATGTCTGACTTCTGGTCTCCAGAACTGTGAGAGAATAAATCTCTGTTGTTTTAAACTTGTTACAGTTGCCACAGGAAACAAACACACCTGCTAAGCCTCAGTTTCCTCACCTGTTAAGCAGAGATAATAATATATGCCTTGCTGGGCTGTTGTGATAACAAGAGTTAACAAATGAAAAATACTAGCTCAATGTCTGGCACACAGTAGGCATACAGTACATAGCAGCAGCTATTGTTTCTGCAATAATTGTCTTCATTATGTTTTATTATGGATTGTTAACTTAAAAATCACAAGATCTATACATTTGGAAAGGAGGAGCTTTATTTCTTATAAAGGGTTACAACCTGCAAGGTGGCCATGTGACAGGCTGGGAAGCTTAGCCTCTGGCCAAGCCAGGAGACAGGCACTTAGAAGGAGGTGGAGTTGGGGCAGGGATTTAAGCTGAACAGTTTGGCCAAGTAATACATACTCAACAGGTTACAGGGGGAAGCTATAAATATTCATGAAGGTAGTCCTGATGCATGCATATTGAACAAACATGCATGTAACATACAACCTGTGTTCAATTTGGGGTGCAGACTTGTTTAAATGTATTATATTCAGGCCCTATACATCAGAAGGTATTTTTAGGACACAAAGATACTCAAGTGCAGCCTTGAGTATAAAACCAGCCAGAACCAATCCATCACTGGTGGTCTTCTTACCAAGAGAAAGTTCTGAAATCAGTCTCTTGTCCAATCAAAGCTGTAGACATGGCTTGTGGAACAGAGGGTGAGTCTCAGTGTCTGGTGTGACCTGCAAATTGCTTTAATATTGTTTATCTTGAGGCCAGTGCTTTTTTAGCTACTAGAGAAAAAGAAAAACCCTTCGGCAGTTAGAACATAGTTTATTCTTGAAGTGTAGGGGTACATGAGTTAACCTTGCCTGGCATGGCCTCGGGTCCTGTTCATAATTTGTGATCTTATTGCTACAAAGAGTAGTCCATTCTGTCAGTTTTGTGGTCTCTATTTTAACATCAATGCTGGTGCGTTGTTGTGTCTAAATGGCAAAAGGGAGGGAGTATAATGAGGCATGTGTCACCTCTTGTCCCGTCGTGGCCAGGAGCTCAGTTTTTCAGGTTTCTCTGCAGTACCCTCGGCCAAGAGAGGGTCCGTTCAGTGGCTGGAGGTTTCGGATTTTATTTTTACTTTACAGGATAAAAGAGTATGGACAGCTTATCCTAAATTCAGTACTACTGTTTTAAAAATCAGTCAAACCAAATACTCAGTGGTATAATCTTCATCTAGGGAGAACTGCATATTTATTTATAGTTTATATCAAAATAGTGCTTTTCATCAAAAAGCTGTCTTCTATACTGTTGCTATATTATTATGAAATGCTGGATCTATTCATGCCAATAATTAAATAAACCATTTTGCATTTTTCCAAGTATTTAATTGCGTGTTTTGCCATAAATTACATGTTTAAAATGGAAAATAAACATTTCCAGCTGTTTGGAGGACAACAAATCTAAATCTGAACTGCTGAATTCTGGAAAAACTACAGAGCTTTTAAGTATGCTACAATTATTTTTTAAACCAATGTCAACTCTTGCTTATTCAGAATTTGAACATTCACTGAGGTATAATTAGGGGACAGTGGGAGTTTTACATGATGGAAGATTGCCTCCCCAAACACAAAAGTGTAGTATGCAGGAGAGTAATCATTTATTTAATGAATGATTATTAAGGCACTGTGCTGGGCACACTTTCTGATTTCAAGACTCATCAAAGGCTACAGTGGCTGGGCATGGTGGCTCACACCTGCACTCCAGCACTCTGGGAGACTGAGGTGGGAGGACTGCTTGAGGTCAGGAGTTCAAGACCAGCCTGAGCAAGAGCAAGACCCATCTCTACTAAAGAATGGAAAAATATTAGCCAGGAACTAAAAATAGAAAAAATTACTCGGGCATGGTGGTGCATGCCTGTAGTCCCAGCTACTTGGGAGGCTGAGGCAGGAAAATCGCTTGAGCCGAGGAGTTTGAGGTTGCTGTGAGCTGCTGAAGCCACGGCACCTAGCCTGGGCAACAGAGTGAGACTGTGTCTCAATAAATAAATAAATAAACCACGATGAGATACTACTACACATTTATTAGAATAACCAAAATTAACAACTTACCATACCTGAAGGATGGCAAAGATGTAAAACAACTGGAACTCATACAACACTGGGGGAAATGTTAAATGGTACCACCATTTTGGAAAATAGTTTGGTGTTTCTTTGAAAACTGAACATTCTTCAGTTTTTCTACCACAGATTCTTTTGCCTTTTCTGGAACTTCATCTAAATGGAGTCATATAGTGTCTACTATTTTGTGTAAATCTTCTTTTACTTAGCTTTTGAAATTTATCTGTATTGTTGCATATATCAGTAGTTCTTTCCTTTTTATTGCTGAGCAGTATTCAATTGTATGAATAAACCATAGTTTGTTTATTCAATCTCTGATGGATGGACACCCGGGCTGTTTCCAGATTGGAACTCATATGAATAAAGTTTTAAATATTCTTGTGCAAGTTTTTCTGTGAACCATGTTTTCATTTCTTCTTGGGCAAATAAATGCCCAGATGTTACATAACTGGACTCTATGGTAGGTGTTTGTTACTTTCACAAGGTGTTGCCAGAACTTTTCCCAAAGTGATTGTGCTGTTTTACATTCTCACCAACGAAGTGTGAAAGTTCCAGTTTAGGGTTAAGTGGAGGTAGGAATTGACTAAGCACAATCATGAGCAACTTTCTGGGGTGCTAGGAATGTTCCATTATATATCTTTATATGGGTTTGGATTGCACACATGCATTTGCCAAAACTCAGCAAATATACACTAAAATTTGTCCACTTCATTGTATGTAAACTTTATATCATAAGAAAAATCTGTAAACAAATATTGAAAGCTAGCTGATGATATGCTTACTGAAATATTTAGGGGAAATTTTACTGATGTCTGTAATTTACTTTGTAAAGTAAAAAATGTAATAAAAAATAAGATTGATGGGTAGACAAAGAAATGGTTGCATTGATACATATCAGATAAAGCAAGATCATAAAATATTAGTGATAAAATTTTGTGGTGCATATACAGGTGGTCATTGTAAAAAATCTTTTCAATTTCACCATATGTTTAAAATTTTTCAAGACAAAATTTTTTTAAGTTAAACATACATTTATCATGTGAGCAAGACATTCCACTTTTAGATATCCACCCAAGAGAAATGAAAGCCAATGTCCATACAAAGACTTGTACATGAATATTCATAGCAACTTCATTGGTAATGGCAAAAAACTGGAAATAACCCATGTGTCCATCAACAGGTGAATGGATAAACAAAATGTGATACATCCATATAATGAAATACTACTCAGCAAAAAAAATAATAACAATAAACTATCAATACATATAACAACATAGATAAATCTCAAAATAATTATGCTATATAAAAGAAGGCAGACCAAGAAAGAAAAGAATTTATACTATATGATTTCATTTATAGAAAATTCTAGAAAATGGAAATTAATCTATGGTGACAGAAAGCAGAACAGTAGTTGCCTGGGGATACGGTGTGGAGAGGAGTGCAGGAAATGAGAATGAGGAAATATTTGGGCCTGATTGTGGTGATGATTTCACAGTTATACACATATGTCAAAACCTATCAGATTTTATATTTTAAATAGATGCAGTTTAAATAGATGCAATTTATGTCAATTGTTCCTCAATAAAGATGTATTTTAAATCCTAAATAAGATATTAAAAATTTTAATCCTGTAGTATTTTTTAGAATATTTTAATTATGTAAGCTTTATCCAATGAAGGCAAAGATTACATAATGTGGAAAATATATTAACGTGACCAATGATATTAATTAAAATAAAAATATTTCACTTAACATTTTTAATTTCTGATATATATTTTTAATTCTAAGAGAAGAATTTTTTTCTTTTTTTTGAGACAGCATCTCACTCGGTAGCCCTGGGTAGAGTGCAGTGGCGTCATCATAGCTCACTGCAACCTCAAACTCCTGGGCTCAAGTGATCCTCCTGCCTCAGCCTCCTGAGTAGTTGGGACTACAGGCATACACCATCACACCAGCTAATTTTTTCTATTTTTAGTAGAGACGGGGTCTCACTCTTGCTTAAGCTGATATTGAACTCCTGAGCTCAAGCGATCCTCCCGCCTCAGCCTCCCAGGGTGCTAGGATTACAGGCATGAGCCACCACGCCTAGCCCTAAGAGAAGAATATTTTATCAAATGATAAAAATAATGTATCTCAAGCTGATATCCAAAATGAAATCAACAGTAAAACACTAGATGGTTTCCTATTAAAGCCAAGAAAGTCCACTATTACCAAGGTCAGGTTTTTTTTTTTTATTAATCTGACATTTCTAGCTAGCTGAATTAAATAAGTAAATTGAATACAATATACTTAAAAGGAGGTGATAGAAATGTCATTATTTGCAGACAAACTGTCTTTACTAGAATAAACTGAAATAAACCAAATGAAAGACTAGTGGAAGAAATTCCAGTAAGCATGTGGTTTTTTGTAAAACATGTATTAAAATAATGATTTTCATAGGTACTAGCAATAACAAAAATATAAAATATTTAAGAATACATTTAAAATAAATGTGCAGATCTAATATGAAGAAAACTACAAGTCTTTACTGAGGGGCATAAATAAGGCTTGGAAAACTGGAAAGATATTTCATATTTCTGGAAGGGGAAGATTCAGTGGGAAGATGTCAATTCTCTAGAAATTAATCCAAACAACACAGTGACAACTAAAATGTCAATGGGATTTCTCTTCAATTTGACTTGATTCAAAGGTTCATCTGCAAGAATAAACATACAGGGAAAAAAAAGCCAGCAATGTTGAGAGGGAAAATCAATGCAGGGAAAGCTATCCAACAAGCTAATAAAATGTATAAGAGCCACAATAATGTAAATCTTAGGCTGGAATTTGTGCAATCATAGGTCAGTAGAACAAAATATAAAATCCAGAAAAACACTGAGATATGATAACAGTAGCATTTCAGATCAAATAGTGTTAAACACAAACCAAAATAAGTCAAAGTATAAAATATAAAAACGTTGACAACACAAAAACTTTAAACTTCTTTATAACAGAAAATACCACAAGCAGAAAAAGAAAAGGCAAACTGTGGGAGGGAAAAAATATAACACATATGACAGCAGAAGGGTTGGCTACTCAAATATAAAAAGATGCCTAACAAAATAAGGTGCCCCTAGAAAAACAGACAAAAATCATAAACAGTGTATTTTTAAGAAGCACAAATGCATAGACAAAGAACAGACATAAGCATTACTTATTAATCTGAGAAGTGCATGCTAAAATAATGAGACAAAGATTTTTTTGAGACAAAGATATTTTTACCTGTCAAATAGGCAAAGATATAAAAGCATACTATCACTAAGCATTTGCAAAATTGTTGTTGCATTTGGCCAACGAGAGACACCAGCAAGAGATAGGAAGGAGATTGAAATTTTTATTTCCCACACTAGGGCTGTGGGTTGCCATGCCTGCGTTTCTCTGCCTAAAACCACAGCACCTGTCAGCACCACAGCTACAGCTCCCACCAGTTCCAATAACAACTCCCTCTCCCTGCCCCTTCAGGCCCACGGGCCTAGGATGGAAAAGGCTTCCTGCAATATCTAGACCTTGGGTGTTTCCATACCTGCTGGTTCCCTTCATTCTGCCCCCACACTTCTGTAAATGGTCCCTCTGTTAAACTCCCTTTAATGACCCCTTGAATGTAGTTTCCTGGCAAAACCCTGACTGATACTTAATCCTGCCATATGAATATATTGTTTAAATCTCTCTTTGTGTGTGTATAAACATAAATGTAGACTAGACACAGGCAGAGACACACAGAAGAATATCAGGACATATATATATCAAAATGTGTCAGAACAGATAACTTATAAACACACGCACATGCATATGCATATACATACATATATACATATATGAATTCAAGAAATTATAAAGAACATAAGAAAGAATAAAAATAATGCTATATTGCTTAGCTTCTTATACAAAAAGTCAATTTAGACCTTCACTATATTTATTAATAAAAACAGCATGTGAATATGGTAAAAACACACAGAACTAAATGGACACTCACACATTCATATGCACACAAATGAATGCTTATAAAACTGGTGAAATCTGAATAAACATTATTCAATGGATTATATCCATGTTGATTTCCTGGTTGTGATATTATACTATAGTTATGCAAAATGTTACCACTGGGGAAAACTAGCTGAAGGGGTTTAACAGATCTCTTCGGATTATTTCTTACAATTGCACATAAATCTGCAATTATCTCCAATAAAAAGTTTTTTAAAAATTGTATACAAAAAAAACTTTCAAACAGGTAAGTATAGATTAGTATTTACCTAATCTCTGAGAGAAAGGAATTTATAAGCTCTACAGGGAGATGAGAAGGGGAAGGTTTGAAAAAGATAGATCAATTCGACTCTTACTCTAATACTAGATGATCTCATTCATTCTCATTGATTCTGACATCAATCATATGCTACCAACTACCAGATTTTATCTCCAAACCAGGTTTCTCTCCTGGCCTCAAGACTCATCACCCACTGCCTTTTTGACATCTCCACGTGGATGTCTCATAAGCTTCTCACATCTCATATGTCCAAAACAGAACTCCTATTCTTTCTGCATCTCCCCCATCCAAGCCTGTTGCTGCAATCTTCCATATCTCCGTAAATGACACCTCCATAAAACCAGTTGCCAAACCAGGAACCATCAATGACATTTCTTCCTTACTCTCCACATCTAATCCATCACAATTCTTGCTGATTCCACCTCCAAAATATATCTCAAACCCATACTCTGTCCAAGCCACCTTCATTTCACTTCTCAACTACTGTCATAGCCTTTCGACTGATCTTCTCACTTCCATTCTTCCCCCTCCCCGATCCATTCATCATACAGTCACTAGAAAAATACTTTGAAATATAAATCTGATCAACACTCTTCAGTGGCTTCCTATTAAAATTAGGATAAAAATCCATAATCCTCACCATCATGCGATAGGATCTTGCTCCATGTACCTTCTCAACCTCATCTCGTATCCATCTCTGACTTCCCGTTGTCCTCCAGCCACTGCTATTCCTTCACGTTCTCAAGCACATCACATTCTTCCACTTTGAGGAGTTCAAATGTGTTTTTCTCTTTACCAACCCACTTCCTATGAGTCTTTGCCTGTCTAACTCTTATTTATTCTTCTGGACTCCGTTTAAATGTCCCTCTCTCAAAGAGGCTTTCCATCACCACAACCATGCCCAGTTTAAACTAGATCTCTCTATCATACCATCTTGTGCTTTGCCTTCCTGTTCCCCCTAGGGCTAGGTGACACAGAGCATGAGGACAGGTGCCAGGGAATATTTGTTTGCTCATCACTTTTATACCTAGCACTCTGCCGGCACTTGGCACTTGGTCTTGTGGGTGGTCTTTGTTTTTTGTTTTTTCAACTATTGGGTTAATGAACACATGAAGATTCAGCTCAAGCTTCACTTATTCCTTTATTTATTTATTTATTTTTAGAGCCAGGGTCTCACTCTGTCACCTAGGATGGAATGTAGGAATGTCATGGCACAATCACAGCTCAATGCAACCTCCAACTCACAGGCTAAAACAATCTTTCTGGATGCCACCACTCCCAGCTAATTTTTTATTTTTTGTAGAGACGGGGGTCTCACTATGTTGCCCAGGCTAGTCTTGAACTCATGGGCTAAAGCGATCTCCCACCTCAACTTTCTAATGTGCTGGGATTACAGGTGTGAGCCACCACACCTGGCCAAGCTTCACTTCTTTTATAACTCCTTTCTCAACCATCCTCAGTGCTCTTCCACACTAGTAGGTCTCAGCACTTGCTTCTTTGTTCCCCACTGGGTACTGTACCTATAGGTAATACTTGACAAACAGTCCCCGTGAAATGTTGGGTTCTTACACAAGCCAATACTCTATGTCACTTCTGGGCCTTCACACATGCTGTTCCTTCTACCTGACACTCTTCCTTCCTCTTATCCCCACTCCCTCCCTTTGCCCAACTACTCTCTACTCATCTTTCATGTCTTAATTTAAGTATCACTTCCTCTAGGAAATCTCAATACCTCCCCCCATGCTGGATTAGATTCTGCATTGTAATTGTACATTTGGTTAACGACATCTCCCTCTAGACTGTGACCTCAGGTCCTGTATCTGTCTTGTCCACTGCTCTATCTCTAGAAACTAGCACAGAATCTGTCACATAGTAGGTGGTCAATAAATAGTTGTTGAATCAATGAATTGATAGATGCTTAACAGTTGTTTACTACTGAAAGAAGCAACTCACTGGGCTAAGGTATGTAGCATTCCAATTCTAAATGCTTTCCTAATTTAGCCAAATATTCCAACTTACATGGTTAGGGTCAATTAATCTTAGAGAATGAATTAGTTTGAATAGTCCTCTCCCTGGGAAGATGAGAGTAGATCTGCTTCCACCTTCTCAAATCAACACTTTTCAATGTGGAAAAAACATTAGGAATAGGAAAGTCTAAAATGACCCTCTCCTGGCCCCAGAATCACTCTTTGCTGCTGAAAATATTACCAATTTAACTCCATCTCCCAATAATAGAATGGAAATAAATAAACCAGATTCTCTAAATTGGCTTCAAAGATAATGCCAGTGCTATCTGTGTTAACAAAATGTCAGGGGAAAAAGCAATGGTTGCATAAGACAAAAGTGCCCAGCAATAGTTACATAAGACAAGAGGGCCCAGTATTCCACAAAGTCAATTGGCTTTTTCAGAAGAGCAGCCTTAAAAGTATCCAAAAATCAATTGATTAGGTAATGCACACTCAGCAACTGCAAAGTTGATATAGGGCTTAAATCAGCAAATGCAAACCAGAGGGGCATTTATAGGCATTATTCAAATAAAGATGTACCCCAAGAACAGAACACATCAGGTGGGAATGACTAATATACTCTGTGCTGATACAAACTCAATCTTCAATGGTATGGCATATGCTATTTTTTATAACTAGGTCTCAGGCACCATAGATTGGCTCACTTTGCATCCATCTCTACCCTTACTTTCTTGGCTTCCTCTACTAAAGAAGCTAGAAGTGCTAAATAATCACTTGCAGTCTCTCTTGCAACTAGGGATAGCTAAATATTGAGAAAGCATGTCCCGATTTAAAAAGAGGCAGATTTAAGTAGCACCGCCCTTTTCCCATCTTTCTGCCTTGACCATGGATGAAAGATCTGCAACAGCAGCAGCCGTCTTGCAACCATCAGACAACAAACCAATATGCAGCAAATGAATAGACAGTAAGAGCCTGGGAATTTGATGACATCATGGAGTGCTTATATCTACCCTATACTGCCTACCTCTAGGTAGGTATAAGAAAAATAAACCTTTATCTGTGTAAGACATTCTTCTTGCAGCTAAAAATGTTTCTGAGTGTTACCATATCCAGGGCAGTGCTACTTAAAGTATGGTCTGCAAGCCAGCAGCATCAGCATCAACAGACCTGGAAGGTGTTAGAAATGCAAATTCTCAACTCTTCACTCCCTCACCTCCAGCCCCACTATTGTCTGAGTTCTATTCCCTGCCTTCCAACCTTGCCTTTCTCTTCCAGTTTTCATAGTGTCACTTCTTAAATATTTCTCTTCCAGCCTTCTTCCTTTCTCCCCACATTTTGATTGTCCAGGCCAAAAAGGGAAATGTTGTATGTACATGATGCATTGTCAGTTAAGAATAGAGTGTTTAAAAAAATTTTACGGACACTGCCAGATATCTAACATGAACTCAAATTTTAAAAGTACAAAACCAAACTCTTGATTTTTCTTTCCCAATCTGTTCCTCTCCTACTGTTTAATTTCAATTAATGGCATCTCGATTCTCCTAATTGCTTAAGTCAAAAACTTGGAGTCATCCTCAACTCCTGTCTTTCTCCCACACCCCACATCCCATCCATTAGCAAATTCTGTTTGTTCCACTTTCATAATATATTCCAAATCCAAATATTTCTCACCCTACACTACTACTACCTTGGTCTCAGCCAGTGTTATCTATTGCTTAGGCCACTGCAATAGTTCCCTATTTAGTTTCTCTGCTTCCATCCTTGCCTCCTCACGATCAATTTTCCAAAGAACAGCTGAAGCGATCTTTCTTAAAATGCAAACTTCATCATATTACTCCTTTGCTGAAAACCTTCCAATGTCCTTTAGTAGAATAAAATGCAAATTCCTTATCATAATTGACAAGGCCTTGCATGATCTGGCCTCTGGTCACCTCAACACCAGCATCTATGACTCCCCTGCTTGCTCACCCTGCTTCTGCATTGCGGGCCTCCTTGCTACTACTCAAGTATGCTAAGCACCTCCCTCATTAGGACCTTTCTATTTGTTGTTCCCTCTGCCTGGAGCACTCTTCCTCTAGATATGCTTACTCTCATTTATTTGAGTCTCTACTCAATCACCCCCCTATCAGAGGAGCCTTCCCTGAATACTTTATCTAAAATAGTATGGGCCAGCACAGTGGCTCATGCCTATAGTCCCAGCACTTTGGGAGGCTTAGGTGGGAGAATCACTTGAGCCCAGGAGTTCAAGGTTACAGTGAGCTATGATCTTGCCTCTGCACTCTAGCCTAGGTGACAGAGTAAGACCCTGTCTCTAAAAAATAATAATAATAAATAATAAAATGAAATAGCATAGTGCTCATTATATGCTACATCTTACCTTCCCTTACTTTATTGCGCACTAATTACTACTTGACTTTACATTAAATATTTATGTTAAATAAATATTGTAAATATTTATTTATTGTCCCCCCAACACAAACACAACACATACACATGCTATTTTACTTACCACTACATCCCCAACATTTTAAAAAAGTGCCTGACATGCAGTAAGAGCTGAATAATTTTATTTGTGGAATTAATAAGCTTTCTGTAGACCTCTGCCCATACTTGAGCTATACTATATTACCATTCTTACCATTTGCTCTACTTTTTCTAAGTCAATTTTTATGGTAAATTTTATTTATTGTCTACTCAACACTCAAGCTCCACCTCCATTACAATAAAATTCTGATTTGTTCAGATAAGCGTAGAGCCGTTGACCTCACCAAATCTCAAAAGATGAATCATGATTGGCTTAAGCCAGTCATGGTAATCTTATTCTATTTTGGAGCAGATTGTCAAACAATAGGCATGTGATCTGATTTTGTCAAATGAGATGTAAGGGGAAATTCACTAAAAGATTTCCCTCCTCAACTAAAAAGACAGAGTCTTGGAAGTACCTAATCTTTTGTACCTGTCTCTTCCTTCCTTCTTGGAATACAGGTGTGATGATATAATGTCCAGAGATGTGGCTGCTCTCTTGTAATAATCAAGTGACATGTATGGAGACTAAAAATCAACCCAATGAGGACAGCAGAGTGGAAAGACAGAAAGACGCTAGGTCCTTAGTGACATCATAGAGCCATTAAATAAACCTGAAACTGCCCATTTCCAGAGTTCTTATTAAGTAGCAATAAAAGTTCTTATGCTTTAAGCTAGTGTTCATTTAGGTTTTCCTTTATTTACAGCCAAATGAAATCCCAACTAATTCAATAATTTTATTTATGAATGTGTTTGTGAAAACAAATGTGTTTTTCCTTTATGTAGAACATTCTGGATGTGAAAAGGAAGGAAAGGAGGTGGAGAAAAGAAAGAAGAGGAAGGGAGAAACAAACCCAATCAATCTGCGGATGAAATAATCCTGGAAGTGGAGTGAATTACAGAAAGGGTAAGGAAGCAAAAGAAAAAAAATTATTCAATATCTTCCTTGCTCAGCATCTAGTTTCAACCTCCTCTATTCTTTCTTATGTGATCCTTCCACTAATATAGAAGGATTATAAACTAAACCACTGCTTTCATAAATCTACCACTCACTATAAAAACTTTCTCATTATCTGTCAGATAATGTTTATCTAGTTAACATTCAAAGATTCTAAAATCCAATCACACCAATCCATTGAGTTTATCTCTCACTATTTCCTAATCTAAACCTTCCAGCTCAAACAAAAACAAATAAGAAAAAACTCTTCTTATTGTGCTCTTATTTATTATCTCTAAGCCTGTGGTCCCCAGTTCCCAGGGCCACTGCAGACCAGTACTGGTCCATGGTCTGTTAAGGACCAGGCTGCAGAGCTCTGCCACCACCGCCCCCCCACATCTGTGGAAAAATTGTCTTCCATGAAACTTAGCAGCCGGGGTCCACACAGCAGGAGGTGAGCAGTGGCCAGCAAGCAAAGCTTCATCTGTATTTATAGCCGCTCCCCATGGCTTGCATCACCACCCGAGCTGTACCCCCAACTCCCGTCCTGGAAAAATTGTCTTCCATGAAATCGGTCCCTGGTGCCAAAAAGGCTGGGGACCGCTGCTCTAAGCCATTAATCTCTCCATTCCCAGTGATGTAGGTTATTAAGAATGAAATGTCCAGTTTCTTTAAATGCCAAGTTTGACAGTTGATATCTTTGACATTTCACTTTAACACTTCTTGTTTTATTTTTATTGTGAAGATACATCTTCTTTCTTTCAAATGCATGGTTTGGCTTGTAATTCTCTTTCAAAAAATTTTTCACAGCAATTTTTGTGAAACCATGGATAAGTCAAAAATTCATGTTATTTTCAAATATGAGTTCCGTCGTGGAACCAGCGGAACTCAGACAGCTTGAAATATCAATGAAGTGTTAGGGAAGGGTGTGGCTAATGAACACACGGTATATCAACAGTTTGAGAAGTTCCATTCTGGTGATTTTAATCTTGAAAACAAGCCACATGGGTGACCTGAGACCAAGGTGGATAATGATGAGCTAAAAGCTATAGTGGAAGTGAATCCATCTCAACCTACGTGTGAATTAGCAGCAAGGTTTGACGTTACTACTCCAACAATATTGGACCATTTGAAACAAATGGGCAAGGTAAAGAAGCTGGATGGATAGGTACCGCATGAATGAAACAAGCGTCAGAAGAAAAATAGTCTCGAAGCTTGCCTTTCTTTGCTGTCACGACAAAAAGGTGAACCATTTCCACACCCTATCATTATGTGTGATGAAAAGTGGATTCTTTTTGATAATCATAAGCGCTTGGCACAATGATTGGATAAAGATGAAGTGTGAAACACAATCCAAAACCGAATATTCATCAAAAAACGCTAATGGTGTCTGTTTAGTGGTCCAGCACTGGTATTATCCACTACAGCTTCAGGAAACCCGGTCAGTTGATTACAGGAGACGTCTACTGCAACCAATTAGATGAAATGATGAGGATGTTTGTGATTATGCAGCCAAGATTGGTCAATAGAGACAGGGTGATTTTCCTGCAAGACAATACTCGACCACATGTCACAGAAACACGTCGCTGCTCAAACTACAGAGGCTGGACTTGGAAACTCTCTGACATCCACCATATTCACCAGACCCTGCACAACTGACTACTAATTCTTCCAGGCTTTGGACCACTTCTTGCAAGGAAAAATATTCAATTCTCAACAAGCTGTGGAAAACCCCTTTCACAATTTCATCGCCACTAGCTCTCCAGGCTTCTTCACTGCTGGCATAAACAAGCTACTGTTAAGATGGAAAAACTGTGTCAATAGTTTAGGTTCATACTTTGATTAATTGTACTGCTTCTTGTTTGAGATATAATAAACTAAATGTTTGATTTGAAATTGGACATTTCATATTTAATGACCTACTAACTAGGTATTTAAGACACTGGCAAAGCCAAGGGGAAGGAAGATGGTGGAATTCAGCTATAATGGATTTAACCAGAATTTTACAGCCAGAAAATCTGGCATAAACTGTTTTAATTTCATCATACTTGCACTTTTTGTGTCTTACAGTTTTAGAATTGTTTTATTTTGAATTACATAAGGTATAGGTACAATGTAAATTTTCTTCTAAATGTCAGATCAGGCCTTGACTATTCCAAATGCATGTCTTCTCTCCTCCTATCTAAATCCTGCCCCATCCCTTGAGCCCAGGTCAAAGTCCAAGAAACCTTTCCAGATCAGAATCAGGGTCATTTTGTAATTGAATTTTTACAGTTTTTAGACTCAAGTTTCCACTTAAATATATATATTTTTCATCATGTTATAATGTTGTACATGAGGTATAACTTATCTCTCTAATTAGACTCAAAGTTTCCTACTCACAAGTAAATCCTCTCGAAGGCATTGTACTTTTCTAAAAATCTCCTCCACAGCAGCTAGCACAGTAAGAATGCAATGAATACTTGTTGAATGGAAAGAGTACAGAACCCCTGACCTGCTGGTTTACATGACCAATGGGCGGATGAATGTTTGCATATAAATGCTTTATGTTTCAAGAGTTAGCAATCTACTGAGCCAAGGATAAATTCTGGCTTAAGCTGTAAAGTAAGACACTATAATCAGCATCACTGAATGAAGAACCAAATCCTCCTCTGGGAAGTTCTGCAGTTCACCAACTTTAACCAATTGCTCCTTGCAAAGTCTTTCCCCAACAGGCAAGGGAAGACACAAGAACTCATTTGGTCAGACATCAAACACCCCCACCCAGCCCCTCACCTCCGCCTATGCCAAGCACCCCCATCAATCACCCCCATCACCAAATCAAAAATATGTGTTTTAAATCAGAATATAGTTTGGCAACCAACAGCATTTATGCCATACCAAAATTGATTGCCAATACACGCCTACTTCCCTGCTGGCTATGACAGTATGCTACCCACCTCATTGACAAAAATTGGCAGCCAGCCTGCTCCGTCCCCCACTTCATTGTTAGTGGGCTGTCCTGCCCCCTCTCAGTTTGGAAATCACGGCCTAAGACACTCTCTTGAGCTACCTCCAACATGCCGAGGGGAAAGGAGTAGGAACTTTGGCACCCTAATTTTAAGAGAGTGCCAGTCCATGATGTAAAAGGAAGGCTATATTCTTCTCCAAATGTGGATACTGCCTGTTTCCTTTATTGCAGTCATTAGCTGATGTCTTTGGCAGAGAACATGTTGAGTAAGCTTTTCCAGGATGGTTTTGTAGCCTTGGAAATGTACCATCCAAAACAAAAAGCCAAACTTCTGATTGTTCTCAGTTTGCACCCACACATTCACCAAGATACCTCATTTTTTTAAATTATTTTTTTAATAAAGCAAGAGCCAAATTCATACTTCCTCTGCCCACTTCCCAATGGCAAGTCATTCCAATTTTTATTTTTCTTTTTTGTCTATTTTCTTTCCCTTCCTCTTAATTAAAAGAAAAATTTTTTGTCACCAGTAACCACTGCACTTCTCATTCTCCCTTTTCTGTACCCCAGCTCACTTTTCCTGCCCTCTACCTGAACAACAGATTCAAAAAAAAAAAAAAAAAAACACAGCACTAAACTGAATTGTGAATAGTCCACAATTGAGATTTAAAGTTCAATATATAAAAACTGAATATGAATAGAATTTGACTCAATGGGTAATTTATTTTTTTATAAATCTGAATACAGGGGCCAGGCACGATGGCTCAAGCCTGTAATCCCAGCACTCTGGGAGGCCAAGGAGGGAGGATCGCTTGAGCTCAGGAGTTCAAACCAGCCTGAGCAAGAGTGAGACCCCGGTTCTCTATAACAACAACAAAAAAAATAATCTGGATACAGATGTGTTTAATGTTTATTATGAAGTGCTTTCAAGGAGAAATATAAAAATGTTCCTTAGGAAACTTTCACTTTGGAAGGTTGCAAGCTCACGTTATGCCAATTTCACATTACTATAAACAATAAAAATGAACTACCATAAACTCTTTTCTATTGGAATCAATAACATGAGCTTAATAGAAAATCTAGAGCTCCAGTTGCAACTTTAATCAACTCCAAAGTCAAATTTCCGATTATCATATGCTCTACTTAATGAGTAACCAGCTGGAGAGTAAGATCTCAACTTGATTGCAGCATGACACGTACAAACCTGACCACTGGGTTTTCTATTTTTAACACAGTTAAAGAGTAACAGATATGTCTTAAAAGGCCATGGAAAAGTACCACACAGCTGGGAGAACTGAAAAAATAAATGCTTCTAATTACAAGTCAAGTTACTTTTGTATTATGAGCTTGATTTTTCCTTAAAATCTCAGGAGGATACAACAAAATATCAAGCTATATTGATACAATAAATAACTTCCACAAACATCTGTATTATTTAAGCCTTGGTTGTCTAGTGTGAGGGACTAGATCAAACAGATGCAAGCATACCCAAGATTTTTTTAACTTTTCCCTAAGAATTCATCAAGATTTGAGTCCCAGTTCTGCTACTCAAGAGCTGTGTGACTTTAGGGACGTGATTAGGTTTTCTGGTCTCAGTTTTCTTATTTGTAAAATAGAGATCATAACCCACCTCACAGGGCTGTTATGAGGATTAAACAATAGAATATAGATGACATATCTAAGTCAGTGCCTAGAATCTTGCAAGAATATCTATCAACAAAAAGATACTGCTTGTTGGAAGGAATTATTACCAAGAATTCAACATCTCAGTGTCAAAGATTCCCGGTCACAGCGTTTTCCTGTTGTCAAAAACCAATGCTCTTTATATCCTTTTATCAAAAATTAATGCGGTTAAAATTGCCAGAATCTATGGTGGTAATTTGCAAACTGACATCCAAGTAGTCTAGAGGCAGTTTGACAGTTTCAGAGGAAAAAATAATAAAAGTATTTTTACACACATTTGACAAATTTGAAATTTAACTTATATTTTTCACAGAACTCCCACTACTGTCTTAACAACCATTCTGTTTTTTAAAGTTTTCACATAGTCTACAAGGACTGTATTAGTCAGTTAATCTCAGGTACAATGCAGTAAATAGGGTAAAGTTCATCTAAACTAATATTTTTTACAATATTTGGCATTAATTTTCATGTTTGTAAAATTTCCTTTTTTTAACTATTATATGGTATATATCCCTGATTCAAAAATATATATCAAAGCTCAATAGTGGTTCATTAAGGTATAAAATAGTAATAAAAATTATAACAGAAATATTACCATTAAAAATTGTATCACAAGTCTACAGCGTGGCTATAGAACTAGAATTGGTTCAGGACATCTGAGTGTAATTATTCCATACAAAACCGGCAAAAGAAAGTACCACTAAGTATGATGATTGATATCTGAATACAGGATTTTTGAGAACTGACAATCCATTTGCTCCTAGTCTCCAGAGAATTATCTGTTACGGGAATTTGTCAAGTATAATAGTTTGTGTCTTTGAAACACTAGGGTCATTTTCAGCTAAAGCTCCAGTAACCAAATATGTACAAAATAATGCTTTCCACTCTTTTTTTATTTTGCTTTGATTTAAATACTTTTAAACTTTGTTTTGATGTAAGCTTTCCACTATTAAATTGAGAAATCTTGGTTGCTAACGGCAAAAAAGAAGCCAAACCTCAGAGACATCATTCAAACTTTCATCCCTTATAGTAAAAACAGGTATAAGTTATAGTCTTGGTAAGAAGTTTGTAGTAATAGCCATAATCAATAACACTGATATTTTTCTCTTAGAAAGCATAATGAGCTATTAGCAAAATTTATGAAATAATGCTATTGAACTCTGAATATCTGTGATTTAGCTGTGGAAGGCAATTACTGTCACATATCCATGCTAGAAGATACTTTACTCTGTAGTTGCTCAAAACCACTGAAATTATGAGTCACCTCTGGCGTAGTCTGTTTTCTATTGCCTATAACAGAATACTGGGTAATTTACAAAGAAAATAAATTTTTTTTTTTTTTTTACGGTCCTAGGGCTAAGTCCAAGATCCAGGGACCACATCTGGTGAGAGCCTTCTTGCTGGTAGGAATCCTCTAAAGAGTTGTACAGGGTATCAAGGAAGAGAGACCTGAGTATAGCATGTTAACATGCTCAGCGCCCTTAGTCATGCATACTTGAGTTCAGTGCCCTCTCTAATGGCACTTTATTTCCTGGACCAAAGTACAAAGTACCAATTTCTCTCCCTACCCCACAACCTGCACTCCTTGCCGACACCACCCCCTTCCACTTCCAGACCTGGACATAAGATAAGGAGCATCCGGACACTGAATCCTATTTTTATACTTCTTTTTAAGTGTTAAACCAACACTGCAGTTTGCAATCGGGCTGAGGGCTCATACTCATTTGCCAGCCTTTAAAAGTCAGTAGAACTATTTCCACTAGATGGCTGTCTTTACCAAGAACTGCGAGAGCTATGCCAGCTTGTGGCAATTTGCAAATTTTAAAGCTCACCTTCCACAGGGATGAGCACATATGCAGCCATTTAGTAGGTTTACTCCTACAAAGGGTCCATCTATGACTTTATTTTTTCACCCCCACATAGGAGAGTCAGTAAGTTAAAAATGTAATGTGCTTTTAAAAAAATAAAAGAGAAATTTTGTTTGTTTCAGGTTGAAATTTTTCTTAAAGAAATAAATAATTTTACCCGCAAAACTGAAAGACATATAAAAATTATCTCTGTATAATTGTTTATGTTGTCAGATCAAAAGGTACTTGCTGATTATAAAAATTAAGTTGTTCTTTACCATTTGGGAGAAGAGATTGGCTATTGCTATTTACAGTTAGCATTTGTTTTGCATCTTTTCTCCAAGTGATAAAGGTATTTTTTAATAAAAATATAATCTATTGAGTAGAATTTATTATATGCTACAATTTCTACTCTGACAATCAATGAAATTGTTTCTTACCCTCACATGCTCTGTTGTTTGCTCAGGGGTTATATTTTATAGCAGTTAGCTTTACTTTAATACATACATGAATACAATTTAACCTAGAAATACCACTTTTTTTAAAGTTTTTTTTTTTTATCTAGAGGAAACATGTTCAAACATCATTTATGGTATTTGGAATTAACTTAGGTATTCATCACTTAAAAAGATGGGTAAATAAAACGAAGCATCAGGAAGCAACATACTAGATGAATATACAGTGAGATGGATAAATTGTTAAAATAGTGTTGGTTAAAATAATCAAGGAGCAGAATTATAGATGGTAATAGCACAACATCATCGATATAACTTCAAAAGAAAATGGAAAAAACTATAGCACAATATCCACTAATGTAAATATGAAACACATAAATACACAAAAACAGTATTACATATATTTTCAAAGATGGACACATATCTAAGGACATATACCAAACATATTAGGGGAGGAGAATGGATCTGGGGGTCAGTTGAAAGGGGAAAAAATAAAATAAGAAAGGGGATGTTGTCAAAACAATGGGGATAAAGTGCCATGAATTGAGGGATATGATTAACTCAATTTTGTGTATCTACATGTGGTAGATGCTGCAGCGTGCCACCCAGATCCCTCTCCAGGAATGGAGTATTTGTTCCCCCAGCTGCTAGAAGTGCTGCAGGAATACAGCCCTCAGCCCTCAGTCCTCTTTGGGGATTGCTGTGACTAAAGAAAACTGGCCCAAGATCGTATCTTCTTCCAACGGTAGCTCATATCCAATGCTTTATAAGTACCCGTTTTCCTTGCCCCAACCTGTTACAATCTTGAAGGGCCATCCCAGATCCAGAGCTTGTCATCAACTTGGTTAATTGGACTGCATCACAGTTCAACTTCTCCCTCTCCCCAATTCTGCTTTCTTCCCCTTCCTTCCACATATGTTGGTCTCATGGCCTGAATGCTAGTCTCCATCTCAGAGACTAGCATGTCTCCATCTCTTCTTCACAAATAACCTAAGCTGCGACATGAACATCAACATGTGTTTGTGTGTGTTAACCTTCATTAATATATTTTTCCTTTTTGCTCACCTCTATTTTTCAAACATTCAGCAACATACATTTTGCAAAAAGAAAAAATATGTAAGTTTTTTGCAAAATATAATAAAATATGAATGTATTTCTATCAGCTTTAGCAATAACAAAACATGCCAGATTTTCTGCCATGAACATAAAATAGCTGAAAGTACCTCAGATATTAAAGTCAAGGTATCCTTATTTATCAAGAAAAACTTAAAGGAATACAAAAGTTAAAAAAAAAAATAGGTATGCAACCAATTCCCATTAGATAGCAAGTTGAATACAAGGCCAAAACTTCCTTACTAAATTACTTTTGCAGTTGCTGTACCATTCCTAACCTCCTACAACATCACACGTGGGCACAGGTCACTTAGTAAACCTCTTTCATTCCATTAATACTTGTTCATTTAATCCACTCGCCCAGATTACTGTGCCCTGTGAGCTTTTGATGAGCTTCCAGTCCTACAGGTGCCTATGTCTGACGAGCATTGCCCACAACTATCAGTGGATTTATGTGTTAGTTTCCTAAGGCTGCTGTAACAAAGTACCATAAACTGGGTGGTTCATAATAACAGAAATTTATTCTCTCACATTTATGGAAGCCAGAAGTCCAAAATCAAGGTGACATCACAGCCATGCTCTCAATGAGACTCTCTATGGGAGAATCTTCCTTGCCTATTCTAGCTTCTGGTGGTTGCCAGCAACCCTCACGTGACTTTCTCCCCTGTGTGCCCTCTCCTCTTCTTGTAAGGACTCCAGTGATTGTATTTAAGTCCTATCCTAAACCAACATGACTTCTTCTTAATATGTATCTTAATTATATATCTGCAAAGATCCCATTTCCAGATAAGATCACATTCTGAGGTTCCAGGTGGATATGAATTTGGGAGGGACACTATTCAACCCAGTACGGTCTGTCCTTTGCCTCCCCAAAACTCACATCCATCTCATGCACAAAATACAGTCACCTCATCCACATGAAGTCTTAGCCCACTCCAGCATTAACTCTAAATGCAAAATCTCACCTAAATATCATCAACTCAAAAAGTTCCAAATATCATCATCTAAATCATCTAAACCAAGTATGAGTGAGACTCTGGGTATGGTCCATCCTAGGGCAAAATTCTTCTCCATCCACAGACCTATGAAACTAGAAAACAAGTTCTCTGCTTCCTAAATACAATGATGGGAACACCTAGCCTCTAACTCTAACCCTAACCACTAACTCTAACCTGTAACCCCGAGCCCCTAAAAAAATAAATACGATGATAGAACAGGCATAGGATAGACATTGCCATTCCTAAACTAAAATATTGGAAGAAATAAAGGACTTATCTGTCTAAGGCAAGTTCATGACACAGCAAGGCAAATTCTATCAGGTTTCAAGGCCTGAAAGGAATCCTTTGTAGCTTAATGCTCTGTCCTACTGGCTGTTAGAGGTAGAAGCTCCTTTCTCTCTGGCCTCTGCATCCATGGCTCTGCCCTCAGAGTCATTCTTCCTTCATTTTGTCTTGTCTCTGTCCCTTTAAGTCCAGGCTAGCAGTGTTTCTGTTGGTATAAAATTCTCAAAAACCTCATGAGTCTTTCGTGGATGTCAAGGAGATCCACATTATTAGATATGCAGGTTCTCCGCTGGTCCTTCCTGGGTAACCCCATCTTTATTGCTGGCTGGTACAGAGGTGGTCAGTTGGATCCATAAGTCATACTCCTAGTCTCTGTAGGTGTCCAGCCATACCCTTGGCCCTGTTTCCAGAGCATGCTATTTGAATAGCTAAGAATCTTGCAAATTATCAACTGTTGATTTCTTTTTTCATAACAATTCATTTCTTGATTTATATCTTTATTCTCTTATTTCCCTGTAAGCAGAAACGAGAAATCTGCCTGAATCTTTCACACTTTGCTTGGAAATCTCCTCAGCTAACCCAGTTCATTTTTTACGAGTTCTAAATTTTCACACACAGTAGAATATAATTCAGCCAAGTTTTCTGACACGTTATAACAAGGATTACCTTTCTTCTGGTGTCCATATCATATTCCTCATTTCCATCTGGGACTTCACCAGAAGCAACTTTATCACTCATATTTCTAGGAACAATCTATTAGTGGTAATGTATGCTGTAAGATAATAGATCCTTTCTCTATAGCTCTTCTTTCTTCTTTCTGAGCCCCCACCAGAATCCCCTCTAACTTCTATATTTCTACCGACAATCTCTTCAAAGCAATCTTGGCTTTTTCTATCATGCATCTAAAAATTCTCCCAGCCTCTCTCCATTACCCAATTCCAAAGCCACTTCCACATTTTTAGGTATTTGTTACAGCAGCACACCACTTCCTAGTACCATAATCTTTATTAGTTTCCTGGGGCTGTGATAACAAAGTACCACAAACTGGGTGGCTTGTAACTGTTCAGGGAGCGATTGATGCAGGTCGGCAGCACTAACCAGAGGAAAAGAGTATGGGGGCAAATGTGAGGAACCTAATGAGCACCTAGAACCAAACCTGCAACAAGCAGGAATTTGAGTCTAGGGACTTATTTCAGCAAGGAGCATGCACAGAAACTAGGAGCTCATGACCACAGGCAACATTGCCCCCATTAACATATGTTAGCATAATAAAAATCACACCCACCAGTGGCAGGATAGTTTACAAATGTTGTGGCAACCCCTGGAAGTTACCCTACAAGGATAAAATTAGGGAGGGCCCTTACCTCCAAGAACTCTCCACCCTTTTCCGAGAAAAATAATGAATATTCCACCACCACTTAGCATATCACAAGGTATAGACATAAAAGTAGAAGTGTGTTAAGACCCCAGGGTCTTCTCCACTCACGGAGACAGACCCATCCCTCCCCTAGGACGTACTTTCACTTTGTATCCTTAGCTTTGCAATAAAGGCTGCTTGTGTGGAAGTGCTTTGTGTCTGTCCTCATTCTGTTGCACCGGCCCTGCTTGCAATTCTTCCAAGCAAGGAGCCAAAGGACCAGGACGACAACTCTCCAACACAAACACACCTGACAGTAACAACAGAAATTTATTCTCTCACAATTCTAGAGGCTAGAAGTCTGAAATCAAGCTGTTGGCAAGGCCATGCTCTCTCTGAAGGCTCTAGGGAAGGATCTTTTCTTGCCTCTTCCAGCTTCTGGTGATTGTCTACAATCCTTAGTGTTCCTTGAATTGTAGATGCAGCACTCCAATCTCTGCCTCTATCTTCCCATGGTCACATTCTGAGATGCTGGGTGCACATGAATATCCAACACTTTTCAATCTGCTGTGGTCTTTTTTCTGCCACCTTCTTATTTCCTTTTTAACTCACTGTTTCCAAGCCCAAGCTGTTCAATTCCCTTTTTAATGAAGGGAAAAATAAATGTTGGCAAGAGAAAGTATTCTGTTTAAAGTTAAGACAACTGCTGTCAGATTCAGTCCCGTAGTTGCTTTAATCATACATATAAACACCTCTGGAGTTATTTGCTGTATGTTAGTTTGTTTGGGGTGTTGGTTTCAAGCTCCCACTGGTTCCATATCACCTTTTCTGGATTCTGTTAGCTAATATTCTATTTAGGAGTTTTATATCTATGTTCATGAGTGACATGGCCTATAATTTTCCTTTTGTGTTTCTGTCCTTGCCTGCTTTGGTACCAAGGTTATACTAGCTTCATAGAATGAGTTAGGGAGTATTTCCTCTTTTTCTAGTCTCTGGAAGAGTATGAACATTGAAATAATCTATTTAATGAAAGTTTTGTAGAATTTTTCTGAACAACTTTCTGAGCTCAATATATACTTTGTGGGAAAATTTTAAATTATTGATTAATTTGACATCAGAAAATCGATGAATATAATTGATTACATGAGCAGAACAAAGAAGAAGTGTAGGGAAAAAAGCATTTGATAAAATTGAATATCCAATTATGGTAAAAACTGTTAAATAAAGAAGCATTTTATGTGTTAGCAGGCATAAAGACAAAAAAAAAAGAAGCATTTTATAAAATTCAACATCTTTTCTTTTTCAATTTTTTAACTGTCAATCTCACTTGAAAAATTCAGTATCTACTCATGATTAAAATTCTTAGCAAAGTGCAAATAAGAAGAAATCTCTTTTATCTGGAACAGTATAACTACCAAAACATTACCGAAAATAAAATTCTTAAAAACATCATTCTTAGCCAGGCATGGTGGCTCACACCTGTAATCCTAGGACTCTGGGAGGCCAAGGCAGGAGGATCGCTTGAGGCCAGGAGTTTGAGACCAGCCTGAGCACAAGCAATACCTTATCTCTACAAAAAAAAAAAAAAATAGAAAATTTACCTGAGCTTGGTTGTACCTACCTGTAGTCCCAGCTACTCAGGAGGCTGAGAAGGAAGATAGCTTGAGCCCAGGAATTTGAGGTTGCAGTGAGCTATGATGATGCCATTGCACTTTAGCCTGGGTAACAGAGCAAGACCCTATCTCAAAACAAACAAAAAACCAAAACATCATTCTTAGCAGTAAAAAGTTAGGTGCCTTTTTGAAAACTGGAACATGACAAGCATACCTAGTATCCATAATTTTATTCAGCATTATACTTGAGGTCTTAGCCAACCTGGAAAAGCCTAAAGTTGGAAAAGGAGAAACTTCTTTCACCTATTCACATTCACAGATGATAAAACTGTCTAGAAACCCAAGAAAAAGACAAATTATTAGAAATCAAGAAAGAGTATCTGGATATACATATATGTATGGCATTTCTATATCCCCCCCAAATAATTAGAAAATATAATGCTAAAGACTTTATTATGGAATTTTTCAAACATATACTAAAGTTGAGAGAATATTATAGTACACTCCCACATACCCATTACCCAGCTTCAGCAGTTATCAACATTTTGCCATTCTTCTTTTTCTCTTCCTTCATCTTTTTAATGAATTACTTAAAATTAACAATAGTGACATGATGTCATACAAACTATTTTAAACAAACAAAACATCATGTCACTTTACCAGTAAGTATGAGTTTCTAATAAATAAAGGCCTTCTCTTTTTACCATAATGAACACCATTTTAACATATTAACCTAACCAAATTAACATCAATACCTTAATATCATCTAATATCCAGTCCATATTAAAATGTCTCCAAGTGCTTTAAAAATATCTTTTTACAGTGGTTTGATAAGCCATACTTTTTAAAAACTATCACTTATGATAGCAAAAACTAGGATGTGCAAGACCTATACAAAGGAAGCTATAAAACTGAATTGAAACTCTTTAAAGAAGAAAATAAAGGCCAAGCGCTGTAGCTCACACTTGTAATCCTGATACTTTGGGAAGCTAAGGTAGTAGGATCACTTGAGTCCAGGAGTTTGAGGCTGCAATGAGCTGTGATGATGCCACTGCACTCCAGCCTGGGCAACAGAGTGAGACTCTGTCAAAAGAAGAAAGAGAAGGGAAGCAAAGAAAGAAATAGAGACATATTATGTTCAACGATGGCAGGATTTAATATCCTTAAGATAGCAATAGTGAACTATAATTTCAGAGCAACTGTCATCAAAATCTCAGTGGGTTTTCAAGGAACCCGAGCCTCTGATCCCAAAATTTATATGGGAAAGCAAAATCTCAAGAAAAGCAGAAAAGAGTATAGTGGGATATTTCCCCTCCCAGATATTCAAATTTATCATAAAGCAGTATTAGGATAATATGGTATTGGAGGAAGGATCTATAGATCAATCGATGGAATGAAATAGAGTCCAGAAACAGACACATGAATATATGGAGCTTGATGTGGCATTGCAGCTCTCTTCTTAAAGAGGAAACACTTACTAAATGGTCCTAGGAAAATTTGTTATCCTTATGGGGGAAAAAATTTTAAAAACAAATTGAATCTCACACTATACCCCAGAATCAAGTCCACAAGGATGAAAACCTTAAATGTAAAAAGCAAAAATTTAAACTTTCAGAATAGAATAAAGCATATCTTTATGATCTTGGAGGGAAGGGAAAATTCTTAAGTAAACACATGCAGAGCCATAAACACTAGAGGAAAAGATTTATATATTTAACTATATTAAAATTGAGACATTTTTTCCACTGGGAAAGTGAAAATGCAGACTACAAACTGGGAGAAAATATTTTCAACACGCATAACTGACAAAACGTTAGTATCCAAAATATATAAAGAATGCCCACAAATCAATAGCAAAAGGTAAACAACACAATAGAAAAATGGACAAAAGAAAAATAAGCATTTTACGGAAATGCAAAAAGACCATAACCATATGAAAAGGTTGAGTGATAGCGTTCCCTCCAAAGTTCATATTGAAACTTAATCTGCAATGCAACAGTATTAAGAGGTGTGACCTTTGGGAGGTGATTAAGTGACAAGGTCTTTGCCCTTATGAATGGTATTGGCACCCTTACAAAAGGGATTGCTCTTTTGTCCTTCCTTCCCTTCTACCATAAGAGCATGCAGTGTTCCTTTTCTCCAGAGGATACAGCAACAAGGTGTCATCTTGGGAGTAAAGTGTCACCAGACACCAATCCTGCTGGCATCTTGATCTTAGACTTCCCAGTCTCCAGAACTGTGAGAAATTTATATTGTTTATAAATTTATATTGTTTGTAATTTATAAACAATTCATATTGTTTATAATTTATATTGTTTATAAATTACTCAGTCTCAGGTATTTTGTTATAGCAGTACAAACAGACTGAGATACTCAATTTCATTTGCTTATTCTTTTATATTTTCACCGTCTTTAAGTACAGGCATGCTTTGGAGATATTGTCGGTTCAGTTCCAGACCAGCACAATAAAGCAAATAGTGCAATAAAGGGAAGTCACACAAATGTTTTGTTTTCTCAATGCACATAAAAGTTATGTTTATACTATATTGTAGTCTATTAAGTGCACAACAGCATTATGTCTAACAAACATGCGTACTTTAATTTTAAAATATTTTATTGCTAAAAAATGCTAAAATTTATCTGAGCCTTCAGCAACTTGTCATCTTTTTACTGGTGGAGGGTCTCACCTCAACGATATTGATGGCTGTTTGCTGATCAAGGTGGTGATTACTGAAGGTGAGGTGGCTGTGGCAACTTCTTAAAATAAGATGATGATGTTTAAAACATCAACTGGGGGACTCCTCCTTTCGTGAAAGATTTCTCTGTATCATGCAATGCTGTTTGCTAGCATTCTACCCACAGTAGAACATCTTTCAAAATTGGAGTCCATCCTCTCAAACCTTGCCACTGTTTTATCAACTAAGTTTTATGGGATATTCTAAATCCTTTATTGTCATTTAACACTGTTCACAGCATCTTAGATTAGATCTCAAGAAACTACTTTCTTTGGTCATAAGAAGCAACTCTTCATCTGTTCAAGGTTTATCATGAGGTTGCAGCAATTCAGTCACATCTTCAGGCTCCACTTCCAGCTCTTTTGCTATTTCCACCATATCTGCAGTATCTTCCTCCACTAAAGTCTTCACCCCTTCAAAGTCATTCATGAGGGTTGGAATCCACTTCTTCCAAACTCCTGTTAATGTCAATATTTTGACCTCTTCCCATGACCCACAAGCAGTCTTAGTAGCATCTAGAATAATGAATCCTTTCCAGAAGATTTTCAATTTACTTTGCCCAAATACATCAGAGGAATCACTATGTATGTCAGCTACAGCCTTATGAAATGTATTTATTAAAGAAAAAGACTTAAAGGTTGAAATTACTCCCTGATCCATGAGCTGCAGAATGGATGTTGTGTTAGCAGGCATGGAAACAACATTAATCTCCTCGTACTTCTCCATCAGAGCTCTTGGGTGATCAGGTGCATTGTCAATGAGCAGAAATATTTTGAAAGGAATCTATTTTTTCTGATAAGCAGGTCTCAACAGTGAGCTTAAAATATTCAGTAAACCATGCCATAAACAGATGTGCCATCATCCAGGATTTGATATTCCATTTGTAGAGCACAGGCAGAGTAGACTTAGCATAAATCTTAAGGGTTTTGGGATTTTCAGAATGATAAATGAGCATTGACTTCAATTTAAGGCCTGCATGCCACCTGTATTAGCCCGTAACAACACAGTCAGCCTGTCCTTTGATGCTTTGAAACCAGGCATCTGCTTCTCCTCTCTAGCTATGAAAGCCATAGATGGCATCTTCTTCCAATAGAATGCTATTTCATTTGCATTGAAAACCTGTAGTTTAGTGTAGCCACCCTCGTCACTTCTCTTAGCTAGATCTTCTGGATAACTTGCTGCAGCTCCTACATCACCACTTGCAGCATAATAGTACACTTTTATATTATGAAAACCTCTTCTTTTCTTAAACTTCATGAACCAACCTCTGCTAGTTTCAAACTTTTCCTCAGCAGTTCCCTCACCTCTCTCAGCCTTCACAGAATTGAAGAGAGTTAGGGCTTTGCTCTGGATTAGCCTTCGGTCTAAAGGAATGTTGTGACTGGTTTGATCTTCTATCCACACCACCAAAACTTTCTCCATAGCAGCAATAGGCTGTTTTGCTTTCTTATCATTCATGTGTTCACCAGAGTAGCTCTTTAATTTTCTTCAAGAACTTTTCCTTTGCATTAATAACTTGGCTAACCATTTGGCACCAGAGGTCTAGCTCTGGGTGTATCTTGCCTTTCTATTATACATGCCTTCCTCGCTAAGCTTATCACTTTTAGCTTTTGATTTAAAGTGAGAGATGTGCAACTTTTTTAAAACACTTGGAGGCCATTGTAGAGTTATTAATTGGCCTAATTTCAATATTATTGTGTCTCAGGGAATAGGAAGGCCTGAGGAGAGAGAGAAAGATGGGAGAACAGCCTGTTAGAGGAGCAGTCAGAAAATACACAACATTTATCTATCAAGTTTGCTGTCTTCCCTGGGCATGGTTCCTGGTGCCCCAAAACAATTACAATAGTAACATCAAAGATCACTGATCACAGATCTCCATAGGAGGTATAATACTAATGAAAAGTTTGAAATATTATGAGAATTACCAAAATGTGACAGAGACACAAAATGAGTACAAGTTGTTGGAAAATGGCACTGATAGACTTGCTTGAGGCAGGGTTGCCACAAACCTTCAATTTGTAAAAAACACAGTAT
The DNA here is from genome assembly GCF_041146395.1 of Eulemur rufifrons. Taxonomy (NCBI): domain Eukaryota; kingdom Metazoa; phylum Chordata; class Mammalia; order Primates; family Lemuridae; genus Eulemur; species Eulemur rufifrons. The sequence continues at coordinate 40,781,252 of NC_091010.1, forward strand.
GTGTGAAGTACAGTGAAGCAAATCACAACAAAGCAAGGTATGCCTGTATATAGGTCAGTAGTGTTAAGTTTTGGTGTGCAATAGATCTCCAGAACTTTTTCATATTGCAAAACTGAAACTCTATACCCATTAAACAACAACTATCCATTTCCCACGTTACCCAATCCCTGGTAACCACTATTTTACTTTCTGTTTCTATGACTTTGACTATTTTAGATACTTCATGTTATAAGCTGAATTATGTCCCTCCAAAATACATCGAAGCCATAACTCCCAGTACCTCAGGATGTGACTCAATTTGAAGAGAGGAACTTTAAAGAGGTAATTAAGGTTAAATGAGTTCATATGGGTGGGCCCTAATTTAATCTGACAGTGTCTATACTCTGGTTTCTCTTTAGATCATACAAATCTTTTGACTTTTGATCTGATAGTGTCCTTGTAAGATGAGGAAATTTGGACACACATAAGAGAAATCAGGAATGTGTACCCACACAAGAAAGGCCATGTGAGGATACAGTGAAAAGGCAGCTAACCCACAAGCCAAGAAGAGAGGCCTCAGGAAAAAGCAAATATGCCAACACATTGATCTTGGACCTCCAAGATTCATAACTGTGTGCGGGGAGTTAGCTACGCTCCCCGCAAAGAGGTCCTTTTCTCTTTGTTCTGATCAGATCTCTAAGTTGACTACGCCAGTTTGCAGGGAGTTAGCTAGGCTCCCTGCAAAGAGGTTTTTTTTCTTCCGATCAAGTCTCTCAGGCAGGGGTCATCGCAAAGGATGAAAAATATAGTAAGAAACAGAAATAAAAATACAAAGTAATGGCAATAATAATACACAGAGCCAAAGATATAGTTTATAAAGTGAAAGTTTATGAAAATAGATAAAGGAGGGTATCCGGATGGAAATATTTTACCCGCATAAAATATCTCCCCGACTGAAACTCCACACAGGTATTATATAGGGTACATACAGGCTCTGGTTGCCAAGGGCAACGGGATTTTCATACTAACAGGCAGTTTGCTTTAGGGTCAAAGTCTCCTAAAAGGCTACTACAGATCCTTTAACTAACTCTAACTAGGGGAACAATGAGTTATAAAATCGTCTTGGGGCAAACTTCTAAGTTTTATGATAAGGCTATTACTTTAGCAACAAACAGAGACATCTTGGCTCTGGTGATTATGTTCTTGGAGACAGAGATGATCCCAGAAGTCAACATGGGCTGTGCTTTGTGTTAATTACTTTAACCACATGGTTCCATCTGGGCCCGGCTTGGGCAATAGCATATCTATCTGATTAGCTCTCATCTCCGGGGGTCCACCTGTCAGCAGCACCGGCAACCTTTGGTCCTAAGGAAGGCCTGCCTTGTCTTTCAAAACAGGTGAGAACCAAAGGCCCAGTTTACAGCTGTCTCCTTGAGATGCAGCTTCTACTGACCAGCAAGACGCCCTCCTGAGACGAGGCAGCTTTTGAACTAACACATTTATCTTTTCCTTAAGGCAAAGCCTTATTTGACTTCTGAAATCAAATCTTGTCTCCAGAAATACAGGGGGCATTTCTATAATTCAGTATTCTTAGGCTCAACAACTGTGGAGGTTCCATAACTGTGAGAAAATAAATTTCTGATGTTTAAGTCAGCCAATTTGTGGTATTTTGTTATTACAGTCCTAGCAAACTGCAAATGGAATCATATAATATTTATGTATTTTGTGACTTGCTTATTTCACTCAGCATAATATCGTCAAGGTTCATCCATGTTGTAGTATGTGACAGGATTTCCTTCCTCTCTAAGGCTGAATGATATTCCATTGCATGTATGTGTCACATATTGTTTATCCATTTGTCCACTTATGGACATCTGGGTTGTTTGCTCCTAGTGGCTATTACAAATAATGCTACGAACATGAGTGTGCAAATATCTCTTTCAGATCCTACTTTCAATTCTTTGGATATATATACCCAGAAGTGATCATATGGTAATATTCTTAATTTTTGAAGAACTGCCATACTATTTTCTAGCTGCACCATTTTATAATCCCACCAAAAGCACAGTGTTCCAATTTCTCCATATCCTCACCGACACTTGTTGTTTTCTGGTTTTTTGATAGTAGCCACCCTAACGGGTTTAAGATGAATCTCATTATGCTTCTGATTTGCATTTCTCCAATGATTATTTACTTTTTAGAAAAGGCAAATTAAGATCTCTCTGAGATACCATTTACACTTACCAGATAGGAAAAATTAATCTAATACCAACGATGGTGAGGACAGAGATTAAAAAAAAAAAAAGAAAAAAACTACACAATGCTGGTGGGTATGTACATTATTAACAATCTCTTTAAAAAACAATTTGGCATTACCTTATAAAGTGAACATTCACATTCCCTATTACTCAGCAATTCCACTCCTAGGTAGTTCACTCTTGCAGTATTTTTCAAACCTTAGGTTACCACTTATTAGTGAATTCTATAATCCATTTACTGAAAGTCACAATTAGCATTTTTTTAAACATTGGAGAGCCAAATATTGTCTTACTATTTTGTGAAACTTTTGTTTTATACAGATAAGCATATTTACCAGTTGAAAATACCAATTGTATTTTTTATACTATGGGTAGTAGTCACAAAGTTTGAAAGTCTCATACTAAATTCTTGTACATGTGCGTTGGGAGAATGTATAAGAATGTTCATAGCACTAATGTTTATAATAAAAAATTTCAAATAATCCAAATGTACAGAATTGTAAATTTGTGGTATAATACAATGCAACATTATAAAGCAATGAAAATAAATGTAAGTCTCATAAACACTTCAACTGAAAAGATTATAAAGACTGACATTTGCATAAAGCTCAAAAATAAGTAAAACTGAACAATATATTGTTTAGGGATACACACATGGTAAGGAAATAGTAAGTATAATTAGTACATAAAGAATAATAGATAAAAATCGGGAATACATCTGGCAAGTGGATGAAATGGGAAAAAAATGATAGACACAATCATATAGTGTTCTAGTCCTTAAGTGAGTTCATGGATGTTCATTTTATTGACATGCACCATAACATCAATTTATACTAAACATATTAAGTACATACGATTACAAAATTTACATTATTTATAAAAATGCTCGTATTTATAAAAGTGCTCCAAAAAGTATACTTCCTCTTTGGCACAGTAGTGAGTCAATTCTCCCAAACAAAAACTGGATTTCCTGAAAAACAGGTTAAGACAACAGAGGGGAAATGCTTGTCAGCATGCCAAAGGTCAACATGTATAATCTTAATCTTATGTAAGTAACATGTATGTATACCTTCTCTCAGTTTCCTGAGAAGGGGATGGGGTGGGGAATGATCAGAACAACTACATCACTACCTTAAGCATGAAAATGAATTGTGTGCTTTTCTAGGGTTCCTCAGTTACACACACACCAAAATTACAACTCGGGAAACTTTCCCGGAGATGTGTGTGCCCAGTGTATCCGCATCTCAGGCAAGTCCCGTACAATATTGACTTACAGACAGTTCCTCTAGTCAGTCCTGAGCTAATAACTTACTATGGAAAGAGTAACTGATCAGAGCCATTCCTCTCAATTATTGTTACTTTAGACTTGAAATCAACTTTCATGGCTTTCCTGATTTCCTTTAAATTATATAGGGGCAGTGTATCCAAACTTGTAATTAAATGTAGAGAAACTCGCTCACTTCTGAGACAAGAAACAACAACAACAAAAAAGGAATTTCAGGGGAAAGTGAAGGGACACAGTAAAGAAAAAGGAAAAGAAATCCGCCAGGAGAAAAGGATGTGGAAGCTGAAACACCCACAAATTCCACACTGAGACTTCCAAAAGAGCAAGCAAGATCGGAGCAAAACTTTCAAGGGCTCTTTTTCAGTGTAGTACAGTAAGAAAGTTCCGTTGGAAAGTCCACCGCTTTTAAAAAAAGACAATACGCAGAGTCGCTCGGCTGCAGCAAAACCCACCGCAAAGATGGCGGCGGGACGAAGCCCCTTCTCCTCCCGCCGCCAAAGGCTCTAGCCTCACATTTCCCACAAACCCTTCCGCGCGGCCCCCGCTTGCCGAAACCCGCCCGGCCAGTGTCCGGCCATTGCGCACGCGCGGACGACGTCACGTGAGCTGCCAGGGCTCGACGGAGCTGGCAGGAGGGGCTTTGCCAGCTTCCGCCGCCGCGTCGCTTCAGGGCTCGGGCGGCGGGTTCGCGCGGCCTCCGCCGCCGCGGGGCAGCCGGAGGGCGCGGAGTCGAGCGAGGGGCGCGCGGCGGCGCGGCCATGGGACTGCGCCGGATCCGGTGACAGCGGGGAGCCGAGCGACCCAGGCCCTGAGCGCATCTCCTCCGGGGGGCCTCGCCCTCCTGCTCGCGGGGCCGGGGCTCCTGCTGCCGTTGCTGGCGCTGCTGCTGGCGGTGGCGACGGCCAGGATCATGTCGGGCCGCCGCTGCGCCGGTGGGGGCGCGGCGTGCGCGAGCGCGATGGCCGAGGCGGTGGAGCCGGCCGCCCGAGAGCTGTTCGAGGCGTGCCGCAACGGGGACGTGGAGCGAGTCAAGAGACTGGTGACGCCCGAGAAGGTGAACAGCCGCGACACGGCGGGCAGGAAATCCACCCCGCTCCACTTCGCCGCAGGTAACTGGGGCGAGCGCCTCTCTTCCTTGCTCCAGACCCCACCTGCGCACCCGGGCCTCGCAGGCCCGAGACCAAGTAGTACTCCTCTGCCCCCGACCTTTCCCCCCAGGACTCTGGTCCTGGTGATCTCGCCTTCTGAGAATAGGGATTGAGGAGATTAGAGGTGGGGTGAGCATACGGCGCTCACTGGAAGTAGTTTTATGGGGTTGGGTTGGGTTTTCTGGCTTTGTTTTGTTTCACACTATCAACAATACCTATATCAACTTCCGGTCTTACTACCCTAAAAGGCCCCTACACACAAGAAAGAGTGATTTGAAAGGCCAGTTATCTCCAAAACCTATCGTTCTTGCAAGTTCTATTGTAACTCTTACCAGTCCTTGGGTTAACGTCTTAAAGGCCTTTGTAAAATGCAAGGGTGTAGTTTGGGAGGGATAGTTAATTATCCATTGACACATTAGTGTTAATTGGTTTATCAGAGTAGCCAATCATTAGCACGTTTCTGGAGAGGCTGGAACTGGAAATTGGCATATTTGGGAGAACTGAGATCTGACTACGCTGGGTGCAGGAAGTCTTTGCCCCCCACACACAAGTTGGAGTGGAAAGTAGTAGGATGAGTGAAAAGGTGGTACAAGTCCTTTAGCTTGGATGTAGAATTTAAGTTGGGACTAACCTTACCTCATTCTGAGATTTAGGTCGTTTGAATTACTGTCTTTTAAATGTATTAGGTTCACTTTATGATACAAGCGTATTAAGTTTAGTTGAGTAATTGCAAAGTAACGGAGATGGGACACAGCTTATTTCCATAAAGCATTTATACTTTTCACTTTGAGGAAAGATTATCTGTAACCTCAGGTGAGCCATGTGTGATTGAAAATGGGAGTAAATTCTCACCTCTGATAATCCTGGTTTTTTATTTAGTGATTGTTGGGGGAAAAAAAAAAGAAAGGGCTATATTTTAAAGTATCCCTATTCTTTTGGGGCAGGAGTGATGAGCAGAGGAGCGTGAGAAAGATTTCCCTTGTTCACAGACATTGTTTTTATACTTTCTACCAATTGGAAATTTATTTGCTTTAACTTGTTCCCATTTTAAAATGTAAATACTACCAGAGGGTATGATTTCTTGATCAATTGCGCCTTTGTTGGGTTCCCAAGCCTTTTTAAAAGAGGAAGGTTTGAAGACGATTTGTGGGAGAACTAGAAATAGTTTGTGAGCAGTAGAAAGAGAAGGGAGAAGAATGCTAAAGTTGAATCACACCTAGTTAGCCATTTTGCCTGAAATTTTGGTGGTCATTGCCGCCACTCTTCACCTAATTTGGATTGTCCTGTTTGACCATGTAGTCAACATTTAAACCGCTGATTTGGCAGACTGTCACAACCAACTGATACATAATCCAAAGGGTAGTGTTACTTAGATTCTGTTCACTTGATCTGTGGGATAAAAATAACCAAGGAAGCTCTTAGTTGCTACCTTTCAAGAATTTGGTGTATTAATGAGTTCATGTCTGAAAATAGTAATATTTAGAGGTGCGAGGTTATGGTATGAGCTTTTCATTGACCTTGTTCCTCCTCTACCATCTCACCTTCAGTTCTGTCCCAACATTTCAAAGCCTTTTTAATATAGCTTTCATTTTGTTTGTTTAGATTGAAATGGAAAATTTAATATTTTGAGAAGCAACTCACCCACCACAACTTACCCAAATTATCATGTGTAGGTTTTAAGATTAAGAATTTAAGGTTTATACCTTAATTCAGGAGAATAATAAAATAAAAATTACTAAGGGGTCTACATTCAACCAGAACTTTAAAAGTCTTGCATTTAAACCCAGGCAAATAGGAAACTTTTTTAAAAATTAGCTTTGTAAGTTTCATCTAAATTATTAATTAGATTAATCAGAGAGGACCTCTTTTTAAAATTTTGTACTTCAGTGCACTCCGCCTGCAATTTCTCTTAATATACAGAGAATACATTTTATAAGCTCTCTTGTAGGTAGTGAGTTATCAATCATGTTAATATGCAAAGTATATTGTTGGAAGTTCAACATAGATGGTGGTATTATGTAAATTGCTTGACCAAGCAGTTTTTTGTGTTTGTACGTTATAGAGTAAGCTATTGGAGGGGGTAGGGGGAGACATCGTAGTTTTAAAATTTTTTTAGCTGATTAAAGTTTGGAGGTTTTATTAGGTGGCTGGCATGTTTTTGTCTTTTTGTTTTGCTTCCCAAGGAACATTAGGGATAAGAGGTGTGTGTAGACGACAGAAAATGAAGAACAGTTTAGAAAAAATTTGATTTGTCTTTTCATCCAAAATATTTAGTTCAGCTCCTAGCCCCAAGGGAGTTAAGTTTAAAGGTAATCAACATAAACAGGAATTTTTCATCTAGGTGTTTTTTTATTATTGAACTAGATTACATACTTTTCTTCTAGATATATGATTTAAGAAGTAATTTCTTAGAAGACAAATTACTATGAAAGTTGTTTCCTTTTCATTCAACCCACTGCCTGCCCTTCCACCACACACAGACATACCCACAAGATAGGCACGATTTTTTTGTGAAACATCACAGAACTTGTAGAGGCAAGTTGGTGTGGCAGGGTGAGTGCTGCTCTAATTTTACTAAAAGCAAAAGTGAAATTCTTGACAGTGTAATCCCTTGGAAAACATCAAATTAAAGTAAAGGAGATCCTGTTTTTCTGAATTTATTTCTGAAAAATAAGGAAGAGCTGACAAACTTTGGGAGAAAGTCATGTTGGTACCCATCATAGAAAAGAAAAAAAATCTATGGCATTCCTTACATCTTAGAACTCTTGGGGAGGCAGTAGAACTCCATGGCTTGAGAATCTTAAATATTCTTTGGAGTGTGTAGAGTGGTATCATTCAGTAGAGGAAAATGTAGAATCACTCATTAGGTTCAAGAAATTCAGGTATGTAGATGGTGAAAGGAAATGATATAGAGAATGACAAGTTGAAAAAGTGCTAGTATTATAGAGTCCTAGGTAAACAAGGTAACACTTATTTTATATATGTAGTATGTTATGTATTTGTACATATGAGTATGCCACTGAGCCATGTACATTGGACCAGTTAGACTGAACTTGAATTATTAATATTATATTCAATTGTATTAATTGCATATAAGAGGGAATTTTTTTAATTCAGAGGAGGAAAGTGGAATTAGAGCATCTGGAATTTATTGTACAAGTAACAGATACAAAAACTGGAGTTGCTTATTCTACAGATGAAAGAAGACTATACTATGTTACTGTCTTCACATATATGGAAGAATCATGTAGAAGAGTTAGTGGGTATGACTTATGTGGCTTCGGCATTCAAAAATAAGGCCAGTAGGTGAAAGGTTACAAGGAGTCAGACTGCTTTTAACAATCTATTCTGTGGTAGAACTGGCTGGAAGTATCTAAACAGTGGCTGGATTGGCATCTTTCAGAGATCTTGTAGAGAGGAGTTCTGCATAGGGTGGATAGTTTGACCAACAGTTATAATTTGATTGGTACAAGAAAGTGAGATGATTCTTCCAATTGAAGGTTTTGACAGCTCAAGTACCAGAGATGTACTTGATTTTGTGATTACCGTTCATATCTTTTCCCGGAATACTATTGAAGACCTCCAGTAACATTTCAATAGCATTTCCTTCTTTGGCTGTAGGCCAACATCATAATTCTGGGAGATGCATAAAATGTATCCATATTTTATTTATTTAAAATGAAACGGGGTCTTGCTATGTTGCCTAGACTGGTTTCGAACTCCTGAGCTCAGGCGAGCCTCACATCTAAGGCCTTCCAGGTATCTGGGATGACAAGGACATGCCACCACACTCAGCCTATCCACACTCTTTACCTAAGACTACAGTTATAGATTATTGTTTTCAGGGTTGGTTTTTGCTGTGGCAGATAATTAAATCCTACCTCAGCAGGAAACCTCAGTATTAAATAAAGATCAGTCTATTAAAAAATTCATAATCTTTCTTGACTCTTCAAATCTCCCAATATGTTATCAGGATTCTGAGCTACACCTTTTTTCTCAGCTCTTGCTGTACTTACAGGTAGACAAGAGACTTTAATGAAAACTAGCTTAGAGTACTCCTTTCAATATTCCCTCATTCAGATTGTCAGAATTTCATCACCCCAAAGGCCATGGCATCCTTTTCCAAATTTCTACTAGTCTGGCCAGATAGTATATCTGTCCGAAGTTCAGATGTGCAAAGACCTCTCCCTGGTATTCCTCATTCTTAAGAGATATATGTGGGAAATGCCTTTTCTGGGTCTTTGTAAACTAAAGTCAATAGTAAGTGAGAAGTTTAAAATGACATTCCTCAGAAAAATCTGTCAACAAGAGTCCTGGCTATATAAGTCAAAGCTAAAGGCTGCTTGATTATACCTTCCCACATCCCAGACCATCAGAGCTTTCTCTGTTTTGTGGCATTTGTTGACATTTTTTGTCTGAACTTTTCCTTCTGACAAATCCCTATGCCTAGCCTACCTTTAGATAGGCAAGACATCACCGTCTCATGTTGGACCAGTTGTATCATCAGTGGTCAAACCTATCTTTAGACTGTAAAAGAAAGGAAGGGATAGCACTTAGTGAAACCTCCTAGAGTTTAAGTTGGTTTCTCTGTAATGACTTTGGCTGCCTCACAGCTTTTGGGAAGCTACTTAGATGAAAGCATGTTTCCAGTACAGTAGCAAAATATGATACTGTTAACCATAGTCGTGGATGGCAAGATGGTTCCTGGAACTGCTGAAACTGATAGCATCTAGGTCGTAATGAAATGTGACAAGAAGGAAATAGAATAATAGACTGCTTTTCTTGTGGGCACAATCATCAAGTCGCTATTTTTTATGTGAGGGTCCAACAAAGTATCAGACATGCATTAAACAAGTGTTTATCAAGCCCCACTACTATATGCCAGACACTGGCCTTGTCCCTGAATAAACAAATGAACAGGATGTTATACCTGCCATTAAGCGACACAGCGTGTTCATCAACAAATACACTTTCCACATAGGTCTGCTTTTCTTCACTGTCAGGATTTTGTAGTAGATTCATACTTGATGTGTGGTTTCTTTCTTTCTTTCTCTCTTTTTTATGGTATATGATTTCATCAGAATTTTCACATGTTAAGCAGTGTTTCAAAATGGATGGTGTTCTATAATTATAAAATAAACTACAATGTATCCTGAACAGCCATGACTAGTAACTTCAGGCTTCTTATTTCTAATAAACAGATCCTTAGGATATGGAGATTGGCATTGACTCTAAAGATATTCCTATTCATGTTCTATTAGGTTGGTGCATAAGTATTGCAGTTTCAGACCATAAATTTTAAATCATTATAATGAGGCTCAAACACATCTTTATTAATCAAAGTAGGAACCATTACAATCAACACATTTTTGCCAAGAAGTAAGTTTGTTTATTCCTGCAGCATAAAAATCCGTGCTTCGGGATGCAATGAACTGCATTTTCCCTGCAAAAGGTTGTTGAGATGCTTGAAGCAGTGGTAGTCAGTTGATGAGAGGTCAGGTGAATATGGCGGATCAGGCAAAACTTCATAGCCCAATTCGTTCAACTTTTGAAGCGTTGGTTGTGCAGCATGCGCTCAGGCTTTGTCATGGAGAAGAATTGGGCCCTTTCTGTTGGACCAGTGCTGGCTGCAGGTGTTGCAGCTTTCGGTGCATGTCATCGATTTTGCTGAGCATACTTCTCAGATGTAATGGTTTCACCAGGATTCAGAAAGCTGTAGTGGATCAGACCTGCAGCAGACCACCAAACAGTGACCATGACCTTCTTTTGGTGCAAGTTTGGCTTTAGGAAGTGCTTTGGAGCTTCTCGGTCCAACCACTGAGTTGGTCCACTCCAGTTGTCACATAAAATCCACTTTTCGTCCCACGTCATAGTCCGAGTGAGAAATGGTTCATTGTTCATTGAAATGTTTGTACAAGAAGAGAAGACGACACTTCAAAACGACGATTTTTTTTTTTTTGGTCAGCTCATGAGGCACCCACTTACCTAGCTTTTTCACCTTTCCCATTTGCTTCAAATGCCAAACAACTGTAGAGCGGTCGACGTTGAGGTCTTCGGCAACTTTTCGTGTAGTTGTAAGAGGATCAGCTTCTACGATTGCTTTCAGTTGCTTGTTGTCAACTTCCGATGGCCAGCCACTGCACTCCTCATCTTCAAGGCTCTCAATCTTTTTGCAAAACTTCTTGAACCACCACTGCACTGCACATTCATTAGTAGTTCTTGGGCCAAATGCGTTGTTCATGTTGTGAGTTGTCTCTGCTGCTTTATGACTCATTTTGAACTCGAATAAGGAAGTCACTTAAATTTGCTTTTTGTCTAACATCACTTCCATAGTCTAAAATAAATATAAAAAAAAAGCAAGTAATAAGTCATTAGCAAAAAAACAAAGTGAGAGATGCGCATAAAAATGATGTATGACATAACCACATTTAAGAATGTATTCCAATATCAGATGGCAAATTTCAACAATGCTAAAACTGCAATTACTTTTGCATCAATCTATGTACGTGGCCAGTGTGAACATGATCAGAATGTACCCTACAAAGCTATTTTTCCTTCAAGAAATGGATCCTTAATAGAAGCACTTTGAACTATTTTTGAGACCATAGCAAGGGGAATTTAATCAGGGATTACCCTCAGCGTTTGGGAAGTATATTCAATCTAAAAGTTTTCCCAAACTTCCAAAAGTGGGAGATTTTTTAATTGAAATAGCTATCTTTAAATAATTTCCTTTAGTACCAAGATGTACCTTCAAACATTCAAAATCTCAGACTCTTTATCTGCTCTTTCAGCATAGCAGATTACCTCTGCTCACATACTATAGTCCTTACGGTGTGACTGTAAAAACTTGTTGATCTCTACTGTCAGTCTCTAAACTGGTTTCAGGCATCTTAATGGCTAGGGAATCATGCTGATACAAAGTCATTGACCTAGAAATCATCTGTGTCTTGGAATGTTGGTAACCGTGTAGATACAGTCACTTGACCCATTCTACCCATATCTTCTCAGCTAAAACTTCAGTTTCAGTAAATCTCTCTCTCTCTTTAACTCTGGTTTCAAGCAAGCGTCTTCTCTTTCCAGTGGTATTTTAACAAAAGGCTACTATTTGATCTTCTGGTAGATCACTAATCCTTTGGAACAGATATGTTCCCAATTGACACTGTCTCTTATAACAACTAAATGTTTTACTACAGCTATTTCTGTGTCTACCTAACTCTCCTTTTGGGAGGAGTCAGCCTGTGAGTCATTTTGATTACATCAGATCTACTTATTACCACTAAAGAAATAGTTATTCTTCTAAAAGTGCTGGGGTACATCAAACAACTTTGCAAAGGGAAAGGTGTCTTGACTAATCTTTATTATGATTCTTTTTCTCTTACTCTCCAATTTAAGAAGCCTTTTCTAAAAGCATTTCCTGCAGGTGGTTGCTGAGTGGTTGGGAAAGCAGAACCATTAATGGGGGCAACAGTGGATGGCCTACTTGGGGAGGACAGTATGATCAGCAGTGCTCAGGTAGTGATAAGGAAGACTCAAGTCAGGGCTAATGACAAGATTTGACCTTCCCCTCTTTGAGATTTTCCTACTTGGCTTTTGCAATGCCTTTCTTTCTTAGTTTTACATATCAGTTTCCTTTTCTTATACTGATACATTAATTCAGCAAATATCAACAAATTGCTATGTACCATGTACTTTGAAGGGCACTAGGAAAGTAGTAATGAACTAAGATACCCATGGCTCTTGCTGTTTTTGGAATTAGGAATCCAGGAAATAAGTAAACAGTAATTACAAATTTTAATAAGTACCCAAGGGATGCTGCTGTGAACAGCAAGACAAAAATCTCTGCTTTTATGGAGCTCACATCCTAGTGAAGGAGAGAGGGAGACAGAATGAATAGTGTTAAGATAGGAAATAATGTGGATGGGCAGAATGTACTGCTTTAGATAGCAGGGTCAAAGATGGCCTTCTTAAGGTGGTGACATTTAAACAGACTAGTCAGTGAGGATGCTATGTGCAAGGGAAGAGCATTCCAAACAGAAGGGTAGCATGTACCAACTCCCTCCCATACTTGACAAACTGAAAGAAAGCTGTATTATAGTTGGGAAAGGGAAGAAAAGTATGAAATGAAGTTAAGAAGGTGAGTGAGGGCCAGTTCACACAGACAGCCTAGAAAGCCATAGTGGAGTGAATTTTATTATAAGAACATCAATGGGAAACCAATGAATTATTTTAAGTAGAAGTGTACTATGAAGATTGTTTTTAAAAGGTCTCTGGAGGCAAGTAGAAATGAGAGGCCCACATAGGAGGCTTTTACAGTAGTTTAGGCTGGTTGGAGCAGGGCAGTGTCAGTGGAAATGGAGAGAAGTAGGAACATGTTGAGTTTGAGATGCCTTTGAAATATCCAGGAGGAGATCTGGAATTTAGGTGAAACATTCTGGAATTTAGGTGAAAAGTCTGGAGTGGAGATTTAAATTTGAAGGTTGTGTAACTAGGTGGTATTTAAAGCCATAGGAATAGGTAAGATCATCCAAAAAGAGGGTAGAGAACTGAGGCTTGAGGAATCCCAGCATCTAGAAATTGGGTGGAGAAAGCAAGAAGCCCCCAGCAAGGTATGACATGTCTAAAACTTGGATTCCTCATCTTCTGCCACAAATCTATTTCATCTGCCACCTTCCCCCTTCTCAGTTGATGGCAAGGCAACTCCATTACTCGGGCCAAAAACCTTGAAGTCATACATGACTTATTCCTCAGTCTCACTCTTTCTCTCTCTCACCCTCCTCACTGCACATCCAATCTACGAGGAAACTATGCTGGCTCTACCTTCAGAGTATCCAGAATCTGCCATTTATCATTATCCTGACAAGGGCCACCAGATTGTGGTCCAATTCACCATAATCTCTCACCTATTTCTACCGATAACCCTGTACAGTCTAGTCCCAGCACAACAGCCAGAGGGTACTTTTCAAATGTAAGTCATATGTTAACTTGTCAGCTCAAAACTCTACAGTGACTCTCCATTTTCCTCAGAGTTTAAAAAAAAAAAAAAAAAAGCCAAAGTTCTCATAGTGGTCCTCAAGTCTCTCTCTCCACCCGTCATTACATCCAACCTCATCTGCTATGCTACCCCTTTATCGCTGTGCTCCAGCCGCTCTGACCACCTTGCTGTTAGCCAGTAAGGCTAACTCCCTCATCTCCTTTAAGCCTTTGATCAGATGTCACCATCTCAGTGAGGCCCTCGGTGATCACCCTATTCACCTTTACAGTCCCCTCCCATTAACACATCCTGATCACTCCCTATTCTGCTTTTCTTTTTCTAATCACCTTCTAACAGGTATTTTTTATATTGTTTATCTCTCTCATCTCCATAGAAGAGAAGTTCCTCAAAGGCAGGGGTTTGGTCCGTTTGTTCACTGGTATGTCTCAACCACCAGAAAAGTGTCTAGCACATAGTTGATATTTTCTAGTCATTTGTTAAATGAATGAATGAGACGGGAGGAAAACCAGGAGGATGTGGTGTCATGGAAACTTTGTAGAGGGTGTTTCAGGAAGGAGGGAGTAGTCAGTTGTTGAATGTTGCTGAATGGTCTAGTCAAATGAAGACCGACGACATGTCCTTTGGGTTTGGCAATATGGAGATTTTAAGTGACCTTGATGAAAGCAGTTGTAAGGAAGAAGCAGAAGCCAGACTGAATTTTGGGAGGAGTGAATGGGAGATAACCCTTACAGATTTGGCTATGCAGGGGAGCAGAGAAATGGGAATGTGAGTTCAGGGAGAATAAAGTAGAAGATATCAGAACATGTTTGCATACTATTAGGAATGATTTAATAGACAGTGGGAGAGATTGATTTGGAGTTGGGTGGGTGGATCTTGAGAAGTTGAGAAAGGATTTATGGTCATGACTCCAAAATGTCTGTCTTCAGCTTAGAACAGTTTCCTGAGTTCAAGATCCACAGAATCTACCACTTACTGAGCATTTGTCCCACAGGCACCTCAAACTCAACATTTCCAAAAACAAACTTTATCCCACAAAGCCTGCTGTTTTATTCTTTATCTTAGAGATTTGATAGTCATCCTCATCCCTTCTCTCCTTTCAACAAATTAGTCACTGGATCCTGTCAATTTTCTCTTCTAACTCTCTTAGTTATTCCTGGCAACATTGTGTACAGTAGTAAAAGATTGGAAACAACCTAAGTATCCATGAGAATGGAACTAGTTAAATTTCGGTACTTGGAATCAAGAAAATATGTACAGTACTGATAGGAGTTGATTTCTAGGGTTATTAGATTTTTTTGAAAGGAAGATAAACGTTATCTTTAAAAAATATTAGTACTCCAGCCTGAGTAAGATCGAGACCCCGTCTCTACCAAAAATAGAAAGAAATTATATGGACAGCTAAAAATATATATAGAAAAAATTAGCTGGGCATGGTGACACATGCCTATAGTCCCAGCTACTCGGGAGGCTGAGGCAGAAGGATTGCTTGAGCCTGGGAGTTTGAGGTTGCTGTGAGCTGGGCTGACGCCACAGCACTCTAGCCCAGGGAACAGAGTGAGACTCTGTCTCAAAAAAATATATATATATATTAGTAGGTATTTGCTTGTGTATATATACAAAATAACGTAGGAGATATAAGCTAGAAAACTGACAATCAGAAGGAAAGGAACTGAGAGGGCTGGTAATAAGGGTAGAAGGCTTCACAACGCACCCTTCCTACCAACCAGGTGAATATTACCTATGCTGTTCACATGAACCATGTGGGTAATATAACCTATCCACAACAATCTTGTTTGTTTGTTTGTTGTTGTTGTTGTTGTTGTTTTGAGACAAAGTCTCGTTTTGTTGCCCGGGCTAGAGTGAGTGCCATGGCATCAGCCTAGCTCACAGCAACCTCAACCTCCTGGGCTTAAGCGATCCTACTGCCTCAGCCTCCCGAGAAGCTGGGACTACAGGCATGCGCCACGATGCCCAGCTAATTTTTTCTATATATATTTTTAGTTGGCCAGATAATTTCTTTCTATTTTTAGTAGAGATGGGGTCTCGCTCTTGCTCAGGCTGGTCTCAACTCCTGACCTTGGCCACCCGCCTTGGCCTTCCAGAGTGCTGGGATTACAGGCTGCTGAGCCACTGCGCCCAGCCTCCACAACAATCTTAATTTTGGCCCTTATAATCTTTCATATGAACCACGGCAGTAGCCTTCTAAAATCTTAAGGACTTGTCAATCTCCGTTCTCCACACTTGATCCATTTATCCCCACAATCACCAAGGTGATCTTTTTTAAAAAGGCAATTGGAGTCACTGCCCTAAACAAATCCTTCAGTGACTACTGATGTGATGTGGCAGTGTTTTTCAAACCGCTTCTAAGAGATGCACAGAGATACAGGGATATTTTCTCTTGAGTCCTTGTGAGGGGAAGAAGGAGGATTCAACTAGAGTAGTTTTTATTTTATTCAATTAATTTACAACTTTACAAGTGCCAGTACATACTAATTATTGGGTATTTAACAGTAACTATGTTGTATATGTATTGGAATCTTAAATAAGAGTTCATTGAAATCAGTCTGAAAACAGATTGAAAAACACTAGTCTATGAGATAAATTCCAGATGCCACCTAAGCATGACATACTCCTAGGATCTACCAACTTTGGCATTCTGTGTCCTGGCAATTATGAAGGATTTGCTTTTATACCTCCATATCTTTGTACATTTTATTTCTTCTGCTTAGACAGTAGTACCCTTCCCTTGCTCAGCTCCTTATCCCCACCTCTCCTCTTCTCATTCTTTTAATGATTCCTTATTTTTCTGTACCCTTTCAGCTCAGGTGTCATCCCTGGAATCTCCTCTGAGAAAGTCTTTTCCATTCTCTGCTTTCCCCCAACTAGGAGTTCCCTTCTTTGAGCTCTAGTAGCACTTTAACTGTTCTTTTTATAGCATTTATATTATGCTAAAATTAGTGGTTCTTATGTGATTCTCCACATCTTAAATTG
This sequence comes from Eulemur rufifrons, assembly GCF_041146395.1. Lineage (NCBI taxonomy): Eukaryota > Metazoa > Chordata > Mammalia > Primates > Lemuridae > Eulemur > Eulemur rufifrons. The sequence goes on from NC_091010.1 coordinate 40,797,905, forward strand.
TGAGCTCTTTGAGAGGAGGGAGAATCAAAGATACAAAGATACTCATCTTTATGACCACAGAGGCTAGCAGTGTTAAAACAAACCAAGAAAAAAAACCCAGTTAATCTCTTCAGCCATCTTTAACTCCTCCATAGCTACAACCAGGTCAACCTCAGGCATCCACCTTGGAAAGACTGTACCATTGCTTTCTTATCCACTTGTATGCTAGTCATCTTAGAAGGACTACATTCAGGCTTGGAGGTTTTAAGAATATTCTGGAGAAATTTCAAAAGAGTGAGCAGTTTCTTTCCCTCTCCCCTAACACGCATATAGCTCTCCATCTGTTTTAACATATGCCTGAAATCCTTTTCATTTTACAATTAGTTGTAAAAATGTTGTGAGTACTAATGTATGAGAATGGTAAGAGATTGAAACTCATTGGTACTAAATGTGTAAACACTTAATAGTATTAAAGAGTTACCAGACTTTTTTGTTTTATTTGATTTGGGGGCAGTTGAGCAGAACTGTGGAACATGGCTATCTAAAGGAGGCTTCCTACCTGGAAAGAAGTTGCTTATGTTGTGCAAGTGGCAAAGTAGAGGCTCCTTTGAAAAGACACCTGATTTCATACTTTTGCCTGGGGTCCCCTCTCTATCTCACTACATAGACAAATACAGTCTGTAAGCAGATCTTTTTTTGTTGCTATCTCACAGTCCCCCAGTTTAGCAGAAACATTCTATGAGACAAATGTAGGAAAAGGATTCTAGCAAGAGTTAGTTTTGTTACTACTTCATAAGGTAGTGATTTACATACTTCAGTTATGTACTTCGAACATTTGAAAATGTACACACACTATAAACAATCCAAACTCTGTTTGCAATTAGAAATACTGTTGTAGAGTGGGAAACATTTGGACTTTAAGCTTTCAGTCACTTATTTTGTAATCTTTCTCTGAAGTTAGTAGTGGTACCATCCAAGGCTCTACTAAGGTACTGCTACTACTTAGTGGAGAGACCCTTTGGCTTTATCATTAGGATTAGTTGATGATGTATTTCAGATTACCTCTTAATTAATTCTTGAATTGTTGAATCTGTTATTATTTTCCATCCTAAAACATTTTAGCATGGATGGTACTTACTCCAATTTGATACATTTTCCTTGTGAACTCAAATGTGGACTGTTTGTTTTCTTCTAGGTTTTGGGCGGAAAGATGTAGTTGAGTATTTGCTTCAGAATGGTGCAAATGTCCAAGCACGTGATGATGGGGGCCTTATTCCTCTTCATAATGCATGCTCTTTTGGTCATGCTGAAGTAGTTAATCTCCTTTTGCGACATGGAGCAGACCCAAATGCTCGAGATAATTGGAATTATACTCCTCTTCATGAAGCTGCAATTAAAGGAAAGATTGATGTTTGCATTGGTAAGACTATTTACTTGTTAGAGTTTTCCTAATGTTGTAACTATTCTGAACCTAAATTGAATTCATTTGTTAACATCATTAAATTCTGTCAGGCTGAATTTAAATATTTAAGAACACTTCATGATTTAATCTAACCACTGTTTATGAAGTATCTTTTTGTGTGTGGTACTGAGCCTAAATTTCTTTGGAGGATAGAGTACAAAGTTCCTATTCTCTAGAAATTTGCATTCTCTTGGGAAATAAGACACACAAAGAACCAGATAAAGGCCTGGTGAAAGTGAGCAGGGAGTGTTAGAGGATAATGAGTTGGCAGGAGTCAAGTCAAGGCCCTATCTCCTGGAGTCTTTCCAGGAAGTAGTGGGGGAAAGGTTAAAAAGGTAAGTAGGGACTTCTTGAAAAAGAGCTATAAGTTCCAGATTTAGGAGCTTGATATTACTGGGTAGGCAGTGTGGAATATCAAAGATTTTTGAGTAGGGGAATGGTGTGATGAGTATGTAGTGTACTGTCATACTCCCCATAATATTTTGATCAACAATGGACCACATATACAAGGGTGGTCCAGTAAGATTATAATGGAGCTGAAAAATTCCTATTGCCTAGTGAATTGGTAGCTGCCCTAACTTTGTAGCACTCAGGTGTTTGTGGTGAGGCTGCTGTAAACAAATCTAACGTGCTGCCGTTCTTACAAGACACAGCATATACGATTGTGTACATAGTATGATACTCAATTAGGTCAATAAACAACTATGTTACTGGTTTGTGTATTTACTGTGCTATACTTTTTATCATTATTTTAGAGCATACTCCTACTTTAAAAAAAAAAGTTAACTGTAAGACAGCCTAAAGTAGAAGTATTCCTGAAGGCATTGTTATCATAGCAGATGACAGATCCATGCATGTTACTGCCCCTGAAGACCTTCCAGTGAGACAAGATGTGGAGGTGGAAAACAGTGATAGTGATGATCCTGACCCTGTGTAGGGCTAGGCTAATGTGTGCGTGTCTGTCTTAGTATTTAACAAAAAAAGTTTAAAAAGTAAAAAAAAAAAAATTTAATAGAAAAAAGCTTATAGGATGAGGATATGAAGAAAGAAAATATTTTGTACAGTTATACATTGTGTCTGTGTTTTAAGTTAAGTGTTATTACAAAAGAGTCAAAACATTTTGAAAAAATTAAAAGTTTATAAAGTAAAATTACAGTAAGCTATGGTTAATTTATTATTGAAGAATTTTTTTATTAATATAGCATGGCCTAAGTATACAGTGTTTATATAATCTATAGTAGTGTACAATAATATCCTGGGCCTTCACATTCACCACTCACTCACTGACTCACCCAGAGCAACTTCCAGTCCTGCAAGCTCCATTCATGCTAAGTCCATACAAGTGTATTGTTTTTTGTCTTATATATCATATTTTTATTGTATCTTTTCTGTTTAGATATGTTTAGATACACAATACCATTGTGTTGCCGTTACCTAAAGTATTTAGTATATAGTAACGTGCTGTACAGGTTTGTAGCCTAGGAGTAATAGGCTATATTGTATACCCTAGGTGTGTAGTAGGCTGTACCATCTAGATGTGTATAAGTCACTCTATGATGTTTACCCAATGACAAAATTGCCTAACAACACATTTCTCGGAATATATCCCTATCATTAAGCAACACATGATTGTATTTTAGAAAGAGTAATCTGGTAGGAGGCTGGGTGGCATGGGTGGCGTCAGGGAGACTAGTTAAGAAGCTGTAGAATAACCCAGGTGAGAAATGATGAAGGCATGCCCTAGGGTTGTTACAGGAGAATGGAAATGGCAGGAAAAGTAAGAAAATTATATAGTATGTGAGAAGGCTGTTTGAGTGTTTTCATTAACCTGGTATTTAATTTTCTGAACCTAACAGATTCAAGGGTTTTAAACTCATTGCTACCTGAGCTCTGTTATTTCCTAATGCAAAAACGGGCAGTTGAAACCCTTAACAGATAGAAAGCCAGTTCTGTGCACTAGGAAAAGTCCAGGGCTCTGTGCTAGACTTAAATTCATTCCCCCATTCCCCCAAAACTCCAAATCACTTTTTATGACAAAGTCACCAGCTTAGTTTAAATTAGGTCATTTGTTAAGATGCAAAGTGGATTACCTGGTTACCTTTGCACAATTCTCCTTTTCTATATGTTATCTTAAATTATTACTGCCGGTTATGCTCAAATATACTGCTTGTACCACATGACGCATCCCTGTACCTCAGAGTCTCAGACATATAAATAATGAGTTGTGATAATATAGAGTTTTTCAAATATGGTTATAGATATGCACTATCCAATATGGTAGCTGAGGACTTGTGATGTGGCTAGTCTAAATTGAGATGTACTATAAAGGAAAAATACATACCAGATTTCAAAGACTTAGTACAAAAAGGAATATTAAAACAATTAATAATTTTCATATTGGTTATAATATAAATGTAAATATTGAATATTTTGGATAATATTGGGTTAAATAAAATGTGTTAAAATTAATTTAAACTGTTTCTTTGTTATTTTTTAATGTAGCTACTAGAAAATTTCAGATTATCAATGGGGCTCACATTTTATTTCTATTGAATTCTGTTAGGAGTGAAGCAGAATGGAAATTAACCCTATCAAACAAAGAATAGGAACTGAGGTTCCTTTCTGCATGATATCTGCCTGTCTTCCTCTTAAGTCCTTATTTATAGATAGAGTATGCTGGAATATCTTTATATAACAAATAATAATACAGAGCACACAACACAAGGCTTCTCTTTTTAGTGTGTCTTGGATTGTAATGTATCAGTTTTGATTTGGGGCAAAGCAAATACTCTACAGAGAGTATTTGGATATTAACTCAAAATTCAATGTAATTAACCAAAATTCTCAGCTGGCCACCCCCATCCATGAATCCCTCAGTTAATATGTTTCCAAAGAAAAATTAAGGAATAATTTACACTTTGGTTTCACTGCTTAGCTAGTTTACCTTGCTGTTAAAGTGCAGTGTATGATGGTGTCAATAATGGACAAATCCAAGCAGTCTCCTCCTATTGATTAATGTATTCAGCTTTCTTGACGAATAGGGAGATGATGAGTGATGGCCTTACAGAATTTATTGAAAGCATAAGGAAGCTATCCAGTTTTGTTTAAAGGATTTTCATGTGTGGTTTTTTTTGTTTGTTCAAAAGCCCTACAAATCTCTATTCTTGGGCTGTCTACAGCTTTAGACATTTTATTTCTGTTAAGTCTTTCTTGCATAGGCAGTGTTCCTTTGGAATGAGAAAACAAAGCTTTCAAGCAAACTCGCCTTTTTTTCCCTCATACACTCTTATCTGTCTTTGGTCACTTGTCACCAGCTCTATAAATAACAAAGGAAAATCTCACATGGAACTCAAGGTAAACTTACCTAATGTGTCTTTAATGCATTAAATAATGTAATTTTGTATATATTCTTACATTTAAAGTGTAACAGTTACCGTTCTGTCAGGATATGAAAGGTCTTTAAACAACTTTGAGATTTCTTTTTTTTTTTTTTTTTTTTTTGAGACAGAGTCTCACTCTGTTGCCCAGGCTAGAGTGAGTGCCGTGGCGTTAGCCTAGCTCACAGCAACCTCAAACTCCTGAGCTCAAGCGATCCTCCTGTCTCAGCCTCCCGAGTAGCTGGGACTACAGGCATGTGCCACCATGCCCGGCTAATTTTTTTTTTTTCTATATATATTTTTAGCTGTCCATATAATTTCTTTCTATTTTTAGTAGAGATGGGGTCTCGCTCTTGCTCAGGCTGGTCTCGAACTCCTGAGCTCAAACGATCCGCCCACCTCGGCCTCCCAGAGTGCTAGGATTACAGGCGTGAGCCACCGCGCCCGGCCACAACTTTGAGATTTCTAGACCAGAATTTTTGAGAAACTTGTTTACTAAAATCAAGTTGTCGTGATTACCATTGTGAAAAGTAGTGTTGCTATTTTGCAGTGCTCTTACAGCATGGAGCAGAGCCAACCATCCGAAATACAGATGGAAGGACGGCATTGGATTTAGCAGACCCATCTGCCAAAGCAGTTCTAACAGGTAAGTTTGTGTACTCTGGTTATTCCAGGACAAATATAAAGAACAAGCTTGCCTAGGTAGACGGGCTGCCTCCTGCGGTTGGTTAATAACCTCAACTAGATTTTAAAATAATGTCAGTTCACTTCCTATTCTTTTCTGCATCTAGATAGTTGATGTTTGATCCTTAAGAAAGATAAACCTTTTTTTTCCTCTTTTTTTTAGTTTAAATTTGTCTTTGCCTTATTGGTGACAGGATTAATGTGTGTTGCTCTCATGTATTCAGGATATTTTTTAAATATCCCTAAATTTTTCAGATAACAATGCCTGCCTACTGCTTTATGTGAGTTTCCTAATCCAAAATTCAAAATACTTCTTGGTCCCAAGCATAACGGAGACTCAACCTGTACCATTCTTTCTTTCTTTGGGTCTTTTTTTTTTTTTTTAATTATATATTTTAATCATTTTTTATGGAATGCTTTCAAAAAGCACTAACCATTCTTTTGCTTTTCAAAACAAAGGATTTGAAGCATGCTCATTTTAGTGCCATGAAGAGTGCTAATTATTGTACTCTGCGATAACATATTCATGTCCTTGGAACCTATTACGATGTTGAAGGCTATAGTTTAGATAAATAAGCTTTTCTGAATTGTATGTACTTCACATGTTTTTCCCCTTGTCAGTGTGCTTTCCTCTTAAGCAACTCTGCCATATGACTTACTGGATTCTTATCTACTGGGTGATGATCATTAGAAGCATGTGTAATCTAAAAGGCAAGAACCTGAGGGGTTTTGCTGTGAGCTTCGTGCCTGAACTTTGTGATGTTTCTTCTGGCATTGCTGAGAAAGTTTAGACTAGTCCCTGAAAAGACTTCTAGAAATGTGAACTATTATTGTGACTGTCACTTCAGTATTTATTTCTTCCTTGACAATTCCATGTTATTCCATGCTTTTATCTTTTTAAAAAACCGTGGAGCTCAAGAGAAGCCTTGCCTTAGCAATCAGTACACAGTTCACATTGTGGACAGTATTTGGGTATCATTTCAACAAATCATTATGTTAATTTAAATTTTAGTGATTTTATAGTTTTGTTTATATTCATTTATAAAGGTAAAAGCTATAAGTATAAAGAGTGTGTAATTAATCTTGTTTTTATATTTGTATACATTTAAAGTAGTATTAAATAAAAATGATCTTCGTGTTGAAACATCTTCTAGATTCATAAAGATGTTAATGATTATATTTAATCATTGATGCTGTAGATTCTTTTGTCATTTCTGTAATGTTATATTGGGTTTTGTTTGTTTTGTTTAGGTTTTGAATGAAGTCGTGGATACGTTTTGTTTCTCTGTTACAAAAATAACATACTCATTTTAGGAAATTTAAAGGGAAAAAAGAAGAGGAAGAGCTCATCAGTAGCCTACCACTCAAGACAAACTCTGTTAATATTTTGGTATATTTCTTTCAGGGCTTTCCTTTTTCTGTGCCTATTACTGTTATATGGTTGTGGTCACACATCATTATATAACATTGAATTTTTTTTTTTCACTTTCATAACAAAGGCATTTCATGTTTTTCATACAAATATTTTTAAACTACATGATATTCTGTTAATCATATTCAATTTATTAGAAATTTGTTTCTAAATATATCTACTTTAATTGTTCCGTGGACATCTTTTTGCATAAAATTGTCATTAAATTTTTTAAGTTTCTGCTTATTTTTTTTCCTACACAGGTGAATATAAGAAAGATGAACTCTTGGAAAGCGCTAGGTATGTACTAATGTTATAAATATGTAACGTAAATACTTTACCATAAGCAAACCTTAAAAGAGAGTGATTTTTTTTTTTTTAATGGTTACAATACATATCTCGAGACAAAATCTCCTAATGAGTACAAATTGCTAAAACTTTTTTTGTGTGTTGTAGGAGTGGCAATGAGGAAAAAATGATGGCTCTACTTACACCATTAAATGTCAACTGTCATGCAAGTGATGGCAGAAAGGTACTTCCTTTTGCAGCTAAGTTTGTGCTTATCTCCTGGTAACATGAAGATGTGTTTATCTTTTTTTTTTTTTCTTTTTTTTTTTTTTTTGTAAGCACCCATCTCTTGCATATGTGTTTATTTTATCATAAATTAAAATATATTTGAAGAGAGTGCTGATGTTTTCTTTTAAGCAGTATTTCAGATTAATTCTTCAACTTAGTAAAACTTTGTTGATAATAAACATTTAATTATTTGCTTTCTGTATGCAGCGATGAACTTATAAACTTTTATACTATGCCTTCAGTATATTGGTTAGATTTTATAAAAACCAAATTCATAACTATTTATTTAGACAGTGAAGTTATAATTGGATTTTCTGGTTTTATATTTGGGTTTTTACAATTTTATCCAGCCATTATTTGAATTTCATTAATTTGTTTGATATTTCAGTCAACTCCATTGCATTTGGCAGCAGGATACAACAGAGTAAAGATTGTACAGCTGTTATTGCAGCATGGAGCTGATGTCCATGCTAAAGATAAAGGGTAAGTGCTTGAACAAAAATGAGGACTTCTTAAATGTTACTGTCCTTATAACAATCTCTGTAACATAATAATCAATTTTTTTTAACTAAACATCATTAATATTTATTGTTGGTTGCTCTGAGGCCACAGGAGATTATAAAACCGTAAACCTGCTACTCGCAGGGTTTACATTGCACTTTAGGAGGCCTGACAATACCAGGATATCTCTCCCAAGGGCCAGGTGATAAATAGGGATAATACTACAGGAATTCCCAGGAGAGAACTATCAGTGATGACTAGAGTGGTTGGGAGGAGATGGTACTTGACCAATACCTTAAAGGCAGGTCTCAATTCAACAAAGCAAAGAGTTTGGGGAACATTACTCTCCAAGAGAATTGATAAAGTGGAGATGCTAAAGCGGATATTCCAGTGACTAGACCAGCTTGGCTGAAGTAGATAATTCATGTGGGAGACAAATGAAGGTTAGGGTGAGAGAACTGAACATTTGAGGACTTGGTATTGTAGCCTAAGGAATTCAGATTTCATTCTGTGATCTGAAGCAAGGGGTGGGGTGACTATTCTAAGAGTTTTCAGAGGTTCATTCTGGAGTGATGTGTAGGCTGCATTGGAGAAAAAGGAGGCTAGAGCCAAAAAGCAGGAAAGTGAGCGTTATAAAGGTTCAGGTATAATGAGTGTCCATGGTGTGGCAGAGGAAATGAAAAGGAAGGCATAGATATAAGAGGTATTACAATGTAAGAATGAATGAGATTTGTTGAATGTCTGGATGTGATGAGAGAGAAAGAAATAAAAAGAAAACTATATTTCAGTCTATGAAGCTGAGTTAGATTCAATAATACACATACTGAAGTATAGGAAGGAAAAATTGTTGGGGGGGTACAATTTGCGTTCACTTTCACAGCTCTGTGTTTTACGAGATGATGATAGGAAAACAAGTGGAAGTATCTAGTAGGTAGCTAGGACTGACATTGGTGCTCAGGCAAGAAGGAATCCTATATTCAAAAATGGTAAGGAAAGCCACGAGCCTTTAAAGAGAGGACACAAAGAACTAAAGACTAAATTGCAGGTGGCCATAACTTACCAGGGGCCACATGGTGGTGGCTGTAGCTATAAATGAGTGATCCCAAGGAGAAGGAGAAGCTTAAAGATAGAAGTCAAGAATTTTAAGATTCTACTGTACCTTCCCATGTAGAAAGTTCTTTCTCCGTTCCCATCATGAAAGAATTGGGTTTCAGTTTTTTAAGGAATATAGCCATTTATCTTCCAGGATATCAAAAAAGTTTCTGAGAAGAGCCAGTGTTTGAGCTGAGTCTGGAAAAGAAGTGTAGAAGTGAGCCAGACCAAAGGAGGGAGAGAAATCTATCCTACACCCAGGGAGCAGTATGTGTAGAGACGTAGAGGGAACCACAAGTTTAGTATACCATTATTGAAGGGTAAGGCTAGAGAGGGGGTCAGATCATTTTGTGTGCCACGTTAAAGAAATTGGAGCCCAGGCCGTGCGCGGTGGCTCACGCCTGTAATCCTAGCACTCTGGGAGGCCGAGGCAGGTGGATCGCTTGAGGTCAGGAGTTCGAGACCAGCCTGAGCAAGAGCGAGACCCTGTCTCTACTAAAAAAATAGAAAGAAATTATCTGGCCAACTAAAATATATATAGAAAAAATTAGCCGGGCATGGTGGCACATGCCTGTAGTCCCAGCTACTCGAGATGCTGAGGCAGTAGGATTGCTTAAGCCCAGGAGTTTGAGGTTGCTGTGAGCTAGGCTGACGCCACGGCACTCACTCTAGCCAGGGCAACAAAGCGACACTCTGTCTCAAAAAAAATAAAAAAAAAAAAAAGAAATTGGAGCCCTCTCTTGAAGGCATGGAAGAACCACTAAGGATGTTAAAATAAGGAGTAGCCACGTCAGATTTACCTTTTAGAAAAATCTGGCCACAGCTTAGAAAGTAAATTGGAGTAGGGGTTATTTCAGTAGTGCAGAGGAGAAATAATATAGATCCAAACTAAAGCAGTGATAGTAGCTGTGGGGAAAAAAGGAAGAAGAATTTGAAAGAGACTTAGGAGTTAGAATTGTTAGGACTTAAGGTTCAAATGGATGTTACTGAATTTTGTACATTTTTAAATAGAAGGTCAGATAAGCCATTAAGTCTTAACTTGTAAATTTCCTTAGGCTTTGGGAATCTGTATTTAACACAGGCTTTTTCCCCCTCTCATTGTAGTGATCTGGTGCCATTACACAATGCCTGTTCTTACGGTCATTATGAAGTAACCGAACTTCTGGTCAAGGTTAGTTCTCTTGTACTTTTCTAATTATTTTCTATAATTACATAAAATTACTTGAAAAACTTCTTAGTACTTGATAGAAATAGGAGTATTATAAAATACAGGTGATTGCTAGGTTAGCATCTGAGTGCTTTGAGATTTTTGAGATACCAAAATTTGAATATAAAATAGCACTACCATCTTGTAAATAACAGATTAAGTGATTCTATAAATCACTTTTGTAGCTAAAGGTGAACTTTCAAAACTCTGATATCAAAAAGCAATTTTTACTCAATTATATATTATTAAAACCACGAATTATATTTGCAAGATTTGCTTGGTAAGCTTCACTTCTTCCAATATGCTCAGCAGCTATTTAACAAACAGGTTTGTAAGACTAGCAAGAAACTTCTTCTTTTGACCCCTCTTGGGTGAGATTGGACGATATCGAGAGTGGATCCCAGCATGCTAGCTATGCCTATTTCCTTCAGTCCCTCAGTCTCTACATATATATTTGCCCACATTCTTGAGACTTCTGATACCCTGCACCCAGTCTACCCCTTCAGTACTTTTCCTCATTCTCTCAGCAGCTGTCATGGAAACAGAAAGAGGACACTTGCTTCCAGTGCCTCTATGCATCCTTTTGAGTGTGTCCTTACCATGGAATACGTTCTCCCACAGAAACAACTTTATAATAATGATTAGATACTCCCAGCATCTAATCGCACATAAGCCCTTTTAAATTTATAATGTGGTGTAATGTTTATACGTTTATAGCAGTAATGCTTTTGCTTCTTGAAAAACTGAATCTTGAATTCAACAGAACATGTTACTATGGATAAAAATGAAACATCAAACAAATTGCACTAGGACTTAAAGAAAACTGAGTGGTATTTTCCTAAAACCTAGTGTTTTACTAAATAAGAATGAAAGGCTGGCTAGAGGTTATACTCAGAGAAGGGGTTAGCTGAGATGAGGGTGCAGGCAGATACCAGACTAGTAAGGTTTAGAAAAGTCAGGAGAAAGAAAGTAGATAGGGGTTGGGAATATAGGCGGAGGTTCTGGGCAATGCGGAGTCAATTGACAACCCTTGCTAATTAGTCTGGCCAGCAGAAGCTGGCATTTAACAGCAAGCATTCAGTGACTGCTTTCCATGTCTAGGGCACTGTGCTAGGAATGGAAGTCACCAAGACATTCCTGAACAAAGCATTCAAATAATGAAGGTCCAGTACTAACAGGCACAAGAATAACAAGGAATTCTCTTAACTTTCATTTTCCTCATAGCTGCTAAGTACAAGGAAGCTAGTAGATGGATCTGGCTAGAGTGAAGGGAAAATTTCTGTCAAGTAGATTCATAATTAATTAAACCATTGTGTAGAAAGTGCTGACTGATCTTTCTTTGCTTAGAAGGGAATGTTGGAACTTCTAATGGATTGCCATGGGATCTATCTTTGCCTTTATTATAGTCCACATTTTTATTGCTGACTTGATAAAAAAAATTAGAAGAGATGTTTACCAAGTTTGCAGACTAGCATGAAGTTGGGAAGGATAACTAATATTCAGGTTGATAGAATCAAGGCTCAAAACCATCTAACCATCTTCACAGGCTCTAAGCTTGGGTTGAAGCCAGAAAAATGAAATTTAATGGGGATCAATAAGGAGTATTAAGTTTACAAAGAGACTTAAGTTCTTATTCACAGGAACAAGATGTGAGAGGAGAACATACTTTCGTGTTTACTTCATGTTGAAAAAATAATATAGAGCTTTTAAACCAGGAGCGGTGGCTCGTGCCTGTAGTCCCAGCTACTCAGAAGGCTGAGGCAGGAGGATCGCTTGAGCCCAAGAGTTTGAGGCTGAGCTGTGATTGAGCCACTGCACTCCAGCCCAGGCAACAAAGCGGGAGCCTGTCTCTAAAAGTAATAAGAAGAATCTAGAGCTTTGAAATTACCCACTAATTCAGTTTATGTGTAAATTGTGATGTGACTACTTAAAAAGGTATTGTATTAACAATTTTATGCCAGTAGTAGGATTATAGTGTCAAGAGCAAATATAACAATGGATGCACTGTACTCCACACAGTCAACCCACATTGGAATCTGTTGTTTTAGGCTCTCGGCATTTTTTAAATTAATTTTTTAAACTAAAGTATATTTAGTTGAGAGCCACCAGGATAAGTATAGAAGGATGAATGAAAGAACTTTAATCTAGATATTTAGACTGAAAAAGATAAACATAAGAGTTGCCTTCAAATGCTGCAAAGAAGAGTATTGATCTCTTTTGCTCCAAAAAGACAAAACAAATGGATAAAAGTTAAAAGTGCACATTTCAACTTAATGTACAGGAACCTAACAATGAGAGTTATCTAGTAATTATAAAAAGCCATGCTAGCTGAGAATTAGCTCCCCATTGTTTAAAGTACTAAAAGTAATAAGTAGCTGGTTCACCTTCTGTCAAGAATTCTATAGAAGGGATTTTGTTTGATGGGAGGTTGAACTAGTGTGACTTCTGTGGTCCTTCCACTCCAATACTTGGAACCGACTAAAATTAAAAAGTCTGGCAACACAAAGTGTCAGCAAGAATGTTGAGCAACTAGAACTCAGACATTGCTGGTGGCAATGTAAAATGGTATAGCTACTTTAGAAAATTGTTTGGCAGTTTCTAATGCAGTTAAACATACATCTTCCATGACAATGTGTGTCCATAAAGAGACTTGTATAGGAATATTTATAACAGCTTATTCATAATACAGGTTGAGTATCCCCTATCTGAAATGTTTGGGACCCAGAAGTATTTCAGATTTCATATCTTTTCAGATTTTGGAATAGTTGCATATATAGTATATAATGAGATATCTTGGGGATGGAACCCAAATCTAAACATGAAATTCATTTGTTCACATAACACTTTATACACGTAGCCTGAAGGTAATTTTATATAATATTTTTAATAATTTTTGTGCACAAAACAAAGTTTGTGTACATGAGGTCAAGTGTGGAATTTTCCACTGGTGGTGTCCTGTCAACAGTCAAAAAGTTTTAGATTTTGGAGCATTCCACATTTTGGGTTTTCTCACTAGGGATACTCAACCTATAGTCAAAAACTAGAAATAGTCCAAATGTCCATTAACAAAATAATAGATTAGTAAATTATGATATAGCTATGCTATGAAATACTCCTCAGCAATAATGAACTGATACAGCAACATGAATGAATCTCAGAAACGTTATGTGTGTGAAAGAAGCTAGATAAAAATATATTATAGAAATGTATATTCTTTCCTTTTTATGAAATGCAAGTACAGGTAAGTCTAATACATGGTGCTAAAAGTCAGAATGGGGGCAGGAATTGTCTATAAAAGGAGCATGAGGAAACATTCTGGGGTAATGAAAGTGGTCTATATATAGTTTGATTTGGGTGATGGTATCACGGATATATATCTGTCAAAACTCGTCAAACCTACACACTGAAGAGTTGTGTGTTTTACTATGTATAAATTATACCTCAACAGAGGAAAAAAATAGTTCTTGGAAAAGATACAGTTTAAACCTAAAGCTTAATTTTTTTTTTATTTTTTTTTTTTGAGGAGGAGGGGTCTTGCTCTGTCACCTGGGCTAGAGGGCCGTGGCATCAGCCTAGCTCACAGCAACCTTAAACTCCTGGGCTCAAGCAATTCTCCTGACTCAGCCTCCCAAGTAGCTGAGATTATAGGTGCTTGCCACTACGCCCAGCTAACTTTTCTGTTTTTAGTGGAGACAGGGTCTCTGTTTTGCTCAGGCTGGTCCGGAACTCCTAACCTCAAGCTATCCTCCCACCTTGGCCTCCCAGAATGCTAGGATTACAGACGTGAACCACTGCACCCAGCCTAAAGCTTAGTTTTTAACTGTTCTGAATAAAAGAATTAAATAGGCCCTGTGGGCAGGACTAGCAATCAGCTACTATTTTTCTGTTGGGAGAAGTGTATACTTTCTGAAATAATTAGCTTAAAAAGTGAACTTTATAAACAACCTGTTTAAGCTTGAGTAATGTTAAATTACACAGTACTAATAATTCTAAATTCTCTTAAATATTGAACATTAAATTTATTCTTTCTCCTCCCCAGCACGGTGCCTGTGTAAATGCAATGGACTTGTGGCAGTTCACTCCTCTTCATGAGGCAGCTTCTAAAAACAGGGTTGAAGTGTGTTCTCTTCTCTTAAGTTATGGTGCAGATCCAACACTGCTGAATTGTCACAATAAAAGTGCTATAGACTTGGCTCCCACACCACAGTTAAAAGAAAGATTAGCATGTGAGTATAAAATTATGAATGTTCAGCTATGATATTATATCAATAAACTGAACATTTTTTCTTTCTTGTTTGTTTTTAGAAATGATTAAATAGAATATTTTCCTTAGCGTGGGTATCTCTTGTTCAGACTAACATATTTCATAATTTGGAAGTTTCTACTTTAGATACTACGAAAAGAAAATATATTTGATTAATTTTTTTCAAGTCGAGTTATATGCATTTTATGTGACTGTCTTATTAGATGGTATGCTTTTAAAACAAAAGCATTTGGATTATTCTTATCTTTGACATGACTTTCTAATTGATCCACAAAGTTTATGAAACTGTGAAGTTTAAGTGTTATTTTTGAGATTGCTGTCTTATAAACATAGTCTCCAGATCTTAACGTCCAATATTCTTTGGTACCTGGGCCAAGTTCTATAGTTTTCTATCTGTAGCTGAAGTAGATGTAGTAAGAAATAACCACCTAGTTCAGATACAGTACTACTACACATAAATAGGCAAATTGTATTGGACTTGTATTATTCTGGAATAATGAAGGATAATGGGCAGTTTCACAAGTATGATGAGGAAAAGAGAACTCTTGAGAAAATACCCTTTCATTTGATCATCATAGGTAGGTTAGAAATATCCAACTTGTCTAGTTCCCAGTTCTCTAATAGATATGAGCAAAGCCATCGGCTACTGCCATAATGACAGTGTAGGGATTATGATCATCCTTTGTTTTATTTTTTTACTGAGAAAAGTTTGTGCTTTAAATAATTCTGAGAACTCTCTGGTCTAGGAATATAGTGCAATACTCCAGATATCTCTAGACCAATTATGAATTAGAGCAGACCATGAATCTGCCCTGGGCTAAATCTGTGTATATACTCAGGAATCCATTCGGCAGTAACTGAGGGGGGACTAGGGTACCACTGTCTCCATTTTCAGGAGTTATATTTGAAGAATATCTTTCTGGCTATTTTGGAAAGTTATTTTGAAAATAATTTCAAGGAAAATGTTAGATAAGCCCACCCACCATCAATTTGATAATTCTCATAGGTTTAAATGCTTTTTCTTCATCTAGATGAATTTAAAGGCCACTCGTTGCTGCAGGCTGCACGGGAAGCTGATGTTACACGAATCAAAAAACATCTCTCTCTGGAAATGGTGAATTTCAAACATCCTCAAACACATGAAACAGCATTGGTAATGTTTCAGATTTAAGTTTTTAAAATACAGTAACCAAAAACATGTCAAACTAATTATAATGTCCTGCTTTAGTGATAGCATTGTTTTAAAAATGTATGATTTTTAAAAAATTAATGCTGACACATACATAAAACATTTCAAACAATACATAAAAATAGATAACCTCACCACCCCCCCCAAAAGACAATACTATTACTAGTTTGAGAATCCTTCCAGAAAAAAAAAACTATTCATATTCCAGCACGTATGATATGTAAATGGTACATACCATTTGCCTTCTTAGGGGTTATAAAAATTATAAATGCTTAATAGTAGAAATTTTGGAACCCACTAAAATAATGAAAAAGAAAATAATACAACCATTCATATAAAAGCTACATTGTATATGTCCTTCCAGTATGGCAGTTTTCCTCAAAATTAGATCTAATGTATAAACACAGTATTTTAAAGGCTACTTGCCTGATAGAGGTAATAATAGCTGTGGAGCTATAACAAAGTAGATGTGAGTAGAGAAGTCTAAGGAAAAGCAGTCAGAAAAGAATGGGAGCTAGGATAAGTGATGGGGAGGTAGGAGAGGAAATGGTGTAATTAGGGGCTACCTTAAAAGTAGAAATTTCAAAGGAAAAAAGTAAATCCTGCTGTATGAATTGTAGAACATGCTTTGGGTGGGAGAAGATGAGTAAATTAGTGTGTTTAGGAACAGATTTAACTCATGGTAATCTTCCTTACCTACTATCTTTTATGGTAAATTTTCTTCCTTATACCATAATGTAAACTCTGTGAAATTTATGTAGAAACCTTATCTATAAAACATTTTGGACCTTTTTGCTACTTGTAAGAAACATTCAAGTAAAAACAAAATAGCAAAGCTGCAGACTAATAAGAAATGCTAGCTCAAAATTAAAACCACAACAGCGTTAAAACTGTACAGAGAGACTTGGAAAGACTGATGTCAAGGAAAATTTTCTGGTCTGAAAAGCTAATACGTTCTACATATTGTTTTCTCCTTAATATCCTGCTGTTAACTCGTTTTTATTATTAATTTTAAAACATACTAGGAGTTTAAGTATTGGTTGATAGTTACGGTACAGGAGCAGTTTCTTCCAGGTTCCCTGAGGTTACAGGCCCTGCCCCACGATGGCAGGGTGCAATTTGCGGTGGATGTGATAAAGAATTTTAGAAAGAAACTATTTCCATTCTCTTTGCTCTCCTGAGAGATGTCCTGGGATGATTACCCTTACTATACCAAAGGAGCTATGTTCACCAATTACAGTTGGTTTTATTGAGGGTAAAGGAATGATTTTGTTGATAGCAACATCAAAGAATGGATCTGCAGCAAAGTCATGAGCATCAGATAAGCTTTATGATTAACAACAGGTTAAAATCAGAGAACAAATTTCATTACTGTATATTTAGATGTATTGAGTAATCTGCTGAAAAATCATCCAGAACTTTTATTCATGGATGTTTAGGTTTCTGTTTTAACTTAACATATATACATTGATTTAGTCATTCATCATTCGGACATTATTGAACACCTGATGTTGGGGATGCAAAGATAAGGGCCATGACCATAAGATAACATATTAGGCAAATGCCTACATCCTATCTCCTTTCCTGCTCAATACATCATAGATATAGATGCTGTAGCCCCAAACTCCAGATTGTATTATTTTCTACCGCTGATTTTGCCAAACAGGTAATCCAGGCTCTTTATTATGCTGGAGCAACTATTTGGGAGAGATGTAAATACTTCTCAGCGTAACAGCTATTCCATCAGTGCCATTACCAAGCAGAATCCAGAGCTGATGAGTATGCTGTTATGTCTTTGTTTAAAGAAACCCTGACATTTGGGGTGTTTTCTTAATCTTTCAAACATTACATAAACACCAGGGTGTTTGGGAAGAGTTTTGAAAAGGATGTTGGTCACAGTAATTTAACTTTTTACCCAGTAGTGGCTTTTTCAAAGATGTAGGACAACTATAAAGTTTGATCAGAATATTTAATAATGTATCATCTGGTAGATAGGATCTGCAGGCCCTGTCAGAATTTGGTAATTACTGTACATTCTGACCAATCAGAAGTCAAGAGCAAAGTTAGGTCAAAAATAAAACAAAGAAGTTAAATAACTTCTTGATTGTTCTTGATTGGAAACACAAATATTCTTAAGTAAAAATTAGTTATGTATAGTCCTTGATTAATGCTGCAATTTAAATTATTTAGCATTGTGCTGCTGCATCTCCATATCCCAAAAGAAAGCAAATATGTGAACTGTTGCTAAGAAAAGGAGCAAACATCAATGAAAAGACTAAAGAGTGAGTATATACTTAATAATTAAATATTATTGACATTTTATTTTTTGGAAAATATCTTTATTATCTGGCTGACTTTTTCTCTTTAAGATTCTTGACTCCTCTGCACGTGGCATCTGAGAAAGCTCATAATGATGTTGTCGAAGTAGTGGTGAAACATGAAGCAAAGGTATACTTCCTTTTTGGTAATCCAATGAGTTATTTTTTTATTTAGCAAATGAAATGCCTGACTTCCTAAACTGTTTACTCTCTCATAAGTATTACTTTTTTCTCTTAATCTGTACTTAAAAATAGTCCTGTAAATAACTTTTCCTATAACTAATTTTTTGCTAGAGAATCTACAGGTTTATTCAAATATATCTTATTCGTATATGTCCTTCCTTCTCCATTCACTTTAACCACACCCCACTGGTTGAAGATATCCTTAAGGACTTTTTCTAACAGTACACATTCCAGAATATCCCCAGCTGGAGATATGCTGATTTCTGACCTTTCTAGTAGTCTTTTCTCACCCACATCTTCTGTTTCTTGGTTGCCATGGCTGTTATTTACCCCAGCCACAATTTTTCTTTCCCCCTGTTATTTCTGTAACTAAGTCAAAAGACTTGAACAAAAGAAAATAAGTTATTTAAATAATTTGACTAAAAACATTATAGCTCCCCACTATTTAATTGGCTTTTGTGAACAAAGCATTTTATTCATTGAATAATTATGTTTTCATCAAGGCTAGAAATCGTTTTTTACCTAGGAACTTTGAAAAATGCTACTCAGTAAAAGATACACATAGCATCCCAGATTGGAAAGAGATGACATTCACCAGGTCCTTGCCTTCTTCACACAGAATCTGTAGTTGAAATTCAATATATTGTATAACAGATAAAGAATGGACGGGAGAAGAAAGGAATAGAGACTCTTTCCCCTTGGGTGGCCCCAGAGGCCCTTCCCTAAATGAACTTTGCAGAATAGTTTTCTCATCTGTCCTTTCTTGGATTTCCAGTCACTCAAAGGAACCACTTAGAATTTTCCAGTTTCTTTTTGTGTTGCCGCTCAGTGTCCTAATTTCTCTTTGATTTGGGGGAATTCTTGATAATGTATAATCTTGATCTTTCCTATTGTAAATTATTAAATAAAATAAAATTTATTTCCGCTTGACTGCTTGGCATATCTCATTTGTCTCTCTGTTCTATAACTGTTCGTTGATTGCTTTTTTCATACATGGGGTATGTTATTTGAAGAGTGTCTGGATGCATATTAAATTTGGGTTGTGAAACTCAACGAAACAATCTTGACTAGGGTAATGAACCGTCCAGATTTGTCCAGTGGGAATTCCCAGAAACACAGGACTTTCAGTGCCAAAACTGGGGGTGTCCTGGGCAAAACAGGACAGGTTGGTCACCCTGATCTTAACACAAAGTGGTATCTAAATAAAGTTTTCAACTGGATATTTTTCACATTTCAGTGAGTTTGGGTACATGAATAAATAATTTAATTGCCCTGAGCATTTTAAATCAATTTTTCAGGTTCTATGGGCGTGGAGACTGGCTACTCAAACTCAGGTTTTAGGTTCGTTGAGTAGGTCTTGGCTATATTCCTATTCAAATATTCTCATTCCATGAATATGAATTGGCCAGTGTCTCAAAATGCAGTAGTGTCCACAGTGTTGATTACTGAGGAACTTAATTTCTCAGTTATGTTTTGAAGAATTATTTACATGGTAAGGGGGGGGCATGAGTGGGGTAGTCTTACAGGTGATTTTTTTTTTTATTGTGAAAAATTTCAAAGATACATCTAAGTTGAAAGAATTTTATAAGAATAACTGTATAACCACCACTTAGGTTCTATCACTAACATTTTACTACATATCAATTTCTCCCTCTACCTATCAATATATCTTCTTTTTCACATTTCAAAGTAATTTGCAGATTACGGTATACTTCCTCCTAAACAATTCTATATGTACATCAGCTAGCATTTGTTTATAGTTTTTCTTTGGATATAAAATTTACATGCAATGAAATGTACAAATCATAAATGTGCATTTGCTAAATTTTGACGAATACATATACCAAAACCTCTATCAAGATATAGAATATTATCTCATGGCAGAGGCAATACCCTGTCCCAGCCAGTCTCTACCTCTAAAGGTAACAGCCATTTTGACTTTTTCTGACATAGGTAAGATTTGCCTGTTGTAGGCCTTCATATCCAAGAATCATACAAAATACACTCTTTTGTGTAGGCTTTTTCCACACCATATAATATTTTGGTGGCTCATCCATGTATCAATAGTTTGTTCCTTTTTATTGCTGAGATATATTCTGCTGTATGAATATAACATAGAATGTTTATCTATAAAGATTATATTTTGCCTAATAAGGTAGAAAATTAAGCCAATAGAAACAAGTGTTTTAATGCTAATTTATCTCTTGCTTTATTAGTGACGTTGTCTATCTTTGGGTTAATCTCCACATTTCTATACTTCAGATCCATAAAAATACATGGATTCAACTATTTTAGACAATGTGTAGCTCTAAATATAGTGAATCTATGACTGCTTTAATGCCAAACACAACTGGTATTCAACATCTCACATTAAACCCAAAATTAGATCTTCCTCCTGATGTCAGCCTTCATGGATTGGTGAATTTATGCTCTAGATTTAAGCAAAAATACTTGCTTTGGCACTGGATAATAGACTTCATGAAAGAATTGAGACTTAAATTAGTAGCAAGTATTACATACATGATTGGATGGTTTTAAATTTTGCATTGCTTTGCATTGCAGGCTAATTTCAACTTTTTCTGCGTTTTTAAGGTTAATGCTCTGGATAATCTTGGTCAGACCTCTCTGCACAGAGCTGCACACTGTGGTCATCTACAGACCTGCCGCCTACTCCTGAGCTATGGGTGTGATCCTAACATTATATCCCTTCAGGGCTTTACTGCCTTACAGATGGGAAATGAAAACGTGCAGCAACTGCTTCAAGGTATTAAATGCTTCCATGAATTAATGTTCTAAAATTTACCTTTAAAATTTTTCATATATCAAGTGTCGTAGGTAGGAAGTGGTAATAAAAAGAAAATTTTTGGCTATTTCTAAACTATTGTACTTTTAATCAGCTCATAGTCAATGCCCAAATGTCATTAAATGATAATTATGATGTTGTTCCAGTAGCATTTTCTGCCTAATTTCTCTGAGTTAAATAGATTGGCTTTCATGTTTTTATCAAGAAAACTTTTTAGAGTAAGATACAGTAGTTGCTATTTCTGTTTAAAGAAAGGAAAACTTTAAAAGGTAGGTATCTCTTCATATAGCAACCCTCGTGAAACTAATACCCTAAATACTGGCTTAGCTTCTTCACTTTTTTTTATGCCCTGCATATTTAAGGCATGTAGGGTTTGTATAAGGTAATAAACTATGTGGCTTACTAAAACATAAACATAAAATAACAATTGAATGCACTCATATTCAGTACATTTTAAAATATTTAGATCAAACATTTATACACATGGTGTAGATTAAACATTTCAACCTAGAAATCTGATCCCATAAATTTTACAGCATCTTTGTCTACATCTCTAGCTTTTATTAGAATTCAGTGGAGTAGCTTTGACATCTCAAAACTCAGATGAGAGGAAATGTAATAGATCAACCTTTTTTCTGTCTTAGTCATTCTTGGTGATCGGTATGCCTGTGATGTAGAAACCACATTTTGAAAAACACTGCTTGAACAGATGAAGGCAGGCTGATTAAAACCTCCTGAAATTTGCCAAAACAGAACTAACTACAAGGCTACTTTTAAGATTCCCCATATATTAAACATTCATTTCAGTGTCAGTTTTGGGAGTAAAAACACTAGTCCTATCTGGTTGCCTAGTGATAGAATTTAGTCTTGCCAGTTTTATGCCAAGTACTATCACATACAGCTTTACTTACCTTTCCAACTAGTTTCTTAGAATAACTTACTGAAGTGGAATTTCCAGGTCAAAGGGTAGCATATAATCATCAGATTATCTTCTAGAAAGGTTGTACGTACTGTTTACACTCTCAGTAAAAGTGTAGGAAAGCACCTGTTTTCCGTCAGCACTGGGCATTATGATTCTTAATATTTTCCTTGGGTGAATGTACATGGGTGAATTACAGAAGTGATAAAAATCTTGTTTTTAGTGCAAACTATAGAAATACTGTCTATGTATCTCCCCATTTCCTCTCTGCCTACTGGTGTATGACAAAAAATGGTATCTCATCATTTTAATTTGCAATTCTGATTATGAGTAAGTTTGAACATATTAATAGTATGTTTATTGTCCATTTCTCTTTTGAATATGTATGAATTGTTTATTCATGTCCTTAGCACAATTTGTCTGTTGAGGCTTTCCAGGGTATTCATCTCATAAAGACACCTCACATATTAAATATATTCTTTTTTGAGATGCATGTTACAATATGATTTTTTCCATTTTGTTCTTTAATACTGTTATTGCCTGACGTGTTTTTCCAAATCAGTTTTCTTTTTTGGTGTTACTTTGGTGTTACTTTTGGTCTTCTTTGATGTTACTGCGCTAAGTTACTTTTCTATTCCAAGATATAAAGATGTTCACCTTTGTGTTCTTCTAGTACTTTTAAGGTTTAATTTTTTTTATACCTGAGTCTTTAATCCATATGGATTAATTTTGTCCTGAGGTACAAAATAGATGTTTTCTTCCTTTTCTGAGATTTTAAATGAAATATAAACATAGAATTTCAGATCTGGAAGTCACATTAGATATTTTCTGGTCCATCTTCTCTCCTTAGAACTGAAAAAAATCTGAGGTCCAGGAAGTTCAGGTGACTTATCCCAGTTCAAATAGCTATAATAGTTAATCATAGAACCATGGTTAGATTTCTGGACGTTGCTCTCCTAATTTAATACTTTTCCGCCATTCCACATGGCTTGGTTATAGTGCAGGCCTTCTTTCATCACCTATTTTATGTTCTTTCATATTGCTTAAATCACACTTTATATTTATAACATTGTATACATTTACATATATTGTTTCTGTGTATTATATTTCAAAAAGTTTTAAGGAATCTTATTGTTTTTTCCCCACTACCATGGAGATTTCCTACATAATCTACTAAACTGTAAAAGAACTTTACTTTCCAATAAGATACCTTCCATAAAACTTGACTCCATCTTTTAAATAGAATTTAATCACTCTTTCCCTCTCTCTCTTTAGAGGGTATCCCATTAGGTAATTCAGAAGCAGACAGACAATTGCTGGAAGCTGCAAAGGCTGGAGATGTAGAGACTGTAAAAGTAAGATACAATCTTATGTTTTTGCTAACTTTGAGTTTTTATTTTGAGATTGTTTAATGAATCTGTACTGTTATAATGAAGAGCCTGTTTATTTATGTTTCTTGCTTTAAAAGGTCAATAATAACTAGTTCTTCTCTGCAATTAAGGAGCATTGAGTAATAAAAAGATGTTTCAGTTTCACGTGCATCTCAGTAAATATCACATTCACAAATTTAAATAAACTCCTAATACCAAATGGGTTTTCCTTAAAGAACCTAGTCATTTGTCCCTGTAAAAGAATAAAGTGTATCAAATTATTGTACCTTACTGTTTACAATATGACACATAAAACAAGAAGGGAAAAAACAGTGTGTCATTTCTGTCTACAGATTTCTTCTGAGTTCTTCATTTTTTTGCCCTTTCTACCTCTGGGGATCCAGTATTTTAGTAGAGTAGTAATACGGTGTTGCCACTTCTGAAAGTCACTGTCTCCCAGTAATATTCAATTTGTATAGACTGAAATATTTTTCAGTATTTTTTAAAAGTCAGAACAATCTGAGGAAGGATTACTTTAGGAAGACTACTATAGGAGACTTTCAAAATTGTGCAAGTCCTATTTGAGAGGGCACTGACAGGTAATAAAGAGTTTTATGGAAAAGTTAAATTCGTTGATTTGATTTATGGCAGAAGTAGCTACTTGAAATAATTTCACTATTTCTGTATGTTTTCAATCCTAAACAGAACCACTCTGCACAGAAAATTTTAGACTTTCTGAGAAAGAAATATGAATGTTGGTCTTATTTGAACTGGAGCTTCAAGGGAATTTATTCAATTGTGTTTTTAGGTGAAGAGCTTTCTAGTAATTGATTTAAAAATCCATGTGGTCATTTTCTGTTACTTTATAGATAGTATAGACATCTCAAATAACTTAAGATTTTCTTTTTTATTATTAATTAATTTTTCAAAGATAATGAGTTCTCACCTATAATCCTAGCACATTGGGAGGCCAAGGTGGGAGGATCGCTTGAGTCCAAGAGTTCAAGAGCAGTCTGGGCAACATAGCAAGACCCCATCTCTACAAAAAATAAAAAAAATAGCCAGGCATCGCTCATGCCTGTACTCAGAAGGCTGAGGCAAGAGGATCGCTTGAGCCCAGGAGTTTGAGGCTACAGTGAGCTATGATTGCACCACTGCACTCCAGTCTGGGTAACAGAGCAAGACCCTGCCTCAAAAAAAACAAAAGAAAGGAAAAAAAATGCTATGATAATGCAATTTTATTTGACTTGTTTATTCTCATCCTTTATATTCGCATTCCCTTAAGTACGAGGCAAAAAGGATATTGCCAAAGGAGGATTTTATTTGTTACTACTGACTTGTGGACAAACAAGTCACATGAGTTAAAAGGTTGTGAGCTGGGGGATTTTTTGTTTGTTTGCAAGAGACGTGATGAAAATTAAGTTGAAGACAACTAGTTAAAGGGCAACAAGCTGATTTTTTTGTGTGTGGGAGCAGGGAGAGTAATACAAAAGTTAAAGTCTTCATTCACTCACATATTAAAGAGCATAAAACTAGATTTAGTAAATGAAGTTTTTTCCTAAATAAACTTTAGAAAACAAAGTTTTCTAAACTTTATTTTCATGAAGGTAGAGGGAGTCTGGAGGAGGAGATAGATGAAGAGGAGATGAGGTTGGGGCAGGACTTAATGAACAAATAATGCCATTGGCTTGAGGAAGACCATTTCTCCCCATGATAGGTATCAGGCTGTCTTGCCTCCCCTCTGCTTTTAAAATCACTTAATGGATATTTATCTCCATTAGCCTTTCCATTTCCTATCTATCTATAGGCAGATGGCTCCATATGAATCACTGGAACAAGATCTGCATATTACCCAGTGAATACTTGAATATGTGCTCAGTTATGTTTGTTTAGTGGTTGTTCTAAGGTACAACTTTAAAACATCAGGCTACATACTTTTTTGAGCACTTACTATTAGAAAACCTATCTCAGAGTGGACAAAATTAAACTGAGAGGTAGCGAATAGAATGGCCTGTGATAACTGTTAAAAAGCCTAGCAGCACCTGCTACCCATGTTAAGAATACTCATTCCCAGGGGCCCTACTTCATACCTACTGAAATCTCTTGAATGGGACTTTGAATCTGTATATCTAACAAGCTCTTGTTAGGGTAGCACAGAAGAGCTTTCCCAGTCTAGTGATTAAACCCCTTGGGGTAAACCCACTGATAGCTGACTCCTTTGGTTTATTGAGCTTAGGATAATATCTGCTTTTAGGATAGCTTAGTAAAAAGGAGGAAAGAGTTTTTACTAATACTGATATTCTTTTGACTCTCTGAGCACTGTGATTTATTATGTATGTTGATTTTCTTCCCCAAACTTTCATGCTTTTCATGCATAATACCCTTAAGTAAGTATTTGGAGTGTTATTCTTAACAGTCTTTTTCAAGTAGGCTTCTTCATCTGAACCAAAGAACACAGAAAATTATTTGAGTGACTGTTTTCTTAATTCTCCCAAGGACTGTACATAATCATTAGCATTCTCTTAGTTAATTCATTCCATATAGTGCAGTATGATTCGTTTAGTGTAGTTTCTGCACCACCAGCATCAGCATCATACAGGAACTTGTTAGAAATGCAAATTTTCAGGCCCTACAACAGTCACACTGAAATAGAATTGTTTGGGAGTGGGACCCAATGCATATGAAAGTTTAAGAACCACTGGTCTAGTGCAGTACTTCTCAAACTTTAATGTGTTTACAGGTAACCTGAGGATCTTGTTAAAATTCAGGTTCTGACTCAGTAGGTGTCCGAGATTCTGAATTTTTAACAAGCCCCTGGGTGGTTCCGGTACTACTGTGATCCAGTGTACCTCTAAGTATGTTTGCCACAAAATGGAAGTTACAATTGCTGATAATTGGTACTTAGGTTACCTTTATCTAAATAGTAGTGGTAATAATAAAAATTTACCTACTGGATTTAGAAAAAGCGGAATATACAGGTATCAATGAAGGGACCAGAGGGATTCCCAATAAATAAGAATAGTAAATAGTTTCTGAGAATACTGATTTACTGAGACAAGAAAAGTCAGACATTTTGAAATTTCTACTAAATGAGTTGAAACGAGAAATGAGAATATATAGCATCAAGTGTATACTGTGTTCCATCCTACAGAAACTATGTACTGTTCAGAGTGTCAACTGCAGAGACATTGAAGGACGTCAGTCAACACCACTCCATTTTGCAGCTGGGTATAATAGAGTGTCCGTGGTAGAATATCTGCTGCAACATGGAGCTGATGTGCATGCTAAAGATAAAGGGCAAGTACCAACAATTGTCATGGCCTCTTCTCCTTACCTTTATCTGACCTTTCTAGGAAAATCTGAAAATATTTTTATGATAATTGGTAGCTCTTTTTTTCCCCCAAGGAAGTCTTTTTCCTAACACTGGCTTAAATACAGCTGCTTAATTTCCATTAAGATTTTATGATGGTTAGCATTTATATAAAGACTTAGTTACGTAATTCCTTGTAATTTTATAATGGCCAAGGAGATTACAACATCAGTGGGGTTTTTTTGTTTTGTTTTGCTTTGTTTTTCTTTTTTTCTTTCCACTCCTGAACAGGAACATGAACCCTGGACCTTCAGATTAAAAGTCTGATGCCCTACTGACTGAGCTGTTTGGAAGTAATACTGATTTTTAATATAGTAAATTTTAAAATTTTCATTGAGGATATTTGAGTTCTTCTAATTTATCTTGAAATTATTTTTCATAAAAATATACAGTTCCAAATGTTGAGTATATGGATGTTTGTCATATTCTCTGCATTTAAAATATTTTAAAATTTTTCGCCCCTAACCCCCAAAAAAGAATTTATTTCTGCTTTCATTAGATTCTATAAAGTACAATCAGTATAATTCCTTACGCAGTTCAAGAAATATCTTCATCAGTTATATATAATTAAATGAAAACATATCTTTCTCTGGCATTATTGCTCATTTAACTTTTCATTTCAGAGGCCTTGTACCTTTGCACAATGCGTGTTCTTATGGACATTATGAAGTTGCAGAACTTCTTGTTAAGCATGGAGCAGTAGTTAATGTAGCTGATTTATGGAAATTTACACCTTTACACGAAGCTGCAGCAAAAGGAAAATACGAAATTTGCAAACTTCTGCTCCAGGTATATTTTAGTACTTACTGTGGACAGTTGGACAGTGTGAATT
The DNA here is from genome assembly GCF_041146395.1 of Eulemur rufifrons. Classification (NCBI taxonomy): domain Eukaryota; kingdom Metazoa; phylum Chordata; class Mammalia; order Primates; family Lemuridae; genus Eulemur; species Eulemur rufifrons. Next base: position 40,825,442 of record NC_091010.1, read on the forward strand.
ACATAGAATATGTTTATGATTTCTTTAATAGCTATATTATAAAAAAGTAATAAGAGCGTGGGAAAGTTATCTAATTCTATACCTAGATTTTAAAATAAATGTCATAAATAATACTATTTTATACTTTAATCCTCAAATATGTTTACCACACCTAGACTTATTTTTGTATGTAGTCAGCTATCATCATGTGATAGTTCTTTATCTTATTTTTTCTTTTTAATACTTTAACCTCAAAGTATTTGATGAATTATGTAGTTTATAAGCGAGATTTATTTACCATTGATAAAATACTTTTATTTCACTGTCTGAAAAGTAAAATCAGTATAACATGAAAGTTAATTTTTTTAAAAAAAATAGACTATGTTTTCAAGCAGTTTTAGATTCACAGAAAAATTGAGAGGAAGGTACAGAGATTTCCCGTATACCTTCTGCCTCCACACATGTGTAGTCTTTCCTGTTATCAACATCCCCTGCCAGAATCTGGTACATTTATTACAATTGATGAATCTACATGAAAGTTAATTTTTAATGAAATACTACTTTATTTTGAACATAGTTTATAATTTTGGCTATTAATGCATTTAAAAATCTAGTAAATTTTTTTTTTTTTTGGAGACAGAGTCTTGCTCTGTTGCCCGAGCTAGAGTGCCGTGGCATCAGCCTAGCTCACAGCAACCTCAAACTCTTGGGCTCAAGCAATCCTTCTGCCTCAGCCTCCCTAGTAGCTGGGACCACAGGCATGTGCCACCATGCCCGGCTAATTTTTTTCTATATATATTTTTAGCTGTCCAGATCATTTCTTTCTATTTTTTTTAGTAGAGATAGGATCTCGCTCTTGCTCAGGCTGGTCTTGAACTTCTGACCTCGAGCAATCCTCCCGCCTCAGCCTCCCAGAGTGCTAGGATTACAGGTGTGAGCCCTCACGCCCGGCCTAAAATCTAGTAATATTTAACTGCTTCTGTTCTCCTTTTATTATACTTTTCTGTGTATAAATTAAACATTAAAATAACAGTGATGCTAACCTTTAAGGTAGACTTGGTATAAAATGATTTTCTTTGGTATAGTTACATTGACTGTTTTCTCATTGACCAAAGGCCGCACTTAAGCCAATTCCTCTTCCCTTTCTGGTTTTTACATGTCTAGCATGGTGCAGACCCTACAAAGAAAAACAGGGATGGAAATACTCCTTTGGATCTTGTTAAAGATGGAGATACAGATATCCAAGATCTACTTAGGGGAGATGCAGCTTTGCTAGATGCCGCCAAGAAGGGTTGTTTAGCCAGAGTAAAGAAGTTGTCTTCACCTGATAATGTAAATTGCCGTGATACCCAAGGTCGACATTCAACACCTTTACATTTAGCAGGTGAGTGAAGTTTCACAGATTGAGACTGGTGACATCTGAGTTTCATTTTACCTGAGTAAAACATTTCCTGTAACTAAACTTGAAAAATTCAAATCAGATATCTTCCAATGCCACCATTATATTCTGTAATAAATTTGCACAGGTCAACTGTACTTCAGGCTATTAGCTAAGTTCCACTTCACTTTAGTATTAGTATGTTACATTCAGTAAGAACAATTGAAACAGGCTCTGCCAGTCACCATGTGCTTTAGGATCATTATTCCAAATCACCATTTTGTTTGTATCATCTTGGGTGTGTGAGTTTTGAAAAATATGCTGGTTTGAGCCAGCCTTCCTCATGGGAAGCTAAAGTTTTCCATTCTTCTGATGATAGCTGCTAAGCACAAGCAAGAAAAAAATCTTAAAAGACTTTCAGAAGTTATGTAAACCTCTTGCCGGTTATGTGTTGTTTTAGATTGTGAGGGCTGCCTTAACAAAAAAGCAAAGACAAGGTAGCTTAAACATTTGTTTTCTCATAGTTCTGGAGGCTAGAAGTTGAAGCTCAAGGTGTCAGCAGGGCTTGTCTCTCCTGAGTCCTTTCTCCTTGGCTTGCAGATGGCTGCTTTCTTGCTGTGTCCTCACAGGGGACATGGTGTCTATATATGTCGTAGTCATCTTTTTTTATAAGGACACCAGTCAGATTAGATCAGAGCTCTACCCTAACAGCCTCATTTTAACTTAATTAGCTCTTTGAAGGCCCCATCTCCAAATACAGTCACATTCTAAGGTACTGGAGTTAGGGCTTCACCGTAAGAATTTGGGGGAGACACAATTCATTCCATAAAATTTGTTCTAAATTTTCACTCATAAAACTGGCACAGTGTACCTTTGTTTTTAGTGCAAGTGTAAAACATTGTGGTTTCAATACAGCTTTTTCAGTTGCATTAAAGATGTTAGGGAATAAGCCATGAAAATCACTGAGCTATAGCTGATCCTGTAGTGGAGTTCCATCATAGACAGTTGATTCATGGAAGTTTGTCTAAATAAATATACGTTGCTTAAACATGGTTTAAAAAGAAAGAAAAAAGTAATGTAGGTGTTTCTGCCACTTTCTGTAATATGAGAGATGAAAATCTATTCTTGGTTCAGTCATACAGTATAACTTAGTATGTTGATGTGAAAAAGATAATTTTGGTTATGTATGACTTTTACCTTTAAATTCTCACTCCATGTAAGTTGAGACCCCACTGTCTAAGGACATGAATTACTCCTTCTAATAGAGTATTTTAGAAGTGATAAGCCATAAATGCTAACGTGGTGAGCAAAAGCCTTACTACTTCCACTGGCTATCAGGAGTTTGTAGTCCATTTAAGACATGACCTGACCTCCGATTGGAAATTGTGCTGTGCATATTTATATTAGCTTTTATATCTTTATTGTAGCTTATCTAGAACATTAACATTGCTATTTAATTCCATGTTGTTTTTCTAAATCACAAGTATATTGTATGCACAAAATACTTCTGCCTCTTTACTCAGCATTAAATACCATACCTTGAGACCTGAAAGGACTTTTAATTAGTGTAATATTTAGTTTATGGTAGTTTCATAGTTTTGTTTTTCTTTACTTGATCTTTTTAAATTCTTTTGCTTTAGACCCTTCAGCAAAAGGATTAAAAATACAACAAAAATAAATGTAAATAAAATATTTTGAACCCTTTTTAAGTGATATCCAGGTTTCTGTTGGTGGAGTTAAGTTCCAGATTTGCTTTCTGTCTGATTATGTGTCAAATAAAATACACTTTACCATGAGAGTATTTACTGAGGTAGCTGACAAGATGACATCTGGAGATTGTAGCATGTTTCCAAAATACTATTTTACTTTATACCTTTAGCAACATATAAGTTCCTCTGCCAGAGTTGCAGAGATGTGTACCCCTACATTCTCTCTAGCAAAAAGAATGTTCTTGTGGCCTTCTGGGGATGAGAGCTCTGAGACCCACTGTGGTGTGGTGCTTCCTTCTCTGCAGCCAGTTGTGTACCTAACTTAACTCTTAAATGGTTGGATATCTTTGACTTACAGCTCTTGAGACCATGTACCTGATTTCAGGAAGTTGTATGTAACAACCATGAAGGCAAGGACTTTGTTTGGAGGGTTTTAAAAGGAAAGTTACAAGCAAATAAATCAATATAATTTTGGGAGTCTCTAAAACCAGTGGATATCACCAAAAGCTCCTAGCTTGAGGCCAGTGGGAAATTTTTAGTAGAAGATAAATTTTTAATAGATTCCAATGAGAAATTTTGTATTTATGTAAAATATCTTTATTTTTCTTAATAATATCTATGCTTGATAAATATATAGAAATATATATGTGACTTTTTTAATATTAACAAGTAAAAGTAATTTTTATTTTTTTCTAAATTAGCCGGTTATAATAATTTAGAAGTTGCGGAGTATTTGTTACAACACGGAGCTGATGTGAATGCCCAGGACAAAGGAGGACTTATTCCTTTACATAATGCAGCATCTTATGGGGTAAATTCTTCTATCTTATCTTTAAAAGTCTGTGGAATTTTCAAAGTGTAAGTCAGTATTGCAGTTCAAATGGAACATTTAGGCCAGGCTTGGTGGCTCACACCTGTAATCCTACTACCCTGGGAGGCTGAGGCGGGTGGATCATTTGAGCTGAGGAGTTTGAGACCAGCCAGAGCAAGAGCGAGACCCTGTCTCCACTAAAAATAGAAAGAAATTATATATGGACAGCTAAAAACATATATACAGAAAAAAAATTAGCCAGGCATGGTGGCACATGTCTGTAGTCCCAGGTACTCAGGAGGCGAGGCAGGAGGATTGCTCGAGCCCAGGAGTTTGAGGTTGCTGTGAGCTAGGCTGACGCCATGGCACTCTAGCCGGGCAACAGAGTGAGACTCTGTCTCAAAAAAAAAAAATGGAACATTTAGTATGACTTTCTCATTTTACAAGGAAGTAAATATGAAAGCTAAAGGAGTTAAATAACTTCTGAGTTTCAGTTCTGAATCTATTATCATAAGCTTGCTCTGTAACGTACAGTGTGTTGTTGGGATTTCTCTTATCTTCCTTAGCACCTGTCTCTTATTTTCAGTGAGATACTAGTGATTTTGTTTATTTGTGGGTATCCAGAAAACCCATTGGGTTTCATAGGAAGCTATAGAGATTCAGAAGCATTATTCCTAACTTATAACAACCCTGAAATGTCACATTTAGAGTAGACCATCTTCAATGGTATAGTTTGAGTAATTGAGGAAGGCTACTACGTTATAAATTGATGCTCAACAGTTACAACATTTGAGTAAATTAGAAATCATTAAAGTTATATTAGTTTAGTGTCCTACTATGTAGAATTCTTAAATATTTTCTAGATAGTTTCTCTCTTTTTTTTTTTTTGGAGACAGAATCTCACTCTATTGCCCAGGCTAAAGTGCCATGGCCTCAGGCTAGCTCACAGCAACCTCAAACTCCTGGGCTCAAGTGATCCTCCTGCTTCAGCCTCTTGAGTAGCTGGGACTACAGGTGCATGCCACCACACCCAGATAATTTTTTCTATTTTTAGTAGAGATGGGATCTCACTGTTGCTCAGGCTGTTCTCAAACTCCTGAGCTCAAGCAGTCTATTGCCCAGGCTAGAGTGCCATGACCTCAGCCTCCCAGAGTGCTAGGATGCAGGCGTGAGCTAGTGTGCCTGGCCTAAATAGTTTCTTAAGTTATTAAAATGTCATCTATAATTTTTAATCAGCTACCCATAAATTATGTTGTGGAGAAAGTTTTTCTTTTCATTTCCAGGTGAAGTTTGAAAATGTGGAAGTAAATACATAGCTAATTTCTTCTTAAGAACTAAAGTGTAATAAAATACTATTTCATACTGTAACAGGAGTATTTTCTTTTACAGCATGTAGATGTAGCAGCTTTACTAATAAAGTATAATGCATGTGTCAATGCCACGGACAAATGGGCTTTCACACCTTTGCACGAAGCAGCCCAAAAGGGACGAACACAGCTTTGTGCTTTATTGTTGGCCCACGGAGCTGATCCTACTCTTAAAAATCAGGAAGGACAAACACCTTTAGATTTAGTTTCAGTAAGTGATGGGCTCTTTGAAAAAATCTTATTGCTTTCCTGACTTTGTAAAATTCAGTTTATATTGTATAAAATGTCTTTATAATGAATGTGGCAAAATCTAGTTTTTAGCCCAATCTTAAATTTAGGACTTCTTTGGTATTAAAATATAAGTAAATACTAGAATGATCAATCGCTTCTCAGCCTTTTGGCTAAGATCATGTGTAGAATTATCAATAAGTTATTATATACTGATTACTTTGGAAATAGGAACAAAAAGTACATGGTACAACTGCTTACATTAGTTGGGGACTAAACAGGCCCAGGCCCTCAACAATTGCTGTTACAGTGCACATACAGTGCAAGATAGTACAGATCACAGGTCTGACGAACTTCCCCAACTGGGAACATTGTCCTCAAGGAGCAGCCACAAAGCCTTCTACCAGTAGAGATTCCCTTCCCTCCCATACTGTCTCATCCCACAGTTCTTGTTGCTTATCCCACCAAACTGTTCCTAAAACAAGCCTGTTACTCCAGTTTTCTGTGGAAATCTTTTTTTCCTTTCCCCCTCACCGGAGCTCAAGTAAGAGCCTTCATCGTAGCTTCTACCTCTGCTTTGGCCACTGTGATGTGGATTCCCTCTTGCCTCTACCACTGAGAACACTGGTCAAAACAGTGAAGGGAAAGGAAGAAGAAATTCTTTTCAAGATAAGAAAGAAAGAGAGGCCGGGCGCGGTGGCTCACGCCTGTAATCCTAGCACTCTGGGAGGCTGAGGCGGGTGGATCGCTCGAGGTCAGGAGTTCGAGACCAGCCTGAGCAAGAGCGAGACCCCGTCTCTACTAAAAATAGAAAGAAATTATATGGACAACTAAAAATCTATATAGAAAAAAATTAGCCGGGCATAGTGGCGCATGCCTGTAGTCCCAACTACTCGGGAGGCTGAGGCAGTAGGATCGCTTAAGCCCAGGAGTCTGAGGTTGCTGTGAGCTAAAGCTGACGCCACGGCACTCACTCTAGCCTGGGCAACAAAGTGAGACTCTGTCTCAACAAAAAAAAAAAAAAAAGAAAGAAAGAAAGAGAATCTCTTCTACAGACTGCTTTCTACTGAGAGGGATTCCCTTGTTCAAGTTAAAATGAAAGGCTGATTGAATTCAGCTACTTTGGAGTTTAAATAGATTTTTCTCAGCAGGCTGACAACCCAACCATATTTGCAACATATCTTCAGAGAAATATCTTTCCAGTTCCATACTACCTTTGAAGTGAAATTTTGGAATTCATCTACCCATTTGTTAATCCACAAGATATAAGATATAATTAAGTGACAATGAAGCAGAATGCTCTTGAGAGTGTGCAAGGGCTCTGGGTCAAACAGACCTGGCCCAGAATTCCAGCTCTACCTCTTACGCTTGTACAACCTTAAAAGTTGCCTAACCTCTAAGACTTGGTTTTCTTACCTGTAAATAGGGATAAAATGTATCTGGTTAATATGAGAATTAAATGAGGTAATATGCTTAAAGTCCTTGGCATGGTATCAGAGACATTAAAAGCACCCAATAAATGGTACTATTATTATAAACAAATACAATATACAGACCGTGAGTGCCATGGGAATGCATAGACTTTGGGGGAAGAGAAAAGTAAGAATTGGAATAGGCAGTATAATTGACCATGAAAACAAGTACTGACTTTACTTCTTGCTGAATGTTAATTACTTAGGGTCTTTTTGTTTTGAACACAGAACTAGAGATTACAGTATTTAGTGTCTTATTGAGCATTGTGAAAGAATTAGACAAATTAATGTACCAGTAAATTTGGGGGCTTTTTCCATTCTAGTGGATTTGATTAAAGTTATGGTCTCTACTACCCTGCCACCAGAAAAGACTTTCAATTTTGAGGAAGAGAAATACTGCTGAATATTTTCCAAAAAATATAAAATTCTGTTTGCATAAGTTCCATGTAGCTTGTACTACTTCTTTCAGAGTAATCGCAATAAAGTTAAAAGCTCTTAGCTTTTTAAATTGATATTTCTGTAGTTCATTTCAGTGCTTTTCAGTCATGATACTAGATTTAGGATTTTGATCATGGTCTGCCACATTTTACAGTTTTGTTTTGATTATATGTGTTTTGGAAGAGATGTTCCGAATTATGTTTTATATTTATTTAATAATAACAGTTTAGCTGGATACAGGTTGAGTATCCCCTATTTGAAATGCTTGGGACCAGAAGTGTCTCAGCTTTCAGATTTTTTTCAGATTTTGAAATATTTGCATTATACTTGCTGTTGAGCATCCCTAATCCAAAAATCTGAAATCCAAAATGCTCCAGTGAGCACTTCCTTTGAGCATGTTGTCAACACTCAAAAAGTTTAGGATTTTGGAGCATTTCAGGTGTCGGATTTTCGGATTTGAGGTGCTCAACCTGTATCAACCTGTTTTCTTTACTTTTTACAAGAAGATAATCCATTTTTTTATACAATAATAATTCTGGTGCAAATTTGCTGGGTTTTTTTCATATTTTAAAATATATTCTATTAGGTGTAATAGAATTTTAAATTTGCTTATGACAAATTTTGTCTCTGTCTATGTACCCTAGGCCGATGATGTCAGTGCTCTATTGACAGCAGCCATGCCCCCTTCTGCTCTGCCTTCATGTTATAAACCTCAAGTGCTCAATGGTGTGAGAAGCTCAGGAGCCACTGCAGATGCTCTCTCTTCAGGTCCATCCAGCCCATCAAGCCTTTCTGCAGCCAGCAGTCTTGACAACTTATCTGGGAGTTTTTCAGAACTGTCGTCAGTAGTTAGTTCAAGTGGAACAGAGAGTGCTTCCAGTTTGGAGAAAAAGGAAGGTGAGACATTCTGCAAAAATAAATTTTTAACTGGTATTGTAGCCCCGTATTTGTTGTTTGGGATGCTAAAAAGTTATTTTTTAACCTTAAATCAACTATCAGTATTAAATAACATAACCTAAAAGTTTTAGCCTTTTATTGATTTCTTCCATCCAGGTTGAGAGTTGATGAATCTTGTTCTGCTGACCTACTCTTTAAATGTAAACCTTTTACTTATCAAAATTAATCTCTGTGCAACAGCATGGAACTTATTTTCATAAACTTTTTTTGTGAAGTAGCTTACATCCTGAAAGATATGAAGACCGATTTTAAAGATGCAATTAAATATAAAGTTCAAAATAAAAAATGGTTCTTTTAACTCTAGAATGCTCCGTTGGTTAACTTTTTTCTAATATTGAAATTTTATAGCTTTCTCTTTGTAAATTTTTTTTGTGTAGAGACAGAGTCTCACTCTGTTGCCCAGGCTAAAGTACAGTGGCATGATTGATTATAGCTCAGCATAACCTCGAACTCCAGGGCTCGAGTGATCCTCCTGCCTCAGCCTGCCAAGTAGCTAGGACTACAGGTGCACACCACCACACCTGGCTGATTGTTTTTTGTTTGTTTGTTTGTTTGTTTGTTTGTTTGTTTGTAGAGATGGGGGTCTCACTATGTTTCCCAGTCTGGTCTTGGACTCCTAAAGTGCTGGGATTATAGGCATGAGCCCACCATGCCCAGCCATTCTTTCTAATTTTTAATATTATATTCAGTATTATATCCCAAGTGACTATTAATATTTTTCTTCATCTTTATTTCTTCACATGTGGTAACATTATAAAGCTTTATTGTTATAGTATTGAAATACATTATTCTGATGTGAAATTTTGTTCTGGACTTTTTTTTCCCAGTTCCAGGAGTGGATTTTAGTATAACTCAATTTGTAAGGAATCTTGGACTGGAGCACCTAATGGATATATTTGAGAGAGAACAGGTGAGTGGATAAATTGTATTGCTTGGTTTAATATTTCATGGAAATGCAAAATTTGGGACTTACTTGGAATGACCTGAACCATGTAAGCTATTGAGGGAGAGTGTTTTTTAAGAGACAAGAAATCAGTCACTTGTACTTTGGCTTAATCTTGGAATTTCCAATTAGTACACAATTGATTCTCATGTAGTAATAGTAATGGCTTTCATGAATTGGAAAATTTAGCTTATTCAGTCCCTGAGCTCTATTTACTCAGTTCTGTTGTGTCAGTCACGACCTGCTCTTAAGTCTGACACTTTACTAGCTACTATAGGAAGGTAAATGGATATGCCGACCATATATCCAGGCAGTCTTAAAGTATTTTATAAGAATACACTACTGATTTTTTGTTGTTGTTTAGAAAATATTGTTACTGTATATTTACACCGTAAGGAACTTTTGATTTAGTTATGGAACTAGAATAAGAGCATAGGAAGAGTTAAGTTTTGGCATAGATTTTAGAAATTCAGAGAAGGAAAAGATGACTGTGAGCTGGACTATTCAGGGAAAGCTTCATGGAATGTGTATAAATAAAATAGGATTTCAAAGAATGGCTTCAATTGAATGAAGTGGGAATAATAGAGTATTAGAGGTAAAAGGGTTACTTTGGTTTTTTGCTTTTGTTTCTGTTTTTTTATAGCAACAGATCTCACTTTGTTACCCAGGCTAGCATCCAGTAGCCTGATCATAGCTCACTGTAACCGCAAACTCCTGGGTTCAAGTGATCCTCCTGCCTCAACGTCCTGAGTAGCTAGGACTACAGGCGCATGCCATCCAACAAATTTTTTACTTTTTGTAGAGATGGGGTCTTACCATGTTGCCCAGGCTGGTCTTGAACTGCTAGCCTCAAGTGATCCTCACCCTCCCAAAGCACTGGGATTACAGGCGTTAGCCATCATGCCTGGCCTTAAAAAGGTTACTTTGAGCAGTGATGGAGAAGTACCACTTAGCATATTCTAGATTCTGGAGGATCCACTGAAAGACATTATAGAAACACGGTTGGATATAGAGTGTTAAGAAAGTATTATGGAAAAGGTAAAATAATATACTTTGAATGTGATTAATTTGAAAGTGCATTTTTGTTTTGCACTTTAGTTCTGCTCAGGTTTTAGTACTAAATGAAAATAATGATATTTTTAGTAGTTCATGACTCAGCTTTCTGTTTCATTCCAGCTTTTCATTTTCAGTTAATTTCAGTTTAACAACTGGCATGTTTTCATTTCTAAGCTGTTTAAAATAATTGAAGTAAATGTATAAACCTAATACATTATGAGAATACCAATATATGAATGTCCACCAAATAAGTAAGCATTCTAAATAGTTTCATCCTCTTTTGTAAGATCACTTTGGATGTATTAGTTGAGATGGGGCACAAGGAACTGAAAGAGATTGGAATCAATGCCTATGGACATAGACACAAACTAATTAAAGGAGTTGAGAGACTTATCTCTGGACAACAAGGTATTTCATTTTAGTAATTGCTGTCATCAGTTTAACAGTTTCCATGAAGGTAGCCCTCAATGTACTAAATGATAATTTAAAAATATGTATGCATCTGTTTAGTAAGGAAGAGCACTGTTTGGGATTTGGGAAACCTGGGATCAAGTCTTAGCTCTGCTACTGTTAAATTTACTGAGCTGCTGCTGTTAACTGTGTGAACCTAAGTAAAATTTCTGGACCATTCAGAAATTTGGGGATTGTTTTAGCTCTTAAAAATTAGGAAGTTGGATGATATTATTTCTGAAGTTACTCTAGGTCTAAAATTTTATGATACTAAATGGTCTGAAACTTGAGTACCTCATTTTTTGTGATAATATAATGGATAATAACTAGGTGTTCAGGTTAGCCCCTAAAATAATGTAGTAAATCTCTTATACAGCTAAATTCTAAGTACCTGGAATGAAAATACTAGAAAACAATAATGTAGCAACTGAAAGAAATTAAGTAAAACAAAGTTGAATGATATTTTATTTCTCCTCAATGTTGATGCTTAAGAAAAATGCAAATTGCATTCATTCAACAGATGTTAATAGTTCCTGTGTACCAAATCTGGGTATAAAAAGGTGAATTGTGTCAGAACCACATTTTTAACTTTATTGTTAAACTAAGAAAGTTGTTTACCATGTGGTCAAAATTAACCTGTAATTGTAAGTCCTGGCAATCACAGCTGGGGTTGGAGAGAAACCTCCACAGCAAAAATGAAGAGATTTTCAAGGAAGAATGTATGTTACCTGGTATAGACTATAGCAGAATGTTTAAAATGCAAGATAGTCTTAGCTATTTCTAGTATAGACAAAATTTTACAAAGTAAAGAGGAGGGAAAATCCATGGCTTCCTGGAATATTAGTTTACAATATAATTAGCATTAAAAATGAAAAGGAACTAGAACCCTCAGTTATGGACCACCATTGTGACTCTGCTGGAATAATACTAATCTGATATGATAGCAATTACCGTGGAGTATCAGGATAACAAGGGTATTTCAGGAAAGAGGTAGAGTAGAAAAGGAAAGCAGGCAGTGTTTATACATTAAATGCATCATAGTGATTAGGACTGTGCTGAAAGGCTGAATGGCAGAAATAGATAAACTGCCTGCAGATGGCAGAGGTACCTCAATGCCACCTCTGGTCCTGTAGTCACTGATACATCCAGCTATAGTTGGTTAAGATCATTCATTTCTACATGGAGGAGAAGCATGGTCATGAGACCAACTGGCCATGTCTGAGTTAGCAATTCAGGGTCACTTTCATACATAAAATTACAACCTTCCTCATCTTCATTTGAAGACAGGATTCTATACTTAACACTGATTTGCAAAGTGGAACCAGTGGCTTCCTGGAATGATCTTCCAACAGTCTATCATCTTGCTGACTTAACAGCTTTACCTATTATTCAGTGCATCAAGATTACTAGTACTGTACTGATCTTTCTGTATCGATAAACATATTCCTGGGTAGGTTGTAGATGCCTTAGTCAAGCATTCATCGCAGTCTTTATTCCATAAAATATTCTCCACATCCTCTCCATAATTCCTAAAGGCATTGTGATTCAGCCATTTCTGTTAAAGTCTTTATCAGAGTCCAGCATGTTGGTGATAGTCTTGTACTTTCAGACCACGGCTCATAACTAGAATAGCGCTCCTGATCTCCAGAGGCAAAACTCCATGCATTGACCTAGCAGGAAAGGATTTGACCTCCTACCTGGGAAGACAACAGTTTTGAAGATCATATTATAGAGGTTAAAGGAGAAAGTTCTGCTACAAATATGCCCTAAGAAATTAGAAAATTCTGTTTAAAATTCCATTTTAAAAGTTTTTGTGAGAGTAAAGATGCAAAAATATATATGGTTATCTTGATCGTTGACATTTGGAAAACATGACAAATTCATTGCTGAAGTAAAAAAACTCTGTTATGGGTCATAGTAGGCATTCAGTTGGTAGTAAACTTTATGGATTTCTCATTCTAGGATGATTTTAAATTACCTGAGACTATACAAGTTTCTATCATAATTCTTCCTCATATTTACAAAGAATAAAGGGATTAAATGTTGGGAGGGCTGCATAGTTAAAGGAAGTAATTTGAAGAAGAATATGTATTACAGGCTCATTAAGAATAGGAAATAAAGAAGAGAAAGATTTTCTGAAATATTCCCATAAAACCTTATAACTTGTCAGGTCAAAAATTAGTAGTCTAAATACAATGGTGGGAGTCCTGGTTTCAACTAGAACAGAAAAATTACATTAGTGGGGAAAATTGGTGGAAAAAATGAAGTCTGTAATTTGGCTAATAAGTTTTGATAAATGTGCTGTGGTTATATAAAATGGTAATATAATATTAGAGGGAGTTGAGTGAAGGGTACACAAGAACTCTCTATACTTTCAGCTGTCCTATAAATCTAAATTATTCCAATATAAAAAGTTTTTAAAAATTGATAGCATTAGATAAATTGGATGGTTATTTTCAGTTGATGTTAATTGTTTTATTGACAAATTTTTGTAACTTCAAATTTAATTTCATAGGTCTTAACCCATATTTAACTTTGAACACCTCTGGTAGTGGAACAATTCTCATAGATCTGTCTCCTGATGATAAAGAGTTTCAGTCTGTGGAAGAAGAGGTATGTTCATATATACTTAAATAAAAATGAAAAAGATAGGTTGACTATATTATGTATTGTTGGTTCAGTGCTAAATTTCTTCGAGGTTTCCAGATCTATTTGAACATGGTTTTAAAATTGTCTCTCTTTACCCCCCGGAAAACTTTGGAAGTAAGCATTTAAGATTTAAGATATACTTCCTCAATAAACCTTAATTCCAGTTACTTGGTTCAGCACTGCAATTAATAGTAACACAGGATTCTATTGGAGAAGAGATTGCTGTCATTGGAAAGAAAATGCTTATGTTCCCTCCTTTTGTGAAGGTAATTGCCGAGCTTAGTATTTCAGACAGGACTCAGAACATGTGGATCTATTTATCTAAAAAAATTTCTTCCAGCTTCTTTCTAAAGTTGAATCCACTGAAATCCTTGGTTAGTGCCCTCCTTACACTCTGTAGAACATATACACTTGTGTGTGTGAGTTGAGCACAGAAATACAAAGTTGAGTGGAACTTAATTCTAAAACTCAAGAAACTCCAACTCTCAATGAAATCATATTATGCTTTATTAGGCCAAAATCAGTAGGAACAAATAAGTCAATTGTTTTGTATTTTAGTATGTCAAGTGGTTAGCCTCATATGTTTAGCTTACCTTGCATCCTCTTGTTTCTTTCTCTTCTTTTAGTTTGCATTATATAATTTTCACCTATAAATATTGTTTCAGGTTGACTAACAGCTATCTCTAGAAAATAATGTTCATGAATTTATAAAACTCATATCCTTTCAACAACAAAAATGTTAAAACCCATTTTGTATTCTCAAAAACAGAATCATATGAGTCAAGAACCATTTTCCCAAAATCAGAAAAGACATAAAAGCTAATGGACATATGTTTCAAATTATTTTTCCATCAGATGCAAAGTACAGTTCGAGAGCACAGAGATGGAGGTCATGCAGGTGGAATTTTCAACAGATACAATATTCTCAAGGTAATAAATTAGTGAAAATAAAGTTTCCTGAGACCATAGTTTTCAAAGCCTGAAGCCATAAGTAACTTTCTTAAGACATAATGATCTGTCCAGCCCAAGTAAGTCCTTGATATGGCATCAGGGACTATTTTGGGGAAAAATTTGTCTTTGGAAGGTTAAGAGTCTCAAAATTGCTGTTCTATTTTTAATAGCCAACAGTAATTCATCCCTTGTTAAGCATATTCAAGTTCAGGGGTTATCTTTTATCTTGGACTAATGATAAATCCTGTAGATTTAAAACTTTAAATATATAAAATATTATAAAGGTACTCTATTGTAACAAAGCTGAATTTTTTTTTTTTTTTTTTTTTGTGGCTTATGAAAGGGTTCCATTTTTATAGTGACACCATGTTTTTTTGTTTTTTTTATTCTACCTGTGACTACTCCAGACACAGTTTGGGAGTTCCCAGACATATCACCTTTTTATAAACTTTAAAGTACTCCCTCTTCAGCTTTTCCAAAAAATAGTGTTTTAAAATGTCATGAATCATTCTGTGACAGTCCTATCTTATTGAAGACCTTTTCCAACTTTGGCATGCTTTTCATGAGCTATGGCAATCAAACCTGCACACCGTATTTGAGATACATAATCATTTTGTATTAACTACATTGACAAAGTGTATTCTTAATAATTGTAAAAATAAGACTTAAAATTAGAATTAAAATGTGGCATTTGTCTATTTTTTCCTATTTTCATAAATTCAACCAAGTGGTAAGTCTTACAAATTTTATACTCAGAGTAACTGTATCAAATCTGTCATCTGTATTACATTACTGTTTCTTAATATACTATTATGAATATAATATTTAATAAGACAAATAAGTATGCCTATTACAGGCAAATTTCAGTCAAATCTATTTTGTCTTACAAGCATTAACAAAATATGTAGAGTTTGTTAAGGGTGAGGGCAAGAGAGAGAATATGTATTTGATTTTTAAAGCAGTTGGATTTGAGAAAGATACGCTATTTCCTTCCTCTGTAAAGGTATTTTAATGCAATATTTAATGAAAATTTTTTCACTGATAAAAGGGGGTTTTTTGGTTTCTTTATTATACATAAATGAAATCTGTTTGTGCCAGTGATGGTCCTTGATTATGTCTGTGGCAATATTTTGAGTTATTTGAGCCTCCAGCTTCCAGGTGTGCTCTAGGGACCAGCAGGGGGCTGTAGCACCTTTAAACATAGCTAAGAAACAGCAGTGGGAGTGTGAATTTTGACTGTAGAAATACTCCTAATGAGACCAGCATTGAGCCTTAAATCCCCAGACAAAAATTTTAGGAATTAGAGGATAGAAGAAATAATGAGGTGGGGGTGAAAATGTTTATTGTACATTCTAATTTTTAAATTTTTTAAATTATTAAATATTATATTTTAATATTTTTAATTAAAAAGTTAAGATGTTGCTTTAAGCCAGATTTCTAATTCTTATATACAGAACTCAGCATGTCTGATTTAGAAGTGTTTTAGTAAAAATTTTAAATGAATGAGAATGGAAGTAGTTTAATCAATTAACAGTATTCTTAATCTTCATATAGGGCTATATGTAGCCTTTTTTCCCCTTTTGAAGTTTTTTATTTCTAAAATGTAGCTATACTTCCAACTTCATGGTTGGGACAAAATATTTTTAGTTGGCTAAAATAATACATTTTACTTCTCAGAAAAAAGTTTTGCCTCCTTTCTGGCTAAATGTGTGGCTCATCTTTTGGTTAAGATGAAGAAGTAGGTAGGAATTATTAAGACTTAAAGATTTTATTTTTCTGGTTTATTTTTTATAGATTCAGAAGGTTTGTAACAAGAAACTATGGGAAAGATATACTCACCGGAGAAAAGAAGTTTCTGAAGAAAACCACAACCATGCAAATGAAAGAATGCTATTTCATGGTAAGATTCCTCTCCCCCAACTCTACCACTATGCTCCTCCACATTAAGATAGGGGGATAGGGTTTCCTTTTTAGGTCAGGTATGAAATAATAATGAGTCTGGTTTTTTGGTTTTTGGTTTTTGTTTTGTTTTATTTTATTTTATTTTGAGCCAGGGTCTCACTTTCTTGCCTGGGCTAGAGTACAGTGGCATCATCATAGCTCACAGCAACCTCAAGTTCCTAGACTCAAGCAGTCCTCCTGCCTCAGCCTCCTGAGTAGCTGGGACTACAGGCATGTGCCACTACACCCGGCTATTTTTTTTATTTTTTGTAGAGATGGGGTCTCACTCTTGCTCGGGCTATGAATCTGTATATTGTTCATGTCGTTTTTTTTTTTTTTTTTAAATGAGCCTAATATTTCTATAAATTTTACATTTATATTCATATTTTCAGCTTCTTTTTAATTTGTATATTTTGTAATGGATGGTTGATAAATAAAATTGCCATAATGGAAAAAATATAGAAATGAGAATGTTGACTATTTGTTTTATTTTTTTCTTTATGTAGTAGATTTTGCTGATCATGATTACTCTGTAAGAAATCATTTTACGTTAACTAGTTGATTGAATTAAAATTAAATAAAGGCCTGAAGATTACCTCAGAAGAGCATATACATCCTATTCTGATTTTGATTCTGAGTGTCAAAACCACATTAGCTTAGATGTTCAAAGAGCCATTATTACTGAACCTGTGGAGGTTTCTGATAACTCTTGTTTAATTGAAAGCACCACTACTTTATCCTTCTTGAAATTTCCTGTTTTTGTGTCACGAGCTGGCAGGTGTTGATTTCAAGTTTTAGCAAAGTTAAATATAGATATTCATGTAGTATTTATCAGGCCTTCAAGCACATTATCCATAGTGGCTCCAGTTTGTTCCTTCATTGTCCTTGATTGCAGAAAACTTTTAGAGACCTGTAAAGTTCTATAAAACACAGTGTTTAAATTTCACAGTTCCCTGGAAGAATGGCCATAACAATGGATTCATAGGCGGTGTCTAAATGATACCTCTGATTCCAAACCTCTAAAACATCATCATGATAATCTCTTGGCACAGAGCATAATATGTATATGTATATATGTATTAACTTGATGGGTATAATGAGTGATTTTTCTTACTTTTATAATTCAAAAAATCATCCTGTTCATCTGTATTTCTGTAAAGTGGAATTCGGTGTGTCTTCCTGTCCTTCTGTGAACAGGGACACTGATCTTGATGAATCAGTTAGCTGTGTTATTTTGGCTTTTTCCATCCCCGACTCTGACCCCACTTCCTGGCCTGATTCCCATGCTCAGTAACTCCTCTTTGGCTAAGCACTCCTTGCAAGGAAGGAGGAAAAAGAAAATGTGCAGGGAAGGAGGCAAAGTACCATATTTGCAGATAGAATCTTGTATAGCAGATGATGGAAGAGAAGAGGAATTATAGAAGAGAAAAGGTATAAGGAGGAGCATAAAAATGTGAAAGTCTACTTGGGCCACTTTTGATATCTAGAGAAAGTATATAGGTGTGGGCATTATTGTAAGACCTAATTGCAGTTAGCTTTTCTGTCTGAAGTGAATTAAGAGATGCTTGATTCTGGATTTATATGGTTGGCACCTGGAATTTGATAACTGCTATTTCAAGTCTGTTTTTCTAGTTCAGTCTGTGTCATTTTGGCATCTGTACTATCACCCTATTAAAAACATTAATTGACATTAACAGTTCTTTATTCTAAAATAGTGAGCTGGCTGACAGTTAACTTACCCTTTTTGTTTTGTCTTTATTGTGGTGGTGCTGTGTGTGTAAGAATTCAATTTCTAAGAGGCTTTCATTTTTGCTTTTTCTTCTAAGATAAATTTTAAATTGTTGTTGCCCATCTAAATGTATTTCAGGGTCTCCCTTTGTGAATGCAATTATCCACAAAGGCTTTGATGAAAGGCATGCATACATAGGTGGCATGTTTGGAGCTGGGATTTATTTTGCTGAAAACTCTTCCAAAAGCAATCAGTATGTATATGGAATTGGAGGAGGTACTGGGTGTCCAGTTCACAAAGACAGATCTTGTTACATTTGCCACAGGTAAGAGATCACTTGTTCTCATTTTTGTAAGAATCAGAAACAAACTGGTTACATATTTGAGAAATTTTGAGGGCCGGGCATTATGTTGGACAACTTTAAGAATGCAAGCTAGGCATGTTTTAGGATGTTTTTGGCCCTCTTGCCAATAATAATAGCTAATATTTAGCTAAAATATTAGCTGATATTTAGCTAATAATTACTACATGGCTTAAATCATGATTCTAAGCATTTGACCTATTTAACTCATTTAATCATTAGAACACCTGATAAGAATACTGAGTAGAAAATAACATTATGCATGAAAGAGACTTTATTGTAGCCCTTGAATATTATAGGATTCTTTAAAAATCTCATATTCAAATGCTAGAATGGCATTATTTACCAAGTCTAAACATTTTATGGTGATGCCCAAGGAAGTCTCTCTTCTACTGTGACACGATACTAATCCTCAGTTTGTAGTATTACTACTATTGGAAGTGTTATAATTAAAACACTTTATAATAAAAATCCCTTTAGAAAACAAATAATTACTTTGCACCTTTTTTTCCCCACTTTTAATTACCTGTGCTAACTCACTAGTTAAAATCATTCAAGTAACTTGGTCCTAATTTATAAATTCCTCATAGGCAAAAAAGTATCTTCTGCCATTTGAAAAATCAAGTAAGATTAATTGCTGAGATATATTCCACAGGGCACTGCTTATAAAGATCTACAGCAATAACTATCAAACATTAGCATACATCAGAATCAGCTAGAGGGTATGTTTAAAAGAGATTCCTAGGCCCTACTTCCTGAATTGCTAATTTAGAAGGTCTGGGATGGGGCTCTAGAACTGGAATTTCTATAAAGTTCCCAGGTGTGGTGTTATTCGTCTCATCACTGATCTAGAAGAACCCCTAGGGCAGTACTTTGCATCTTGGCAGCATATTGGAATCACCTGGGGAGCTTTAAAAACTAATGACTGTGTCCTACGCTGAGATTCTCATTTAATTTGTGTGGGGATGGTCTGGGCATTAGGATTTTTTAAAGCTTCCCAGCTGATTTCAAAACACTTCCAAGCTGAAGAACTGCAGTCTTGGAGAGAAACAAGGTCTGTTTTTGTGTTTGTTTTGTTCTTGTTGTTGTTTTCCCCCTAAATTTAGACTCTTATAGGTGTTACACAGGAGGTTCTCCTGGGTATGACCTCCCACCCACTTCTATTTTAGATCATAAATTGAACTGGTTAGGAGGCTTATAATTTCCCAAGATTATGTAATTGAACACTGCTGTTTTTACTTGTCATATGTAGTCTGAAGGCTATATATAATAAGTTCTTAGTAATAAGCAATGTTCTAACCTACCTCTTTGGAAAGTAGAACCATCAATTGGTCCACCAAAATCTCCTATTCTCTTCTAGAAAGAAAAGAAAAAGAACAATAATGAAGTAATACTAATAAAAGGTTCTTTGGAACTAAGAAAGGCCAATCACATGCCTGAGGGGCATGGGAAAGTAATCTACTTAAACTGTGGCAAGGGGAGACCTAGCTGAGGAAGTAGCATTTTAGTTGAAGCCTGAAAACTGGGTTTAGCCAGTAGAAGAGTGGTAAAATATATCATTCTGATGGTGGAGAAAATTATATGGATGGAGGCTATGAGATAAGGAAGTTTGGCCTTTGTGAAGAAAAAGAAATTGATGTGCCTGGGTCATAATGAACATAAAATGATACAGAAATTGGAGCCATTGTGAGGAATTTGGATTTTCTTGTAAGTACAGTGAGCAGCCTCTAAAAAGTTTTAAGCAGAAAAATGGCATGATCTGATTTATGTTTGTTTTGTTAAATCACTGGTTGCTTGGATGGAAAATGGTTTGGACAGGATTTAGAGTAGAAACAGGAAGACTGGTTAAAAGGGCATTGTTATGGTCCAGGTGAAAATTTAGGTGATTTGTACTTAATGGCGGTAGTAGAATTAAGAGAAGGCAATGGATTTCAAGGATATTTTGAAGGTGGAATCAACTGGACTTACGTCCAACTTTGCAAGCTACTTCATGGAAGGCCCTTAAACCTTCTCTTTCCCACTTGGCCATTGATTTGTGTTTTGCTGATATACAAACGAAATGGTAGGTTATTACATTTTTCAGGTTTTATAGTTAAAATAAGGATTAACTAAATTGACAGATTCTTTCATTAATAAGAATAGAAGACATTCTTTCAAGGTTCTTGTAAGAGTGAAATGATAAAAGCAATCATAAGTGTTTACATGTAAATGCATTTACAGAACTATGCAGTGTACACAAATTGTCATATTTTGTGTGTCAGATTTGTCTTCAGGGTGACTTTTTCCTTTTCCTGTTACAGACAGCTGCTCTTTTGCCGAGTAACCCTGGGAAAGTCTTTCCTGCAGTTTAGTGCAATGAAAATGGCACATTCTCCTCCAGGTCATCACTCAGTCACTGGTCGGCCCAGTGTAAATGGCCTAGCATTAGCTGAATACGTTATTTACAGAGGAGAACAGGTAACTCAGTTTTATTTGTTCATCTTCAGAAATGCCGTAGAGCCATGCTTTAACTTTTACTAATCTCTTAAATTGACACGGTACACTGCCTTAAGAAATTGATTTTTTAAACTTTTATATAGAAATAATTTCAGGCTTGAAAAGTTACAAAAATAGTAAAGAAAATTCCCTTATGCCCTTTACCTAGATTTCTTAAATGTTAACATTGTATCATTTTCTCCCTTTCTCCTTTATCCTTCTCTCCCTCCCCATCATTCTGTGTGTGTGTGTGTGTGTGTGTGTGTACACACTGTGGTCTCCAATCCCCGGGCCACAGCCCCGGGCATCACTGCCCGAGCTCCGCCTACCCCCCTCAATGGAAAAATTGACTTCCGTGAAACTGGTCCCTGGTGCCAAAATGTTGGGGACCACTGTATGTACGTATTTTTCTGTGAACTATTTGAGAGAAGTACCAGGCATGTCCCTTTACCCTTAAATACTTCAGTGTGTATTTCCTAAAAATAAGAACATTCTCTTAAAATTATCAAAATCAGAAAACACCATGGATGTAATTATATCTAGTCCACAAGCCTTATTCAAATTTTGCCAGTTGTGTTGGACCTTTTTTTTTTTTTTTTTTGCTTTTGTAGAATATAATCAGTTGGAATCCTGTATTTGATACTAAACCTGTAACAAAGAAGTATATAATTCTATCCTGCTCTCAGTGACACAGATCGAGTGAAAGCAGTTCTAGAGCAGTGTTCGGAACTGGGGATAGGGATCAGAATCACCTCAGTTACTAAAACCAGACAAACATGTTTAGTATTCATCCTAGATCTGCTGATTGAAAATCTAAAGGATTGGAGTCAAGGTGAGGATGTTTTATGAAAATGCTCCCTAGATGACTCTGATCCATAACACTAAGTGAGAACCTCCGCCCTAAAGATTAGGAATACTATGGAAAGTATCTTCCAAGAAAATTTGTATACTAATATTTGAATTAATCTTTCTCTTCCAGGCTTATCCTGAATATTTAATTACTTACCAGATTGTGAGGCCTGAAGGTATGGTTGATGGATAAGTAATTGCTTTAGGAAACTAATTAATTCCATTGAACCTAAAATCATCAAAGCAGTTGGTGGCCTCTAAGTTTTATTCCTTTGCTGAGAAAAATCATCTTGCCCACAGGCCTGTGACAGAAGGATTGAAAATGTGAAAGAAGTTTAACATTCTGACTTGATAAAGCTTTAATAATGTACAGTGTTTTCTAAATATTTCCTGTTTTTCAGCACTTTAACAGATGTCATTCCAGGTTAAACTGGGTTTGTCTGTACTAAATTATAAACAGTTAACTTGAACCTTTTATACGTTATGCATTGATTCTAACAGAAACTGTAATGCCCTCAACAGAACTCATTTTACTAATACAGTACTGTGTTCTTTAAAACACGGCATTTACACTGAATACAATTTCATTTGTAAAACTGTAAATAAGAGCTTTTGTACTAGCCCAATATTTATTTACATTGCTTTGTAATATAAATCTACTGTTTTAGAACTGCAGCGGTTTACAGAATTTTTTTCATATGGATTGCTCATCTGTACTTCACCTTGCGTTTTCATGATTGAGTGATCTTTGCATTTGATTCCAGAGACTATGTTGAGTTGTTAGCAGAAACTTAGTTGGGAAAGATTGATTTATCACATTTAATTTGCTGATGGAAGCCTTTATTGGTCATTAGAAATCTTTCTCATTTAAGAACTTATTTTATGAATACGCTGGGGATTTAATTTGTGATACTTTTGTATGTATAAGACACACATTCCAAAGAGTTCTAACTATGGTAGGTCCTGGTTACTAAAGAAGCTTCTTTACTGGCTTCAAACTCTAGATTTCAAGTTGGAAATTTTTCTAATGATATTCTGTGAGAATTTGAGAACGTGCTCCTATTTCTTAGAGGGGCTAAATCCTGCTATTGAACAATTGTGGTGTTCTTTTCACAGAATATATTAATAAATAGGAAGTCAAATTTCAGAGGTAGGAAGGGTAATTCTGGATAATTTCCCAATCTGTTCTAATTACCTTAAATCTAAAGGGGAAAAAAAATAGTAAATGGCAGTGGATGGTTTTTTATCCTAAGTATTTTTTTCCTGTTCTTTTTTTCTTGGTCTTATTATTATATTTATAGCCAATCTATACATCATGGGTAAACTCAACCCAGAACCATAAAATAAAATGTAGGTGCCTCGGTCCTTTCCTGGCCTCCTGAATGGGCAAGTGCAGTGAAGCCCGTGTGCTTCCTGCTCTTGGGTTTCCTCTCCATGATGCCCAGTTGGAAATCTGTTTCCAGTTTGTGCACCATATGGTGACTAAGCCTGTGTTCAGTTTGGCAGCTGTGGAGGGAAGTGCTGTCCCATAAAATGCTATTCCTGACTATTTTCTAATATAACACTTTTCTCCAGGAAGCATGCTCAAGCATCTTGGTACAGAGACGCACATGTGTTATGGATTGGCAATCTATTTTACTTGTTGATTCTAGCTCCCTCTAAAGTCAAGGAAAGATTTTTACTCATTTAATGAGGACGTTCCCCTTACCTACCAGTTCACCGTTGTTTTGCATTTTATTCAGTGTCTAAATTAACTGGCTCTTTGCAGTAACTTGTATATAAAGTGCTAGAAAATCATGTTTCTTGTCTTGAGTAAGAGTTAATCAGGGTAAATGCATATCTGGAGTTGTTTCTATGATGTAAATTGTGATCATTATTTAAGAGGTCAAATCCTGACCTTGAAGTGCTTTTATACAGCTCTCTGATAATTGCAAATATGATCCTAAAGTCATTTCTTGGAATACAAGTGAAGTATGCCAAACTTTATATAAATTTTTCAGATTCTCTTAGCTTCCAGGTTTTATAATTAGAAGATCATGAGATAAATTAATGGGGTTTATATTTACATACTTTCTCTCTCAACATGTAGCCCATATAACTCACCCTATGAGTGAATCTGGAATTGCTTGTCATGTAAAATCATTGTGGTCTATGAGTTTACGATATTTTCGAACTGTGTTATTTCATCTAATCCATTACTTAATTACTGTTTTTCCATCATGATTATATTGTGGTTAATACGTTAGCATGGCAATATTTTCAGATAGCTTTTTGTTTGTTGGGAGGTTGGGTTTTGGGGGAGGGATTAGTACTTTGCATGAAATATCTTATTTTATAATGGTGGAATTGCTTTTTCTTTTGTCTTGTGATTTTTTTTTTTTTAAGTGAAATTTAACTTTGTGTGCGAGTAGTACTATTATACCTATCTTGAGTGTCTTACTTGTACTGTATCACATTCCATACATTCGTTTAATTCTTAATAAACTGTTCACTTGTTTTTCTTGGTAGCATGGTAGTTACTGGAATAGTATAAATGTGTTGAATGGTATTTGAGAAAATGGATTAAGATTACAATAAACCACAATTACAGGAAAACAAAGTAGTTCTGAGTTTAATAGTGATAAAGAGTACAACTTAAAGTTTGAAATATTGAATATTGTGGCCATACTTACTCAGATATTTTATGATGAATGCAGCTGTAAGATGCTTTTAACATTTATGCAACACAACTTTGGTAAACCTTACAGCTCATTCCTGGGAAATCAATCTTCTTACCTTATAAAGAGGAATATATTTTTTATTTCTATGTCATATAAAAACTTTCTTAATAAGTTTCCAAATCTCAAAGCTAGTGGTATTTATTGCTCTTAAAAGAAAGTATAGTAGTGTATATATATTAGATTTCAGTATGCTAAGTTTCCTGTGTGTGATCAATTCTCTGCTTCCCATGAGAGAACGATGGTGCAAATAATCCATAAGTCATTTGGCTTTGAATTATATTTCAGCAGTTTCAACTTCCTGCTTCATTTAGGATAATATTGAAGTATTTGCTGTTTCGACTCTGCATGCCAGTCTCAGTGTGTGTGATGTGATCCAGTTTGCAGGTTGATGAGGCAAGAAAACATGCAAATAAATTTCCCAAAGCTCTTATGATTAGTACTCCTGACTGCGCCTTTATGTACTGTCCTGTCCTGCTAGAGGACTCGAGTAATAGAGGAAGTGTTGGTTCCCATTTTCCTACAGAACTGTCACATTTCTAGAGTTAGACTATGATGTGGCCTACTATCTCCTGAATCTCCACACCCACTCCCCCTTTGTCCTTATTAGGTTAGGCAGGTTATGACCTAGAATACTTAATTACACCCTCCTTAGAAAGTTCTTGCTTTCCACATACAAGACACTGTTATTAGAAGTGTCTTTTCCACTCTGTCACTCACACACAGTTGTCATCCTCCCGAGAAGCTGGGACTACAGGTGCACACCATCTCACCTGGCACATGACATTACCATATAGTTGCTCACCAAAGCTTTTTTGTTTGTTTTTTTTTTTTGTAATGACAAATATTTGAAACACTTCAAGTGTCCATCAGTAGGATACTGGTAAAACAGATCCTGGCATGTCCACAAAATGGAATGCCACGCATTTATAAAGAAGGCTGAGGATGTGCTCTATGTAACAGTATGGAAAGACCCACAAGATACGTTAATTGAATATAGGGAGATTCAGAACAGTGTGTATAATAAGAATTTTAAAAGGGGGTTAAAATATATACATATATTCATATTTGCTTATATACTGAGCTAGAGTGCAGTGGTGTCATCATAGCTCACAGCAACCTCAAACTCCTGGACTCAAGCAATCCTCCTGCCTCAGCCTCCCAAGTAGGTGGGACTACAGGTGAGCACCACCACACCTGGCTAGTTTTTCTATTTTTTGTAGAGACAGGGCTTCGCTCTTGCTCAGGCTGGTCTCCAACTCCTGGCCTCAAGTGATCCTCCCACCTCAGCCTCCCAAAGTGCTGGGATTACAAGCGTGAGCCACCGAACCCAGCCTAATATTTTAAAACAAACATATAAAAATTACATTTGGGCTTCCCCCCCCCCCCCTTTACACCAAGCACTGCCATTATGATTTGCTTCAGGACCAGAAATGGAGAACAGAACAAATACTCTTCTGAAGAAGCCAGCCCTCGGGCTGCCTTTGATCCTTTCAAACAGTGGCTTAGAATATCCAATTCAGTCGAATCTCTTCCTTCTAGCTTTGGAACTGTCCTATGCCAGCTTTTTATCCCTTTCTCCCATACCTATCCTTTGCCCAATTCTCATCAATCTTCCTTAGGCCTCCACTTTGAACACTGCTGCAGCCACCAGAGCTGTGATTTATGGCACAACTTTGTGCTTGGAATCACAGGAAAGCAGAAGCACAGCACTGAACGCGGGAGCCTCAACAGCTCCTTGGGCTTAACCGACTCCCATCTCTACTGCAAGCTCGTAACTGGCCCCACCTCTTACTTTCCTCATACAATTGACATCCCAGGGTCCTTCACCACCGGATAATTAATTGCCTTTCACATGGAATCTGCCTTGTCACACTCAAGGCCAGCTGAGCCTGCCCCCAATGCTTGCTGAAATCCCCACATAGCCTGGTTGTCCATCATGTGTCAACACCTGCCTCCTCCAGTTACCTCCAAACTTGGCTGAAACCAGCCCTCAGAGCCTCCAGTGCTCCAAAAACCCAGTAATGGGTCTAAACAGGCTGCCACTCAGGCCTTGAGTCAATGGACTTCAGGGGCATTATTGCATTCATTTAATACAAACGTCCCCAGGATTGGGCTGGATGCTGGGAAGAGAGTCGTGAACAAGACTGACATCGTCCCTGCCTGCATGAAGCCTGCAGCGTAGCGAAGGCAATTTAACAAGGAATAAAATACTTCAGCTCTCAACGCTGGCTGCACATTAGAAATTCCCTGGGAATACGCTAAGTCCATGCTTAACCAATTGAATCAGAATCTCCTGGGGGTGAGACCCAAGCAGCCGTATCTTTTAAACTCCCCATGTGATTCTAATGACAGCCAACATTGAGAACCTCTCTCTTAACAGTGGATTTATAGGCAGCCTCCTACCTAATGATACAATCTAAATGATTCCTGGGCAATAATTCTTAATTGAATCATGAAAATTGAATTTTTTTTCTATAGGTAGAAAGGTAGAAACTAGGATACTGAAAACCCATTTCATACCACAAACAACACAAACAGAAATTTAACCCTGAAAATAAGAAACAAGAAACCCAAACACGTGCTTTAAAAAATATCCAACAGCAGGAACACAATATTATAACATGCCTTTGTCCATTGTCTTCCTACCTTGTTGGTGAGAGTCCTGGAGTATCAAGAAGGTATTTTCCAATCTGTTTAACACATTAGGATTTGGACTGCTTGGCTTCATTCCATTCCTTAGAGGGTTCCATGAAATTTCAGCTACATACATAACCTTCTACAGCCCCAGTCATCCCTTGCCCCCACACTGGCGTGTTACTTCATTCATTTCACGGGGCCCAAGTATGCGATATGATGATGTGACTCTTCAGACAGTGGGCTTCACAGTACAGAGTGTTGCTCCTTCCACACCCTCTCTGGTTGGCACTGAAGATTTGAGAAGGCAGTTGCAAATGAGGATTTTCTCTAAGCTTTATTTGGGGGTGGGGCAGGCTTAATGCCTTGAAATTACTATCGCCTAATTCAGCCCAAACAACAAATGGGAGATAGTGTCAGAACAATGAAATACAGCTTACAAATATTCAACTCCCAGTTTCCTCGTCTGTAAAATGGGCATCATTATAGATAAAACAACATGGGTTTGCTATGAAAATTAATGGTGGTCATTTAGGGAAACTGATATATAATACACAATAGATATTTATTGTTTCTTTTAATATCTGAAAAGGAAGGCTGAGAAATGCTGTTTTATGATTTTGTGATTTATAGATTTACAAATTTGCCTCCAGAGGGGGTACACCAATTTACACTCCTACCAATAGTATGTGAGAATACTCATTGTCTTAGCACTTCTAAGTGCCAAAAAAATCAGAGTATATTTTAGGAAAAAATGCCAATTTGATAGATAAAATGAGTATTAAGTTGTTTTAACTTTAAGTCATTTTATTAATTCCAAGGTTGAACTTTTTTCTTGTCATATTTTTAATCTATTTAGTATTTATATATTTTTTACATATCAAATTTAAATTTTTTGTGTAATCATATCTCTTAATGTGCTTTTATGCTTCCTCATCTTGAGATCATTAGGATCATCTGAGATCATATAAATATTCATCTTTACCATCTTCTAGTTCTATTTTTTCTTAAAATATTTGACTCTTCAGTCCATTTAGAATTTATTTTAGAATATGGTATAAAGATTTAACTTTAATTTTTCCCTAAATAGTTAATCATTGGTAATGGCACCACTTATTACATAATTCATTTTTCTCCCATTGATTTGACATATCATTTTTTATTCTGTTTCAATAATTTTCACTGTTTATCCATGTAATAGCACATATGTTAATTACTATAACATAATAATATGTTTTAGTAGCAGGCAGCGTAAATTCAGGGGGAGAGTCTTAACACTGCATCGTGTTTGTGTGGCACACACTTGTTTATGCCTGTTGTTCCCTAAAGTAAAACACATTATTTTGGCCAATGCAACGTAAGTCAGATACTTTATATGCTGGCACACTACCACAGCCATTAAAAATAACCTTTCTGAAAAAGATACTCAGTAACATGAAAAAATGCTGTGGCTGTAATATTAAAAGATTTGGGATACATAATATGACCTTGCTTTATTAAGACAAAAAGAACAAATTACCTGTCTATACGCATAGATAACAGACTGTAAATAACTGCACCAAATATTAATGGTAAATTATTTCTAAGTAATGAGATGATGGGTACTTTTTACTTTGTTGTGCTTTTCAGCATTTTTCAAATCTTCTACAATGAATGTGCTTTACCATTACTATCAGAACAGTCAGTAATTATTGCGACTCCAATGGGTGTTGGAAGGCCCACCCCAAGGGCTTGTCAGGACGGTTGGAGGAGTCAGTCCTCCCAAAGAGGAGACAGGCTTTCTCTGCGTGAGAGTCATGGACAGGCATTCAGCCCTCAAAGTGGATGCATTTACCACTCTATTTCAGTCCCTTTGATTGGGAGATGCTGCCATCAGAAGATGTTAAATGCTAAGTAACATCATCTGGAATCACACGGTGACCCTTTGTGCTGCCAGCTGGGAGAACGGTGTGGGGCTCACCTCCTACTCGCCCTCTCCAAACCCCACCCAGAAGGGCTGGGAAGACACAAAGATGGTGTGGTGCGGCAGGGTGGTATGCAAATGTGGGCCTCTAATCCTATCAGGAATGCTTAGGGCGTTAATTTGAACATCTTTCACAGCTCATAGATCTACTTGGGGGCAAAGCCAAGCTGCCAGACACCATCAAGCAAAACTCCTTCTGAGGCTGGCAGTTGGAGTGAAGCAGCCAGGATTGTGCCACAATAAAGTCCAATAAAGAGCTTTGTATGTGGGGGACTGGAAGGCAGCTTCTCACATTTGGATACAATGGAACAAAACAGTGGGAAATGTGAATGTCTGATTATTCAGACTGGTGGTCTCCCCCCCTGCCCCGCCTGCCCACTGAGCCCCGGGTCTTCATTCATTCACAATTCTTTGCACGCAAAGGGGTCTATCTTGCTCCCAAACAATTGCCTGCACAGACTCCCTTCGGATTAGTTTGTTTAATCCCTGTCTATAAATACAAATCGACTATATTCGCTTCCATTGGAATCTGTCAGCTTTTTTATATTAAAATCTATTAAATTTTAGTCAAGTCATTTCTGCCTCGATTCATTTTCCCTTTATTCGGTGGTCAGAACAGAAACATTCTCCTCTTTCCGGAATGGAACATTCCTCAGAGGAGTCCCCACTATTGACAAATATGTGGGGTTGAAATTGTCAACCGAAATCAGTTTCAGCCTTTGGATTACAGCTTCATCCAGAATCCATCTGCTCCTCAAATCGGGCAGTTTATAAATCAGCTGATTAGGGATTCTAAGTAAAACCGTCCTTCCACGCATTGGTTTCAAGAGGGGAGGCACCAAGGCAAACACAGATTTTCATCGACTTTTTCCTTGGTCCGAGCCTCTTTGAAAGCAAGTTGGAGCAGTTTTCTGCCTTTAGGGACAAAGAGCTCCTCCAACTGAAGCCGCAGTCAGGGGTGGGGAGGGAGTGGTGGTTCTAGGAGAGGCACATAGTGATTATTAAGTACGATCTGAGAGCAGAAGTGTCAGAAAAATGGAAGAAAAGACCCACTCATCCTGCATCTCTGTGTGTGATACAGACAACCACTGACTTTCCCAGGATCCATGAGGAAAGACTCCCATCTCCTCAGGGCTGATTTACTGCACACTGGGAGCACAGCACATGTAGGAGAGTTTTCTGAACACAGCGGAAAAGAGAGCAGGAAAAGACCCTCCACTTCTTGGCCCTGGGCCTTGGGCAAGTTTCTTTAACTCTTGAGCCCTAGTTTCCTCATCTGGAAAGTGGATTGAATAATGTCTTCCACGTGGATTATCTGGCTCCTAGTGCAGGGACTTGATACATGGCAATCATGATTATTGGTATAACTGGGAGTCTAGTGGTTTGAGAAATAACTGTGGTTACTGATACTATTGTTACTGCTAGTGGTGAATTTTAAAAATATGATTATTGATATTGTTATTGCTGGGAGTAGATTTGTTAAATAACTATGTTGTTATTGTTATTGCTGGTAGAGCCACTATTAGCTCTTGCTCTCTCCATGTAATGATGAGTAACTTTAAAAGAATTGAGTAAAGATCATATAAGCCCATGCACTCAATTAGCGAGTGTTTTTTGTGCACCTTCTATATGCCAGGCACTGTTCTAGACACTAGGGCTACATCAGTGGAATCCATCCCTGTGAAGCTTACCTTCTAGTGTCGGGGGAGGCTGACAATAAATAGAAGTAAATTATATTCAACTTAGAATGTGATTAGTGCCATAGTGAAAAATAGAGCAGGGTAAGGATTGGGAATGAGTTGGAGGAAAAGGGGATGATGCAATGACCTCTGGACAATTGTAGGGGAAGTAGGGGAGGAAGTCATGGGGGTGCTGGGAGAAGAAGATTCCAGGCACAGAACACCAACTGCAAAGGCCCTGGGGGGAGCACGCCTGTGTGTTCTGGAGAAGGCTGAAGTGGCCAGAGCAGAGTGAACCAGGAGTAGAGTGGGAAATGGTGTCACAGGGGTGCAGAGGCAGGTCACTTAGGGTCAAACTAGACACTTTAAGGACTTTAGCTTTTTCCTCCAAGTGAAATGGGGGTCACTGCAGGGGTTTGAGTAAAAAGAGTGACATGGTTTGACTTAAGCTTCAACAGGATCACTCTGGATCCCGAGCCAAAAATAGACTGTGGGTGCCGCTGGCGTTCAAGGGTGAAAGCAGAGAGACCCGTGAGTTGAGTGTGGGCAGCTGGAGGAAGAGAGGATGATGACTTCAAGGTTTCTGTCTGGAACAGCTGGAAGGATGGAGAGGCCATTAACTAGGAACGGGAAGACTGAAGGTGGAGCAGGTTTGGGGGAGAAGATCGGTTTGGTTTTGGTCACATTTTTGTAGACTTAAGCTTAAAAGAACCTAACTCATATCTCATCTTTAAACAAATTATATTTTTAAATGAGTGCACATAGCACAAAATTCTAAATATGACTACAGAGTGGAAAATGAGGTTTCGCTCCATCCCTTTGTCTCTGGCCACCCGCATCTCCTCCTCAGACCACCATTGCCACTTCTTGGCATTTTTTTCCCTCAGAGATAGCCTACGCACACACAAGCCTGTGTGTTTGTATTTCCTCTATATTTATTTTTTACAATGGTGACATACTACCCACACTGTTCTGAACCTTGCCTTTTGTATTCCATTCAATCTATCTTGATCAGTACACTCAGGACTGGCTCATTCTATTCATGTTTCCAATTTTCTGGTGCATGAACGCACTATAATTTGCAGAACTAGTCCCCTATTAATGGACAGTTGTGCTATTTATAACTTTGTCTTTTCAAATAACACCGGGATGTATTTCCTTGTCATGGGTCTTTTTACTCAAAGGGTATCTCCATTTAAAATTTGGACAGAGATTGCTCAGTTTTCCTTCTAGAGATTGCTTCCCAATGATGCAAGACATGTAGAGGCTGTCAAAAGATTAACCTTTTTTGGGGGTTTTTTTTTTTTTAGACAGGGTCTTGCTGTATTTCCCAGGCTGGCTCAATCACAGCTCACTGCAACCTTGAATTCCTGGACTCAAGCCCCTCCCAAGTGGCTGGGACTACAGACAGGTGTGCACCACCATGCCTGGCTCATTTTTTAATTTTTTCTTTTTTCTTTTTTTGGTAGAGACAAGGTCTTGCTGTGTTGCCCAGGCTTGTCTCGAACTCCTGGCCTCAAGTGATCCTTGTCCTCCCAAAGCGCAGAGATTACAGGTGTAAGCCACTATGCTTGACCAGATCAGCATATTTTTGCACCCACTGGTAACCACTGGCTGCATCAAGCCCCCCCTTCTCTTAGGTGTCACAGGCTCTAGTTCCCTTGCAATCCAGAAACTAAAGGATTGATACCAAGCAGGAGCCTACAGTCTGTTCTAACTGGTCATTGCAGGAGTGTTAAATATTTTGAACATCACTCCTTTATCTTGATTAGTATGAGAGATAATAAGGGTTTCACAGTATAGCTAATTTGCATTTCTCTTCTTTAATGCCATTTTTATTTCACTTTCTGTATATTGTTCATTTTCTATAGGGTTGCTTATGTTTTGTGTCTTGATTTTGAAGAGCTTTTCATGTGTTGCAAAAATCCGTTCCTTGTCTGTGTGTTGTGAATATCTTTCAGTTTGGCATTTATCTTTTAATTTTGTTTCCAGATAGGTTAAATTTTTACCAAGTGGAATTTATAAATCTTTTCTTTCAAAACTTCGGGGTTTTGTGTTATACTTAGGACTTCTCTCTACCAAGATTAGTGAAATTGTTCCATGTTTTCTTCCTGTAGTTTTGCGGTTTCATTTTCTGCCATTACATATTTGACTCATCTGAAGCGTCTTTTGATGTAAGGAATAAGGTTTAGGTCCACTCTGTTTTTCCCAGATGGCTCCCCAGCTGTTGCAACGTCATCATCTTTTTTACAATTACATAATATAATTGTATTTGAGCTTGAGCTGCCAGAACCAAATACCGTAGACTCGGTGAACAAAGAAACAACAGACGTTTATTTTCTCATAGTTCCAGAGACTGGCAGTCTGAGATCAGGTACCAGCAGGGTCAGGTTCTGGTAAGGACTCTTCCCCTGGCTTGCACATGGCTTCCTTCTCACTGCGTCCTCACATGGCAGGGGAGGGAGGGGCGAGGAAGGTGGCAGGGTTCTCTGGTGGCTCTTCTTATAAGGTTACCAACCCTCAAGACCTCATCTAAACCTACTGACCTCCCAAATAGCATCACGTTGGGGGTTAGGGCTTCAACATATATAAATTTTAGAGGCACACAATTCAATCCATAGCAATTACCTTTATCATATACTGGGTATTTGGGACCATTTCTGGACTCTGTCTTCCATTCCATTAGTTAATCTGTTTATTTGCCAGTATTGCTGTTTTAATAACAGTAGCCTTTTAATATTTTAGTATGTGATATGGCTAGTATCCCCTTAGTAAATACTTAGTAAGAACTTAGTATGTATAGTACTTAGTAAGAATAGTGTGTGGTATTTTATTGGTTCCAGTCTTATTTTATGTCTCTAAGTAACATTAAATATTTGCTTCTCATTGTTAAATTTATTCTTAGTTATTATATGTAGATACATATAGTTTGCATTTTTTTTTTTTTTTTTTAGAAATGGGGTCTCCCTGTGTTGCCCAGGCTGGTCTGGAACTCCTGGGTTCAAGTGATCCTCCAGTCTCAGCCTCCCAAGTAGCTGAGACTATAAGCACACACCACCACATCCAGCTCATATATATTTTTTGTTATTGTCATAAAATGGGATCTTATAATCTTCCATTATATCTTATAATTGCTTTTTATGTATAAATAGGAAGGCTATTAATTTTTATTTATTAATTGTATAACCACCCCTCTTACTGAATTTTCTTATTGTTTGAAATGGTTTTTCAGTTGATTTTCTTCAGTTTTTCAGATAACATCAATTGGAAGTAAAAATAATTTTACTTTCTCCTTTAAGACTTTTTAACTTTTTTTTCCCCTTGACTAATAGCATCAGCTAGTTCTTACAGAACAATATTAAATAGTGAAATAGTGATAGTGGCCAGTCTTATGTGGTTCTTAAAAGAAATATGTCCAGTGTTCTCCCATTAAGCGTCAGGCTGGCTTTGACTTAGATACAAAGTTGACATGTATTGCAGTTACCAAAAGTGATTCTTATCAGAATCACCTGGGAAATCTGCACGTCAAACATAGTCTCCCAAGCGTTGCTTCAGAAGGTCATTTTCAAAAGGTCAGAGTTGGGCCCAGAAATCTGTATTTTTCACGAGCCTCCTTGGTGATTCAGCTACAGGTAGGTAATGCTCGGCCCAGGTGTGAAGGATTCCGGGGAATGGCAAGAGCCCTTTAGACTCAGATCTGGGTTCCAGGGGGCAGCTCTTTCCCTCAAGTTACTAACTCACTCTGAGCCTCAGTTTCCCACGCTGTTAAAAGAGGGGGGAAAAAATCGTGTGTGCCCTGGCCACCTCAAAGGGTAGCTGAGAGGCTCAGATGAGGTAATGTCTGTAAAAACACTTGGCAAACTATAAACTGCATGTAAATGTGAGGAGGCGTTCCCTCGCCATGCCCAAGAGGAAGGATATTCAGAAGAGCCCGATTGATTTTCAGGGCTGAGCCAGAGCTCCCAGCTACCCTTGCAGAGTCTGCTCCAATCCACAGTTACATTCCCACTAAGCGTACTCTCCACTCTTGTCAATGGCTTTGCTTGCGGCTGGCTTCATATCAGTTTCACCTCCACTGTTCAGGGCTTTGTGCTGGTCACCGCTGGGTGGCTGCAGGGCACACACCTTACCGACCCACCGTGGTATGGGAGGAAGGAAAAAAGTCCTCTCCCTCCACACCCATTCCTGGCCCTGGCCCCTCAGAGTCCCCTGCATTTGAGAGAGCCTTTGTGCCTCGAATCCAAGTCACAAGACTGCCCTTGTTAATCCTATAGTGTCACAGTGGGACCCAGTGCTTCAGGGGAGGAACAAGAGGCAGAATAAACGCCTGGCATTGGCTTTCCTGCTTTCCTACAGAAAGATGGAAAGTTTCCTAGAGGTTAATAAGATAGAGCCAATGTGGGGATTTCACTCCCTGACGCCCTCCATGAGTGGTGCGACATCATGTTCTTTAGTAAAATCCTCCGTGGGTCTCTTAGAGAATAGCACTCCCTCTCCTTAAAAAAAGGAGTTCACACCCCCTGGTCTGTGAGCTAATGAAAAGGCAGGCTGTCTCAGCCTGGATTAAAAGAGGTTTTCTTTCCTGTCTCCCTTTTAAAGGCCCTGTAGGCTTGGAATGACTATTTAAAACAAGATAAATTGCAAGAGGCCATTTCATGCCAAGGTACATTACAGAGCTGGGTCTCACAGAGGGCTGAGCTAGGAGGGGAGGACGGCAAAGCCTTCTGCACTCTGAGAGCAGCGGGCGGAAACGGTGGCCCCTGGGTGGATAGAGAGCCTTAGCTTCCAGCCCCCACAGTTTGTCCACCTCCACTCACAGGAAGGAATATTCGTTCTTGTGTGGGCTCTTCCTTACGCTGTTCTTGACCTTTCGTGATTAGCGTACTCAAAATTTTGGCAGGCCTTGTGCTTTTCTCATAAAGAGGGAGAAGCCATTTGAAGATAGAAACAAAATGCCTTGGACTGTCACCTATGTTAGTTCCAATGACAGCAACGACTGAAGATGGAGCACATGAATTGAGGGAAGAGTGATTTTTTTCCCCCCAGCCACCAAAATGCTGCATTTTAAGTCCTCTTTAGGTGAGAACCTGCTATTGCAAGCTTTAGACACCAGTTAGTCCACAGTGAGTGCTACAAGGCATTCTCGAGGAAGAGGCCTGGTTTTCTGATACAGCCTAATTTCGATTCGCTTTTGCTCTGACTTCAGTAAACCTTTCTGAGTGCTTACTAGAGGCAAGGCAGTGCCAAGGAGAAGGAGGAAGCAGAGAACAATTGTTAGCACCTACTACATGCCTGCTGGACACGTTTTCCTTCAGAAAATCTAAAAACATCGACTTCCCTCCTTTTGCCTTAGTAGTTCCCCAAACTGCGCTGTACATTGGAATCACCTGGAATCTTTTTTTAAAAAAAATACTGATGCCAGACTTTTACCCCTCAGGGTCTCACTGTGTCACCTAGGCTGGAGTGTTATGGTGCCATCATGTCTCACTGCAGCCTTGAACTCCTGGTCTCAAGCGGTCCTACCACACCTGGCTGATTTTTTAAATTTTTTTGTAGAGACAGGATCTTGCTGTCGCCTCAGCCTCTCCAAGTGCTGGGATTACAGGTGTGAGCCACCACACTCAGCCATGTGGGCAGTTTTTAAAGCTCCCCAGGAGATTCGAATGTTCAGCAGAGCTGAGCAACCACTCATCTAACTTCTATTCTTTCTTCAGGTTTCAGCTCAGTATTTCTTCCTTCAGGAAACTTACCCAGATTCTCTTTCTTTCACCATCTCCACACACCCATGACCCTGACCCTGAGGGCTCCTGCAGCGCCTGGTAATTAGCCTTGGCAATACGGGCCACTTTACTAAACACTCTTCCTCAGGGGGGACTGGACATCCCTGAAGGCAGGACCAACAGCCCACTTAGCCTCCAATCCCCAGAGCCTGGGCCACCATGAGCTCTCTAGTAATAATTGAAGGAGTGAATTAATTTTCTACTTGGACATTTCCTTTTACTCCTGTGCATGCCAATTTACTTTCTCCAGTGGTAATAAATGTCATTTTATTTATTAACACTGCTAGGGTTTGAATGTTTGTCCCCTCCAAAACTCATGTTGAAACTTAATTCCCAACAGTATTAACAGTATAAGTATAAAACAGTATTAGAGCAGAAGTAGTGGCTCATGCCTGTAATCCCAGAACTTTGGGAGGCCAAGGCAGGAGGATCACTTGAGGCCAGGAGTAGGAGACCAGCCTGGGCAATTTAGCAAGACCCCATCTCTATAAATAATGTGAAATTAGGTGTGGTGGTGCATGCCTGTAGTCTCAGCCCTCATGAATGGATTAATCCACTTACGGATGAATGGGTTTAATGGATTAATGAACTAATGGGTTATCACAGGAATAGGTTTGTTATCAGGAGAGTAGGTCTGCTATGAAAGCTAGCTTGGCTCTCGGTGCCGGTGGTGCCTTCCCTCACCTGATGAGGAACAGCAGGAGACCTTCACCAGAAGCCAGCCAGCTGCAGTCCCCTGATCTTGGACTTCCAGCCTCCAGAACTGTAAGAAATAAACCTCTTTTCTTTACAAATTACCCGGTCTCGGGTATTCTGTTACATCAATGCAAAATGGACACCTACTTAATCACACTTTCTCTAATTTTCATGGTCACTGGGTTACATAATTAATATGAAGCATTTACACTATGTTTTATATATTTTATAAAATACTTTAAGAAATATTGCCAGCTGAAGCTATCAAATAAAAAATTGCCAACTGTGGCTTGTCACAAGGGAAGGTTAAATGACTAGACTTGGTTCGAAAGCATTATTTGTGAAAACGTATTTTCACTTAGGTCTCCATAGACTTAAAACCTAGTTTTTCTCCTATTATTAAAATGGTCTATATTTTGTAAATTATGCTTTATACAATTAGACAAAGACAAATCAATATCTCCTTTTTGTTTGGTTAATATGGATTTAATGAAAGCGCACACACACATTTCTGAAGTTGTAGGACGCTTTATTTCCAAAATTCAGACAGAAACATCTGCAAACACAGGCCCCCTGTAACATCACGGAAAGGGTCAGATGGCAAGGCTGGGTGACAGGGGCCTTCAGAGCTACGGTAATTGTCCCCACGTTCCACGCCCTGCATTTCTAGTTTCTGCGATGCCCACAGACTTCTTAATGTCCCGCTTTGTCACCCGTGAATAGCAGCGAAGGTAACGTGACTCCAGAGCGCGGGCCCGGCCAGTGGGAAGGTCGGACGCTGAGCGGCGAAATCACCCCACCGGCATCAGACCACCCGCTCCATTCAGCGACGGAATGTGGGCGGGCAGGGGACGCGCGGCCCCCGCGCCCGGCGACGTTAACCCTGTGCGCGCCCGCGGCCGCCGGGGCTCGGCTCCCGGAGCATCGCGTGGTGCATGGAGCACCGAGCACCGAGCACCGAGCACCGAGCACCGCCCTGTGTCCGCTGCTCCGCTTGTGCCCGGAGCATCTCCCGGGGCGCGGTGCTGCCACCTGCCACGTTCACAGTCCTCTCGTGTACATGGAACGCTTGCGGTGTTATTTTTAAAATCTCACCATTTAATCACCATGACTACATTCTCCAGAACCACATATTCTCACCACAATTCAGATAATTTAGAAAATATTTTAAGGTTAATTGTGGGGCCCGGGAAGCCGAAGCAACGTAGGTGGCTTCCCTTGCTGGAAGTCCCCGCACAGCGCCCGGAAGAGGGAAGCCGGCGCCCAGGCAACCTCTCCAAACGGCTGCCTCCTCCACACTTTGCACTGGCGACACCGAGGCAGTCCCTTGTCTCTCTCACTTTGCTCCCCTTCTTTATGACTTTTTTATGTTTGTAAATGGAGGTGTGATCCAGTTAGTTTTTCTCCAACCTTTTAATTTAGAAAATCTTCAAATCTGCAGAAAAGTTGAAAGTGTAGTGCAATAACACGATGAATAGCTGTGTATCCCTCAGCTGGATTCACCACCGCTTGTTAGCATTTTGCCCTATTTGCTTTACTGTTTTTCTGTATAGAGAGATGACTTTCTCATGAATTATTTGAAAGTAAATTGTAGACCTCATGACATTTGCCCCAAAATAATTCATATGCAGCAACTAGGAATAGGTACATTTTCTTACATAACCACAATACCATTTATCACACCTAAGAAAATTGACACCACCGATTTAATATCACCTAAAATATAAGCCAGATTTAAATTCTCCCAGTTGGGCCGG
Source organism: Eulemur rufifrons (assembly GCF_041146395.1). Taxonomy (NCBI): domain Eukaryota; kingdom Metazoa; phylum Chordata; class Mammalia; order Primates; family Lemuridae; genus Eulemur; species Eulemur rufifrons. The sequence continues at coordinate 40,864,414 of NC_091010.1, forward strand.
GTGTGGTGGCTCATGCCTGAAATCCTAGCACTCTGGGAGGCCGAGGCGGGAGGATCGCTTGAGGTCAGGAGTTTGAGACTAGCGTGAGCAAGAGTGAGACCCTGTCTCTAATAACGGGCATAGTCGAGAGTGCCTGTAGTCCCAGCTACTTGGGAGGCTGAGTCAGGAGGATTGCTTGAGCCCAGGAGTTTGAGGTTGCAGTGAGCTAAGCTGAAGTCAGGGCACTCTAGCCCATGCAACAGAAGGAGACTCTGTCTCAAAAACCAAAAAACTAATTCTTCCAGTTATTCCCCAAATCCCTTTTAATTAAATTTTTTAAAATCCAGAATCCAATAAAGACTCATGCATTACATTTAGTTATGCAATTTGCTTTTTATGGTAATTTTGTTTTCAATTATTATTATTATTTTCAGCCTGCATAGCATATTCCTGAAGTTTAAATTTCGGAGCTGTGATTATTCTAGATATGTCTCTAGTTAGCATATTTTTAAACCAGGCCTTTGAGGGAAATTTTTTGTTGCTGAGCTTCTGCTACAAAAAGCCAAAAAAGGTGGGTTTCCTATGCAGACCAACTGGTGCTTCCCTGGTGGGATCTGACCCAAGCCTAATGTAACAAAGCTCCCTCTCCCAGGCTCTCTCCTCCAGAGAGCCCTTGGAGATTTCATTCTTGGGCATGTGCGTATCATACAGCCCTCTCCGTTTTAAATCAGTCCCGTCCCAGCCTGTCTAGCCCTATACAGGGGGTTGGTGCCTGGGAAGAGCCTGCAGTACAAGGCAGAGGTTGCCTTGCACAAGGAGAGAATCGGTAATTATGCCTCCCTCAAGCTCAGGAAAGTAGCATAAGCTCCCAGGAAGAAGGCCAGATGAGAAGGGCCTCTGCTTGAGACTGCTCTGGAGAGGGCCCTGGCTATCACAAACACATTCACAAAAAATTATTCAAAAGCAGTTAAATACCTCTGTCATATGGGAGGGCTTGGTCCTGCTACGATACAACCTGTAACCTTTTTTTTTTTTTTTTTTTTAATGTTCTCCCATTCTTAGCAGATTTTTTCTTTTTCTTTTCTTTTCTTTTTATAATATTTATGACCTGTTACCTGAAACAACCACTTTTTGATGATACTGTTTAGTCCCCTGGAAAATGCTTCTCCATATTTCCTGTTCTTCATATTTCTTGTTCTTGTTCACATCGGGGCATGTGAACGCCCTCATGTCGGCAATCAAATGACTTTAGAGTATGAGGAAGCGTTTGTCGTTAGGTAAGAGAAGAGGTAAAACTAACTTGTCATGTCCTTCCTCTCAGCAGGAATGCAGTAGATTCTTGCAGTATGACCATTACATTATTATATATTTCCCAATAGTGCTGAGAGACATTTTCTTGCTTCTCTTCTGTGTTCTAATGCGTGTTTCCAGAAGTACTCACAAATAGGTGCAGTCTTGACAATACATATGCCAGCTAAAAAATCTTTCAATAGTAAACAATTCATATTACTCTTGTTTGCATATGTGCAGGTCTAGACATCACATATGCAAAGCGTGACAGTAGAGCTTTCCATTGGCAACTAGAAATGGACATTGAATGCCAGAATTGGAAATAATTTTTATACAAATATTTAATAAGATTTAATAAAATTTCAAACAAGTTTGATTTAAAGTTTTTTGGGTTTTTTTTTTTTTTTTTTTAGATTTTACTTTTATTTTTTGTAGAGACAGGGTGCCACTGTGTTGCCCAGGTTGGTCTCCAACTCCTGGCCTCAATCAATCCTCCCACCTCGGCCTCCCAAAATGCTGGGATTACAGGCATGAGCCACGACACCTGGCCTGATTTGAAGTTTTGGAATTCATTAGCTATAATTTGTATTTTCCTTTTAATATAGATAATTTTTAATATTTTAGTAGAAAATAATCTTTTTGAAAATATATATGAAAATAACTTAAATGGTTGGATTTTTATATTTTTAAAAATTTATCTTTTTTAATAAAGACATATCACATTTTGTACCCACCAAATAGTATCACATTTTTTAATCCCTTAGATCACTGAGAATGACTATCAGTAGAGATTGTGATAGAAAAATATCAAAATGGAACTCAGAGCAGAAAAAAAGCTGAAAGGAAAAAAGGAAATAGAAAATTTTCAAAGTTATCTGTTTAAATTTTTTAAAACTCTAAAATATAGGACATGATTTTATTAAATATGCAAACAGGACATTGGAAATTTTTTGTTTAATGAAAATGAAATAATTTTTTATTTAATGAAGATTTAGTTACTTATCAAAACAATGAAATTTGGGCAGAAAGTTATTATCATCAAATCTACAGCTTGAACAAGTAGAGGAAAATTTCTGCACCTCCAAATTCTTTGCTAAATAGAGATATAATGACGAATAAAAGCAATGAGAATGCAAAAGAGGATTTTTACTATTAGGTCACAGCTCAGAAAGCTCAAATGCTACTCTGGACTATTAAGAGATGAAGAAAATTATATTCATGAAATTGGCAAGCTGGGTAAGAAAGAGACTGCTGGAACTTTTCTATATTTATTGGATAAAGATCTTGGAAAATGGCCATCACATCCTTCTGACAGCAAGAGAATGTTTCTAGCAAAACACAATGTTATTCACATGAATTATTATCCAATTTTCCATTGAATGAACTTGGCAGAGAGTTTAATATTTCATGTTACATCAAAATTCCTTCAAATAGAGAAACTAGAAATTGGCTTTTATATGCTAAGCACAAAGCCAAACTATTCCGTAGCTGGTCTAAGGTTTCACAACCATCTCCCTGGTTCACAGGCCAATGGAAAGACTTGTAAAAGGACATATTTAGGTTCTCTATTAAAAGAACATGACTATTACTTGCACATAAAAAGAGCACATGCAATTACTAGAACTAACAAAAAAAAAGGCTGAATAGACAGCAATATACAGTGACAATTAAACACCAATATAAAGCATTATGTAATAGTCCTAAAATAATAATAAATGCCCAATACTTAGCTATACATAATGACAATTTTCATGGAAGTAGCAACACAGTATTTATAGAAAATAATGGGAAAATGTGTAGATTTAGCGAAAATGATTTCAAAGTTTAAAACTAGAACAGCCAAACATGTAAGATAGTTAAGAAATAATAAATGATCACCAGATAGGATGAAGAACTCAAAATGAAATGATTACCTTAATAGGCAATAAAGTAAGAGCAAAAAAATCACATATAATTTTAAAAAGTATATAATACTCAGTTCAATTAGTTTGTAACAAGAACAAAAGGCAAGTGTGGAACAAGTGAACAACTAACACTTATCATTTGTATGTTGAACTGACAGAAGAAAACAAGAAAAATGAAAATTAATATTTCATTAGTTTCATACCTATGGTGATAAGTACAGGTTTTGACTCAAGTAAAGAATTGAAAGGAGGCCGGGCGCGGTGGCTCACGCCTGTAATCCCAGCACTCTGGGAGGCCGAGGCGGGTGGATCACTCGAGGTCAGGAGTTCGAGACCAGCCTGGGCAAGAGTGAGACCCTGTCTCTACTAAAAATAGAAAAATTATATGGACAACTAAAAATCTATATAGAAAAAATTAGCCGGACATGGTGGCACATGCCTGTAGTCCCAGCTACTCGGGAGGCTGAGGCAGTAGGATCGCTTAAGCCGAGGAGTCTGAGGTTGCTGTGAGCTAAGCTGACGCCACGGCACTCACTCTAGCCTGGGCAACAAAGTGAGACTCTGTCTCAACAACAAAAAAAAAAAAAGAATTGAAAGGAAAAAAATATTTTAATTGTCGGCATCAATTTGTAACATTGCCGAGGGCAAGCCCATAACAGTGCTAAGATCTTCGGTAAAAGAAAAAATGTACAAAATTTTGGCCAAAAATCCAGAAGCATCGTTTGTGCTCTACATCAGCACTATACAATAGAAATATAATGCAAGCCACATATGTAATTTTAAATTTTCAAGTAGTTACAGTAACACACATAAAAATAATAGGTGAAATTAATTTTAATATTTATTCCATTCAATCTAATATATCTAAACTATTACCATTTCAGCATGCAACCAATATTTTAAAAGTATTAATGAGCTATTTTACATTCTTTTTTTTTTGGTGGGGGCCACAAAAGCTTTTGAAACCCAGCGTATATTTTACATTGGCAGCACAGGTCATTTTGGACTAGCCACATTTCCAGTGCAATAGTTTACGGTGTCTAGCGGCTGCCAGATGGGCAGCACAGTGCAATTTGAATTTGTTTCAGGAGACGTGGCCTCAACTGCACCGATAGCCATACAATTCTTTGTAAACATTCAAAAGTTGTAGACAATATTTTCTGGATCTGCCCGGAGATGTCACATCTTGGTGAAATATACATTAAAATTGACCTTATAGCTGTTTTCAGGCACGCAATGTGAGTGCCTTTAAAATGCTGCTAAAGTATTAATACCCATCCACCTTGTGAGGTTACAATGAGAAGACAGCCATCTATGAGGAAGCAGACCCTCACCAGACACCGAATCTGCTGGTGGTGCCTTGATCTTGGATTTCCCAGCCTCCCGAGCTGTAGAACAAATCCAGTAGAATTTAAGTTCAGAGCTCTGGAATGCCACCCCAGCAAGCATCCTGAAAACTCCAAAGTTATGGAGACTTTTCAGAAACTGCAGAAGGCCAAGGAGATTCTGACCAACGAGGAGAGTCGAGTTTGCTATAAACCACTAGTGAAGAAGCCAGATGTTGAAACCAATCCTGCAGTGGGAAATGCTGGGTGACCTGGTGACAATGTCAATGCACTGAGCTTTCGGAGGTAAAAAGAAACCTGACACTGGAAGAAACGGACCAGACTCATACCCACAAGATTGGAAATGAGGAATGGAATGAGCAAAGCAAAATAGAGAGAGAGGAGCTGGTTTCAACCACAGAGAAAATGGAGCAAGAAGAATCTGCATCCGTAGAGAAGTCATTCTCCCCACAAAATTCAGATTCTCCAAGTTTTTCAGACGTGAACTATTGACACCTTGTTTCTGCTGGTCTGTGGATGCTCTCTCAGGACTCCTGAGGAAACTCAGAAACCATGGAACATGAAATGGCCCTGATCCATAAAAGATGGTGAGAGTGAGACCATCCACTGTGCTGCCAACAGGCAGGCAGTCTTCTCACCTCTAAAAATGTCATGTTTAAGTGGCATGTTTGTGAATTGCTAAATATCGACTGATACCTCCATCCGTGAAACCATTCTCACCATGTGGTTTTGTTTGTTTGGCTGGTTTTTTTAGAGACAGGGTCTCACTCTGTCACCCAGGCTGGAGTCCAGTGGTGCAATCATAGCTCACTATAACCTCGAACTTTTGGACTCATGAGATCCTTCTGCCTCAGCCTCCCCAGTAGCTAGGACTACAGGTGCAAGCCACCACACCAGCTTAATTATTTTTATTTTCATTTTTTGTAGAGAAAGGGGTTTTGCTATGTTCCAAGACTTGTCTTGAATTCCTGGCCTCAAACGATTCTTTTGCCTCGACCTTCAAGATTATCTAGTTCACTTTTGGATTAAAAATATTAAAAAAATTTTTTTTGGAGACAGGGTCTCACTGTGTTGCCCAGGCTGGTCTCAAACTCCAGGGTTCAAGCAATCCTCCCACCTCAGCCTCCTGAGTAGCTGGGATTACAGGTGTGAGCCACCACACCTGGCTCAAAAATATTTTTTTAATTTTAGAGAAAATTGGTTATCTAAATTGAATGAACTGGCCGGGCGCGGTGGCTCACGCCTGTAATCCTAGCACTCTGGGAGGCCGAGGTGGGCGGATCGTTTGAGCTCAGGAGTTCGAGACCAGCCTGAGCAAGAGCGAGACCCCATCTCTACTAAAAAATAGAAAGAAATTATATGGACAGCTAAAAATATATATAGAAAAAAAAATTAGCCGGGCATGGTGGCACATGCCTGTAGTCCCAGCTACTCGGGAGGCTGAGGCAGGAGGATCGCTTGAGCTCAGGAGTCTGAGGTTGCTGTGAGCCAAGCTGACGCCACGGCACTCACTCTAGCCTGGGCAACAAAGTGAGACTCTGTCTCAAAAAAATAAATAAATAAATAAATAAATAAATTGAATGAACTGCATGTGACATATGAATAAAAGTGGCATTCCAATAAAACATAAAAAAAATAAGACAGAGAAAAATAAAATATTTGCATGACTTTGAAGGAAAAGATTCATGGACGAATAATCCTGAAACTAATTTCAATAGAGCCTATTTTCTGGTCGTTATAGAACATGCTATTCTCAGCTGTAGAGAGATTTGAACAAATTGGAAACTTTGAAAGAATTTAAGAAATATTGTATGATTCTAGATATTGTTTTTAAGAGATGATAAAAGTTTTCTTGAAACTCTGTAGTTGAAAAAAGAGAGAGATGATAAAAGTTGCAATATGAATGATAGCAATTTATATGATAAAATTAAAACATTTTATATTTTCTGCAGTAATGTTAATTATTTACCTCCATAACCTCCCCTGGTGTCCTGGTCTCCCTGTCTTGGATTCCCAGAGTCACCTGTGGGGCAGGCCTTCTTTCAGATGTGCTCTTCAGTTTAGTGCAACCTCTCCCTGGGCACCCGACACAATTTCTTGGGTTAGACTGGAAGTCTGTTTGAGCAACACCACACGGCGTAGGGAGCCTTTCATCCCTACCAGCTGTTAGCTTGGGAGGTTAATAGGCAGCGTTTCCCAACCAAATTTGGGGCTTCAATCTTGGGAATGGGCCACCAACATAAGCTCTAGACTCAGTAAGGACCCTCTCACCCTTAGATCTGAGTTCTCACATTCAATATTTAGCAAATACTAGGAAGTCAATGAACTTCAATTAGGATCTAACGGTAAATTTTGAGATAAAGAGTAAAGTGATAAATCAAGAAAGTTTTATGGGCCGGGCACGGTGGCTCACGCCTGTAATCCTAGCACTCTGGGAGGCCGAGGTGGGCGGATCGTTTGAGCTCAGGAGTTCGAGACCAGCCTGAGCAAGAGCGAGACCCCATCTCTACTAAAAATAGAAAGAAATTATATGGACAGCTAAAAATATATATAGAAAAAATTAGCCAGGCATGGTGGTGCATGCCTGTAGTACCAGCTACTCGGGAGACTGAGATAGGAGGATCCCTTGAGCTCAGGAGTTTGAGGTTGCTGTGAGCTAGGCTGACGCCACGGCACTCACTCTAGCCTGAGCAACAGAGTGAGACTCTGTCTCAAAAAAAAAAGAAAGTTTTATGTTATTGATACTGAATTTTATCAAATTGCATTACCAAAATAACACACCAGTCATGTCTAAATTGTTTTATTTAATTAATTTCTTTTCTTTCTTTCTTTTTTTTTTTTTTGAGATAGTCACACTCTATCTTCCTTGTTAGAGTACAGTTGCCCTGGGTAGAGTGCAGTGGCGTCATTGTAGCTCAGGGCAACCTCAAACCCCTGGGCTTAAGTGATCCTCCTGCCTCAGCCTCCTGAGTAGCTGGGACTACAGGTGTGCACCATGACACCCAACTAATTTTTTCTATTTTTGGTAGAGACAGGGTCTCACTTTCGCTCAGGCTGGTCTCAAACTCCTGACCTCCAGGGATCCTCCTGCCTCGGCCTCCCAGAGTGCTAGGATTACAGACATAAGCCACTCTGCACCTGGCCTAAATTATTTTCTAAACAAGATTAAAATTCAAGATCAGTTAGACATTAAACAGTAGTTGTGTTGTTTGTTGTTGTTATTTTAATGGAAAATGAAACTGCATGGCTAATAAAAGAGGAGGCCCTCTCTGCTCTTTTGAACAAATTTACCACTAAGTAGTAACCAAATTTTGAGGCTGCTGGGAACTTGAGGCTGTATGTAGGCCAAATGCCCCTGCTGGCCCCTCCCCTCTTATATCCTACCAGCTGGTCCCATGAAGCTAATTGTCCTGCTTACAAAAAAAAAAAAAAGAGAGAGACAGTACTTCAGCCTTCAAAATGCACCTAGCCTTCCTAAGGCAGCCTTCTTATTTTCAGGCACATGTTCCCCAATCATACACTGAGGTCTTGCTTCATTCTGGGCCCTTTTATAACACTCTAGGTGCCAGCCATTCACAGTTACTCAAAGTGGTTTCATCCTCCAGATTTTCCCCAGGGTTCCTGTTGAGGATTTTAACAGGGCTTTGCAGAAACATTCAAACCCATCTAAGATATGGTTTGCATATGCACAGGATTGAGACCAGCGGTGTGCCCTAAGGAATTAAAGACAAGACTGTCCTAAACATCCTCTTTCCTCTAGGCTACAACTGCTACTGGCATGTTTTCAAAATGCTCCAATCCTCTGTGAGTGCCTGGGGGTGGGGGTGGGGGGCATGAGTTGTTTTTCTTTTCTTTTTTTTTTTTTTAATTGAGAGCTTTCCAGAGCCTTGGGTAGTGATGGGAAAGGTTAAGAAGGGAGGAAAATAAATGCTTCCAAATGCTGGTAAGTATTTCATCCCGTGGCACTGCCAAGGAATACTTATACACGGTTAAGCATAAACTTTGACATCTCATCCTTCTGGGGAATCTCACCCTGGCAGTCTTCCCTTCCTTTCTCTCCCCACATCTGAAAATCAATGCACAAGGGCCCTATCCCTGTCTTGATTTGGAGAAGAATCGTCCTCATTGTAATCATTGTGCGTGGGAACAAAAGAACATATGGATCAAAGGTTTAGAGTCTTCAGCCCCACCACGATCACATGACCACCCAGCTCAAAGGCGGCAACTGTCAACTGAAGTGCTGGTCAGAAGATTCAGGCCTTTTACTGGGGAGTCCCTGTGGTTACCTAGAGACAGCACCCCCCATATCATTTATATTGTTTTGCACTGTGCTGCCAGCATTCTTTTGGGAGACTCTGTATTTAGCCATTTCAAGTTGTACCTCTTCATGAAAGCATTCTTCTTTTTCTCTCTCTCTGAAACACACAACCCTGCATCCTTCCAGCCCCCAAATTCACTTTGGTTTTCCACTGGAACTTCAGAATCAGTTTTCCTAGTTTCCATACCCCAAAATCTGTCGGTACTTGCAATCACGTAAGTTTACATATTAATCTAGGGGAAATTGACATTTTAAAGATGTTTAGGCTTCTTATCTAATGATAATAATAATAATAAATCCATATGTAAGTCTGCTTTCTTAGAAGTATTCTGTGTTCTTCATATGGCTCTTGCATATTTCTTGAGTTTATTCTTAAGTATTTTATGTTGTGTTGCTATTATTAATGGTATCTCTCGTATTTGCTAACTGCTTGCTGTCTGTATATGATGAACACTCAATAACTTTAATATGGCTAAAGTAGGCTTCTTGCTTTAAAAGGGAGAGGAGGACTTTGGCCTGCTTTTATGGCTACTTTTAAAATGTGAAACGGGGAAAAGTTTGAATGTGGTGAGCCAGAGGTCACGGGAGGGACAAAACTTGGGGTAAGTTCATCAAAGCCCTGCAGCTGTAAGCATTAGGCAGGAACTAAGGAAAATTGTTCTTTGAAGTTGTAAGAAAGCCATGGAGCTGAGAGGTCGGCTGTGGTCCCCCTAGTCACCAAGACCACATATGAACTCCTGAACAGAAACATTCTTATCTCCTTTCAAATACTCTGCTTGAGGAGGTCTCCAAACTCTCTGTGCTGCCACATGGGGGAAATGAGTACTGCATATTGCTCTCATCATCAGATAATTCTCTATTCTCCGATTACATACTTATTTCTTTTTATGCTGTTCCCAGCTGAGATGGAGAGTTACTGGTCACCATTTTGCATAAGTGCATTTTAAGACTGCAAGTTCCTTTTAGATGGCTGCATTGGTCTAGTAAAGGAAATGGGGGCCCTAATGATATATTTATTGCATGTTTACAACGTGCCAGGCATTGTGCTTTACATGAGCATCTCATTTAATCCTCTCAACAACTCTATAGGGAAAGTACTATTATTATCCTCCCTATTTTACAAATGAGAAAACTGAGGCTCAAAGACATGAAGTGAATTGTCCAAAGTCACACAGTTGCTTAATGGCAATCCCAAGATTTGAACCCATGCCCACGGATTTGGTCTCCATCTCCCATGATCTCACTTGGGGAACATTTTAAACTGCAAAATTACTAACAAAGAACACAAAAATGCAAACAACATAGCACTAAATGTACCATGAAAAGGAGACATTATAGGTCAAAAATGGTCAAGTTTCATATGGTTCAATCTAATATAAAGAAACTAATTTATTTAACCAGTTTCCCATTGTTTAAACTTGTTTGTTTCTTATCTTTTGCCAGTAAGAACAATGATGCTATTGATATCTTTGTGTGGGCTTCTGTGTGCACTTGTACTAATTTAATATACCTTCAGGATAAACTCCTCCAAGTAAAACTCCCAGGTTAAATGGTATGTATATTTCAAATTTAGATAAAATAAATGGCCAATTTATCTTTCATTGAGGTTATACCAATTTACACTCTCATCAATGCTATCTAAGAGTGCTTGTTTCCTGGAACCAAGGAATTTGTTTTTCTTTATGCCATTTTGAGGCACAGATTTTTTTTTATGACTTGCCCAGAATCAGAGTTAGAGGCAGAGCCTGGGCTTTGCCCAGTGTTTTTAGGTTTATGTCATTTCCCAACACCTGTTTCGTGTGTTATATCAAAGTTTATGTTAAACTAACAATCTCTAAAGAGCCTCCCCAGAAACCAGACCTATACTTATCTTTCATCTTCCTAATTTCTTACATGTAGAACTTAATTTTAAATTTTTATTATTGTTGTTTTCTAATGGTTTCATGTTGCAATCCTAAATTCAAGCTTGTTGAAGGCTGGTACTACGTTAAGGTACCCCAACCTCCATTTCTCAGTACCAACCATTGTCCAGGGCATTTGGCACAGCACCAAAAATTATTCATTTATTGTTCAATTAATTGATTTTTCAATCTCCCTCTAAGAGAAGGAAAGCTAATATCTATTGGGTACATATTATATACCAAGTATAGTACTTGAATACTGGCCAATATCCAATACGTCACATAATTTATTCTACATGATAACACTGCAAGGTGGCCCATTATTCTTATAGAACAAGAGAAGGGAGTAAAACACAAGGAGATTAAGCAACTTTCTTAAAATAACCTAGAATAAGTGGCAGGCAGAACTATTATTCAAACCTGCTCTGTCTGACTCCAATACCAACACTCGCCATATCCCAGGACCTGCCTCCTGGGGCCAGGCCTAGAAGGAGGCAAGTGGAGTGAGTGAGGCTCTTGCCTTGGGTGCAAATCATAAGGGAGGGCCAATAAACTCAGGAATTAAATAATATTTTAATGCAATATTTTTTAAAAATCAAAATTAATGCAAAATAATTCATCATGACCAAAATATTGAATTTTCCAATGAAGACATTTCATCATTATTACTGACTTTCCTTTTGCCTCAGGCTCTATCCAATACAGTTTCCCAAGGCACTCTTTATTTAAAATTGTAAGCTGAGTCATTGGATGAAGTGCTGTTTTAGAAGGATCAATATGTTAGTAGTGTGTAGGGAAATCTGAAACAGAAAGAGACTAGAGGATTGTTTTGTTTTGTTTTGTTTTTATAGAGACTGGGTCTCACTACTTTACCCAGGCTGGTCTCAATGGATCCTTCCCCCTTGGACTCCCAAGTAGCTGAGATTGCAGGCATGCACTACCATGCCTGGCTAATTTTTAAAGTTTTTGTGGAAATGAGGTCTTGATATGTCACCCAGGATGGTCTCAAATTTCCATCCTCAAGCCATCCTCCTGCCTCAGCCTCCCAAAGCTCTAGGATTACAGGTGTGAGCCACCATGCCCAACCAAAACTTTGAAGGTTTAAAAGATTTTGCAGGCTGGGCATGGTGGCTCATGCCTGTAATCCTAGCACTCTGGGAGGCCGAGGCAGGTGGATCGTTTGAGCTCAGGAGTTCGAGACCAGCTTGAGCAAGAGTGAGATCCCATCTCTACTAAAAATAGAAAGAAATTATATGGACAACTAAAAATATATATAGAAAAAATTAGCCGGGCATGGTGGTGCATGCCTGTAGTCCCAGCTACTCAGGAGGCTGAGGCAGAGAATCGCTTGAGCCCAGGTGTTTGAGGTTGCTGTGAGCTAGGCTGATGCCACAGCACTCTAGCCTGGGCAACAGAGTGAGACTCTGCCTCAAAGACAAGATGTATTTAGAAAGGCAAACTGGGTATCCAGTGCATAGATGCCATTCCACTTTTCCCTGTCAGCCCTGTGCTAAATGACTTGGAAAAGAGAACCAGAACAAGATGGACCAATGTTTTAGGTAAATTCTCTGCGTCTCGTAGGCTGAGCTGCAGGTGCCTTGCCCCTTCTGGGGCACCTGCTCACCCTAACACTGACAGAAAACCCAGGTGTGCCCTGGCAGTTTTCCCTTCACTCCTAACTGCACCTATAGGGAAAAATACCCCTGTTCCCCATATCCATCCTCCTTGATATTTTAGAGATTTTGATCCTGTCCTCTCCCAACTGCAGGCTTGTCCTTCTAGCCTCTCCTTCCAAATCTTTCTAGATGCTCCAAATTCAGAAGCCTTCTCTATTTCCCTGGCCATTTCAGTTGCCTTTCTCTGGATCTTTTCAAAGTCCATGATCTTTCTTGGGTTATAGCATGGAGTACCCCCACCCATAATACTTATTAATATTCACTTGTTATTATCGCTATGCAAAACTATGTGTAGGACTCTAGGATGCTAGCAATGTGCCTTAGGGACCTCAGATTTAACCCAATCCAACTCCTCTCAATGTATAGACTTGGAGACACTGGGACATAGCCAAGGTCATTCAGGAAGCTGATGGTAGAATCTATTTCCCTGGTAGAATCTATCGATTTCCCTTCCACTGCAAGTAGCTGGCTCCTGTCAGTGCCTTTAAGAGAAAAGGAGCAGGCCGAGCGCAGTGGCTCACACCTATAATCCTAGCATTCTGGGAGGCCGGGGTGGAAGGATCGCTTGAGGTCAGGAGTTCGAGACCAGCCTGAGCAAGAGCGAGACCCCCGTCTCTACTAAAAATAGAAAGAAATTAACTGGACAACTAAAAATATATAGAAAAAATTAGCTGGACATGATGGCACATGCCTGTAGTCCCAGCTACTCTGGAGACTAAGGCAGAAGGATCCCTTGAGCCCAGAAGTTTGAGGTTGCTGTGAGCTAGGCTGACACCACAGCACTCTAGCCCGGGCAACAGAGTGAGACTCTGTCTCAAAAAAAAAAAGAGAAAAGGAGCAGAGGCAGTTGCAACTTACCCTTGGTGCTTGGGCATACAGAGTTTGGCCTTTCCCTTTTTCACAGAGATAAGTTCATCAGACTGCTAAAGGGCACACAGGAAAGAATTGGCAGTTGTCTTTTCTGGAGAGGTAAAAACTATAGTTCTAGCCATGGTTCTAGACAGTGTAGTTTCATTTCTAATACCTTTTTCAGATGACACCTGCATTTTTCCAGCCTTTTTGGAGAAAGTGTACATGGGTCTATATCTTTAGGAAGTAGTCTCCAAGTATTCTGAGCTTCCCTTCCTTGGCCAAGATAAATTTTTTATTTTTATTTCTAAAGTAGTTACTACTTCTGACAAGATGAATTTTATTTAATGATCAATTAATGGTTGATCTATTTAATGATTTAACACTCAGACTGTGACTTCATACAGAGAGTAGAATTGTGGGTATCAGAAGCTGGGTAGTGTACGTGGGAGGAGGGATGGGAAGAGAGATTGGTTAATGGAAACAAAACTATAGCTAGATAGGAATGAGTTCTGATGTTCTGCAGCCCTGTAGGGTGAACTTGGTTAACTATAATTTATTGTATATTTTCAAAAAGCTAGAAGACAGAATTTTGAATGTTCACAACACAAAGAAATGATAGATGTTTGAGGTGATGGATATGCTAATTACCCTGAATTGATCATTATAAATTGTATACATGTATTGAAATATTACTCTGTATCTTGGAAATATGTATAATTATTACATGTCAACTAAAAATAAAAGGAAAAAATTATATTTAAAAAAAATTATCTCTTACTAATACAGAAATAGGACATGACATTGTTATATATTAGAAAATAACTCCAGGGCCGGGCGCGGTGGCTCACGCCTGTAATCCTAGCACTCTGGGAGGCCGAGGTGGGCGGATCGTTTGAGCTCAGGAGTTCGAGACCAGCCTGAGCAAGAGCGAGACCCCACCTCTACTAAAAATAGAAAGAAATTATATGGACAGCTAAAAATATATATAGAAAAAATTAGCCGGGTATGGTGGCGCATGCCTGTAGTCCCAGCTACTCGGGAGGCTGAGACAGGAGGATCACTTGAGCTCAGGAGTTTGAGGTTGCTGTGAGCTAGGCTGACGCCACGGCACTCACTCTAGCCTGGGCAACAGAGTGAGACTCTGTCTCAAAAAAAATAAATAAATAAATAAATAAAAAAAAAAAGAAAAAGAAAATAACTCCAGCCTGGGAGACAGAGCAAGACTCTGTCTCTAATAAAAAAAAAAAAAAAAGAAAAGAAAAGAAAGGCAAAAAAAAAAATGAGATAGAATAAAAAAATATTCCCACCATTCAGGAAATAGCAGTCTAAGGCTAGTATTTATCCTTTCAGAACGTTATTTGTATTTTTCTTCTTTCTCGAAATGAGAGTACATGATGCATACTATTACCTGCTTTTTCCCAGTCAATGATTTCCAATTTTCCATTTCAACACATTTCATTTCATCTAATAATAAGCCACATATAGTTCCAAAAATAAAAAAGAATGTGACTTCATAAATCTGGTCTGAAACTATGTTCAATCTGAATTTTTTGACAATTGTGTGAACACAAGAATGTACAGAAGAGTTATAAAATATTTTACATTTCTTGGAGGCAGGTCAAAGAGGAAAAAGTCAAGAGATGATCGGTATTTGTAAGATTGTTGCATTTACCACTATTTTAAAAGGGATAAGGGCAAGAACAGAAAGTCAGTAAAAAGGTAAAAACTTTATACCTGGGGGTGGCTTAAATCTCTAATGGGCTCAGCACAGTAATGTAAACTAATAAAGCTGACTGATGAGATGTGTAGGAGCAATGAAGAACTCTCTAGAAAACATGGCTAATTGATAGGGAGGCAGCCAATTGTCAGGCAATTGTTGCCATGTGGAAAGGTAGACCCAGTGTTGCCAGATCTTCTGATTTTTCAAGAGTACCAGAAATCTGGGATTTTTTTTATAAGAAATTATCTGATTTTTAAATACCGATGACTAATCTGAATTGCAAGGAAGGAAGAGAGAGGAAAAAACTAAAGAGAATCCTATGCAGGCCAAACAGAACAATGATAGGGCCCAGGGGCTGCCAGTATGTGACTCTTGTCTTATGTTGACGACTTAGTTCCTGTCTTTTTCCAGCAATTCAAGATTTGTTTAAGAATGTAATTCAAGGTGTACTTGGAAGTAGATCAAATGCAGGCAGAATTTCCATTGCCTTGCCAGTTCTTTAAAGCCAGTCATACAGTTTTTATTGAGCACCTAACATATGAAAAGTCTATTGTTACATCACATTAAAAATGATATACATTAACAATTAATTACATGAAATAGAGAGATACAACTTCCATAATGGTCAAAATGACTCCGAAATACGTATTACATTTTAGCTGTTTTTAAAAATCTGATCAAATATAGAGAATTGTTTTTTAAAAAATCTACTGGCACACTCGACTTCTACAATTCACTTCCAAATTTAGAAGGTTAATGGAAAAGTTTCAGAACACTAGGCATCACTCTGTTAAAATGTAGCACTTGTAAAAGAATTGAAATGCAACCATCCTGAAAATTTTTCCTTGGAGCCAGTTTTGACCTGTGAGGCTTCTACTCCCATAGAGGTCATGGATGACGACAGGTGGCACCCAAGTTCATGCCAATTCAGAGAGGGAAAAAAAAGTCTGCAGTCTTGTCATCTGGTTAGGTGAAAAGACATTAAACAATTCAACCTGGCTCAGGTTACCAATTGCTCATGATTACATTTTAATATAATATAAATGTGTTAAACAATATACATTGTATCCTGCTCCCCACACGAGATTCACATCACTTTAGTCACTCTATTTCCCCCCTTATTCTCAGCCTCTCTCTGTATTCATTTTTCTCCCCAGTTTCCAGTTTTCGCACATTTAAGGTATTGTTTCCATTTTTTCTTCTGCTCTTAAGCAGGGTTGAGACTCTTTAAAATGTTCAACTTCTTTGCTGTCCCAGAGAGTCTCCATACCCCTTACACTCTCATTCCAACCCCCCCATCCCCACCCCAGCCCCATTCTAGAACCTGGACTCCTCCCCATTCTCTAACCCGGTATCCCTTGGTCCAAGATGCCCTTGGCGTCCCCTCCCCCCCTGCGCTGATTACCCCTTCCCCACACCTTCCTCTTCATCCCTCCCCAGGCCCGCAGCTCAGCCGTTCCAGAAATTGACAAAGAAGTTGCAGAGGGAGTGCCACTTCTCCGCGCAGTAGGTCTCTGTGAGCTCCGCGTTCTCGTCCAGCCCGTCCGGGTAGGGCCCGGTCCCCATGGGTCGCTCCTCGTGGGGGTGCGAGGCCGCCTTCCTCTTGCCGCCTTTCGTCTTCCTCTCAGAGGACTTTCCTTTGGGCCGCGCGCTCGGGACCGGGCCGACCGCGTGCTCCCGGGGCCGCCCCCGGCTTCTGGCCCGGGGCTTGGGCTCCCCGGGGAAGCCCGCGGCGGTGGAGTGGGCAGGCTGGGACGCGCGCGACACGAGGCGCAGCTCGGCGCCGTGGCCCTTCTTGCCGGCGCACAGGCGGGCCTGGAGCGGCGAGGGGTCGTGGCACGGCCGCCGCTTCTTGCGCAGCCCGCCCAGCACCTGCTTCCAGTAGTGCGAGCTGCGAGCGGCGTAGGCGGCGCAGCGCTCCGGCTCCCCGCGGTAGGCGCACTGCTGGCGCGCCCCGTCCGGGCCCCGGCAGCTCAGCGCCAGCTCGCTGCCCGCTGCGGCCCCGGGGACGGGCAGCAGGAGCTGCCAGCTGCACGCGTGCTGCTCTGGGCTGTTGAAGCGACCCGAGGAGCCGCCTGCGGGGCCGGGGGCCCGCTCCGCCGCGGTGCCAGCCGCCCCCTTGTCCCTCCGGGCGGCCGCGAGGAGGCAGCTGCCCAGGAGCAGCAGCAGCAACGAGAGCGACGTTCGCAGCCTCGGAGGACTCATGGCCCGTGGTGTCCGTGCTTCGCTCTTCTGGGACCCCTGGCCCTTCAGTAGAGGTAGGGCCAGGCGCGGAGCATCCCCAGGACCTGCGGACAGAGGCAGAGACGGCTACCCGTGAGCCAGGCGCAGCCCTTCGCCCAGACACCTGCACCTGAGAACTCCCCTTTCCCTAGTGGGCAGCGGCAGCCTGCGAGAGGATCCTCCGAAAGCTTTCCTGGGGAAAAATGCTTTCTGTAAATAATCACTTTGAAACCATTTGCACATTGGGATTTTCTTCCTCTTGCAAATGCGATAGATGAACGATGCACGATAATTACCACCTCTCCCCGCTCCTTCGCCTCCTGCCTTCTTCACCCTGCAATAAACTATTTACAAAATCACTTCAGAGTATTCCTCGGAAACATGCACTTTTACCGCACTTCGAACTTACCGAGTTCTGGGAGAGGTGTCGGACCGCTGACCGCCTGAGGGGTAAGCTGTTGTAGCCGGCTCTCTGTGAATGAATGCGTGATCAATGGGACAGAAGGGGCCTCCCCCTCTACGCCCCTCCCAGACCTCTCTCGAACTGGGAGATTTCCCACCACCACGCCCCCCTCACACCCTCCCCCCAGATGTGTGAGAGAAGCGACCCTGTAACATGAAACATAAGTCTTGCATTTTGCCCCCAATGTTTAAAATAAGCATGCAAATTTAAACAAATTTTCTTCTTTCTTTTTACATAATTATCTGAAAAATAAAAGAAAGATCTAAGTTTTAGGAGTTAAAACAAAAGGAAACATCAATATTCTAAACTTACACAATTACACTTTTTCATTCTTTCTATTTTTCATATCATTCGGAGCCCTAGATTTTTATTCATCATTTCCAATAGTCTTTCTTATCCTAATAACTTAATCTTAACGCTAATAATTGTTACTACTAATAAAATATAATATCCTTGTTTATTAACATACCATAATCTCCAGAAGTTCACCCAGGGGTGGGCATTTGGGTTTTTGATTATTTTTAGGTATTGTAAATCAGTTATAATATATGTCTTGCAAAAATTAGAAGTTTAACAAATTATTTATTTGCATTATAGTAGTTGAAAGGTAAAATTACCAATTTAAATGGTATAACAGTTAAGAATTAATGTATTCTTGGATCTTGAAAATTTTATCTTTAAGTAAAGCTATTTTTTTAAACGTCAGGATATTCCATGATCTTTTTAAAAAATGTTCTCAGTAATAAATTTGATTTTTTTATTTCAAGAGTTTATACCTCTGACTATAATTATTTTATGCAAGTAAATATTTTCCTAAACTACTTCCCCAAGATGTCAGGACATCTCATTATATTTCCTAATATCTTCTTGCAGATAATATTTTCTATTACTGAACTCCTATTGGCATTGTATTGGAACAATTATAATTTGATTACTAGTATAAAAACCAAAATACTTTAGATTGGAAAAATGTATTTAAATATAGATAGCCTATATTAAATATATAGTGGTGTGTGTTGACCTAAAAAAGGAAGTTTTTACCACTCTGGTGAATTGGTAAAATCAGAGAAATTTAATGATTTGTTCAAGGTCACACATCATTTAGTGATAAAGCCACAAGCTATCTGACTTTCAGTGATCAATGATCTTTACATTTTGGGTTTGTATTTCACTACTGCTACTTTCTAAGTTATTTGTGTCTTAATTACACCAATTTGACTTATAAAAACCAATTTGTACCTATGAAATTAAATTAACATAATTTTCATAAATAAGAATAGCTAATTAATACATTCCACAGATGAAAACCCTCTCTTTCCCGGAAAACCATATTTGTACATGTGAAGCACTGATGAGGAGACATAGACTTTTTTTTTTTGTCTGTTGCGCTGATATTACTTATTGTTAAACTACTGGACCAAATTGGCACTGTTTTTCAGCTAAATAATGACATCTTGTGGCGTAACACACTAATTGCAATGAAAACTTTATTACCTGAACAGTCTTAATATCTGAGAGATATTCCAGAGGCCATGCTTCACTCTCAGAAATATTGTTCCCAGAGTAACCAAGTAAGGGCACACAGATGAGCTATGCCATGTCAGAAAAGTGGAGTTACTTTTTAAAAATTGTGGTAAAATATACATAACATAAAATTTATCATTTTAACTATTTTTAGATGTATGGTTTAATCGCATTAAGTACATTCACACTGTTGTGCAACCATCATCGCTATCTATCTCCAGAACTGTTTTCATCTTCCAAAACTTAAACTCTAGGCCGGGTGCGGTGGCTCGCACCTGCAATCCAAGAACTCTGGGAGGCCAAGGTGGGAGGATTGCTTGAGCTCAGGAGTTCCACACCAGCCTGAGCAAGAGCAAGACTCCGTCTCTATTTAAAAAAAAAAAAAAGAAGAAGAAAAAAACAAAACTGAAACTCTATGCCCATTAAACAATTCCCCTCTCCTCCCTTCCCTATCCCCTGGCAATCGTCATTCTACTTTCTGTCTCTATGAATTTGACTACTCTAGGTACCTCATATAAATGTAATTTGTCCTTTTGTGATTGGCTTATTTCACTTAGCATAATGTCTTCAAGGTTCGTCTATGTTGTACCATGTGTTTGAATTTTTTAAGGCTGAATAATATTCCATTGTGTATACATACCACATCTTGTTTATCCATTCATCCATTGATAGACACACGTTGTTTCCATCTTTTGGGTACTATGAATATAAGCACTGGTATACAAATATCTGTTCTAATTCCTGCTTTCAATTCTTTCGGGAATATACCCAGAAATGGAATTACTGGATCACATGGTAATTCTGTTTTTAACTTTTTGAGGAACTGCCATGCTATTTTCCTTACTGGCTGCATCATTTTACATTCCTACCAACAGTGCACAGGATTCCAATTTCTCCACATTCTCATCAACACTTCTTATTTTTTGTTTTTATTATAATAGCCATCCTACAGGTGTGAAGTGGTATCTCATTATGGTTCTATTTGCATTTCTGTAATTATTAGTGATGTTGAGCTTCTTTCCATGTAGTTGTTGGCCATTTGTATATCTTCTTTGGAGAAATGTGTATTCAAGTCTTTTGCCCACTTTTTTTTAAGAGCCAGGGTCATGCTGTGTTGCCCAAGCTGAACTTGAACTCCTGGGCTCAAATGATCCTCTCACCCCATCCTCTGGAGTAGCTGGGACTACAAGCATTGGACCACCACTCCTGACTCCTTTCTCCATTTTTAATTTGGTTGTTTGTGTTATTGTCAGTAAGTGGTAGGAATTCTTTATATAATATATTCTGAATATTAACGTCTTATTAGATATATGATTTGCAAATATTTTCTCCCATTCCATGGGTTGCCTTTTCACTGTGTTGATAGTGTCCTGTGATGCACAAAAGTGTTTACCTTTGATGTAGTGCAAGGGAAGTTACTTTTTAAAATATCATGATGTGAGATGTGTAAGAAAACATAAAATATATATCTTAATAGTGATTTTTTAAAAAAATAATCTTGTTTGCATCAGCGATCCAACTGACCTGTTTGGATTCCTATCATATACCATCTAATAATTTATACTTTCTTGATGATTTCAGTGATTGTCTTCTTGGTCCTGTCCTATGAGCCTCACAAAGGAAAAATATTACTGTAAGGAATAGTCTTTGTAGCACCTCCTTTCCTTCTTCCCCTCAGATAAGGTGAGCTGCAGCACCAGACCCAACAATCTTCTATAGTAGATGGGGAGGGGAGTTTCCTGTCTCTCAGTTTGTTAAGACTATATAATTCTTCCTGCATCTAAAATTAGCTTTCTTACCGTGGATGGGATTAAGATTTTAAAAGTAAATAAACTTTTAAAAATTATTTTTCCATTTTCCAAATTATCTTTCAAATTTTCTCCTTTTCATATGTACTAGCCTAATCTCCCAAATTATATTGTTAAGCTTTTTAGACAAGGTTCAATTTTTAGATCTCTTTTGTACCTAATACAGTGCTCAAAGCAAAAGGTTGATTGCTTGAACCCTCATACATTGCTGATAGGAGTATAAGATGACACAATCATTTTGGAAAACCTACATTTTCTGTAAAGTTAAATACACATCTCTATGATTCTACTCCTAGGTATTTACCCAAAGTAAGTAAAAATATATGATCACAAAAACACATGTATGGGAATGTTTATAGCACTTTATTCATAATAGTCCCAAACTGGAAACAACCCGATTATTCATCGGCAAGTGAATGAATAAACAAATTGTGACACAATGTTTATCACACAGCAATAAAAAGGAATGAACTACTGTAACATTCTACAACATGGATTAATCTCAAAACCATAACGTTAAGCAAATGAAGCCAGACACAAAAGAGCCCACATGGTATGATTACGTCTATATGAAGTTTTAGAACAAACAAAATTAAACCACGGTGAGGAAAAAAATCAGAACAGGGACCGGGCGCGGTGGCTCACGCCTGTAATCCTAGCACTCTGGGAGGCCGAGGCGGATGGATCGCTCGAGGTCAGGAGTTCGAGACCAGCCTGAGCATGAGTGAGACCCCCGTCTCTACTAAAAATAGAAAGAAATTATATGGACAACTAAAATATATATATACAAAAAAAAAAAATTAGCCGGGCATGGTGGCGCATGCCTGTAGTCCCAGCTACTCGGGAGGCTGAGGCAGTAGGATCGCTTAAGCCCAGGAGTTTGAGGTTGCTGTGAGCTAGACTGACGCCAGGGCACTCACTCTAGCCCGGGCAACAGAGTGAGACTCTGTCTCAAAAAAAAAAAAAAAAATCAGAACAGGACTACCTCTGTGGGATTAGTGAGGAGTTGTATTGCTCAGCAAGGGATGCAAAGAAACTTTCTGGGATTATCACAATATTCTGTAACTTGGTAGGGGTTTTGGGTTACATTTAAGATTTGTGTATTTTAGTATATGTAAATTTTAGTTTACAAAACCCTCTCAACAATTATTAAACTCAAGTTAATAATATCCGTGCTGAAGCGTTTAGGAGTGAAGTGTACTGATTTTAGCAACTTACTTTGAAATGTATTAAAACTAATATAGATAATATGAAATAGAGGGACATGAGTAACAGTTATGTGATAAGGCAAACAGTAAAATATTAATCATAGAATCTAAGTGGTAGGTACATGGATGTTCACTGTATAGTTTTTTCAATTATTCTGTATTTTAGAAAAATTTCATAATAAATGTTGGAAAAAATAGAAAATAACAAAAATGAACATAAAAATTGCATTCCTATCACTCAGAATTAACATACGTTAACAGATTGTCATATTTGTGTTCTATATTTTAAAGAAAAAAATAACTCTTCCATTTCCATTACTCCTTTCAAATCCCATTTCCATCTTTACCTAACCACTCTCACCCAGGGGTAACCAGCATGTTATAAGTTTGGGGTGAATTCTTTCAATCCACTTGTATATCCGCATATATATGGAAAGCTCATTCAAGTATAGTCATTGCAGTTGTATAGATATTAAAATTGGAAAAACTTAAATATCAACCAGTACGGAAATGGATAAATTATGGATTTTCATATAATTAAATACATCTTGGAAACAATGTTAATTAGCTGAGTAACAAACAGATAAAATGATATTCTATTGTTTATGGATAAACATATACAGCAAAACAATAACATGGACAGGAAGTATACATACAAACTTCATAGCAACAGTTATTTGGGAAGGTAGGGAGGGGAATAGGATTGGAGAGGAGTGAAACATGGCTTCAATTACACTTTAATTTCTTTAAAATTTATCTGAAGCAAATACACTAAAAAAATTTTTAAGTAAATTTCATTGTGTATATTTAACGTATACAACATGATGTTATGAATATAAATAGATAGTACAAAAGTTACTACAGTGAAGCAAAGTAACATATTCATCATCTAATATACTTACCCATTTTTTTTGTTTTTGTGGCAAAAGAAGCTAAAATATACTCATTTAGCATAAATCCCAAATACAGCATGATTTTATTACCTATAGTACAGTCTTCATGTTGTATATTAGATCTCTAGACTTGTTCATCTACATATTTGCTATCCTCTGACCTACTTCTTCCCATTTTCTCCCCAACCCACTGTGCCCCGGTAACCAGCATTTTATTCTCTTTCTCTGTATATTTGGCTTTTTTAGATTCTGCATGTAAGTGAGATTGTGTAATATTTTTCTTTCCATGTCTGGCTTATTTCATTTAGCACAATGTCCTTCAAGCTCATCCGTGTTGTGACAAATGGAAAGATCTCATTCTTTTTGGTGGGCCGAATATTTTTTGTTTTCATCAATGATTTGTAGTTTTCAGTATACAGACCTTTTACCTCCTTGGTTAAATTTATTCCTAAGTATTTTATTTTATTTTTTTAAGCTATCATAAATGGGATCGTTTTCTTGATTTCTTTTTCTGTCAGGTTGTTATTTGTGCATAAAAACGCTACTGATTTTTAATGTTGATTCTGTATTCTGAAACTTTACTGAATTCATTTATTATAATAGTTCTAACAGTTTTGCGGGTATTTTTGTGGAATCTTTGGTGTTTATACATATAGGATTATGTCATCTGCAAATTACAGATAATTTGACTTTTTCCTTTCTAATTTGGATGTTTTTTATTCCTTTTTTCATATGATTCCTCCTGCTGGTACTTCTAATACTATGTTGAATAGAAGTGGTGAGAGTGGGCATCCTTGCCTTGTACCAGAGCTTAGTGGAAAAGCTTTCAGTTATTCCTGATTGATTATAATGTTAACTATGGGTTTTTCATAAATGATCTTTATTATGTTGAGGAACTTTCCTTCTACACCTAAACTGTTGAGAGTTTTTATCAAGAAAGGATGTTAGATATTGTTGAACGCTTTTCCGACATCAACTGAGATGGTCATGTGGTTTTTATCTTTCATTCTGTTAATGTAATGTATCACATTGATTGTTTTGCATATGTTAAATAGGCCTTGCATGCCAAGGATAAATCCCACTTGGTCATGATGTATAATCTTTTTAATGTACTGTTGGATCTGGTCTGCTAATATTTTATTGAGGATTTTTGCATCAATATTCACCAGAGAGATTGGCCTGTAGTTTTCTTTCTTTCTTTTTTTTTGAGACACAGTCTCACTCTGTCACCTAGGCTAGAGTGCAGTGGCATCATCATAGCTCACTGCAACCTCAACTCCTGAGCTCGAGTGATCCTTCTGCCTCAGCCTTCCAAGTAGCTGGGACTACAGGCATAAGCCACCACACCCGGCTAATTTTTCTATTTTTAGTAGAGATGAGGTCTCTATTAAAGACGGTATCTCACTCTTGCTCAGGCTCAAGCCATCCTCCCGCCACTGCCCCCAGAGTGCTAGGATTAGTCCCTTATAATCCTTTGAATTTTTGAGGCATTTGTTGTAATTTCTTCCCTTTCATTTTCTATTTTGAGTCTTCTCTCCTTTTTTCTTAGACTACCTAAGGGTTTGTTAATTTTGTTTATTTTTTCAAAAAGCTGACTCTTAGTTTTATTGATTTTTTCCATGGTTTTTCTGTCCTCTACGTTTTCTGTTCTGATTTTTATTGTTTCCTCCCTTCTGCTAATTTTGGGTTTAGTTTATTCTTTGTTTTCTAGTTCCTTGAGGCATAATGTTAGACTATTGGGATCTTCCTTCTTTTTTAATGTAGGCATTCACTACTTTAAACTTCCCTCTTAAAAGTGCTTTGCTGTGTGCGTCCCAGAGATTTTGGTATGTTGTGTTTCCATTGTTGTTTGCCTCAGGATATTTTTTAATTTCCCTTTTTATTTCCTCTTAGTTGTTCAGGAGCATGTTGTTCAATTTCCACATATTTGTGTATTTTTCAAGATTTCTCCTGTTATTGATTTCTAGGTTCACACCACTATGGTCTGAAACAATAGTATACATAACTTCAATCTTCTTAAGATTTAATTGTCTTACATTTTTTAAGACTAATTTCATGGCCAAACATACGGTCTATCATGGAGAATGTTCCTTGTGCAGTAGAAAAAAATGTTTGTCCTACTGCTGTTGGATGGAAAGTTCTGTATATGTCTGTTAGATTCATTTGGTCAAAAGTGCAATTCAATTCCAGTATTTCCTGTTAATTTTCTATCCAGTGACAGGGGCGGGAAACCCGTGACCTTAAGGTGAAATGTGGCCTTCTAGGTCCTTAAGTGTGGCCTTTTGACTGAATCCAAATTTTACAGTCACTTCTTCCAGACTTTACAGAGTGGCTTTTGTAGGGGAGACTTTCACATGCAGATGGGCCTGGGGATGCTGTCTGGGCAGAATGCTTGGTTCTGATTCTATATGGGCACAGTGGTGTATGCTCTACGCAGCTTCTACAGTTGTGATCAATGTCAGCAATGATTGGGTGCCTCAGTGGTGTAGGCTGTAGGAGCTTGTGGTAGTGACAGTGGCTATGTAGGTTGTCAGAGCAATGGTTTTAGGGATCCTTCTGTTCTTGTCTTCCCCACGGTGAGGAGTCTAAGCTGAGGGGATCGCTCTTGGTGTGAGCCTCTCATGACCCACAGGTAGCCACAGCAGCGCTGGGATAAAGGGCACAGGAGTTTGGAACAGCTGTGGAGCCAAATTCCTGGGCTCAGGGTTTGTGAAACTACTGTAGCTCCTGGAACTTGGGGCAAAGGTTCACTTTCCATGGCCTGAGTAGATGCATTTCTTCCACTAAGATGGGGTCTGTTGCTCTGAGGCACACCCCAGAATCTTGGGGCCCAGAGGGCTGGGATATAGTTATGTTTCTGACCATGGTGGGTAGCGCACAGGACTGGCATGGCTCTGGGGAACAAGGGGTTTCAGAGGCTGAGGCCCTGGGGAGCAGGGCACAGCTGCAATTGAGGACCCAGAAGAATATAAAATATTCACTTTGAAATATTAATCCGCATCTTGCTTTTTTTTTTTTAATACAGCAAAAGTCCCATGCATCTTGCTTTTTAAACTCCACTATGGTTTTGAATTTTCTCCTTATTGGCATATGTAGATCTAGTTTATTCATTTTACTGATGTTGGGATTCCATTATATGACTACATTACATTTAATTTATCCATTATTCTGTGGACAAAAATTTAGATTATTTCCAGGTTCTCTAGATGATAAACAGTGCCGTAGTGCACACCCTTGCAGAGATCTTCTCAGGTACAGTCTTTTATGTCCCTAGAGCAGTGGTCTTTAAACTGGGGTATATGTACACCTGGGGATTCCCAAAAACTTTTCAAGAAATGTATAGGCCTAAACTATTTTTTAAAATCAATTTCTAGGTTGAGGACCTCCTCAACCTCCATGTGCAAGCTTTCCTCTGTATGTTTCTCTCATCCATAGACCTCAATATGGACCTGTGGTTGGGGTACTACGCTGGTTCTCCTTTTCCACCTCCTTTCACAATTGCTCTTCTCTCACTTGACTACAGAAAGGTATAGTTCTCATCCATACCAAATCTCATTTGAGATTTTATAAACAACATTTAATATATATGCATTTTATATTGTTTTAATTTTTTATATTTAACCTGTTAACCTATTTAAAATTTACTTTTGTATTTAGCATGAGGTGACAGTGTAATTGTAGGTCCAAATATTTTGATGTAAATAATTTAACCAGATAATCTATACTTTTTAGTCATACCAAAGACCCTTTGATCATATGAGAAGTATAAAGTTAGTGCAAGTATCATTCCACTATCTTCCCAGAATCCCTCGTAGTTTTGTGGACATGTGACATAGTTCTGGCCAATGAGATGTAAATACAAGGCTTCCAAGAATTGATGGGAAGATTTTTGCTTTCTTGAGGCAGATGCTACCTCTTCCTCCTTCCTTTTCCTTCTCCCTGCATTTCAGATGCCAGAGGTGATGCAGCCATTTTTCTAGCTCTCCCAGTAGAGCCTTGTTTCTCAGGGAAAGTTGACTCCATTCTCATCTTCCAAGTGGTTTAAGGATACTTTCATCTCCATTACCAATGGTTGGTTTAGTTAGGGGTGTGACCTAATTCTGCAGACTTTAAGAAGTTTGCTATCAGCTTCTGGGAAAGTTCTTCCCAGCTCTTAAAAGAGACACATGGAAAGCCAGTCATCTTTCCCCTTCCTTTGGATGTTTTCCTTTTGCAATCTACAAGTTTTATAGTTTAGTGGGTTTATCTATTTTTTTCCTCAATGGTAAATATTTTTTTGTGCATTAAGAAATCCTTTCTTGGCCGGGTGTGGTGGCTCACGCCTGTAATCCTAGCACTCTGGGAGGCCGAGGCGGGTGGATCGCTTGAGGTCAGGAGTTCGAGACCAGCCTGAGCAAGAGCAACACCCCTCCCTACTAAAAATAGAAAGAAATGATCTGGACAGCTAAAAATATATATAGAAAAAAATTATCCGGGCATGGTGGCACATGCCTGTAGTCCCAGCTACTCGAGAGGCTAAGGCAGAAGGATTGCTTAAGCCCAGGAGTTTGAGGTTGTTGTGAGGTACGCTGATGCCATGGCACTCTAGCCTGGGCAACAGAGCAAGACTCTGTCTCAAAAAATAAATAAAAAATAAAATAAAATAAATAAAAATGAAAAATAAATAAAGAAATCTTTTCTTACCCTGAGGTCAAAATATTCTTCAATATAGTCTCCTAATAGGTTTAGAGTTCTGTGTTTCATTTTTAGAACTTTAATCCATCTGAGATTTATTTTGGCATATGGTATGAACTAGGGGCTTATTCCATATGGCATGCCAATTGTCCAACATTGTTTCACCACTGGTTTTTTGTTCATTTGTTTGTTTGTTTGTTTGTTTTCAGAGACTGGGTCTTGCTCTGTTGCCCAGGCTGGAGTGCAGCAGTGTGATCATAGATTATAGCATCTTCAAACTCCTGGGCCCAAGAGATCCTTCTGCCTCAGCCTTCTGAGTAGTGGGGACTACAGGCATGCACCAGCACATCCAGCTAATTTTTCTTATTTTTTGTAGAGATGAGGTCTCACTATGTTGCCCAGGCTGGTCTCAAACTCCTGACCTTAAGTGATCCTCCTGCCTTGGCTTCCTAAAGTGCCGGGATTATAGGTGTGAGCCACTATGCCCAGCCTAAGAGTAATATTTTAAAAATGGAACTCAGATCATTTTACTAACTTGCTTAAAACCCTCCTATGACTTTTGACTGCATATGGAGTGAAATCCAGATTTCTTACCGTGCCCCTTTCTACCTCCTATCTCATCTCTCAACACAGCAGACTTCTCTTAGGCCTTTGTACTAGGTATACCCCTTACCTGGAAAGGCTTCCCAGATCTTTACATAGCTAGCTACCTCTTGTCATTTAGGACTCAGCTTAAGCTCTTCCTCAGTTTTTCCCTGATTTATCCAGTTAAAAGGTTTCTAATTACTCTCTCAATTTGTTTTATGTGGTACATAAATATATTTCCATGTTTATCTGTTTATTCTATTTTTCCTTTCATTAGAATATAAATTCAACCAGAGAGGATACATGGTCTGTTTTGGTCTTTTCTAAAGCCCCAATCTTTCACATGGTAGGTGCTTAATTTTGGCTGAATAAATGAATGTTGTACACAATCAACGATTGGCACCTGTTTGTTAGTTCAAATTGTGGGAGATAAATTGAGGAGGCAGGTGGAAGGAGACTAATGTGAAAATGTGCAGATATCTTGAACATCAGCTTAATCAGATTTTAATAGTTCCTAGCAGAGAGTCTGACACAGGTAGCAAATAAATATTTGTTGAATGACTAGACAACAATAAATACTATTACTAGCTTGGATCTTGGGCAAATTACTTAACTTTTCTGAGCTTAGTTTCCTCGCTTATGAAGTGACGATTAAACCTTACTTTACAGGGTTCGTCTACGAATTATATGATCATATAATGCATGTCTTGTGCCCAGCACATAGCAGGCACTTAAGTTAGTTTCTTTCTCCTTACATATGTATATTACTATGTGGCTTACAAAGTTCTTGAAAGCTTTTCTAGGTACATGACCTCATTTTATTTCCACAACCTTCTATAATACTTCTCATTAGCCTTATTTTACAGATGACAAACAGGCTCAAGGATTAAGACATAGTCTCTTAAGGTAATGAGAAGCCAATAGACATGTTTTATAAGCAGTGGCATGACCTGATAGAAGCTGTTTTTTTTTTTTGAAGATTAATCTGTTGGTGGCCTTTATTACAAAGTGGGCTGAATTGAAAATTGGAGAAACATTATTTTGACTACTAGCATAAATACCAAGTTTAACATGATAAGGGCCTGTACTAGGTGACATCAGAGTGTTTAAAAGCCTAATGAATTTAAACTACTGAAGTAGCCAGATAAGCAGGGGAAAAAAGTTCAAAAATGAGAGTTTTCAACTCTGGTTGAATGAGAAAATGATGGTACAAATAACATAAACCATTAAAAAATCAAACTAGACAAAATTGTTGGCATAAGACTTTCCCTTCGATACCTATATGTAATTTCTGGCAAATAAAAACAAACATTTGAGCCTTCTTCAAGGCCGTTGCAGATTCTTCTCGATCTCACTCCTCCCATTGGTTTCACCACCTGGACAAGAGCATCCTCAAGTCCTGATCTTGCTTTCTCTGGAAGCAGTCTGGTGAGGAGACGATAGGGATGGTATGGAATTAGAAACCAATGTTTTCAACTTCCAGAACTTTGGTTAAATCGTCTTTTTCCTTCTCTGGAAAATAAGGGGACCCTTATTTCGCCTTCCTCCCTAGTTTTAAAACTAGAGATCCTTTCCAGAGCAGCACAAAGAGCTTTTATATAGGCGCTCGCCTCCCCGCCCAAGGTGCTCTCGCTTGTTCAGCTCGCCCGCGGAGCGGTGCCCCTCGCGGTGCGCTGACGTCACTTCCGGCGCGCTGACGCTCAGTTCGGCGTGCCGACGCCTGCGTCAGCAAAGAGCGGGGCTGGGGGTACCCGGTTTGAAGTCGTGCGGGTCGGAGGACTGCCGCCTCCGCTACAGCCTCGGACCCCTGCTTCCCGGCCGTGGCGGGGACGAGCTCGGGTAGGCGACAAGGCAGATGCCCGAGGGCCCGCGCCGGGACGCCCCGCGCCGCACCGGCCGCTCCCCTCTGTTCCGCGGCCTGGTCCTGCGCCGCTGTGCTCTCTGGAAACTAGCGCCTCAGCGGCGCGGCGCGTAGCTCGCGGGGAGCTCCGGACCGCAGGCGCCCGGCCATGGCGGTCTCCAGGTGGGTCTCGCTTCTGACGGGCGAAGGGAAAGGCGACTCAGGCGAGGCACGGTCTCCTCTCAGCGCCCCCACTCCTAGAGAGGAGCGGTTCTCATTGTCACTGGGCTCCGGCGCCTTCTTCCCTAGACTTCGGAGTTCACCCTTCGGTCGGAGGAGGTTTGGGCTCGGGTTACTCCTCGTAAATTGGTTCAAGAAAATTTTTTTTTTCTTGTTAAATAGACCCTTTGACACGTTAGAGCTAGTTTTTCTTTTTCCTCACCATGTTTCTCTTCTTGGTTTCTCTTCCCTCTTTCAGTTTTAGGAGAGTAGGTCTCTTATCTTTCTCAGTATTCTAAGGCTGATCTCCAACCTCCATTTCATGGGAAAACTTGGTAGTAACTGTCGAACGAGGGGAAATGTGATTTACTATTATCTAAGATGTTAAATTTTTTATTTACGTTTTTAGGGGTATGTTCTTTCCCAAGGTACTTTTTTTTACATTAAGGCTAATTTCTCCTTTTGTTTAGCAGTATTAGTAGTAAACATTTCATCGTTAGCGTTATAATCTTAAAACAGATTATGAAAGATATATCACACGTTTTAAATTATTGCCTGTCAACAGAAAAGTCTGGGAAAACTGTAGAAAAACTAAGAAGAAAATTATTTGCATAGCTGTAGGAGGAAAGTTCTCCTTTCCTCCAATATGATAGAATGGTTGAAAAACTTGTGAGCAGTTTGATTTTGGTGGCCTTATGTGCGTACAAGTAAGGGATAGTTTCTCTGTGATGGTCATCAGAAGGATTCACCAAGTTTTTTAGAGTTGATGAGATAACTTTTAATGAGAATTAGATTCTTCTACCACATAGACTGAAGGAATAAATGATAAAAACAAGTAGTTTTCATTCATTTTAGTTAATGAAACATATTCCTTGAGCACATTATGTGCTCAAGTTTTATCTGTTTTGCGAGGGAAAGGATAACCCATCCCTCACAGACTCCCTAGATAACTGATGAAATAGTGTGTGGGAGAAGCTCATGGGAGTTGGGTGAAGGGAGTTGCTAGGTACCTGTAGCATGGGGTATGTAATTTTTATTTCACAGATTAATTAATCCATCCAGTGTGAGGAAAATCTTACTTCTTTATAAAACTGTTTTAAGAGAATACAAGTAATATTTTCAATTTTTGCAAATACAGAAAGGTATATATTCTAATTTGTTACTTCTTGTATAATAATACATAAGTATATGCATTATAAATACATTGATATGTAAACTTAATATCAGATTTATCAGGCAATACAATTTTAAGGGGATGAGTACTTCCTTTCTTAGGGCAGACTGTATTTTCACAGTATTGGACGTAGCCTTATAGAGACAAAACAAAAGTGTTTAAAAAGAACGTAGTCTGACTTGGCCAGCACTAATCTATTCACAGACATTTAGGACACTTAATATTTCTGAATAAATGAGAGGGTTTTGAAGGCTACTGCCTTTTGTTCTGGATATTGTGTTTCAAAGAGTAGGGATGATTTTTCTCTAGATTTTTTTCTTATTCACTTTGCCAACATTCTACTTTTTAAAAAAGCCCATCATGTTTGTATGAAAGAGCTATCTTTATGCTCAGTTTAATAATAAGTTCAAACAAATAATTTTTGAAACAGCTTGTGTGTTTTGGGGGTACTGTTAGTTCTTGACTTTTTCATCTGTGGATTCACTTTGAATGGCAAACTTTAGTTTCAGGCTGACCTTCTCCATGCACTGACCATATTTCTGTGCTAACTGAACTTCCTTTCTCTCCTGCTGGTGTATACATGTGGAATACAGATTCATTTTAATACTATTTTATGTAAAATAGGTGGAAGATAGTAAAAGAGATAAAAATCATATGTCAGAATCAAATCTACAATATTTTTCGCACTGTTTACATCAATGTGCATAACTGAGGAGAACGTGTATAATATTTTTAGGACCTCATAAACATTTCCAACAGAAGAGAAATAGTAAATTGGTACTGTCATTCCCTCAGTTGTCAGGTCAAGAAGTTTGAAAATATTCCTTCACTTCTCTCTCCCTCTCTATGCCCCCATCCAGCCAGTTACCACATCTAATCCTGTCTGTTCTACTTTTCTTATTTTTCTCCAGCCAGTCATTTTCTACACCAGTTACCACAATCCTTCTCCATGCCAGTGTCATCTATAGTCCAAGACACCTGCAGTAGCAGCCTCTCTCCTTTTCCTGCCTCCCATGGTTTTCATTCCAATTTATTCTTCACTTCAGCTGTATTGTTTGCTAACATGCAAATTTGAACATGGTCATTTTTCTGCTTAAAACCCTTTAGTTATTTACTATCGCCTTAGGATAAAGTCCAAATTCCCAAACATATCTTACCAGATTATTTGTGGTCTGGTTCTTGCTTCACCTTTTTGGCTTCATCTGTGTTAAGTTCTGTGCACCTCGGCTTTCCTCTGCCTGTCCCCTTAACCCCCTTTCTCCCCAGAATCCATGTTCTCACTTCCCACCCTTTATCTCTGGAACATTTCTTTCCTCATCTCAAGTCTGTCTAATTCCAACTTTAGTTTTTTGATCTAAGCCCGTATGTCACTTTGTTCAGGAAGTCTTCTCTGGTTTTACTTCATCTGAGCTATTTGTACCAATATGTACTCCTGTCAGTCATAATATTTATCATGCTTTGTAATTGATTACCTATTCCCACCCTTGTTGGAGTAACATAAACTTTGTGAGAGAAGTGAATGTGTCTTTGATCTTTCTGTCCCCAGGAGAATACCTGGCTCCTTCCTAGCAGGTGCTTAATACATTTTTTAAATTGAGTGAGTGATTTTGCCTTTTGCTTTAATATCTCTCATGATTTTATCATAATTTATGAATAGTTAGAATATTCCATAATTTAGAATATTTCCAGTGTTTTCTAGTGAATGCTTTTGAGTTTAGCTACAGTTTTTACCTCAGGAAGAAAAACTTTCACTATCACTTTGAATATTGATCAGGATTATAATTTTTTAAATAATCATCAGAATAATTTATAATACAGTAAATTCTGTGATAGCATGGCCTTTTGTAATGCAAAGTGGATATAATGTATTTTGTGTGAGCCAATTTTGTAGACCCTGTCTTATGAAGGCTTGGTTTTACTGTACTTTTAATTGTAAGAATGTGGCAAATTATGAAAGAGATGGCCAATTCTTGATCTGTGGGTGAGTTAAATCTTAAAAAAATAACATTATGACTCTCTAAAATTGCAAATACAATCATAGCATTTGAAGTTCTCCATAAAAGGCAGTGAAGTATCAGTGAAAAATGTATGACTCCTTTAGTCCCTTAATAAAAAACACAGCATACAAATGTAGGAGTAGAGAACAATGTTGCCCTTAAGATGTGGATGCTGAAAAATCAGCTAAGCTCACTCACTAGCTACTTGACTTGCTGCCACAAAACCAACCTCAGCAAAAAAACAAATTAGTATATGTTACAGGCTTTCAGTGTGGCTTGCAAACAAGTTGTCATAATTGTTACATCTTTCAATATCATTGTTTTGCTCCGTGAAATGTTCTCGCATTATCATCTTAGTTGGGGTTGGGCCACCAACAGTAAAGGCAGCCCTAGAGGGATTGCTAAGACTTATTTATTGATGGTGAATCTTTAACTGTGTGGGGTACGATCGCTTAACATAGATTTTTGAAAGCTTGTTTTTGATACCTTTGCCACAGTTGATCGAATTGACTGTTGTACATTGGCTAGCCAATACAAACATAGTTTTTCCTTGATTATACTGAGAAAGTTTCAAAAATAGAGTTTTTCTCAGTGTTCCGTGCTCTAAAAGTCACACCTAAAATGTCTAGATAGTAGTTACGATTTGACTGTTTTAGGGGTGTACCTAAGGTCTCTGACTTACAGCTCTGCATTTGAAAATAATACAGTTGGTCAGAAAGGATGGTGGTTGGGAGCGGGGGGGGGGGGGGGGGGGGACTAGAACATATCATCTTATGGAAGAAACAAATTGCTACATATGAGCAGAACTTTGCTCAGTTTTGTTAATTCCCTCTCTGAACTGATATTTCAGAGAAACATTGTTTCAACAGGCCTATTCTGCCAAATAAAAGGAAGTTTCTTAATGTGGGGGATGTTCAGTGGATCTTTCCTATGAACTGGGAAAAAGCTAATGTAGGAAAAACTACTTTAATTACCTATAGAGGACAACACAGATTTGCTAGTTCTATTTCTCTCCTATTGTTAATTCCAGTCCATTATAAGATTTATAAGAGTATTGTAAATTATAATTTATCAAGTATTTTATACTTTAAAAAAGTTAAGAGAGAAGCCAGAAGTAAATGAGGCATAGAAGTGTTTGTGTTTCAATCCCTATGGTAAATTCCTCAGTTTCTTGATTTATTTCTCCAAGTACTTACGTGGTATTTCTTAAAATTTGTTCTCTGACTTGGGGAGAAAGGCGATACATGGGCAACGTATGTAACCTGCAATTCTGTATCCCCCATAACAATAAGATGAAAAAAAAAACAAAAACAAATAATAAAAAAAAAAAAATTTATTTTTGTTTTTAATTGTGGTAACACACGCTTAAGATAAAATTCACTTTAACCATTTGTATGAGGTTTAAACATTTTAAAATGTATTTTATATGAAGTTTTAAAACCACTGATCTTTCTGCTAAAGACCCTAGAACAATATGCTTTATCTTTACAATAAAAAGTCATGTAAGAGGCTATAGGTTGTTGGATCTGGGATGGAGCGTAGAAAAAAATGTCCTGAAGGCAATGCTGTAGCTTGGTTATGCTTTTTCACCATTCATCATTCATTTAACCGGTATTTACTGAATGCTTTCTATGTTCTAGGTGCTAGAGATACAGCAGAGAACAAAAGTAGGATCTTCATTCTCAAGTTTTTGTTTTGGGGTAGGGTAGGAGAATGTAACTTAACTAGCATACACCTGGCCTTGACCTGGCTTTGGTGTGGTTTCACATCTTCATATTGATTCTTTTTTTTTTTTTTTGAGACAGAGCCTCACTCTGTTGCCTGGGCTAGAGTGCC
The DNA here is from genome assembly GCF_041146395.1 of Eulemur rufifrons. NCBI lineage: Eukaryota > Metazoa > Chordata > Mammalia > Primates > Lemuridae > Eulemur > Eulemur rufifrons. The sequence continues at coordinate 40,899,844 of NC_091010.1, forward strand.
GTGGCGTCAGGCTAGCTCACAGCAATCTCAAACTCCTGGGCTTAAGCAATCCTTCTGCCTCAGCCTCCCAAGTAGCTGGGACTACAGGCATGTGCCACCATGCCCGGCTAATTTTTTTTTTCTCTATATATTTTTAGCTGTCCAAATAATTTCTTTCTATTTTTAGTAGAGACGGGGTCTCACTCTTGCTCAGGCTGGTCTCAAACTCCTGACCTCAAGTGATCCTCCCGCCTCGGCCTCCCAGAGTACTAGGATTACAGGCATGAGCCACTGCGCCCGGCCCATATTTATTCTTAATGTTCTGTGTGATATCTTTGCATTTAAAAGAACAGAACAATAACACAGTTTCAAATTATCCACAATATGAAGTAGAAGGTATACATTTTACAACACTAATTTACAGAATTTGTTGGGTTGGAGGTTATTTCTTTTGACTTTTTCTTCCTTAATGATAATGTGGGATTTAGTACACCCCAAATATTTATTCTTTCTTATTTCCTAAGTAACATAGAAAATTAAAAATTTCAGATAGTTTCTTATTTTCAGTTTCGCTGTACTTTGACTACATGTAAAAATTCATAACAAAATGGACAATCTTGACTGATCATACTCTTTTAGTTAGGGCCACAAAACCATCCTTGTGAGATATTCTATCAGTTGACCTTCCCCAATTTTTCAGAGATTAAATTTATTCTGAAAACATCAGTAAGATTTTTTTGCAAATGGCTCAGAGTGGAATTGCAATATGTACTTGTTTGTTGACTGTGAAGTAGTAATCTAGAACATGTTTCACAGTTCAAAATGCATGAGATTTTTTTCTGTTTATTTTTATAGCTTTATTATTATGAATTATCCATAATGCAGACATCTGGAGAGGAGAGAGGTTAGATTGTAGCTGCCAGAATAACCTCTACAAACTTCCATGTACTCTTTCGTTTTTCTAGGCAGGCAGCAGTTGTCTGAAGTCACAGGTTGTATTAGGTTGGTGCAAAAGTAATTGCAGTTTTAGCATTGTTGAAATTTGCTGTTTGATATTGGAATACATTCTTAAATGTGGTTATATTATACATCATTTTAATGCACATTTTTCGCTTTATGTCTAACATCATTTCCATAGTCTAAAATAAATATAAAATAAACAGCAAGGAGTAAGTCATTAGCAAAAAAACATAAAGCGAAAAATGTGCATATTATTTGAGTTCAAAATGGGTCATAAAGCAGCGGAGACAACTTGCAACATCAGCAACGCATTTGGCCCAGGTACTGCTAATGAACATGCAGTGGTCGTTCAATAAGTTTTGCAAAGAGAGGAGAGTCTTGAGGATGAGGAGCGCAGTAGCTGGCCATCGGAAGTTGACAATGTCCAATTGAGAGCAATCATCAAAGCTGATCCTCTTACAACTACATGAGAAGTTGCCAAAGAACTCAGTGTTAACCATTCTGTTGTTCGGTATTTGAAGCAAATTGGAAAGGTGAGAAAGCTCGATAAGTGGGTCCCTTAAGAGCTGACCAAAAATAAAAAAAATTGTCATTTTATTTATTTATTTATTTTTTGAGACAGAGTCTCACTCTGTTGCCTGGGCTAGAGTGCCGTGGCATCAGCCTAGCTCACAGCAACCTCAAACTCCTGGGCTCAAGCGATCCTCCTGCCTCAGCCTCCTGAGTAGCTGGGACTACAGGCATGTGCCACCATGCCCGGCTAATTTTTTCTATATATATTTTTAGTTGTCCAGCTAATTTCTTTCTATTTTTTTAGTAGAGATGGGGTCTTGCTCATGCTCAGGCTGGTCTCGAACTCCTGAGCTCAAACGATCCACCCGCCTCGGCCTCCCAGAGTGCTAGGATTATAGGCGTGAGCCACCATGCCTGGCCAAATTGTTGTTTTAAAGTGTCCTCTTCTTGTATGCAACAACAGCGAACCATTTCTCACTCAGATTGTGACATGCGATGAAAAGTGGATTTTGCATTATAACAGCTGACAACCAGCTCAGTGGTTGGACCGAGAAGAAGCTCCAAAGCACTTCCCAAAGCCAAACTTGCACCAACAAAGGTCATGGTCACTGTTTGGTGGTCTGCTGCTGGTCTGATCCACTACAGCTTTCTAAATCCTAGCGAAACCATTACATCTGAGAAGTATGCTCAGCAAATCAATGAGATGCACCAAAAACTGCAACACCTGCAGCTGGCATTGGTCAACAGAAAGGGCCCAGTTCTTCTCCACTACAATGCCCTGCCGCATGTCACACAACCAACGCTTCAAAAGTTGAACGAATTGGGCTACAAAGTTTTGCCTCATATGCCATATTCACCTGACCTCTCACCAACCTACTGACTACCACTTCTTCAAGCATCTCAACAACTTTTTGCAGGGAAAATGCTTCCACAAACAGCAGGATGCAGAAAATGTTCTCCAAGAGTTCATCAAATCCCGAAGCATAGATTTTTATGCTCGAGAAATAAACTTATTTCTCCGCAAAAATGTGTTGATTGTAATGGTTCCTATTTTGATTAATAAAGATGTGTTTGAGCCTCGTTATAATGATTTAAAATACACCGTCTGAAACCACAATTACTTTTGCACCAATGTAATAAAATAAATATGAACCATGTCTTGTGTAGTTAAAGGATTGAAAATGGGCCAGATTTCTTACCATCCTTAATAGGTTCATAACCAGTGGGTATTGTCAAATATAATTGCTTTATGTTTTATTTCAATTATCCTTCTACAGTCTTTAGTAGCTTCCATTCAACCTGACATCTGTTACCTCTGTCTCCTCCATCTGTCCTTTAGAGAATGAAGAATGGCTTTTTTTTTTCTCTGCTAGCATTCTGCAAGAGAAATTTTAGCCAAAAGGAATATTGTGGTAAGTACTGTCTTCTCTCAATCAGCCCTTCTTTTAATTTCCTTCTCTTCTGATCATCTAGCTTCCTTCAGACCTCTCCCTCACCAAGGGCCCTGTTTGCCCTGCAACATGGTACTGACCCTGTCTCGTGCTCTTTCCCCTTCTCCTACCAGTTCACTATACCGGCCTTTTCTATTGTGGCCTGGCCCTGATGCTTACCCTGCTTGTCTCATAACTAGCTACCCTGGGGTAACAGGTCAGACTGCCCTCTTGTCACATCCTTGTCTGCTCATCCCTTTGTTCTTCCTTTTGTGTGGTATCTAATATGCTACCCTGGAGAGAGAACTGGAGAACTCCAAAAGGGCCATTGAGTCAAGAGGACCAAAGAAGCATTCTTGTGTGCCCATTTCTCTCTACTCAGGGAGGCAAGGTTGGCTACCATCAGAGTGGAAGAAGTGAGTATAAACAGGCCTGGAATTAGATGAGAGAATGAGCTGCTCTTTTACCCTCAGGGCATTTGGCTGGTGGAAGATCAGAGGTGACATGACATGGCATTGGGATAAAAGGTTCTGCAGAAAGGAAAAGCAAGGAGAACTGTGCAGTTGTGGGACAGGATCAGCATTAGGTTAGAGAGGAGTCAAAAGTCTTTGGGTAGGAATGTGGTTCTGAATGAAACTGGGTAGCTGAGGACCAAAGGAAAGTTTAGGAAGGATGAAAATTATGAAGGAATACAGTGCCTTCTGCACGGCCTCTTTCAGCTTGCTGTTTGGAGCAGGGATAACTGCCTTGTTATTCAAAATGCTGAAGTACTGCTGCGCTGATCTTTTCACTTACTGAAACATTACCTTAGCATCAGTTCTGTTGTTTTTATAATTTGTTTTTATGTAATATGGCTATTACAGATTAAGGATGTTTCTCAAAGGAAGCAAAAAGAAATTGTAATATAGCATACTCTTCCCTTAAAATTGGTACTTGCCCCCAAGAAACTTGAACTTTTCCTTATCTATAATTTTGGTTACAATTAATACCAACTATTTAATAAATATTTGAATACTGTGCAAAGTCTCATAGGAGACAGAGTCATTGAAGGAGGTGAAGCCTAATGAGCATAAGACATGTGACAAATTAAGAGATACCTCAAAAACATAATAAATACCCAAATGGCTATTCAAGATGAGAGTTCTTTTGGATTTCAGAAGAGAAAATAATCTCTATTGTATAGTAGTCTGAAATGATTTCATTAAGGCAAAGGACTTTAGCTGAATCTTGATGGATAGGCGCTAACTGAAGAGTTAAACCAAGAGAAGCCGTTTTTTTTTTTTTTTTTTTTCTTTTGCTGCAACACATTTCTGTTGTTACAGAAGGAAGCTCAGGGGCACCTGAAGCTCACCTCTAGCAGTGCATCTGGTTAAATTCTAGGGGACACACCTGTGCTCCCAGCTGTGCCTCCCACTGACATTTCCCAGTCCCACACCTAGGCACACACCTAGATGCACACTTGCCCACAGGTGCAGTGAGGCAGAGTCTGCACCCATCTTAGCTCTGACCAATGATCTACTCTGGGTATCTGGCAGAAACCAGCCAGGAAACCACCCCCTCTTGGAGGGGTGAGCCACTGTCACCCTGGCTGGGAAGGGTTCTCCCTGTTACCTTGGCTGGGGGCACATGAGAAAACATTCTAAGTGGAGGAAACAGTATAGGCAAAATTGTAGAAACCAAAAAGATCCATATTTGAGATAAAACATGTTTGTTTTGGATTACTATCTGGTAGGTAAGTGTGAGCCAGTGAAAGTTTTAGAGTAAGGTAGTGATTTGATCAAAGGGTGCTTTAGGAAGTTAATCTGGCAACAGGATCACCAGGAGGTTGGAAGTGTGGCACTGGAGCTCCCAGATGGCCTAGATATGGGGAGTATTCGTACTGGGTGTAGAATTTCCCAAGGGAGAAAATAGTGAGAGATGAGCAGCAAGGATTGAATCTGGGAGGTGTTCATATTAAGAGTGGTAAGATTAGGAGAACCAAGGAAAGAGGAGTTTGGAGAACAGGGTAATATGTGAAAACTTAGGAAGGAAAATAGTTTAAGGATAGCGTACTTGCTAGTATCAGATGTCACAGAAGAGTCAAGAAAAATTGACTTTATGAAAAAAACTATTGGATTTGGAGTTTGAGTTTAGTGGTGACCTTTAGTATGATGTTTCAGTAGTATAGAAAGATAGAAAGTTGGTTTATAAGGATTAAATTGTGTATGATGAAAGAGGTGATTTTTTTAAACACTTGTTTAAGATGCTTGTCAGTAAAAAGAAAATGTTCTAGAAGATGGAGATCATGCAGTTTATTTTCTCAGCAGAGAGTTCTGCTTATTGGAAGATGGAAGGGAATGTATTAATAACACAGTGATTTGAGATATTGGAGGAGGGATAATTGAACGAGGATGGAAAGGGGCTGTTATCAAGACAAAAGTAGGTCAGGAAACAATTTTTTTTCTCCTTTGTCCCGCTATCTCTAATTCACCGTATACCAATTCTGTAGCAAAAACCAGTGAATTAATGGATAAAGGCAAATGTTTAGATAGCCTTGAGGGAGTAAGGAGAAATATGTTGTCAAAAGGTGGGATATGTCTGTGCGCAGTCGAAATTAACTGTTGTATTACTCTTTTTTCTTTATGTGACTAGCTTTATTTCCTAAAAATAATTTTCTTAAAATATATTCTCACCCTTAACTGTAAAATTTGAAGCTTGCCTCTTAGTGTTTTGTTCTTAAGCATTTGAAAAGTTTTGTAGTACCTTTAGCCTTCTTGACTGAAAAAGATGTATTTTAGTTGTATTTCTTACCAATTACAATGATTTAATGACTAATTTGATAAATACTACATTGTTACTGTTTGCTTCCTTTTTTTTTTTTTTTTTTTAGGCAAAGTCTCACTCTGTTGCCCGGGCTAGAGTGAGTGCCATGGCGTCAGCCTAGCTCACAGCAACCTCAAACTCCTGGGCTTAAGCAATCCTCCTGCCTCAGCCTCCTGAATAGCTGGGACTACAGGCATGCACCACCATGCCCAGCTAATTTTTTCTAAATATATTTTTAGTTGGCCAGATAATTTCTTTCTAATTTTAGTAGAGACAGGGTCTCACTCTTGCTCAGGCTGGTCTCGAACTCCTGACCTCGAGCGATCCACCTGCCTCGGCCTCCCAGAGTCCTAGGATTACAGGCGTGAGCCACCGCGCCAGGCCCTGTTTGCTTCTTAATGCCACACACACACACACACACACACACACACAGAGAAAACCTTGTGCATTTCATTTGCCTCCTTAAAGGATTGTCTTTTTTTTTTTTTTTTTTTTTTTTAAGACAGAGTCTCACTCTGTTGCCCGGGCTAGAGTGAGTGCCGTGGCGTCAGCCTAGCTCACAGCAACCTCAAACTCCTGGGCTCAAGCGATCCTCCTGCCTCAGCCTCCCGAGTAGCTGGGACTACAGGCATGCACCACCATGCCCGGCTAATTTTTTGTATATATATATATTAGTTGTCCATATAATTTCTTTCTATTTTTAGTAGAGACGGGGTCTCACTCTTGCTCAGGCTGGTCTCGAACTCCTGACCTCGAGCGATCCACCCGCCTCGGCCTCCCAGAGTGCTAGGATTACAGGCGTGAGCCACCGCGCCCGGCCTGTCTTTTTTTTTTTTTTAAAAAGACTTTCAGAGCTTTGCTTTATAACTTTTTAGCTCTATGTGAGAGAAAAAGAATCCCAGAAGGAATATGAGCTTCTTTGCGGTTTATTCATGCTTAATGCTCATGTTTAGCTTTCAGACCTTGCTTTTTTTCTCTTCCTCACTATATAAAATCTGAAGGTATAGTCACTAAATTCCCCTTGTGTAGAATTGGACACACAAGTTGATACAATCTTGCTCCACCTTGTTTAAAGTACCCATTTGTTCCAGATATGAAGCCTCCTTCCATTTATTTCCTGTGGCATCATCCACTTTACCTCATTGAGTCTGATTAGTAGTGTAGTGGGGGGCTACACTTATACAGTATGTGGACAGGTGGTTGCAATTACTTGTGACTTTGCCTCTCTCAGACTTTAGAATTTTCCTGTGTTCCAGAAATACAGTTTCCCATTCCCACCTTATTCCAAGTGTAAGACAACTGTGATTTTATCACAAGCTTTGTTCTTTGTATAAATGGCAGAACTGGGATTCGAATCGAGGCACTGTGGCTGTGGAATTTATGCCATTATGCTATATGACTTTATAAACTCTTTCCTCAGGGATCATGTTTATTGCCAGTCTATACCTTTAGTCCCAACTTTCTCCTGAACTGTAGATCTCTTCTTTCTCCTCCTCTTGCTAGGATTGTAGATTGAGGTCTGCCCTTCTGGCCTAAAATTCTCTGAAAGTTTCCTTCCATTTTACTTCATGCTTCACACTGCTGCCAGATCAATTTTTCTAAAGCATAGCTATAGTCTCATCACTCTCTTGACCTAAGACCGTATCATGGTTGTACTGTACATTCAAAGGTCTCCATAGTAGGGCTTCGCCTACTTCTGTACCTGCATCTCTGACTATTCTCTTAAGTGAACCCTGAATTAGAACCACACTGTGTTACTCACTTGCCTAAGTATACTCTCTCTTTTCTTATAGCTGTACTCTTGTTTTCTCTCTTCTAAGTGTTTCTTTCCTTTTCCCTTTCACCACCTCATCTCACCAGTATTGAAATCATTTTCTACCATTAAGATGCATCTCATACACCATTTCTTTTATGAAGCCTTTTCAGTATTACACAGTTGGAGATGTAGTATTTGCTCCCTTCTTTCACACTTCTCAAAGCACTTTATACTTCTTTTCTGACACCTATCTTACCATACTCTGTATTATAATTATTTACATACTTGCCTTACCTGCTTCCCCAACCCTAGTAGCCAGTTCCTGGAGAGTAGAGATCAGGCATCTCCTGTAGCACTAGCATAGGTATTTTTTTTCCAAATTGTTTATTATTATAATTTTAAATTGACACATAATTGTACACCATTTATGGGGTATATACAGTGTGATATTTCAATACTGTATGGAGTATAATTATCAAGTCAGGGTGATTAGCATATCCATTACCTCAAACATTTATCATTCATTTCTTTGTGTTGGGAACATTTAAAATCCTCTCTTTTAGCTATTTGAAAATATATAATAAAATGTCATTAATTGTAGTTACCCTACAGTGTTATAGAATACTATAACTTATTTCTCCTATCTGGCCATGATTTCATTTTCATTAACCAACCTCTCCCTATCCCTCCACTATCCCCAACCCAGCCTCTGGTAACCACTATTCTACTTTCTACTTCTATGAGATCAACTCTTTTAGCTTCCATATATGAGTGAAAACATGCAGTATTTATCTTTCTGGGTCTAGCTTATTTCACTTAACATAATGTCCTTCACACTTAATCTGTTTTAGCATAGGTCGCTTTTCATAGCATCTGCTCAATACATTTATTGACTCAAACATATGAGGAAACACATTCAGAATAACCATTATATTTTTGTTATTTTAGGCTCGATCGTCTATTTATTTTACTGGATACTGGAACTACTCCAGTTACAAGAAAAGCTGCTGCGCAGCAACTTGGAGAAGTGGTGAAGCTTCATCCCCATGAACTAAATAATCTTCTATCTAAAGTAAGAACTCTTAATTCTTTTAGTATAATACAATTGTAGAGACTTGTCCATGGATAGGAACACAAAAGTAAAGGTAAAAATCATCTTATTTCAGTAATAATTTGTAATCTCCAAATTCCTTTACATATTTTAATATTTCTCCAAATATTTTTAAATTTTTTGCTGTTTCTTATTTTTTGTCATAAGATTTACAATTTTTTTGAATCAAGTTTAATTGTTTAAGGATTTTGACAATATAGAACCTTTTGCTTGTGGCACAAACTTGACTCTGTCCCAACTTGGTAATGAACTAAGTTGTTAATCTGATTTGTTAGTGGTCTAACTTGTTCTTAATGGCCAATAATTATATCATAGTTGGTAGTCTTGAGATGGGTGAGTACTGATGGGCAATGACTGAAATATATGAGAAGCTAGATGTCATATTACATCTTTAGTTATCAGCTGTTTGAAAGTGGAGACTTTCTGTTTTGGTGGATTAGTGTTTTCATAATCCTATCCCATGTTCTTTCCTTAAGCAATGGCTGCATCTTTACTGAACTCTGTAGGCTTGCTAAAGTATACCTGTATGGTAGTAAGTGGAAAATTCCATGTGTTTAATTCCCTAGCATGTAAAATAAAGCAGGAGTGCTTTGTGTGGAGGGAGGGGGTGGGGGAAGGTGGATACAGGATAGGGTGAGGGAGCAATATGATTGCCCAGACATTGAAAGCCCCAAGATATCTCTCTCCCCGCAGTCTTGTCCCCTTTCATTCTCATTTGTCCCTCCCTAATATTTTTAAGTAGGAGTTCTTCTTTTTTTTGGATAAGTAAAGAGGCTTTATTGGAGCGCTCCCAGGTGGGGGTAATGAGTCCTAAGAGAGGGACCCAGGCGAGCTTCATGGGTCCCACGAGTGGAACCAGAGAAGTCTCCTAAGTAGGAGTTTAAGCCCTTTCTCAACATACACAAATCTGCATTGTACGTTTGTGACCATAAGGGCTAACAATGACTCTGTTTCCAACACTCAGATATCATCAGGACTTTCTAACTAAGATGTAGATGGAGAGACAGTGATTTGATACCTATAGATTCCACATTCTCAGAGTGAAGAAGGATGCACATTAGGCAATATTACATATAAGGTGGGAACACAGAAAAGCATACACATTTCTTCCTCTCATTCTAAGGGAAGAAATGGAGGATGGAATGACCTGAAACTGGAAACAATAAAAAGGACTAATCTGTACTGATCTGAGAAAAAGGTTTCCAGCCTTCTAAGTGAGTTCTGATCTTCTAAACTCAGACCTCAGCATATTGGCTGCCATCAGATCATTCCAAAAGAGGCAAAGTTTGTCTTTAGCACTGTCTTGCCTCATTTCCTCTTTTCTCTGCCCTCAGTGTTTTCTTGTTGCCTTTTGGTTTTGTGTGTTTTTTTTTAAGCAGCTTTATTGAAGTATAGTTTACATACCATAAGTATACAATTCAGCGATATGTAGTATATTACTATAGTGTGCAACAGCCATCATCACAGTCTAATTTTAAAACATTTATCACCACAAAAAGAAACCTCATACCAATCAGCAGTCACTCTCCATTCCTCTCTCTCCCATACCTAGTCCTGGTCAACCACTAAACTAACTTTGTACGTAGAGTTGCCTATTCTGAACATT